>NC_090265.1:11565000-13965000 GCF_040414725.1 Anabrus simplex | reverse complement strand
GAACATATGGTGCACGTTAGGGAAGTATTGCTACGGTTAAGGAAAGCCGGCCTTACAGTGAAATTATCAAAGGTAGCTTTCGCCAGACCCAGCATGTCTTTCTTGGGACATGTAGTTTCTTCTGAGGGCGTTTCCATAGATCATTCCAGAACTCAAGCCATTAGGGATTTTCCACCTCCCAAAGATGTCAAGGGCGTTGCTCGATTCATTGGTATGGTCAATTTCTTTAGAAAATTCATCCCTAACTTTGCTGAAGTGGCTGCCCCGTTGAACGACCTTAGGAAAAAGAATGTAAAATTTACTTGGGGTAAAGCCCAGGAGGAAGCTTTCAATTCATTGAAGGTCGCACTGATTAATGCACCTTTGTTAGCTATTCCTGATTTTGAGAAACGTTTCATTGTCCAAACTGATGCCTCCGGGCGTGCTATTGCTGGCGTTCTGTTACAAGAACATGAAGATGGGCGTAGGCCGGTGGCCTACGTATCCAGGGTCCTCAATGATCTGGAGTCTAAGTACTCCATTTATGAACTAGAGTGTCTAGCTGTGCTGTTTGCTCTGGAGAAATTTCGATCTTTCATTGAGCACGTCAACTTTGATCTGGAAACCGATAATCAGGCTCTTTCTTGGGTGTTGAACCGACCCAAAAGGACCGGTAGGATAACTAGATGGGCATTACGGATCTCATCCTTTAATTTCAATGTTCGCCACATTCGTGGGTCTGAGAACGTCATTGCCGATGGCTTGAGCAGGATGTTTGAAGGTAATCCTTGTGTGGAAGCCAACCCATGTGTCGATGAGCTTGCTGTCAATACCGTTGGAGTTAGTGCCATCCTCACCGATTCCCCATTGCTGTATCAAGAAATTGGAGATCATCAAAAAGCTGATCCGGATCTGAAAAGGATCATTGACATGATCAGTAGCGGGATCGAAGTAAAACCTTACTCCTTATCTAAGGGTGTTCTCTGTTGTAAGGGTCGCAAGGACCATAATTCCAAAATTGTCGTTCCTAAAGTTCTGGTACCTGTCATTTTCAAGTATTACCACTGTTCACCCCTTGGCGGTCATCTAGGAAATTTCAAAACTCGTTTGAAAATCAGGCAATTCTTTGTTTGGAAGAAAATGGATAGTGATATCAGGAACATGGTCAAATCTTGTAAATCTTGCGCCATCAGCAAACCTAATTTGAATAACCGAGTGGGATTATTGTCTTCATCACAAGCTTCGCGCCCCATGGAACGACTGTTCATAGATTTCGTAGGACCCCTCCCCCGATCTTCCTTGGGAAACACCCACATTTTTGTCTGTATAGATGCCTTCTCCCGGTTCTGTTGGATCTTTCCCACCAGGTCCACTAATTCACGTACCTCTATCTCCTGTCTAAATTCCATCTTTGCATCATTTGGCCCACCTAAGTTCTTAGTATCTGACAACGCTAGTTCTTTCACCAGTAACTCCTTCAAGAGGTATCTGTTTGAGTTGGGCATTTCGCATGTCACCACTATTCCATACTATCCAAATCCTTCTTATGCAGAGAGGTTGAATCGGAACTTAAAATCTGCGTTGATAGCGTATCATCATGACAACCAGTCTAAATGGGATTCCTGTCTGCATTGGTTGGCACATGCTTTCAATTCCGCTACTCATGAGTCCCATGGTAAGACGCCTATGTCTTTAATGTTTGGCTATACTCCGTACTCCCCTATGTCTAACCTGCTATGTATTGAGGATCTTCTCCCAGACCTATCTAGGCCTAATGATGTTCAAAAGATCTGGAACGAAGCAAAAAGGAATCTAGCTGTGTCATACGAAAAGGTCAAAAGGCAGTACAATAAAGGTAGGAAACCGTCAAAATTCAATGTTGGTGATCTCGTGTATGTTAAGTGCTACCCAATGAGTAAGGCTGTGAATAAGTTTTCGGCAAAACTTGCCCCTAGGTACCAAGGCCCGTGCACGGTATTGGAGTTCTTGTCTCCCGTTTCAATTTTGGTAAGTGACCCTGTAGCAAAACGTATTAGGCGCGTTCATGTTTCCCAAATTAAACCCGGTTGATCTGGCAAATCGTACCGCATCTTCCGCTGGATGGATGCACCTTTGGTAACTGACCTGTATCGTTAGTGAATTTAGCACACATACTGTGGGGTGGCGAGCGAGTCAATCTGGTCCTTTCTGTTCCTCGTGTTGGTGACTCCAATTTAGTACTCCTTGTATGTTACCGTTTCTTGGTGTGGATCCTTGTAGTTAGAAATTGTCTTTCATTAATTGTCTTGTGATGGTGGTATTAATTAATACCTTGGAATTGATATCCTCGTTATCTAACCTTATGCTTATGTAGTGCGCTAACGAAGTTCCATTGGGGAAATCTGATGACATCTAACTTAAATTGTGCTTTGTTGTCCCTCTGTTTTCTCTAGGCTTATGTAATTTCAAAGATTTGATTCTTCTGTGGCTCCGCATCGGATTCCTTCCGCTGAACCCTTCGATCATCTTGTGACTTAATCATTGCTGAGCTATGGTGTGCCTGGGATGGAATGTAAGGGAGTGTGTCTGGTGCCTGAGTGTTTACCATTTTGTCATCCTTTCATTGTGTGCGTGTGTCTGAAGATGTGTGGTGCTTAGTCATGATTGGGTTGCTATTTGTGCCATTTTAGTATTGTACGATTTCTGATTGTGGTGTGTTTCGATCTATTGGTGTCGGAAAAGTTCCCTGCTTGCCTTCTGCATGGACTCCGTGTCTTAAAGGTGTTTCTGTTCCGGATACTGATGTTTGTATTCATCCATGATTGAGAGATCTGACACTCCTACCTTTGGGCACTCTTCGCGGCTGTTCTAAAGGTGGTTTTCTATGCGTGAACCCTCTATATTATTTTTCCTGTAATGGGTTTTTGGGCTGAATTTATCTTCCTAACCTTTTGGTTTTGTGGTTATGTAGAAAATCTGTCTCTGATTTTTTTTTCTGTGGGCGTTCGGTTGGTGCACTCCTGCCAGCATTATGGTTGTATCTCCTGTGTTGGATCTTGGTAATGTTGTTGTGAGTTGTTTGGATCCTTTTGAAATGTGGACTGTTAGTAACGTTGTGTAATTTTCCTTATCTACCGGTTGGCATGTGGAGTTTTCGGTGGTACTGTCGGACTTCCTTCCTGAGGATATTTCTCCTTTTGTGCTTCTGTGGGATGGACCTAGTCCTTACTCCGTACCGCGTTTGCTGTTGTAATTTCTGCTTGGGATTGTACTGTTTTGGGTTGTGGTCTGTGAGCACGCGTTGAGGATAGCTATCCTTTATCTCTCTATGAATTACCCGTGCTGCTAGCTTGTCATTATTTAGGTAATTGTGTTTTGGATTACGTTGTTTGGCTGTCAAGACACCTTGGTTGGGATGTGATTTGTCCTTTAATTTACCTCTGTGTCACGGTAGATTTGGCTGTTGGTTTGGTATCCACTACTCCGAAGAAGTACACCTTCGGGTGGGCAATTCTTAGTTATCTCTTGGCTCTGGGATTTTCGACTTGTTCTTCCTCACGCTGGATTAGGTTTGTGGTTACTATTCTGTACCACGTTGCCTCGTGCATTTAGTTTCGGTAGTTGTACCTTGATGTGGCCGTTGTGGATGACTGACTGATCGCGATTTTTCCATCTGATAACCTATAGGAGTCTCCTGATTGCCCATCGGTGCTACTGTTGCCTGTCTGACCTCTCTGTAATTCAAGGGTTTCTGCGTCCCCTCTCTCTGATGGTTTTCGGTTGGTCTGTTCAAAAATTAGTTTTCTACGCTAGAGTCCTTACCTGTGTTTTGTTGGTGAACTAGGATAAGCGGCTGATCCCAGTGTTGTGTGTTTTTTGCTCAATCCCTCGTTCTTGACCCTTGGACCGATTGACGAGTTTGCCACTCTGTGGTTGTGTGTGTGTCACTCCAATATCTAAGGTGTAATTTGATTGGTCATTCATGTGTCCCTTAGCTTAACTCATGCTATTCTAAACCATATGTTCCTAGGACGACTATTCTTTGGAGTGGTCCTGTACCTTTATTTATATATTCTTCTCGTGGGTGATTTGTGCTTGAGTAATATTACTGCTTTCCCTTCCGTTATGTTCATGATCTATTCGGGATATCTGCCTTAGTCCTGGTTGGTATTATGTGTTGGATTGTACCCTATGTTTCTATGTGTTCTTGTTCATTGTTTCTCCACGTGTCATGGCTAAGTGTCCTTCGTGGCAGAGTAACATGGTATATTTTATGTAGTTTCCCTTTGATTTCTTAATTGTTGTCGAATGGACCCTTCTTTTCCTTCTGTGCTATATCGGACTAAGTGGAAAGCTCTGGGCTTCAGCTAGTTTGTTGGTAACTAGCTAAATGTAAAGTTTATTGGCGGATCTGTGGATCCTGTAACTGAATACTCACCTACTTTAATTTCCTGATTTGTTTTTTGTTCCTCCCTCTTCTTGTGGTTTTGCCCCCATCCGGGTCTCCCGGCGCGTTTTATTCCCCTTCTCACCGCTCACCACCCTCTAGGTCCCCGGTACCACCTAGGGGTGATGAGGTGAATAACCTTACCCACCAGGGTGAGAGAAGAAGAGAGAGGAAGAGAGAGAGATATAGATGGAGACCCTGGCGAGAAGGTTGTTAGCGTGCCCGCCCCAAAATGGGAGTTATAGCGAACACGAGGAAGGGTGATGGGCACAAGAAGAACAACAAGTACAGTCACAATATTAAAAAAACAAGAACCATAGAAAAACTTACCGGAAACAGCGGAGGAAGACGACTAAAAGGCCGTGGAAGTAAATCAGAGGCAGTGCTCCACCGAACGTGGCGAATGAAAACCAGCATTTACATGAAGTAAAAAAAAATTAATGGAAGGACAAAGGTAGGTAACAAACCAAGTTATTAAGATGATAAAGCCTAAGTTTATTTTTAAAACGTAATGGCAAAATGTAAATAAAATCAACATAAGGTTGAAAAATGGAAAAGGAAATTAACAATAAGTAAAATAAATTAGAATATACCCAGGTGGGGTTTTAAAGAAAATTAATTCATTACTAAATAACAATTAATGAAAATAAATACACTTTAACAGATAATAAATAGAGAACTTGATGAAAACAACAAGAAAGAAAAGGGTGACCTCCGTACCTAATTAAATGTGATCAGAAAACAACGGGAAACCAATAGACTTTCTTACATAAATGTTACCTTTAAATTAAATGTGATCGATCACGGATAGTTAAATAAATTTAAAAAAAGTATTAAGTTAACAATTATTCCATAAAATGGATCTTCAACGCGGTCGCTTCTCATAATTACCAAATTTGAAATCGTTCAGTTTCCACCAAGGACAGTTTCCAAGACAAACAGAATTTTACGTTAAAATACCTCCTCACGCGGGGCAAGGAAATGGTAACACAAACATTAAAGGAGGAGAAAATAAATAAATTAATTTAAACAGGAAGCGATACACTCGACCCCGAAATATATAATTCAAGGTCCACACAGGCTCAACACGCCGGACAACAATTCACCCGACAACAATCCACACCCGAACCGTCGCCAAGGAAACCACTAAACCAAAGCAACGCCTCCAAAAACACGGAGGTAAACAGGCTAGAGAAAATAATTTAATTCACCCAAAAACCCCAGAAGGGGGGGGGGAGAAAACATACCAAACAAATTAGAAAACAAAACACAGGAAAGCAAACAGAAAGCCGAAAGAGGTAAGGTTCGGTACCTTGGAGACTGTACCTTGGTTTACAAAGAAAGTTACAATTTAAAATGCCCAAGTAGATCAGTAAAATTTTAAATTAATAATTCCAATTTAGTTCATGGTGAACCTTCCACATTACTGTGATTAGTTGCCGAAACTGTTTTTCAGATTTCCGATACCACACACACGAACAGGAATTAAATTAACGGCGAAGTCCAAATATTTATTATTATTATTATTTTTACTTTTCCAGAAATCTCCGAAAGTACCAAAATTCTCTTCTGGTCGACGTTTAGAATGTGTCAAACACTGGTACGTACCTTAGGTGATGAAGAAATGAGAAGAATTTTTAACCTGACATTGTTGACGAAGAAATACAGTCAAGCCACCGGGATCCAGACCTCGTTGTGAAGTATCCAGACAAAAATAAATCCAAAAAACGCTCAGAAGAAAAGGCAGGAGGTCTTCAACTAGTTTACCTGGGGAAAATCCCCGTTAACATTCAATTTACGGTGGTTTCTTGGTACTCCAACACTCCATGACGCCGGACACAAATACACACCAGCTCAACATGGCTGCCTCAAGCGAACTGAGTATCGCGTCGGCCAGCTGGAAGCAGGCCAGTCTTGCCTGGTAATCGACCGGCGGGCGCATGCGCAGTAATGCGCAACCAATCACAAGACCAGACAATGGCCCGCTGACTACAGTAACTTTAAAAAAGGTATACTGGCGTAAGCCGTTTGACACAAATTATTCTAGGCCGCAGGGCCAGTTCAAAATGGTTATAATGGGGAGGCTCACATTATTTAATATTGTCTCAGCCCTCCCGCCCCGAATCGACGACAAAATAACATGCATATGCCATCAATGATGTGGTGGTCACACATATACTAAATTTGGGCGAAGTTGTCCAACAGAAAACGACCACCAAGATTAACTAATTTTAGTTAGGAGTTCACATGACCAGGTTAATAGTCCAAGACACAGTTCCATATCACATAGTTTTTAGAAATAATTGGCGGGTGCGATCAACATCAGTGTCCAGAAACGTTAACCGAGCACTCGGAAAATCACCAGAGTAAAGTTTGTCATCAAATAGAAAGTACAATGACCAGAGTTCACCAAATATTCAGGTTCACCTAATACACGTTTTCAATGCATCACACAATGATATAGTTTATGACAAATGACGCAGTTCACCTTGAGTTTCGCCCACTCTCACACTAATCACAGATATACTGACCAAAATTAAACAAAAACCACATGGTTACAAGTCCACGCATTCAGGTTATTTTCTCAAGCACGGTGGTAAATTAATTTTTAATGCATGAATACCTTTACAAGTCTCCTTTGATATTAAGGGAATGCATGATCTCGAGTTGCAAAAGGGGGACAACAGGGGAAAGAAACGCACAACGGGACCAGGGGAGGACCAAAGAAAGGCGCAATTGGTGAATGAAATCTTCAAAATAAGTGAACCGCCAATTTTAGATCAATACAGTTTTGTTACGCTTGATTGAGTCAGGGCCACGGTACACCACTCAAAACACAGCAGTAGGTAGTCAACGAGGTAAGCGCCAGTTAGTACACGGAGTATCCATAATACCGGAAAGGAACGAGCAACCACACCCATCACCATAGCCAAACAAGACCTCAAACTTCAACACTCGATTCGGTTAGCAATCAAATACCCAGAATTAAAATCACCGCAAAAACAACCCATAATCAAGAGCATCAACCACAACATAAGGTGCTCTAACCACAGTGTCAAATAGCAATATTCCACAGAAGTACAGATCAGAAGCTCTGAGTGAAACAACACCTAGTCCACAAGTACCATCACAACAGTACAACGGCTTACCATCACTAGCTAAACATAAATAAATATGACATAGGTCAAGAAATTTTTCCTCTAGACGAAGGTCAATACACAGGCATACTCCAATGAAAGCAAGTTAAGTCCAAGATTTTGAATTTAGTAGATACAGGGCAACGACACAGTGAAGAATCGACCACAAACAGATTCCGAGATCCACTGACAAGAGCATTAGGGCAAAAAATTTCAAATACAGGTTTAACTTCCCACATCAAAATACACCACCTAGTTGAATAAGAGTGAGGACAAGAAACCAAAATGCAATAGATAAATCCAGCTTCAAGAAGTCAGAGTTAGGATATTAAATATGGAAAATCCAAGGCTTAAAAGGGTTAACATGTTTAGAGCAAGGGAAGGATTGACTGGACCTGTTGGAGACTTCTTAAGGTATCCAGATGGAGGGTTCGCGAACAGTCTGTCATCGACAACAAATCAGCCAAGCAACACCAAGCAACAGCACACATCATTAGTCACAAATAAGCAACCTGGAATTAACGGAACAGAAATAGGGATAGAAGAATCACAGGAGGGAACACAATCTGGAATCAGTAACCAACCTACTACACAGAACCTTAAATACAATTAATTTCACAATGGCCAGCCAATCAAATTAAAAGGCAAAGTAAAACCTCAGATCGGAAGACCAAAATGGAAAATATCGAGCAATGACGCACACAACGTACACCACCGGATACCCAATAGGGTCTCGGCATTACCCGGTCTACAAATACGTGACTCTCCCATCACACTGTCCCAATAAGGCCACAGGTACTTTCTCCTATCCACCAGGAGAGCAAGCAAATAAAACATAAGTGGCGGAATACGAGGCGAGTCCATGGAAAATGCTCGCAGTAGCATGAAGAAGGCAGTACTCCACAAGAAGACCCCATAATCTACTCGCAGGAAGATTCCAGTACCGACCAAGGGAGCACTACTCCGTCCCATACCAGAGTAGCAAACCCAGAGCACGGTAAGATGACAAACATCAAAGTCAACAGACACAAGAGATCCACTGAGAAAAATGAAACACCATAGAGTGGTAGGTAAAATTAAAATGAGCTTTACAGTAGAAGAAATTACAGACACGACAACGTCAGATCAATAGGAAATGCATGGAGACAGGGAAAGTAAAACCCGAGCATACCAAACAGACACATTACTGAAAACCAACAAGCTAATTCTGAGAGTAGTAGATTCATGTAGAGGAAAATGGCCATATCCACAGAACACGGAGGTAAATTAAAGACAGACACGAACACTGCCCATACCAAGGTGCCAACATCACCAAATAATACAATACAAAAGAATAACCCAACCATGACAAACCACACCGGACATGTGTCAGCTCCACAAATGGATTAAAGGAACACAAACATCCTCAACAACATGCCGTGAAGTTCTCATGCCACCCCAAAATACATCCCCAAAAATAATCCACGGTACCGTCACAACACAACCACCTTACATATGTCCAAAGCCATCCCAATCAAGGTTCAAAAGGGCATATACCACCCCTCAGGCAGAGGATCATCAACAACACAACACAAGACCCGACAAGTAGATATGGTAGGGAATACTTGAACCCACAACTCAAAGGAATTAGATAAGTACCAAATGGTTAACAAAATTTTGACAACACATATTCTAGGCCTATAATTACCACGGTAGTGCACGATACCAAAATGGAGTGAATAATCGGGCATAAGAAACACTAAACCACCAAGTAATGTTTACAGCAGGATGAAATCCAAAGCAGTAGTTCAGAAAAGGTCAGTCAGATTAATTACTACACAGCAAGGCAAGTTACGAGTAGCAAAACTTGAAGTGGCCCAGACACCAGATAAATATCCTTGAACTAGTTGATAGGTTACACGAGGAAGATGGTTCACGACACACCAGAAGTTGTGAAACACGCTCGACCAAAAATCAGGAAGGAAAAAACCAGTTAAAACTATAATAGCTCAGGCACAAGGCCATCCAGTTATCCCAACCTAATACCGGCCAACATGGCCCAACCATAACTGATGACTGCCTCACAACCAGTTGACAGAAAAGATAACTCCAATCACAAACCAAGACCAGACATACATACACATATTCACGGATGGGATGATGAAATGAAAAGACACTCAAGCCAACAACACACAGCACACATCCAAGGCACAAACACACAAAGCTCGGTAAAGATCGAGGCACATCATATAGGCAGATTCAATATACCAAATTCCACACAAGGATGGGAACACCTCTCTAGTAACAGGTCAAATAAACCAGACATGATCTCGCAAGGGTGCATATTTAACGCCACACTAAAAGCCAACTACACTTCAGATAACAGTAACCTAAACCAAATTTAAAGAAATAATAAAAGACAAGTAAGGTTAAGCAATTTCCAAATTAAAAAACAACCAAAGAGAACAGAAACATTACAGGCTAGATAAGTTCCACAATACCATGATGTTGTCCACTAGATTATCAGATACTAACAGCCAAGAACGGTCACTGGCATGGAAACAACAGAGGTTAGGCATAAGTTAGTAGGGGCAAATAACTTTACCCACACAGCACCAATTAAATGAAAAGCACATACAACCATCAATGCCATAACACCAGGTCACATTTCAAAACCATGAAAGGGCATAACAGATCACCGTACACCTCAGCACATAACCGATTACACATATAAGTAGGCATATTTGGACATGCTTAGTGGCCAGGTCAAATTATAATCAGAATCACACCCCAGGGTTAACGCAGTAAGAAGGTATTCAATTTAGAAGACAAATAAACGGTTAGCATGTACACCACCGAGGTACCATACAGGAAATATGCTAGAAATGATAATAACAACATTAAGTCTCGGAGCCCAAGGCAAGGCCAGAACAGATAACGCAATAAGGTGATCCCAGGACACACAATGTCACACTGCAAAAGCAACCGAGCAACCTTCACATAACATAATGATCAGAAAAGCTCTCCACGATTAAACCAGATTAATTCCCACCGAAATCGCAACCACAGTATGCAGGTAGGCAGCAAAAATACAAGGTTGACAGCCAGTACACATATTACAGGACATGTACTAAGCGGTAGTACACCAGTAGCCCTGAGTCAACCAAGTCATACTCCATTACAAGTTGTTCAATTATTACAACTTCCACCAACCCAGAATAATTAATTACATGCAATCACTCAAGAAAATCCGCCAGGAAAAGGAAGAAAAAATTTACAGGTCACCTCGAAACAGCAAGGCAGAAGCAGAATTCACAGCACAGGTACCCATAGGGTTTCAAAATCATAATCAGCAAGTAGGTAAGTCCATACAGCTCAGCATAAACACAGTTGAAAGCAACAGGGAACTCCAATACACAGGTACATGAAACAAATAACATAGGGAATTACACGAGATCCTTGCATTTCCTTTTACAATAGTTATTGACAATAACACCTTTTGTTTCTTAAGTCGTTGATTTTCATTCACCAACATTCACTACAGCACTGCACCAAGCAAGGATAGAAAGGGAGGAAAATTAGGCTGCACAAGGCAGAACAACAGAGATTAGGCAGCAGAACAACAACAGTGGAACAACAAACAACCACGCTCTGATACCACTCTCACCGCTCACCACCCTCTAGGTCCCCGGTACCACCTAGGGGTGATGAGGTGAATAACCTTACCCACCAGGGTGAGAGAAGAAGAGAGAGGAAGAGAGAGAGATATAGATGGAGACCCTGGCGAGAAGGTTGTTAGCGTGCCCGCCCCAAAATGGGAGTTATAGCGAACACGAGGAAGGGTGATGGGCACAAGAAGAACAACAAGTACAGTCACAATATTAAAAAAACAAGAACCATAGAAAAACTTACCGGAAACAGCGGAGGAAGACGACTAAAAGGCCGTGGAAGTAAATCAGAGGCAGTGCTCCACCGAACGTGGCGAATGAAAACCAGCATTTACATGAAGTAAAAAAAAATTAATGGAAGGACAAAGGTAGGTAACAAACCAAGTTATTAAGATGATAAAGCCTAAGTTTATTTTTAAAACGTAATGGCAAAATGTAAATAAAATCAACATAAGGTTGAAAAATGGAAAAGGAAATTAACAATAAGTAAAATAAATTAGAATATACCCAGGTGGGGTTTTAAAGAAAATTAATTCATTACTAAATAACAATTAATGAAAATAAATACACTTTAACAGATAATAAATAGAGAACTTGATGAAAACAACAAGAAAGAAAAGGGTGACCTCCGTACCTAATTAAATGTGATCAGAAAACAACGGGAAACCAATAGACTTTCTTACATAAATGTTACCTTTAAATTAAATGTGATCGATCACGGATAGTTAAATAAATTTAAAAAAGTATTAAGTTAACAATTATTCCATAAAATGGATCTTCAACGCGGTCGCTTCTCATAATTACCAAATTTGAAATCGTTCAGTTTCCACCAAGGACAGTTTCCAAGACAAACAGAATTTTACGTTAAAATACCTCCTCACGCGGGGCAAGGAAATGGTAACACAAACATTAAAGGAGGAGAAAATAAATAAATTAATTTAAACAGGAAGCGATACACTCGACCCCGAAATATATAATTCAAGGTCCACACAGGCTCAACACGCCGGACAACAATTCACCCGACAACAATCCACACCCGAACCGTCGCCAAGGAAACCACTAAACCAAAGCAACGCCTCCAAAAACACGGAGGTAAACAGGCTAGAGAAAATAATTTAATTCACCCAAAAACACCAGAAGGGGGGGGGGAGAAAACATACCAAACAAATTAGGAAACAAAACACAGGAAAGCAAACAGAAAGCCGAAAGAGGTAAGGTTCGGTACCTTGGAGACTGTACCTTGGTTTACAAAGAAAGTTACAATTTAAAATGCCCAAGTAGATCAGTAAAATTTTAAATTAATAATTCCAATTTAGTTCATGGTGAACCTTCCACATTACTGTGATTAGTTGCCGAAACTGTTTTTCAGATTTCCGATACCACACACACGAACAGGAATTAAATTAACGGCGAAGTCCAAATATTTATTATTATTATTATTTTTACTTTTCCAGAAATCTCCGAAAGTACCAAAATTCTCTTCTGGTCGACGTTTAGAATGTGTCAAACACTGGTACGTACCTTAGGTGATGAAGAAATGAGAAGAATTTTTAACCTGACATTGTTGACGAAGAAATACAGTCAAGCCACCGGGATCCAGACCTCGTTGTGAAGTATCCAGACAAAAATAAATCCAAAAAACGCTCAGAAGAAAAGGCAGGAGGTCTTCAACTAGTTTACCTGGGGAAAATCCCCGTTAACATTCAATTTACGGTGGTTTCTTGGTACTCCAACACTCCATGACGCCGGACACAAATACACACCAGCTCAACATGGCTGCCTCAAGCGAACTGAGTATCGCGTCGGCCAGCTGGAAGCAGGCCAGTCTTGCCTGGTAATCGACCGGCGGGCGCATGCGCAGTAATGCGCAACCAATCACAAGACCAGACAATGGCCCGCTGACTACAGTAACTTTAAAAAAGGTATACTGGCGTAAGCCGTTTGACACAAATTATTCTAGGCCGCAGGGCCAGTTCAAAATGGTTATAATGGGGAGGCTCACATTATTTAATATTGTCTCACCCTGTTGTCTCCCTTTGCAACACAAGATCATGCGTTTCCTTAATATCAAAGGAGACTTGTAAAGGTATTCGTGCATTAAAAATTAAATTACTACCGTGCTTGAGAAAATAACCTGGATGCGTGGACTTATAATCTTGTGGTTTTGTTTAATTTTGGTCAGTATATCTGTGATTAGTGTGGGAGTTGCCAAACCTCAAGGTGAACTGCGTCATGTGTCATAAACTATATCATTGTGTGATGCATTGAAAACGTGTATTAGGTGAACCTGAATATTTGGTGAACTCTGGTCATTGTACTCTCTATTTGATGACAAACTTTACTCTGGTGATTTTCCGAGTGCTCGGTTAACGTTTCTGGACACTGATGTTGATCGCACCCGCCAATTATTTCTAAAAACTATGTGATATGGAACTGTGTCTTGGACTATTAACCTGGTCATGTGAACTCCTAACTAAAATTAGTTAATCTTGGTGGTCGTTTTCTGTTGGACAACTTCGCCCAAATTTAGTATATGTGTGACCACCACATCATTGATGGCATATGCATGTTATTTTGTCGTCGATTCGGGGCGGGAGGGCTGAGACAATATTAAATAATGTGAGCCTCCCCATTATAACCATTTTGAACTGGCCCTGCGGCCTAGAATAATTTGTGTCAAACGGCTTACGCCAGTATACCTTTTTTTAAAGTTACTGTAGTCAGCGGGCCATTGTCTGGTCTTGTGATTGGTTGCGCATTACTGCGCATGCGCCCGCCGGTCGACTACCAGGCTAGACTGGCCTGCTTCCAGCTGGCCGACGCGATACTCAGTTCGCTTGAGGCAGCCATGTTGAGCTGGTGTGTATTTGTGTCCGGCGTCATGGAGTGTTGGAGTACCAAGAAACCACCGTAAATTGAATGTTAACGGGGATTTTCCCCAGGTAAACTAGTTGAAGACCTCCTGCCTTTTCTTCTGAGCGTTTTTTGGATTTATTTTTCGTCTGGATACTTCACAACGAGGTCTGGATCCCGGTGGCTTGACTGTATTTCTTCGTCAACAATGTCAGGTTAAAAATTCTTCTCATTTCTTCATCACCTAAGGTACGTACCAGTGTTTGACACACTTTAAACGTCGTCCTGAAGAGGATTTTGATATTTTCGAAGATTTCTGGAAAAATAATAATAATAATAATAAATATTTGGACTTCGCCGTTAAATTTATTCCTATTTGCGTGTGTGGTATCGAAAATCTGGAAAACTGTTTCGGCAACTAATCACAGTAATGTGGAAGGTTCACCATGAACTAAATTGGAATTATTAATTTAAAATTTTACTGATCTACTTGGACATTTTAAATTGTAACTTTCTTTGTAAACCAAGGTACAGTCTCCAAGGTACCGAACCTTACCTCTTTCGGCTTTCTGTTTGCTTTCCTGTGTTTTGTTTTCTAATTCGTTTGGTATGTTTTCTTCCCCACCCCCCCCCCTTCTGGGGTTTGGGTGAATTTAATTATTTTCTCTGGCCTGTTTTTCCTCCGTGTATTAGGAGGCCTTGTTTTTGTTTAGTGGTTACCTTGGCGACGGTTCGGGTGTGGATTGTTGTCGGGTGAATTGTTGTCCGGCGTGTTGAGCCTGTGTGGACCTTGAATTATATATTTCGGGGTCGAGTGTATCGTTTACTGTTTAAACTAATTTGTTTATTTTCTCCTCCTTTTAATGTTGTGCTACCATTTCCTTGCCCCGCGTGAGGAGGTATTTTAACGTAAAATTCTGTTTGTCTTGGAAACTGTCCTTGGTGGTAACTGAACGATTTCAAATTTGGTAATTATGAGAAGCGACCGCGTTGAAGATCCATTTTATTGAATAATTGTTAACTTAATATTTTTTTTTAAATTTATTTAACTATCCGTGATCGATCACATTTAATTTAAAGGTAACATTTATGTAAGAAAGTCATTTTGTTTCCCGTTGTTTTCTGATCACATTTTATTAGGTACGGAGGTCACCCTTTCTTTCTTGTTGTTTTCATAAAGTTCCCTATTTTTAATCTGTTAATGAGTATTTATTTTCCATTAATTGTTATTTAGTAATGAATTAATTTTCTTTAAAACCCCACCTGGGTATATTCTAATTTATTTTACTTATTGTTAATTTCCTTTTCCATTTTTCAACCTTATGTTGATTTTATTTACATTTTGCCATTACGTTTTAAAAATAAACTTAGGCTTTATCATCTTAATAACTTGGTTTGTTACCTACCTTTTGTCCTTCCATTAAATTTTTTTTTTACTTCATGTAAATGCTGGTTTTCATTCGCCACGTTCGGTGGAGCACTGCCATTGTTTTTCTTGTGCATTAATTTCCACGGCCTTTAGTTGTCTTCCTCGCTGCTTCCGGTAAGTTATTTCTATGATTTCTTGTTTTTAAATTGTGCTTGAACTTCGGTGTTATTCTTCTTGTGCCCATCTTCTTCCTCGTGTTCGCTATTACTCCCATTTTGGGGCGGACACGCTAACAACCTTCTCACCAGGGTCTCTATCTCTCTCTCCCCCTCTCTCTCTCTCTCTCTCTCTCTCTCTTCGTCCTTTTTTTCTCTCTCTCTTTTTCTCTCTCCCTGGTGGATAAGGTTTTTCACCTCATCACCCCTAGGTGGTACCGGGGTCCTAGAGGGTGGTGAGCGGTGAGAAGGTGTACAACGTTCGTGATATATCAATAACAGTTAAAGTAATCATGTTATGCAGCATTTAGCTAGGAGTAAGAATAAAGAGGCTACGTAAGATTTCTTAATCGGGTTGTTGTGACACATGTGAAGGAAACACTGGAAAGCAGACACTAGAACAGAGATTAGCCGAAATCCCTGATGTCAAGGATGTTGCAACAAATAGGCATTTAATGTCGACTGCAAACAAAAGGTGCACCACTGGTGTCTGTTGACGCTGGACATTATTTTTGTATAGTGACCGGAGAGGCAACCTCTCTGAAAATAACACTGAAATGTTAAATGTTACCTCCTTTGACAGTTCTCTGGACGTGTGATTTTAATGTCGTTGTGCTCTGGGACGTTTTAGGCGGATTTTTAATACACGATAACACGAGCGAATTTTGTGTTCTTTTACATGAAGTAAAATTGATTTTGGTGATGTTTGTTTGGATATGTACATTTAAAATTTGAACATTTGTCGACTATATTAAATGACTTCCTTTGCACATTATTAACAAAAAAATTTCACCTAAATTTCCTAGCTCCATTTATTAAATAGTAACACTTCCTCAATTTGGACTTTGCCGATAAGACAAAAATACTTAATGTTGTGTAATGGAAAAAAAATAAAGAAAAATCTACTGAACTGGAAAGAAAATAAACAAGATGGTTTCCTAAAATACTTCTGACATTTCAATGTAGGTCTTGCAGAGCTCGAGGTATCATGCCTGAGCCTTCCTTTCAGGTTGTTCAAGACACACGTGCGCATTATTTACATTCGCGTCAAATATGTAAAGAACAATTCACACTGTAAAGCACATTTTTACGCATTCGTAGATATATGCATATACATGTAAAAGTTGCTGGTGGTGATTAATACAAAGTACAACTCGGCAAACATCCGCTATTAACACTAATCAGAAGGTTCACAGAAGAGGTCAGACACTTATAATAGCCTGCAGTCAATTTGTCTCTTGAAACATAAGGTAAAGGCTGGTGGTGGTCCTATCGCATGTTAGTAGCCTATACTAGTGGAATAGGGAAGAGAGGCGGGATGGGAAGGAGCTGCTTCTTGTGACAGACTTCACTAGGAATTACTGTCAGTAGCTTAAAACCAATCTGTTCGTTGTCAGTACATTCTCCTACTGCTCGTGTGCCAACTGAATTATGCGGCTGAAAATTCTAAAGTGAAATTTTCGGCAACACGAGGACAAACGCGAGAGATTGTTGTCAGTGTTCATAGTTTTATGAACGAGGAAGCCGAGGAGAGCAGGAATAAAAGGCAAGAACAGTATAGAAGTGAGTTGTTCAAAGTACACAAAAATAGCACATGAATTTTTTACAGCGGACGGTCGAATTTTAACCGAGGGATTTGGCCGTGCACAGATGTGACCATGCATACGGGAGATAGTCGGTTTGAATCCCACCGTCGGCAACCCTAAAGATGCTTTTTCCATTCTCACTGCAGGCAAACGAACACGGCCGTTCCTTTCCCCTCCCTTCGTCGCCTAAGGTCTGCCAGCTCCTCAGCTTCTTGCGAGATTTGTCGAACGGCCAATTCGTTTCGAGGCAATACGAAAGGCGAGGGCCAGACTGTCGGGGTCGTAAAACATAGAGTGGATCACGGGAGACTGCTGGCAAATAGGACTTGACAATGGGTTGCTATATTTCTAGAAAATAGACCTCAGAGATTTAGAGTAGGCGAAGCTTTATCTGATCCTGTAAAAATTAAGAGAGAAATTCCAAAAGAGAGCATTATTGGGCCTTTAACTTTTATTACATATATAAATGATATGAGTAAAATAGTGGAATCGGAGGTAAGGCTTTTTTCGGATGATGTTATTCTGTATAGAAGTAATCAATAAGTTACAAGATTGTGAGCAACTGCAAAATGACCTCGATAATGTTGCGATAGTATCATGATAAACGGCGTTAAAAGTCAGGTTGTGAGTTACACAAATAGGAAAAGTCCTCTCAGTTTTAATGACTGCGTTGATGGGGTGAAAGTTCCTGCTGGGATCATTGTAAGTACCTAGGTGTTAATACAGTATAAGGAAAGATCTCATTGGGGTAATCACATAAATATGATTGTAAATAAAGGGTACAGATCAGTGCACATGGTATGAGGGTATTTAGGGGTTGTAGTAAGGATGTAAGGGAGAGGGCATGTAAGTCTCTGCTGATCCCCCAAGTAGAGTATGGCTTGAGTGCATTGGACCCTTACCAGAATTACTTGATTCAAGATCTGGAAAAAAAATGTAAAGAAATGCTGCTCTATTTGTTCTGGGTGATTTTCGACAAAAGAGTAGCGTTACAAAATTATTGCAAAGTCCGGGCTGGGAAGACTTGGGAGAGAGGAGACGAGCTAGTCGACTAAGCGGTATGTTCCTAGCTGTCAGTGGAGGGATGGCGTAGAATGACATTAATAGACGTATACGTTCGAGTCGTGTTTTTTAAAATAGGAAAGATCAGAATATGAAGATAAATATGGAATTCAAGTGGACGAACTGTGGCAAATATTCGTTTGTAGGAAGCGAAGTTAGGGATTGGAATAACTTAACAAGGGAGATGTTCAATAAATTTCCAATTTCTTTGCAATCATTGAAGAGAAACCTGGGGAAGACAACAGATAGGGAATCTGCCACCAGGGCGAGTGCGTTAAATGCAGATCAGTAGTGATTGATTGATTGATTGGTTGATTGATTAATTTGCTTTACTTGCGATTTCGTTGTAAAGGGAAACTTCCTCTACATATTCAGAATTAAAAATCTACACTTATACAACAAAAGTAAACTGCAGTACTACCGCAACGGATACTCACAAGTTTTTAAGGATATGTTTGAAATGTTAGGTTGATAAGTGACGGCTCCACTTGCACTGTGGTTAAGAGTTCTTGGGAACGCCACGCCCTGGTCTTGCTTCCTGCCACTGCTTGCTGGTATGTGAGAGGTCAGAGGTTCAGGCGCCAGCCGGCCTTCACTGAGAAAGAGAACTGTAGATTGTAGGCTTTCAGCTCCAGAGGTCACGTGTTTATACTCGGTTCCTGAAGGGAGGAAGATCGTCCATGGTGTCCTCGTCGGGAGGTGATGAGCTGAATGCACCTTTTTCTTAACTTTTCTGTCATTCTGACATCTCTGGCAATACCGGGAATCGAACCAGGGCCTCCGAGGACGGAAGCTAATAGCAGCAAGAGTTATAGCACGGAGGTGGACGAAAGCTTTGTCACGGTCCGCCCAATGGAGGCTTGTTTATTCGACCATCTGGTGGACTAAACTGGAACTTCAGAATAGTAAGCAGGCAGGCGATAGTAAATCAAAAGTCTACACAGAGAATTTAAGAATCAAAACAGAAACCACTGATGATAATACGGAGTGAGTTGGCCGTGTGGTTAGGGTCGCGTAGCTGGGAGCTTCCCACTGTCTGCAGCCCTCATGATGGTTTCCCGTGGTTTGACACCATACCTTAACTAAGATCACGGACGCCTCCTTCCCCTGCGTGGCCACAAGAACTGTGCGACGTTAAAGATAAAGTAAGGACGACTTATCGCTTGCACTTCGGAGATGATGGGTTCAAACTCCACCATAGGTTTTCCGAGGAAATAATAATAATGGTAAACATTTAATATCTGAAAATATATATAACTTTTATTTTCAAGTTTTAAATTAATCTTTGACTATCGTTCATAGCCCCATTCCCACCAGCACCTTCTTTCACCTCTGCGTTCCACAGATAACCCCGGACCAATTGGTAGCAGAGCGTACTTGAATGGGTCTAGATAAAGCAATTTTGACAGCTAAAGGTAAAATTCGCACCGAACTCTAAGGATTTCCTTGGTTGCTGGAAATTTTCGAAATAGTTTCTTTTTTCTATCAACATGTCTGGTCCTCGCGAAGTCCTCGCTCCCGGGTACTTGCGCAAGGAGGAACTGATTTACGAGACTTTAATTAGAAAGGTCCAATCTGGAGGCACGGTTGTGGCAGATATTGCCATACTTAAAGAGTCGTTAGAACTTCCTATTTGTATCCCAGTATTAGGGGAGAAAGAAATTGATGAGGCTCTATCCACTGTCACTAACAATAAAACCGAAATTGTGTCTGTAGTTAGTTCTAGAAACAGTACATCCACATCTGGTCTGCGGCGACCATCACCATGACTACCCCTCTCATAGTAGCTGGAGAAGTGTATTTGAGAGTACTTTGGGGTCCGGCAGTGGCGGCTGGTCTTTCCGTCAACTCGATCTGCTTATCCTAGACTTCTACAGCTACAAGAAGACTTCAAGGCTAATTTCAAAGTAATTTTTCTAAAAATGAACTTTTAGCAAGAAATTTTCATGTGTGAAATCCCAATACAAATGTTTCGTTTCTCTACTGTGTCACCCCAGGGTAGCACCTTTGAGGGGAGGTCTGTAGCGGGAGGTTCACCTCAACCCCGCGCATTCAAAAGAAGAGCTGTGAAGAACGTTAAGAACGTTATCTATCGTACAAAACCGCTAGTGTAGGAAGTTGGGACATTGATCAACAGATGTCACTTCCAAATGATGGAGAAATATGTTATTTTAAAGTTGCCTAAACTGACTATGTTACTTTGTTTTGTTTTGGGGTATCACTGGTTGCAACAACTATTTCAAGAAATTTGGGCTTTTCTCCATAGATGTCTATTTAAATAACTGATGTCATGCACTCTGGTGCAACGATTTAAAGTTTTGTGTTTATAGGTTCTCTTAACTGATTTGACTTTCATTATTTCTGATACTTCAAGGTTTGCAACATTTCCTTCTCACCCTATCCAATATCAAATTTTCTGAATTCATTTTTCAGCCAATCATAGGCTTCTTGTAGCTTTTTGTTTAACAAATAAAAATGAGAGGGTGTGTCCGGATTTAATCCAGAGCCTTCTCGAATCTTCCTCTCGAGTATAAAAGCTGACGCCTTTTCGAGCTAACTGGTCTTTCTGATCGTCGTCTTACTGTGTGCAGGCGGAACATCAGCTAAGGTAATGGCCACCATTTTCCTATCTCAGTAGTTATCTCCGCAAGCTGACCCGAGGGAAGTTTCCAATCTTTAACTATGTAACAGTCAGTTCCTAAAAGTAAACTTTCTTCTTTCTAATGTAAAATTTCATATAAGTCGTAAGAACTTAAACTGTAATTCGAGGATAGAGAGTGCGTTATCCTCTCGAATTCCCCTTCAATTAATCTTGAGGTGACTACGATTTTGATCGGTATCAGTTTTTCTCTTGTAAATCATAAGTTAACTTGTCCTCCTTGTCACCTCAGTGGTGTGAGATAAGCCTCTGCATCCTCGGGCCACAAGCCAAAGTAGGGTTTTATTTTCTGTTTTCGAGGAGCGCAAGTGTACGCCTCCATAAATTTTGGGATTGGGCCACTAATGTAACCTATTCTTCCTTAAGAAGGCCCGGTCATGTGGGTACAAGATACCCTGTGTAATCTAAGCGGTAATTAATATGGCGTTGTAAATTGTAGGTTGTGCCTAGAGAGGCCAAGAAATGTAATTCTATAGAGCAAAAAAGCTCTTATCTCTAATGTAAACTTTAAAGGTTGCCTGAATCAGACTGTAAGGGTTGGGAGCGCAGTCTCCCGGTAGAATTTGTAGAGCATGTAAGCTCTTTTATGGTAATGTGATATATAATTGTGTAATATTGAGTGGTGCCTTTGAAAGGCCGTAAAATGTAACCGTTGGAGCAAAGTGCTCTTGAAAATTGTGTTTTGGGAGATATGTCTCTTTTTCTAACCGTCTAACGCAACAATTGTGATGTTGGAGCCTTGGTAAATTATGAGCTTAAAGCTCAAATTGTAACTAGTCTTTTCTGAGTTTTGCTTGTTTTTACTATTTCGTATGTAACTACCTGTACCCGAAATATTATTTGTTCAAATTTAATTTCTGAAAAGAAATATAACATATATTTTAAAGTTTCATATTAATCTTTGACTATCGTAGATAGACCCATTCCCACCAGCACCTTCTTTCAACTCTGCCTTCCACAGATATTCACGGAACAATAATAATAATATTAATAATTTTACCGAAAGTGCACCCACCCCGTTCATTTAAATTAAGGACCTGAGCGAATGCCATCTGTCTGCAACAACTAATACAAGGAGTTTGGACATTTATCAACAGATGTCACTATTATACACTTACGTTATGCATTCTGGTGTGAAGATGACAATTAAAATGGTAGAGTAATTTTGTATTTTAAGGTTTACTAGACTGAAGTCGTTATTCTTTGTTTTTGGAGTGTTAAAGTTTACAACACTTTCATCCCTTCCCGCCAACTTCAGGTGTTAGCCAATATAAAATTTTGTATATTTATTTTTCATCCAATCAACATTGTCTGTGATTTATTTAATCACCCAATAAAAATTGGGGGTGTGTTGGGCCTTAGCCCATAGCTTTCTGGAACTTTTCCCCCGGGTATAAAAGCTGGCACATTTTCGGACCAGGTTGGCTTATTGATCACTTCAGTCTGTGTGTGTGTTTTCAAAGGAGGCGGAGGCGCCCCGTCCATCTCCGAGAGGTCTACCAGCTCAAGGTATTGGCAGGTCTTTCAAAATTAGCTCGAGGGGAATGTTTCAAACGTTTAGTAATGTAACTTCATTTTCATTAAGAGGTAAATTTCAAACAAGTTGAAATAACTTAGGTTAAATGAGGGAATAGAGAGTGAGATACCCTCTCGAATTCCCATTCAAGTAGCTTTCGAGGTGACTATGATTTTGTAACCTTTTCTACGTTGTAATTTCCGTAACTTATATATTCTCTCGATCTAGTCACCTCAGTAGTATAGGCTTAGCCTCTAACTTCGGGCCATAAACCCAAATAGGGTTTTAAGGATTTCACTTCAATTTTCAAGGAGCGCAAGTGTCCGCCTCCTCACCGTTTTGATTGTTTGGGACAATAACTTTAACCTGTTGTTTTTCACAAAGGCCTGGAAGTCGATACCCCGGTTAGACTGTTGAGCATTTAATAGCAGTGAATGCTGTTTTGAAAGGTCTCGACATTTTTGGAAATAGATTCCTAAGTGTAAATAACGCTCTTCACGTTGATGTAAAGAAGACCCCTCCCCTTGACTGTTTGTGCTCATGGAAAACTGGTAATTAGGGAGCTGCAATCTCAAGGTTGCTAATTTGTTGTTAGTTGATTGTTCTGATTTTCTAAAAGATGTTACTTAGCTTGTAAGCAAAACTTTTATACCTGAATTTGTACAGATGAGACTTTGAAAAGAAACCAAAAGATATCAGAGAAAGAAATATAGTTCTGATTTTAAAGTTTTAAACTAATCTTCTGACTGTCTTCTATGGACTCATTCATGCCCGCCCCTTCTTTCACCTCTGTCCACCATGGAATCTCCGTACCAATAATAATGTATTGTTATCGTCCTTTTGTGGACCCGAGAGGTGTAAGAAGGTGCGAGCATGAACGGCTGGACAGAGAAAAGATGAAAGTTTAATTTAAAACTCTAAATTTTGCAACTTTATTTCTTTCCTGCATTTTTCTTTTTAGATCTTAAACTTTGTTAAACAATAAAACATGACAGACGGATAGACAGAAGGGGAGCACTTCTGTACTTAGTAGAATAGTTGCTTGAAACCTAAGAACGATCAGGTACAATAGACGTAATGAGTTTTATTAGGTGGCTCCAACAAAGAGCACTACTGCTCCAATCTATTACAAGTAATGAGACGAGGCTCCAAAATTTAAAACATTTGGCAGAGCGTCTTTGCTCCACACAGTTAACTCTCTAGGAGACTGTTCTCCAAAACATATTCCAATCTAGCCTCTCCAAGGCACCATCTCAATTTTACATTAGGTCAAATACAAACAGTTTTCAAGGTCTTAATCGCTCGGCAGTCTAAGTTCCATTTAAACTTTAACACAGGCAATAAGTGCCCATTCTACGTGGCCTTAAAGTTATCGGCCGTAAATCAAAATGTTACGAGGCGAACACTTGCACTATGTGGGCCCATGCTACAGAGGTGAGTATTAAGTCCAAAAGAAGAGATACAATTTCAAATGTTACAAAGTCTTAGTCATCCCAATACCAACTTTAATGGCAATCGAAAGACGGTTCGCGCTATTTATTCCCTAAGGTAGGATGAAGTCCTTAGATACTTAGAAAATTTACATTGAGAAATTGAAATTTACATTAGGGAATAACTTTGCAACCTTCCCCTCAAGTTAGCTTCCTGAGACTATCACATGATTAAAAGTTGTCTACTATTACCTTGAGCTGAAGGGCCTTCCGACGATGGGCGAGGATTTCCCCCTGCCCCTCTACGACCACACTCTAAACCTCTTGACTGCAGCGATGGAAAGACAACGTGGCCGAAAATGTCCCAGCTTATAGCGGAGAGGAAGGTTCTATAACTCTCTTGGCCTAAGCCCTGTACACACCCAGAATTTCTATTGCTTAATTTAATAAATATCCTAAATTCCAAACTGGTCAAAAATTTTGAAGAAGGAGGAGATGACAGTGCTACTAACCTAAGAACACAGAGAAGAATCTACAAATATTACAGTTTTTCAAAATTAGAAACTACAAATTTCTTTGAAATTTAATTGTCCATCTCAGCAGAGGGGGCACATACGTCGCATTAATTAAAAGAGATGGTGTACCTCCGGTATATTATTATTAATAATAATAATAATAATAATAATAATAATAATAATAATAATAATAATAATAATAATAATCCGTTTGTCTGTTAGGTCATCAGCCCAGAGGCTGGTTGGATCTCAAATAGCACCACCAAAGGTTATGCGGTTATAAGGAAACCGCAAAAACCAACGGCAGCACCAAAATGAGGCGTACTAGGCAAGACGAGGAGTGAGGTAGTTTGCCATTGCTTTCCTCACTGGGACAGAAAGTACTATTGCAGCACGACTGACCCTATGAGCAACACCTGTCATAACACTCAGATGCACTAGCCGTGCTCTGAATGTTATTACTCAGCACTACCGATACCCCAGCAGCTTTCATACTGTCACAGCCATGGATGAGACTGGTACTTCGGTGGAAGTTACTCTGAATAATAATAATAATAATAATAATAATAATAATAATAATAATAATAATAATAATAATAATAATAATAATAATAATAATAATTGTTACCGTGTTTTTGTGGTAGTTAGAGGTGAAAGAAGGTGCGGGGTGGTGAACAGGTCTCAAGCTACGAAAGTAAAATTAATTTAAAATTTAACAAGGTTATATTTTCTTTTCAAACTCAGAAATAACAAGAATGGCAGGTACAAAATAGCAAGGCAACAAAGAGCAACAATAGTATTTACAGGTTTTGGGCTTCGGGCCCCGAACTTCCAATTCTCGAGCAGGTAGCCCGAATTTACATGTACATAAGGTTTAGCAAAGGGGCAGAAAATCCCAATCATGCCCAGGAGCACTTGCTCCGAATTACACAGTAATACCTCCTAGAGGCTGCAGAAACAAATTGCAAAAGAGCGATCCGCTCTCAAAGTTTTAAGCCTATCACAAGGCCACACCTAACTCTACTTTCAAGCTGTCCTCTAAGGACGTAAGCACAGGGGTAAAATACCCAACCTACTGAGGTCTATTAAGCGATAAAAGGATAATTACATGACCTCTAAAATAACAATTTGAGAGGAGGCGATCTGCACTCCTAATGTATTTGTTTCAAAACCTAATTTGGCTCTAGGCCACTGATGCAAGGGCTAATCCCATACTAAAGAGGTGACTTTAGAAAGAAACAAATTTACATAATGTTAAGGAAGAATAGGTTGAGAAAATAAGTTCACCTCAAAACAATATGAGTGGGGGCTCGAGAGGGTTAAGCACTCTCTATCCCAATATGTAGTTTAAAAGATAGAATAGATACAAGTTTCTTTACATTTTAAGGAAGGTTACATAATGGAAAAACTTCGGACCCACCCCGAGAGTTAAACTGTTGAGCAAGCAAGAAAAGAAGTAATTAATCGGCCATTACCTGGTTGTTGACTGCCGCCGAAGAAAGAGGCGCTTCCCGCCCCCTGCTATGTACTTTACACACGAAAAGATGGAACAGAAGTGGCGCAGAGGCCCTAAAATCAGCAGTTTATATACTCCCGCGGAAAGTTCGAGGCGTTTTAGGAAGGAAAACACCCGCCCACAATCTTTTATTGGTGGTTAAAGAAAACCCGTACACAAGATTAAGAAGAAACACATCATTGGTGGAAAATTAATTTAAGAAATTCGGGATTGGCTAAATTCAAAACAAGGGGAAAGAAAGGGTTAATATTGCCAACTTAAACAATGACTGAAAGAAATTTAGCAAAGAACAAACTTTTGAGATTAAATTTTCTCCAAAAAACAGTTCTTTCACTCCGCACTAGGGTGCACTATTGTTGATCTTCAGTAGTGTCCTCTAGAAGAGAAAGTTCACACTTCTTACTACAAGCAAAACAAAAATACGTAGAAAATGACACAGTTCAAAAACTCCAAAATTTCCAGGTAGTGACATCTTCTGAGAAAGTAGAAAATTAATACCGTAGATAAAGTTCAGACTTCCTCCAGCAGAGGAGTTTCAACTGGCGCAAATTTTAAATAAGCGGCGTGGAGGTGTACCGCCCGGTACAGACCTCCCCCCCACAAAGGTTCCTCCAGGGGTGACACATGAAATTTGTTTGAAAACAAGGTCCAAGTTATGATGTGGATATGAAGATTGATTGCAGAAGCATTTATCGAAATGGCTGAAATTGAGTTTGATTCAGTTTCAAAATTTCTTGTAGTAACAGCGGAAGTACTGTCTTAATGTTTGTAGAAGGTTGAATTGAGAAAGAAAACTTTAGTTTTAAAGTTGAGGAAAAATTTTCTAAGTCCACCAGATATTGTTGTTGAATTCTCAGGTATAGTAATTGCTGATAGTAATTGTCCATGTAGTTTATTAAATTGGATGGCCAGACCGGCCGCTGCAGCTTGTGTCCAGAGGAGGCCGCTCGGACCCCTCAAGTACCCTGAGATACCGCTCGCCCGCACTATGAGAGGAGTAGAGGTGTTGAAGCACGCCGCGCCCGCGGTGAACATATACAGGCTGTGGGCCAGTAGCAGGTCGTGCGCCGCACATCAGCCTTGGCCGGGAGGAGGGCTCCGGCTCGCCGTGCACATGTCGTCCTCGCTGGGGAAGAGGGGGCCCTTCCTCTATCCCAGTCGCAGCACGGCGCCGCGCGGCTGCGGGGGCACTGAAACATTAAAGCTAGGCGGCAGAATTGTTGGACCATCATCATTTTTTGAGGGCACAGGCTTTGTGGAGAGGTTGAGGGGCCAGCGGCGTGCAGAAATTCATTTCAGATGCGAGCCACTGTGTGTAGTGGAGCAGGAGACGGGAGCGTGGTAATGGCCGTGGCAAGGATAGGATGGCAGTTTAACCGTGCGGGGAAGGTTTACAAAAAACTTACATATGAAACTAAATATTATAGAAGGGGCAGAATGCCTTAAAAGTGACAACTCAAAAAAAATATAACCTTCATATTCCTTTCACGATTATATGAAGCAAGTTAACCCAGAAATTACACTGGTTTCACCTGTGACAGGTGAACCCTAAATATCCTCTCGGTGGCTGGATTGCTTAATAATAATGTGACCGGCGTAAGGAAATCTAGAATGATACACGGCCCATGAAATCTGGGGGCAAGCTTGCCCGCGGGAACAAAATTCTTGACCATCACCTGGTCACCTACCTTCAAATGGGTGGGTCTCCGTCCACGATCATATCTTTCCCTAACCTTTTCATGAGAGACATTAAGATTGGCTTTAGCCTTCTTCCAAAGATCTTTAATGTTGTCCGGATCTATTGTCTCAGGTAGAATGTCACTCAGAGACCAGAGGTTAGAGAGCGGCGTGTTGGGGACAAACTTGAACATCAAAGAGGCTGGAGTAAACTTGTGAGATTCATGAACCGCCGAATTCAAAGCAAAAGCTAACCAATGCAGGGACGTGTCCCACCTAGAATGATCTTCATGATGATAGGCAATAAGCGCGGACCTGAGATTACGATTAACCCGTTAGGCCAGAGATGGTTGAGGGTAATAAGCAGAAGTAGTTACATGCGAGATGGACAAGTCAAAACAGAATTTAAGAAAAAGATTAGATGTGAACGCCTTAGCATTATCAGACACAATATATTGGCACGGACCAAAAGAAGCAAAAATATAATTTAGGCAAGTAATGGTGGACTGAGCGGTAGCCAGCTTAGTCGGAAATAACCAGGAAAATCTAGTAAGGCCATCTACGCATACAAGGATAAACTTGTTAGCATTTCCCTTAGACTGGGGGAAGGGTCCTACATAATCGATATACAGGCGTTCCATGGGGCGCGACGCTTGATGAGAAGACAAAAGGCCTACCTTGGTGGACATGGTTGGTTTACTAAGCAAACAGGATTTACACGCCTTCACTAGTTCACGGATTTCACCGTCCATACCTTTCCAGATGAACATTTCACGAATCTTCTCACGAGTTTTAAAGATACCAAGATGCCCTCCTAATGGGGTCTCATGATAATACTTGAAGATCATAGGTACAAGAACAGCTGGAACGACAACTTTCATCATCTTATCATGCCTCGATGGGCAACATAAAACACCATTCCTCAGAACATAAGGGAGCACATGTTCCCCAGAAGAAAGGGTTTCCATTATCGGAGCCAGCGTCGGATCTTCACGTTGGTATTTCTCGATATCCCTAAAAAGCATGGGAGCATCTGTTAAGATGGCATTAACAGCAGATAGTATGGACTCGGAAGGTGATGAACTGTCGACCGGTTCATGGGTCTCGACGTCGTTGGAAAACATACGGCTGAGTCCATCAGCAACAACATTTTCGGTGCCTCGGATATGCCTGACATCGAATTGGAAGGCAGAAATACGGATGGCCCAACGGGCTATACGACCAGTACGACGCGGCCTACCTAAGACCCAGCTTAAGGCTTGATTATCTGTCTCCAGGTCGAATTTGACATGTTCAAGATAGAGACGGAACTTTTCTAAGGCAAATAAGACTGCCAAACCTTCAAGCTCATAGATAGAATACTTGGCTTCTTGAGCCGACAAGGTCCTAGATGCATAGGCGATGGGTCGCCTCCCTAGTTCTGTCTCTTGAAGAAGGACTGCAGCTACTGCTGACGACGACGCGTCGGTTTGGACAATGAATTTCTTTGAGAAATCAAGCATAGCAAGGACAGGGGCATTACAGAGAGCTAATTTAAGATCTTCAAAAGCGGCTTGTTGAGAAGGTCCCCACTCGAATTTGATGCCTTTCCTACGAAGAAGGTTCAAGGGCGCCGCTCTATTAGCAAAGTTAGGAATGAACTTCCTGAAGAAATTCACCATTCCAATGAACCTGGCGATAGCTTTGATGTCCTTAGGTGGTTTAAAATCACGGATGGCCTGTGTTCTCGAATGATCGACTGCTACACCATCAGGTGACACAATATGCCCTAGGAATGACATAGAGGGCTTAGCAAAGGCAACCTTGGACAACTTGACAGTTAACCCAGCCTTACGAAGGCGATCGAGAACTTCTCGCAGATGATCTAGATGTTCTTCAAAAGTCTCTGAAAATACGACGACATCATCCAAGTAGTGGTACAAGTACTCAAATTTGATGTCGGAGAAGACCCTATCTAGCAGCCTAGTGAGTACACCTGCTCCCGTGGGGAGCCCGAAAGGCACGCGGTTGTATTCGTATAAATTCCAGTCCGTGGCAAACGCTGTAAGATGTTTAGACTCTTCGGCTAGAGGAATTTGATTGTAGGCCTGATTCAAGTCCAAGATGGTGAAGAACTTGGCCTTACGGAACCATGAAAAACAAGAATGAAGGTCGGGAATGGGCACAGATTGTAACACCACCTTCCGATTGAGAGCCCTATAATCAATGACAATCCTGAAGCCCCCCTGGGGTTTCGGGACTAGAAAAATAGGCGAAGAATACGCCGACTTAGAGGGCCTAATAATACCATCCTTCAACATCTGATCGATGATTTCTTTCAGAGCCTTCATTTTAGGTGGAGATAGCCTATAAGGTGGAAAACGGACAGGAATCGAATCCGTGACCTCAATTTTGTACTCGATAAGGTCAATAACACCAAGAGTATCAGAGAACACCTCTGGAAACGACTGACACAACTTACGAATACTATCAGCCTGCTCCTCAGGTAGATGTCTAAGGTCTAACAACATCTCATCCTGGGTAGGCGAAATAGATGAACATGATACAGAATTACATTTCAATAATGGGATTTTACAATTAAACGCAAATTTGAAAGAGCACGACCTACTCTGGAGATCGAGCACAAGACCAGTGTAGGAAATGAAGTCAGCTCCCAATATAATGGGGCAAGACAAGTGCTTGGCCACAAACAATTTAATTTCCCATGTAAATTTAAAAATACGAATTTTGACCTGTAAAGAACCTAGAATTTCTAAAGGGGATGAATTAGCCGAAACATATTGGACAGGAGATGAGTCATAGTCAGGTAGTTTACAAACAGATTTCAATTTTGCATACCATTCGGCCGAAATAATAGAACAAACACTGCCTGAATCTAATAGGGCTGTTATAGGTTCGTTATTTACCTCAATTTTGAGAAAGGGGACCGGTGCGGGGGTATCCGCCGCAATCCTAAGACACTCTTTAGGGCATTCAAAAGATGAATTTGTAGACTGATCGTTCCCTGAATTTTTGACCTGTTTACTAGGGGCTGAGCCTCGGGAAGAAGGATTAGTCGACTCAGCCGAAGACACTAGTCATTTTTTATTATTGGCATTGGTGGAATTTACACCGGAAGTTGAGCAGGAGGGGGTGCTATTTGAATTTGGGCAATTCTTGGCGATATGTGAGAAAGCCCCACATTTAAAACAGCCTTGTGATGAACCAGCTCCATTATTTGCCCTACTAGATTTGATCAATGGACACTTGTTCCGCAGATGGTCAGGCGACCCGCAAGCGTAAGATTTACGAGGAGTGACTGATCGGCGAGGTGGAGGCCGAGTATTACTAAAGGAAGAAGGGGGTTCTTTCGCGACACGCAAGGAATCGGCGTATCTAACCCCTTCCGCTGAAACGGCCAATGCTTCAAGTTCTGAGAAGGTTTGCGGGCACGCCGCGAAACACAAATATGACCTATAGGATGGTGAAATTCCTTCTACAATAGCCTGTACAATCTGGTCTTCAGGAAAATGAAGAGCAAACACCCTAGTATAGAATTTAATATCTTGGATAAAGTCTGCCAAGTTTTCATCCAAACGCTGTACACGATAATATTACTTCGAATATGGGAGGACCTGGCCCTAGCCGGGATGAAGTTAGCTAGCAAGTGGGCGTGGAAATCCTCAATAGATGATTGCTCGGCAATGGCTCTTACTATTTTGTCAGGGAGAATGCCAATTGCATAGGGATAGATAATTTGCAAAATTTGACATGGAGAAAGAGAAAACACAAGGGCATGATCCTGAAATTCAACTAAAAATCTTAAAAAGGAAATTACTTCACTGGTGGTATTAACGGAAAACTTAGAGATACCTCTGAGCAACATTGCCAATGGATGAGGCAAACTGCTGAACCCGGGTGACATAGTAGGTAAAGGTTTCAGTGGCAAGGAAGTTAATTCAGAACGTACATTATTTAATGAGTTACGGCGTTCAGACTCGTCCAATGGGGCAGAGGTTGTTTGAGCAGCGATGGTTTTCCTATTTACTTCTCCCTTAGGAGGCCCTTCCTCGCTACCTACATTCACTGTGGTGGGTAGATCTCTTTTGGGAGGAACCTCCCCAGTTAACAATTGAGTGACCTTGCTAGATAATTCAGAAATATTTTCAAGCAGCGTACTAGCTTCCTTCTTCTGAACGTCATTCAACTTTAGAGACAACAGATCGTTAACTCTATTTGAAAAATGAAACAGCCTGGCTTGCACACGCTTAATTTGATTAGGAGAAGGATCATTTTCATCAAAAAACTAACTACAGATGCTAGCCCAGTAATATTCTCGACGATCGTAGAAAGAGAGTCGTCAATTTCTTTCTCTCCCAAGGTGGGGATGGAAATGGGCAAATCAAGGGACTCTCTAAGCTTATTTGTGTCTACTGCAACCGTGCCTCCAGATTGCACATTTCTGATAGTTAACTCATAGATCAACTCCTCTTTGCGCAAATAGTTAAGATGGAGAACATCGCGAGGGCCGGGCATGATGACAGAACAATTTTGAAAAACTCAAAAAATTCCAGCAACTGAGAAAATGGTTAGAGTTCGGAACAAAACAATGTTTAGCCGTCAAAAGGGGCTAAATTGAGACCCATTCAACCACGCTCTGCTACCACTTGTTACCGTGTTTTTGTGGTAGTTAGAGGTGAAAGAAGGTGCGGGGTGGTGAACAGGTCTCAAGCTACGAAAGTAAAATTAATTTAAAATTAAACAAGGTTATATTTTCTTTTCAAACTCAGAAATAACAAGAATGGCAGGTACAAAATAGCAAGGCAACAAAGAGCAACAATAGTATTTACAGGTTTTGGGCTTCGGGCCCCGAACTTCCAATTCTCGAGCAGGTAGCCCGAATTTACATGCACATAAGGTTTAGCAAAGGGGCAGAAAACCCCAATCATGCCCAGGAGCACTTGCTCCGAATTACACAGTAATACCTCCTAGAGGCACGCAGAAACAAATTGCAAAAAAAGCGATCCGCTCTCAAAGTTTTAAGCCTATCACAAGGCCACACCTAACTCTACTTTCAAGCTGTCCTCTAAGGACGTAAGCACAGGGGTAAAATACCCAACCTACTGAGGTCTATTAAGCGATAAAAGGATAATTACATGACCTCTAAAATAACAATTTGAGAGGAGGCGATCTGCACTCCTAATGTATTTGTTTCAAAACCTAATTTGGCTCTAGGCCACTGTTGCAAGGGCTAATCCCATACTAAAGAGGTGACTTTAGAAAGAGACAAATTTACATAATGTTAAGGAAGAATAGGTTGAGAAAATAAGTTCACCTCAAAACAATATGAGTGGGAGCTCGAGAGGGTTAAGCACTCTCTATCCCAATATGTAGTTTAAAAGATAGAATAGATAGGCCCTACAAGTTTCTTTACATTTTAAGGAAGGTTACATAATGGAAAAACTTCGGACCCACCCCGAGAGTTAAACTGCTGAGCAAGCAAGAAAAGAAGTAATTAATCGGCCATTACCTGGTTGTTGACTGCCGCCGAAGAAAGAGGCGCTTCCCGCCCCCTGCTATGTACTTTACACACGAAAATATGGAACAGAAGTGGCGCAGAGACCCTAAAATCAGCAGTTTATATACTCTCGCGGAAAGTTCGAGGCGTTTTAGGAAGGAAAACACCCGCCCACAATCTTTTATTGGTGGTTAAAGAAAACCCGTACACAAGATTAAGAAGAAACACATCATTGGTGGAAAATTAATTTAAGAAATTCGGGATTGGCTAAATTCAAAACAAGGGGAAAGAAAGGATTAATATTGCCAACTTAAACAATGACTGAAAGAAATTTAGCAAAGAACAAACTTTTGAGATTAAATTTTCTCCAAAAAAACAGTTCTTTCACTCCGCACTAGGGTGCACTATTGTTGATCTTCAGTAGTGTCCTCTAGAAGAGAAAGTTCACACTTCTTACTACAAGCAAAACAAAAATATGTCGAAAATGACACAGTTCAAAAACTCCAAAATTTCCAGGTAGTGACATCTTCTGAGAAAGTAGAAAATTAATACCGTAGATAAAGTTCAGACTTCCTCCAGCAGAGGAGTTTCAACTGGCGCAAATTTTAAATAAGCGGCGTGGAGGTGTACCGCCCGGTACAATAATAATAATTGTTACGGAGTTATCCGTGGAAGTCAGAGGTGAAAGAAGGTGCGGGATGGAATGGGGCTAACTATAAGTTCGAACGATGAATTAAAATTTCAATGCAAGTCATATTTTCAAAACTTAACAATGGTAACATAGAATTTTGAGCGTATAACAAATGACAACAAGTTAAATCAGGTACACAATCAAGAAGTCCAAGATTAGAGGAAAATTTAACCAGTTTCCACTAAGGGAAATAACAAAGAAAATCAGGTGCAATGCCGCTTTACAAGAAAAGCATCAGTTAAGTGGTCTTTACAAATTCTGGGCTACGGGCCCAAATTCATCAATCCTTGAGCTCTCAGCTCACAATCACAAAATATCAAAGGGCAGAAAACCCTTAATTACATGGAGCTCTTGCTCCCGCTTAATAATACCAGAAAGAGCGAACCTGTTCTCAATTTTACAAGCCTATCAAAGGCCATAACAAACTTCACTTCTATCTGCCTTCCAGGCACACAAGGAAACAGGGGTATTTAATACCCGACCTACAGGGCCTTCGCATGAAGAAAACAAAACATCAGGTTAAGTTACTGGCCCAAAGTACAGAAAGGACTGGAGGCGTGAACTTGCAATCCTAAATACACATTTTAAAACCTAAGTGGCTCTAGGCCGATACACAGGGGCAAATCCCAAGCTAGGGAGGCGACTCGTATGAGAAAACTTTAATACATTAAGGAAGAGAAGAACCGGTTATGAAAACGTAGTCACCTCAACTTCAAAATGAAGGGGAGCTCGAGAGGGTAAAGCACTCTCTATCCGCGCTTTACAGTAAAAGAGATTTGTATTTTTTATATAGACTGAAAAGGAATTTACATTTCTAAAGAGATGGGTTACATATTAAAGGTTTCGAACCCTCCCCGAGAGTTAGACTGCTGAGCCAGCAAGAGATAAAGATGTTAAAAGGCCATTACCTTGTTGAAGAACTGCTGTCTGAAGAACGAGGCGCTTCCCGCCCCCTGCTACATATTCACACACTGAGTTAGATATTATATGAGTGGCCCGGAGACAAGAAAATCAGCAGTTTTTATACCCTCGTGGAAAATTCGAGACCTTTCAGGAATGAGTAGACACACCCCCTAAATTTTTATTGGTTGACTAAGAATTACACATGGAAATTCGAAGAAGAAAGCAATGATTGGAGGAAAATTAATTACAGAAATTACTGATTGGCTAAATTCGAAACAGGCGGAAAGAAAGGATAAATGGTGCAACCCACAAACCACAGAACAAAATTTAGTAAAGACAAAACTTATGAATACAACATTTCTCCAAGAAGGTTCATTCCTTTACACCAGAGTGCGTTGTCATAGTTTTTGGTAGAGACATCTGTTAGAGAATGTCCACACTTCTTGATCAATGAAAAACAAATGCAAATCAAAAACACACAGTGACATCTTTTGATAAACCGGAGAGTTGATTCCGTTTTTAAAGTTCAGAGTTTCTCCTGTAGAGGAGTTTCAATTGGCGCAAGATTTGAACTTGCGTCGTAGAGGTGTACCGCCCGGTACAATAATAATAATAATAATAATAATAATAATAATAATAATAATAATAATAATAATAATAATAATAATAATAATAATAATAATAATAATAATAATAATAATAATAATAATAATAATAATAATAATAATAATAATAATAATAATAATAATAATAATAATAATAATAATTGTACCGGGAGGTACACTTCAATCCCGTGCATTTAAATGAAGCGCCTTGAAGAGCGCTATCTATCATATAAAAATTAATACATCTAGTACAAGAAGTAGGGACGTTGATCGAAAGATGCCCTACTAAAATGATAGAGTAATATGTTATTTTTAGGTTTCCTAAACTGACTGGATTTCTTTTTTCTTTTTTTCTTGTTTCGGTGAATCACTGTTTTCAACAACTATTTCAAGACTTTTGGACTTTTCCCCATAGATGCCTCTATTAGAGAACTGATGTCATTCACTCTGCTGCAAAGAGGAATAACCAGAAGTTTAAAAAATATGTTTATAGGTTTTCTGAACTGAATTGGCTTTCCTTATTTTTGATACTTTAAGGTTTGCAACACTTCTTACTCATCCCGCCAGCATTTGTTTCTGACCAATCAGAAATTTTATGTATTTAATTTTCAGCCAATCATGGGCTTCTTGTAAATTTTTGTCTGTCCAATAAAATGAGAGTGTTTGCCCGGATTTAGTCCAGAGCCTTCTCGAACCTTCCCCTCGGGTATAAAAGCTGACTCCTTTTCGAGTTAACTTGTCTTATTGATCGTCGTATTACTGCATGTGTGTGTTAAGGGAGGAGGCGGAGGTCCTCATTCTTCCGAACGCAGAACATCAGCCCAGGTAATAGCCACCATTTTCGAACTCTGTAGATAACTGCACAATCTGGCTAGAGGGGAAGGTTCCTATCTTTAACTATGTAACAGTCAATTTTCTAACATGTAAACTTCTCTTCCTTCTCATGCAAAAGTCCTAGTCCGTCAAAGTACTCAACTGTAAATGGGAGAGATAGAGTGCGTTACCCTCTCGAGTTCCCCTTCAATTAATCTTGAGGTGACTATGATTTTATAACGGTTTTCGCTTGTAATTTGTAACTTAAATTGTCCATCCAGTCACCTCAGTAGTGTGGGATTAGCGTCTGCATCATCGGGCTGCAAGCCCAAGTAGTGTGTTTACCTTGGTTTTCAAGGAGCGCAAGTATACGCTTCCATATTTTTTGACTTTGGGCCAGTAATTTTGTTCTTTTTCACGAAGGCCCAATAGTGTGGGTGCTCGATACCCCTGTGTTGTTGCTTAAATCCAACTGCTACAGTCTTGTCAAATGTAGGGTGTGCCTAGAGAGGCCAGAAATTGTATAGCATTATGCAAAGGTAAAAGTTAAAAGTTGCCTTGAGTAGGACGTGAGTGTTCGGGAGCGCAGCCTCCTTGGTAGAATTTGTAGAGCATGTAAGCTCTTTTATGGTAATGTAATAGATATTTGTAAAATATTGGGTGGTGCCTGTGGAGGGCCGTAACTTGGAGCAATGTGCTCTTGAAAATTGTGTCTTGGGAGGTTTATCTCATTGTCTACCTAACAAAAATGCAACATTGTCGATGTTGGGACCTTTGTAAATTATGGGCTTGAAGCTCAAAATTGTAACTTACCAATTCTTATTTTTCCTGTTTGTCGAGTTTGTACCACTATCGCTCTGTAGCTGAAATTTTGTTCTTTCACTAAGTGAAAAGTTTTGTTAAAATTCAAGATCTGAAAAGAAAAACAATCTTTATTTTAAAGTTTTAAATTAATCTTTGACTATCGTAGACAGACTCATTCCAGCTCGCACCTTCTTTCACCTCTGCGTTCCACGAAAACTCATTAATAATAATAATAATAATAATAATAATAATAATAATAATAATAATAATAATAATAATAATAATAATAATAATAATAAAAATAATAATAATTGTACCCGGAGGTACACCTCAACTCCTCCCATTCAAAATAAGCGCCTTAATGAACTCCTCTTTCGAAGAAAAGTTGAAACTGATACTACATGAACCTGAAACTTTTGTCGGAAGATGTCACCACTGAAATACTAAGTAATTATGCTATTGTGAAGTTTCCTAAACTGATTGAATTTCTCCTTGTTTTGTTTGCTATACATCAAGAAGTTTGTACATTTTTCCACAGATGTCACTACCAAAAACTATGGTCATGCACTCTGGTGTAAGGGGGAAGAACTTATAACTTAAAGAAGTTTCGTATTTCTGGGTTTTCCATAACTGAATCTTTGCTCATTTATTTCTGTGTTGGCAACACTTCGTTTTCTTTCTGCCAGTTTTGAATCTAGCCAATCAGGAATTTGTGTAATTAATTTTCAACCAATCCCGCATTTCTTGTTCACTTTGTGTTAACCAATAAATTTTGAAAAGGCATGTCTGGATTAGTCCTGAATTCCCTCGGACCTTCCCTGAGGGTATATATGTTGCGGCTTTTCGAGTTTCCTTGTCATTTGATCGCCGTCATTCTAAGTGTGTGTTAAGGCAGGAGGCGACATCTACCAGATAATGACCACGTAAATTCTATCTTTCTTGCTGTCTCCGCAACTTTATCTGAGGGGAAGGTCCGAATCTTAACTATGTAACATACTTTTCTAAAATGTAAATGTTCTTTCGGCTAATGTAGAACTTCATAAAATCTTTAACTGTATATCGGGGATAGAGAGTGAGTTATCGTCTCGAGCTCCCCTTCATCTTGGTTTGAGGTGACTTTCTTCCTGTAATGTATTACAGTTATTTCCATGCGTGCCACCTCAGTACTTTGGAACTAGCTCTAGTTTCATCGGCCGAGAGCCTTGTAGGTATTAATTTTTCATTATCTAGGAGCACAAGTGTACGCCTCCATTCAGTTTTTGTTCGGGCCATTTATTTAACCTGTCCTTTCTCGCAAAAGCCCTGTAGGTTGGGTACTAGATAACCCTGTATAAAAAAAATTTCTATTTGTAATTCGTGCCTTGTGAGGCCAGAAAGTGTAACATTTTGATGTAATATGGCCTTGAGTGGGCTGTAAGGAACTGAGAGCCTGTTAGCTCTTTTCAAAGTTTTGTAATAGTGAAGGGTGCCTCTGGAAGGCTAGACATTGTAATTTAGGGAGCAAGTGCTGTTGAATTAGGCGATTTCTGCCCTTGACTAAATTGTTCCTCATTTTGAATTGAAATTTTGTAAAGTTGAGCTCGCAGCTAAAAAATTGTAAAACTAGGGTCTTGAAGCCCAAAATTGTTAGTTCTGAATCTTGGATTTTTCCAAATCTCCTTTCAAGATTGGCATTGTACCTGATTTTGCAATTGTGATTTCCCCTAGTCGAAATTTGTTTTTTAATATTGAAAGAAATATAACCTTTGTTAAAATTTTAATACAATTGTTGGTATTGTAGTTAGACCCATTCAAACCCACACGTTCTTTCAGCATTTCTGCGTTCCACAGATACCCCGGAATAATAATACTAATAATAATAATAATAATAATAATAATAATAATAATAATAATAATAATAATAATAATAATAATAATAATAATAATAATAATAATAATCGTATGGCCTCAGCTATCGTGTGCAGACAATTCAATTTGATGTTATCTGGCAGTCTGCTCGTCAATTTCGACGTTCCGTTTTACTATAGGCCCACTAGATGGCAGACTGAGTAAACCGAATCTCTCTTGGCTGCGAGTTTTATCGAGCAAACACCAGAAGTGTCACCGGAGATCTTTTACATGCCGATATCGTACGACATGGAGAATCCGCTGTCTTGGGATCCGAAGGCCGACACTCTACCATTGATCTACAGCAACACTCTTGAGGGTGGATCTTCAATATCGCAGAGAGAATGTTACAACCCGCGTAAACCGCCGCACGGGAAGACCACGAACGGATATCACTTCACCTCCGCAGAACCACACTGGGCTATTGTGAGTCAGTTCACCGCCCAGTTGAATGTTGGGAGTCAGAAACCCATTTCTACCAGGGCTGTAAGGAGGCAACGGCATAACATAGGCTTCACCAGCCGAAGACCAACTCGTGTCCGTTCAGAGCTCAACGACGTGCATAGGCCCGCAAACATGGGCAATGGATCATGGAACAGTGGCGGCGTGTGGTATGGTCTCATAAATCCCGGTTCCAGTTGTATCGAGCTGATGGGCGCGTGAGAGTTTGGCGTATGTCCCATGAAGCTATGGATCCTGCGTGTTAACAAGTAGTTTCCAGGCGGGAGGTGGCTCAGCTCTGGTCTGGGCGGCGTTCTCATGCTCGCAATTAGGCCCCATTGTCGGGCTACAGGGAGCGCTGAAAGGTGCACGGTATGTGGACATTCAGATCATCTGTATCCCTTTTTGGCCCTAAGAGTACCCTGATGGAGATGCCATGTTTTAACAGTGAAACGCTCCATGCCACCGCTCTGTGGTATCACGCAGGTGGTTGGAGTACCACTCCAGTGAAGTTACGACCATGGATTGGCCCTCCAGATTTCCGATCTTAATCCAATCGAGCATTTATGGGATGCTGTCGATGCCTGTGTACTCTCCATGAACCCCACACTAACTAGACAAGACCAATTGTGGGTAGGAGTGCAAGATGCGTGGGTCTAGATCCCTCAAGAACGATTCCAACACCTTGTGAGTCGAAGCCTCACGCTACTGCTGCCGCTTTGAGGGAACATGACAGTCAGTGTCTTCCAATTACTTTGTATAGTGTGGTTCCAGTACATGGGATTTGATTACTTGATTCGAGAACTTCAAATGGAAGCAGCGCCATTTTTCCTTGGTGTACCGACAAAGGGGCAGTGCTGCTAACATTGGGCTGCAAAAGACTTGAGAATAAGGAGAAGTTCCGAGCTATGGCCGGAGAGATGGCGTGGTGGTTTTAAATATATGAAAAATCACAAAATTGGGGCAAACATTCGTTTATAGGATTGGTTACCAACAGAGATGTTCCGAAAATGTAACACCACTTTAAATCATTTGAAAATGACTACGCAGACAATTAACAGGGAATCTGCCGGGCTGTGTGGCTTAGACGTTTGAGGCGCTGGCCTTCCGATCCCAACTTGGGAGCTTCGATCGTGGCTCAGTCCGGTGGTATTCGAAGATGCTCAAATAAGTCAGCCTCATGTCGGTAGATTTAATGGTACGTAAAAGAACTCCTGCGGGATTAAATTCCGGCACCTCGGCGTCTCCGGAAACTGTAAAAGTAGTCAGTGGGACGTAAACCCATTAACACTATTATTAATAGGGAGTCTGTCACAGCGGTGACTGACAGGTTGTGTGGGGCGCAACGCAACTTATTCTGTGTTTCCAGTAGACGTTCTTACAAAGCCTTTAAGTCCGTAGTGCGGTCTATTGAAACAAGCTTTTACTAATTTATCTCCCTCCTGCTTCAGTCACCACAACTAACCACCTTAATTCCTTGTGGCATTGATTACAGAAGCTGCAACAGTGGAACACGTGTCACTGTGAGTGGGAGTGTGGCACTACGAAGCTGACCTCGATAATAAGTATCGACACTCAAATAAAATTCCGTGATCAACAGTTGAAGCTTATAGGTCTCAGATCGTATCCGAATACTTTCCTAACGTACGCTATACCGAGCAATGGCCTGCATGGTCTGAGCTTGCATGCGGGAGATAGTGGGTTCGATCTCCACTGCCGGCACTGCATTTAGACTCAAAATTGAGCCGCAATGTTCATACGCAACAACTATGTAAGAAACTGTCCCGAGTGATTGTTTTATTGCCTAAACTAAAGAAATCTGTTAGCAATCCTCAAATAATATCGACTTACTATGTATGCTTTGTTTCATTCATATCTATAGTGTTGTAGTTGTTGTTTGAGTTATCAGTCCATAGAGTGGTTTAATGCAGCTCTCCATGTCACCCTATCCTATGCTAATCTTTCCATTTCTACGTTACTATTTCATCCTATATCTGCTCTAATCTGCTTATCGTACTCATACCTTGGTCTTCCCCTACAGTTCTTACCGCCCATACTTTCTTCAAAAAACCAGCTGAACAAGTCCTGGGTGTCTCAGGATGTGTCCTATCATTCCATCTCTTCTTCTCGTCGCATTTAGCAAAGTCGATCCCCTCTCACCAAATCGATTCAGTATCTCTTCATTCGTGATTCGATCTATCCATCTCACCTTCAGCATTCTTCTGTAACACCACATTTCAAAAGCTTCTATTCTCCTTCTTTCTGAGTTAGTTATCGTCCATGTTTCACTTCCATACAATGCCACACTCCAGATGAAAGTCTTCAGAAATATCTTTCTAGTTGCTATATCAATGTTTGAAGTGAGTAAATTTATTTTCTTAAGAAAGCACTTCCTTGTTTGTGCTAGTCTGGATTCTATGTCCTCCTTACTTCTACCATCGTTAGTTATTTCACTACCCAGGTAACAATATTCATTTACTTCCTTTAAGACTTCACTTCCTAATTTAATATTTCCTGCATCACCTGCTTTGTTCGACTACATTCCTTTACTTTTGTTTTGGACTTATTTATTTTAATCTTGTACTCCTTACACAAGACTTGGTCCATACCAGTTAGCAGCTTCTCGAGATCTTCTGCAATCTCAGATAAAAAAACAATATCATTGGCAAATCTCAAAGTTTTTATTTCTTCCCCTTGGAATGTGATTCCTTTTCCAAATTCCTCTTTGATTTCCTTTACTGCCTGTTCTATGTAAACATTGGAAAGGAGGGGCGACAAACTGCAGCTTTTCCTCAGTCCTTTCTGGATTGCTGCTTCTTTTTCAAAGCCCTCGGTTCTTATCACTGCAGACTGATTTTTATACAGATTGTAGGTAATTCTTCGTTCTCGGTATCTGATCCCAATCAACTTCAGAAACTTAAATAGCTTGGTCCAATCAACATTATCGAATGCTTTTTCTACATCTACGGACGCCATTTACGTGGGCTTGTACTTCTTTATTCTATACTCTAAGATCAGACGTAAAGTCAGGGTTGCTTCACGTGTTCCTACATTTCTTCTGAAGCCAAATTGATCTTCACCACACTCAGCATCAAGTTGTCTTTCCATTCTTATGTACAAAATACGTGTTAAAATTTTGCAGGCATGAGATACTTAGCTAATGTTGCGGTAGTTTTCACACCGGTCAGCACCGCCTTTCTTGGGAATAGGTATAACAACATTCTGTCGAAAATCGGATGGAACTTCTACTGTCTCATACATCTTACACAGCAAATGGAATTGCCATGCTGGTTTCTCTTAAGGCAGTCAGTAATTCAGAGGGAATGTCATCAATTCCAGGTGCCTTGTTCCTATTTAGGTCGCTCTCAGCTCTGTCAAACTCTGACCTCAACATTGGGTCTCCCATTTCATTAGCATCAACAGCCTCTTCTTGTTCCAGAACCCTTTCATCTACTTTTTTACCTTGATACAACTGTTGGATATGTTCCTGCCATCTTTCTGCTTTGTCTCCTTTCCCTAGAAGTGGCTTTCCATCTTAGCTCTTACTATTCATACACCTATATTTCCTTTCTCCAAAGGTTTCCTTGATTTTGCTGTATGCAGCATCTACCTTTCCTAGGACCATACAACCTTCGACATCCCTGAACTTTTTCAGCCATTCTTCCTTAACCACCTTGCACTTTCTATCCACTTCATTCTTTAATCGCTTGTATTATTTTCTGCCTTCTCCATTTCCAGCATTCTTCCATTTTCGGTGTTCATCAGTCAGGTGTAGTAGGCCTATCTCCTGAGTTATTCATTGATTCTTAGTTGATCTTTCCTTCCTTCCTAACATTTCTGGAGCAGCCCTACTACTTCATTTTTCATGACTATCCACTCTTACTCTATTGTGTTTCCTTCAGCCTTTTCATTTATTCCTTGTGCAACATGTTTCTTGAAACAATCTTCCTCGCTGTTTTCTTTCAACTTATCTAGATCCCATCCCCTTGCATTCCTTCCTTTCTTCAATTTCCTCAACTTCAGATGGCATATTATGACCAATAAGTTGTGGTCAGAGTCTACGTCTTCTCCTTGGAAAGTTTTGCAATACAGCCGTCGTTTGTAGTGTTTGAAGCAAGTATTGGCAAGGATCAAATTATGATCAGTGCAGAATTCAACCAGCCGACTTCCTCTTTCGTTCCTTTGTCCCAATCAAAATTCCCCTACTGTATTACCTTCTCTTCCTTGGCCTACCACTGCATTCCAGTCTCCCATCCCTGTTAGATTCTCGTCACCTTTTACATATTGTATTATATCTTCTATCTGCTCATATATTATTTCGATTTCCTCATCACCCGCTGAACTAGTAGGCATATAAACCTGCACTACTGTGGTGGGCATTGGTTTGGTTTCTATCTTGACGACAATAATTCTTTCACTATGCTGGTCGTAGTAGCGCACCCGCTGCCCTATTTTCTTATTCATTATTAAACCAACTCCAGCATTTCGCCTGGTTGATTTCGAGTTAATAATTCGGTAGTCGCCTGACCGGAAATCCTGTTCTGACTGCCATCGTACTTCACTTATACCAACTACATCTAACTTTAGTTTATCCATCTCCCTTTTCAGATTCTCTAATCTACCACAACGATTCAAACTTCTAACATTCCACGCTCCGACTCGCAGATTGTCAGTATCCATCTTCCTAATGATCGTCCACTCTCGTGTAGTCCCCACCCAGAGATCCGAATGGGGGGACTAGTTTACCTCCGGAATATTTTACCGGGGAGGAAGCCATCATCAGTTCATCATTCATACAGAGAGACCTGCATGTCCTCGGGAATTAGTTTCCCGTGGCTTCCAGCCGCATCAACACAGCTAAGCCATTTGGATTATTAATATAAGGCCACATCAGTCAATAATCTGGACTGTCACCCTTGCAATTTCCGAAAGGCTGCTACCCCCTTTCGATGAGCGATAATATGGTTTCTCAACAGATACCGATCCGATATGGTTGCACCTGCGGCTCGGCTGCTTCCTTGGGACACGCAAGTCTCTCCACCGCGGGAAGGTGACATGGTTCGCAGGGGAGGACGTCTAGTGTATTTAACAATAATGTGGATGTTTTAATATGACAAAAGGAGGCAATCAGTTGCATACAGGTAATTGAACACCCCGATGCATGAACCCAGGCTGCTCCTGGAGCTATCTGTTTCTTGCAGCGGGACATAGAATAAGGATCTCGGTATGTTTAATTTTCTGTATACAGTTGTCAAAGGACTTGGGAGGTTTGAGAAAGTAATACACCGGTATCCAGAGCCCGGACACAGCTTCCACGTATGCAACCGGACCTTTGGTGTAATGTAGAAGGAAGAACGAAAGCGAGAGAGAACATTATCGTGCTCTGTCACAGAATGTAACACGAACAGTGCTTTTGTACTTCAAAACTTCCAGTGAAGCTCATTTCCTTGATGGGTATAAATCTTGTTGCGATATGTACTCTGACAGTAAGTCTAATGATGTACCTTACATTCAAAACTCAGGTATTTGCAATATCCATAGTAAACACAGTTTTTCGGGACAGTTCCAGCGGTCATGCGGATACACTGAGAGGAGATGTATGTTATTAGCTAGTGTAACCTTTACGTTTTCAACATAGAATTATTTTATGAAGTTTTATGTCTCCTGAAAATGTTTATATTTTGGAGCTCTCTGGTTCTTGCGCCCGGTTCTTTAGTTTCAGACAGTAATCATGTAGGGCTACTTTCCAATAACTGGAAACAATGACTCTTCACTCAGTAAATACTCACGAACCCCTCAAAGAAACTCGATTAATTATCCATTAAGGAATGAACTACATCAACATAATACAAGAAATGATGTAGACCCTTCTTATGTTAGATTAGGGAAAATCATAACTACACAGGAATGATACTCTTCAACAAGCTTCAATTATAATTAAGAGATTTGTCTATGAAATCTTTCAAAAGAGTCTAAACCACTGGCTTACGGGAAACGTCATTTACAGTATACAGGAATTCGAAGAAAAATTGGTGCACATCCATATAAATCAGTAAAGATGTGTGAATATATACTTTCAGTATAAGTGAGCGCAAAAGTAGTTAATACAGTACATTCCAAGAAAATGTTTTACAGCAAAATATATGTATAGTCATGATTATATATTTTATGGAATTTTGGACTTTTGTCCATTCCAATGCACATTATTTAATGACAATCAATTCTATGGTATTCTAGATGACACTTTCGTGTGGTTTCCCATTTTCACACGATGCAAAATCTGGCCCTCTACCTCAGTTAAAGCCACGGTCGCTTCCTTCCAACTCCTAGCGTTTTACTACCCCATTGTCGCCATAAGACTTATCTATATTCCTTCGCCTTAAAGAAAATTCTAAAAAAAGAAAGAATTAGTCCATCCCTTTCTCTGCCTGAAAGCAAATGGATCTGAAAATAGACGGATCTAAAGACAATTGTATCCGAGGAATGATTTCTGTCTAAAAAATACCGTTGATCGCTACTGAATTATCTTGATTATTAACATCGTGAAAGAATACAAATCCTAAATACACGAAAAAATCCGCCAATTTTAGTTTTATATTTCCTAAAATGATAACTAATTAACTAAACATATTAAAAAGTAACCACTCACAAACTTTGACGAACTGTAGCCACTTTCTCGGTGGGTTGACTGAGATTATCTTATTAATGATAAATAACAGACAAGATATTAGCACGAATGGTTGATACTCGAGTTCCGTCTAAGATACTTAAATACGGCGACGCGTAATTGAATTGGGGATACGTGACTAATAGCGGCGTAATGATGACGATGAGGCGGGGTATGCACTCTGCAAGACATGGGAAGCGTTAGGGTGCCAAGCTGATCGACGACCGCTATACAACCTCGCATAATGCACGGAGATTGATTGGGGCCCACATCCCCCTCGACAGATTCCCAGGTGTATTAATAAGATTGAGGTCGAGTGACCTTGGGGGCCAGACAAGCCTCTTCATGCTAGTGGAGTGTTCATGGAGACAATGGTCCTCAGTACGCTAACGATGGCCCAGTACATTGGCTTGTTGTAACCAGCAGTCTCCTGCAGGTATTGAATCCCTTCGTTAGGTGTGAGGTCTCATCCTTTTCATCAGTATTTTTTCAATATCCTTATCTCTGCACTGAGAAAGAAAACTTTCGTACCAGTTAAATTAGGTGGCTTGTTCCAATATATGTCGTAATCTTTGTCTAACAAACTCAGTTTCACTTAAAAGAGATAATTTTCATCACATTTGGAGAAAACAGTGGAAAAGCCGGAAGGGGTTTCCTGGGTTTCTCGGGAAATAAGAAAGGAGATCAGCAGTTGCAAATTTTATTATATAAATGATGTAGAAATAACAACAATAAGTAGGAAGATTTTAACAATAATTAATGTTTTAACATTATATTTCAGCACTTGGCCTTGAGCGAAAAGGTTGCCACAGGCTGTGCGAATAAAAGGTAAATAAGTAAGACTGTCGTCTTACGACAGCTGCGAAAATCAGAGTACAAAATCTGAATAATTGAATTACTTTGAAGGCTGGTTAGAAACCAGACCGAATTAAGTTGAATAATTATGAAAAATTAATAAGATTAAAGCTATCAAAATAACAAGGTTAAATGTAGGAAATTTTGATGAGAAAATTTACGCTGTAGCACAACAGTTCTTGAATTGAATTTTTACACACAATTCTCCGCCGGGGAGTAATAAGTTCAAAGAAAAAGGGACCTTTTGTCCAGTAACTTCATTATTCATTAGAGAGCTGCAGTTAATAAGTTTTGTAGACGAACCAGCCGACATCTAGATAAAACGTGTCCATAGACACAATTATCTAAAGTGGTCATTAAAAATTCAGTAGATATTGGTAAAAAAAAGACCAAACCATAGGCTGGTGTTGTTTTCATATCCAAGTGGAAAACACAAGGCCAACAGGGGCCACATCAGTGCAGCTAGCTGGTTGACAGTCATGCTTGGAGCGCACCAGACCTGAGTGAAGAAGGCGAGGTAAATGACCTCGAGTGGACTGCAGCAAGGTGCACGCTGACGAAAAGTCGCTAATCCATTATGCGTGCAGCGAATATGTTTCTAATGAAAGTACAGCATAGGAGCTGCTGTAGAACACCAGCGGCGATTCCGGCCAGACCCGGAATGAGAAGGCGAAGGCGAAGCATTCCCGTGGGCTTGTCCCTTAAATAGCACTAAGGAAGATTCCAGATGGGACGCAACATAGTGCTGCAAAACTAACAGAAGTAATTTACAAACTGTGCATGGAAATCTTAACAAAAAATAACAAATAGTAAGAAAAAGTGAGCCCAGAAAGAATATCTTTAAAAATTTACAATTAATAAATATAACAAATACTAAATGCAAATAACGAAAAGAACCAATGAAAGGACAAGAAAGTGCGGAAGGATACACTTTTTGTACCAATCAAGAGAAAAGTTGCCAGTGACGTAAGCAGTCATGTTAAAGTGCTGGAACCAATCAAGAACCAAGAAGGAATGACGTAGGGCAGCGAAGAAAAAGAAGGAAAATATACGAACAGAGTTCGTTTAACTTGTGACATGATTGTACGTCGAAGGAAACTTGTAATCAATAAACGAAAAGTAGCCAGACCGAAAAGGTAATTAAGGTAAGAACAACATGTAACATAGATTTAGAAAAATAGGAAAGGTATCGAAACAGCGAAAATTACTAACAAATGGTACGTTCATGGAAGCATGAACCAACATTTGTTTATTTCTTCCGACCGGGTTAATTGTTAAGTCGAGCTATAAGCGGACTTCAGGGTCTAAGTGATAATAAGTTATTGTTATAATAAGAATTATTATTACGATGCTATCCGTGGAGCAGAGAGGGAAAGAAGCGTGGGAGTTGAATGGCTGGACAAAGCAAAATACAAAGTTCGAGCAAACCTATTAAAATTTGAAAAAAAAGTTTCTTTCCATTCACATCAACACAACAATATAAGGAGCAAGAGAGAAAAAGGTCAAGCTGTAACAAGTACAGCCCTAGGCTCAGAAATATTACAAACTCGAAAGGAGAGCCTGTCAGGGGGAGTAATTCACTTCACATGAAGACACACCTCTCACACAGTACCAATTTGACTTGACACACCGTTCATAATGGGTTAGGCTAAGATACACAGCTTTAGAAAAGGTATCTCAAATACTACTTCAATAGGAGAAGCCATAGTTTCTGATGCCATTTACAAGTTGGGTCTCAAACCCAGTAGTTATATTTACAGTGTCTTGAACACGGTTTACAATGATGTCCACGAATGGCCAAGCCCCTCACCTCATGTCAGTATCGTTTGTTCTTACTCGATTCGTATTGAGTCTAGTTTCCTCGCGTATATATAGGCTTTGTCCTTGTGGTTACCGACATATTTCAACAGGCTAAAGTTAGTCAGTTTTCACTCACGAAGTCACCATTATCTTCCTTTTAAGGGATCGTTTTCTTTATGGCCGAGGGTCACGCGAAAATTTGACCTACGTGACGCGACAAAGTGTGTGACGGAAGTGACGTCACATAACACGGTGTGGATACAGTCTGTTGAAATAGAAAGTGTACCGTCACATTAGTCGTGATGCAGAGATTGTAAATACGACTTTATTACGTAGAAATTTACAGAAATAACATGATATGAAAGTCTTTTCTTGTAGTCTTGTATCATTAATAGGATGTTAATCATCACTGATCTATATTCAGCGCGGTCGCCAGGTGGCAGTCAATTCATTGCCTGATATTTACATTTATTTATCATTGTTTACCTGGCTTTTTCTTAAGTGTAATCAACGAACTTGGACATTTATCGACCATTTCCATTTATAATTTATTCCATTCGCCTACTCCTCGTCCTATAAATGAATATTTCTCCCAATGTCTCCTCTTGAATTCAAACTTTATCTTCTTTCCTACTTGTAAAAGCTACGTTTAAGCTTATTCTTCTACTCACATCATTCCACGCCAACTCTGTCCTCGACACTACCACGTAGTCGAGCATCTCCTCTCCTTACTCCCAAGTCATCCGAGTCCAAAGTTTGCAACATTTTTTAAACACTACTCCTTTGTCGGAAATCAACCGGAACTAATTGTGCTGCTTTCCTTTGAATTTTTCCAGCTCTCGCACTTTCGCACCATTAACACAATATTTGAAACTGAGAGAACTTCTCCTCTTGGTAAAACTTACAACTTGACTCTTCATACCATTGTCTGCTGTCCATTGTTCAAGTCCCCCTGACTGATTGGCCTGGCTACGGAGCTAAGCTAAAAGTATATTGGCCTACAACGTATTGCACCTCGCCTAGAGACTTTGATCTCTATCCATAGAGTTATTGGCTGATTGTGTCACGTCCATTAACATACATATTGGAGTCGTGGGACGGCTTGCATGTTAATGGCGTCAGATAAAAGAACATGGCCACTCTTAAACAGAAATAAAAACACACGGCTCTTATCGTAATCTCAAAGCTACAATAAAAGGGTAGGCCTGTGTAACGAGTTCGCCGCCGCGAGATGCAGATTTAGACAAGACCGAGTCAGCCTGCTCCCAGATGACCAGATGATCTCTCCTTTACAGCCATGTCATAGCCACTGGAGTTAATTGACAACAGACTGAGATAACCTGAAATTGTCGAATTTGGCGGCAAGTGTCTGTTTGCTTATACTGGGTGGGGAAAATGAAATTGGCCCGGAGAATACACTCGCGGAAATAATATCCAAACACCATGGAATAAGGAATGGTGTATACGGCAATATATTTCTCGAGGTAAAGGTACACGACTACAGGTTAATATCCGCACGAGAAAAGCCATCGCGAATGTGCCAAACTCGTCCATTAATAACCCGTGTAATCGCCTCAATGTTAAATCCAGGCATGGAAATGTCGTACAGGTGCCGGGTGTCAGCTTGTGGGATAGAATTCATGTCTGTTGCACATGGTCATTCAATACATGGACGGTTAACGCCGGATGTGAATGAAGCTGGAGTTGCTGTCCAATGATGTCCCACACGTGCTCGATTGGGGACAGATTGGTGATCGAGGAGGCCAAAGCAACATGCGACACTCTGTAGAGCAGATCAGGATACAACAGCGGCCTGGGGGCGTGCATTATCCTCTTGGAAAACACCCCTGGGAATAGTGTTTGTGAATGGCAGCACAACAGGTCGAATCACCAGATGCACGTACACATCTCCAATCAGGATGCGTGGGATAACCACGAGAGTGCTCCTACTGTCATAGGAAATTGCTGCCCAGACGAGAACTCCCGATGTAGGTCCAGAGTGTCGACGCCGCAGTCAGGTGGAATGCAGGCGCTCACCTGGCCTCCTTATAACGAAAACTGGCAACAAGGTAGAACCGGATTTCATCGGAAAACAAAACGGACCTCCACTCCACCCTCTAAATTTAATAGATATATATTTACCATATTTTGTAATAGGAGTTGAATCATGGCTGAGAAATGATATAATGGATGCAGAAATTTTCTCACGGCACTCCAGAGTGTATCATAGAGATGTCGGTCGGAGGGGGAGTATTCATTCTGGTGAAAGAAGAATTAGTAAGCTACGAAAAAGTTAAATATGGAGAACATTTAATTCTGGGTGAAAGGCACATTTCTAAAGATAATAGGCAACTAAATGTCTTTGGAGTATACAGACCGCGAAAGGGTAGCACTGATACGGAATCAGAATTATTTGATAAGATAATTGCGATTGGCCTGTCTAAAGCATTTGATGGGGTGGATCACGGGAGACTACTGGCAAAAATGAGTGCAATTGGACTAGACAAAAGAGTGACTCTTCGTGTTGCTATATTTCTAGAAAATAGATCTCAGAGAATTAGAGTAGACGAAGCTTTATCTGACCCTGTAATCATTAAGAGGGGAATTCCTCAGGGCAGTATTTTTGGACCTTTATGTTCTCTTATATATATAAAGGATATGAGTCAAGAAGTGGAATCAGGGGTAAAGCTTTTTGCAGATGATGTTATTCTGTACAGAATAATAAATAAGTTACAAGATTGTGAGGAACTGCGACGTGACCTCGATAATGTTGTGAGATGGACAGCAGGCAACGGTATGTTGATAAACGGGGTTAAAAGTCAGGTTGTGAGTTTCACAAATAGGAAAATTCCTCTGAGTTTTAATTACTGCGTTGATGGGGTGGAAGTTCCTTTAGGGGATCATTATAAGTATCTAGGTGTTAATATAAGGAAAGATCTTCATTGGAGTAATCACATAAATGCGATTGTAAATAAAGGGTACAGAACTCTGCACATGGTTATGACGGTGTTTAGGGGTTGTATTAAGGATGTAAAGGAAAGGGCATATAAGTCTCTGGTAAGTATGGTTCCAGTGTATTTGACGCTCACCAGGATTACCTGATTGAAGAACTGGAAAAAATCCAAGGAAAAGCAACTCGATTTGTTCTGGGTGATTTCCGACAAAAGAGTAGCGTTACAAACATGTTGCAAAGTTTGGGCTGGGAAGAACTGGGAGAAAGAAGAAGAGCTGCTCGACTAAGTGGTATGTTCCGAGGTGTCAGTGGAGAGATGGCGTGGAATGACATTAGCAGACGGAAAAGTTTGAGTGGCGTCTTTATAAGTAGGAAAGATCACAATATGAAGATAAAGTTGGAATTCAAGAACACAAATAGGGGCAAATATTCATTTATAGGAAGGAGAGTTAGGGATTGGAATAACTTACCAAGGAAGATGTTCAATAAATTTCCAATTTCTTTGAAATCATTTAGGAAAAGGCTACGAAAACAACAGATAGGGAATCTTCTGCCACCTGGGCGACTGCTCTAAATGCAGATGAGTATTGATTGATTGATTGATTGATTGATTGATTGATTGATTGATTGATGATCTCTCGCTTGACACCACTGAAGTCGCAGACGGCGGTGGTTTGAGAAATGTGGAATGCACGCCGCAGGTTGTCTGGCTCGTAACTGTCCTTCAAGTAACCGATTTCCAACAGTTCGTTGTGTCACTGTGGTGCCAACTGCTCGAATTGCTGCTAGAGACGCAGCCCGCTGCGCCACAGCCTTACGCGATTACGGCGGTCTTCCCTGTCGTTGGTGCTACGGAAACGTCCGGAGCCCGTCTTCTTGCGAGCATATCTTCCCGTGACCACCGCTGCCAGCACGCATGCACAGTGGAGACATTCCTGCCAAGTCGTTCTGCAGTAGGCAGGAAGGAAACTCCACCTTCAAGTAGCAATATTATACGGCCTATTTCAACCGCAGTGAGCTGTTGATACTGGTCTCTACGTCATCGTAAAGGCATTCTTGACCCACTCACAGTCACTCCGTCTAATTTCACAGGTAACTAACGCTCTCGCAATGAACGAACGAATGGAGTTGTCTCATTCCTGCCCTTTCCACTGGTAGCTATTAGGTCTTTGATTTGAATGGAATTTTAGATTTGATTTTTATGTGGATTTTTATGTTTGTACATACGTTGTTTGTATATTAGTGGTTTTTGGCGCAGAGGTCGCCGGACCCACGGGAGGCACCCCAAGGAGAGACCTGCACCGCACCCCTCCCCCCATAGTTTTCCCCCGCTATTCCACTTTTATTGAAATCTTTTATATACAGCACATAGTATTTATATATTTTATATATTTCACTTACAATGTATGCATTTAGTTTTATTTGTTTATATGCCTCTTGTTTGGCGTTAGCCTTCCAGTCCGTTTCTTGAGGTAAGTTTGTATATTTTGGCATTTGCTGGAATTGCAATCACATTAACATAGTATTTACATGGTTTACATTATATTATATACATTTTTACATATATTCTCATTGCTTTATAAGCTTCTTGTATGGCTTGAATCTGCAACCACTTCTTGCCACCGGGCGAGTTGGCCGTGCGGTTAGGAGCGCGCGGCTGTGAGCTTGCATCCGGGAGATAGTAGGTTCGAATCCCACTCTCGGCAGCCCTGGAGGTGGTTTTCCATTTTCACACCAGGCAAATGCTAGGGATGTACCTTAATTAAGGCCACGACCGCTTCTTTCCAATTCCTAGGCCTTTCCTTTCCCGTCGTCTCCAAAAGACCTATCAATGTCCATGCGACGTAAAGCCAATAACATGCATGCATACATACATTATCATTATAGACTGTTATGCCTTTCAGCGTTCAGTCTGCAAGCATCTGAGAATTTACTAAACGTCGCCACAATCGTCAATTTGCAACTAGTGTTGTGGCCTCATTTAGTTCTATACCTCTTATCTTTACATCGTTAGAAACCGAGTCTAACCATCGTCGTCTTGGTCTCCCTCTACTCCTCTTACCCTCCATAACAGAGTCCATTATCCTCCGAGGTAATCTATCCTCCTCCATTCGCCTCACATGACCCACCACCGAAGCCTGTTTATGCGTACAGCTTCATCCATCGAGTTCATTCCTAAATTAGCCTTTATCTCCTCATTCCGAGTACCCTCCTGCAATTGTTTCCACCTGTTTGTACCAGCAATCATTCTCGCTACTTTCGTGTCTATTACTTCTAACTTATGAATAAGATATCCTGAGTCCACCCAACTTTCGCTCCCGTAAAGCAAAGTTGGTCTGAAAACAGACCGATGTAAAGATAGTTTCGTCTGGGAGCTGACGTCCTTTTTACAGAATACTGCTGATCGCAACTGCGAGCTCACTGCATTAGCTTTACTACACATTGATTCAATCTCACTTACTATATTACCATCCTGGGAGAAAACACAACCTAAATACTTGAAATTATCGACCTGTTCTAGCTTTGTATCACCAATCTGACATTCGATTCTGTTGAATTTCTTACCTACTGACATCAATTTAGTCTTCGAGAGGCTAATTTTCATACCATACTCATTGCACCTATTTTCAAGTTCCAAGATATTAGACTGCAGGCTTTCGGCACAGTCTGCCATTAAGACCAAGTCGTCAGCATAGGCCAAAGTGCTTACTACATTTCCACCTAACTGAATCCCTCCCTGCCATATTATACCTTTCATCAGATGATCCATGTAAAGTACGAACAGCAAAGGTGAAAGATTACAGCCTTGTCTAACTCCTGTAAGTACCCTGAACCAAGAACTCATTCATCCATCAATTCTCACTGAAGCCCAATTGTCAACATAAATGCCTCTGATTGATTTTAATAATCTACCTTTAATTCCATAGTCCCCCAGTATGGAGAACATCTTTTCCCTTGGTACCCTGTCATATGCTTTCTCTAGATCAACGAAACATAAATACAACTGCCTATTCCTCTCGTAGCATTTTTCAATTACCTGGCGCATACTGAAAATCTGATCCTGACAGCCTTTCTGTGGTCTGAAACTACACTGGTTTTCATCCAACTTCCTCTAAACGGCTGATCGCACCCTCCCTTCCAAGATGGGGTGAATACTTTGCCTGGTATACTAATCAATGGGATACCTCGATAATTGTTGCAATCCTTCCTGTTCCCTTGCTTTTAGATAGGTGCAATTACTGCTTTTGTCCAATCAGAAGGTACCTTACCAACACTCCACGCTAATTATACTACTCTATGAAGCCATTTCATCCCTGCCTTCCCAAAATACTTCACCATTTCAGGTCTAATTTCATCTATTCCTGCTGCCTTATGACAATGGAGTTCCACTTCATCAAGCATAATTTCACCAACATCCTTTTCCTCCTCCCCATGAGCTTGGCTGTTTGCAACACCACCATGATGATTTCCTTTTACATTGAGAAGATGTTCAAAATATTCCCTCCACCTCTCCAGTGATTCCCTGGGATCTATTATGAGTTCACCTGAATTACTCAAAACACTGTTCATTTCCTTTATCCCTCCCTTCCTAAGATTCTTTATTACAGTCCAGAAAGGTTTCCCTGCTGCTTGACCTAGCCTTTCCAAGTTATTACCAAAATCTTCCCATGACTTCTTTTTGGATTCAACAACTATTTGTTTCGCTCTGTTTCTTTCATCTACGTAGCAATCCCTGTCTGCCTTGGCCCTTGTTTGGAGCCATTTCTGATAAGCCTTCTTTTTATGTTTACAGGCTGCTCTCACTTCATCATTCCACTAAGATGTTCGCCTTTTCCCATCTTTACACACAGTTGTTCCTAGGCATTCCCTTGCTGTTTCTACTACAGCATCCCTGTATGCCACCCATTCACTTTCTATATCCTGAACCTGCTTACTGTCTACTGTTCGAAACTTCTCACTAATCATATCCATGTACCTCTGTCTAATTTCCTCGTCCTGGAGACTTTCTACCCTTATTCGTTTGCAGACAGATTTTACTTTCTCTACTCTAGACCTAGAGATACTTAGTTCACTACAGATCAGATAGTGGTCTGTATCATCGAAAAATACGCGAAAAACTCGTACATCCCTAACAGATTTCCTGAATTCAAAGTCTGTTAAGATATAGTCTATTATGGATCTGGTACCCCTAGCCTCCCATGTGTAGCAAAGAATAGCCTTATGCTTGAAGAATGTATTCGTAACTGCTAAACCCATACTAGCACAGAAGTCCAGCAAACGCTTCCCATTCCCATTAGCTTCTATATCTTCCCCACATTTACCAATCACCCTTTCGTATCCTTCAGTTCTATTCCCAACTCTCGCATTGAAATCGCCCATTAGAACTATTCTATCCTTGCTGTTGACCCTGACCACGATGTCCTCAATGCTTCATAAAACTTGTCAACTTCATCCTCATCTGCACCCTCACATGGTGAATACACGGACACAATTCTTGTCCTAATGTTCCCACTGACAAATCTACCCAATCATTCGCTCATTCACGTGCCTAACAGAAACTCTGTTGCGTGCAATGGTATTCGTGATAAAGAGCCCTACCCCAGACTCTGCCCTTCCCTTTCTAACACCCGTCAAGTACACTTTATAATCTCCTATCTCTTCCTCATTATTTCCCCTTACCCGAATATCACTTACTCCCAACACATCCAGATGCATCCTCTTTGCTGACTCAGCCAGTTCTACCTTCTTTCTTCTATGAGCGCCATTAATATTGATAGCTCCCCATCGAATTCCATTTCGTTCGCCAAGTTGTTTCCAAGGAGTCCCTCGCCTGTCAAATGGGAGTGGGACTCCATTACTCCCATAGGTCCGAGGCTTGCTTAAAGTGTTCTGAGCTCGGTAAATTCATGAAGCAGGATGCTGCCCTACTTGCACATAGTCCAAGTGAGGATCTCTCCTCTAACGGGTTATGGACCACCGGTGAATTGTATAGTCCTAGCCGCCTGAGCACAAGGAGGGCCACGACTCAGAATATGTCCGAGGTGTCCACTCCCATTCCATAGCAACTGGTATCCCGACTCCCAGGACCACTTACTAGACCACTCAGCCGTTGCCCATGGTTCACGAACTAGGACGTGACTACAGTAACCCACAAACATGAACCAATAACAAAAAAAAAAAAAAAAAAAAAGCATTTCTTGCCAATAGTTTGCGTGTTTTAAGACAATGTTATAGTAGTACTATTCAACATGTGTTTCCTAGGAATGTCATTCGTATGTTGTAGTGGTCATTGTTAGAGAGTCAGTCAGTGTTGTCAACAATGTGATAGTAGTAAACGTGTGGTCGTTCATATTAGCCTCGCCTTGTGAGGTATTTACTATTAAATGGAGTGTTCTAAATGGAATGAGATAACCAATAATAATAATAATAATAATAATAATAATAATAATAATAATAATAATAATAATAATAATAATAATAATAATAATAATAATAATAATAATAATTGTACCGGGCCGTACACCTCAACGCCGCACATTTGAATTTTCCGCCTTAAAGTACTTCTCTACTGGAGAAACCCTGAACTTTAACAACTGAACAAACTCTACTGGTTATCAGAAGATGTCACTGTGTGTTTTGATTTGCTTTTGTTTTTTATTGATCAAGAAGTGTGGACATTCTCTAACAGATATCTCTACCAAAAACTATGATAACGCTCTCTGGTGTAAAGGAATGAACCTTCTTGGAGAAATGTTGTATTCATAAGTTTTGTCTTTACTAAATTTTGTTATGTCTTTTGTGGGTTGGCACTATTAATCCTTTCTTTCCGCCTGCTTTGAAAGTAGCCAAACAGGAATTTCTGTAATTAATTTTTGGCCATTCGGGGGTTTCTTCTTCAATGTTGTATGTAACTGTGTACTGTAGCCAATAAAAGTTTGAGGGCGGGTTGTCATCATTCATGAAAGGTCTCGAACTTTCCACGAGGTTTTAACAAGCTTTAGTGTCGGAGTGCAAGAACTCGCCTCCATTCCTCTTTGTGTTTGGGCCATTTAATTAACCTTTAATTTGCTATTCTGGCCTCGTAGGTTGGGTACTAGATTACCCCTGTGTCTTTATAATTGTGCCTTGAGAGGCAGTTTAGAGGAAAGGTTGTCGTTGCCTTTAACAGGCGTGTGAAATTGAGAGCGGGTTAGCTCTTTCTGAGGTGATAGATGTGCCTCTAGGAGGCCCAATATGTGTCTTTGGAGCTAACGCTCCCTGTAATGGAGGGGTTTTCTGCCCTTTTGAAATGTAATTCTGTAACTTGGTATTGTTGAGCTAAAGCTCAAAGATTGTCAGATTGGGGCTCGGACCGCGGAACTTGTAAGAACCCGAAACTCGGGCTTTCCTTGTAAAACTACTCTGGTACCTGATTTTGTTATTTCCCCTAGTGGAAACTGGTTAAATTTTTCTCTAATCTTGGACTTCTTGATCGTGTACCTGATTTAACTTGTTGTTATTTGTTGTACGCTCAAAAATTCTATGTCACCATTGTTACGTTTTGAAAATATAACCTTTATTGAAATTTTAATTCATCTTTCGAACTTGTAGTTAGACCCATTCCAGCCCGCACCTTCTTTCACCTCTGCTGTTCCACAGACACCTCGGAACAACAATAATAATAATAATAATAATAATAATAATAATAATAATAATAATAATAATAATAATAATAATAATACCACACATTTAAAAGAAGCGCCTTAAGGAACGCTGTCTTTCAGACGAATCTTGAAACAGCTAATGCAGGAAGTTGGGACTTTGTTCAGAAGATGTCACTACTGAACTACTGAGTAATATGTTATTTCGAACTTTCTTAAACTGACTGGATTTCCTAGTTTTGTTTTGGCGTATATAAAGAAGTTTGAACTTTTCTCCATAGATTTCTCTACAAAAAACTGAGGTCATGCACTCTGGTGTATGTGGAATAATTAATGATTTGAAGAAATTTTTGTTTATAGGTTTTCTCAACTAAACTGACTTTCATTTATTTTGATACTTCAAGGTTTTCAACATTTCCTACTTATCCCGCCAGCTTTGAGTCTGGTCAATTACAACTTTTTTTATATTTATTTTTTAGCCAATCACAGGTTTCTTGCAGTTTGTGGTTTACCCAATAAAATGAGGGGGTGTGCTTGGATTTAGTGCAGAGCCTTCTCGAATCCTCCTCTCGGGTATATAATCTGCGGCTTTTTCAAGCTACCTTGTCTTATTGTTCGTCGAATTATTGAGAGTGTGTGTTAAGACAGGAGGCGAGGTGCCTCATCCTTCGGCAGGCAGAACATCAACCCAGGTAATGGCCGATAGTTTTACATCTCTGTGGCTATCTCCGCAAACTTACCCGAGGGGAAGTTACTAATTTCTAACTATGTAACCTGTCGTGACCTACCTGTCCTGAGAGACGTTCTTGTAGGTTGGTCACCAGGCAGTTGGATGTTGAAGTAATACCAGTCCTGCCGAGCGGAATGTAGGGAGGTAATTGTAGGTGTGACTATGTCCCGCAACTCCCGAAATGAAAGAATTGATAATCTTCCCTGTCTTTTATTCCTAAGACGATTAATTTTACTATATACAATATTTACAAGTTTTGAATAAATCTATCTGAGGAGAGAGCGAGCTTGTTCCACGCGCCTACTTTTCTACTACGCGTATATCTGAATCTTGCCCTGCGGCACTTGGGCTATGCTCGAAAAGAATCTCGTTCTGCCAAGTACGAACTACTGGCTGCTCTTGGACTCAAAGTTCGATCCCTACCTACTACCTAGGGGTTGGGTCTTATGGGTGTTACCAAACTGTTCATCTAGTTAGTGGCACCCTCAACTAGTTATTCTCGAATAATTACTACAGTACGTGCTGCCATCTAAGCACGATTGTCTCTGTCTTACTTCGTACTGATCTGTCCTTATTTTTCTCTAGGGTGCAACTGTACTGGCCTTGACTGGCCTCGTTCCTTGTTTTGTTCCTTTGTCGGATATCGGGCGGGCCGCCTGGCCCGCATACCTACTCTGTTTGTCCACATCAAATAAACAAGCTTCCGCTCTGGTCGACAGCTTTCGTAAGCTTTCGTAAGCGCATCTCGCAAGCCGCTCTCTACTGCATGTAACTTCTTGAAAAGTCACATTAGCCTTCTAAAATATTATATCTAACTGTAATTATTATTCCATCACTCTGATACTACAAGGTGTCTCATATCGATGACTATTATTCCAATACAAATTTATTTCCTTGGACACCTTGAGTTCGAGTCTCGGCTGCGAACCCCGGCTGCCGTCCATCTGGCAGTCCGCCGGTTCGAGCCCTTGGGGAGGTCGGTACACGACTTCTCCCCCCTTAGGGAAGAAACGGATGCAGCCATACGTTGCGTCCATTTCTGTCCTACACTATTTACACTCTGATGTGGCCTGTGCGTACGGATCGGCGACCCTGTGGTGAAGGAGAAGGTTGTTCTTTACTCTGATTAACACTTGCATCTATTTCTACTGCTTCTATAGATCTCACAGGCGTACTAGGGCGTCCCCAGCAGGCCTGGAGTGTAATTCCATGACCTCCTCAGACATCTCCGAGAGTCCCCGGATCCGCCTGGGATGTTTAAATATATTTAAATCTTCATCTGAAGTCTTAACCTTATCACCCTTCGTAATAACTGTCTGCTTTATACATATATTAGGGCTATGAGCCCGTGCATCATCAAACCATCCCTTTGCTGGAAACCCTGGTTTCGGACAGCAACAATTACAACAATAACACCCTGAAATTAAGCCTACGATACCAATAACTATCCACACAATATATTTGTACACATTAATATGCTGATAGATCGATTATCTTTGCATCTCTTCTTCCTTTTGTTTCACTATATCTTGCACTTCCTGTGTCTTATGGGTAGCCTATTTTAGATCGTCAATGTGATTCAACACGTTATTTAAGGACAACTTATTCACTTCAGGTATCTGTTCTAACTTGATTTCACTACCTATCCTTTCACAACAGTCACACTCAAGTGTAACCTCTGGTACAAAATCTTTACTTTGTGTTTACTTCACCTACACCTTGTATTTTACTATGCGGTCCATATACTGTACAGCCTGTACTTAAAACAAAAATATCAGTGCCTGCTAACATAATATCACTTGTTGTATCCTTACACGTACATGTTACCTTAGTTTTTTCTGGGGATACATATACACATATATATATATATTAGCTCTAATAGGTATCCACATGAGCTGTTGAACAGGAAGTACTCTTTTATCACAATTATCTGGAATCTGACTAACTCCCATCGGAAGCTGGACTGCACAACTCTTTTGAGTGTACACTGTATTAATGGGGAATTTAACATGACATAGTTTCCAACTGGGTGTTACTACCTTGCATTGCTTTACCTGATCGTTATCTAACTGAACATAAGTTTGTTTCTCTTTTTCCATATGGATATAGTCCTTGGTCTCTTGAAGATAAACAAAATGGTGTGGATTACTCTTCATATACGTGGGGAATGGAATCATGTGATACAATGTATAAGTTACCCTATCTGTAAGGGGTGTCTTGATGACGTACACTAGATAATTTTTGTTGGCGAACACTTCCACTGTGGCTACTTTGTAAATCAAGTAGCCGTAAGCTGATTTTAAATCAAATGGCAAGGACAATCCTTTAGGGATATCTCCCTGAGCTTTCTTATAACCTTTAATGATATCATCTGGTGAAATTATTTGAACTTGAATGACTCCTACTTGTGCATTCATTATCCCTGACAATACAACACTGTAATGCTCATACAGTTGTATGAGAAGGCCGTCAATCTCAATTAAATATCTATTTACTGAATTTTCTAACTCTACTTACTTAATTGATTCTGCAATCTGAAGCGTGCTATTGGCAAGATAAGATCTAATTTCTGCAATGTTCTGAGTTAATCTTTGCTCTGCTGTGACATCATAAATGGTGCTGTTCATAGATTGCAATGTTGAATTTACGACTATCATTTGATATTTTGCAGTTTTCATAATTGATAATTGTTCTTGTTCTAACTCACTCATTTTTGACTCATATTTGTCTGCATCATCCTGACTTAATGTTCCAAATAACGCCTTTGCGATGGAACCTACTGCGTTAATTAAGCCTCGTTTTCGCCTAGTGTTTTCAGTTTCCCCTATTGGTTTAGTAATCCGTGTAATTAATTCCTTTGATTCCTTAATTCTACCCAGTTGTGCCATAGGTAACTAGTGTCCATTCAGTATGATATAATTGTATCTCACCCTGATTGTCGAAATATGCCCCTGGAGTACTTTCATATGGTGTCACCTTGACATCCAGTACTTTTCCGGTCGTTCCGTAGCGGTGTGACGTCACGACTATCACTGCTACTACGATGGAGAACAATCCTAGCATTCGCGCCATATCTTATGCCTACCTGCAAGGTAAAGATGTATATGCGTTACCTTATTATCTGTGGATACATTCGCTTCCCAGTTCCCACTTCACTCATCTACAAGTACAATTTCAAACGGTTCTTATGAACCTTAACCCTTTTTCCTTTCTTGTTCATCTGTAGGGTGCAGTTCACCCCTGAAACATCTACTATTTCGTAAAGACCTTCAAATGGTGGGCTTAGCTATCTGGATTTTCCTCTTCGCAATGCGTCATTGCGCAAGAGAACCTTATCACCTACCTGAAAGGTGACCTTATTTTGCTTTTTGTCGTAGTGTTCTTTCTCTAATTCTTTTCGCTCAATTAAGGTCCTTCTGGCGGCCTCGTGATTTCGCCTAAGCTGTGCCGTCAGTTCCTCCAGCACGTTCCGGTGTTCGTTGTAATTCACCTCGGGTGGCTTTTGCAGCACACATGGGATATTTGCCTTCCTTCCAAAAATTAATTTGTAGGGTGTGAACCCTGTACTTGTTTTGTTTGTGGTATTATACACAAAGCTTGCTGTGGGCAAATACTTGTCCCAGTCATTTTGCTCCCCTGAGCAGACATAATGCCTTAGGTACTCCGTGAGTACCTTATGGGATCTTTCTATGCTACCGTTTGACTGTGGCCTAAAGGCCGTAGTATGTGTTTTTCGGATGCGCAGCGTTTTACACAGTGCTTTAAACACATTACTCATGAAATTGCTGCCCTGGTCAGTGAGAATCTGTTCTGGTATCCCATAGATACTTATCACATTATTAATTAGCGTCCGTGGCACAGTTTCTGCCTCCTGATTGGGCATGGCACTCGCTACTAGGTACTTCGACAGCTGATCTTGGCATGTCAGAATGTACTTGTTTACGGCCTCCGTCAACGGAAGAGGTCCAACCACGTCTAGGGATATCTTCTCAAAGACCGTGCTAGGAGTATCCGTAATTCTCATGGGAGCCCTGATGTCTGGTCTGATCCCTTTATTCTTTTGGCAGGAGGGAGAGGTGCGTACATAGCGCTCAATGTCCCCTTTCATGCCCTTCCACCGAATTTGTTCACGTACCCTGGCGTACGTGAGCGCTATTCCTTGGTGGCCTCCCACCAAAGAATCATGACATTCTTTCAAAATGGCTAGCTTTTCAGCTTCGCCTAATTCGTTCTCTTCCTCAGATGAGCTATTCTCGGGCGAAATCTCCTCTGCGCTAGCGTTCTCGGAAACCTCGCTACCGTCCGCTTCAATTCCCTCTGCCGTAGCGTCCTCGGGTTTTGAAGACAGTACCTCCTCTCTATTCTCGTCTGAGGCCTGAGTTTCTAATGTTGTCTCCTGATGAGACCTGTGCCTAGCCGAGTTAACCACTCGCGCTTGGCACTTGGGTTCAGTGGGATTCCTACTCAGGGCATCTGCATTGCAGTTCTGTTTGCCCTGCTTATATACGACATCGAAGTCGTATTCCGCCAGCTTCAGTCTGAACTTTATCAGGCTTGAAGATGGATCCTGCACGTTGAAGACACACTTCAACTGCTTATGGTCTGTCACAACAGTAAATTTTCTCCCAAACAAATACGGTCTAAAGTATTTTACTGCCCACACTATTGCCAACAATTCTTTCTCTGTTACGCTGTCATTCATTTCTGCTTTATTATGCGTTCTACTTGCATAGGCAATTGGAAGGTCTTTCCCGATTGGTCCTTGTGACAAGACTGCCCCAACCGCTTCGTTGCTCGCATCAGTGGTGACAACGAATGGTTTATCAGAGTCCGGATACTGCAGTATAGGTTCCTCAATTAGCTTTTGCTTTAGTGTCTGGAACGCTTGTTCCTGATCGTCTCCCCATACAAATGGAACGCCCTTCTTCACTAACTGATACAGCGGTTTCCCGATTTTGCTGTAGTTAGGTATGAACTTCCTATAGTACCCACTCAGTCCGCAGACTGTTTGATCTGGCGGCTAGTGGTCGTAATCGGAAAGTCGTTAACGACCTGTACTTTACGCTGGTCTGATAAGACACCTTCGTCAGTGATTACATGTCCTAGGAATGCTACTTCGGTTCTTAGGAATTCACACTTATCTGGCTGGAATTCAACATGTTCTCTCTCAGCCTTTGAAATACGTCTCTTAACTTCGCGTTGTGCTCCTGGATTGAACTATCGTACACAATGACGTCATCCAGGTAACACAGATATTTTATACCTGTTAACCCTGTGAGCACATTGTTCATCAGCCTCGTAAACGTGGCTGGCGCGTCCTTCAAACCCATGGGCATCTTCCTGCAATTCGTACTTGCGCCCTAGCGCAGAGAATGCTGTCTTTGGCCTGTATTCAGGATTCAACAACACCTGGTGATAGCCACTCGCGAGATCTAAGGTCGAAAAATATCTCGCCTTGCCAAGGGCGTCTAACAGTTCTGAAATTAATGGTAGGGGATAACTGGTTCCTATCGTTATCTTGTTCAATTTTCTAAAATGGTTCACGACCCGCCATTTTTGTTTCCCTGAGGTGTCTAATTTCTTGGAGATTAAAAGTAATGGGGCGTTCCAGCTTGATGTGCTAGGTGTGATAATTGCATCATTCAGCATCTTATCTATTTCTGCCCTGTGGTAATAACAGTTTATGAGCGGAGAGCTCAGAAATGTAAAACTTGGGCCTTGAAGCCCAGCTGGTTATATTGTATCTAAATCTTGGCTTTTCCTGGTCTTGTACCCTGAGTGTCGGTATTTGTTGGCTTGTTCTTACTTGTTAAGTTTTCAAATTTCATGTGTCAATTGTTAAATTTTGCTATTTGGAAAATATAACCTTTATTTAAATTTTAATTCATCTTTCGGCCTTGTAGTTACACTCATTCCAGCCCGCACCTACTTTCACCTCTTTAGTCCACGTGTAACTCCGTAACAACAACAACAACAACAACAACAACAACAACAATAATAATAACAATAATAATAATAATACTAATAATTGTACCGGCTGGTATACTCTACGCCGCACATTTGAAATTTCCGCCTTAAAGTACTCTCTACTGGAGAAACTCTGAACTTTAAAGACTGAATTAATTCCACAGGTTCTCAGAAGATGTCACTGTGTGTATTTCGATTTGTTTTTGTTTTTCAGTGATCAAGAAGTGTGGAAATTCTCTATTAGATGTCATTGCGTAAAAACTATGATCCTGCACCCTGGTGCGAAGTGAAGGAACCTTTCTTGAAGAAATTTTGTATTCAGAAGTTTTGGTCATTACTAAATTTTGTTCTTTCACGTGTGGGTTGGCAATATTAATTTTTCTTTCCGCCAGTTTTGAACATAGCCAATCCTGAATTTCTTTAATTAATTTTGGACCAATCGTGTCCTTCTTCCTCAATGTTGATCTGTAACGTTTGAGGTTAGCCAATAAACGACGATGGGTGTGTCTTAATTATTCATGAAAGGTCCAGAAACTTCACCGAGGGTTTAAAAACTGCTGATTCTCTTGTCTCTCGGCCACATCAACAACATCTAGCTTAGTGTATGGAAATGTAGCAGGAGGCGGGAAGCGCCTCTTTCATCAGGCAGCCGCATTTGGATAAGGTAATGGCCGTTTAACATCTTTATTTCTTGCTAGTTCAGCAGTTTAATCCTCGGGGAAGTTTCGAAACCTTTTTGATGTAACCTATACCATTTAATTTAAAATTTTCATGTTACTTTAACTGTAAATCATTGATAGAGAGTGCTTTACCCTCTCGAGCTCCCCTTCATGTAGTCCCTTATGTATTGAGGAATGGGGTTTTATGTTGCCCGTCGAGGCATGATCAGAAGAAGTAGGTTGTGGTTCCAGCTGTTCTTGTACCTATGATCTTCAAGTAGGGGGGCATTTAGGCATCTTTAAAACCCGAGAAAAGATCCGAGAAATGTTCATTTGGAACGGTAGGGACGGTGAAATTCGTGAATTGGTAAAAGGCTGTAAATCCTGCTGGCTTAGTAAACCTACCATGTCCACTAAGCAATGGCTCTTGTCTTCTCATCAAGCGTCGCGCCCAATGGAAGGCCTCTATATCGACTACGTAGGACCCTTCCCCCAATCAAAGGGGAATGCCAACAAATTCATTTTCGTGTGTGTAGATGGCTTCACTAGATTTACCTGGTTATTTCCAAATAAGCTGGCTACCGCTCAGTCCACAATTTCTTGTTTAAATTCCATCTTTGCTTCTTTTGGTCCGTGTCAGTCTCTTGTTTCTGACAATGCTAAAGCCTTCACCTCCAATCTCTTTCGTAAATTCTGTTTCGATCTGTCCATCTCTCATGTGACAACCTCTGCATACTATCCTCAACGATCTTTGGCTGAACGGGTCAATCGTAATCCTAGATCGGCTCTTATTGCCTATCATTATGATGATCATTCCAGATATGATACGTCCCTGCATTGGTTAGCCTTCGCTTTGAATTCGGCGGTTCATGAATCCCACAAGTTCCCTCCAGCTTCACTGATGTTTAAGTTCGTACCCAACACGCCGCTCTCTAACCTTTGGTCTCTTAGTGATATTTTACCTGAGACAGTAGATCCAGATAATATTAGTGATCTTTAGAAGAAGGCTACAGCCAATCTTAAAGTGTCTCATGAAAAGGTTAGGGAAAGATATGATCGTGGACCGAGGCCCACCAATTTAAAAGTAGGAGACCAAGTAATGATTAAAAATTTGTTGCCGCGGGCAAGCTTGCCCCCAGATTTCATGGGCCGTGCACCGTTTTGGTTTTCTTAACTCCGGTAACATTATTAGTAAGCAATCCAGCCACCGAGAGGATCTTTAGGTTTCACCTGTCTCAGGTAAAACCGGTGTAATATCCTTGCTATCTTAGTCTTAAACATTTTGTAAGAACTCTGAAGGTTATATTTTTGTTTTATTTTAAGGCCTTCTGCCCTTGAATTACGTTCCTTGTGTCTATGTGTTAATTGTACGATCTTCGCCTCTGATTATTCTGCTGTCCTTTCCCCGCGGCCATTACCAAGCTCCCGTCTCCTGCTAAAACCATATCAGTGGCAAAAAATAAAATTTTCCACGCCGCTCACCCCTCTGCCACTCCAGCTATGATCGTACCCTTAAATCTGATGTCAACAACAATTCTGCCGCCGAGATTTTACTGTTTCAGTGCCCCGCAGCCGTTCGGCGCCTTAGCGCCACGGTGGTGGGGGTAAGGGCCCACTCCACTACCGTGATGTCTTCTTGGGTACGGCGCGCCGGAGTCCATCTCCCGGCAAAGGCTGATGTGCGGCGCACCAACCGCCAGCTTATCTGGGGACTGTAAACAAACTTCGCATCTGCGGCGTGCTTCACTACGACTACCCCTCTCACAGTGCGGGAGAGAGGTATCTCAGGGTACTCGAGGGGTCCGGGCGACCTCGACTGGACATTGGTAGCGGCATATGGTCTTGCCGTCAAAATATTCATCGTGTGGTGGGTATTGTAAGGCAACAAGGCAACAAAGACACTCTCAAACCGGAGTTCAACTAACTCCTTACTATCTAGTTAAAAAAAAGGAGACACAAAAAATGTTTTTTGGTTTAAAGGTTCTTCAAAAACTTTTACAACACTTTGGAAATTCTTAATGTTTCATCCATAGGCTCCCACAAATCTATTTGCAAGGAAGCTGGAATCCAACTAACTTTAAATTATCTACCACTAAACATGGAATATTTTTTGAAAATAACCTTGTGAAAGAACTTCTTCTGTGTAACCCCTGGGAAGGACATTTGGGGGGGGGGTCTGTACCGGCTGGTACACCTCTACGCCGCACATTTGAAATTTCCGACTTAAAGTACTTCTCTACTGGAGAAACTATTAACTTTTAAGACTGAATTGATTCCACAGGTTCTCAGAAGATGTCACTGTGTGTATTTCGATTTGTTTTTGTTTTTCAGTGATCAAGAAGTGTGGATATTCTCTTATAGATGTCACTGCGTAAAAAACTATGATCCTGCATCCTGGTGTGAAGTGAAGAAACTTTTTTGAAGAAATTTTGTATTCAGAAGTTTTGGTCATTACTAAATTTTGTTCTTTCACGTGTGGGTTGGCAATATTAGTTTTTCTTTCCGCCAGTTTTGAACTTAGCCAATCCTGAATTTATTTAATTAATTTTGGACCAATCGTGTCCTTCTTCCTCAATGTTGATCTGTAACGTTTGAGGTTAGCCAATAAACGACGATGGGTGTGTCTTAATTATTCATGAATGGTCTCGAAACTTAAACCCTGGGGGTTTAAAAACTGCTGATTCTCTTGTCTCTCAGCCACTTCAACAACATCTAGCTTAGTGTATGGAAATGTAGCAGGAGGCGGGAAGCGTCTCTTTCATCAGGCAGCCGCATTTGGATAAGGTAATGGCCGTTTAACATCTTTATTTCTTGCTAGCTCAGCAGTTTAATCCTCGGGGAAGGTTCGAAACCTTTTTGATGTAACCTATACCATTTGATTTAAGATTTTCATGTTACTTGAACTGTAAATCGTTGATAGAGAGTGCTTTACCCTCTCGAGCTCCCCTTCATTTTGTATTGAGGTGACTACGTTTTCGTAACTGATTTTCAACTCCTCCTTACTGTAATGTCTTAAAATTTTCTTGTACGAGTCACCTCCATAGTATGGGAATAGCCCCAGCTTATTGGCCTGGCGCCACTTAGGTTTTAACAAGCTTTCGTGTAGGGGTGCAAGCATCGCCTCCATTCATCTTGGTATGTTGGGCCATTTAATTATTCTGTTCTTTTTCCACTGAGGCCCAGTAGGTTGGATACGAAATACGCCTGTTTCATTTGATGTAAGCGGTGCCTTGATGGCACTTTAGTGTAAAAGTCTGGTATTGCCTTTAATAGGCTTGGAAATTTGAGAGCGGGTCAGCTCTTTTGTGTTTAAATAGTGCCTCTGGGAGGCTTGAGGTTAAAAGGTGGGAGCAAGTGCTCCATGTTATCAGAGAATTTCTGCCCGTTGGTAATATGTGGTTGTGAGCTAAGAGCTCAGGAATTGTAAAAGGTGGGGCTCGAAGCCCAGATTGTTAATGTATCTCTAAATCTTGGCTTTCGTGGTCTTGTACCTGATTTGTTAACTTGTTGTTATTTGTTGTATTTTCAAATTGTATGTCACGATTGTTAAGTTTCGAAAGTATAACCTTTATAGAAATTTTAATTCATCTTTCGGCCTTGTAGTTAGACCCATTCTAGCCCGCACCTTCTTTCACCTCTGCTTTTCACAGATACCTCGGAATAATAATAATAATAATAATAATAATAATAATAATAATAATAATAATAATAATAATAATAATAATAATAATAATAATTGTTCCGAGATATCTGTGGAACAGCCGAGGTGAAAGAAGGTGCTGGTGGGAATAGGTCTCAACTTACGAAATTAAAGTTAATTTAAAACTTTAACAAAGGTTATATTTTCTTTTCAAGATAAATAAATAACAAGTATAACAGGTACTCAGTAGCATATCAACAAATTAAGAATGTACAATTGCAATTTGTTAATGGATTTGGGCTTCGAGCCCAGACACGCAATCCTTGAGCAATGAGCCCAACTTTACCTATGTACAAGGTTCAACAAACGGGCAGAAAACCCCAATCATGCCAAGGAGCACTAGCTCCCAATTACCCAGTTAAGCCTGCTCGAGGCACACAGAAACCAAATTTAAGAAAGAGCAACCCGCTCTCAAAGCTCAAGCCTATTCGAAGGCCACACCAAAATCCACCTTTAAGCTGCCCTCCGGGCACACAAGAACAGGGGTAATGATACCCAACCTACTGAGGCCTATTCAGTAAAGAAACAGGTCAATTACATGGCCCAAAATTCTGATTAGAATGGAGGCGTAACTTGCACTCCTAATACACTTTTACCTATTTGGCACTAGGCCGTATACACAAGGGCTAATCCCATACTAAAGAGGTGACTTGTATAAAAATACTTTATTACATTTAAAAAGAAGAAGAAACGGTTGTGAAAACAAAGTCACCTCAAAACAACAGGAGTGGGAGCTCGAGAGGGTTAGCACTCTCTATCCCAATTTATAGTTAAAAAGCCGAAGTTTTACCAAGTGTCTATTACATTTTAAGGATAGGTTACATGAGAAAAGTTTCGAACCTGCCCCGAGGGTTAAACTGCTGAGCTAGCAAGAAATAAAGTTATTAAACGGCCATTACCTTGTGGATGAACTGCTGCCCGACGAAAGAGGCGCTTCCCGCCCCCTGCTACATAATCACACTAGAAGAGATGTTACTGATGTGGCCAGGAGACCAGAAAATCAGCAGTTTGTATACCCTCGTAGAAAATTCGAGACGTTTCATGAATGATTACAACCCGCCCACAAAATTTTATTGGATGATGCCAAAAACTAATACACCAGACGAAGAAGAAACTCCTTATTGGTGGAAAATTAATTACAGAAATTCCTTATTGGTCAAATTCAAAACTGACGGAAAGAGAAGGGTTATACTGCCAACCCAAACAATGACTGAAATAAATTTAACAAAGAACAAACTTATGAATAGCAAATTTCTTCAAAAGAAAAGTTCCTTCACTTCGCACTAGGGTGCACAATTGTAGTTCTTAAGTAGTGCCATCTAGGAGAGAATGTTCACACTTCTTACTACAGAGAAAACAAAAACAAATCGAAACCGACATAGTTCAGAACACTTCAAAATTTACAGTAAAGACATCTTCTGAGAAACCTTAGAACTAATATGGTTGTTAAAGTTCAGGCTTTCTCCAGTAGAGGAGTTTCAACTGACGCAATGTTTGAATTAGCGGCGTGGAGGTGTACCGCCCGGTACAATAATAATAATAATAATAATAATAATAATAATAATAATAATAATAATAATAATAATAATAATAATAATAATAATAATAATAATAATAATAATAATAATAATCATAATAATAATAATAATTGTTACGATGTTTTGTTGATTTGCAGAGGTGAAAGAAGGTGCTGGGTGGAATAGGTCTCAACTTACGAAATTAAAGTTAATTTAAAACTTTAACCAAGGTTATACTTTCTTTTCAAAATCAACAGATAACAACAATAGAATAACAGGTACCAAATAGCAGGAAAACAATTTAAGAAATTACAATAGTTACAAGACTTGGGCTTCGAGACCCAAGATTAATTTCTGAGCTCTCAGCTCACCACCACAATAGCTAAAGGGCAGAAAACCCCTCAGTACAAGGAGCACTTGCTCCTAATTACAGTGTTAAGGAAAAGAGCAGACCCGCTCTCAATTTGACAAGCCTATCAAAGGCTACAACAAACTTCATTTCAATCTGCCCTTAAGGCACACCAAGAAACAGGGGTATTTGATACCCAACCTACAGGGCCTTTACATGAAGGAAAACATCACGTTAAGTTACTGGCCCATAATACAAAATAGAATGGAGGCGAAGCTTGCACTCCTAATACACTCTTGAAACCTACTTGGCACTAGGCCGCTTACGCAAGGGCTAATCCCATACTAAGGAGGTGACACGATAAAAAACTTTATTACATTACGAAGAGAAGAAAAACGGTTATGAAAACGTAGTCACCTCAAAACAATATGAGTGGGAGCTCGAGAGGGTAGGCACACTCTATCCCAATTTGTAGTTAAAGAGACGGAATTGTTACCAAATGTCTACTACATTTTAAAGGTAGGTTACACGAGAAAAGTTACGAACCTGCCCCGAGGGTTAAACTGCTCAGCTAGCAAGAAATTCAGATATTAAACGGCCATTACCTTGTGGATGAACTGCTGCCCGAAGAAAGAGGCGCTTCCCGCCCCCTGCTACATAATCACACACTAAGCAAGATGTCGATGAAGTGGCACCGAGACAAGAAAATCAGCAGTTTAAATACCCTCGTGGAACATTCGAGACCTTTCAAGAATGAGTACCCACACCCCCCTCAACTTTATTGGATAGCTTAAAGCAACATCTCCATATCGGAAAAGACAAACGTTATTGGTCAGAAATTAGTTAGAGAAATTCGGGATTGGCTAAATTCAAAACAAGTGGAAAGAGAAGGGTTATACTGCCAACCCAAAAAATGACTGAAAGAAAATTAACAAAGAACAAACTTATGAATACCAAATTTCTTCAAAAAACAGTACCTTCACTTCGCACTAGAGTGCACAATTATAGTTCTTAAGTAGTGCCATCTAGAAGAGAATGTCCACACTTCTTGATACGGAGCAAACAAACACAAATCAAAATAGACACAGTTCAGAACACTTCAAGATTACCAAATTTACACTAGTGACATCTTTAAAGAAATAGTAGAATTAGTTCATTTTTCAAGGTTCGAAACTTCTGCTGTAGAGGAGTTTAAACGGGCGCAATATTTGAATTCGCGGCATGGAGGTGTACCGCATGGTACAACAATAATAATAATAATAATAATAATAATAATAATAATAATAATAATAATAATAATAATAATAATAATAATAATAATAATAATAATAATTGTACCGGGATATACACATTCAAAATGAGCGCCTTAAAGAACTCCTCTATCTATCAAATCTGGAACCAATAATACAACAACTTAGAACTTTACTCTGAAGATGTCACCACTAAAATATGATATAATTCTGTTATTGTGAAGTTTCCTGTACTGTGTGAATTTCTACTTGTTTTGTTTGCCCTTCATCAAGAAGTTTGGACATTCTCTCATAGATGTCACTACTAAAAACTATGATCATGCACCCTGGTGCGAAGTGAAAGAACTTTTGATTTGAAGAAGTTTTATATTCATAATTTGTTTTACTAATTGATGCTCATTTATTTTTGAGTTGACAATATTTACCTTTTCTTTCCGCCAGTTTTGAATCTAGCCAATCCCTAATTTTTGTAAATAATTTCCAACCAATCCCGTATTTCTTCTTCGATTTTGAGTGTAACTTCTGAATTGACCAATAAATGGAGAGGATGTGGCTGGTTTATTCGTGAAAGGTCTCCAACTTTCCCCGAGGGTTTATAAACTGCGGATTTTCTCGTCTCTGGGCCGTTTTGATCGTCATCTGACTCTGTGTGTCAAGCAGGAGGCGGGCGGCGCCTCTTTCATCAGGCAGCAGTTCTCCGACAAGGTATGGCCACATAACATCTTACCTTCTTGCTAGCTCCACAGTTTATCCCTAGGGAGAGGTCCGAAACATTAACTATGTAATCTAGTTTTCCTAAATATGTAACTTTCTGCCGGCTAATGTAAAACTTCATAAAATCGTTAACTGTAAATCGGGGATAGAGAGTGATATACTCTCCCTAGCTGCCCTTCATATTTGGCTGAGGTGACTGCGCTTTGTAACTGGTTTTCTTCCTTTCCGTAATGTTCGAATTTATTCTTATAAGAGTCACCTCCATAGTTTGGGAATAGCCCCTGTTTCGTCGGCCAAGTGCCCTATAGGTCTTATAAGTTTTGGGAGCTCGATCTTCGACTCCATTCAAGTTGTACTCGGGCCGTTTATTTAACCTGTTCTTTTCACTAAGGCCCTGTAGGTTGGATACTAGATACCTCTGTGTAATAGGATTTCTTTTGTAAATAGTGCTTTGTAAGGCAAGCGATTATTAGATTTTCATGTTGTGTTGCCTTGAGTAGGCTTCGAATACCGAGAGCACCTTAGCTCTCTTTTTCAAGTGTTGTAAATGTGCCTCTGGTAGGCCTGATATTGTAGTTTAAGGAGCTAGTGCTCCATGTATCAGGGAATTTCTGCCCTTGCATAAATTTGCGAGCTTTGTAAATTTGAGCTAGGAGCTCAAGAATTGTAAAATCGGAGCTTGTACCTCAAGAGTGTTAAAGTTCTGTAATCTTGGATTTTTTCTAAGTCTTGCACCTGAAATGTCATTGTTATCTCACTAAGTGAAAAGTTGTTAATTTGTCGTTTTTCAAAAATATAGAATTCAGTTTAAGTATTAAATTCTTTTCTTGATATTGTAGTTAGACCCATTCTTCCTCGCACCTTCTTTCACCTCTGTTGGTCCAAGAATACCCCGGAACAAGTGCTAGCAGAGCGTGGTTGAATGGGTCTCATTTAAGGCCGTTTTGACGGCTAAACTTTGGATTCGATTTGTACTCTAACAATTTTCTCATTCGCTGGTATTTCTTTTTTCTCCTTTTCTAAATTTGTAAATTTCTTTCATCATGTGTTGCTCTCGCGAAGACCTCCATCCCGGCTACTTGCGCAAGGAGGAATTGATTTACGAATTACTTATTAGGAATGTTCAATCTGGAGGCACGGTTGCGGCAGATACCACCAAGCTTAAATAGTCATTAGAATTACTAATTATTATCCCAACTTTGGGAGAGAAGGATATTGATGAGGCTCTATCCACTATCACCGACAACACCACCGAGCTAGCATCTGTAGTTAGTATTTTTGAAGTGAGTGATCCTTCTGCTAACCAACTTAAGAGAGTACAGGCTAGATTGTTCCATTTTTATAGTAGGGTTAAGGACCTATTGTCTTTCTAACTAAAAGAAGATCATGCTAAGGAGGCTAGTAACCTTGTTGAACACCTTTCTGAAATGTCAAATAATGTTCTTCAATTGTTGACTGGAGCAGCTACTCCCAACACTGACCAAGCCCCGGTGATAAACATCGTAAGTGAGGAGGATTCTTCCAAGAATATGGAAGGTAGAAAATCTGTAGCAACTCAACAAACTTCTGCCCCATTAGAAAATGAGTCTGATCGTCGCACCTCAATTCTACCTTTCTTTTTATATAATGCTGTGTCTGAAACTTCTTCGCCCCCTAGGCCGCTACCTACTATGTCACCTGGGTTCAGTAGTTTGGGTCATCCTTTGGCTATGTTGCTTAGGGGAATCTCTAAGTTTTCTATTAATTCTACTAATGATGTCGTTTCATTTTTAAGATTCTTAGTTGAATTTCAAGGTCACGTTCTAGTGTTTTCCCTTTCTCACTATCAAATTCTTCAAACAATTTACCCTTACTCCATCGGTGTCCTCTCGCACAAAGTAGTTAAAGCAATAGCTGAGCAATCTTCTATAGAAGACTTCCATGCCCATCTCTTAGCTAACTTCATTCCGGCTCGCGCAATGTCATCATTGATTCAAAGGTACTATTTCAGAGTAGAGCGACTGGATGAAAACCTGGCAGACTTCATCCAAGATATTAAGTTCTACACCAGAGTATTCGCTCTTCATTTCCCGGAAGATCAAATCGTGCAGACAATTGCTGAAGGGATTTCTCCGCCCTACAAGTCGTATTTCTTTTTCGCGTCGCGTCCTCAAACTTTCGCAGAATTAGAGGCTATGGCGGTCTCTGCCGAGGGAGTGCGGTATTCCGACACCTTACATGTCGCTAAGGAGCCCCCTCCATCTTCGAGTAATTTTCAGCCTCAACCTCGCCGAACTTTTACCACCCGCAAATGTTATGCTTGTGGGTCGGCAGATCATCTCCGTAATAAGTGCCCAGTAATAAAATCGTGTGGGACAAATAATGGAGCTGGGTCATCCCAAGGCTGTTTCAAATGTTGCTTGTTTTCTCATATCGCCAAGAATTGCCCTAACGCCAGTAGCTCCCCCTCCTGTTCAACTTCTGGTGCAACCTCCGCGAACTCTAATAATAGGAAATGACTAGTGTCATCGGCTGAGTCAGTGTGTTCATCTTTTCCAGGCTCAGCCCCTGTTAAACCTACCGAAAGCTCGGAAGAAGGTAGAAGTTCTTCTAACCCCGCATTTGAATGCCCTAAAGAATGCCTTAGGATTGCGGCCGAGACCCCCGCACTTGTACCTTTTCTGAAGGTGGAATTGAATAGTCAGCCCGTTACCGCTCTATTAGACTTGAACCATGCTTGTCGCATGTTCCATGATTTGACATTTCATTATGCAAATGGTTTCCTTCAGTTTTGTCTTTCAATGTTTACATGTGTCAGTCTAATGACGTCCAGTAGGGAGCAGCACACGCTATGTTTTTATCTGTGAGGTCGTTCGTTTTGCTAGAGCGATAATTTTTACTCTGTGGAGTTCTTCTGCTGTTCTATGTGGGGCGGATACTAACAATGGCTGCCGCTCTGTTTGGTGTGACATTTTTATGCATTAAATATTCATTTAATATGTTCAAGCCTGGACCTTTCACGCTAACTGCTATTCGATTTTACCATTGATAATCACAGGTATGTGATAGTTTGGTTTATATTTAAATTTGGTTACGAGTTACTCCCGTATGTTACAGTCCATGGTATACATCTTTCCGCTCCGTCGTACGATGTGCTTTGAATGAATGTGTTTGTGGTTTTGTAGCGACAATTGGAAAAGTGTCTTTGTGGTTATGATTTGGTGCATTGCGTGCTTTAATACTGCGTGATCCTCATGATGTGCCCCTGGTCACGACCACAGGAGATTCAATCCAGGTTGTACGAGACACAACATACCATTGACGTAAATAAAGTAATGTTCAATCCTGACCTTGTGTGTAATTGCACGCCGCACGCAAACATTTGTGTACGTGAGACCCGCTGGTAATGACCGTGGAGTCATAATTTATGGTTTGTATTTGACTACGAAATCTGAACGGCCGTTCATGTTTTATTTTCCCGATACCCTCATTGTGTGTGCATGAATGTGGTATGCATGTGAGTTGGGATGTGTGGGGGAGAAAAGTCTGATACGTCGATCGACCTGTTGTATTTGTCTTTCTAATTCTGCGCCTTGTTTTGTTCTCAGCGCAGAGCTATATATTTTATTTATTATTCATGGCTGATGCTCAGCTTGAGTACCCGCCATGTTGGTTTCATATTTGCGCATGGGCGTACCTATTGTATTCTTTGGATCTGTCTTGGGTTTGATTGGTCCATAGAGGCTGTGCTCAGTCTCATCTGTCGTTATTCTTATCTGCCTTTTGTTCTCCGGCACGGGGATTGTTGTGCTGAGGCTTCTCATTGTTAGTTGCCTGATGAAATATGTAAAGCAGTGTTTCGGATATGTGAATCCTGGTAAAACGGGCGACCTGGTTGAATTGTTAACGATGGGAAGGAAGCTGCTGGTAATGTAATAGTGATGTGTTGAGGGGCAGTGAGCATTTTAAATTACGTATCAATACCTTTGGAGAGTATTAGCTTGAGTTCACGCCATGTTTCAACTATGTGAAAAGAACAAGGTATGTTCATGATTATTAAGATTAATTTCCTTATTTATTGTGTGTGATTTTCTTCTCTTGGTTTAATTTTCTTCTCTCATATTTATTTAATAAATTCCCTAGTTTAAACCATTTCTTCTTTTATTTCAAATAGATGTAGTCTTTCCCTGGTAACCTGATTACAAGGGGGGTTTTCAGCTCAGGGTTATGTCTTCGCCTTGCCCAGTCGGCACGATCAGGACCTCAAATATTGTACCTCATGAATATTTATCTAAGGTGTTTTATGGATCAGTGATTTATGTTGTGACTGATAGGGTGGGTGTGGCTCAGACTCAGGGAGTGTTTGTTCCATTATTTCGGCTGAATGGTATTAAAAATTAATGTCTGTCAGTAAACTTTCTGATTATTGTTCGACTTCTGTCCGATGCATTTCGGTTAACTTCTCTCCATTAGAGATTTTAGGTTTTATCTTTGCTAAAATTCGTATTTGCAAATTTACTTGGAAAGTTAAATTGTTTGCGGCCAAGCACTTGTCTTGCCCCATAATATTAGGAGCAGATTTCATGTCTTCTACTGGTCTAGTGCTCGACATTCAGAGCAAGTCGTGAACTATCAAATTTGCTAGTAACTGTAATATTCCTTTGCTTAAGTGTAACTCTGCTTCATGCTCATCTGTTTCGCCTACCTAGGATGAGATGTTGTTACACCTTAGACATCAACCAGAGGAGCCGGCTGATAGTATTCGTAAGTTGTGTCAAGTCGTTTCCTTATGTCCGTTTCTGATACTCTTAGTGTTACTGACCTTATTGAATACAAGACTGAGGTTACTGACTCGATCCCGGTCAGATTTCCACCTTATAGGCTATCTCCTCCCAAAATGAAGGCTCTCAAGGAGATCATCGATCAGATGTTAAAGGATGGTATCATTAGACCCTCGAAGTCGGCGTATTCATCGCCCATCTTCCTGGTTCCGAAACCTCAAGGTGGCTTCAGGCCTGTGATTGACTTTAAAACGGAAGGTGGTGTTACAATCTGTGCCCCTTCCCGACTTTCATTCTTGTTTTTCATGGTTTCGGAAAGCTAAGTTCTTCACCATCTTAGATCTTAATCAGGCGTACAATCAGATCCCTCTAGCAGAAGAATCAAAACATCTAACAGCTTTTCCCACGGACTGGAACTTGTATGAGTACAACCGCGTGCCTTTGGGGCTCCCCACGGAGGCAGCCGTGCTCACGAGATTGCTAGATAGGGTCTTCTCCGACATCAAATTCGAATACTTGTACCATTACCTTGATGATATCGTCGTATTTTCTGAGACCTTTGAAGAACACCTCGATCATCTAAAAGAGGTCCTTAATCGCCTTTGTAAGGCAGGGTTAACTGTGATGTTATCTAAGGTAGCTTTTGCTAAACCTTCCATGTCATTCCTAGTACATATTGTGTCGTCCGATGGTGTTTCGATCGATCATTCTAAAACACAGGCCATCCGTGATTTCAAACCACCTAAGGACATCAAAGGTATTGCCAGGTTTATCGGAATGGTGAATTTCTTCAGGAAATTTATTCCTAATTTCGCCAACAGAGCGGCGCCCTTGAACTTACTTCGTAGGAAAGGCGTCAAATTTGAGTGGGTGCCGTCTCAACAAGCCGCTTTGGAAGATCTAAAATTAGACCTTTGCAACGCCCCTGTCCTCGCTCTGCATGATTTCTCGAAGAAAATCATCGTTCAAACCGACGCCTCGTCGTCGGCGGTTGCTGCTGTGCTTCTTCAAGAAACTGAACTCGGAAGGCGACACATCGCCTATGCATCTACGACACTATCGGCTCAAGAAGCCAAGTATTCCATTTATGAACTTGAGAGTTTGGCCGTGTTATTTGCATTAGAGAATTTCTGCCTCTATCTGGAACACCTTAAGTTCGACCTGGAAACTGATAACCAAGCCTTAAGTTGGGTCTTAGCTAGGCCGTGTCGTACTGGTCGTATAGCCCACTGGGCCATCAGAATTTCTACCTTCCAGTTTGATGTTGGGCACATAAGAGGATCCTAAAATATTGTGGCGGACGGACTAAGCCGCATGTTTGCTCATGATGTGGAGACCTCTGAACAGGAAGATAGATTTTCTCTTCCCGCGCCCATACCTTCGGATGTAAATGCCATTCTAACTGATACCCCCATGTTGTTTAGGGACATTGAAAAATATCAACGTAAAGATCCTGTGCTGGCCCCTATTATGGAAACCCTTTCTTCTGGGGAACATGTTGTCCCTTATGTATTGAGGAACGGGGTTTTATATAGCCCGTCGTGTCATGTCCAAAAGATGAAAGTTGTGGTTCCAGCTGTTATGGTACCTATGATCTTCAAGTACTATGATGAGACCCCATTAGGGGGCATTTAGGCATATTCAGAACTCGAGAAGAGATCCGAGAGATGTTTATTTGGAAAGGTATGGACGGCGAAATTCGAGAATTGGTGAAAGCTTGTAAATCTTGCTTGTTTAGTAAGCCCACCTTGTCCACTAAGCTAGGTCTATTATCTTCTCATCAAGCGTGGCGCCCCATGGAACACCTCTATATAGACTACGTCGGGCCCTTCCCCCAATCTAAGGGGAACGCCAACAAATTCATTCTAGTGTGTGTAGATGGTTTCACTAGATTTTCCTAGTTATTTCCGACCAAGCTGGCAACCGCTCAGTCCACTATTTCTTGTTCGAATACCATATTTGCTTCTTTTGGTCTTTGTCAATATATAGTTTCTGATAATGCTACAGCTTTTACCTCCAACATCTTCCGTAAATTCTGTTTTGATCTGTCTGTATCACATGTAACTACATCGGCGTATTATCCTCAAACATCTCTGGCTGAGCGGGTCAATTGTAATCTGAGATCGGCCCTCATTGCATTTCATCATGATGATCATTGCAGGTGGGATACATCCCTGCATTGGTTGACCTTGGCTTTGAATTCGGCGGTTCATGAGTCCCATAAGTTCACTCCTGCTTCTCTGATGTTTAAATTTGTGCGTAACACGCCGCTCTCTAACCTTTGGTCACTTAATGATATCCTACTAGATACAATAGATCCCGATTATATTAGAGATCTATGGAAGAAGGCTAAGGCCAATCTTAAGGTGTGGAATCAAACGGTTAGGTAGAGATATGATCGTGGACGGAGGCCCACTAATTTAAAAGTAGGAGATCAAGTCATGGTTAGAAACTTTGTTCCTGCGGGCAAGCTTGCCCACAGATTTCATGGGCCGTGCAACATATTGTATTTCCTGGCGCCCGTTGCATTATTAGTGAGCAATGCAGCCACAGATAGGATCTTTAGAGTCCACATCTCTCAGATCAAACCTGTGTAATATCATTGTTAACTGAGCCATTCAAGTTTAGCAGCAGTCTGAAGGTTATATTTATTGGGAGGCCTTCTTTCCCAAATTATTTTATTTTGGTATGTATATACAAATAAACTGTATGTACGATCTTCCCTCTGGTTTTCCTGCTGTCCATTCCTGAGTGGCCATTACTAAGTTCCCGTCTCCTGCATATCCACACCATTGGCATAAAAAAGACTTCCAAGCCGCCCGCCCCTCAGCATGACCAATAAAGATCGTACCCTCTAATCTCACGTCTTCAGTAACACTTCTCTTTCGCTTAGATCTCACGGTTTCAGTGCCCCCTCAGCCATCAGCCGCTGTGCAGCAACATCCGGCGAGATAAACTAGAAAGAGGTATGGGCCCACTTCGCTCCAGTGAAGGCTCTTTGTGAACGGCGCGCCGGTGTCCACCTTCCCGGCAAAGGCTGAAGTGCGGTAACCCTACCCTCAAATCATCTGTGGACTGTAGATATACGTCTAATCTGCGACGTCCTTCAGCACGACTACCCCTCTCATAGTACCGGGAGAGCTGTATCTGAGGGTACTTGAGGGGTCCGGGCGAACTCGACTGGATATCGGCAGCAGCGGCAGGACTTGCCGTCAAAATATCAACATGTATTTCATATAATTCTACAACAAAGACACTCTAAAGCTGGAGTTTAACAAGTTTCTACCTATCACAAAAAACTTAGAAAATTTTCTTCAAAGTGAAATATTTTTTTTTCAAAATTCTTCTGTGTTACCCCTAGGAAGGTCCTTTGGTGGGGGTGGGGGGGTGGTCTGTACGGGAGGTACGCCTCTACGCCGCACGTTCAAAGTGAGTGCCTAAAAGAACTTCTCTATCTATCAAATGCGAAACCAATAATACAACAAGTTATAACTTTACTCTGAAGATGTCACCACAAAAATCTGATATAATACTGTTATTGTGAAGTTTTTTGTACTGTGTGAATTTCTACTTGTTTTGTTTGCCCTTCATCCATAAGTTTGGACATTCTCTCATGGATGTCACTACCAAAAACTATGATCATGCACCCTGGTGTGAAGTGAAAGTACTTTGGATTTGAAGAAGTTTTGTATTCATAATTTGTTTTTTACTAATTGATGCTCATTTATTTTTGGGTTGGCAGTATTTACCTTTTCTTTCCGCCAGTTTTGAATCTAGCCAATCCCTAATTTTTGTAATTAATTTCCAACCAATCCCGTATTTCTTCTTCGATTTTGAGTGTAACTTCTGAATTGACCAATAAATGGAGAGGGTGTGGCAGGTTTATTCGTGAAAGGTCTCCAACTTTCCCCGAGGGTTTATAAACTGCGGATTTTCTCGTCTCTGGGCCATTTTGATCGTCATCTAACTAAGTGTGTGTGTCAAGGAGGAGGCGGGCGGCTCCTCTTTCACCAGGCAGCAGTTCTCCGACAAGGTATGGCCACATAACATCTTACCTTCTTGCTAGCTCCGCAGTTTATCCCTAGGGAAAGGTCCGAAACATTAACTATGTAATCTAGTTTTCCTAAATATGTAACTTTCTGCCGGCCAATGTAAAACTTCATAAAATCGTTAACTGTAAATCGGGGATAGAGAGTGATGTACTCTCTCGAGCTGCCCTTCATATTTGGCTGAGGTGACTGCGTTTTGTAACTGGTTTTCTTCCTTTCCGTAATGCTCGAATTTATTCTTATAAGAGTCACCTCCATAGTTTGGGAATAGCCCCTGTTTCGTCGGCCAAGTGCCCTATAGGTCTTAAAAGTTTTTGGAGCTCGATCTTCGACTCCATTCAAGTTGTACTCGGGCCGTTTATTTAACCTGTTCTTTTCACTAAGGCCCTGTAGGTTGGATACTAGATACCTCTGTGTAATAGGATTTCTTTTGTAAATAGTGCTTTGTAAGGCAAGCGATTATTAGATTTTCATGTTGCGTTGCCTTGAATAGGCTTCGAATACCGAGAGCACGTTAGCTCTCTTTTTCTAGTGTTGTAAATGTGCCTCTGAGAGGCCTGATATTGTAGTTCAAGGAGCTAGTGCTCCATGTATCAGGGAATTTCTGCCCTTGTATAAATTTGTGAGCTTTGTAAATTTGAGCTAGGAGCTCAAGAATTGTAAAACCGGAGCTTGTAGCTCAAGAGTGTTTAAGTTCTGACATCTTGGATTTTTCTAAGTCTTGTACCTGAAATGTTATTGTTATCTCACTAAGTGAAAAGTTGTTAATTTGTCGTTTCTAAAAAATATAACATTCAGTTTAAGTATTAAATTCTTTTCTTGACATTGTAGTTAGACCCATTCATCCCGGCACCTTCTTTCACCTCTGTTGGTCCACGAATACTCCGGAATAATAATAATAATAATAATAATAATAATAATAATAATAATAATAATAATAATAATAATAATAATAATTACTAAGATATCCGTGGAGCAGAAAGAGGCGAAAGAAGGTACTGGGGCGAATGGGTGTAACTACAATATCAAAATTGAATTAAAGTTTAACTAAAGGATATATTTCTTTTAGAATTTCCAACTTAACAATTTTCTTCACTGAGTGAACAATATCAATTTTGTGGATTAAAATAGAGAATCCCAGAAAAGGGCATTTAACCAATTTTGGCTACAAGCTCTCGATTTACAATTTCTGGGCTACAAGATCAAGTTTACAAAATTCACAATTCAAAATGAGGAATAACTTAGTCAAGCGCAGAAATCTCCCAATTCAAGAGCACTTGCTCGAAAATTTACAATTTTAAGCCTTCCAGAGGCACCTCACACTATAAAAAATCTTTGGAAAGAGCTTACATGCTCTCGATTTCTTACAGCCGATTCAATTCAACATTAAATTAAAGTCTTACACTCTCTGGCCTCACAAGGCACGATTTATAAATGGAAATAGTTTTACACAGGGGTATCTAGTACCCAACCTACCGGGCCCTTGCGGAAGGAACAGGTTAAATAAATGGCCCGAACATAACCAGAATGGAGGCGTACACTGCGCTCTCAGATAATGAAATATTAAAAGCCTACAGGGCACTCGGCCGATGAAACTGGGGCTAGTCCGAAGCTACTGAGGTGGTTCCCATGAAAATAACTCTAATGTATTACAGGAAAGGAAACAGTTACGAAATGGTAGTCACCTCAAACCAAGATGCAGGGGAGCTCGAAAGGGTAACTCACTCTCTATCCCCGATTTAGAGTTAAAGATTTTATGAAATTTTACATGAAGGAAGACGTTTACATTAAAACGGTTACATAGTTAAAAATGCGGACCTTCCCCTCGGATAAGTATGCGGAAACAGCAAGAAATATTGAACTTATGTGGCCATTACCTGGCTGATGTACTGCCTACCGACGAATGAGGTGCCCGCCTCCTGCCTTAACACACACACTCAGAAAAACGACGATCAAGAGACAAGGAACCTCGAAAAGCCGTAACTGATATAACGTCTGGGAAGGTTCGAGAGAATTTAGGACTTATCCGGACCCACCCTCTCATTTTTATTGGCTGAACTCAAAAGTTACACTCAAAACCGAACAAAACGCCTGTGATGGGCTGAAAATTAATTACATAAAATTTTCATTGGCCAGATTCAAAACTGGCGGAATGAGACAGAAGTGTTGCAAACCTAGTATTACATAAAAACAAATGAAAGTAGAGAAATCCTATAAACACAAAATTTATTTCAATAACACTTCCTTTACCTTGCACCAGAGTGCATGACCGTAGTTTTATGGTAGTGACATCTGTGGAAAAACGTCCAAAATTCTTGACGTAAACAAAAGACACAGCAAATAAAACCAGTGAGTTTAGGCAACTTCAGAATAACACAGTTAGTTAAGACATTACGGGTGACATCTTCTAATTAAAGTTTCAACTTGATGTAGTAGCAATTTCACATTTTGTTCGATAGAGGAGTTCATTAAGGCGCTTATTTTGAATCTGCGGAGTTGAGGTGTACCTCCCGGTAATGACCTCCCCCCAACCAAGTGTCCTTCCTTGGGGTGACGCAGACGAAATTTTGAAAAAAAAAATCATTTCCAGTTGAAAAAATTATTTATGAGTATTTTTCCGAAAAGTTGGTTTGCAGAAACTTTTGACGAACGCAGGTTAGCCTCTGCATCATCGGGCCACTAGCCCAAGTAGGGTTTTAAAACTGAGTTTTCAAGGAGCGTAAGTGTACGCCTCCATCGATTTTGAGTTTGGGCCAGTAATATTAAACTGTTCATCATTTTCACGAAGGCCCAGTAGTATGGTTACTAGATACCGCTGTGTAAAGGTATTGTAAGAGGTAGGAAGGTTTTGTGTAAAGTTGCCTTGAGTAGCTGTGAGAAATTGGAGGCCAGTCTCCTTTGTTGAATTCGGAGAGCTTGTAAACTCTTTCTGGTTTTTGTGTAATAGTGAGTGGTGCCTTTGGAAGGCAGTTGGAGCAAAGTGCTACATCGGCGTCATTGTAAACTTGTAAAGTTGTATCTTGAAGCCCAAAACTGTTAATTTCCCTGTTCTGGAGTTTTCTATTCTCGTATCAAAATTATCATTGTACCTTTTCTCACTAAGTGAAGAATGTTGTTAAGTTTGAGATCTAAAAATAAATATAACCTTTTTTAAAGTTTTAAGTTCATTTGTGATATCGTGCCCACACTTGCTTTCATCCCACTGTGATCCACGGATAACCCTGGAACAGTTTTCTTTTTCATTCAAATCCTGGAAAAGTTAACCTATTTATATTTTTCTTCCTGTAATGTGTTCCTTGGTTCAATACCCTCCAGTAGGATTTGATTTTTTCATAAATATCCACACCGACTGTAGTTATAAGGGCTTAATTGAAACTCTGCATTGTCTCTCATTAGCGTTCGTAGTGGTAGGAAAAGACAAACTGCTACCGGATAACGATGATTAAAAATGTTTGCAATTTTCAGGAATAAATAAAAAATATATTCCCATAATTTATCATATTTCATTTACTTATAATTCGTAGTTTCAGCCTTGCGTTGCTTGCCTATGGACTTGTTTAAAGTGTCCTTGCAATAAAAGCGAGAAAAATTTATAGGATTTTTTTGTTCATAATTCTTAATTTCACTTGTTTTATAAGATATTAGTGATTCCATTATATTTAAATCACCAGCTTTAACACAATAATAATAAGAGTATGATTGATGTAAATGTATACTCTATATTAATTTCATAATGTGGACATTTTCCTGAATTTCAAAAAAGTTTTCAAAGTTTGGACGTAATGAAAGGAAAGTAAATATGGGATTTGTAACTACCCATTGGGGGAACTAGAAAATATAAACAGTTTCTCTGTAGAAAAATTGTTGCATAGCATTGTTATTCAATGAAAATAAAGTAGGAATTCATGAATAAAAATAAGGGCACATACGCGTTTATAGAAAGAGGAATTAAGGATTGGTGTAATTAGTCAAAAGGGATGTTTGATAAATTATCAGCTTCTTTGAAACCAGGCTTCAACATCAGGGACACTCTCCTTGTTTCCACATCCGGGTCTGTGTTCGTGTTACACTAATTGCGATTATCTGGGACCAATTGCCGCTGGCACTTCCCTTACTCTCGCACCCGACACTAACTTTTATTTCCTCACCACTTAAGTTGGTGTAGAAGTCTGAAGAGAATGGAAATGATCCACTTACGTGTTCTCGTTTCTCAGACATAATTTAATTAGCCATGCGGTCCTGTGAAATATATCGTTGGTACGAACACAATACCCTCAGAATAAACTATGAGAGTGAAAATGAAATTCAAACAGAGTTTTCTAAGGAACTCCGCTCAGGTGGCAGTCGTAAGCTGGCAAGTGGCTCATTACAGAACATTGTCTAACGCATGGTTGTGGGTATAGAATGGTTTACTAACTCATAAATTACGCCAAAAATGTAGAAACTGGAAACAAATACAGTCGAACTTAGATATCTCGAGGCGTGTTAAGGAGTTCTTTACAAACTGCCATATTCACACGTTACAGGCTTCAACTCTATGACGTATTTTCAGTCCAAATGTAATAATTCAAAACTATTATTCTATGATATTTTCAGAGTTTAAGGAAAATCAGAAAAGTAAGTAGTTGGACAGACCACCTGCTCGACTAAGTGGTATGTGCAGAACTATCAGCGGAGAGATGGCCTGGAATGACATTAGTAGACGAAGAAACTTGAATCGAGCTTTTGGAAGTAGAGAGGATGAATATACGAGGATAAAGTTGGAATTCAAGAGGAAAAATGCTGCATTTATATGATAGTAGAATTAGGGTGAAATAATTTATCAACGGAGATGTTGGATAGATTTCCAAGGCCTAGGTACACAAGTCATAGAGGATCTATCAGCTGGGCTAACACTCTGCAGCACAGTGACGTTGTGGCTACGTCACAGGCCGTCAAGTTCTCCCAGTCACTCTCAATCACGAGTTTGAAATGGAGGCAGAGGGAAGAAATTCATGTCATTTGTGTTCAATGCAATTGTTGTCCGACTCGTTGGCTGAACTGTCAGCGTACTGGCCTTCGGTTCTGACGGTCCCGGGTTCGATTCCCGGCCGGGTCGGGGATTTTAACCTTAATTGGTTAACTCCAATGACACGGGGCTGGGTGTATGTGTTGTGTTCATCATAATTTCATCCTCATTACGACGCGCAGGTTGCCTACGGGAGTCAAATAGAAAGACCTGCACCTGGCGAGCCGAGCCCGTCCTGCGATATCCCGGCACTAAAAGCCATACGACTCAAATTCAAACTCAAAATTGCAAGTGTTAGGACTAGAACCTCAAATATTTGTGTGATGCACGTAATGAATTACATTTCAAGAGGGGCCTCAGGAACAGTTCTAATGTAATACAGAGTTAAGGTCGACAACGTGTTGCTTGCTTTAAATTACATGATAAACTCACTAATAATCCAGTCATGTTTACTGGGAATGAAATTAGTGCGGTTATTTACCTGAAAGCATGCTCTACATTTATCCAGTATTGTTGTTGTACTTTAATACTGCATAGTGAATATCTCTGTCCTCACTCGTGATGAAACTCCGTCTTGTCATTTAGAAGCTAGCTATTGTCACCGGACGTCTGTCAAATTTTAAACTCAGTGAACATGGAAAGTCACACAACACTGTGCAAAGTCATTTTTGCATTATGTAATTATATTACTTTTTGCTTAATGAATAACAGGAATTTGACATTTGAAGACGGAAATACTGTCATTCCTATCCAAGGAATTGTAACTCGTAGCTTGTACCTTCCTAGATTGTAACACAAAAACTGCAGTGTGTAACTTTCCTTTGAAACATGACTGACTGTTTATATCGAGCGTAGTGTAAATCAAGCCGGAATATGGTCAGGGTTTTCTTATTGCGATTTTAAAGTTTTATTTTAAATAATGTGCCCCAATCAGAGAGCCTGCCCAGCACCTCTCCTATTGACAATAGTGCATACTTCCGTATAAACTGAGACACTTACGTCACGCCAGCTCGACCTTAAACATCAGGCGGATACTACAACACTTGAATGTCAATACTGATAGAAGTAATGAAACTCAATAATGATTTCCCTTTGGCAGAATCCTTCGCTGAATATTCAGCGTTGAAGCCTTTGGTTCAGAAGGACGCGTATTCGATTCCGGGCTGGATCCTGGATACTAATCGCGCCTGATTAATTGTTTTGGCTCGGGGACTGGGTGTTCGTGTTTGTTGCGACACGTCTCTATTCGTATTCACACAATACATGACACTCAAAACCTCCAGGAAACATGCAATGGTGATTACTAGACATCGGAATTTTAGGTGCTGCCTAAAATAGATCCAAATAGGTTCTAAAATATATTTCGATAGCTTCAATTGTATGTATTTTAATAGCATCAATTAAAAATCGTGTTTTCTTTTCTAAATTGATATTATCTCGTTTGGGGAAATATAAAACAAGTTTCTCTCACCTCTTTACTGCAAACGTCACAGAATATAATTTTATTTCCGATGTGGAATGGGGAATTTCCTGTAACCACTTTTTAGGTAAGAAAGGCTTGGAACGGGACACTTTCGGCACAATTCATAGTGTATAGTGCACCACTACACTCAGTTTGAAGGCCGCGCTGGCAGTCAATGTCGTGCGGTATCTCGCAAATTACCACGAATTCTCTATAATGTATTTAGCTAAAGCCCCAAATGCAAATGAGTTTTCATCGATTGGTTTTATTCCTTTTAGTAAAACAATAAACTTATTTTCTTTTGTTCAGTCATATGAATGAAAATATTGTGAAGGAATTTGAAACTGTTACTAAACTTTTGCAATTCTGTCCAAATAAATTGCCGTTACATAACGGTAGGACTCTACAATTTGAGAAAATTGTGACAGAACAAACATTTGGCTCTGTACACAGTCTTTGGGATATGGTGGTGAAATATGCATTGAAATTAGAGCTTAAAGTGTAATGTTATTTCTATATCTATACATTTCAAAATATTTTTTTTTTTTTTTACACAAGGCAAATTAGTTTGCCAATCTTCGGCGATCGTTATGGCTATAGGGGAGTGTAACTATCATGGTATGGGCCGCGTAACTCTAGGTTTGCGTTTGTGAGACTGTTGGTTTGAATCCCACCATGGGTAACTCTGAAGTTGGTTTTCGTTGTTTCTCATTTTTACGCCTGGAAAAAGCGGAAACTTAATTTAGACAACGGCTGTTTTGTGTTGAAATCGACAAATGTCGATGCGTAAAGCTCAGAGTGCCGATAGAATACAGTTGCACTTGTTGCTCGACCACCAGACTATTTACAACTTCCTTGACCACGTCAGTTGACATGTTAAAAATAGTGATAAATTTACAAAATAATTATTTTCAGAGTGCGACTGCTTAGATGAATGGATATTGTACTCGTTGAGAGCACCCTGGGTTCGATTCCCGGCTGGTGCAATTATTCTTCTGGCTCAGGGATATAATTTAGACCTGTATCATCACTAGCAATCAGCAAGAAAGCGCGCAACACTGAATATCCATTCCAACTAGGCTTGGCGTCAGGAAGGCCATCCGGTCGGAAAACTTGGCCAAATCAAGAACACGTGTCAACCCCAAAGGGGAAAATGGCCAGGAAAACTATATCTGATCATTAACGTGTTAACTAGATTAGAAACTACCAACGAACCGAGTGGGTGAAGAACGAGTCAGAGAGGTGTCCGCGCAGCGGGACGTACAGCCGAGCACTGCAGTGACAGGTTTGATTTGTCCGGCGCGCTGAGTCTTTGAAGTTCCCGTTTGAAATTTGGACTCAATAAATAATGAATTTCAAAAATATTTGAACGTGTTGTAGTTCAACGTGAAATGTGTGGTTCTTCCAATAAGAATTATACGAATGTTGTGTTCAGAGATAACATCCGGGAAAGTTTGCCTCCGACTAGGATAATAAAACAGGTGAGAAAACATACAAGTTTAAATATGAGAATAATTTGTATTTTAATACGGTGACTTTACATCATAAGTGCTCAGCAAGTTGGAATATACAGTGTGTTTATTTCCGGCGAAAGTTGTAAACTCTAACTGAGATCCATCGGAGAGACCTGGAAACGTCTGTAGCCCGTTCGAAGCGTACCTGACCCATGGCACCGTATTTAGAATTTCTGAATCATGTGGAATTTGAGAGGAAATACGTTACGAGTATGTGAACAATGTATAAGTAATAGAAGGAGAGTAAGCACGAAGTAGACGTGGGAACAACAAAAAGAAGAGAAGTGCAAGCTGAATGCGGTGGATTTATTCTGCACAAGTTTGGCACTGTCGGTCAAAAGATTGTCAATGGATCTGCAATCACAAGCGAAATTGCGACACTTACAAATAGTGACAGACAGTAGTCAGTCTGTAAAGCTAATCCGGGCACAAGTATGAGTATTTCATTGAAAAGTATAATGTAGGCCTAAATTAATCTCTGGAAAGCAAATGACAAAGTTTCTCAATTTCTGACAGAACAAAATGAAAGTGATCTCTTGTTATCGAGGAAGCTTGCTCTCCTCATCTTCCATGATGTCATGTCTCCTTCAAGTACATGTTTCATTTTCCACTTCTTCAACAATGCAACTATACACTCGTCTAATTCTTAAAGGAAGACACACATTTGCCTCCGAACTCCGTCCGTTGTAGACTGAAGTCGCCACCACGCGAGCCAATTGCAGGAAAGAAACAACCAACTCGTTGCGTCCGCTGCAAGCCGCACCCTGAGCATTGTTGTTGTATCTGCCCCGCCATCATCGCTAAGGTGTCTCACACCGTGGTTAGCCAGTTCGAGTCAGGAGAGGTGTTCGTGGTGATTACTGTTTTAAGAGCAAGTACAATTTGGCAACCATCGTCTATTAGAAAACATGGAAGGGGTCCGACACTTCGACAAAATAAAGTTATTGGTCGAAGGAAGACAAGGAGCACGAATTGAGTGACAATTAAAAACCCCTAGGGACGAAAAGATCCACAGTTGACCAAGTGAGGTCGAACAGGATAGATGAAAGTGAGGAACGTCCCACAAGCAAATGGAAGCAGTGCCAGGACTCAGCTGAGGCCCGAGCTCGCCAACATACTCTGGCAATATAAGACCCCCTGGGTCCCCCTTAAGTCACCTCGTATGACAGGCAGGCGATATCGTGAGTGTTATTGTACCGCCCACCCAGAGGCGGATGGTGGTATACGCACCCAAACCTCTCCGGAGTGTTCGTACAGAGGTGGGGAGCGATATGATGGTCTTGATGGTGATTCTTCCGTGGAATGGAGACGTTAAGCCTTGAGCAGACAGGAGTAGGCTATGTGCCGGCACCGGGTTTCACCCTGTACTTTGCGACTATCATGTATCACGTTATTCATTTTATCTCATTAACTTTGACGTCAGGCAGAACATCTTTTCTTGAAAACTCACTACGAAGATTCATCTTACTTCGTACCCGACCTAATACAGAAACGGGAGATGGGTTCGACAACAATCTAATCCCATGTATGTACTTCACTTCTCTGAGAGAAACGTATTCCACGTTATGAACCTGGTACAGCTGCAAAAGCTACTCACTGCTGCTGGATCTCTTAGTGGCCGATCGTCCAGAATATTAAACTTTTGCTTATTTTGAAAACAACTGCGAGTACTTAATTTACATTTCTGGTTGGTAATGAAGGCCACCTCCTGATAAGTAACCATCTGATGGCTTGTTATCTCGTTCCGGCTCCTGGTCTAATTAAAGTTATATCACAGTGATAAGCAACGGTGACCGTAAACAGTGTTATCCCCCTCGTTGAGGACGACATCCTGTACTGTAGTCACGTGGTAGATAAAATCCAGGCATGTGTACAAATACCCCCACACACTGAGGAGCTCCCTGGTTCTTGTCATCTGATATCGACACTTGACGTGACAGAGGTAGGTATCCACATTGAGCAGCCCCGTGTGTGACACCCGCGACTAACAGACGCTCTCATTCGCGACGCTCTTAAAGGATTCATACAGCGCCACAGGACACTACAGGGCAAGTTGGCCACGTGGTTAGGGGCGCGCAGCTATGAGCTTGCATCTGGGAGATAGGGGGCTTGAAACCCACTGCCAGAAGCCCTGAAGATGGTTTTCCGTGGTTTCTCATTTTCACACCAGCCAAATGCTGGGCTGTACCTTACTTAAGACTACACCTGCTCCCTTTCCTATCCCATCGTCGCCATGTGTCAGTCCGACGTAAAAGAAATTGGAAACCAAACGTAGTAGAGGCGCACACAGCGGCGACGTCACTGAGAGGAAATGCTCATTTCGCCCCTAGTAACTTAGCAATCCGCCAAGCTCGGGGCTTCGCGCAGGTTTGTGCCACTTCCAGCACGTACTGCGAGGAAGGGAATCAGGGCTATATTTTTGCCAAGGTCATATAAATGAGGTATTATTTATCCGCTTGCCGCACTCATTTGTCACTCTGGCACACTGACTCGATGTGTCCCTGTAGTTCTATCTAGAGTCTCTTACTCCGTTGGTATGTAGTCACATGGTAAAGGGCTTTTTGTTGAATAATCACGCCGGACTTCTCTTTAGTTGTAATACGTTTGTAATTGTTCCTTTCATCAAAGTTTTATTGTATGGTCATCATCATCATCATCGGTTGTCTTTGTGTCTGCAGGTTTTCGCATGAATTTCAAAAGCCGATCTGTCTTCTGCCATGATTTCAGTCTTCCGGCATCTTCCATTAATTTTCACACTGTCCACCATCGGATACCTCTTTCTTCGTCTGAAAATTCTCACTGCAACTATTCCTTCCAATGCCTTTGTTAATAAATATTTCCGTCGTAAACAGTGACCTAACCAATTCTTATTTCTCTTTTGAATACTTTCCAACGTTGTCGTCCTTTTTTCACACCTAATCTTTTCAATACTACTCCATTTCTTAATTTGTCTTGCCAGTTAATATTCTCCATTTCTCCCATACCCAGATTTAAAAACATTTCAATCTTTTTTCTTCCTTCCTTCCTTCTCAAAGTACAAATCTCAGACCTATGCAGAGCATAACAACTATTATTACCGCAGTTAACTTGATAAACTGTCAACCTTCGCTCAGAGAGCACCGAAAACTTACTATTTATAGCTATTTTTAAATTTTGTTTTCAAATCCTCCCTCCCCTCCACTATATACCCCAGATTCTCGCTTCTTTTCGTTGCCTATACATTTTTGGTCCCATGCCCCCACCTTTAATTCCCAAAGGCCGCCACTAACGGCATATTGCTTCAAAATGCTGATGCCAGACTTCCTCTTCCGATCCTGAAGCTTAGAGTATCTTTCATTTAATACGTCCTTAGAGGTCCTAGATTTTCTTGTACGGCTTCCTCCATATTTCTAATAGAATTCTTCCATTCTTCCTTTGGCTCTCATCTCAAGGGTAAAAGATTTCCCAGTCGTGCTGCCTCGAAAACCATAATCACGAGCATTATTGTTATACAGGACGGATGCCCAGTAATACTCACTAGTAAAGCAATAATTACAGTTAGGTGAGTGTCTAACAGGGTAGCTCACTATCCGCATTCACATTTTCCGTATATCGAATTTGTGGACCACAAGATGCACCAATACTTCCTACAATACAGCTGCGTCGTATAGTCAGAAGATCTGTCATATTTGGACATTGAGTTACATGATCCAATGCAGCGGCTATGGTGAGTTGGCCGCCCGCCTCCTTAACGACCGTCACTACCGTTACATGTAACCTTCAAGGAAGGGTAGAATGAACACCTTTCACTTTTAACTCAGTAGCAAGTTCCAGTAGTGCCAATTTACCGTACACAATATCAGCTGTAGAGAATAGCTTTACTTGCAACTTAAAACAAAAATTGTGGAATACGGAAAATTACATGGAAATAGGGCAGGAAGTCCACCTCTGTGGTGTAGTGGTTAGTGTTTAGCTGCCACCCCCGGAGATTCGGGTTCGATTCCAGCTGTGGCATGAGATTTGAGGAGTGGTACGAGGGCTGGCACGGGGTGCACTCAGCCTCGGGAGGTCAACTGAGTAAAGGCGGCTCGATTCCCAACTCAGCCATTCTCGAAATAGTTTTCCGTAGTTTCCATTTCTCCAGGGCAAATGCCATGTTCGTACTGAACTTAGGGTGACAGCCGCTTCTTCTCTCTTCCTTGTTTAACGCTTCTAGTATTCCCATCGCTCCGACAAGGCCCCTGTTCAGCATAGCAGGTGAGGCCGCCCGGGCGATTCTCAATTGTATCCCCCGACCCAATGTCTCACGCTTCAGGACACTGTCCTTGAGGCGGTAGAGGTGGGATCCCTCGCTGAGTCCGACGGAAAAACCAAGCCTGGAGGTAAAGGGATTAAAAAAGGAAGAAATAGGGCACCAGAAAGGCAATTTCGATCTCCACCAAGTGAGAAATTGTCATCAATTAATTTAAAAAATGTGGTATAAGTAATACCCTTGATGGTACTGAACACGATATCCTGTTTGAAGAATCAGAAAGTAAAAGTGAAATTTCGGAAATATGTGTTATAAGGCACGAATAAGTGTGAGAATTGTGAGTGCCTACATACTTGTGATTGGTAACACTGATAGTAATGCACTACATAACGCTAATTTATGTGTGTAAACAAATTCAGTTTTGTTTGAAAAATAATACAGTGACATTATAAGGAGGATGCGTCTTACAACACGACGCTCGTCTCAGGTAACTCATGACGTTGTTGGACGTTCAGTTGATGTAATAAGTCATTTCAACCCCTCGAAAGCGTTTTTAACAGCTGTTAAGCAATTTTTTGTCAGTGTGTAGCAACAATTTGCAAAATAAATTCATTTTTTTACATTTTGACGAACTCAGTTCTGTCAAATATTCTCTACTTGCTCTCTTTCGCTTGCATAACTCACGGAGATGAATCAAGTGACATGTCACATGAAGCGGTACAACGCTGGAGTCGAGAGCCGAACTGTTCAATAACTTAATCAAGATGACTCCATAGCCAGATCACACCCTCATTGCTAGGTACCGGGAGAGTTGGCCGTACGGTTAGGAGCGTGCAGCTGTGAGCTCACATCCGGGAAATAGTGGGTTCGAACTCCACTGTCGGCAGCCGTAAAGATGGTTTTCCGTGGTTTCCCATTTTCACACCGGGAAATGCTGGGGCTGTTCCTTAAGTAAGGCCAAAGCCGCTTCCTTCCCATTCCTAGGCCTTTCCTGTCCCATCGTCGTCATAAGACATATCTGTGTCGGTGCGACGTAAAGCAAATAGCATTGCCAGGTATGTCGGTTTATCCCGTTAATCGCGATACGTTGAACACAGCCGTCACACGGGTTGCGTCGAAATTGTTCACCGGCCTGAGAAAGGTTGCGAAACTAAAGATATGGTCGCTGCTCCTCGAATGTGAAGGAAGGAATACTAACCTAGAACGAACATTCGTTGATAGAGTTCAAGCAATACTGAACATTCGTGATCAGAGTTCTAAGCTGAAACATAGAGGTTTTTCTAGGCGCGACACTTAGAACGAACATTCGTTGATAGAAATCAAGCATTGCTTAACCTTTGTGGTCAGAGTTCTAAGCTGAAACATAGTGGTTTTTCTAGGCGCAACACTTAGAAGGAACATTCGTTGATAGAGTTCAAGCAATGCTTAACCTTTGTGGTCAGAGTCCTAAGCTGAATCATAGTGGTTTTTCTGGGCGCAACACTTAGAACGAACATTCGTTGATAGAGTTCAAGCAATACTGAACTCTACGCTGAAGTATAGTGGTTTTTGCAACGACTTTTTGAATGCCAAAGCACTGACGAGATTTTGACAGTGAATTAATTCAGTTTCTCAAAAAGCAGTCGAGTTGTTCTCTTCATTGAAAGAAAATATCTTTTCGAATTCTGTTGGAAGTTCGAACAAAGCTGCAACTGGACTAGTATGTGGCTGTTTCCCAGTTGAAATAATCGTTATTCCAAATCCTGCTTCTCCTACAGTTATTATTGGCTTTACGTCCCACTACTATATTTTCGCGTTTCTCGGAGACGTGGTGGCGGTATGTTGACGCCAAGGAGTTCATGTACGTGCCAGTAAATCTACCGACACGAGGCTGACGTATTTGAGCACCTTCAAATACCACCCAACTGAGCCATGAACAAACCTGTGGAGCTGGGGTCACAGGTCGAGCGTCTGAACCGTCTGAACCACTCAGTCCGTTCCTACAGTTGTAACATTGGTACTGAAACCTTTCCAAATGTAAGAATTGAAAGACTTTACATTCTTTCTTAAATTACTTTACTTCACTCCGAGACATATAAATATTTTTTCGACAATGGGATAGGAAAGGGACAGGAGTGAGAAAGAAGAGAGCGTGACCGTAACTAAGATACATCCCCAGCATTTGCCTGGTGAGGAAATGGGAAAGCACGGAAAACTATCATCAGGTTTGCCGACAGTGGATTCGAACTCACGATCTCCTGAATGCAAGCTGATAGCTACGTGACCATAAAATTACACTGTCCTGCATAAGAAACCTTTTTTTGTGCGGTAAAAACGAAAATAGGTGGCATTAATGAATTTCTTAACGCAGAATTCGAGAAAAAATTAATTTTGGCGTATCACGTCTGGTTTAGTGGCCATTTTACAAAATGTTATTTTTTCTTACGTAAAATTTTTGATAATTGGTATTGATTAAATTTGATATATTAATGTAAATTTCAGCTTGCAAAACGTAATCATATTTTAATGCATTAAATACACATAAATGCTGTTTTGTAAGCAAGTAGATGGTTTGTATTATGTTTTTAATGTATATTGAAATTCATGAAACTGAAGCATAAAGCGCCTATTTAGTTTCGGCTGTACAGTTGCTTTTAAAATAATATAACCGTACCAATAATAAAAAGTACATGGTTAAAATACATAGTTTTGTTACATTATGTGCAGGTTAGATTCACACCTCCGACTTTTTCCGTTTTCCGGGGAATTTCCGTGTTTTTGAAGTTCTTGAATTATCTCTAGAAGGGTCGTCCCGTGCAATCGACCAACAGTAATAGGCCATCATATTCGCATCCCAGCGTGCCTGATAGCGTCGTTCTGCATCTTTGAGATCCTGGTGAAACCTTTCACCTTGTTATTCACTGACAGGTCCTAAATTTGGAGGGAAATATTCCAGATGCGAAGCTAAGGAATGAAGCTTAAGGTTCATATTACAACCGAGTTCCTTAAACTTTACCAACATTTTTCTTACAATTTCTTTGTATTGAGGGTCCTTAATGTTGCCAAGGAATTTAGTCACTACATCTTTGAATGCGTTCCATGCTTCCTTCTCAATTTTGTCATCGTGTCGGTGAAATTGTTATCCTTCATCAGTTTACGAATCTGTGGTCCATCAAATACGCCTTTTTTGATTTTTGCATCTGATAATGAGGAACATTTAGTGGATACATATTCGAAGCATAGGCTACTTTTACCTAATGCCTTAACATACTGTTTCATCAATCCTAATTTGATGTGCAAGGTTGGAAGTAGAATTTTTTCACGGTCAATAAGACTTACATTCAAGACATTTTTGGATCCTAGTTGTAGTTGTTTCCTTTCTGGCCAATTCACTGTATCCCAATGTTTATCCCGTGCCCTGCTATCCCATTCGCATAGTAAACAGGGAAATTTTATGTAGCCTTTTTGTTGTCCCAGCAACAATCCAATGATCTTCAAATCACCGAAAATTTGCCACCCATGCTCGTGATATTTAATTTTTTCAAGCACCAACTTTAAGGTCCCATATGTTTCAGACATTTTTGTGGAGTGTGCAAGTGGTACGGATGCCATAACATTTATATTATGAAGCAAAACGGCCTTTAGACTTCTTTTGGAAGAGTAAAAACAAACGCCAGTTACTAGGATCATACTCTATCTCTCCCAATTGACGTAGATGATTTGAAACATCCGTACAAAGTAAAAGTTCATCTTCTTGAGTATAATACTTTCGGAATTCTTTGTCACGATTTCGGTACCAGGAAAATGTAACACCGTGTGCCAACATATTCTTTTCGCGCAATCTTGAACCAAGTAATTCACTTTTTTCTTTGGTTAGCTCTAAGTCCCTTATCAGATCATCCTACATACCTCGCGGTCTATTGCGTATCTGGAGGAGTTTGTTATGAATTTACTAGGAATCCCACAACTACAAAATGAAAAATTAGACAACAATAAATCTATAATAAAATGCAAACAATAAAAAATCAAATCACATAGTTGTATTCTAAAAAATGTTGCCCAAGAACATCTGTCAACATTACATCTTACGAATTGATGCAGATACTAAAACACCGAATTGCATCAAAACTAGACATGATAGGAAAAAATAGCATCATATTCGGAAACAGGGCAGCGATTTCCATAAGAATTACACATTTTCTATTTTACCACAAAATCATGTTGGCTAGTGTTATTAATAATAGTAATTTTATCTAGCTCAGTACTATTGTTGTTGTTTCTATTGATTTCTTCGTAGATATTACCATATCGTTGCATTTCGGAAGCAAAAGTCCATTTAATTTGTAAGTTGTTTGTTACGTCAGACATGGAAGTCAGAACTATAGTGTAGGAATTAGTTTCAGATTTCATCGTATATAATTACGGGTTTATTGGTTGACTATAAGATAGAGACTAGTGTTCTAATCTTCGCCAGTTCAAATGAACCGTCTATCTGTCTATCTATCTATCTATCTATCTATCTATCTGTCCATGAATCTTGTTGTCTTGAAAATGATGAATGATAAGATGAACACATGTAATTATTAAACTCACACTGATTAAATAGAGGATAATTTGCACACTTCATATCAGAAAACCATAAGTTTTAACAAACTTAAACTGGAATTTGTAGCCGGCCTCGTGGTGTAGGGGTAGAGTGCCTGCCTCTTACCCGGAGGCCCCGGGTTCAATTCGCGGCCAGGTCAGGTCAGACACACAATTGTGATGTGAAGAAAATGTAAAGATGCTTAAGAAAAGTTGACTTAACGGGAAATATGAGGCTGATTTCGTGATTTAATTTGATGCGGTCTGGGCTGAAGCGTGCGAAGAGCCATACTTTGATCGTTTTGTGGGTTTTAATGCTTTCATATCTTACTTTTCATTTTGGTGAGACATGAAAAAACTGGGCTCACACAAATATTTAGAGGAAGACGGAAGAAGTTCCGTCAAAGCGATGTCCCAGAACTGCCAATATATATTTTGAACTTTTCGCCGGAAAGTATCTGCAGTCCACAAGTCACTCAACACTGTATTGACAGTCTTATATTATCAGCAATATCAAACATAAGGAAAACATGTGTCCCTTCACTCTTCTCCAAGTACCCCCGTTAAGATACTTTGGAATGACAATGTTACTCATTTCTGAGAGTACTTACAATTTACATTTGTTATGACAAAGAGGGAAGTTTGCCCAGAAAACAAATGAAACGCATCGCAGCGTGTGAAACAAGCGGGGCTTTCCAGTAACGTAGTTATATAGAGGTGAACGATCGCGTGCTACTGACCAGAGATACAATTATTCGAAGGACAAAGCTTGTTTTCTGGTTATGAACCTCATATTCTTAAAATTAACTTGTTAGGAGATGGTCCCGTTGGGATGTATGGCCGCAGGTCCATTCCGCTTACAGGCAGGCAGGTTTGACGAGAGCAGATTACGCGACGCTAACAATTCCGTCACGCCTCAGTCTCCGGCATGTTAATTTTGAGTACAATGAAATGTCTGCTTCCCTTCTGCAACGGAGAGGTGAGTTCCCTCCACGAAGGAGCTTTAAACATTCAGGTCTTACCATTTATAACCACGAAGGAAGACAATTGTCATTTTATGAGGTTTACTCATTTAATGTATGCTGTTTTCATTTCATTGATGATTTTGATTAAACATCTTGTTCTAAATAACTCTCATGTACACTTCCTCTAGTAAATATTGGATGAAACTGAAAGAGTATGAAAACTCTCTGAAAAAACCCAGTTTATTTCAAAATCCTGTAAGGTATAGTTTGAAAGAAATACGTTGTCGACATTGACGTGAAAGTGAAGAATTGGTAAAGCTTGTGGCACAGACGTGGGTTGGCATGTGCTCAGTGAAGCAGTGGCTCCGCTTCCCTCGTTCGTCAGTCGTGGATAGCGGAGGAAGCCCGTGAATGACTCGCACACAACACGTGCTTGTTTGTTTTCGCAGCTACACGGTGTTTTCAAGTTAGCTCAACGAAGAACGGTCTAGCGAAACTATACTGGCATTCTTCCATACCGAGATGTTTTCTGAGTTTAGTTTGTCTACCATTTAATGGATTCTCTGTGCAAGTAACTCCCGTAGCTGAGTTGAGTGAAATAATTTCAATGTCTACCTCTGACCTGCTGTAAAGATCAGTCATGGAAAAATACAAAGAAAGTATTTGGGCTGACCTGAGAAATACTTTGCTCAGTTAAAAAAAATACTTTTCAGGAAATAATCAATACAATTACAATTATTCCACAGAACTCCGGTAATAAGGACATCACTGACTGGGCCGGGAATGATGTCAAACGCTCGAGAGAAAATTATATTACTTGATGTTGTGTCCTTTAGAGACGAGAAATCTCAAAGTTACTCTCTCATGATGTTAAAAACCTTTCTGAGCAAAGCGGCGTGTCCATAATACTGAAAACGTAACAGTAAGCAATTTTGCTGAACATTGAAGATCTGAAGGTCCCGGAAAGGTTTGAAATTGTGAGTATTGGATAGTTCTATCAAGCTAGACGTTTTTTTCGAAAATCACTTGCGGGATAAATGCAGTTCCGAAGAATGGCCTAAAATAGCTCGCGTCTTTACTGGTTTTCTTCTTTATTCACATTCTAGCTGAGCGAACTTATTTCCCTTGTTCTTTCTGTAATGTGTTCCTTGGTTCAATACTCCTGGGATTTGTTTCGATTTTTTGAAAAATGTCCAGACCAACTGTATTTATAAGCGCTTAGGTGAAACTATGCATTGACTCACATTAGCACTCGCTGTGGTAGAAAAAGGCAAACTGCTAATCCAATCGACGGGACAAGGATGTAATTTTTAGGAATACGTGAAGAATATATTCTAATATTTTATTCAATTTTATTTACCCAAAATTCGTAGCTCATACCCCTACAATATTTCGAACATTGAGTTGCTTGCTTGAAGGCTGGAACTGTGGATTTCTTCCTACTTTTAGCATTTCAGGTAATGTTAAAATTACAGTTGGTTCTTAATGTTCTCATCTGTAAGCCTCGACTTCTTGAGGGAAAACATAATCGCTCAAGGACGAGCGCATAGTTCCTCGCCAGTACACTCTGTTCAGAAATAACTGAGCCTAATGTCTGTTGTGGATGTCGACATGAACATACAAATGCTGTATCCTCATATGTTAAAAATATAATATCTCCGCGTGCCGCAGATCTCACTGGCATCGCACACGCGGACAAACACTTATGGATATCACGGACTGAGTATGGCTCCTCGTGTAGGGCTTGCTACGCCATGTACTTAAAATGGCCCTTTGACTTGTAGTGCCCATATTATGTGCGTCAGACTTTCATATCCCAAAACATGTTATCCGCCGTGTTTCGTTCATAAATCACCAACGAAACTTGGCTTCCAGGTGCATTTCGTCCCATAATCATCAACCTATGGTAAAAGTTTCAGATCTCTGTCAGTCTTAAATTTGGTTGGGCATTACACACACACACACACACACACACACATACATATATATATATATATATATATATATATATATTGTTATGAGACTAATATCTGCATTTGGAGAAGTGAGTCAAGCTGTCTGCGCGGTGTAATAAAGGCAGTGTCTCTGTCTAGATGCTGTGGAGAGCTGCCGTGGTCCTGCTGGTTGTCCCCATCCTCCGAGTCCACATGTCAGTACGCGAAGGCTACGAGTTGTACGCAGGCCTGGGCTACTACAAGTTCTTCCCCGACTGGGGCAACATCAAGGGTCTGTCTTGGTCCGAAGCACACGACGTCTGCCACAACGACGGAGGTCATCTCCCCATCATCAACTCGCAGGCAGAGTTCGACCTCTTGTACAGCATCTTCAAGGAGGAGGTCGCAATCCCAGCATTCTCTCCTCTCGGCTTCCACGACTTCTTCCTCGATGGACACTTCGTCACTATCTACGGTAAGATCTCAAAATCAAAAATTCACAATCACTTTATTAGCAAACCAGCTGATGTACCCGTGCGCTACGGAATTCTCAGAAATACTGACTTTGTAGTTTTTCTATCTGAAGCCAACATAGGTCATTACAAAACGTCAATGTTATCATATAAAATACTCGATCAAAAGAAAATCAGCACATTTTATCACTGCAACGAACAGTACTACGGCGCCGATCAAACTTCCAGAGCTGAAATGACCAGGCATCAGACTGCCGTGGACGCTCCTCTGCCATTATTCCGTTAAAAATTCACACTGCTCATTCCAGTCAGTGCCTCGGTGTAGGGATGGAATAAATCGAATGCTATGATGAACCAGTGTGTTATATGCTAGAAAATTTATAAACCAGAGAAATGGCATGCTAAAGAAGAAATTTATCTAACTCCCCAGATACTTCCCGCCAATATTCAAGCAGAATGTTACACTCGGTACAACCGGGCGAGTTGGCCGTGTGGTTAGGGGCCCCCAGCTGTGAGCTTGCATCCGGGTGATAGAGGATTCGAACCCCACTGTCGGCAACCCTAGAGATGGTATTCCGTGGTTTCCCATTTCCCCTTGCCGGTAAGGATGGTGCTCAAGTAGGCCGTTAGGAAGGTGACTGGGCAAGATCGCGGTGGGCCAGCATCACTCGCCTGATGATGTAACTCGGCGGCAGATGACAATTAGGGCACTGAAACAATAAGTTCCTGGGCGACAGTAATGGTTTATATGGAGAGAGAGAGAGAGAGAGAGAGAGAGAGAGAGATTTGATTTGGCGGTGTAGACAAGGCGGGCAGCATCAAGGACGAGTGTGTAGAATACGGCTGGGTTTGCAGGCGGGGGAAAGGTAACGGCACCCGGTGACGGCGCAAAATCAATCTTTCTCTAGAGGGGAACAATAAAAGGTAATAATAATAATTTCGTGTGGCTATTTCTAGCCGGGTGCAGCCCTTGTAAGGCAGACCCTCCGATGAGGGTGGGCGGCATCTGCCCTGTGTAGGTAACTGCGTGTTATTGTGGTGGAGGATAGTGTTATGTGTGGTGTGTGAGTTGCAGGGATGTTGGGGACAGCACAAACACCCAGCCCCCGGGCCATTGGAATTAACCAATTAAGGTTAAAATCCCCGACCCGACCGGGAATCGAACCCGGGACCCTCTGAACCGAAGGCCAGTACGCTGACCATTCAGCCAACGAGTCGGACAATAAAAGGTAATACACTAAATGTATATCAGCGGGGCAGATGGCCTCCACTTTTCAATTTACATTATTAATGTTAAGATTCTAGGCTGTTAAGGAAAGAAATATAACTACTTCCTCGCTGCTATAACTTAGTGGCCTGTACTGCAAAACAAGAATTTAGTGACGGTTTTATTTGTGATAAATTCACCCTAAATACTCTTTCAGTGGCTGGATTGCTCACCAAAAGTGTGACTGGTGAATATATGGCACGTGAAATCTGGGAGCAAGCTTCCCTGCAGGTACGAAATTCGTAAGCATGACCTGATCTACGAGTTTTGAATTGGTGGGCCTCCGTCCACCATCATATCTCTCCTTAAATTTGTCAAGAGAGGAATTAGGGTTACTTCTAGCCTTCTTCCACAGGTCGCTGATATTATCGGGATCTATTGTCTGTGGCAATATTAGACAACGGCGTGTTGGAGAGAGGCAGGAGTGAACTTGTAAGACTCCTGAACGGCTGAATTTAGAGCAAAACATAACCAATGCAAAGAAGTATCCCACCTGGAATGATCTTCATAATGAAAAGCTATCAAAGCAGATCGAATATTATGATTGACGCGGTCAGCCAGGGATGATTGAGGGTAATAAGCAGAAATAGTGATATGTGATATGGATAAATGAAAACAGAATTTTCAGAATAAATTAGATGTAAATTCTCTAGAGTTTTGCGAAACTATATACTGGCAAGGACGAAAAGAAAAGACGAGAAATGGTAGACTGAGTGGTAGCCAACTTGGTCGGAAATAACCACGAAGATCTAGAGAAGACATCTACACATAAGAGGATGAATTTATTCCCGTTCCCGTTAGATTGGGGAAAGGGTCCGACTTAGTCTATATACAAACGCTCCACAGGGCGGGAGGCTTGATGTGATGACAATAGCCGTGGTTTAGTAGAAAAGATGGGCTTACTAAACAAGCAAGATTTACATGCTTTAACCATTTATTTGATTTAGCCGTCCATACTCTTCTAGATATACATTTATCTGATTTTAACTCTGGTTTTGAAGATGCCTAAATGCCCCCCCTCCTAATACGGTCTAATGATAGTACCTAAAGATAACGGGCACAAGAACAGGTGGAACAACAACTTTCATCTTCTGATCGTGCCTCGAAGGGCAACACAGAACCCCGTTCCTCAGCACATAAGGGACACCATGTTTCCCAGAAGAAAGGGTTTCCATTATAGGAACCAACACAAGATCTTCCTGTTGATATTTCTCGATGTCACGAAATAACATAGGGGCACCATTCAAAATACCACTAACACAAGAATGTATAGAAATGGAAGGGGAAGACAATGGACCAACGTCACCCGAAAACATGTGGCACATTCCCTGATCCTGTAATGTGTCGCACGTGGAACTGAAAAGCAGAAATACGGATAGAACAACGTCCTGTACGACGAGGCCTAGCTAAAACACAACCTAAGGCTTATCACTTTCGAATTCAAATTTAACATACTCCATATAAAAGAGGATCTTCTCCAAGGCAAACAGGACTGCAAATCCTTTTAACTCATAGATGCAGTACTTGGCTTCTTGAGCCGATAAGACCCTAGATGCATAGGCAACAAGACACCATCCGAGTTCAGTTACTTGAAGAAGGACAGCAGCAACAGCAGATGAAGAGGATTGGTTTGAGCTATGAATTTCTTAGAGAAATCTAGCATGGCTAATACTGGGGTGTTACGAATAGAGCTGTAGTGCCATGGGGGATTATAGAAATTTAGATCGTAAGCTTGAAAAACTCCTTTAGAGAGGTCTGGAATAATCAGATAACAATTTTACAGACTGAGCTTGAAGCTCCCATTACCTGAGCACCAGTGATTCTTTCAATCAATAGTAGAGCAGACGGATGTCCCAATTCCCTTTACACCAATAGTAAGAACTTCTTCGCTCTATTAGTTTACATTTTCCAGGCCTATCATAGGCACAGCCTACGTTTAACAAAACTCTCTCTCATACGCTCGACAGTCTGATATCTTTAACATGACATGAATGAAATAGTGGTAACAAGTGGTAACAAGTACCCTGTCTACACGACCTTCAGTAAAACAACAGGTTAAAGTTACTTGCCAAAAACCAAAATGGTAAGGGGGCGAACACTTGCTCTCCTTGAAATAGATGAAATGAATAAAACCCTAAGTAGGCTCATGGGCCGACGTTACAGAGGCTAAGCCTATACTACGGAGGTGACAAGACGGAGAAAAATATTTGAGTTGCAGAAATTACAAGATAGATTTTATATTAACCTCAAGATCAAGTTGAGAGGAAATACAAGAGCGTACGTCACTCTCTATTCCCTGATTCCAGTTAAGTTCTTTTGACTTTAGACTTTCCCCTCGAGCCAGCTCTGGAAGACTATCATATTTTTAAAAATGATCTGCCGTTACGTTGAGCTGGTGGACCTCCCAAAGGTGGAAGATTAGGTCCCCGCCTCCGCTACGAACACTGTCTAGACTGGAGCGATTACTAAGACAACCTGGTCCGAAAAGTGCCAGCTTTGATAGCAGAGGGGAAGTTTCCAGAAAAATCTGGGCCACGACCCTGACACACACCCAATTCTCACTGGACAATGATATATATATATATATATCAACATTTCTGATTGTCCAAAGCTGGAAGGGATAGAAGTGTTGATAAAATTTGAACATCAAAAACAAACACTAAACATTTCAGTTTAGGAAACCTTGACATACAAAATTACCCTTGACTATTAATACTTCACCTTAACCCCAGGGTGCACAACGTAAGTTGATAATAGAGACATCTGTCGAAAACTGTCCAAGCTTCATGTACTAGTAGTTTCAAAGTTTATGATGCAGATGGCGTTATCGAAGGCGCTAGTTTTAAACGTACGGAGCGGGTGCAGTTACTATAATTGGATATGCATTTCTTGTATGTGTGTGTTCGCGCCATGTAAGTGTAGCCCTATTGTTTTAATTACTCCGCATTTAAAAAGTAAACTGTTTAACTTATTGTTATTATCATCATCGTTGGTCATCATTGTAATAATATACAATCTTATACTACCAAATAACTTTCCTTATCAGGAAACGGGGGGCCCATTTTTAATGGGGGGAGGGTAAGCTTGTTAGCACTGCTGCTGAAGGACAGGCAGAAGGGAAAACAGTAGAAGGTCGTCCAAGAATAAGTTTGTATGAGAAAATGATCGAGCTACCAGCTCCAGTACCAATGGGAAACTTAAATAACTGGCTGGGTAAATGAGAAAAAGGAAATTGCTCTCACCCAACGGAGAGATGGAGAACTCATCATTATCATTATTCACTGAGGGCTGTAGCCCTGGTGGTAGTTTTCCGATCAGTTAATCACCTGGTAAGTTCCTAAATTATTTCAAAGATGTTGAAAATTTATCGAACATTTCCCTCAGAAAATTATTCTAATCCCTCATTTCCTCTTCAATTTAACAAATATTTTCATGAAATTTTCGTCTTCATTTGTAGCTTTACCTTCATATTTAGATTTTCCTACATTTGGAAACTATACTGAGGCTTATTCCTCTACTAATGACAATCCACGCCATCCCTCCACCGACAGATCGGAACATACCGCTTAGTCGGTCAGCTCGTCTCCTTACTCTCGAGTCTACACAGCTCAAAGTTGGCAACATATTCGCTCGATTTCCCCTGAATACAAATCGTGCTGCTTTACTTTGGATCTTTTTCAGTTATCCCGTACGATAGTCTAACTCGCATGCTCCCTCCTTTACATCCTTACTGTAACCGCCAACATTATGACCTTCATTCAGAACGTCGTTAATGTGATTATCCCAGTGAAGGTGTTTTCTGATCTTGACAGCGATATCACTCCGTCAACACAAGAATTAAACCTCGATTGGGGGGAATTTTCATCTCTTTGCACCTTCAATACTGTCGAACTAGTTCCAAGATGGAGACATGGCCATACTTATGTTCTTGTCGGTGCAACTCCTGTCGATGGCTCTTCTGAACGTGGAAGTGTTAACACCTGTCATGGAATGTTATGAATCATGTCATACCAAGTATTCGAAGATTTTAAAGAGATCTTCGCGCTCACTTTGATTTTCAAAGGCACTATCTACACGATTCACTTCTTGATGTTCGTTTTATAACACACCCAATCAACTAATTCTTATGAAAGAGGATTGGGAACGAAGTGACCATGGCTGTAATGAAGGTACAGCGGCAGCACTTTCTTGGTGATGTGACCGTTTACAACGTCGCATATGGTATGTCATGATACTGAACCCGACAGGGGCATGATCCAAGGACCTTAGGTTGATATCGATCTCCGTAATTACGCACGCAATGCTATTAAAGGGAAAGAACGCTGAAAATGATTAATAATCATACCATTAATAGAGGTCATACCGAAACTAATTAATATTCATACCATTGAGATAGATAAATTGTGTATTTTAAAATTATTCTACGAGATTTCTTTGTCTGCGACTTATTGCGCAGTATTATCCTTTGTGTAGCGGGGGCCCTGCAGATGAAGCCAAGCCAACTTAGACCCGGGAGGGGTTACGAATGGGGATTCCCTGTGACATCACTCGAGAGAAGACATCCCTCCTCAAGACTCACAGAATGAGGGGAAACTAACTTTTTCGAAACGAAATATAGGAGCCATCTTGGAATCGGACTGGCCAACTGAATTACCTACGAGATAGAAAATTAATAAAACTCGAATTAAGGGCTCATCTCCCGATTTAAAAGGGATAAATGTTACTGGGACATTTATTTAGAGTGTTTAATGTCCTCTTCCGTGATAACTTTCAGCCGAAGAAAGAATACTGTGTTGTTTCTGCGTGGAAATGTACTGAGGCCATCTGGTTAGTCTCATGACACGTCCTCGACGGAGGGACTTCACCCCGTGTGGTAGGGGAAGCAGAACATATTTTAATTAATTTAAAGAGATTCACCGAAGGATAATTGAGTGGTTATGTCTCAATCGCACCAACTAGATATTGGTCACCGGTCACCCGTACTATTTTACCTCGAGTACGCCGGGAATAGGCGTTACGCAAATTAGTGGAAGGGGTATCGCTCCCTAGTAAAAACTACTGCAGGAAGGGACAAGAGTCAGTCGGGATTTGTGGCTTACAGACGGCGAAGCTATGTGCAGTCGAGCTTCCAGCGATCTTTTGTTTGAGTGAATTTAAATTTAATTTACAAGTGAAATCGCGTACTGTGCGTAAATATTGCAGAGATTGGATAGACGCGATGCTAGTGTCTAAACTTTAAAGATCAGGGACGTGTCGCGAACATTTAATATAATTTGTAATAATATTATTATTACTACGGCGCTACTGTGTCGAGTAGTAACAAAGGTACGCGGAATCCGGTGCTGGACCGCGGATTGCGGAGTGAGGGCCGATATCGCGGCTGAACGTTCACACTGAATGTAACTAAACAAATCTTGGAATAAATAGTGACGTATTGTGTGCCTCAGGAATACTGCCAGCGGTTTCGTCAACCTAGAACAATGGACTCCCGGTTGGAAAGAAGAATGGTGCCTCCAGTAACTGCTTTGGTGCCTATGGGTCAGCACTAAACCAGCAATGGACTTCCTGAGCTGACAACGTGTCATCACGTGATGGAGATGAGTATTAATCATATTTAATATGACGTGATCAGATTGGGCGGGGAACAGTTATCATTACCTGACGCTATAATGTTAGAGATTGTAACTTCAGTAATGTAGATGTGCTACCATGATACACGTAGCTTCTATTTACTTTATTTAATTAGTAACACGTCTGAGCAATCAATTGTAAATAAAGGTGTAATACGATAAGTTTGCATGCAGTAGTAGATTGACTTAATCATTTTATTTGGGGAAACTTGTAATTATTGATGCGTCAGGAAACCAAATTTTAGTAATTCAGGGTAATTCAAGTTAGGCTGTAGTTAGTCCAGCGTTGATAATGCATGGCTGGTAAATAGTGTAATTTTATTTCGTGAGCACCCAGAACTACGAGATATGACTTCGGAACTGACACCACAGGCCTCCACTGACATATATTTAGATAGGAATGGTACAATTTTAATAGGCAGGCTTATCACAATTTAAGTGCAAATTGAGGAATATTTAATTCATAATTGTATTACCGTGTGACGATTTTATCAGAAATCACAATTTAGATATGGATTAATTACATCGTTATTACGAGGAAGTTAATTATGATCACGCAGTATGGTCTAATTTCCAGGTAAGTCGTGTTGGGAGATAGTGTAATGATGAACCCGATAATAATAATAATAATAATAATAATAATAATAATAATAATAATAATAAATTGTAGTTATGGTAATCATGCAAGTATTGGTATCATAGAAACCGGTGTCGCGTCGCGGGATCATGATATTGTAAACGAATGTGTGTGTTGAATTGAAGTGAAGTATTGAGAGCCGATGTAATTTTGCTTAATGAACAATGAAGCTCAGTTTATTAGTGAACGATCCCCGAGATGGGGTGTTTTGTTAAGAAAGGGCGTTATGCCTGTGAAGGCCGAGGCCATTGACCACCCGCCGTGCAGGGGGTGGGGCAGTTGACCTAGTGAGGAGAAGTGTTGTTTTTTTTGTATGCTCGTCCGCTCGTATAAGGGGGAGCCTTGAGTTAAAGAGAACGTGGCCCGGAAGAGTCGCCTAATAATGGAAATATTCAACACGCCAGAATGATGTGGTCGCTAATAAATGACACGGCGATTGTTACCAGTACTTGTTAGTTTACTGTCATTACACACTTGAGTATAATGTAGCTTAGGGTTTTCAGAGTCCCACTTCCATCCCAAGGGGTGTCAGTTCAGTTCCCGACAGCGGCATTGGTACCCCAATGCTCAACCGAAGGCTGGATGTCTCACGTGTTAACTGTATATAATTTGTGTTCTCTAAGTGTTTATGTATCTTGTTGTGATTATAATTGAGTTGCCGATGGTGCTGACCATCGGGGTGGTGAACTGTATACAAGTGAGGGTCGGTTCAAACCCGGGCGTTTGTTCCACATTTTTATGAGTTCCTTCTCGGTACTTCGTTGGGGAATAGTTGTGTGTTTAGTATAGGGATTGCTCAGACTCGTTGCATGCATGTTAATCCTATTGGTCAATGATATCACACAGCCTCAGTGTCTATGATAAGTGTTTTTCCGTTCGAATCTCGTCATAATGGATCGCTCTGCGATAGATAATACTCGGATCCATCACATACGACTAAAAGTCGATAACAAACAACAACAATTGATAATAATCCATGTAATTCATTTGTATATAAATGCGTCATTACTATCATCATCATTAAGGCCTAATAAACCACTTGTATTAATCTAAACTTTAACCCGAATGTGTTCTCATTGTAATTAGGTATGATCCGTCTCCTACCCTGTATGCCTTTAAGCTAAGTCTAGTTAAGCGCCTATTTGTTTTATTCCAACCCGTTAACGCCCTGTAGATATCATGCCGTTTTCCGCGTCATTCTACGATAAAAACTGCCCAAGTTAGAATTTTTCTGCCCGCTCCAGGACTCGATTTGCAGTATCCAGAGTCGCGCGACCCAGCTCTAGTTGCTGGTAATTAGCAGCAAGGCGGTTCAAGAGCGCTTGTACTCGAAGTTTTCTCACTCCAACCGCGAGCGAGATGAAAAGAGACGCGTTATCACGTGACAGAGAATCTAGGTCACTAGCTGAGCCCAGAGAGTATATCTAACGTGAAAACTAACATTATACCCTGTTTTCCTCGCTCATTCACCACTGCCAACTTATCGCATTCAGCTGTTTTCTTTCTGTTAATTTTTATAAATCGCAAAATACTCAATGGATAATTAAGCGCAAACATTCATTTGAATCAGGGAATTTTACGCATAATTATGAGACCGAGAAGTGATCTACTTAACTGACAGAGCGGTAACTACGCTGTAAACAAGGGTGCGTCCTAATGACTAACAGATGTTGGACCCTAACCGTGCCAGCGAACACAAGGAATCCCCAGCGCTCTTCATCATTCACCGCCAGAGACAAAAGGACGCTTTTGAGATTGCTTGAGAATCTACGAAGCTATTTCAAAAACAGTCACTCAGTGCAAATGGGAATAGAGGAGCAACATTTTGATACCCTGTTCGTTACTCTACGTTTCATATTACCGGACCGAATTCTGAGAAGAAATTGCATTTTTCCCCCACCCTCAGCATTCGAGTCTCTCGCGTAGCTCGCCTATATATTCAAGAGCTGAGAGGCAGACACTACCCAGTTCATTTCAGTACAACGCCAGTGCGGCAGTGGTTCGTCGTGATTAGTGCGTGAGAGTCGTCTGTGGAGAAATAATTTTTATAAAGTGAGCAGTGAAACACAGTGATTTATTAAAGTCTGTGAATATATGTGGAAATAATCACCATTTGAGTGAGATGTTAGCGTGTGCAGTGTGCCGCTAAGTAATAAAATAGGAACGGCACGAAACCGCAATAACCGATGTCCGTGTGTAGAAGAGGTCGTACATCGAGCCTCCTATGTATCTAAGCTAATACGGCTCAGTTAACATATATAGGGACGTACTTAGCGAAGTGTGTGGAACGAGCGTGCTCGATATAAATGTGAATTGCCAAGAAAGTCAGTGAACGGCTCATTGTCGACCCCATTGAGGACAGTACCACGTCAAAGTAATCCGTAGTGCAGTTGAGAGCTCGACTTATGGATAAGTGCAATAGAACAGGCCTGAACTAGTATCATGAAATACGAGAATGCTAATACATTAGTGGCCTAACCACTGTCGTTTCTAGGGAAACTAGTGAAATTTCTGGGCCTATAATAGCTGCCTACAAGAAGAATAGATAAATGAGAAGGGATTAATGTCGGGCTTCTGGGACATTAACGGCATTGGATTGGAATGCTCGTGCTATTGAGCAGATCCAACCATATATTCAAATTGTGATGTGTAGTAAACTAACGCATTCACATAAGATAACTTCCCCTCATTTACATGTCTATGAGAACGTCGACATCCAGCTGAATGCCAGAGTTTTGCCTGTGTACTGGAGAGAACGAGACATCTAGCTGTTTGCCGGAATTTCGCCTTGTAGCAGAGAACGTCTGGAACGTCGCTGTCATGTACGTGACCTGCCAGGAAGTCATCATAGGTCTTCGCATCGCTGATGACGTGATGGAAGCCGAGTAAACCATGGTTGCCTCCCTGTAAAGCTGTGCTCGAGGTATCCAGAAAGGCTGAGTACACTTCCAAAATATTAAGTAGCTTTGTAAGTCGTTTTTCTATTGTAAATTTAAAAGTAAAGTTGCATACAGATATAATGCATTTCGCCAATCTCCTATTTCAGTGGGATAATAATAATCTCATTTCTTTTGGTTTTTATTAAATACAGTCGTCATGGTTTGGGAATAACCATATTTTACTTCCATTTTTTGGTATATAACGGTTAGTAATGTATGACGTAATTATAAGGACCTCAGCTTAATTAAGTGTGAAGCGCTGTGAAGTAGAGAGGGCTTAAATATTCTGTAAACATGACTCCAGTTATCATCTTTCCATAGCATATACGAGTCATCAAGATTTTTCAGTAATTCATTTTTTTTGGTGCGCTTCACCTGGTAGAGATCCATCCTAATTAGTAACTAAGGCACCTGGAACAAGGCATCAAGACAGTGGGTATATTACATCGTTAATTAATTAGTTCGCGAATGCGCAAGTTAATTTTGACCCTTATGGCAGGAGATCATCATTAAATCTGCATCGTAGTCAATGTACCGAGAGGAGAAATGAGATGGCTGAACAGGCTGTAGCCATAATATATAGTGTGAAATGAAAATGTGAAGTTCCCTTGAAGTCTGTTATTAAGATAAGCGATATGGATATCGCGATATGAATGTGTCGATTACGGCTGAATATAAAGCCGAGATTTGTGGTGATGGCATTGTGGCCCGAGAGAAAAGAAGTGAGATAGATTATTTGCCGTGAAACCATTGTCCGAGAAGGCTTAGTGGACCGCTCTTTGGAAGTGTATCACGGGCAGCTAACAGCTGGAGTTTTATGAGCCCCTTTAAACGGGGGAGTGAAGGCGTTTTCTTCAGTGAAATAGAACAGATACAAGTGGCGAGTTTCTTTCCTTTCGGCACAGAGATTACGTGTGTTAATTTAAATAGAGCCAACGTCGCGGAGATTCCAAATGAGCATTAAAGTAAGGATCCCTCCAATTTCTTTTCTTAATTATTAACAGCGTGCAGGGAATTCCAGGTTAGATATACCCCGTCTCAGAAGACCCTGGGTTCGTCCAGGAGACAGTGAAAGTTTATGTTCACTGTTACCAACAGCGGGTGGCTTGTACCATCTGTGATTCATTGTGTGTGTGTGTGTGTGAAATGTATATATTCTTGTCCATTTATTGCAGGTAGTGCTATGATACTTTGTTTATGATGTCTGGTATTGAAGTCGCTAAGTGCTTGTTCATAGGTAGCAACGTTGTGTAAATAATGTCCTGATATATGTATTGATAAACATCCTAATGAAATGAGCGTGTTTATTATACTGCATATTTGGCAAAGTTTAACTTAAGGAAGTGTTCTAACGCGACTTTCAAAGGATTGGGAGTGTAAATTGCCTATTTCAGTTCATCCGATTCTAGCAGACTTATATCATAATTGGATACAATTTGAATATATTAATTCTCGGCAGGTAAACAGATTTACAGCGGGGTGTGTCCATACTGATTGAATATGTGTGTGAGTAATGTGAGTGTAGAATGAAATAATTCGAGAGGAAGTGCCCCCTCAAAATCTGAGATAGTGTAAATAATCCAAGAGGGAACGCCTTCTTAAGTTTGAATATTTGAACGTATAATGAAGTGTAGAAAAAGACTACCGAACATTTAAACGTCAAGATCACCCAAATTACTGTATGTAAGGTGTTTGTATGGCATATCCGTGTAAATAATATGTGTTTCACTAGTATAAGTAAAAATTTGTTATACAAGATATAGTTTCTTCTCATTAATAATGAAATAGTATTCCTGTCATAATTAACTTTTCCCCCTACTATAGAGACTATTACTAAAGAACTTACCGCCTCATCGGACGGTCTACAGACCCGAAAATGCGATACCGACTCGGCTAGCGAATTATTCTAGTAGGGGAGGGTGAGGCTTCGACAACCGGGCTGAGTTCGAGGCTCACCGATGGTGCTAAATTCTAACGTAATATTTATGAACAATGGTAACTGGTCCATGTACTGATACCTTGGAAAGGTACAGTATGAAAACGAAAAAAACACCGAAAATCGTCCTCAGTGCTGCTGACAGTGGAGTAGTACAAGAGCGTCTCAGATCAAGCAGGGAATAACACGAGACCAGCACCAGCCACACCAGCTGTTCCTAGGAACCAATACTGGCAGAAAATTCCACACCATCCAACTGGAATCGGCCAACAGGAGTAATACGGGCACCTACTTTGCAACCTTGTCCTGTCTGGAAGACCCTGAACAGGATAAGAACTGGAGTGCCTTGAACCTACGCTACACACAAATGTTGGGGTTATACATAGAATTACGACTACGAATACGGTGAAGTTCAAGATCTATTTCACTGTCAAAACTGCCGTGGAAACCCAACTGGAAGACTTCAATATTTGAAGATACTTGTATACGATCATCACCACCATCATCTGTTTTTCAACCTCATTTTCCGTCTTGCGAAGTTGGTGTTTCTTTTCGGGCGCACGGGAACGATGAAACAGAGTCTGCGCTCTCGCTTTCGGAAACGTAGCGTTCTGGAAGCAGGGGACTCGTCCTCGGTAAGCAAGAGAAATCTTTCACGTGAAGTAAGAGGAAGACAAGAGAATAAATTGTGGTAAATATTCGTTCGTAAATCGGGGAACTGATAAGTGGAACGTATCAGCTGGGGACGTAAGTAGTCCAACAGGAGGAACATTGAGCCTGGAGAGGCCACAACTCGCTCTACGCAGGCACACTTGCACTGGAATGGCAACTTGTCCGTCCAGTGGCTGCAGGGTCCCTATCATATGTCAGCTCTTGCATTTTAGAACTTCTTTCCTAAACTTTAGGAGACTTCGAGGTGAATTGTGTGAACATTTCTATGAGATAATACAATCAGTAAAGAATAGTCGCACCGCACAATCGTGGCATTATAAAATAAATATTTAATTTTCTTTTAATGCTGAAAACATTTCACAGCAGGCGAAGTAGGGCTACATGTTCCACGATTGTGCCCAAAGTTGAAGGGCGCGGAGATCAAACTAAAATATCAAATTTCGAAAATCACTTCCGGCCTAAACCAGCCTAAAATCGCTTGTTTTGTTTACCCGTTTCCTTCTTGATTCATACCCAAGCCAAATTAACTTAATTATTTCTGTAATGTGTCCCTTCGTTCAATACCCGCAGTCGTTTCTTAATTCTTTGAATTATGTCCACACCGAATGAAGTTATAAGGGCTTATGTGAAACTCCACATTGACTCACATTAGCGCCCGTAGTGGTAGAAAAGGGCAAACTGATAACCTAACCTACCGGATAGCGATGATTAAGAAAATGATTGTAATTTTTAGGAATAACTAAAGAATATATTCTCACATTTTATTACCTTTCATTTACCTAAAACTCGAAGCTCTAATTGCTAGGATGTTTTCAACATTGAGTTGCATGCCTCAAGAGTTAGAACTGTGTATATTTGTACACATACTCCTTATTTCTTATTTTATTCTTCTTCCTCTTGCGATGGATTAACATTGTTCCGCCTTACCAATGCAATGTTGTGCTCGTTCCAGGACAGTCGCTGCCGGAGACTGGCTACATGATGTGGGGCCCACCACATTGTCCCACCTTATCAGTGCAATGTTGTGATCGCTGCACTGCAGTCACTGTCAGAGACTGGCTACATGCTGTGGGGCCCACCACATTGTTCCACCTTATCAGTGCAATGTTGTGATCGCTGCACTGCAGTCACTGTCGGAGACTGGCTACATGCTGTGGGGCCACCACATTGTTCCGCCTTACCAATGCAATGTTGTGCTCGTTCCAGGACAGTCGCTGCCGGAGTCTGGCTACATGATGTGGGGCCCACCACATTGTCCCACCTTATCAGTGCAATGTTGTGATCGCTGCACTGCAGTCACTGTCGGAGACTGGCTACATGCTGTGGGGCCCACCACGTTGTACCACCTTACCAATACAATGTTGTGTTCGTTCCAGGACAGTCGCTATCGGAGACTGGCTACATGCTGTGGGGCCCACCACGTTGTACCACCTTATCAATACAATGTTGTGCTCGTTTCAGTACAGTCGCTATCGGAGACTGGCTACATGCTGTGGGGCCCACCACATTGTCCCACCTTATCAATACAATGTTGTGATCGCTGCACTGTAGTCACTGTCGGAGACTGGCTACATGCTGTGGGGCCCACCACGTTGTCCCACCTTATCAATACAATGTTGTGTTCGTTCCAGGACAGTCGCTATCGGAGACTGGCTACATGGTGTGGGGCCCGCCACATTGTCCCACCTTATCAATACAATGTTGTGATCGCAGCACTGCAGTCACTGTCGGAGACTGGCTACATGTTGTGGGGCCCACCACGTTGTACCACCTTATCAGTGCAATGTTGTGATCGCTGCACTGCAGTCACTGTCGGAGACTGGCTACATGCTGTGGGCCCACCACGTTGTACCACCTTATAAATACAATGTTGTGTTCGTTCCAGGACAGTCACTGTCGGAGACTGGCTACATGCTGTGGGCCCACCACGTTGTACCACCTTATCAATACAATGTTGTGTTCGTTCCAGGACAGTCGCTATCGGAGACTGGCTACATGCTGTGGGCCCACCACGTTGTACCACCTTATCAATACAATGTTGTGTTCGTTCCAGGACAGTCGCTATCGGAGACTGGCTACATGCTGTGGGGCCCACCACGTTGTACCACCTTATCAGTGCAATGTTGTGATCGCTGCACTGCAGTCACTGTCGGAGACTGGCTACATGCTGTGGGCCCACCACGTTGTACCACCTTATCAATACAATGTTGTGTTCGTTCCAGGACAGTCGCTATCGGAGACTGGCTACATGCTGTGGGGCCCACCACGTTGTACCACCTTATCAGTGCAATGTTGTGATCGCTGCACTGTAGTCACTGTCGGAGACTGGCTACATGCTGTGGGGCCCACCACATTGTACCGCCTTATCAATACAATGTTGTGATCGCTGCACTGCAGTCACTGTCGGAGACTGGCTACATGCTGTGGGGCCCACCACGTTGTACCACCTTATCAATACAATGTTTTGATCGCTGCACTGCAGTCGCTATCGGAGACTGGCTACATGCTGTGGGCCCACCACGTTGTACCACCTTATCAATACAATGTTGTGTTCGTTCCAGGACAGTCGCTATCGGAGACTGGATACATGCTGTGGGGCCCACAACGTTGTACCACCTTATCAGTGCAATGCTGTGATCGCTGCACTGCAGTCACTGTCGGAGACTGGCTACATGCTGTGGGCCCACCACGTTGTACCACCTTATCAATACAATGTTGTGTTCGTTCCAGGACAGTCGCTATCGGAGACTGGCTACATGCTGTGGGGCCCACCACGTTGTACCACCTTATCAGTGCAATGTTGTGATCGCTGCACTGCAGTCACTGTCGGAGACTGGCTACATGCTGTGGGGCCCACCACGTTGTACCACCTTATCAGTGCAATGTTGTGATCGCTGCACTGCAGTCACTGTCGGAGACTGGCTACATGCTGTGGGCCCACCACGTTGTACCACCTTATCAATACAATGTTGTGTTCGTTCCAGGACAGTCACTGTCGGAGACTGGCTACATGCTGTGGGCCCACCACGTTGTACCACCTTATCAATACAATGTTGTGTTCGTTCCAGGACAGTCGCTATCGGAGACTGGCTACATGCTGTGGGGCCCACCACGTTGTACCACCTTATCAATACAATGTTGTGTTCGTTCCAGGAGAGTCGCTATCGGAGACTGGCTACATGCTGTGGGGCCCACCACGTTGTACCACCTTATCAATACAATGTTGTGATCGCTGCACTGCAGTCGCTATCGGAGACTGGCTACATGCTGTGGGCCCACCACGTTGTACCACCTTATCAATACAATGTTGTGTTCGTTCCAGGACAGTCGCTATCGGAGACTGGCTACATGCTGTGGGGCCCACCACGTTGTACCACCTTATCAGTGCAATGTTGTGATCGCTGCACTGCAGTCACTGTCGGAGACTGGCTACATGCTGTGGGCCCACCACGTTGTACCACCTTATCAATACAATGTTGTGTTCGTTCCAGGACAGTCGCTATCGGAGACTGGCTACATGCTGTGGGGCCCACCACGTTGTACCACCTTATCAGTGCAATGTTGTGATCGCTGCACTGCAGTCACTGTCGGAGACAGGCTACATGCTGTGGGGCCCACCACGTTGTACCGCCTTATCAATACAATGTTGTGATCGCTGCACTGCAGTCACTGTCGGAGACTGGCTACATGCTGTGGGGCCCACCACGTTGTACCACCTTATCAATACAATGTTGTATTCGCTGCACTGCAGTCGCTATCGGAGACTGGCTACATGCTGTGGGCCCACCACGTTGTACCACCTTATCAATACAATGTTGTGTTCGTTCCAGGACAGTCGCTATCGGAGACTGGCTACATGCTGTGGGGCCCACCACGTTGTACCACCTTATCAGTGCAATGCTGTGATCGCTGCACTGCAGTCACTGTCGGAGACTGGCTACATGCTTTGGGCCCACCACGTTGTACCACCTTATCAATACAATGTTGTGTTCGTTCCAGGACAGTCGCTATCGGAGACTGGCTACATGCTGTGGGGCCCACCACGTTGTACCTTCTTATCAATACAATGATGTGCTCGTTCCAGGACAGTCACTGTCGGAAACTGGCTACATGCTGTGGGGCCCACCACGTTGTACCACCTTATCAGTGCAATGCTGTGATCGCTGCACTGCAGTCACTGTCGGAGACTGGCTACATGCTTTGGGCCCACCACGTTGTACCACCTTATCAATACAATGTTGTGTTCGTTCCAGGACAGTCGCTATCGGAGACTGGCTACATGCTGTCGGGCCCACCACGTTGTACCACCTTATCAGTGCAATGTTGTGATCGCTGCACTGCAGTCACTGTGGGAGACTGGCTACATGCTGTGGGGCCCAACACGTTGTACCGCCTTATCAATACAATGTTGTGATCGCTGCACTGCAGTCACTGTCGGAGACTGGCTACATGCTGTGGGGCCCACCACGTTGTACCACCTTATCAATACAATGTTGTGCTCGTTTCAGTACAGTCGCTATCGGAGACTGGCTACATGCTGTGGGGCCCACCACGTTGTACCACCTTATCAATACAATGTTGTGTTCGTTCCAGGACAGTCGCTATCGGAGACTGGCTACATGCTGTGGGGCCCACCACGTTGTACCTTCTTATCAATACAATGATGTGCTCGTTCCAGGACACTCACTGTCGGAGACTGGCTACATGCTGTGGGGCCCACCACGTTGTACCACCTTATCAATACAATGTTGTGATCGCTGCACTGCAGTCGCTATCGGAGACTGGCTACATGCTGTGGGCCCACCACGTTGTACCACCTTATCAATACAATGTTGTGTTCGTTCCAGGACAGTCGCTATCGGAGACTGGCTACATGCTGTGGGGCCCACCACGTTCTACCACCTTATCAGTGCAATGCTGTGATCGCTGCACTGCAGTCACTGTCGGAGACTGGCTACATGCTTTGGGCCCACCACGTTGTACCACCTTATCAATACAATGTTGTGTTCGTTCCAGGACAGTCGCTATCGGAGACTGGCTACATGCTGTGGGGCCCACCACGTTGTACCACCTTATCAGTGCAATGTTGTGATCGCTGCACTGCAGTCACTGTCGGAGACTGGCTACATGCTGTGGGGCCCACCACGTTGTACCACCTTATCAATACAATGTTGTGTTCGTTCCAGGAGAGTCGCTATCGGAGACTGGCTACATGCTGTGTGTCCCACCACGTTGTACCTTCTTATCAATACAATGATGTGCTCGTTCCAGGACAGTCACTGTCGGAGACTGGCTACATGCTGTGGGGCCCACCACGTTGTACCACCTTATCAATACAATGTTGTGATCGCTGCACTGCAGTCACTGTCGGAGACTGGCTACATGCTGTGGGGCCCACCACGTTGTACCACCTTATCAATACAATGTTGTGATCGCTGTACTGCAGTCGCTATCGGAGACTGGCTACATGCTGTGGGCCCACCACGTTGTACCACCTTATCAATACAATGTTGTGTTCGTTCCAGGACAGTCGCTATCGGAGACTAGCTACATGCTGTGGGGCCCACCACGTTGTACCACCTTATCAGTGCAATGCTGTGATCGCTGCACTGCAGTCACTGTCGGAGACTGGCTACATGCTTTGGGCCCACCACGTTGTACCACCTTATCAATACAATGTTGTGTTCGTTCCAGGACAGTCGCTATCGGAGACTGGCTACATGCTGTGGGGCCCACCACGTTGTACCACCTTATCAGTGCAATGTTGTGATCGCTGCACTGCAGTCACTGTCGGAGACTGGCTACATGCTGTGGGGCCCACCACGTTGTACCACCTTATCAATACAATGTTGTGTTCGTTCCAGGAGAGTCGCTATCGGAGACTGGCTACATGCTGTGGGGCCCACCACGTTGTACCTTCTTATCAATACAATGATGTGCTCGTTCCAGGACAGTCACTGTCGGAGACTGGCTACATGCTGTGGGGTCCACCACGTTGTACCACCTTATCAATACAATGTTGTGTTCGTTCTAGGACAGTCGCTATCGGAGACTGGCTACATGCTGTGGGGTCCACCACGTTGTACCACCTTATCAATACAATGTTGTGCTCGTTTCAGGACAGTCGCTATCGGAGACTGGCTACATGGTTTGGGGCCCGCCCTGTGACGACCCTCACAAATGTGGGAATGATACATCTAAGGCCCACTGCGGGGTCATGTCGCGCTTCTCTCCAGGTCTCTATGTCCACAGATGTGACCAACTGTTTGGCTTCTTCTGTGAAAAGGAACTTTGGTAAGTAACTCGACAAGTAAGTTTAATGGTTACAGAATTATGTAAACAGGAACAAAACAAACATTTGTAAGACTCTACATTTGAAAACAATTTTCTTCGATAATAATGAACTCAGTCCGACTCTGTGGTTAGTGTGGTTAGCTGCCATTCCCGGAGGCCTGGCTTCGATTCTCGGCTCTGCCACGTAATGTGAAAAGTGGGACGAGGGTTGGAACGGGGTCCACTGAGCCTGGGGAGGTCAAGTGCAAAGAGGGGCTTCTGTTGCGACCTCAGCCATCCCCGGAGTGGTTCTCCACGATTTCTCCACTTGTTCTCCAGGCAAATGGTACTTAACTTATATACACGGCCGCTTCTTTCCCTCATCCTTGCCTGTTCTTTTCAATCTTCCCATCTCCCACAAAGCTCCTGTCCAGCACAGCGCGTAAGGCTTCCAGGAGGAGGTGGTGGTCCTTCTTCGCAGTTTTACCCCCGACCAAGTATCTCACGTTCCAGGACACTCCCTTGAGGATCGCTGGCTGAGTCCGCGGGAAAAGTCTAACCTGGACGTTAAACAGTTGATGAAATGAAATGAAAATGGTTAAGTCAGCTAATAGAAGCAGGTAGCTTCACCCGGCTATGTTACTGGAGCCAAGTGGCGGAAAGTAACTCGACCGCCCAAAGGGACACTGGAGCCCATCATGCAGCGTCTGCTCTCCAGGTTAGGGGCGGCTGAACAAATGCAGCGTGCAATGGGGAAACACTCCCTACGATAAGCATCCATGGATAGATTTCAACATGGAGATACAGTCATTTTACTGATCATGAACTTCCGAAAGCAAGATCCGGTAAGGGAGGAAATCCAACAACCACCAAAGCCCCTCGGGTCGTTAGGATGTGAAATCCTTCCTACAGAAGCCACGACAACTTGAGGAATGAAGGTTCTTGGAATTTGAGGAATCTTTTGAGAGCAAAAACATGAAGAGAGCTAAAACCTTTGATTTATTTTATTTTAACTTAATTAATTAATGATTTAATTTATTTATTAAATTGCTGATTTACAACATGGTAGTAAACCCCAAATTACAGTAAACCTAAAATTCTTTAAAGTACTTATTAAATTACATTGACACAAATTCTTCGATCTTGATAACTCAATTATTAATTCAATTACATTGATAAACGTCTTATATCTTAAAAGCTGAAAATTAAATTCTTAATAACTATATTACTGACTTAATTATTCAATTATTCGGTACCTACAATAACTTTCTGACATCTTTCAGTGGGATGTTAGTTCTTAGTGTACCTGCAAAACATTTTGTGAATATGGATATTGACGTGGCGAATTCCAAGTTATTGCCTGTGTTTCTACATAACCTATAGAGTGGTAATGGCAGTCGTCAGAGCTCTTACAGCCCTACAAGTGCTGCGTTCTCTTCAGTGTGAGCGAGGTACCCAGAAATTCAACAGGGACACTAAATACACGTATTATCAATTTTATTGTCTAATAATTTATGCAGGAACTTGACATCAATTATTTGTCGCTGAATTTCAAGGCGGATCCTTCCGACACTGGTTACTAAAGTTTTGTATGGCACCATAAATGGGTAAAAGCCATGTGTTAGGTGATGGAGGAATCTTACAAAACGTTTTTGCACTCTTTCGATTAACTTAATATATTTATCGAACCTTGGACTCCATACAACGCCAGCATATTCCAGTTTAGTTCGTACAAAGGTATTACAGCGTGCTATGATGGGATTCGTCTTCCTGAACAGTTTTGTGTTCCGTATGACAAATCCAAATGCCCGCTAGGCCTCTCCTGACACCTTGTTTCATGAGCTGTAAAAGTAAGACCCGTGTCATGCCGGACGCCAAAGTCTCTGACTTGGTCAACTTCCTGAAGGGCGTTTGGACCAAGCTTGTATGGAAAGATAGCTTTACTCTTTTTCCGGGTCAAACCGGCACCGTCCTCAACGCCACCAGAACAACCCTTCGGACGATGGGCTTATAACCTGACACGCCTAGGAGTGAGGCTCCCAGATGAAAATGTTGGTAGCGTGTCCGCCCCAGAAAGGGAATTAAAGCGAACACCATAGAGAGGTCAAACTAGTCATGTAGAAACAACAATAACACACAAGAATCCACCAAACAAGACGACAACACACACTTAGCTCAGAAGGTGGGAGGAAGAAGAAAAAGGCCGCGGTCAAAAATTGAAAACGAAACAGTGGCAGCGCTTCATTGATTTACTGAAATGAAAATCCACGTTTGGTAACACAAGTGACTTTAATTCACTTAAGAAAATATGTTGCAACAACTTAAAAGTGTAAATGAAGATTCTCGTGGAAATTAAAATTCTTGAAGGCTTTTAAAACCTTCTGGATATCTTTTGGAAACTATAAAATGTCATTCAGTTTTGGAATCTTTAAAAAACCAGTAAGTTGGAAACCAGTTAACCTTGTTAAAATAAAGTGAAATGTTATTTAAACTTCTCACCGCTCACCACCCTCTAGGTCCCCGGTACCACCTAGGGGTGATGAGGTGAATAACCTTACCCACCAGGGTGAGAGAAGAAGAGAGAGGAAAAGAGAGAGAGAGAGAGAGAGAGAGAGAGAGAGAGAGAGAGACAGATGGAGACCCTGGCGAGAAGGTTGTTAGCGTGCCCGCCCCAAAATGGGAGTGATAGCGAACACGAGGAAGGGTGATGGGCACAAGAACAACAACAAGTACAGTCACAATATTAAAAAAACACGAACCATAGAAAAACTTACCGGAAACAGCGGAGGAAGACGACTAAAAGGCCGTGGAAGTTAATCAGAGGCAGTGCTCCACCGAACGTGGCGAATGAAAACCAGCATTTACATGAAGTTTAAAAAAAAAACTTAATGGAAGGGCAAATAGTAAGTAACAAACCAAGTCATTAAGATGATAAAGCCTAAGTTTATTTTTAAAACGTAATGCCAGAATGTAAATAAAATCAACGTAAGGTTGAAAAATGGAAAAGGAAATTAACAATAAGTAAAATAAATTAGAATATACCCAGGTGGGGTTTAAAAGAAAATTAATTCATTACTAAATAACAATTAATGAAAAATAAATACTCTTTAACAGATAATAAATAGAGAACTTGATGAAAACAACAAGAAAGAAAGGGTGACCTCCGTACCTAATTAAATGTGATCAGAAAACAACGGAAAACCAATAGACTTTCTTACATAAATGTTACCTTAAATTAAATGTGATCGATCACGGATAGTTAAATAAATTTAAAAAAGTATCAAGTTAACAATTATTCCATAAAATGGATCTTCAACGCGGTCGCTTCTCATAATTACCAAATTTGAAATCGTTCAGTTTCCACCAAGGACAGTTTCCAAGACAAACAGAATTTTACGTTAAAATACCTCCTCACGCGGGGCAAGGAAATGGTAACACAACATAAAAGGAGGAGAAAATAAATAAATTAATTTAAACAGTAAACGATACACTCAACCCCGAAATATATAATTCAAAATCCACAGCGGCTCAACACGCCAGACAACTCTTAACCCGACAACAATACCCACACGAACCGTTGCCAAGGTAACCACCAAAACAAAAGCAACGCCTCCAAAAACACGGAGGAAAACAGGCTAGAGAAAAATTTTAATTCACCCGAAAACCCCAGAAGGGGGAGGGGAGAAGAAAACATACCAAACAAATTAGAAAACAAAACGCAGGAAAGCAAACAGAAAGCCGAAAAGGTAAAGCTCGGTACCTTGGAGACTGTACCTTGGTTTGCAAAAGGTTACAATTTAAGTGCCAAAAGTAGATCAGTAAAATTTTAAATTAATAATTCCAATTTAGTTCATGGTGAACCTTCCACATTACTGTGATTAGTTGCCGAAACTGTTTTTCAGATTTCCGATACCACACACACGAATTGATATTAATTTAACGACGAAGTCCAAATATTTATTATTATTATTATTATTACTTTTCCAGAAATCTCCGAAAGTATCAAAATTCACTTCTGGTCGACGTTTAGAATGATTTCAAACACTGGTACATACCTTTGGTGATGAAGAAATGAGAGGAATTTTAACCTGACATTGTTGACGAAGAAAATACAGTCACACCGCTGGCATCCAGACCTCGTTGTGAAGTATCCAGACGAAAAATAAATCCAAAAAAAAAGCTCAAAGGAAAAGGCAGGAGGTCTTCAACTAGTTCATACGGGGAAAATCCCCGTTAACGTGAAGATTACGGAGGTTTCCAGGTATACCACGACTCCATGACGCCGGACACAAAACCACACCAGTTCGACATGGCGGACTGAAGCGAACTGCCTCTCGCGTCGGCAAGCAAGCGAGGAGGAGGCCAGTTTTGCCTGGTAGTAGGCCTGCGCATGCGCGGCCAAACAGAGCTAGGAGAACGGCGCGCGGCATACATTAGCTTAAAACGGGAAGTCGAGCATTCAATTGACACAGATATTCTAGGGCTCACAGGCCAGTTCAAAATGTTTATAAGGGGGAGGCTCACATTATTTAATATTGTCTCAGCCCTCCCGCCCCGAATCGACGACAAAATCTCATGCACATGCCATCAATGATGAGGTGGTCACACATACACTAAATTTGGGCGGAGCAGTCCAACAGAAAACGACCACCAAGACTAACTCATTTTTAGTTAGAAGTTCACATGACCAGGTTAATAGTCCAAGACACAGTTCCATATCACATAGTTTTTAGAAATAATAGGCGGGGTGCGATCAACATCAGTGTCCAGAAACGTTAACCGAGCACACGGTAAATCACCAGAGTAATGTTTGTCATCAAATAGAGAGCACAATGACCAGAGTTCACCAAATATTCAGGTTCACCCAATACACATTGTTTCAATGCATCACACAATGATATAGTTTATGACACATGACACAGTTCACCTTGAGGTTTGGCAACTCTCACACTAATCACAGATATACTGACCAAAATTAAACAAAACCACATGATTATAAGTCCACGCATCCAGGTTATTTTCTCAAGCACGGTGGTAAATTAATTTTTAATGCATGAATACCTTTACAAGTCTCCTATGATATTAAGGGAATGCATGATCTCGAGTTGCAAAAGGGGGACAACAGGGGAAAGAAACGCACAACGGGACCAGGGGAGGACCAAAGAAAAGCGCAATTGGTGAATGAAATCTCCAAAATAAGTGAACCGCAAATTTTAGATCAATACAGTTTGATACGCTTGATTGAGTCAGGGCCACGGTACACCACTCAAACACAGAAGAGAGTAGTCAACAGGGTAAGCACCAGTTAGTACACGGAGTATCCATAATACCGGAATGGAACGAGCAACCACACCCATCACCATAGCCAAACAAGACCTCAAACTTCGACACTCGATTCGGTTAACAATCAAATACCCAGAATTAAAATCACCGCAAAAACAACAACCCATAATCAAGAGCATCAACCACAACATAAGGTGCCATGACCTCAGTGCCAAAAAGCAATTTTCCACAGGAGCCCAAATTAGATGCACAGAGTGAAACAACGCCTAGCTTACAAGTACCAGCATGACAGTACAACTTCTTACCACCACTAACTAAACATAAATAAATATGACACAGGTCAAGAAATTTTTCCACTAGACGAAGGTCATTACACAGGCATACTCCAATGAAAGCAAGTTAAGTCCAAGATTTGAATTTAGTAGATACAGGGTTACGACACAGTGAAGAATCAACCACTAACAGATTCCAAAATCCACTGACAAGAGCACTAGGGAAAAAAAAGGAAATTTCAAATACAGGTTCAACTTCCCACATCAAAATACACCACCTAATTGAATAAGAGTGAGGACAAGCAACCAAGACACAATAGATAAATCTAGCTTCAAGAAGTCAGAGTTAGGATATTAAATATTGAAAATCCAAGGCTTAAAAGGGTGAACATGTTTAGAGCAAGGGAAGGATTGACTGGACCAGTTGGAGACTTCTTAAGGTATCCAGATGGAGGGTTCGCGAATAGTCTGTCATCGACAACCAATCAGCCAAGCAACACCAGGCAACCGCACACATCATTAGTCACAAATAAGCAACCTGGAATTAACGGAACAGAAATAGGGATAGAAGAATCACAGGAGGGAACGCAATCTGGAATCAGTAACCAACCTACTACACAGAACCTTAAATACAATTAATTTCACAATGGCCAGCCAATCAAATTAAAAGGCAAAGTAAAACCTCAGATCGGAAGACCAAAATGGAAAATATCGAGCAATGACGCTCACAACGTACACCACCGGATACCCAATAGGGTCTCGGCATTACCCGGTCTACAAATACGTGACTTTCCCATCACACTGTCGCTCTACAGCCAACAGGTACTTTCTCCTATCCTCCAGGAGAGCAAGCAAATAAAACATAAGTGGCGGAATACGAGGCGGGTCCATGGAAAATGCTCGCAGTAGCATGAAGAAGGCAGTACTCTACAAGAAGACCCCATAATCTACTCGCAGGAAGATTCCAGTACCGACCAAGGGAGCACTACTCCGTCCCATACCAGAGTAGCAAACCCAGAGCACGGTAAGATGATAAACACCAATGTCAACAGACACTAAGAGATCCACTGAGAACAATGAAACACCATAGAGTGGTAGGTAAAATTAAAATGAGCTTTACAGATGAAGAAATTACAGACACGACATCAGATCAATAGGAAATGCATGGAGACAGGGAAAGAAAAACCCGAGCAAACCAAACAGACACATTACTGAAGACCAACAAGCTAATTCTGAGAGTAGTAGATTCATGTAGAGGAAAATGGCCATATCCACAGAACACGGAGGTAAATCAAAGACAGACACGAACACTGCCCATACCAAGGTGCCAACATCACCAAATAATACAATACCAAAGAATAACCCAACCATGACAAACCACACCGGACATGTGTCAGCTCCACAAAGGGATTAAAGGAACACAAACATCCTCAACAACATGCCGTGAAGTTCTCATGCCACCCCAAAATAAATCCCCAAAAATAATCCACGGTACCGTCACAACACAACCACCTTACATATGTCCAAAGCCATCCCAATCAAGGTTCAAAAGGGCATATACCACCCCTCAGGCAGAGGATCGTCAACAACACAACACAAGACCCGACAAGTAGATATGGTAGGGAATACTTGAACCCACAACTCAAAGGAATTAGATAAGTACCAAAAGGTTAACAAAATTTTGACAACACATATTCTAGGCCTATAATTACCATGGCAGTGCACGATACCAAAATGGAGTGAATAATCGGGCATAAGAAACACTAAACCACCAAGTAATGTTTACAGCAGGATGAAATCCAAAGCAGTAGTTCAGAAAAGGTCAGTCAGATTAATTACTACACAGCAAGGCAAGTTACGAGTAGCAAAACTTGAAGTGGCCCAGACACCAGATAAATATCCTTGAACTAGTTGATAGGTTACACGAGGAAGATGGTTCACGACACACCAGAAATAGTGAAACACGCTCGACCAAAAATCAGGAAGGAAAAAAAAACCAGTTAAAACTATAATAGCTCAGGCACAAGGCCATCCAGTTATCCCAACCTAATACCGGCCAACATGGCCCAACCACAACTGATGACTGCCTCAAAAACAGTTGACAGAAAGGATAACTCCAATCACGAACCAAGACCAGGCATACATACATATTCACGGATGGGATGATGAAATGAAAAGACACTCAAGCCAACAACACACAGCACTCAGCCAAGGCACAAACACACAAAGCTCGGTAATGATTGAGGCACATCATATAGGCAGATTCAATATACCAAATTCCACACAAGGATGGGAACACGTCTCTAGTAACAGGTCAAATAAACCAGACATGATCTCACAAGGGTGCATATTTAACGCCACACTAAAAGCCAACTACACTTCAGATAACAGAAACTTAAACCAAATTTAAAGAAATAATAAAAGACAAGTAAGGTTAAGCAATTTCCAAATTTAAACAACCAACCCAAGAGAACAGAAACATTACAGGCTTGATAAGTTCCAAAATACCATGATGTTGCCCACTAGATTATCAGATACTAACAGCCAAGAACGGTTACTGGCATGGAAACAACAGAGGTTAGCCATAAGTTAGTAGGGGCAAATAACTTTACCCACACAGCCCCAATTAAATGAAAGGCACATACGACCACCAACGCCATAACACCAGGTCACAGTTCAAAACCATGAAAGGGCATAACACATCACCGTACACTTCAGCACATAACCGTTTACACATATAAGTAGGCATATTTGGACATGCTTAGTGGCCAGGTCAAATTATAATCAGAATCACACACCAGAGTTAACGCAGTAAGAAGGTATTAAATTTAGAAGACAAATAAACGGTTAGCATGTACACCACCGAGGTACCATACAGGAAATATGCTAGAAATGATAATAACAACATTAAGTCTCGGAGCCCAAAGCAAGGCCAGAACAGGTAACACAACAAGGTGATCCCAGGACACACAATGTCACTCTCCAAAAGCAACCGAGCAACCTTCACATAACATAATGATCAGAAAAGCTCTCCACGATTAAACCAGATTAATTCCCACCGAAATCGCAACCACAGTATGCAGGTAGGCAGCAAAAATACAAGGTTGACAGCCAGTACACATATTACAGGACATGTACCAAGCGGTAGTACACCAGTAGCCCTGAGTCAACCAAGTCATACTCCATTACAAGTTGTTCAATTATTACAACTTCCACCAACCCAGAATAATTAATTACATGCAGTCACTCACCAAATCCGCCAGGAAAAAGGAAGAAAAATTTACAGGTCACCTCGAAACAGCAAGGCAGAAGCAGAAATTTACAGCACAGGTACCCAAAGGGTTCCAAAATCATAATCAGCAAGTAGGTAAGTCCATACAGCTCAGCATAAACACAGTTGAAAGCAACAGGGAACTCCAATACACAGGTACATGAAACAAATAACATAGGGAATTACACGAGATCCTTGCATTTCCTTTTACAATAGTTATTGACAATAACACCATTTGTTTCTTAAGTCATTGATTTTCATTCACCAACATTCACTACAGCACTGCACCAAGCAAGGGTAGGAGGGGAGGAAAGTTAGGTTGCGCAAGGCAGAAACAACAGAGATTAGGCAGCAGAGCAACAACAGTGGAACAACAAACAACCACGCTCTGCTACCACTCTCACCGCTCACCACCCTCTAGGTCCCCGGTACCACCTAGGGGTGATGAGGTGAATAACCTTACCCACCAGGGTGAGAGAAGAAGAGAGAGGAAAAGAGAGAGAGAGAGAGAGAGAGAGAGAGACAGATGGAGACCCTGGCGAGAAGGTTGTTAGCGTGCCCGCCCCAAAATGGGAGTGATAGCGAACACGAGGAAGGGTGATGGGCACAAGAACAACAACAAGTACAGTCACAATATTAAAAAAACACGAACCATAGAAAAACTTACCGGAAACAGCGGAGGAAGACGACTAAAAGGCCGTGGAAGTTAATCAGAGGCAGTGCTCCACCGAACGTGGCGAATGAAAACCAGCATTTACATGAAGTTTAAAAAAAAACTTAATGGAAGGGCAAATATTAAGTAACAAACCAAGTCATTAAGATGATAAAGCCTAAGTTTATTTTTAAAACGTAATGCCAGAATGTAAATAAAATCAACGTAAGGTTGAAAAATGGAAAAGGAAATTAACAATAAGTAAAATAAATTAGAATATACCCAGGTGGGGTTTAAAAGAAAATTAATTCATTACTAAATAACAATTAATGAAAAATAAATACTCTTTAACAGATAATAAATAGAGAACTTGATGAAAACAACAAGAAAGAAAGGGTGACCTCCGTACCTAATTAAATGTGATCAGAAAACAACGGAAAACCAATAGACTTTCTTACATAAATGTTACCTTAAATTAAATGTGATCGATCACGGATAGTTAAATAAATTTAAAAAAGTATCAAGTTAACAATTCTTCCATAAAATGGATCTTCAACGCGGTCGCTTCTCATAATTACCAAATTTGAAATCGTTCAGTTTCCACCAAGGACAGTTTCCAAGACAAACAGAATTTTGCGTTAAAATACCTCCTCACGCGGGGCAAGGAAATGGTAACACAACATAAAAGGAGGAGAAAATAAATAAATTAATTTAAACAGTAAACGATACACTCAACCCCGAAATATATAATTCAAAATCCACAGCGGCTCAACACGCCAGACAACTCTTAACCCGACAACAATACCCACACGAACCGTTGCCAAGGTAACCACCAAAACAAAAGCAACGCCTCCAAAAACACGGAGGAAAACAGGCTAGAGAAAAATTTTAATTCACCCGAAAACCCCAGAAGGGGGAGGGGAGAAGAAAACATACCAAACAAATTAGAAAACAAAACGCAGGAAAGCAAACAGAAAGCCGAAAAGGTAAAGCTCGGTACCTTGGAGACTGTACCTTGGTTTACAAAAGGTTACAATTTAAGTGCCAAAAGTAGATCAGTAAAATTTTAAATTAATAATTCCAATTTAGTTCATGGTGAACCTTCCACATTACTGTGATTAGTTGCCGAAACTGTTTTTCAGATTTCCGATACCACACACACGAATTGATATTAATTTAACGACGAAGTCCAAATATTTATTATTATTATTATTATTACTTTTCCAGAAATCTCCGAAAGTATCAAAATTCACTTCTGGTCGACGTTTAGAATGATTTCAAACACTGGTACATACCTTTGGTGATGAAGAAATGAGAGGAATTTTAACCTGACATTGTTGACGAAGAAAATACAGTCACACCGCTGGCATCCAGACCTCGTTGTGAAGTATCCAGACGAAAAATAAATCCAAAAAAAAAGCTCAAAGGAAAAGGCAGGAGGTCTTCAACTAGTTCATACGGGGAAAATCCCCGTTAACGTGAAGATTACGGAGGTTTCCAGGTATACCACGACTCCATGACGCCGGACACAAAACCACACCAGTTCGACATGGCGGACTGAAGCGAACTGCCTCTCGCGTCGGCAAGCAAGCGAGGAGGAGGCCAGTTTTGCCTGGTAGTAGGCCTGCGCATGCGCGGCCAAACAGAGCTAGGAGAACGGCGCGCGGCATACATTAGCTTAAAACGGGAAGTCGAGCATTCAATTGACACAGATATTCTAGGGCTCACAGGCCAGTTCAAAATGTTTATAAGGGGGAGGCTCACATTATTTAATATTGTCTCAAACTGGCAATAAACAGGAACTATAAAATATAAGTAAATTAGAGTTGGTTGGAAGAAAACAAAATGCTGTCCTCGATAAGAAAACTAATTAAAACAAGAAGGATTAAAGCTTACCTAAAAGACCGGTCGCCAACCTTAAAATTAATTAAACTTAACATCTAGAAAATTATTAGCCCTAGGCTGCAGTAAAATTCCACAATTAAGAACTCCTTTTTTTTTTATCAATGTGAGCCGACGCAAGGTTAGTATTTTACACCAGCGAATAACGCTAATCGCCTTTCAAGAATTACAAAACCGTGAAAAACAAATTACAAACAAAATTTAGGATCACATCACACTAGGTGCACACGAAAATCAAAACATATACACATTAAGGAAGTTAGCCCAACAATCGAATCAACAATACGTTCCTAAGGCAATAACAACAAAGAGCATGTCCCGAAAGACAAACGACACAGGACTATCCCCAAATAGAATATTAAATAATAAGAGCCGGAATAAGCAGAACAGAAAACGATAAATTAGCCCAAAAGCCCCCCCCCCCCAAATAAAATTTATTAAGGTTAACCAAAATTAAACAGGTCCTTGCGCTGGCTCCCGATTCACATGCAGTTCTAAAAATATTTACGCGGTAAAATATAGTAGAACTTAAAATTAATTTTGAAAACCAGTCCACACCACGGTTTTCTATTAAAACATCAAGATGAAAGTTCTTTTTTCGATCACGTGGTAACGTAACGAACTTGCAGTCATTATACGAGTCGAAGATTACTTTGTTATTACCCTGGATAAGGATCACTTTTGGAACACATAACCAAAATTAATTCTTGGAATTTTTCTGTTCTTTTGAAGGTAGAAATCCCATGAGTAGGTAAAAGCTGAAACTTACACTTGTTAATCCATACACAACGAAGCAACGCTGAGGGCTACCTTTCACAACTAACTAACTAACAATGCTTTCATTCCCCACCCTGAAGAAGTGGGGAGGGCCACCTAGAGGGTAACGCCCTCTCTCTGGCCAAGAGATGCGGGCAGGTTGGGGAGATGTGATTGAAGAAGGAGGTGGGTAAAGGATGTGAAGAAGTAGGAGATGGGATAGGATTTATGTCTATGCCTAGAGATTGAATAAACGCTTTATTTAATTCATAAGTACATAGTAAAGCACATAGATGATTTACGGAAGGGTGTGAGGGATAAGGTATTGTGCAAGGGGGAGAGATGAAGTTTGGAAGGAAGTGCCGGGGTAAAGGTGCAAGGTGAGGAGATGGAGGATGGCTGTCATATGATTGAGGGAAGCGATGAGAAGACGAAGGAGTTCAAATGTTGGGAGGGGTGGGGGGATGAAACCAGTTGGAGGAAGGGGTGGACACACTGGTGGAGATAGGTAAACAGGAGGAGGAACTGGCCGGGGGCGACGAGACGTTTGATGAGGGGGTTGGCGACCGGGTGAGGGTGGGGAATGAGAGGGTTCCACTCGATAATGTTGGCCGTGGACATTGACACCGGTGGTGATGAGCTGGAGGACGGCCTCAGATGTAGACAGTTGGAGCCGAACCAGAAATGTTGGGCCATGGGCGTTCCGAATCCGGATAGCACGTCGGACCGGAATGCCCGCTGCACGAATTTCTTGTAGAACGTCCCTGTCGGAAATTTCAGGTGGAATTCCACGTAGTACACAGCTATACACAGCTGGAGGGAACTGTGAAGATGCCTGGGTCGATGATGTCTGGACGGCGGCTGCTGCGGTGTTGGCTGGCGAAGATATCGATGGCGAAGCGGCGATAGTTGAGTCCGGCGTGCTAGCAGGGAGTTGCTGAAGGGCAGTGGACGAAGAAATTGGGAGAGATGACGACATAACAGATGATGGGTGACAAGTGGTAACTCTTGTGACAGGAAGGGAACAAAGGATACTAGCGGACGTCGTGGTGGTGGTGGTAATGATGGTGGTTGTTGGTAAGGAGGGTGTTGATGGCTGAAGCGTCGTCCAGGATGAGGGCTCGTGAACAACTGGGACAAGTGTTGGTGATTCGAAGAGTTGGGCTTGAATATCCGGAGAGGTTTGCACCACTGCATAGTTCTTACAATGGATCGTCGCGCCGGAAGCGAAGGGGCGGCGGAGGGCGTCCTCTCCGCTGAGATTCACTAGAATCTGCGTAGAGGGTGTAGAGGTGTGGCCAACCGTCAATCTGTAGGCATTATGTACTGGGAAGTCAGCGGCGAGTAGGTCATCGATGATATCTTCTTCGGAGATGTCTGGATCCACTCCGGGGATGATACAATAGGCCATGGTCGTGGGGAGATCAACAGCCAACGAGGCGTCGACCTATATGCTGATTAGGGTCGGCTAGGTGGCAAGTATAGATGAAGGCCGCCCGGCCGCGCAAAAATTGGAAGTTTCGACGGCGGAGAGTTTGTCCACTTTTGTGTATGTGGTCGTGTGTGTCCTTTCACAACCATAAAAGGAGAAGAAATATGCAGATTAACTGCTCTTAGCACACATGAAGGAATAACTGCCAGGTTAAAGGGCTCCGAATGTCCACAGAGGCCTGGTTTTATCCAGGATCAGAGCCGCCAACCAGAAGCATATCGCTGCTCCACCACACACAACTTACTCTCATGGCAATTCAATCCAAACCGAGAAGCGTGGCTTCCCCTCGCTGCTGCTCGCACGCGCGCAGAATCCCTCAGTCGGTCTCGAAAGTTCAAAGCCTATCCGCCAGAGCGTAGCACATCATAGACCGACTAGGTATGATGAACAAGCTCGAACAAAGATGTTACTTATTAAATGTGATGCGACAATGTTCATTCTCAAAGTTCGTTTAATGGTGAAGATACCAGTCCAAATGGGAGGTTCGGTACACTAAATACTGTCACACGGGTGAATGGCATTATTACACATTTCGAGACGTTAACTTTTAGTTTGTTCATATGACTCCACATCAGAATACCATCAAGGTCATTCTGTAGTAAGTAGTAGGCTTGTGTTGAGCTAACTTGTCTGAATATTTTGAAGTCATCGGCATAAAGGAGACAATTGGAATTTCTTACATGTTTAGGTAAATCATTTATGAAAATCACTAACATAATTGGGCCCAGGTTCGAACCCTGAACGATTCCCGAATTTACATTTTATTCCATAGAGGAATTTCCGAGATACTGAACTTATTGTTTTCTATCAGTTGATAAGTACAAAAAAATTGAGCATATCTCGCGAGAAGCCAAATCTACTCAATTTATTTAGTAATATATCATGATCCACGCTGTCAACTGCCTTTTCAAAATATGTGTAGACAATGTCCATTTGCCCCCATTATCTAATTGATCCTGACACAGATTAACGAGATGTGTGACTGTAGATACAAACCCAGATATTAGTGATCCAATGTGTAAGATAAACTCGAAACCTGGTCGATAGCTTTTAGTTAACAGCTGATCACCGAGACATTTTACAAACATCAGGGACAGTTTGTGTTTTAAGAGCAAGATTATAAAGAAAATACAATGGCTTCCTAAGAACCCCTTTACGATAATGGAGGTATCTGATGTCTTCGGCTTTAATTGTCTCAATGCTCTGTCAGTATCTTCCATCGTTACTTTATCGATGTGTAAAGTTTGTGAGTCACTAGTATTATCTGTGGGAATATCGTACAGAGCAGTGTGTTGAGAATACCTAGCAAACCTATCCACAACAGATTCTCCACTCTTTAACTCCTCATTATTGTGCCACATATTATTACAAGCTCCCAAGTTACGTTTTCTACCTTTTACATGAGACCAATTATTTTACAGTCATGTGAAATGGTGTCTTCGGTAGTCGTTACATATTTCCTATAAGCTACTTTCACATCTGCCTTAATTTTGCTTCTGACTTGCTTAAATTTGTTGGGAGTTACCTTTACCCTTTAAATGGAAATCTTTCTGTTTTAGGCCTCCAATAATCTCTCTTGTGAACCTCTGTGAAGCCTCTGTGAATTAGCCACTGGAACGTTTCTTCGCAACACCGTGTACAGTTGACTGTAGAAAGTATTTACAGCCGAATTTATTTCCGTGCTGTTGTATAGCTCATTGCAGTCAGCGTCTCTTAATTGCGTGTACAGATGCTCAAATTTAGCTTTCCTAGAATTAAATCTTGTTTCCATTTTTAGCCTGAAATTCCTTAGAACACTTTTCAGCTGTAAATGTCACTTTAAAGAAGGGCGGTGGTTATCTTCCGGTAAGACAAGGAATGTGTCCCTAGAAACTTCTAATTGCGTATAGTTGGTAAAAATTAAGTTAAGAGTAATCCCATTGCAATTTTTCACCGTGTTTTGAGATGTTAGTTCGAAAAGGCGACTGTTACCACCATAGGGACTGAGGACTGTACTTGTTATCATGGGAATGCTAAAGTCACCCGCTATGATCATGTTATTGTTGTAAATTTCATAATGGGCTTCCAGCCACTTTCTGGTATGACTCAAGATTAGTGGCGGGGGGATGTAGACAGCACAAACAAAACAAATGTTTCCCAGTAGTTCTAATTTAAAAACAAGGCCTCTGACGTACGTGCAAAGCCTTCGGCCTTAAGGACCTTAATGCTTTTCTTCACTGCTATGAGCACTCCACCCCCTCTCCTGTCTGACTTGTCGGTACACTCGGTATACAGTGCTACAGACCTCACTGTCGTATCATCAAGCCAGGTTTCACCTAATATCTACATTATTTGACAATAAACTTTCATTAAAGGGGTCTAATTTGGTTCTCATTCCTCGTACAATCTGATAGTAAATATTTATCAATTTTAGCTCGCCCTCTACACCTTTTCAAGCTCCTCGATACAATTAATGATCACTACTGGTGAACCCTAACTTTTCCACATTTTAATAGTTCCATTTCTTACTCATAGGAAAGCCTCTTCTGTTCGGCAGCAGCTAGAACCTTCCTCTTCTCCGGAACCAGGCTGTCGTTCACGTACATATTGGAGTCTCCTTCCTCTTCACACGGCGACGTTCGATGAGTTTCTCCTTGTCGAAGCATCGCACTATCGGTCTGTATTGTGGGACGCGTCACCCAGAGAGTGTACCTTCTGTTCTCCCTCTAAAGTACGGTTCTCCGCAGCCTTCACTTTGGCACGCACATTGATATTTTCCTGCGTTAAAAATTCAAGTTTAGCCAAACACTGAGCTATATCATACTGGTGTTTCTTTAGAAGGCTGGCCTTATCATGGAGTTTAGTGTAATGAATTGCCTTGCTCTATTTCCTTCTCGTCATGCACCTTTTTAACTTCCTTAATTTCTTCCCTAAACCTGTTAACAGTTTCGATCACGTGAGCAATTGACGGAGATGTTTCTTCGTCACAATGTTTACATGAATCATCACTGCTTCTATCGACACTTTAGCACTTCAAGTGGTACCAGTAGGTATCTCCTATACTTCTTTTTACAAATATAACGTTCCTAACTCATCACTTTTCAAAATTTACACCTTTGACAATCGTCAAAACCCACCAGGTTTTGAAACAGTTAAGAGTTAACGTGCTATTTCACTTAAAATACACAGTTTTGAGGAGCTCCACGTACGCATGGTTTCACTCTGCTGCCATGAGGAATTGACGAGAAGGTACGATATCAGTACTCTAGATATATACGAAACAATATGGGAGGTTAATGGAGACTTCTACTCTGAGGAATTCCGAGTTATTCACAGCGGAGAATTATTTCGACTCAACGGGTTAGTACTAATCATAAGTGCCAAGTTCTCACGTAATGTAATAAACACTTATGACATCAGTGATAGCCTCTTGATGATAAAGATGAGTAGTTGACCTACGGACTTAGTTGTCATCCAGGCATACTTTTCCACATCTGCCCATGATGATAGAGAGTTACAACTATCGACGATCTACTCAAGCTGACCAATGACGAAGGCAATGTGTTATTAATGGGTGACTTCAATGCAGCGGTTGGCTCACTCAATGGCAAGAAAACCACAGGGAAGTTTGGTTTAGGAAAACGAACCAGAGGGACAACGGACTCTTAGAATTCCGTGAACAACACGAAATGGTAACTGTGAAGTGTATAACAGAAGAACTTACACACTGAAAGCACGAGATAACAAGATCGGTTACCTTTTAGCTAAACAACGTTACCGGAATTGAGTAAAATCTAGCCACAGTTACCCAGGTCCAGACGTTGACAGTGACCATAATTTTGTCCTAGCTAAATGCAATATACAGCTAAGAAGAACACAGGAAACCAAAAAGACAAAATGGCACTTGGGTGGTTTGAAGAATGAAAAACTAAACAGTTATTCAAAGAGATGACCAATGAAGTGATTGCAAGATAATGAGAATAATTAAGATGATGGTTCAAGATAAAGAATGGAATAGTAGAGGCTACAAATGAAGTTGTAGGTAAGAGGAAACTGGAGCATGAAAACAGTGCATGACGGATGAGATATTAAATCTTATAGAAAAGAGGAATATAGTGAGGTAAGAAAATAAATTGGAATACTGTAAAATAATAAAATGTCAGATCACAATTAAATGTAGAGAAGAGAAAGAAAAGCGGGCAAAATAAATAGCCGAAAAAATTGAAAATGTTGCGAGAAATAAAATACAAGATCAGGATATCATAAAATTAAATATCTGCAGTACCAACCTAAAACAAAACCCACTCTGCTGAAGAACAAGGATGGAAACTTACTGGTGGATAATAAAGAAGTATGTGAACGTTGGAAAGAATATTATACAACCTGTGACAATTAAGTTCGGCAAATGAAGTCAGAACGGTCGATCCGGCAATATTTGGGACACACAACGCTGCACCTGCTTAGCAGCAGGTTTTGACCACCTGCTCCCAATGTTGTTCAGTTGAGCATCGTGTGTGTACCGTGTACAGACATGTTTGACACAGTGCGCGTTTAGTGCGTTGATTCTGAACTGTGAACAGGAACATGAACGCAAAAGGATCAATGTACAGTTTTGTTTTGAGCTTGGCAAGACACCGAAATAAACTCAAGCGACGCTGGTACGTGTTTATGAAGATCAAGCACTGTCCTTGATGTGTGTGTACGACTGGTTCGCCCGTTTTCGAGGAGGCCGGGAGAGTGTTTCTGACAACCACCGTAGCGGAAGACTGGCGAGTTCCGTGATTGACGAAGACATTGAGAAGGTGAGGACATTAATCACGAACGATCGGTGATTAACTGTGCGCATGATAGCGGATGAACTGCAGATTAACCGTCAATCCCTGCGACAAATTGTTACCCAGAAGTTAGGGAAGAGGAAAACGTGTTCTCGTCTTGTGCCACATCACTTGACCGACGATCAGAAGCAGGCACATTTAGATGCTTCACGCGATTTTGTCGAAACGGCGCATGGGACAGCAAATTTCATGAACTGTATTTTCACTGAGGATGAAACCTAGTGTCCCAGGTCCGACCCTGAAACGAAACGACAACGCATGGAATGATGTTCTCTGGGATCCTGCAGACTTCTTCCTATTCTCACGACCCAATGTCGCTTTGAAAGGAAAGAGATTTGACGATATTCCTGACATCCGACGAAACGTGACGAGGCTTTTGAACACCATCCCAAAGGAAGCCTTCCTGCAAAGTTTTCAGAAAATGTATCGCCGATCTCAGCAGTGCATAGTTATGGGAGGGGACAGTAAGGTCACTGTCGTGCATTGTTCATCTATGTTGATAGTACAGGACTATTCACTGAGCTTTATTGTCACAGGTTGTAGAAAAATTGTACAGTGATAAAGAAATCGGAGACAGTAACGAAGTACTGGAAGAGATAACACATGAGTACAGTGATAAAATGGGTCCTCCAATAACCAGACAGCAATTTGTGAAAGCTCTCTCAAGCTTAAAAGAGAGAAAGGCAGCAGGCACTGATCATATAACCGCAGAGCGTTTGAGAAAAGCTGGATCAGACTTGAAGGATTACCTTTTTATTGTAATGGATTGTGTTTCGAAACAGGAGAGATCCCAGAACTCTGAGAATGAGTTAAACATTATGTTGATTCTTCTGTGTGATACACTGAAGCATTCAAAACTTAAAATCAACGGTAAGAAAACCAAAACTATAGTTGTCAGCAAAGATGGCAGGAAAGTGGATTACGCGAAGCTAGCAACTCTACCGCACCCGTGTAGACGAGCCTTTAGTGTATGATGACGAGTCTTCTGCCCCTTTGACTGTTGTTTCAGGCCACACTTTGCACACACGTACAAACACCGGGCCGTTACGGTGTGCACATTGACTACACTCCGTAGAGCTCTGATGGCTTTGGGAGTAGTTGTGCTCGTCGCAACTCGCAACAGTGAATGAAACCTTTACAAAAGTCGAAGCGTGCAATAGCTCCACGTCAAACGTTCTGCATAAAGTAACGAGTAAGTATCTAGGTCACTTGTTAGCTGAGCTGGAACCGACAGAGAATTCATGAGCGGCTGGATAAAGTGTGAGCATATTCTATTTGACCGTACTTCGCTGCCATGTTATCTCACACTGTTGGTTATGTGGCACAGAAACGTGACGTTTGGTATCAGGTCTGGACGGTAAGAGTTGTGATGAAGAGGAAGTACAACCATCCTCTATTAACACTATCCAAACGGAGAATAGAATGAATATGACACTTCGAAAAATGAAGGTATCGGCCAAAGAAAGGCAAGGCCATCAAGGGTGTGAATGTGAAAGAGGTCGGATATGATAGATGAAAGTGAGGAGCCTGATAAGGTAAGTGCAAGGAATGCCAGGACTCAGCTAAGGGCCCAGTGGTCGCCAATCCACGTTCCCATGTCAAGATCCTCTGGAGCCCCTTTAGCCCCATTTCACGACAGGCTGAGAATACCGTGGGTGTTATTTTACCGTCCCACCCATAGGTGAAAGGGACTTGTGGTACGTCAAGACAAGTTCGCTAACACAGCCTGTGTTCGAAGTGGTGACCTTCTTTATTAATACATAGTTGGACCCGCCATTGAAATGTGACTCCGACTTCCTTGTGCATCAAATTTTACAATTTTCATGTCCGTATTGATAGTTTGATATTAGGTCATCATCATAATCAACTAACAAGGGGGCATTCCATACTCGTCACCACCGATTTCGCTCAAATTTATAGAACATGTAGGGCTTGGCTAGAAATGAAAGTCCGAAGTGGGAACCCCAGATGGCCAAGCGTATAGAAAATGAAAATAAAAATAAACATGTTGACGTGGCTCTCGCACCATATAAGCCACTTACGTTAGCGCTCACGCCGAGCAGTTGTTGGCGTAGCGGTTAGAGCTCGGACTGGTAATTCGATGGTCGTTTGTTCGACTCCCCATCTGGAGACTGTTTTTTCTGTCAAATTTTGTATTATTCATTTCCAGTTACACAAAGAGGTGAATAATTCATTTTATTTATTTATACGCAAAAGGCATAGAAAAGGTAAAAAGAATGGGATTTCATTGTCATTGTCTACCTGCGCCAAGAACCTATTGTTGTGTACAGCCGCCAGGAGCAACCTTCACTTGTCAAGTGAAAACGAATCTTACAGCGAAACGACTATTCACGTTTATGGGACATTCCCCAAGGAGGGGAGATAGCCGATGCAGGAGAAAAAAAGAAGAATTTCTGTTTGAACACTTCGGTAAATTTTGCAACTCCAAATTTTCTACAATTGTGCGCTCATTAAAAAGAGTGACTTCCTATATGCCTTTTGCATAAGTAAAATAAATTAAAATAAATGAATAACATAAAAATTGAGAAAAATATTCCCCACACGGCGAGTCGAACCCACGACCATAGAATTACTAGCCCAAGCTCTTACCGCTACGCCAACTACTGCTCGACGGGCGCACTAACGTAAGTGTCTTATCCGGTGCGTGAGCCGGGTCAACATTTCTATTTTTATTTTTGTTTTCTATACGCTTGGCCATCTGGAGTTCCCACTTTGGGTACTTTCATTTCTAGCCATGCCCTGCATGTTCTATAAATTTGAGTGAAATCGGTGGTGACGAGTATGGAATGTCCCCTTGTAAGATATCATTCAACATCAATCAATTCTGCCTTAAGTCTTCACCAATTGCTTTTAATTTTATACAAGTGTTCAATAAATTATTCATAACATCCCAAAGACAGCGACTTATTTTAGTGTATATTCAATATTAGATCAAAACTATTTTCGAGTTTTATCGTATCTATTTATATATATGCAGAGTGTAAATAAATATGTCGGAAAGCTCCGGGAATTCGACAGAGGACCTGACCACAAACATATGGTTTATTGCTCTCGTTTCAGTGTTACAGGCATTGTTTATGGTGTGCATAACACAGACCACTTCATTTCTGACGGGCACACAGGCCACTTGTATATTTCGTCCCTGTTCAAGTCTGTGTGCATTTTTTGCATCCAAAGCCACGTGATGTCAGTTGTTTAGTAAAGTAAACACCTGCACACAGGTCATTAGCTAGAGTGGAGCGATACGTGTTGTCAGTTGTTATTATGCGCACGTACAGTGCAAGTCGTGATGCAAAGGGGTGCCCGATTCACCTTCTGTATGAAGCAAATGGAGCATGGCGTGTGTATGCGGAACACTCTCTTATTAGATGTTTACCGAACAACTAGAATACATGAGCATCTTTGCAAAACAGGCTCGTTTAACAGACGTGTTGCTGACAATGGACGACCTAGGAGCACAAGAACACCTGACACAGGGGAACGAGTTCTCAACCATATTGAGGTAAATAATAGGAGCAATACCAGGGAATTACCGGCAAGGGTGGCAGTGTGGAGGATTCTAAGAGAACAGCTCCTTTATCTCTATCACCTTCAATGAGTCCAAGGTCTTAGTGCAGCTGACTTTCCAGCCAGAACAGCATTTTGTACCTGGTTACGACAGATGTGTGTTCAGGAGCAATATTTCCTCTCTGCTGTTCTGTTCACCGATGAGTGAAGTTTACCAGAAGTGGCGTGCAGGACTTTCACAATACTCCTGTCTGGGCGTGTGAAAATCCCAGAGAAGTTGTGCAAACCAGACATCGACAACTGGTCAGTATTAATGTTTGGGCTGGAATAATAGGTGGCACATTAATTGGTCCTTTCATTTTAAGGGGAAAATTGACAGGGGCGTCATACTGCACCTTCTCAACAAATGATTTATATGGTTTGTTGGAAGACGTTCCACTGGATTTAACTGAGCGCATGTGGTTGATGGAGCACGGCGTGTTTTGCTCTTGCAGCTAGAGCAGTTTGACATCAGCGATTCCCAAACAAATGGGTAGGGCTCGTTCTCCCGATCTCAGTCCATTAGACTTCTACTTATGGGGTCATTTGAAGGCCACTGTGTATGCCACACCTGTTAATAACGTCGAAATGCTGCGTCAGCGAATAGAGCAATGGTGTCAGCAGACACGACAGACGTCTGGAATATGGGAATGAGTAAGACAGTCAATGATGCGACGCAATACAGCTCGTTGTAGTCATTTTGAGCATCTTCTGGAGAGAAACTGTGAGTAGTAAACAACTACAATGTTAAGTGGTCTGTGTTGTGTAAACAATGCCTGTACCACGGACACAGTTTCAAATAAACCACATGTCAGGTCCTCTTTCCCACCTATTTAGTTACACCCTGTATATATAGCCAATTAAGTTTTGTAAGTGTTGTAAGATCCTATAACTGATGATGGCCCAATATCAACTGGATCAAACTAGTACCATGATTAAAATAAATTCAAGTACTAATTTTATATTGTATTTATTAGGTGGATTGCCTCATTTGTCTAAAATAATTGCTTGGAAATATTAGGTGTAACCGATTTGCAGACCTCTGCATTTATATTTCGAAGGTTCTTTCGGTGGAACTTGTTTAAATGGCTCCAGAGATAGACGTTAGGTCCTCCTCTTCCTGTCCGTTGACCGGGGTTTTCAGCATTCAGATGTCGCGGACGATCTGAAACACGACATGCTCTACAAACAGTGGTGATGCTGTGTAGAAAGCGGGCTCATGTCAAATGTGGGCCAATTACGTGGCTACCCAAACTACCACACCAAATTTTTAACCGCCATCGTGACTTAAATTCTGGCTGTTTTATCCAGTGAGGATGATCAAGGCCCCAATAATGAATGTTGCGGAGAATCACGATACCAGTTAGGAGAAAGCGTGGTTAGCCCGAAAAGAACCGACCATTGAATCAATGTTGAGTAATTGATTGATTGATGGATGGATTGATTGATTGATTGATTCTATTAGGGTAAGTTAGGGGTCCATATTACTTCCCCTTAACAGATTGGGACTTGAATAATTTCAGAAATATTTTGGGCAAAGCTAGAAATTGGTTTTGTATATATTAGTGAATAAATTCCCCACTTAGAGGCAAGTTACAATGGAAGTGTTACAACATAAGGTAGTCAATATCTGACATAAAGTTCAACACTACAAAACTAAACTACCAAAAATGTGTTCTTAATTTCGTCCTCCCACCGAATGTATGGAAAGTACAAATAATTTTAATACATTTTTCCTTTCTAACCCTTCCCGACACTTTCCTCACAATGAATTACTTGAAAGCCAGTTATGAAAAAACATTTCCTGTTATTCCTTTTAACGTAGTCTTTCAGCGTTGCTCGAGGATGTTACCCGCTTTACTTGCACGCTTGTAACCCATTATCTTGTCCCACACTGCCTTAAAAGCCTTTCTCATAGCCACTTCTAAATAAAGGAGGACGAAATTAGGAACATTACTTAATATATTATAATGGCCACTAGACCAACCGCGTCACTGTAGCGACTGCACGCCAAGAACCACCCCATAGGACTGAAGTGAAGTTCAGTATTTCATACACATATCAGTGTTCAACCCAGCAGTAACAGGCTCTCAGTTGGAATCCTGCACTCAGCTCAGCATGAAAACTGGATGCTCCTTGTACACGGAAACTGAACGTAATGCACACAAGACAACGGGATGAGGCTACGCGTGCGCGCGTAGAAAAACATAAGGTACCAACCGTGCAAACTGGAAATCCCTTCGGGGACGGAATACTTCCCCTTCCCCCTAACCTTACTTTCAGTGGCGAATTTGTATACCGTGCATTGTTCAAGTAGAAACACAATGTGAAGGATGATTATTGACGAAGCAGTGATGAAAGTAGGGACGGTGTTCACGATATGTTCAGTTTGCACTGATCGGGACATTCTGCGAGTCGGAGCGTGAAATGTTACAAGTTGAACCGTTGTGGCACGTTAGAGAATCCGAAAAGGGAGATAGATAGACTAAAGTTAGATGTAGTTGGTATAAGTGAAGTACATTGGCTGAAAGAACAGGATTTTTGGTCAGGCGACTACCGAAATATCAACACAAAATCAAACAGTGAAAATGCAGAAGTTGGTTTAATAATAAATAAGAAAATAGGGCAGTGGGTAAGCTATTATGACCAGCATAGTGAAAGAAATGTTGTCGTCAAGATAGACTCCAAACCAATGCTCACCACAATAGTGCAGGTCTATATGCCTACTAGTATAGCGGATGATGAGGAAATCGAAAGAATATATGAACAGGTAAAAGAGTTAATACAATGTGTAAAAGGTGACGAGAATCTAATTGTAATGGGAGACTGGAATGCATTGGTACGCCAAGGAGGAGAAGATAATACAGTAGGCGTTTTCGGACGGAGATAAAGGAACGAAAGAGGAAGTCGGATGGTTGAATTCTGCACTGATCATAATTTAGTCCTTGCCAATACTTGGTCCAAACACCACAAACGACGGCTGTATACGTGGACGGGAGCTGGAGATACTGGAAGGTATCAAATAGACTTCATTATTATTAGGCAGAGTTTCAGAAACCAGGTGTTGGATTGATAAACTGCCCCGGGGGCAGACGTGGACTCGGACCACTACTTGTTGGTCATGAAGTGAAATTGACGAAATTGAAGGAAGGAATGCAAGAAGATGGGATCTAGACAAGTTGAAAGAAAATAGTGTGAGGGAATGTTTCAAGGAACATAGTGCGCAAGGACTAAACGGAAAAGGCTGAAGGAAACGCAATAGTGGTAGAGTGGATAGTAATGAAAAATGTAATCAGTAGGGCTGCTGAAGAAATGTTAGAAAGGAAGAAAATTCAACTAAGAATCAGTGGATAACTCAGGAGATACTAGACCTGATTGATGAACAACGGAAATACAAGAATGGAAGAAATGAAGAGGGTAGAAGAGAATACAGCCGATTAAAGAATGAAGTGGATAGAAAGTATAAGGTAGCTACGGAAGAATGGCTGAAGGACAAGTGCAAGGATGTCGAAGGTTGTATGGTCCTAGGAAAGGTAGATGCTGCATACAGGAAAATCATGGGAACCTTTGGATTAAGGAAAACTAGGTGTATGAATATTAAGAGCTCATATGGAAAGCCACTTCTAGGGAAAGAAGACAAAGCAGAAAGATGGCAGGAACATATCCCACAGTTATATCAAGGTAAAGAAGTAGATGAAAGGGTTCTTTAACAAGAAGAGGCTGTTGATGCTGATGAAATGGGAGACCCAATTTTGAGGTCCGAGTTTGACAGAGCTGTGAGAGACCTAATTAAGAACAAGGCACCTGGAATTTATGACATTCCTTCTGAATTACTGACTGTCGTAGGAGAAACGAGTATGGCAAGGTTATTCAATTTAGTGTGTAAGATGTATGAGACAGGAGAAGTGTCATCCGATTTTCGGCAGAATGTTGTTATACCTATTCCCAAGAAAGCCGGTGATGACAGGTGTGAAAACTATCGCACCATTAGTTTAGTATCTCATGCCTGCAATATTTTATCACGTATTGTGTACAGAAGATTGGAAAGATAACTTGATGCTGAGTTGAGAGAAGATCAATTTGGCTTCAGAAGAAATGTAGGAACACGTGAAGCAATCCTGACTTTACGTCTGATCTTGGAGTATAGAATAAAGAAGTACAAGCCCAAGTACATGGCGTCCGTAGATGTAGAAAAAGCATTCGATAATGTTGATTGGACCAAGCTATTTAAGTTTCTGAAGTTGATTGGGATCAGATACTGAGAACGAAGAATTACCTACAATCTGTATAAAAGTCAGTCTGCAGTGATAAGAATCGAGGGCTTTGAAAAAGAAGCGGCTATCCAGAAAGGAGTGAGGTAGGGCTGCAGTTTGTCCCCCTCCTTATCAATGTTTACATAGAACAGGCAGTAAAGAAAATCAAAGATGAATTTGGAAATGGAATCACATTCCAAGGGGACGAAATAAAAACTTTGAGATTTGCCAATGATATTTTTATTTTATCTGAGATTACAGAATATCTCGAGAAGCTGCTAAGTGGTATGGATGAAGTCTTCTGTAAGGAGTACAAGATGAAAATAAATAAGTCCATATCAAAGGTAATGGAGTGCAGTCGCGCGAAGTCAGGTGATGCAGGAAATATTAGACTGGGAAACGAAGTCTTAAAGGAAGTACATGAATATTGCTACACTGGGAGTAAAATAACTAACGATGGTAAAAGTAAGGAGGACATAGAATCCAGACTAGCACAAGCAAGGAAGAGCTTCCTGAAGAAAATAAATTTGCTCACTTCAAACTTTGATATAGCAACTAGAAGGATATTTCTGAAGACTTTGATCTGAAGCGTGGCACTGTATGGAAGTGAAACATGGATGATAACTAGCTCAGAAAGAAGGAGAATAGAAGCTTTTGAAATGTGGCGTTAGAGAAGAATGCTGAAGGTGACATGGATGGATCGAATTACGAATAAAGAGATACTGAATCGAATTGGTGAGAGGAGATCGTTTTGGCTAAATTTGACGAGAAGGAGAGATAGAATGATAGGACACATCTTAAGACACAGAGGACTTGTTCATTTGGTTTGTGAAGGAAGTGTAGGTGATAAGAAAGTTAGGGGTAGACCAAGGTATGAATATGAGGAGGAAATTAGAGCAGATGTAGGATGCAGCAGTTACGTGGAAATGAAATGGTTAGCACAGAATAGGGAGACATGGACGGCTGCATCAAACCAATCTATGGACTGATGACTCACACAACAAGAAACAACATATCCTCTTGACAGCTTGCGGAGAATATTCGATAGGAGTTAGTCCTGGTTGAGTTTCTTCTTGCCTACTTTTGTCGGGGCCAGTAGCTACAATGTGAGATTTGTTGCTTCAGGTATGACTACGAGTACTACCCTAATGTAGGCCACTACAAGCTGAACAAGGAGGGCCGGACGTGGGGCGAAGCGTGGAAGGTCTGTCGATCAGAGGGCGCGGAGCTGGCTGTCATCAACTCCGCGGAGGAGTATACCACCTTACAGGACATACTGGCTCGCAATCCTTCCTTCACTGCAGCTGAGGACGACTCCAGGGTCCACATGGGCTTCCACAACAAGTTCAACTCCAGCGTCTTCCACACCACTAAAGGTACTTGTACTAGTACAGAAGGTCGTTCGGGGTCTCCGGGGACGATGTTTGAAGGGTAATTAACGTATGAAAAACCATGTCCCCACCAACGAATGCTCAATTAGAAAGCCAGCATTATTTCTGGCTACAGCCCGACATAGTAATTTCCATTGAGGCGGACATTTTCGCAAAGATAGCATGTATATCCCATACCACTCCTCCTGACAGGCTTTCCAGTGGCCATTGATAGTGCGTGGACGGCTATCTCCTAAGGCCCTTTATGTGAGTCCAAATGCGCAGAAGTCTATGGGTGACCCATCGGTGTCTCCAATGGAATGGAAGTAACAAGTATTGCACGGATCGTGGTCGTGATTATTGTTTTAAGAGGAAGTACAACTAGGCAACCATCCTCTATATAACTCTAATCAGAGGGAAAATATGGAAGGGATCCGACACTTCGAAAAATGAAGATATCGGCCAAAGAAAGACAAGGGCCACGAAGGGCGTGAAAATGAAAGACACCCTAGCCCTCGCAAACCTAATAGCGTCGGGGTCGGAAAAGAACAAGAGTTGACCAAGGGAGGTCAGATAGGATAGATGAAAGTGAGGAGCCTGGCACAAGTATGTGGAAGCAATGCCAGGACTCAGCTAAGGGCCCCGTGGTCGCCAACCCACGCTCCGAAGTTCAGAGCCCCTGGGGCCCCATTTAGACGCCTCTTACGACAGGCAGGGGATACTGTGGGTGTTATTCTACCGCCACCACCCACAGGGGGATATTGCACGGATTGCTGTTTGGTTTCCATTCTCTCTAACATCAGACAAGCTTAACGAGAGGTGTAGGTGGATGCTCTTTATTGATGTACCCATACCTACTTTTTCGCACTCCCATACATTGCTGGGGTATCTGTGTTTTAAATAGGAGTTAACAGCCGTTGCTGATAGTAAGTAGAGTTCTCCTTCACATTATTAGCGACATGGCGAATGGTTAACTTGCCACTATAGCAGCATCCAGCGATGAAAACCTTCCTGGCATTCTTCATACAATGTTTGTTGTCTATAGGTTGGTAGTAAATCGAGCGGGATTTGCTACAGTTTCCAAGGTAGGCAACACTTATAACAGCACATTTTCCGTCTGTCCGCAGCCAGACTGCACTTGCGTTGTGCGGCATTCCGAAATGTGACGAGGCAACAGCTTGTGACGTCGGCGCTTACTGCAGGCCCTCGTTGATTATGGTGTTAACTTTTGAAACAGATATCCACAACTTTAGTGGGAGACAGGGTTAGGGCCTTCACATTCCTGACCACGGCTTGTGGCTGCTCGTGCTTCCTCTGGCAGTACTGATCCTGTTGTTTGATATCAAGAAAACACGCTTCTTGCACATACCTTGGATTGCAGAACAGGCATATTTAGCATCGGAATAGATAGTGAATGTTTCGGATCTCTACGCACACGTCCTTAGTACTGACGTGAATTATCACTCCCCGTTTAGACGTGCTCAAATGATAACAGCGCCACCAGGGGCCTTCAAACACTTCACGAACGAGCTCGAACGACCTCCTGCATTTCTATTGCTACTAACCCTCCAGCCACGATCAATCATTGCACATCTGGAGAACGGTATACGGGGTGACGCATGACGAATGCTCTCGGCCGTAATTATTAGCTTTCTGGACCGGGGCCGCTATGTCAATGTCAAGTAGCTTCTTAGTTGGTTGTTTACATGTAGGCTGAGTGGACTGCCGACGAGTTCTCCGATGACTGAGAATCGATCCCCGGTCTTCTTGGCAAGAGAAGGCTCACTACTATAAACTGCCAGGGCGTATGCACTCTGGAAACACAAACTACATCATAGGCTCAGAGAAATTTTTAATCCTTTTATTCACTTGATCTTAAACATTGACGCACTCTTCTGTAGGTAGAGATGTTCTTTAATGTTTTTACTATGTGGATGGGGATCTTCTTCGGCACCTGAACCTCCATTGCTCTTGAGTAATACATCCTTTTGAAATTACGACGAGTGAGATGGCGTGAATATTCTGATTTTCTGCTCACTTGTAATTTCTTCGGTGAGGTCAGCGAAGGGACGAGGCTCATTTATAAGACTTATGTGGCGTATTACACACAAAAATACAATCTGAGCTGAACTGCACCATTCGGATTTGTAATTGGTGTTCATGGGACCGAACCAGGCACATTCTTTTAGTTGTCTCCATAAAGCTGGGCATGCTGTCCAGTCCGTTCAAAGACATCGCAAGGTCAGTGATAAAGGGGTGACCTCACACCATCACTTTTATATACTGTAGTTTTCGGGGCTAATGTCTGAACTGTTGTCACATTAATTCTCCTTTGCTGTATACGTAGGGTCTTTACGTTCGTGATCTGTTCAATCTAGTGTCGCTGTGGTGCACTACGGTGGAGAGTTTGCATCACTGGATGTTGCCGTGACACTTCTTCGTTAGCCCCAGCAAGAGGCAGTTGCGTGCAGAACTACGCTCTCTGTTGTGAAGGGTAGATGAATGTCATGGGCAGAATATCGTGGTTTGAGCAAGAGGGAAATTTTAAGTTATGCCAAAAATTAGGGGAATCCGGTAGCGAAACGTTTGAGGTGATCAAGCCGAAATCGCCCTGAACACCACGACGGGAAAGAGGACGCGAAAAGACAGGTCAATAGACTATGTTGTCTTTGAAGTGTTAGCGCCAGTCCAAGAAAGTGTTAACTGCAGTACAAACGTGTACGCTGTGTTGCCTGCACTCTGGGCGCCAGTCCACGAATATATTGACTGTAGTACCGACGGGTACTCCGTGTTGCCTACACTGTAGGCACTAGTGCACGAACATATTGACTGTAGTACACAGGTGTACACTGTGTTGCCTAAACTGTAGGGGGCAGTCCACGAACTTATAGAGTATAGTACATGAGCGTACGCAGTGTTACCTACACTGTAGGCACCAGTCCACGAACTTATTGACTGCGGTACATTAGTGTAGGCGGTATTGCCTACACTGTAGGCGCCAGTCCACCAACTTATTGACTGTAGTACACGAGTGTACGCAGTGTTGCCTACACTCTGGGTGCCAGTCCACGAACATATTGACTGTATTACAGATGGGTACTCCATGTGCCTATACTGTAGGCACTAGTGCACGAACATGTCGACTGTAGTTCATAGGTGTACACTGTGTTGCCTACACTGTAGGCGTCAGTCCACCAACCTATTGACTGTAGTACAGATGGGTACTCGGTGTTGCCCACACTGTAAGTTCCAGTCCACGAACTTATTGACTGTAGTACATGAATGTACGCCGTGCTGCCTACACTGTACTAGACAGGTGTACGCCGTGTTGCTTACACTGTGGTAGTACACTATACAGAGCGCAACAGTCCTCACACGTAGACGAAGACACTATATTATGGGTCCAGAAACATTTTATTTCCATGTAGGTACTTACTTTCTACACCTCTACGAAGTGGCTTAATCATGGAAAACATACAGGAACTGAACGAACCAGCAAGCCGCCGTCGTAGGGAAACATCAGCTCTTCCGGGTTGATGTGTGTTTCAGTGTTAACGGAGCTCATTTTGAACGAAACAAAGAGTTTCACATGGTGTGAGTGCTGTGTGAGATTTAGGGAGTCTCCAGTTTTCACACCCTTTGTAGGCATTTCCCCTCTTGTTTGATGTCTCCATTGTTCAAAGGAACGAACTTGTTCCATTACTGTTAATCAGCTGAAGTACCCGTCTCCCGTAGCATGTGCATTTTTATATTTATTATCCATCCCTCATGATGTTCCTCAGATTCTCACACGCATCTACCTGATACTCTCTGTAGTCATTTACAGTTTCATATTGTTTTGTATTATTGTTCCTTCCGGTATAGTTTTGTTATTAGGGTATCCAGTGTGTAGAGAATCCTTCTTCCTCCTTCCATTAGGTTCATTGACGACTTTTTCTCACTTGGCAGTCACCTTTACTATTTTCCTTGCCGACATGCTCTGATGTCGACGCGAAATCCCACCTGAAGACAAGCTCCGTCATCGCCAGTTAACATGACGCGATGTTCTGCGTGGACGCAACAACAGTCTGTTATCATAGGTGGTACGGTAAAACTGTACGAAACACAAATGGTCGGGAAATTGTGTTCCCTACAACTATTGTTGTATACAGTAGAATGTACCGAAAGGATCACTAATGAAAGCAATATTTGAAAATTTGATTTGCTCTCTTCCCCTAAACTACCATTTCGCGGAGCCTGAAACAAATACATTACAGCATATACCGTGGTGCCTTATTCCCCCAAGTTATATACCCTTCTCATTAAACTTTGTTCATCCATTCTCTCGTGGTGCGCGTATACACAGACAGACAGACAGACAGACAGACAGACAGACAGACAGACAGACAGACAGACAGACAGACAGACAGACAGACAGACAGACAGACAGACAGACAGACAGACAGACAGACAGACAGACAGACAGACAGACAGACAGACAGACAGACAGACATGACGAAAAATTTAAAAATAGCATTTCCTTTTAACTGTGGAAATGACCGGTACAGAAATATGCTTATTTTTTCATTCTGAGCAATGCACTGATAAAACTCTTATTTTATATAAATTGATAGAAGACGGCTGCCCACTTGTACTTCCTCTTAAAACAATAATCAACACCATCGATTTTCACACCCAACCAGCGTTGAGCTGTACCTCGCCTTGGCCACCATGAGCTGTTGTTAAGCTTTCTGCAGACTAACGACTACCTCCCTCCTCATGGAACAACTGTTTTTGTCTCTCACTTTTGAAGTATTGTCACCTTATGTTTCCACAGGTGACGTCCTTAACACCTCGGGCTTCTTTCTCTGGGCGAAGAACGAACCAGCGACCTCGAGAGGGAACTGCGGTGGTCTGGTGAGGAATAACACACTATTCATCGGTAACTGCGCAGCTAAACTGGCTTTCATCTGCGAGCATCGTCTATAAGAAGATACGTACTACTTGTTGTCAGCTGTATGCTCAAGAATAAAGTTCTACTTCGTCTTCCTGTTCTTACTGTTCTGTTCCAATTTATAAGCGCTCGAGGGACACATTCGGCCACACTTTACTGATAGGCACAGTTTCGTAAAATAGAACAGAGTTACCTGTATGAAACTTTGTGTATAGTACAACTGAAATGAAAGTTTAATAATCTTAAAACACTATTTGACGATTGCATAAAAGAGAGAAATTAAAAATAAGCACTATTATCCTCAGGGCAATTGAATTTGGAAGAAGAGAACTCAACAATTTCAGTTCATTTTAATTAATATTTGACTATAATCACCTGAAGATAAACTTAAACTAATAATGTAGTCAAAACACAACTTGCACGACGACAATTCAGAGGGAGTTAACAATGATGTACAGTTGTAAGAGCCTAAAATCCTAGCAACGTACTTCCAGGAGCAGTTCCCTGAAATATGTTTTCGAGTGGGTAGCAATGTGTACCGGCGGTATTACCAATGCGAAAAGAACGAAGATTTGACACCGCTTCTGACACAAACAGCAATTAAGTTATTTCTTGGTATTCGTTGCATGCTAAGTTGTAGTGAGGTTGGCATGGACCCATGGTGAGTACCCAACACTGACATTTGTGGGGGTTCATTTTCCGCCGAAGTTTGTATTTTAATATTTTAACATAAAAAGTGGTTCTGACCGAGCGAATTCTTTAAAAGAGAAATAATAAATGAATGAATGACTGACTTGGTTCTACAAAGGGTGTAAAAATTAATACATTTTTTGACGGGCTATGAAATATTTTTCGTAAATTTTCTTCACATTTCTTAAAATGTTTTAAAGAGCCTTCGTGGGCCGCCGTTTGGATGCGCCTGTTCTACCAGCAGCCAATTTACAACTTGTACGTACCAGGTCACTCTCAGTCGGAGGTAAGTTTCTTGTCCGTTCTGCTTCTTCTTGATGAAGACGTTTTACGAAATTAGGAAGGGTGTTAGATGCAATAGCGGTTGATTGCAATTAATCACTAAAATAAGGTTTAGGAAATTCTGCGCAAGGTGCATTATGCGTGAAGAAACATTACAAGCTGTTATATAGCAGATGATGAGAATTAGTGAGCGTTGTGTGACAGCACTGTTTGGGAAACGTATTTCGAAACACAGAAGGGGACAATAAAGACATGTCTCAATCCTCTTCTGGCGTTGTGAAGATTTTGGCGCAGTGGGGTCGAAAACTATACCATAGAATGGAAGATCACAAACACCCTTACACGTCAATTATGTTTCCTTTTACATTTTTAATTAGCTAAAATGAGAAATTAACACCTCTACTGAATGTGAGATATCGCACAATTGTTTTACCGCTACTGATTTTAAAAGAAATTCGTACTCCCATGAATTAAACTTAAATGAAAACAAATTTTAAATGTTCATTGCCCCAAAGCAAATTCAAAGGTACATTTAAGTGTTATAGTAAACAAAACTCATAGAACACGGTCATTTACGTCATTTTCACAACCACTTAAAACCCACGACATGTCTCTTTCTGCACAATCCTTACACACCACGGAACGGGAAGTTTGGCAGGTTGGACGGTTACATTTCACACAGTACTGATTTGTCGTCTTTTCAGCAGAGCGAGGATACAGTGCACATCACTTCCTTTTAGAGTTTTGATTGGATGGTTGCAGCTTTGGAACAGTTTTCTTATAAAAAATTCTGGACACTACCATTCGCAGTTCTTCCAGTTGTCGGTCGTTGACAAGCCTGTGATTGAGGTAGGGTTCTGTTAATTGTCCGACCAATGTTTTCAGAAAGTGACAGGCATGTTCTGTTTGAGCGATGTCTGTACAATGAAAGAATTTATTCCAATAATATTGAGGATGGTGAAGAAAATCGCGAGAGGCCATGTACGTCTCCTGGTCCTAGGATCACACACTGACACGCCAGGGCGAGACATGGAAGCCATAGCAAGGTTTATATGAAGAAAAAGTACCAAACACACACTTCGAGTGAAATATGTACACATACAAAATTTCAAGCCACGACAAACTTCGTAACACAAACGCCGTTGTGGGGTCGTAAACGGTACCGCTCAATATTTAAATCAAGTTCCTGAGAAAACCAATATTTACTGAAAGCTACAACTCAAGATAGCAGTGACAGCTACAGTGAACGGCGATAGCAGAGGGAGCGCCAGGGGTGTACAAATTCACTGGTATCTTTAAAGATCCCACAACGCCAGTCGAGGGTTGAAGAAATAGATAGAAATAAGCTGAGAATGCCTCAGTATTTATAAATTGATAAGCGCAGATGAAGGAATTGAACAGAGCAACGAAAAGAGTTCTAGATTAAGACAGACGGATCTAACTATAACGTTAAAATATTTACTTAATGTATCCTGTAGTCGTTTCTTTGATAATGGATTAGGTAACAACATTCGCAACACAGCGCTTCAGTCAAAGAGAACCCGATCTAATTTTACCTTTCTCCATATTATTTGATTCCATTTACGACTGAGAAAGAGTGAATGGAATCTCCTTAGTGCACTGAGCTTCGTCTAAGATGAAAGAATTCGTAGATTTTCACTGCTAAGTCAATTCCTTATAGTTGTGCTTTTCTTAAAGGGAACAGTGAGGTTTATTTATCGCTAGATTATATGGAGAAAGGGTAACGTTCTCAGAAAGGCGGGGCGTTCTGTAGCAAATTTGATTCTACATTAAAGTGGGTTTTACATGCCAAGATTTCGCGGTCTGTAAAATTTTTTTTTTTTGCGGATTGAAGCGTATTTTAGTTGATATAAATATGTCCCAGAGTGGGGTGTAATGCCAACATTGGTATGACTAAATACGAATATACGAGACGTGATGTTACTTAGCAACCGTGCAGGCTGATATACAGGATGACCCCTAATTCCGTTATTTACGAGGCAATACTTCACGTAAAACAAAGTCCAACCTATCCTCCTCCATTAGCCTCAGATAATGCGTACAGCTTCATCCACTGAGTTCCTTCCTAAATTAGCCTTTATCTCCTCATTCCGAGTACCCTCTTGCCACAGGGCCCACCTATTTGTAGCAGCAATAACTCTCGCTACTTCGATGTCTGTTACTTCTAACTTATGAGTAATATATCTCGAGTCCACACAGCTTTTACTCCCGTAAAGCAAAGTTGGTCTGAAAACAGACCGATGTGAAGATAGTGTCGTCCGGGAGCTGACTTCCTTCTTACAGAATACTGTGAGCTCACTGCATTAGAAACTAGTGCTGGCCAAAGCAGTTGCTTTTAGACAACGGTTGTCGCCGAAACCGTTGCTTGAAGACAACCGTTGTATCAGACGGTTGCACAATATCGTATTCCTACCGGTGTGTATAAAAATGAGGTGGTGCATCAACCGCCGGGGCATTGTCTCACGTCCTTCCGTGTATCGACCAGTCGGTAATGAATATCATTCTATCCAGCATAAATACAAACTGATATAAGTGAACTGAATTCATTGACGTATTTCACAGTGTTACAGCATAACAATTGGATATATATATATATATATATATATATATATATATATATATATATATATCTCACAACGCAAAGAAGAAAACCATTTTCCAACTGCCCTGAGCCGAGAAAAAAGTCTTTCAAAATTGATAGCAGCATTTCTTTTCTTGGGAAAATAAACTTATGAAAACTATAAACAATATATTAAACATTCCATGGTATATTATATTAAAATTTGGATTTCATCAGATAAAGTGTTCATGGGAGTAGTATAATACAGGGATTCTGGCGCCTCCTCCCGCGGGAAATTTGAATTCTGGCGGGAAATTTGAATTTTGGCGGGAGATTTGAATTTTGGCGCGAGATTTGAATTTGTAAACAAAGCCACGTGCTTTTTGACAGCTGTCATCGACAACAACGCATCGCTAACCTCACTGCTGCCATCTTGACGGGCCTAAACCTCAGTAGTGCCAACTTTACCTAACTAGCGCGAGGTAAACAAAGCCACGTGTTTTTTGACAGCCAACAACGCATCGCTAACCTCAGTACTGCCATCTTGACGGGCCTAAACCTCAATAGTGCCAACTTAACCTAACTAGTGCGAGGTAAACAAAGCCACGTGTTTTTTGACAGCCACGTGCTTTTTGACAGACTACAACGCATCGCTAACCTCAGTACTGCCATCTTGACGGGCCTAAACCTTAGTTTTACCAACTTAACCTAACTAGCGTGTGGTAAACAAAGCCACGTGCTTTTTTGACAGCTGTCATCCGCCATCTTTAAACCACAGAGCACTCTGCTGCCCTCTTTATCGCAGTAGCTGCAAATTCGTCACCTGTCATCCGCAGTGCTGCCATCTTGACGGGTCTAAACCTTAGTGCTACCAACTTAACCTCACTAGCGTGAGATAAACAAAGCCACGTGCAGCTGACATCCGCCATCTTTAATCCACAGAGCACAGTGCTGCCCTCTTTAGCTACTTACCTTCCACGTGCAGCTGTCATCCGCCATCTTTAATCTATAGAGCACAGTGCTGCCCTCTTTAGCTACTTACCTTTGAAATGTGGTGGCGGATAATTTGAAAAATGCTTTTTGATAGCAGCCATCTTTAAGCACCGTGCTGCCCTCTTTAGCTACTTACCTTTGAAATGTGGTGGCGGTAAATTCCACGTGCTTTACAAACCTATATGCTTTTCTGACAGCTGTCATCCGCCATCTTTAATCCAGAGAGAACAGTACTGCAATCTTTAGTTTGAAATGTGGTGGCGGTAAATTCCACGTGCTCTTGTTTGGAAACAAAGCCATGTGCTTTTTTGACAGCTGTCATCCGCCATCTTTAATCAACAGAGCACCGTGCTGCTATCATGCGGGAAATTTCATCAGCTGTCATCCGCCATCTTTAATCTACAGAACACCGTGCTGCCCCTCTTTATGGCTACTACCTTAAGCACGTAGTAGCGGGCAATTTGAAAAGTTCTGTTAGCAATCATCCGCCATCTTTAACCAGAGAGCACCGTGCTGCCCTCTTTAGCTAGATACCTTTGAAATGTGGCGGCGGCAAATTGAAAAAATTCACGCGCTCTTGTTTGGAAACAAACTCACGTGCTTTTTTGACAGCCATCATCGGCCATCTTTAAGCAACAGAGTACAGTGCTGCCCTCTTTGTTGTGGCGGTAAATTCCACATGCTGTACAAACGCATGTGCTTTTTTTTGACAGGTGTCATCTGCCAGAGAGCACCGTGCTGTCCTCTTTGTGCCGGTGACAAATTCCACGTGCTTTTGGACAGCTGTCATCCGCCATCTTTAATCAATAGAGCACTGTGCTGCGGGTAATTTCGTCAGCTGTCATCCGCCATCTTTAATCCACACAGCACCGTGGTGCTGTCTGTAGTAGTGGGTAATTTGAAAAGTTCTGTTAGCTGTCATCCGCCATCTTTAATCAAGAGAGCACCGTGCTGCCATCTTTAGTTGAACTGTAGTGGCGGCAAACTCCAGTAGTATAATAAGCGGGTTCTGCGGCACCTCCGCCGCCGCACGCCTCCGCCCGCCTCCTCCTCCGCCGCCGCCTCCGCCTCCGCCGCCGCCGCCCGCGGGAAATTTGAATTTTGGCGCGAGATTTGAATTTGTAAACAAAGCCACGTGCTTTTTGACAGCTGTCATCGACAACAACGCAACGCTAACCTCACTGCTGCCATCTTGACGGGCCTAAACCTCACTAGTGCCAACTTAACCTAACTAGCATGAGGTAAACAAAGCCACGTGTTTTTTGACAGCCACGTGCTTTTTGACAGACAACAACGCATCGCTAACCTCAGTACTGCCATCTTGACGGGCCTAACCTTAGTGGTACCAACTTAACCTCACTAGCATGAGGTAAACAAAGCCACGTGCTTTTTGACAGCCACGTGCTTTTCGACAGATTTGTAAACAAATCCACGTGCTTTTTGACAGACAACAACGCATCGCTAACCTCAGTACTGCCATCTTGACGGGCCTAAACCGCAGTAGTACCAACTTAACCTAACTAGCGCGAGATAAACAAAGCCACGTGCTTTTTGACAGCCACGTGCTTTTTTGACAGCTGTCATCCGCCATCTTTAAACTACAGAACACCGTGCTGCCCTCTTTCGTCACCTGTCATCGGCAGTGCTGCCATCTTGACGGGCCTAAATCTTAGTGTTACCAACTTAACCTCATTAGCTCGAGATAAACAAATCCACGTGCTTTTTGACAGCCACGTGCTTTTTTGATAGCTGTCATCCGCCATCTTTGAGCACAGTGCTGCCCTCTTTAGCTACTTACCTTTGAAATGTGGTGGCGGATAATTTGAAAAATGCTTTTCGACAAGCAGCCATCTTTAATCCAGAGAGAACAGTGCTGCCCTCTATGTGGTGGCGGCAAATTGAAAAATTCCACGTGCTCTTGTTTGAAAACAAACTCACGTGCTTTTTTGACAGCTGTCATCTGCCATCTTTAATCTATAGAGCACAGTGCTGCCCTCTTTAGTTTGAAATGTGGTGGTGGTAAATTCCACGTGCTCTTGTTTGGAAACAAAGCCATGTGCTTTTTTGACAGCTGTCATCCGCCATCTTTAATCAACAGAGCACTGTGCTACTATCATGCGGGCAATTTCATCACCTGTCATCCGCCATCTTTAATCCACAGAACACCATGCTGCCCTCTTTGTGGCTACTACCTTAAGCACGTAGTAGCGGGCAATTTGAAAAGTTCTGTTAGCTATCATCCGCCATCTTTAATCAAGAGAGCACTGTGCTGCCATCTTTAGCTAGATACCTTTGAAATGTGGTGGCGGCAAATTGAAAAATTCCACGTGCTCTTGTTTGGAAACAAACTCACGTGCTTTTTCGACAGCTACCATCCGCCATCTTTAATCAACAGAGCATAGTGCTACCCTCTTTAGTTTGAAATGTGATGGCGGCAAATTCTACGTGCTCTTGTTTGGTAAACATAGCCATGTGCTTTTTTGACAGCTGTCATCCGCCATCTTTAATACAGAGAGCACCGTGCTGCCCTCTTTATCGCAGTAGATGTAAATTCGTCACCTGTCATCCGCAGTGCTGCCATCTTTAGCTAGATACCTTTGAAAAGTGGTGGCGGATAATTTAAAAAGAAAAATTCTACAGCAGCCCTCTCTCGACGCTAATTGCATAAGATGGCGGCTATACATGACTCCTTAAGGGTGCTTACGCAAGATGGCTGCTATACACAGGTTCTTATGAGACGCCCTTGGGATGCTTGCGCAAGATGGCAGTTATACATGGCTCCTTATGAGATGCCCTAGGGATGCTTGCGGAAGATAGCGGCTGCTCTTATGGGACGGCTTAAGGGTCCTTGCACAAGATAGCTTGAGACGCCCTAAGGATGCTTGCGCAAGATGGCGGACACAAGATGGCGGCTATACACAACTCCTTATGAGACGCTTTAAGGGTGCTTGCGCAAGATGGTTGCTACTCTTAGCTTAGAGGCTAACGTGTCGTGATAGTTCGATTCATTAAATTTAGGGCTTAAATGCAAAATGTTAAATATATCGAAAACGGTGCACCGTAGAGCAAAACGGACAAAATTTTTCTGCCTAATACCTAGGTTCGCAGTATGAGGAACAAGAAAATCATAGTCTAATGATGGGATCAACGGTTCGGTTCCTACTTAGGCCCTTTGGCATTTGCTCTGTTTTAGCTTGTATTGAAGCGAGTCTTCGTAACATGATCAGGTCTAGCTATGGTAGAGAGTACAACGTACCGTGCAGGCTCGATTCATTAAATTTGGACGCTTAAATGCAAAATGTTAAATATCTCGAAAACGATGCATCGTAGAGCAAAACGGACAAAATTTTTCCGCCTAATACGTAGGTTCGTAGTATCAGGAACAAGAAAAAACATAGTCTAATGATGAGATCAACGGTTCGATTCCTACTTAAGCCCTCTGCCATTCGCAGCTATCTATCTCTACAAGATGGTGGCTGCTCTTATGAGAAACAAGATGCCTTGAGACGTCCTAGGGATGCTTACGCAAGATGGCAGACACAAAATGGTGACTATACATAGCTCCTTATGAGACGGCCTAGGGGTGCTCGCACAAGATGGCGGCTACTCTTATGAAGAAAGCTAGCTTAGAGGCTACTGCGCAAGATAACAGCTGCTGTTATGCATGTGGTGGAGGGCAATTTGAAATTCTATGTGCTTAATCAACAGAGCACCCTGCTGCCCTCTTTAGCTGAAATGTGATGGTGGATAATTTGAAAAATTCTTTTGACAGCTATCATCTTTAAACAAAGGCGACTATACATAGGCTGTTAAGGCCTTATCATTCTCCTCCTCCTCCTCCTCCTCCCCCTCCTCCTCCTCCTTCTCTACCTCGTCCTCCGCCTCTTATGTCAAGGCATAGCTTTATATCGAACAAGTTTAAACCTGCATCGCGAAGGCAAGCGTGTGCAGCGATAACATTATTGTGCATGTTTAGACTTTCGAAACATAAGAAGAGTAGAATCAAACGCTGTACTCGATACGACATGTGATCAGAACATTGATTGATGCGTTCAGAAAACAAAATAAGTGATCAAGACTAGAATCGAACAATGTACTCAATACATCATGTGTTTAGAATATGTCAGGGGATACGCTTGTTCTAAGAAGATCAGATTGAAACATAACAAGACTAGAATAGAACACTGTAATCGATGTTGTTAACTTCAACATGTGATCAGAACATTGATTGATGTGTTCAGAACACAAAATAAGTGATCATGACTAGAATCGAACACTGTACTCGATACAACATGTGATCAGAACATTGATCGATGTGTTCAGAACACGAAATAAGTGATCAAGACTAGAATCGAACACTGTACTCAATACAACATGTGTTTAGAACATGTTAGGGGGTACCCTTGTTCTAAGAAGATCAGAATGAGACATAACAAGACTAGAATCGAACACTGTAATCGATGTTGTTAACCTCAACATATGATCAGAACATTGTTTGATGTGTTCAGAGCAAAAGTACAATTTTGAAGATTTGCGCAGCTAACTCGCTCGGTAAACGATATAGCCAAAGTATATCTTCAAATTATTTACCTTCCATCATTCGTCTTGTGTGTAAAAATCAGTCGAACAAGTTATCGCATAAACATGGCTGAAAAAAAATCGTGATAGGGTATGGAACCCAGGGGTTACATCTTATCAGAAGGGCAAAAAGGATGAAAGGACTCTTCCTCCTCCTTACCGCACATTCCTTGGCTAAAGGGCTAATGGGCTAAAGGGCTAATGGGCTAAAGAGCTAAAGGGCTAATGGGCTAAAGGGCTAAAGGGCTAAAGGTGCAACAACCTCATCGATCGCTATCAGCAAGAACGCTTGTACTTTGTTAAGTGTAGAAAATTAATCTTTATTGGTAAATGGTTTTATGTTCAGAACAAGGAATGGAACCTAGGGGTTACGTCTTACCTAATAAAATCCCCGAGGTGCGATGAGTTACGTTTTTCGAACTAGTGTTTGGAACACTGAACTTTTCAAGATGGCAAGAGTGAGGTTAGCAATGTTCTGTTGTTGGATTTTAAATTCCGCGCTACAACATGCATAAGGTGGCAGCCCTTGAGGTTTACTCCCGTAAAGATGGCAAGAGTGAGGTTAGCAATGTTCCGTTGTTGGATTTTTAAAATTCCCCGCTATAACATGCAAAAGGTGGCAGCCTTGAGGTTTACCGCCGTAAAGATGGCAGCAGTGAGGTTAGCGACGCTCCATTGTCCTCCAAAGTGGGGTTAGGGTTCGTCAAGAAGACAGCTGTCAAAAAAGCACGTGGCTATGTTTACCAAACAAGAGCACGTGATCGTGACGTCACGGTCACGTAATCAATCCTTAGCTCGACGTCGCTAAGAGCAGCATTAGGATTAGCTATTCTTAAAAGTCTTGGGAACAGAGCAGCAGTATGAATTGCTATGTTTCAAAGCGTGTACACATCACCTATCGATTTTACATACATCGACCATCGAACTAAACTTCATCCGCTAGATCGTGCTGCTATCTTAGCATGACTTTAAAGTACAATGAATAGCCATGTTTCAAAGCGTGTACACATTACCTATCGATTTTGCACGCATCGACTCTCGTACTAAACTTCTTCCGCTAGATTGTGCTGCTATCTTAGCATGACTAAGATGCATGAACTGAAAGTACGAAGAATAACCATGTTTTAAAGCGTGTACATATTACCTGTCGACTTTGCATGTATCGACTCTCGTACTAAACTTCTGCAGGTAGATTGTGCTGCTATCTTAGCATAACTTATACGCATGAACTTAAAGTACAGAGAATAGCTATGTCTCAAAGCGTGTACACATTACTTATTGATTTTGCATGCAACAAATATCGTACTAAACTTCTTCCTCTAGATTGTACTGCTATCTTAGCATAACTTATACACATGAACTTAAAAGTAGAAAGAATAGCCATGTTTCAAAGCGTGTACACATTACTTATTGATTTTGCATGCATCAAATATCGTACTAAACTCCTTCCGCTAGATTGTGCTGCTATCTTAACACAACCTATACGCATGACCTTAAAGTAAAAAGGTGTGTACACATCACCTATCGATTTTGCATGCATCGAATCTCGTACTGAACTTCGTCCGCTAGATTGTGCTGGTATCTTAGCATAACTTATACACATGAACTTAAAAGTACAAAGAATAGCCATGTTTCAAAGCGTGTACACATCAACTATCGAATTTGCATGTATTGACTCTCATACTAAACTCCTTCCGCTAGATCGTGCTGCTATCTTAGCATATCCAATACGCATGACCTTAAAGTAAAAAGAATAGCCATGTTTCAAAGTGTGTACACATTACCTATCGACTTTGCATGCAACAAATATTGTACTAAACTTCTTCCCCTAGGTTGTGCTGCTATCTTAGCATAACCTGTACGCATGAACTTAAAGTACAAAGAATAGCCATGTTTCAAAGCGTGTACACATTACTTATTGATTTTGCATGCATCAAATCTCGTACTAAATTTATTTTGCTAGATTGTGCTGCTATCTTAGCATAACCTATACCAATGAACTTAAAGTACAATGATTAGTCATGTTTCAAAGCGTGTACACATCAACTATCGAATTTGCATGTATTGACTCTCGTACTAAACTCCTTCCGCTAGATCGTGCTGCTATCTTAGCATAACCAATACGCATGACCTTAAAGTAAAAAGAATAGCCATGTTTCAAAGTGTGTACACATTACCTATCGATTTTACAAACATCGACTCTCGTACTAAACTTCTTCCGCTAGATTGTGCTGGTATCTTAGCATAACCTATACGCATGGCCTTAAGGTACAAAGAATACAAAGAATAGCCATGTTTCAAAGCGTGTACACATTACCTATCGATTTTGCATGCATTGACTCTCGTACTAAACTTCTTCCGCTAGATTGTGCTGGCATCTTAGCATAACTTATACACATGAACTTAAAAGTACAAAGAATAGCCATGTTTCAAAGCATGTACACATTACCTATGGATTTTGCATGCATTGACTCTCGTACTAATCTCCTCCCGCTAGATTGTGCTGCTATCCTAGCATAACCTATACGCATGACCTTAAAGTAAAAAAGAATAGCCATGTTTCAAAGTGTGTACACATCACCTATCGATTTGCATGCAACAAATATCGTACTAAACTTCTTCCGCTAGATTGTGCTGCTATCTTAGCATAACTAAGATGCATGAACTGAAGGTACGAGGAATAACCATGTTTTAAAGCGTGTACTCATTACTTATCGATTTTACATACATCGACTCTCGTACTAAACTTCTTGCGCTAGATTGTGCCGCTATCTTAGCATAACCTGTACGCATGAACTTAAAGTACAAAGAATAGCATTGTTTCGAAGCGTTTACACATTACCTAATGATTTTGCACGAAACGACTATCATACTGAACTTTTCCCACTAGATTGTGCTAAAATCATGTAAGTGTGCTGCTATCTTAGCATAACCTATCGATTTTACATGCATCTACTATCGTACTAAACTTCTTCCGCTAGAGCATGTAGCAATCGCTTTTGTGTATCCCTAACCCATGTGCACGAACTTAAAGCATAAAGATGAGCTATGTTCTAAAGCGTGTACACATCACCTATCGATAATGTATGTATCGAATATCGTACTAATCTTCTCCTGCTAGAGCGTACGAGTATCGCTTGTGCGTGCACGAACTTAAAGCATAAAGAATAGCAATGTATAAAAATCTTGTAAACAAAGCAGCAGCATTACGTATAGTCAAGATTAAATGCGTGCACATATCATGTATCCATGACGCACACAGTACTAAACTTATTCCATTAGAATGTACAAAGTTCGCATGTGTTTGTGATGCTATCTTAGCATAGCCTATGTGAATGAACTTAAAGCATAAAGAATAGTGATGTATAAAAATCTTGTGAACATAGCAGAGTGTTAACTACGTAGGTGCAGACATTGAACTTTGCATGCTGAGGCAGCATACTACGTGACCGTGACGTCACGACCACGTGCTCTTGTTTGGTAAACATAGCCACGTGCTTTTTTGACAGCTGTCTTTTTGACGAACCCTAACCTCACTTTGGAGGACAATGGAGCGTCGCTAACCTCACTGCTGCCATCTTTACGGCGGTAAACCTCAAGGCTGCCACCTTTTGCATGTTATAGCGGGGAATTTTAAAAATCCAACAACGGAACATTGCTAACCTCACTCTTGCCATCTTTACGGGAGTAAACCTCAAGGGCTGCCACCTTATGCATGTTGTAGCGTGGAATTTAAAATCCAACAACAGAACATTGCTAACCTCACTCTTGCCATCTTGAAAAGTTCAGTGTTCCAAACACTAGTTCGAAAAACGTAACTCATCGCACCTCGGGGATTTTATTAGGTAAGACGTAACCCCTAGGTTCCATTCCTTGTTCTGAACATAAAACCATTTACCAATAAAGATTAATTTTCTACACTTAACAAAGTACAAGCGTTCTTGCTGATAGCGATCGATGAGGTTGTTGCACCTTTAGCCCTTTAGCCCTTTAGCCCATTAGCCCTTTAGCCCTTTAGCCCATTAGCCCTTTAGCCCATTAGCCCTTTAGCCAAGGAATGTGCGGTAAGGAGGAGGAAGAGTCCTTTCATCCTTTTTGCCCTTCTGATAAGATGTAACCCCTGGGTTCCATACCCTATCACGATTTTTTTCAGCCATGTTTATGCGATAACTTGTTCGACTGATTTTTACACACAAGACGAATGATGGAAGGTAAATAATTTGAAGATATACTTTGGCTATATCGTTTACCGAGCGAGTTAGCTGCGCAAATCTTCAAAATTGTACTTTTGCTCTGAACACATCAAACAATGTTCTGATCATATGTTGAGGTTAACAACATCGATTACAGTGTTCGATTCTAGTCTTGTTATGTTTCATTCTGATCTTCTTAGAACAAGGGTACCCCCTAACATGTTCTAAACACATGTTGTATTGAGTACAGTGTTCGATTCTAGTCTTGATCACTTATTTCGTGTTCTGAACACATCGATCAATGTTCTGATCACATGTTGTATCGAGTACAGTGTTCGATTCTAGTCATGATCACTTATTTTGTGTTCTGAACACATCAATCAATGTTCTGATCACATGTTGAAGTTAACAACATCGATTACAGTGTTCTATTCTAGTCTTGTTATGTTTCAATCTGATCTTCTTAGAACAAGCGTATCCCCTGACATATTCTAAACACATGATGTATTGAGTACATTGTTCGATTCTAGTCTTGATCACTTATTTTGTTTTCTGAACGCATCAATCAATGTTCTGATCACATGTCGTATCGAGTACAGCGTTTGATTCTACTCTTCTTATGTTTCGAAAGTCTAAACATGCACAATAATGTTATCGCTGCACACGCTTGCCTTCGCGATGCAGGTTTAAACTTGTTCGATATAAAGCTATGCCTTGACATAAGAGGCGGAGGAGGAGGTAGAGAAGGAGGAGGAGGAGGAGGAGGAGGAGGAGGAGGAGGAGGAGGAGAATGATAAGGCCTTAACAGCCTATGTATAGTCGCCTTTGTTTAAAGATGATAGCTGTCAAAAGAATTTTTCAAATTATCCACCACCACATTTCAGCTAAAGAGGGCAGCAGGGTGCTCTGTTGATTAAGCACATAGAATTTCAAATTGCCCTCCACCACATGCATAACAGCAGCTGTTATCTTGCGCAGTAGCCTCTAAGCTAGCTTTCTTCATAAGAGTAGCCGCCATCTTGTGCGAGCACCCCTAGGCCGTCTCATAAGGAGCTATGTATAGTCACCATTTTGTGTCTGCCATCTTGCGTAAGCATCCCTAGGACGTCTCAAGGCATCTTGTTTCTCATAAGAGCAGCCACCATCTTGTAGAAATAGATAGCTGCGAATGGCAAAGGGCTTAAGTAGGAATCGAACCGTTGATCTCATCATTAGACTATGTTTTTTCTTGTTCCTGATACTACGAACCTACGTATTAGGCGGAAAAATTTTGTCCGTTTTGCTCTACGATGCATCGTTTTCGAGATATTTAACATTTTGCTTTTAAGCCTCCAAATTTAATGAATCGAACCTGCACGGTACGTTATACTCTCTACCATAGCTAGACCTGATCATTTTACGAAGACTCGCTTCAATACAAGCTAAAACAGAGCAAATGCCAAAGGGCCTAAGTAGGAACCGAACCGTTGATCCCATCATTAGACTATGATTTTCTTGTTCCTCATACTGCGAACCTAGGTATTAGGCAGAAAAATTTTGTCCGTTTTGCTCTACGGTGCACCGTTTTCGATATATTTAACATTTTGCATTTAAGCCCTAAATTTAATGAATCGAACTATCACGACACGTTAGCCTCTAAGCTAAGAGTAGCAACCATCTTGCGCAAGCACCCTTAAAGCGTCTCATAAGGAGTTGTGTATAGCCGCCATCTTGTGTCCGCCATCTTGCGCAAGCATCCTTAGGGCGTCTCAAGCTATCTTGTGCAAGGACCCTTAAGCCGTCCCATAAGAGCAGCCGCTATCTTCCGCAAGCATCCCTAGGGCATCTCATAAGGAGCCATGTATAACTGCCATCTTGCGCAAGCATCCCAAGGGCGTCTCATAAGAACCTGTGTATAGCAGCCATCTTGCGTAAGCACCCTTAAGGAGTCATGTATAGCCGCCATCTTATGCAATTAGCGTCGAGAGAGGGCTGCTGTAGAATTTTTCTTTTTAAATTATCCGCCACCACTTTTCAAAGGTATCTAGCTAAAGATGGCAGCACTGCGGATGACAGGTGACGAATTTACATCTACTGCGATAAAGAGGGCAGCACGGTGCTCTCTGTATTAAAGATGGCGGATGACAGCTGTCAAAAAAGCACATGGCTATGTTTACCAAACAAGAGCACGTAGAATTTGCCGCCATCACATTTCAAACTAAAGAGGGTAGCACTATGCTCTGTTGATTAAAGATGGCGGATGGTAGCTGTCGAAAAAGCACGTGAGTTTGTTTCCAAACAAGAGCACGTGGAATTTTTCAATTTGCCGCCACCACATTTCAAAGGTATCTAGCTAAAGATGGCAGCACAGTGCTCTCTTGATTAAAGATGGCGGATGATAGCTAACAGAACTTTTCAAATTGCCCGCTACTACGTGCTTAAGGTAGTAGCCACAAAGAGGGCAGCATGGTGTTCTGTGGATTAAAGATGGCGGATGACAGGTGATGAAATTGCCCGCATGATAGTAGCACAGTGCTCTGTTGATTAAAGATGGCGGATGACAGCTGTCAAAAAAGCACATGGCTTTGTTTCCAAACAAGAGCACGTGGAATTTACCACCACCACATTTCAAACTAAAGAGGGCAGCACTGTGCTCTATAGATTAAAGATGGCAGATGACAGCTGTCAAAAAAGCACGTGAGTTTGTTTTCAAACAAGAGCACGTGGAATTTTTCAATTTGCCGCCACCACATAGAGGGCAGCACTGTTCTCTCTGGATTAAAGATGGCTGTTTGTCGAAAAGCATTTTTCAAATTATCCGCCACCACATTTCAAAGGTAAGTAGCTAAAGAGGGCAGCACTGTGCTCAAAGATGGCGGATGACAGCTATCAAAAAAGCACGTGGCTGTCAAAAAGCACGTGGATTTGTTTATCTCGAGCTAGTGAGGTTAAGTTGGTAGCACTAAGGTTTAGGCCCGTCAAGATGGCAGCACTGCCGATGACAGGTGACGAAAGAGGGCAGCACGGTGCTCTGTAGTTTAAAGATGGCGGATGACAGCTGTCAAAAAAACACGTGGCTGTCAAAAAGCACGTGGCTTTGTTTATCTCGCGCTAGTTAGGTTAAGTTGGTACTACTGCGGTTTAGGCCCGTCAAGATGGCAGTACTGAGGTTAGCGATGCGTTGTTGTCTGTCAAAAAGCACGTGGCTTTGTTTACAAATCTGTCGAAAAGCACGTGGCTGTCAAAAAGCACGTGGCTTTGTTTACCTCATGCTAGTGAGGTTAAGTTGGTACCACTAAGGTTAGGGCCGTCAAGATGGCAGTACTGAGGTTAGCGATGCGTTGTTGTCTGTCAAAAAGCACGTGGCTGTCAAAAAACACGTGGCTTTGTTTACCTCATGCTAGTTAGGTTAAGTTGGCACTAGTGAGGTTTAGGCCCGTCAAGATGGCAGCAGTGAGGTTAGCGTTGCGTTGTTGTCGATGACAGCTGTCAAAAAGCACGTGGCTTTGTTTAAAAATTCAAATACCGCGCCAAAATTCAAATTTCCCGCGGGCGGCGGCGGCGGAGGCGGAGGCGGCGGCGGAGGAGGAGGCGGGCGGAGGCGTGCGGCGGCGGAGGTGCCGCAGAACCCGCTTATTATACTACTAATTCCACGTGCTCTTGTTTAGTAAACAAACTCACGCGCTTATTGTCAGCTGTCATCCGCCATCTTACATCGCAAACCTCAGTGCTACACTCTTTAGTTGAAAAATGGTGGCGGATAATTTAAAAAGAAAAATTCTACAGCAACCATCTCTCGACGCTAATTACACAAGATGGTGGCTATACATGACTCCTTAAAGGTGCTTATGCGAGATGATCGCTATACATAAATACTTATGAGACGCCCTTGGGATGCTTGCGCGAGATGGCGGTTATACAAGGCTCCTTATGAGACACCCTAGGGATGCTTGCGCAAGATGGTGGTTGCTCTTATGAGGCGGCTTAAGGATCCTTGCACAAGATGGCTAGGGACGCCCCCCACCCCTAAGGATGCTTGCGCAAGATGGCGGACGCAAGTTGGCGGTTATACATAGCTCCTTATGAGACAGCCAGTACTCGATACAACATGTGATCAGAACATTGTTTGATGTGTTCAGAACACAAAATAAGTGATCAAGACTAGAATCGAACACTGTACTCGATGTCGTTAACATCAACATGTGATTAAAACATTGTTTGGTGTGTTCAGAACACTACATAAGTAGAATCGAACGCTGTACAACATGTTAGGGGATACCTTTGTTCTAAGAAGATCAGATTGAAACATAACAAGACTAGAATTGAACACTGCACTCGATGTCGTTAACCTTAACATGTGATCAGAGCATTGATTGATGTGTTCAGATCACTAAACAAGTAGAACCGAACACTGTACAACATGTTAGGGGATACCTTTGTTCTAAGAAGATCAGATTGAAACATAACAAGACTAGAATTGAACACTGCACTCGATACAACATGTGATCAGAACATTGATTGATGTGTTCAGATCACTAAACAAGTAGAACCGAACACTGTACAACATGTTAGGGGATACCTTTGTTCTAAGAAAGTTAGATTGAAACATAACAAGACTAGAATCGAACACTGCACTCGATGTCGTTAACCTTAACATGTGATCCGATACAACATGTTAGGGGATACCTTTGTTCTAAGAAAATTAGATTGAAGCATAGCAAGACTAGAATCGAACACTGTAAGAACATTGTTTGATGTGTTCAGAGCAAAAGTACAACTTCAATGATTTACCTAGTGTAAAACACACACTGTGCACATATCGCATAGCTATCTCGCCTATCACATGCATAGTATGAAAATCAAAAACACACTGTGCACATAGCGCATAGCTAACTCGGCAACACTTCAAATGATTTGCTTAGTATGAAAATAAAAAATCTATACCGCGTAGCTAACTCGTTCATCGCACTGCTAAGACGCTTAGTAATTGCAAATGCACTGATATATGTCATACGAAAATCAAGAAAGCACACTGCGTAGCCAACTCGCTCGGGTCACTCGCTTAGTAATTGCAACACGACTAGAACACTGATACACACACGGATAAGTATGTAGCGATATACTACATACTTACATGTTTAAAAAAAAATTGGGGGGGGGGTGAAAGATCATAAATTATATGTACACATGTTGTGTCCTCCAAGTTGTAAGACGAAATAGACGCAGTACTGCGAGTTTCCGCTATAGCTGGCGAACGGAAGTAGCATGATATCTCAGCAAAAAAAAAAAAAAAAAAATACGCGTGAGCTTGCAAGTCAGACACAATGATGGATACCGCGATTCAAATCCTGGCAACTTATGCCGTCAGGAAGGGCATCCGGCGAGCATCTAGCTGTAAATCCCCGATTCTCATGTTAGAAAGAGCAACTTATTGTAAAACATTCTTAATCCCAGTTCTTTGACGTTAGGAACGACAACCGGTCGAAAACAATAGTGTATGATGTAAGAGGCTAGATACTGCTAGTTTTGCGTCAGCAAGGGCAACTAGTCTTGAAACAAATTATTCTGATTTAAAATTTTAGTTTTGTGTCAGGAAGGGCATCCGGCTGTAAAACAATAGTTCATGATACAGCGATTTAAAATCTAAGAAGAGCATCTAGCTGTAAATCCCCGATTCTCGTGTTAGAAGTTGGAAAGCAGATTCTTAATCCGAGTTCTTTGACGTCAGGAAGGGCAACCGGTCGAAAACAATAGTGTATGATGTAAGAGGCTAGATACTGCCAGTTTTGCGTCAGGAAGGGCAACTAGTCTTAAAACAAATTCTTGCGATTTAAAATCTTAGTTTTGCGTCAGGAAGGGCATCCTGCTGTAAAACAATAGTTCACTATACAGCGATTTAAAATCTAAGAAGAGCATCTAGCTGTAAAACCCCGATTCTCGTGTTAGAAGTTGTAAAACAGATTCTTAATCCGAGTTCTTTGACGTCAGGAAGGGCAACCGGTCGAAAACAATAGTGTATGGTGTAAGAGGTTAGATACTGCCAGTTTTGCGTCAGGAAGGGCAACTAGTCTTAAAACAAATTCTTGCGATTTAAAATCTTAGTTTTACGTCAGGAAGGGCATCCGGCTGTAAAACAATAGTTCACGATACAGCGATTTAAAATCTAAGAAGCGCATCTAGCTGTAAAACCCCGATTCTCGTGTTAGAAGTTGTAAAAGAGATTCTTAACCAAGTTCTTTGACGTCAGGAAGGGCAACAGGTCGAAAACAATAGTGTATGGTGTAAGAGGTTAGATACTGCCAGTTTTGCGTCAGGAAGGGCAACTAGTCTTAAAACAAATTCTTGCGATTTAAAATCTTAGTTTTACGTCAGGAAGGGCATCCGGCTGTAAAACAATAGTGCACGATACAGCGATTTAAAATCTAAGAAGAGTATCTAGCTGTAAATCCCCGATTCTCGTGTTAGAAAGAGCAACTTGTTGTAAAACATTCTTAATCCAAGTTCTTTGACGTCAGGAAGGGCAACCGGTCGAAAACAATAGTGTATGATGTAAGAGGCTAGATACTGCCAGTTTTGCGTCAGGAAGGGCAACTAATCTTAAAACAAATTATTGCGATTTCAAATCTTAGTTTTGCGTCAGGAAGGGCATCCGGCTGTAAAACAATAGTTCGTGATACAGCGATTTAAAATCTAAGAAGTGCATCTAGCTGTAAAACCCGTGTTGAGGGTGATTCATTTGTCGGATGGGGGTGATCCTACTGTTGCATATTACATTCTCAGGTAGTTTCGAGGGCGTGCAAAGAGCCTGCATTAAGTAAGGGCTGTTGATGGGGGCGTTAAACCTTGTGCAGACTCCTTCGAAAATGATTGTGAGTACAAGATCTTGATAGTGATTCATCTGTCGGATGGGGTGATAAGCTGTGTGCAGGCTGAGGGCGTGCAAAAAGCCAGCATTAAGTAAGGGCTGTTGATGGGGGTGTTAAACCTTGTGCAGGCTTCCCCGAAACTGATTGTGAGTACAAGAGTGTTGAGGGTGATTCATTTGTCGGATGGAGGCGTTAAGCTGTGTGCAGGCTTCTTCGGTAGGAGTAGGCTATGTGCTGGCACCGAGTTTTACCCTCTCCCTACGGTAGTATATTACATTCTTAGGCAGTTTCGAGGGTGTGCAAAAAAGCTAGTATTAAGTAAGGGCTGTTGATAGAGGGGTGTTAAACCTTGTACAGGCTCCTTCAACAGGAGTAGCCTACATGCCGACGCCGTGCAGGCTCTTTCGATAGGAAGGGGGCTATATGCTAGCACTGTGTGTTTTAACCTCTCCGTACAATCATGATAATTTATGTTAGGAGCTTACACGGTGAGTTACAAGTCGCTCATCAGCGTGCAGTGTCTTCGTTCAAGGTTACTACAGCCGGACGATACGTGTACAATTTCAGCCAACACATGCATTCCATACCTCGCTCTGAATGACTGCGCCGATACAACTTCAAAGATAGTGTTCTATGCAGTAGAACAAAAAAAGTAACCCATAACCCGTTCCTAAAGCTTAAAACTGTAAATGTTTGAAGCTCCTGTTTTTACAGCTAGATGTGGTTCCTAACGTAGCAGGGCCGGGATTAAAAATATGTTTTAAAGCCGAGTGCCTCCTCCTGACGCAGGAGTTTAAATCACAAGAATTTGTTTTACGACCGGTTGCCCTTCCTGACGCGATATTTTAAATCACAAGAATCCGTTTTACAACAGGATGCCCTTATAGGATTTTAAAAAGCAGTATCTAGCCTCTTACATCATACGCTATTGTTTTCGACCGGTTGCCCTTCCTGACGCCAAAGAACTTGGATTAAGAATCCCTTTTACAACTTCTAACACGAGAATCGGGGATTTACAGCTAGATGCACTTCTTAGATTTTAAATCGCTGTATCGTGAACTATTGTTTTACAGCCGGATGCCCTTCCTGACGCAAAACTAAGATTTTAAATCGCAAGAATTTGTTTTAAGACTAGTTGCCCTTCCTGACGCAAAACTGGCGGTATCTAGCCTCTTACATCATACACTATTGTTTTCGACCGGTTGCCCTTCCTGACGTCAAAGAACTCTGATTAAGAATCTGTTTGTCAACTTCTAACACGAGAATCGGTGTTTCACAGCTAGATGCACTTCTTAGATTTTAAATCGCTGTATCGTGAACTATTGTTTTACAGCCGGATGCCCTTCCTGACGCAAAACTAAGATTTTAAATCGCAAGAATTTGTTTTAAGACTAGTTGCCCTTCCTGACGCAAAACTGGCAGTATCTAGCCTCTTACATCATACACTATTGTTTTCGACCGGTTGCCCTTCCTGACGTCAAAGAACTTGGATTAAGAATCTCTTTTACAACTTCTAACACGAGAATCGGTGTTTTACAGCTAGATGCACTTCTTACATTTTAAATCGCTGTATCGTGAACTATTGTTTTACAGCCGGATGCCCTTCCTGACGCAAAACTAAGATTTTAAATCGCAAGAATTTGTTTTAAGACTAGTTGCCCTTGCTGACGCAAAACTAGCAGTATCTAGCCTCTTACATCATACACTATTGTTTTCGACCGGTTGCCCTTCCTGACGTCAAAGAACTCGGATTAAGAATCTGTTTTACAACTTCTAACACGAGAATTGGGGATTTACAGCTAGATGCTCTTCTTAGATTTTAAATCGCTGTATCGTGAACTATTGTTTTACAGCCGGATGCCCTTCCTGACGCAAAACTAAGATTTTAAATCGCAAGAATTTGTTTTAAGACTAGTTGCCCTTCCTGACGCAAAACTGGCAGTATCTAGCCTCTTACATCATACACTATTGTTTTCGACCGGTTGCCCTTCCTGACGTCAAAGAACTCGGATTAAGAATCTGCTTTCCAACTTCTAACACGAGAATCGGGGATTTACAGCTAGATGCTCTTCTTAGATTTTAAATCGCTGTATCATGAACTATTGTTTTACAGCCGGATGCCCTTCCTGACACAAAACTAAGATTTTAAATCAGAATAATTTGTTTCAAGACTAGTTGCCCTTGCTGACGCAAAACTATCAGTATCTAGCCTCTTACATCATACACTATTGTTTTCGACCGGTTGTCGTTCCTAACGTCAAAGAACTGGGATTAAGAATGTTTTACAATAAGTTGCTCTTTCTAACATGAGAATCGGGGATTTACAGCTAGATGCTCGCCGGATGCCCTTCCTGACGGCATAAGTTGCCAGGATTTGAATCGCGGTATCCATCATTGTGTCTGACTTGCAAGCTCACGCGTATTTTTTATTTTTTTTGCTGAGATATCATGCTACTTCCGTTCGCCAGCTATAGCGGAAACTCGCAGTACTGCGTCTATTTCGTCTTACAACTTGGAGGACACAACATGTGTACATATAATTTATGATCTTTCACCCCCCCCCCCAATTTTTTTTTAAACATGTAAGTATGTAGTATCTCGCTACATTCTTATCCGTGTGTGTATCAGTGTTCTAGTCGTGTTGCAATTACTAAGCGAGTGACCCGAGCGAGTTGGCTACGCAGTGTGCTTTCTTGATTTTCGTATGACATATATCAGTGTATTTGCAATTACTAAGCGTCTTAGCAGTGCGATGAACGAGTTAGCTACGCGGTATAGATTTTTTATTTTCATACTAAGCAAATCATTTGAAGTGTTGCCGAGTTAGCTATGCGATATGTGCACAGTGTGTTTTTGATTTTCATACTAGGCATGTGATAGGCGAGATAGCTATGCGATATGTGCATAGTGTGTGTTTTACAATAGGTAAATCACTGAAGTTGTACTTTTGCTCTGAACACATCAAGCAATGTTCTTACAGTGTTCGATTCTAGCCTTGCTATGCTTCAATCTAATTTTCTTAGAACAAAGATATCCCCTAACATGTTGTATCGGATCACATGTTAAGGTTAACGACATCGAGTGCAGTGTTCGATTCTAGTCTTGTTATGTTTCAATCTAATTTTCTTAGAACAAAGATATCCCCTAACATGTTGTACAGTGTTCGGTTCTACTTGTTTAGTGATCTGAACACATCAATCAATGTTCTGATCACATGTTGTATCGAGTGCAGTGTTCAATTCTAGTCTTGTTATGTTTCAATCTGATCTTCTTAGAACAAAGGTATCCCCTAACATGTTGTACAGTGTTCGGTTCTACTTGTTTAGTGATCTGAACACATCAATCAATGTTCTGATCACATGTTAAGGTTAACGACATCGAGTGCAGTGTTCGATTCTAGTCTTGTTATGTTTCAATCTAATTTTCTTAGAACAAAGGTATCCCCTAACATGTTGTACAGTGTTCGGTTCTACTTGTTTAGTGATCTGAACACATCAATCAATGTTCTGTTCACATGTTAAGGTTAACGACATCGAGTGCAGTGTTCAATTCTAGTCTTGTTATGTTTCAATCTGATCTTCTTGGAACAAAGGTATCCCCTAACATGTTGTACAGCGTTCGATTCTACTTATGTAGTGTTCTGAACACACCAAACAATGTTTTAATCACATGTTGATGTTAACGACATCGACTACAGTGTTCGATTCTAGTCTTGATCACTTATTTTGTGTTCTGAACACATCAATCAATGTTCTGATCACATGTTGTATCGAGTACTGGCTGTCTCATAAGGAGCTATGTATAACCGCCTTCTTGCGTCCGGCATCTTGCGTCCGCCATCTTGCGTCCGCCATCTTGCGCAAGCATCCTTAGGGGTGGGGGGCGTCTCTAGCCATCTTGTGCAAGGATCCTTAAGCCGCCTCATAAGAGCAACCACCATCTTGCGCAAGCATCCCTAGGGTGTCTCATAAGGAGCCTTGTATAACCGCCATGTTGCGCAAGCATCCCAAGGGAGTCTCATAAGAAGCTATGTATAGCAATTATCTCGCATAAGCACATTTAAGGAGTCATGTATAGCCACCATCTTGTGTAATTAGCGTCGAGAGATGGCTGCTGTAGAATTTTTCTTTTTAAATTATCCGCCACCATTTTTCAACTAAAGAGTGTAGCACTGAGGTTTGCGATGTAAGATGGCGGATGACAGCTGACAAAAAGCGCGTGAGTTTGTTTACTAAACAAGAGCACGTGGAATTTGCCGCCACTACAGTTCAACTAAAGGTGGCAGCACGGTGCTCTCTTGATTAAAGATGGCGGATGACAGCTAACAGAACTTTTCAAATTACCCACTACTACAGACAGCAGCACGGTGCTCTGTGGATTAAAGATGGCGGATGACAGCTGACGAAATTACCCGCAGCACAGTGCTCTATTGATTAAAGATGGCGGATGACAGCTGTCAAAAAGCACGTGGAATTTGTCACCGGCACAAAGAGGACAGCACGGTGCTCTCTGGCAGATGACACCTGTCAAAAAGAAGCACATGGGTTTGTACAGCATGTGGAATTTACCGCCACAACAAAGAGGGCAGCACTGTACTCTGTTGCTTAAAGAAGGCGGATGATGGCTGTCAAAAAAGCACGTAAGTTTGCTTCCAAACAAGAGCGCGTGAAATTTTTCAATTTGCCGCCACCACATTTCAAAGGTATCTAGCTAAAGAGGGCAGCACGGTGCTCTCTGGATAAAAGATGGCGGATGATAGCTAACAGAACTTTTCAAATTGCCCGCTACTACGTGCTTAAGGTAGTAGCCATAAAGAGGGGCAGCACCGTGTTCTGTAGATTAAAGATGCCGGATGACAGCTGATGAAATTGCCCGCATGATAGCAGCACGGTGCTCTGTTGATTAAAGATGGCGGATGACAGCTGTCAAAAAAGCACATGGCTTTGTTTCCAAACAAGAGCACGTGGAATTTACCGCCACCACATTTCAAACTAAAGATTGCAGCACTGTTCTCTCTGGATTAAAGATGGCGTATGACAGCTGTCAGAGAAGCATATAGGTTTGTAAAGCACGTGGAATTTACCGCCACCACATTTCAAAGGTAAGTAGCTAAAGAGGGCAGCACGGTGCTTAAAGATGGCTGCTATCAAAAAGCATTTTTCAAATTATCCGCCACCACATTTCAAAGGTAAGTAGCTAAAGAGGGCAGCACTGTGCTCTATAGATTAAAGATGGCGGATGACAGCTGCACGTGGAAGGTAAGTAGCTAAAGAGGGCAGCACTGTGCTCTGTGGATTAAAGATGGCGGATGTCAGCTGCACGTGGCTTTGTTTATCTCACGCTAGTGAGGTTAAGTTGGTAGCACTAAGGTTTAGGCCCGTCAAGATGGCAGTAATGAGGTTAGCGATGCGTTGTTGTCTGTCAAGAAGCACGTGGCTGTCAAAAAAACACGTGGCTTTGTTTACCTCGCACTAGTTAGGTTAAGTTGGCACTACTGAGGTTTAGGCCCGTCAAGATGGCAGTACTTAGGTTAGCGATGCGTTGTTGGCTGTCAAAAAACACGTGGCTTTGTTTACCTCGCGCTATTTATGTTAAGTTGGCACTACTGAGGTTTAGGCCCGTCAAGATGGCAGCAGTGAGGTTAGCGATGCGTTGTTGTCGATGACAGCTGTCAAAAAGCACGTGGCTTTGTTTACAAATTCAAATCTCGCGCCAAAATTCAAATCTCCCGCCAAAATTCAAATTTCCCGCCAGAATTCAAATTTCCCGCGGGAGGAGGCGCCAGAATCCCTGTATTATACTACTCATGGGGAATACTTTCTTAGACTTAACGTATGGTAGAGCCGCGTTTAAAAACGGGCAATTCTTGCGTTCCACCTGCCCTAAAAAGTATTAAAGTGTATTTTTAATGTTCCAAACCTACACGAATAACACGAAATAAAGAGAGGAAAATAATGGTGTTATTCGATCTTATAGGCCTATTGCTTATTTCGTAAACAATCTCCAAGCTAGAATGAACACGATAGATTCGTCGACTAATGTTTTAACATCATATTTTTCCAACACGCTTGTAACCTACTGAACATTGTTATCTATTCAGATAATCTGGAAACATGGGTTAGAGGACTTTAAAATTACAGTTTGCTTTAATAATATAAAATTATTTATTGTCTGCACCATTTGTATATTATTAAATCATTGAAGTTAAAAACCAGATTGTAAATAGTAACTTGCATATTACATAGCGTACCAGTGACTTTATCCAGAGATGGAGAGAAGCGCCAGTCGGTTTACATTTCAACGATGTAACATAAAGACGATTTAATTTCTTAAAATGTCTTAAATATCTACTACCGTGTATAACATAGAAATGACAATTATCAACATAATTTACAAATTCATAACGAAATAATTTTAAATTTGGCCCACTGTACTTCCTACGACCTACAAGTGGAATATTGCTCGTATTTCCCTATCTTCTTTAAACTGTGACAGTATTGAGCCGTGATTAATACCTATGTTCTACGTGTTCGTGAACGTAACGATCGCCTTTGTAAGAGTGTCTGTAATTATAGATTCGGATTTGAAGTCATATGTTTTCATATTAATTTTAAATGATAAATGTTGCGGCATCTAATGGGCCATATGTTCTGCATTTGATAACTGATTGGACGGTAATTAGAATAAGTAACAAAATTAACTCAAAAACGTAGTTCCTTACAACACTTCAGCCATTGAATCTGGGATGGTACTGTCTATTCTCTTGCTCGGTAACGTCAGGCGCTTCAGCCAATAGCAGGGCAGCTCTCTGGAATGGCGTGATTTATTCAGCTACAATGGAAATGCAAAGTATCAAGTCATACAAATATTGCGTACCGGTTGTGAAACGTAAAACGCCACTTGAGCGGTGCTGGCGAAGAACGCAACAGGAGAGCGCCACTGCAACTGCAACGATGTCATTAGACAACGGTTGTGTTCCGCAATCGGTTGCGATAAAGCGATTGCGTTGTATCTGTCGCAGGTCTATTAGAAACTGTCAACAAACATTATATTGAACTCATTTGGCTCATGTCATTGGCATATGAATAAAATGTTATGATAAAATAATTAGAAAGACTAGACCGTACTGAAGCATGATGTATGTGGAAATTCGGCAGGCTACACCATGTCTTCAGAGTTACACGAGTAGAGGATTGGCGGATGTTGCATCATCCATTCGGTAGAGAGAGAAACTTGAGAAGGAGATGAGAGAGAGCTACCGGTGGAAATTTTGAACTGACGAATCGCAAGGCAGCGTACAAATGAATACATGGAATGGTAGCAGAAGTACCAATACAATTACAGTGCAAAGGAAGGTTGGAATCCAGAATAAATGATTACAAAATTTGAATAAGATTATTATAATCACGTATAAATTATATTAACATATCCTGGCAGCTTGTGAAGTTAAATACGTGATAATCAGAGACAGTAAGTATGGTGCAGTCAACAGGGGAAGCCCGGAGGTACGCGAGCTGCACGACGCCACGCGCTAATCATGAGTTCACTCGGAAGTCTGAAATGGAACCGGTCGGATGTGCTTTTACAATCGTCGCTTGAAAAACGTGGAGTCTAGATTGAGCATTTCTGTAGGCACAGATAGTAGTAGTATAATAAGCGGGTTCGGCCGCCTCCTCCTCCTCCCGCCGCCTCCTCCGCCTCCTCCTCCGCCGCCGCCGCCGCCAAAGCGGGTTCGTCCGCCTCCTCCTCCTCCCGCCTCCTCCTCCGCCGCCGCCTCCGCCGCCGCCGCCCGCGGGAAATTTGAATTTTGGCGGGAAATTTGAATTTTGGCGCGAGTTTTGAATTTGTAAACAAAGCCACGTGCTTTTTGACAGCTGTCATCGCCAACAACGCAACGCTAACCTCACTGCTGCCATCTTGACGGGCCTAAACCTCACTAGTGCCAACTTAACCTAACTAGCGTGAGGTAAACAAAGCCACGTGTTTTTTGACAGCCACGTGCTTTTTGACAGACAACAACGCATCGCTAACCTCAGTACTGCCATCTTGACGGACCTAAACCTCAGTAGTGCCAACTTAACCTCACTAGCGCGAGGTAAACAAAGCCACGTGCTTTTTGACAGCCACGTGCTTTTCAACAGATTTGTAAACAAAGCCACGTGCTTTTTGACAGACAACAACGCATCGCTAACCTCAGTACTGCCATCTTGACGGGCCTAAACCTTAGTGATACCAACTTAACCTCACTAGCATGAGGTAAACAACGCCACGTGTTTTTTGACAGCCACGTGCCTTTTTGACAGCTGTCATCCGCCATCTTTAATCCAGAGAGCACCGTGCTGCCCTCTTTATCGTAGTAGATGTAAATTCATCACCTGTCATCGGCAGTGCTGCCATCTTGACGGGTCTAAACCTTAGTGCTACCAACTTAACCTCACTAGCGCGAGATAAACAAATCCACGTGCAGCTGTCATCCACCATCTTTGAGCATCGTGCTGCCCTCTTTAGCTACTTACCTTTGAAATGTGGTACGTCACAGCTGTCATCCGCCATCTTGCATCCGAAACCTCAGTGCTGCACTCTATGTGGTGACGGCAAATTCCACGTTCTCTTGTTTGGAAACAAAGCCACGTGCAGCTGTCATCCGCCATCTTTAATCACCGTGCTGCCCTCTTTAGCTACTTACCTTTGACAGTTGTCATCCGCCATCTTGCATCGCAAACCTCAGTGCTGCGCTCTATGTAGTGGCGGCAAATTCTACGTGCTCTTGTTTGGAAACAAATTCACGTGCTATTTTTCTGACAGCTGTCATCCGCCATCTTTAATCCATAGAGCACCGTGCTGCCCTCTTTAGCTACTTACCTTTGAAATATGGTACGTCACAGCTGTCATCCGCCATCTTTAATCCAGAGAGAACAGTGCTGCAATCTATGTGGTGGCGGCAAATTCCACGTGCTTTACAAATCAACATGCTTTTTTGACAGCTGTCAACCGCCATCTTTAATCACCGTGCTGCCATCTATGTGGTGGCGGTAAATTCCACATGCTTTACAAACTTATATGCTTTTCTGACAGCTGTCATCCGCCATCTTTAATCTAGAGAGAACAGTGCTGCCCTCTATGTGGTGGCGGTAAATTCCACGTGCTCTTGTTTGGTAAACATAGCCACGTGCTTTTTTGACAGCTGTCATCCGCCATCTTTAATCAACAGAGCACCGTGCTGCGGGCAATTTCATCACCTATCACCCGCCTTTTTGACAGCCGTCATCCACCATCTTTAATCAACAGAGCACAGTGCTGCACTCTATGTGGTGGCGGCAATTTGAAAAAATCTATGTGCTCTTGTTGGGAAACAAAGCCAAGTGCTTTTTTGACAGCTGTCATCCGCCATCTTTAACCAACAGAGCACTATGCTGCGGGCAATTTCGTCAGCTGTCATCCGCCATCTTTAATCCAGAGAGAACAGTGCTGCACTCTATGTGGTGGCGGTAAATTCTATGCGCTTTACAAACCTACGCGCTTTTCTGACAGCTGTCATCCGCCATCTTTGAGAACAGTGCCGCCCTCTATGTGGTGACGGCAAATCTACAAAGCCATGTGCAGCTGTCATCCGCCATCTTTAATCACCGTGCTGCCGGGTGACGGTAAATTCCACGTGCTCTTGTTTTTAGAAACAAAGCCATGTGCTTTTTTGACAGCTGTCATCCGCCATCTTGCATCACAAACCTCGGTGCTACACTCTATGTGGTGGCGGCAAATTCTACGTGCTCTTGTTTGGAAACAAAGCTTTTAATCCAGAGAGAAAAGTGCTGCCCCGGTGGCGAGAACAGTGCTGCAATCTTTAGTTTGAAATGTGGTGACAGCAAATCCTACGTGCTCTTGTTTGGAAACAAAGCCATGTGCTTTTTTTTGACAGCTGTCATCCGCCATCTTTAATCAACAGAGCACCATGCTGCTATCATGCGGGTAATTTCGTCATCTTTAATCCGCAGAACACCGTGCTGCCCTCTTTATGGCTACTACCTTAAGCACGTAGTAGCGGGCAATTTGAAAAGTTCTGTTAGCTATCATCCGCCATCTTTGAGCACCATGCTACCCTCTTTAGCTAGATACCTTTGAAATGTGGTGGTGAAAAATTTTACGCGCTCTTGTTTGGAAACAAACTCACGTGCTTTTTTGACAGTCATCATCCGCCATCTTTAAGCAACAGAGTACAGTGCTGCCCTCTTTGTTGTGGCGGTAAATTCCACGTGCTCTTGTTTGGAAGCAAAGCCATGTGCTTTTTGACAGGTGTCATCTGCCATCTTTAACCAACAGAGCATTATGCTGCTATCATGCAGGCAATTTCGTTAGCTGTCATCTGTCTCTTTTAATGAACAGAGCACCGTGCTGCCCTATGCGGGGCAATTTCGTCGGCTGTTATCCGCTCGCATACCCGCAGTGACACATGTTTAGACTTGAACACACACATACTACTGTTCAAAACTTATTACAACTTGAACTGCATACTAGTGTTCGATGTTGCAGAACACAGCATTGCGAGACTAGAATCAAGCACTGTTTAGAAAAACAAAAAATTCTCTTCTCAACATACTTACTGAGCTGCTCTTCCTGCTCAGTGAAGGTACATCTCTATCGAACGTGCATTGCAAAAGCAAGATTGTAAAACATAACAAGACTAGAATCGAACACTGCACTTGATGTTAACTTCAACATGTGATTAGAACATTAAATCAGGTTCAAACATAGCAGGACTAGAATCGAACTCTTCCTACTCTTTCAAGGTACACCTCTATCGAACATGCATTGCAAAAAACAAGATTGTAAAACATAACAAGACTAGAATCAAACACTGCACTCGATGTTGTTAACTTCAACATGTGATTAGACTATGAAATGAGATTAAAACATAGCAAGACTAGAATCGAACATTGCACTCGATGTTGTTAACCTTAACATGTAGTCAGAACATTAATTGATGTGCTCAAAACACTAGATAAGTGATCAAGACTAGAATCGAACACTGCACTCGATGTCGTTAACCTTAACATGTGATCAGAACATTAATTGATGTGTATAACTTCCTTTACCTTTACTTACTCTGTCAAGGTACATCTTTATCGAACATGCATCGCAAAGCGAGAGTGTGCAAGTTTAGACTTGAATACATACCACTGTTCAAAAAACATATATACACATACTATAGTGCGATGTTGTAGTACACTATATTACAAGACTAGAATCAAGCATAGTTTAGGAAAAAAATCTCTTCTCAACATACTTACTGTGCTAGACGATAACATACTTACGAATTTAATCAACATCTTCTTTCTTGCTCTTATTCTTCTTCGAGAGGAAGGAGTAGGAGGAGAAGGTAATACCTAATCTAAAATAAAAGAATATGCCAATTCTACAGTATTTATTCACATCTTGTATGTACTAGTTTTATCATGAATGATTTTACTTGTATTGATGTTTGCATACTTTTGCTTTCTCGATGTAATTCTTGTATGTACATGCTTTTACGCATCAGTAAAACTAATAACACAAGATTTGTTCTCTATGCCGTGATATATAATGAAAATAGAACGTTGATTTAGTTCTTCTATTTCTAAATCAGTTAGCACGCTAAATCTATTAGGTAAAAAAACTTGAAAGTCTTCGCAGACACATAAAATCCTTTCTCCAAATTTCGTTTTTAATCTTCGTAGTGAAATTACTTTAAATTGCTCATTTAGCGGTAGACTTGTTAACGGCTTGGTAGTTGGAGTTGAAATATGACCTAGCTGGTTAATCTTCTCCATGGTTTTTCTAAAAAGAATAAATATATAAATGTAGCGTTAGCACTTGCATCACACATAGTAATAATAGGATATAAAAGGGTAAGTGTGCTAGCCTAGAGTTACGATGTTCGGAAGAAAGCAAGTTTCAACCTATAGAGGTCAGACATGGCTGTGAGTTTGACATTATAAGATTAACCTCTTCTACAGCATGAAAGATTGAAGAGAATAACTATTTATCTATAGACTAAAGTTGCTATGTTCGGAAGAAAGCAAGTTTCAACCTATAGAGGTCAGACATGGCTGTGAGTTTGAAATTATAAGATTAACCTCTTCTACAGCATGAAAGATTGAAGAGAATAACTATTTATCTATAGACTAAAGTTGCTATGTTCGGAAGAAACCAAGTTTGAACCTGTACAGGTCAGACATTGCTGTGAGTTTGAAATTATAAGATTAACCTCATCTACAGCATGAAAGATTGAAAGAGAACAACTATTTATCAATAGACTAAAGTTGCTATGTTCGGAAGAAACCAAGTTTGAACCTGTACAGGTTAGACATTGCTGTGAGTTTGAAACTATAAGATTAACCTTTTCTACAGCATGAAAGATTGAAGAGAACAACTATTTATCATTAGACTAATGTTACGACGTTCAGGAGAAACCAAGTTTCAACCTATAGAGATTAGACATTGCTGTAAGATTGAAATTATAAGATTAACCTCTTCTATGGCATGCAGATTAAAGAAAATAACTATTTATCAATAGACTAAAGTTACGGTGTTCGGAAGAAACCAAGTTCCAACCTATAGAGGTTAGACATTGCTGTAAGTTTGAAATTATAAGATTAACCTCTTCTATGGCGTGAGGATTGAAGAGAATAACTATTTACCAATAGACTAAAGTTACGATGTTCAGAAGAAACCAAGTTTGAACCTGTACAGGTCAGACATTGCTGTGAGTTTGAAATTATAAGATTAACCTCATCTACAGCATGAAAGATTGAAAGAGAACAACTATTTATCAATAGACTAAAGTTGCTATGTTCGGAAGAAACCAAGTTTGAACCTGTACAGGTTAGACATTGCTGTGAGTTTGAAACTATAAGATTAACCTCTTCTACAGCATGAAAGATTGAAGAGAACAACTATTTATCATTAGACTAATGTTACGACGTTCAGGAGAAACCAAGTTTCAACCTATAGAGATTAGACATTGCTGTAAGATTGAAATTATAAGATTAACCTCTTCTATGGCATGAGGATTGAAGAGAATAACTATTTACCAATAGACTAAAGTTACGATGTTCGGAAGAAACCAAGTTTCAACCTGTACAGGTCAGACATTGCTGTAAGTATGAAATTATAAGATTAACCTCTTCTATGGCATGAGGATTGAAGAGAATAACTATTTACCAATAGACTAAAGTTACGATGTTCAGAAGAAACCAAGTTTGAACCTGTACAGGTCAGACATTGCTGTGAGTTTGAAATTTAAGATTATCCTCTTCTATGGCATGCAGATTAAAGAAAATAACTATTTATCAATAGACTAAAGTTACGGTGTTCGGAAGAAACCAAGTTCCAACCTATAGAGGGTAGACATTGCTGTAAGTTTGAAATTATAAGATTAACCTCTTCTATGGCATGAGGATTGAAGAGAATAACTATTTACCAATAGACTAAAGTTACGATGTTCAGAAGAAACCAAGTTTGAACCTGTACAGGTTAGACATTGCTGTGAGTTTGAAATTATAAGATTATCCCCTTCTATGGCATGCAGATTAAAGAAAATAACTATTCTATCAATAGACTAAAGTTACGGTGTTCGGAAGAAACCAAGTTCTAACCCATAGAGGTTAGACATTGCTGTAAGTTTGAAATTATAAGATTAACCTCTTCTATGGCATGAGGATTGAAGAGAATAACTATTTACAATAGACTAAACTTACGATGTTCAGAAGAAACCAAGTTTGAATCTGTACAGGTCAGACATTGCTGTGAGTTTGAAATTATAAGATTATCCCCTTCTATGGCATGCAGATTAAAGAAAATAACTATTCTATCAATAGACTAAAGTTACGGTGTTCGGAAGAAACCAAGTTCTAACCTATAGAGGTTAGACATTGCTGTAAGTTTGAAATTATAAGATTAACCTCTTCTATGGCATGAGGATTGAAGAGAATAACTATTTACCAATAGACTAAACTTACGATGTTCAGAAGAAACCAAGTTTGAATCTGTACAGGTCAGACATTGCTGTGAGTTTGAAATTATAAGATTATCCTCTTCTATGGCATGCAGATTAAAGAAAATCCACGTCTATAGTATGAGGATTGAAGAGAACAACTATTTATCAATAGACTAAAGTTACGATGTTCGGAAGAAACCAAGTTTCAGCCCGTTGAGGGCAGACATAGCTATGTGTGCGTGTTTGAAATTATACCACGTCTATAGCGTGAGGATTAAAGAGAACAACTATTTATGATTAGCTTAAAGTTACGGAAGAAACCAAGTTTCAGCCCGTTGAGGGCAGACATAGCTATACCTCGTCTATAGTATGCAAGAACAACTATTTATCAATTGCTTAAAGTTACGATGTTCGGAAGAAACCAAGTTTCAGTCCGTTGAGGGCAGACATAGCTATGTGCATGTGTTTGAAATTATACCTCGTCTATAGCGTGAGGATTAAAGAGAACAACTATTTATCAATACTCTAAAGTTACGGAAGAAACCAAGTTTCAGCCTGTTGAGGGCAGACATAGCTATGTGTGCGCGTGTTTGAAATTATACCACGTCTATAGCACGAGGATTAAAGAGAACAACTATTTATCAATAGACTAAAGTTATGATGTTTTAGAAGAAACCAAGTATCAACCCGTTGAGGTCAGACATAGCTATGTGTACGTGTTTGAAATTATACCACGTCTATAGCATGATGATTGAAGAGAACAACTATTTATCAATAGACTAAAGTTACGATGTTCAGAAGAAACCAGCTTTCAACCCGTTGAGGTCAGACATAGCTATACCTCGTCTATAGTATGCAAGAACAACTATTTATCAATAGACTAAAGTTACAATGTTTTAGAAGAAACCAATTTTCAGCCTGTTGAGGGCAGACATAGCTATGTGCGCGTGTTTGAAATTATACCACGTCTACAGTATGCGGGTTGAAGAGAGCAACTATTTATCAATACTCTAAAGTTACGATGTTTTAGAAGAAACCAAGTTTCAGCCTGTTGAGGGCAGACATAGCTATGTGTGCGCGTGTTTGAAATTATACCACGTCTATAGCACGAGGATTAAAGAGAACAACTATTTATCAATAGACTAAAGTTATGATGTTTTAGAAGAAACCAAGTATCAACCCGTTGAGGTCAGACATAGCTATGTGTACGTGTTTGAAATTATACCACGTCTATAGCGCGAGGATTAAAGAGAACAACTATTTATCAATAGACTAAAGTTATGATGTTTTAGAAGAAACCAAGTTTCAACCCGTTGAGGTCAGACATAGCTATGTGTACGTGTTTGAAATTATACCACGTCTATAGTATGCGGGTTGAAGAGAACAACTATTTATCAATTGCTTAAAGTTATGATGTTTTGGAAGAAACCAAGTTTCAACCTCTTGAGGGCAGACATAGCTATGTACGTACCCCGCGTGAGGATTAAAGAGAACAACTATTTATCAATAGACTAAAGTTACGATGTTTTAGAAGAAACCAAGTTTCAACGAATAGAAGTCAGACATACCTTAAAATCTTCGCGCTGCAAACTGTTACTCGGATGTATAAAATGCGTGCGTTCAAGCCTGAAACTCGAATAATAATATTCTGGTCGTACCTAAAAAAAGAAGAAACATATATGAATGTAGTGTAGGATGCATCATCTAACCTAATTATCTTTACAACTCAAAGTTCGAAAACATACCTTTAAAAAAATGCACGTGCTGCAGACTGTTACTCGGATGAATAAAATTGTGTACTTTCGAACGGTACCTAAAAAAGAATAAACATATATGAATGTAGATGTCTAGCGTAGAAGTTGCTTTGCAAATAAAAAAAGTAACTAACAGTTCTACCTTACCTTAAGATAAAGGCTGAAGAATAATATTCACAGCAGACGGGAGATGTGTGTGTACGTAATAAACGCATACAGAGAAATGTAAGCACTTCGCGCAGACTGCAGCGGCTAAATATTCTGCTTGTTACCAAGCGGATGTGAAAAAATCGCTGACAAACTGCGGGTACAGTCGGAACGAATGCAACAAGAGCTCCCACCTATAGTCCTGCAGGCTGACGTATTCGAACCTCCTGTTGATGCCGAGGTGTCAGAATTTAAGAGTTCGAGCCTTGGAAAGTTAGCGTGTGATCCTCGACTTCTCGAGGGTACATACGTGGTATTCCTTACCTGTAGGTATTGAGCTAAAGCTAGATCATGTAATGACGATCGCGCAGACCCCCCCTCGCCTAGCATTTACGGCTTCTAGTTCGAACCCGCTATCCCCGAAGTAGCGAGAATGATTGGAGAGTGTTGAGGGTGATTCATTCGTCGGATGGAGGCGTTAAGCTATGTGCAGGCTTCTTCTAGTCGGGGTACGCGATTCAAATCCTAGCAACTTATACCGTCGGGAAGGGCATCCGGCTAGATCATGCAATGACGATCGCGCAGGTCCCTCGCCTAACATTTACGGCTTCCAGTTCGAATCCGCTATCTTCCGAAGTAGCGAGAATGATTGAAGAGTGTTGAGGGTGATTCATTCGTCGGATGGAGGCGTTAAGCTATGTGCAGGCTTCTTCTAGTCGGGGTACGCGATTCAAATCCTGGCAACTTATACCGTCGGGAAGGGCATCTAGCTAGATCATGTTATGACGATCGCACAGGTCCCTCGCCTAACATTTACGGCTTCCAGTTCGAACCCGCTATCTTCCGAAGTAGCGAGAATGATTGAAGAGTGTTTGAGGGTGATTCATTTGTCGGATGGAGGTGTTAAGCTGGCTTCTTCGGTAGGAGTAGGCTATGTCGCGATATCGATTTAAAATCCTAGTCAGGAGGGGCAACCGGTCGTATAAAACTATGGTGTGAGGACGTTAAACCTTGTGCAGACTCCCTCGAAAATGATTTTTTGAGTACAAGACTTGACGGTGATTCATTTGTCGGATAGAGGCAATAAGCCTTGTGCAGGCTTCTTTGGTAGGAGTAGGCTATGTGTCGGTACCGGGATATCTAGTTATAAAACCCGCTACAACAAATTTATCGCGTATACTGCGATTTAAAATCCTAGTCAGGAAGGGCAGCCGGTCGTAAAACTATGGTGTGAGGCGGGGTGTGCAAAAAAGCCAGCATTAAGTAAGGGCTGTTGATAGGAGGCGTTAAACCATGTGCAGTCTCCTTCACCAGGAGAAGCCTACATGCCGGTACCGTGCAGGTTCTTTCGATAGGCGTAGGCACTGTGTGTGTTTTAACCTCTCCGTACAATCATGATATTTTACGTTAGGAACTTACATAGGCTAAATGCTACACATTCCGTGGCAGAGCCAGGAATCGAACTCGGACCTCCGAGGGTAGCAGCTAACTACTACACCACAGAGGAGTACTATTTCAGAATATTTTACAACCTTAATTAGTACTGTGTTTTAAGAGCTTACATGGGACTCAGCTAAGAAGACGTTCGCGAGTTACAAGCACGCAGTGTCCTCGTTCAAGGTCGAGCCGGAAGATACGTGTACAATTTCAGCTAACACACGCATTCCACACAACTCGCTCAGAATGACTGTGCCGATGCTTCAAGGACTGTAGAACAAATCTATAGCCTACAGTATGCATGCCTCTGACCCGGTAGTCTCGGGTTCGAATCTCTTGGGAATAAAAATGTGTTTAAATCGCATGAATTTGTTGAGTTATCCTTCCTGATGCAAAACTAGCAGTATCTAACCTCATACACTATAGTTTTCAACCGGTTGCCCCTTCCTGGCAACTCGGATTAAGAATCTGTTTTACAACGTCTAACACGGGGAATCGGGGATTTACAGCTGGATGCACTTCTTAGATTTTAAATCACGAACTATTGTTTTACGGCCGGATGCCCTTCCTGACGCAAAACTAAGATTTTTAAATCACAAGAATTTGTTTTAAGGCTAGTCGCCCTTCCTGATGCAAAACTGGCAGTATCTAGCCTCTCACGTCATACACTATTGTTTCGACCGGTTGCCCTTCCTGACAACTCGGATTAAGAATCTGTTTTACAACTTCTAACACGAGAATCGGGTTTTACAGCTTAAAGATGGCAGATGACAGCTGTCAGAAAAGCATATAGGTTTGTAAAGCACGTAGAATTTGCCGCCACCACATAGAGTGTAGCACCGAGGTTTGTGATGCAAGATGGCGGATGACAGCTGTCAAAAAAGCACATGGCTTTGTTTCTAAAAACAAGAGCACGTGGAATTTACCGTCACCCGGCAGCACGGTGATTAAAGATGGCGGATGACAGCTGCACATGGCTTTGTAGATTTGCCGTCACCACATAGAGGGCGGCACTGTTCTCAAAGATGGCGGATGACAGCTGTCAGAAAAGCGCATAGGTTTGTAAAGCGCATAGAATTTACCGCCACCACATAGAGTGCAGCACTGTTCTCTCTGGATTAAAGATGGCGGATGACAGCTGACGAAATTGCCCGCAGCATAGTGCTCTGTTGGTTAAAGATGGCGGATGACAGCTGTCAAAAAAGCACGTGGCTTTGTTTCCCAACAAGAGCACATAGATTTTTTCAAATTGCCGCCACCACATAGAGTGCAGCACTGTGCTCTGTTGATTAAAGATGGTGGATGACGGCTGTCAAAAAGGCGGGTGATAGGTGATGAAATTGCCCGCAGCACGGTGCTCTGTTGATTAAAGATGGCGGATGACAGCTGTCAAAAAAGCACGTGGCTATGTTTACCAAACAAGAGCACGTGGAATTTACCGCCACCACATAGAGGGCAGCACTGTTCTCTCTAGATTAAAGATGGCGGATGACAGCTGTCAGAAAAGCATATAAGTTTGTAAAGCATGTGGAATTTAGCGCCACCACATAGATGGCAGCACGGTGATTAAAGATGGCGGTTGACAGCTGTCAAAAAAGCATGTTGATTTGTAAAGCACGTGGAATTTGCCGCCACCACATAGATTGCAGCACTGTTCTCTCTGGATTAAAGATGGCGGATGACAGCTGTGACGTACCATATTTCAAAGGTAAGTAGCTAAAGAGGGCAGCACGGTGCTCTATGGATTAAAGATGGCGGATGACAGCTGTCAGAAAAATAGCACGTGAATTTGTTTCCAAACAAGAGCACGTAGAATTTGCCGCCACTACATAGAGCGCAGCACTGAGGTTTGCGATGCAAGATGGCGGATGACAACTGTCAAAGGTAAGTAGCTAAAGAGGGCAGCACGGTGATTAAAGATGGCGGATGACAGCTGCACGTGGCTTTGTTTCCAAACAAGAGAACGTGGAATTTGCCGTCACCACATAGAGTGCAGCACTGAGGTTTCGGATGCAAGATGGCGGATGACAGCTGTGACGTACCACATTTCAAAGGTAAGTAGCTAAAGAGGGCAGCACGATGCTCAAAGATGGTGGATGACAGCTGCACGTGGATTTGTTTATCTCGCGCTAGTGAGGTTAAGTTGGTAGCACTAAGGTTTAGACCCGTCAAGATGGCAGCACTGCCGATGACAGGTGATGAATTTACATCTACTACGATAAAGAGGGCAGAACGGTGCTCTCTGGATTAAAGATGGCGGATGACAGCTGTCAAAAAGGCACGTGGCTGTCAAAAAACACGTGGCTTTGTTTACCTCATGCTAGTGAGGTTAAGTTGGTATCACTAAGGTTTAGGCCCGTCAAGATGGCAGTACTGAGGTTAGCGATGCGTTGTTGTCTGTCAAAAAGCACGTGGCTTTGTTTACAAATCTGTTGAAAAGCACGTGGCTGTCAAAAAGCACGTGGCTTTGTTTACCTCGCGCTAGTGAGGTTAAGTTGGCACTACTGAGGTTTAGGTCCGTCAAGATGGCAGTACTGAGGTTAGCGATGCGTTGTTGTCTGTCAAAAAGCACGTGGCTGTCAAAAAACACGTGGCTTTGTTTACCTCACGCTAGTTAGGTTAAGTTGGCACTAGTGAGGTTTAGGCCCGTCAAGATGGCAGCAGTGAGGTTAGCGTTGCGTTGTTGGCGATGACAGCTGTCAAAAAGCACGTGGCTTTGTTTACAAATTCAAATCTCGCGCCAAAATTCAAATTTCCCGCCAAAATTCAAATTTCCCGCGGGCGGCGGCGGAGGAGGAGGCGGAGGAGGCGGCGGGAGGAGGAGGAGGCGGACGAACCCGCTTTGGCGGCGGCGGCGGAGGAGGAGGCGGAGGAGGCGGCGGGAGGAGGAGGAGGCGGCCGAACCCGCTTATTATACTACTGATAGTAATCGTAACATTGCAGAAAACGAACTTAATCCGCAGGAATTTTCCCATAAGGGAAACATGAATGGTTGATTTTCACAAAATGATAAGTATGACTGTGTGAAGTATCGAGCCATTTGTTATGCAATCATTGAATATCATAAATGATGGACTAGCGAGTAAAATTAGAACTTGTAAATAACATTAACTGCCAGATTTCGGTGGAGAATAGGCTACAGACTAAACTGTTACGTAGGCGGAATCGTGAAGGTGATTATTTTGTCGTGTTCCTTAAGCTGTGTGATAACTGATACTGTATGTTTCCTATGCTTAGTGTATTTCGTCTTGTGCGGGACGCAATATACAAACTGTGCCGTGAGTCGGATTGTTTCTGGACAGTGTACTCAAAGAATAGCCATGGAATAGAGCTCTAGGGACCGTCATATTTCCAACGTCATGATGGTGTGAGCGCAGCATCGATGGGCGCACCTGAGGCTGGAATGTTGCATTGCTCAACCACGGACGCGGACAAGGATGGTCATCTGATTTTATTTAATCCATAAATAATCACTTCTGTCTGTAGAAATAAATTTGTACGTGGTCATTTCTTGCATGTAATATTGAAATCTATTTGAGTTAATTATGTAGCAAGGGTCAGCTAGATTAGAATAAGTTATTTTGTGGTGCTAATACCTTCTGGGTGTGTATTTTTTAATATAATTTTTGAGTGATGGTGTTGATTTTAACTTTCAAATATATTCTTGAGCGTGTGTTGAACTAATCATCTTCCAATGATATATCAGGGTGTGTTAATGTAATGTGGATGAAGATTAGATGGCATTATGAACATAGTTTGTGCGAGCATGTTAATTGTGTGGCATGTTGCATGAGTATTTTTGTTCTTCGAGAAAGAACCATCAGTGTTGAACTACGGACTCGAGCCAGTGAGGATTAGTGAATGTTTCATTTTGCATGAGGATAAATTATTTCGTTTTGGTTGAGATAAAAATCAGTGTAGTTCATGTGCATCGACGTTTCTTCATTGTGCTGATTTAGAGATTTGTTGAGCTATGATATATTTTAAACATGATAAAGGCAGTGAGGGGAAGAAAATATGTGAGAGATATGAGATGAGATATTATGAAACTGATAATAGAAGGCAAGGAATTGTGTACTGCGGATCCTGAGGAATACTGAGACTGAACCACTGGATGTTGTTAGAGAGCCCGAGACAGGCCAGATTAGAAGGTATTTGAAGAAGTCTGAATATGTACCTGCATTGTCATAGAGATAGCGAGACGGATGCTGACGCCAGAGAGAGCGACGATAGGTAAATGTTTACTCTCAAGTTAAGAGCCTCCTAGTGACTGCGTCTGAATGTGGAAGAACTACAGCACAAGTGTGTTTGAATATTTAACGTCTTCTGAATATCATTTTTGTTAGAAGTCAGCGCATTTCAGGTAAGCTGTAATTGGATGTCACGTGGGACATCGCTTCGGTTCTCGACCGGGTCATCGGACTTGGGCTTCTCACTGATGGTTGTCATCAAGAATTTATTTGTTTACATGCGAGATTTATATTTCTTGTATGTGTATTTTGACAACACAAATAATTATTGTTTTGTGGTTGTTGTGGTTTATTGATTGTGGACACGTGTTTAAGGCAGGCGTTCTATTCTCACTGCAGTCAAGCCAGTGTAGTTGTAAGATTTTGGGGGATTGTGTTCGTTTATATTCTGCAGGGCCCTTCGCTACAGATGTATTATTAGTGTGATTTTGTTAACGTATAATTTTCTTATTGGTGGAATATAGTAATTAGACAGCTGGTGGTGTTTTTTGATGAAATTGATTTTTTGGTTGGATCTACTCATGTCAGCGAATTAGATCGTTGTTCGGTTCGCAGTTGTAACGTGTAGGGACGATTCAGCAAAAATAATTATTTAATTGAATGCAATTTGATTTAACTTAATTCAATTTGATTTGACTTGATTTAATGTGGTTTCATTTAATATAATGTAATTTAATTTGCAAAGGGTAACACAGGTCAACTTTCTTTTTAGAACAATGGTGTTAATAATTTTAATAATGAAATCCAGTGGTGTTGCGAACAGCCAAGCTCATGGAGAGGAGGAAAATGATGTTGGTGAAATTATGCTTGAGGAAGTGGAAAGGATAGTAAATAAACTCCATTGTCATAAAACAGCAGGAATAGATGTAAATTAGACCTGAAATGGTGAAGTATAGCTGGAAGGCAGGGATGAAATGGCTTCATAGAGTAGTAAAATTAGCATGGAGTGTTGGTAAGGTACCTTCAGATTGGACAGAAGCAGTAATTGCACCTATCTATAAGCAAGGGAACAGAAAGGATTGCAACAACTATCGAGGCATCTCATTGATTAGTATACCAGGCAAAGTATTCACTGGCATCTTGGAAGGGAGGGTGCGATCAGTCGTTGAGAGGAAGTTGGATGAAAACTAGTGTGGTTTCAGACCACAGAGAGGCTGTCAGGATCAGATTTTCAGTATGCGCCAGGTAATTGAAAAACGCTACAAGAGGAATAGGCAGTTGTGTTTATGTTTCGTAGATCTAGAAAAAGCATATGACAGGGTACCGAGGGAAAAGATGTTCGCCATACTGGGGGACTATGGAATTAAAGGTAGATTATTAAAAGCAATCAAAGGCATTTATGTTGACAACTGGGCTTCAGTGAGAATTGATGGTGGAATGAGTTCTTGGTTCAGGGTACTTGCAGCGGTTAGACAAGGCTGTTATCTTTCAACTTTGCTGTTTGTAGTTTACATGGATCATCTGCTGAAAGGTATAAGATGGCGGGGAGGGTGGAAATGTAGTAAGCAGTCTGGCCTATGCTGACGACTTGGTCTTGATGGCAGACTGTGCCGAAAGCCTGCAGTCTAATATCTTGGAACTTGAAAATAGGTGTAATGAGTATGGTATGAGAATTACCCTCTCAAAGACTAACTTGATGTCAGTAGGTAAGGAATTGTACAGAATTGAATGTCAGATTGGTGATGCAAAGCTAGAACAGGTCGATAATTTCAAGTATTTAGGTTGTGTTTTCTCCGAGGATGGTAATATACTAAGTGAGATTGAATCAAGGTGTAGTAAAGGTAATGCAGTGAGCTCGCAGTTGCGATCAACAGTATTCTGTAAGAAGGAAGTCCGCTCCCAGACGAAACTATCTTTACATCGGTCTGTTTTCAGACCAACTTTGCTTTACGGGAGCGAAAGCTGGGTGGACTCAGGATATCTTATTCATAAGTTAGAAGTAACAGACATAAAAGTAGCAAGAATGATCTCTGGTACAAATAGGTGGGAACAATGGCAGGAGGGAACTCGGAATGAGGAGATAAAAGCTTATTTAGGAATGAACTCGATGGGTGAAGCTGTACGCATAAACCGGCTTCGGTGGTGGAGTCATGTAAGGCGAATGGAGGAGGATAGGTTACCGAGGAGTATAATGGACTCTGCTATGGAGGGTAAGAGAAGTAGAGGTAGACCAAGACGACGATGGTTAAACTCTGTTTCCCACGATTCAAAGATAAGAGGTATAGAACTAAATGAGGCCACAACACTAGTTGCAAATCGAGGATTTTGGCGACGTTTAGTAAATTCACAGAGGCTTGCAGACTGAACGCTGAAAGGCATAACATTCTATAATGATAATGTATGTATGTATGAAATCCAGTAGAAGAGTAAACGAAAAGAAATGATATGTAATGATTTACGTCGGTAAATTATTTTGTTATAACCAAGCCGTAAAGATGGATCCTAAAATTATGTAAACGAACTTTAAAACTCTAGAAGTGTATTTTTCCTACAATTTTAAGATTTTGAGAGAGTGTTGTATTGTGCCAGAGAAGTGAATTTTAAAGCAAACCGACTTCACAAAGTTTGTGCTCAGTTGAACAATGAGACTTGGAAGGTATAACCGGATCATGTAATATCCGTGTGGATTTTAGTGGGTTTTCATGTCAGTTGACCTTGTGAAATTTTATTAATGACTAGCAAATGTACCCATGCTTCGCTACGGTATTCTACATTGTATTCGAATATCGAAGTAAATACCGTACATGCAGTAAATACAGTAAGACTGTTTTAAAATTGCATGTCTCTTAGCGTTATCCGAGAAACAGCATGGAAAGGTCCCCATGCGTTGTTTCCAATATAAAGTGTTTGTTACGGATTTGTGATGATAACGACAGGCTTACTTGCCTACTGCCTTTCACAGTCGAGTTGGGAAGTTTACATTATAATTGCAGGCCCCATTGCCTAGAGCGCGGTCACAATCAATTTGGTGAGTTTTCGTTAAAATGGCAGCCCGCTTTACTACTTCCAGACAGATTAAAGTTGAGGTGTTTTTATTATAATGGCAGGCAATTTCCCTACTATCACTCGAAATTGAGTTGTGCAGTTATCATTATAATGTCAGGCCACTTTTCCTGCTGCCAGCCATCTTACTATCAGTCACACCAAGCTGGTGAGTTTCCATCAAAATAGCAGGACACTATGCCTAATGCCAGTCACATATTAGATGAGGACATTTGTTTATAATGGCGGGCACTCTTGCCTACTGCCAAACACAATTGGGTAGGGGAGTTTTAAACAAAACTGCATGCTCACATTCTACATTCTCTTGTTTGGAAACAAACCTATGCGCTTTTTTGACAGCTATCATCTGCTATCTTTAATCTACAGAGCACCGTGCTGCCCTCTTTAGCTACTTACCTTTGAAATGTGGTGGCGGTAAATTCTACGCGCTCTTGTTTGGAAACAAACCCATGTGCTTTTCTGACAGCTGTCAACCGCCATCTTTAATCCAGAGAGAACAGTGCTGCACTCTTTAGTTGAAATGTGGTGGCAGCAAAATCCACGTGCTCTTGTTTGGAAACAAATCAACGTGCTTTTTTGACAGCTGTCATCCGCCATCTGTAATCAACAGAGCACCGTGCTGCACTCTTTAGTTGAAATGTGGTGGCGGCAAATTCCACGTACTCTTGTTTGGAAACAAATTCTATGAGCACCGTGCTGCACTCTTTGTGGTGGCGGATAATTTGAAAAATTATTTTTGACAAGCAGCCATCTTTAATCCGGAGAGAACAGTGCTGCCCTCTTTAGCTACTTAACTTTGAGGCGGTTAATTTGAAAAATTATATTTGACAAGCTGTCATCTTTAATGAAAAGAGCATCGTGCTGCTACCTTGCGGGTAATTTTTACGTCACAGCTGGCATCCACCATCTTGCATTGCTAACCTTAGTGCTGCCCTCTTTAGCTACTTACCTTTGAAAAACATCTATTTGACAAGCTGTCACCCGCCATCTTGCATCGCAAACCTCAGTGCTGCACTCTTTAGTTGAAATGTGGTAGCGGATAATTTGAAAAAAATCTTTTTTTTGACAAGCAGCCATCTTTGAGCACCGTGCTGCTATCTTTATCGTAGTAGCGAGCAATTTAAAATCTAGATGCTTTTTTCTAACAGTTGTCATCCGCCATCTTTAATCTAGAGAGCACCGTGCTGCCCTCTTTGTGGTGGTGGTAAATTCCACGTGCTTTACAAACCCACGTGCTTTTTGTCATCCGCCATCTTTAATAAAGAGAGCGCAGTGCTGCACTCTATGTAGTAGCGGATAATTTGAAAAAATTCTTTTTGACAAACAGTCATCTTTATTCAACACAGTTACCGCTATCTTATATCGCTTACCTCGGTGCTGCACTCTTTAGTTGAAATGTGGTGGCGGTAAATTCGAACAAGTTTAATCATACATCGGGGGAGCTAGAGTAAGCACGTGCTGCAGTGATGACGTCATCATGCATGTTTAGACTTCTCCGTTTTCTTAAGAGTAAGTCGGTGTAAAGGAATGTGGTGGCGGTAAATTCGAACAAGTTTAAACATGCTTCGGGAAAGCTAGAGTAAGCACGTGCTGCCGTGATGACGTCATTGTGCATGTTTAGACCTGATCGTTTTTCTTGAGAGTAAGTCGGTGTAAAGCAATGCAATAAGTACAACATATTTGAATGCGATCAAATATTTATTTACAAATGTACTACAACAGTGTTCGTTTTTGCTGCTGACAAGGTTGGTGTGCTTCTTGACAACGTATGCTTCTGAAATGCCTCCTGTAACATTCAAATTAAACAAAACATTTAGAAATATATTATACTAAGTATGTTATGCTTTACAGAGAAGATCATATACTTCTTACCTTGTTGTTATTCCTTTTCGGAATCATCATCATCATCATGAGGTACTAGAGAAAGTTCATTCATACACTGTGTACAGTGTTCAATCCTCGAATTTGGTCCATCCCAATCATCATCACCATTTTCTCCTCGATGCTTGTAATGTCGTTCACAAGTTCTGCATAAAGCTACTTCAATCGACATCTTACTGTGTAGAGGAAGGATGTCCCAAAAATTATGTACGTAAGAGGCAGCGTACGTATATAAAAATCCTGGTGGTAAGTATTGAATAAGATGTTTCGGCATCGACGATCTATGTTTATAGAACATCTTAATAGCCTCACTCACTCGTGTAAGATAAATAAGATGTTGCGTATGAGCATGTAAAACAGCATGCAGATTTACAGTTTTGTTCCATAGCGTACGATGTCGAAGCACACACTAATGAAAATGATAAAGATCTATTCTTATTTATAGTCTCGTAACAATATTCGTTAGCGGATGGTAAGTAACATCACTCATATGAATAATAAGACAATAGGCTGCTGTGTTAGCAGGAATGTATTCAGATGTTTCAAATTCTAAACGAATATTAACTGGAGATTCTGTTATAGATTCTTCATGATAAGAGCAGTCTATAACTACAATCGGTGCTTTATTTTTAAATTCTTGAGGTGTAAATAGTGGACGATCTTCTTTCTGATAATACGATGATTGAAATTTACAAAACATGTCATAGACTATCCCATACTTATTTTTCTCAAAGTTAATGTCTATGTTTTCCTAGGGATACGTAATTCCGTTGAGATATAGTCTAACGTGTCTTAATTTACAGTGATCAAACAGTGAGCTATCTTTTTCGTGATTAAATTTACGATTAGTTTGAAATCCAAAAATTATGTACAAGGGCTTCTCAGTAAAACGTGATGTTTTAACAGCCCAGCTATGCTTGTTTGTAGGTGGTAACACAGGATATTCATGCAGCTCCCAACTTCTAAAACGTATAGGTAATGGTGTATCATTTTCTACAATCTTGAGCAATCGAAGTTTTTCACGATCAGATAAGGTTACATGTGGAATCCTCCACAGTATACGATGCAGTGTTATTTTCGATTCTACTGGTGTTTCAGTGATAACATACCCGTAAAAGTTCCATCCTCATTAATCATTCAGTTGTTAGTAGCTTTTGGACAGCATCCAGCCATCCGCAAAAGATTACTTTCTTCATCACAGAAAGAAGGGTAGAGTTTCATTGCACTTGTATTACCAACATTCTTCGTTCGATCTATTTCAACATTATTTACTTCATATCGCGCTTCAGAAAAGAGAAAAGCTAGAGCATGGTTGTTTAGTTGTGAAGTGCTTGGTCCACTTCCATCAGACTTTTCTAGTAGTCCTTCAGTATAGAGGTAGCTTTCGTGTGGTAAGGTGTAAACATCTTGCTGATTAATAATAAAATGAATTTCATCATTGTTATTTAATCCAAACGTAAAAGGTTGATAGGAATGAAGCTCACTTCGTACTACACTTTCAAGACTTTCTACTGTATTCGTAATGTCTAGCATTTCTTCCATTCTGTTGTAGTAGTGTATGTCCTAAATCTTGGAGTATCTGCTTATGGGTATCTGTTAACTCGATGAGTCTCTGCACACATGTAGTATGTCTTCGGAATGTACACCGTGTTTTATAGATGGTTTTCATACTGGTTTAAGATGTAGTTTGTAAGCTACGTACGCGTGCTGATCTAAATGAATAAGCTGATTATGTTTATTTACAAGTCTAAGAGTAATGTTGCTAATGTGTTTTACAGACACAGGATGATAAAGAACTACTGCTGGTTTCTCACAAATAGTATATCCACGTTCCTCTGTAACAATAAAGTCGTGCAGGACGTGCGAAGGTTGTAGATTACTATTCAAGTCTGTAATAATATTACAAGTAATGTTCACATTATAATCATCGAAGAGTTTTATAGGTTGATCAGACTCGTAACGTACGTTCGGTAGGAGCTCCCTCGATTAAAATCCAAGCAGTGGTCCAATCGAATCAGGTTGTGATTTGAAGTCAATCTTAAATGATGATTCAATAACACATTTATGTGTAATGTTGCTTATAGTGATTGAGAACTTGTAATTATGATTACTAAAACTATCTTCCCCAAACTGATCAATTAACGTACTTTCAATATAGTCGTGAATATCGTCTACTGTATAACTACCTGAGGGTAGTGTTAGCACATACTCATCGTAATAGAACTTGTTTACACCATCACGCACATTATAGATTTTATTATAGCTTTCAAACGATAGTAGTCCAAGACTATGCGGCTCAGAGCTAAGTTCGATTGGTGGATTAAAATAGACGGTTATTTCAGGTCCTTCTCCACGTACAGCAAACGTTCTTTCACTGTTCGTCATCACGTAGACACTAATACACTTTCTCTACTGTCTGGGTTTGATATAAGAACATAAGACATAATCGTCCGCACATGCGTGTATTAAAATTTTGCACACGGTTTTTCTTGTAAACAATGTCTGCACTGCTTCCGAAGTAACGTATGAGCTCAAAAGGAGGAGGTAAGTCTCCATAGGTATCAAAATACCATACTTTAAATTTACGTTTTACATAAGCAACGTAATGAGTTCCAGGTCCACGACTGTCGTCCAAGTTAATTACGGCACTTTCACGTTCACGTGGGCGCGCTGGTAGTTGATCGCGCATATACACTCCTCGAAAATAATGAATTCCTAGTTGTTTAGCAAACGTAAAAATTTCATCATGCGTTAGAGCTCGATATGACAGAGCATTCAGTAGACGTTTTTTGGAGAAATGTAGATACCAAGCCCTTTCTTGTATGGCGCTAGCTTCATGTTCACACCTTTGCCTCGTAACGCAATTGCCTCCATCGTCTTGTTATGAGTGAGATTTCTAGATCCTAATGGGTGGGTAGGAGATAGGGATCTGCGCTCGGATGGCCTTCATTTAAACCGCAGTGGTACGTATAAGTTAGGAAATTTGTTTGGAAGGGTAATAGGGAGGTACATTCAGGGAAACGGGATGGCCTAGGGAGCGGTGATAAGGGAACAGGGAACTGGAAATCAAGTAGGGATGACATGAAATTGTTAGTGTTGAACTGTAGAAGTATTGTAAAGAAAGGAATAGAATTAAGTAATTTAATAGATATATATGTACCAGATATTGTAATAGGAGTTGAATCATGGCTGAGAAATGATATAATGGATGCAGAAATTTTCTCACGGCACTGGAGTGTGTATCGTAGAGATAGGATAGGAAAGGTGGGAGGGGGAGTTTTCATTCTGGTGAAAGAAGAATTTGTAAGCTACGAAAAAGTTAAAGATGAGACACATGAAATTCTAGGTGTAAGGCTGATTTCTAAAGATAATAGGCAACTTGATATATTTGGAGTGTACAGATCGGGAAAGGGTAGCACTGATGTGGATTCGGAATTATTTGATAGGATAGTCAGCTATGTGGGAAACGACATGGAAAGAAATGTGATTGTAGCGGGAGATCTGAATTTGCCAGATGTAAATTGGGAAGGAAATGCGAACGACAGGAAGCATGACCAACAAATGGCAAATAAGTTAATATGGGAAGGACAGCTGATTCAGAAAGTGATGGAACCAACCAGAGGGAAAAATATCCTGGATGTGGTGCTGATAAAACCAGATGAGCTCTATAGGGAAACTGAAGTAATAGATGGTATTAGTGATCATGAAGCTGTTTTTGTGGTAGTTAAAAATAAATGCGATAGAAAGGAAGGTCTTAAAAGTAGGACTGTTAGGAAGTACCATATGGCTGATAAAGCAGGTATGAGGCAGTTTCTAAAAAGTAACTATGATCGGTGGAAAACGGTAAATAAAAATGTAAACAGACTCTGGGATGGGTTTAAAGAAATTGTTGAGGAATGCGAAAACAGGTTTGTACCTTTAAGGGTGGTAAGGAATGGTAAAGACCCACCTTATTATAATAGAGAAATAAAGAGACTAAGAAGGAGGTGCAGACTGGAAAGAAATAGAGTTGGAAATGGCTGTGGAAGTAAGGAGAAATTGAAGGAACTTACTAGAAAATTGAATCTAGCAAAGAAGGCAGCTAAGGATAACATGATGGCAAGCATAATTGGCAGTCATACAAATTTTAGTGAAAAATGGAAGGGTATGTATAGGTATTTTAAGGCAGAAACAGGTTCCAAGAAGGACATTCCAGGAATAATTAATGAACAAGGGGAGTGTGTATGTGAGGATCTTCAAAAGGCGGAAGTATTCAGTCAGCAGTATCTAAAGATTGTTGGTTACAAGGATAATGTCGAGATAGAGGAAGAGACTAAGGCCAAAGAAGTAATAAAATTTACATATGACAACAATGACATTTACAATAAGATACAAAAGTTGAAAACTAGAAAAGCGGCTGGAATTGATCAGATTTCTGGGGATATACTAAAGACTATGAGTTGGAATATAGTACCATATCTGAAGTACTTATTTGATTATTGTTTGGTCGAAGGAGCTATACCAGATGAATGGAGAGTTGCTATAGTAGCCCCTGTGTATAAAGGAAAGGGTGATAGACATAAAGCTGAAAATTACAGGGCAGTAAGTTTGACATGCATTGTATGTAAGCTTTGGGAAGGCATTCTTTCTGATTATATTAGACATGTTTGTGAAATTAATAACTGGTTCGATAGAAGGCAATTCGGTTTTAGGAAAGGTTATTCCACTGAAGCTCAAATTGTAGGATTCCAGCAAGATATAGCAGATATCTTGGATTCTGGAGGTCAAATGGACTGTATCGCGATTGACATGTCTAAAGCATTTGATAGGGTGGATCATGGGAGACTACTGGCAAAAATGAGTGCAATTGGACTAGACAAAAGAGTGACTGAATGGGTTGCTATATTTCTAGAAAATAGATCTCAGAGAGTTAGAGTAGGTGAAGCTTTGTCTGACCCTGTAATAGTTGAGAGGGGAGTTCCTCAGGGCAGTGTTATCGGACCTTTATGTTTTCTCATATATATAAATGATATGAGTAAAGGACTGGAATCAGAGGTAAGGCTTTTTGCGGATGATGTTATTCTCTATAGAGTGATAAATAAGTTACAAGATTGTGAGCAACTGCAACGTGACCTCGAAAATGTTGTGAGATGGACAGCAGACAATGGTATGTTGATAAACGGGGCTAAAAGTCAGGTTGTGAGTTTCACAAATAGGAAAAGTCCTCTCAGTTTTAATTACTGCATTGATGGGGTGAAAGTTCCTTTCGGGGATCATTGTAAGTATCTAGGTGTTAATATAAGAAAAGATCTTCACTGGGGTAATCACATAAATGGGATTGTAAATAAAGGGTACCGATCTCTGCACATGGTTATGAGGGTGTTCAGGGGTTGTAGTAAGGATGTAAAGGAGAGTGCATATAAGTCTCTGGTAAGACCCCAACTAGAGTATGGTTCCAGTGTATGGGACCCTCACCAGGATTACCTGATCAAGAACTGGAAAAAATCCAAAGAAAAGCAGCTGGATTTGTTCTGGGTGATTTCCGACAAAAGAGTAGCGTTACAAAAATATTGCAATGTTTGGGTTGGGAAGAATTGAGAGAAAGAAGAAGAGCTGCTCGACTAAGTGGTATGTTCCGAGCTGTCAGCGGAGAGATGGCGTGGAATGACATTAGTAGACGAATAAGTTTGAATGGCGTTTATAAAAGTAGGAAAGATCACAATATGAAGATAAAGTTGGAATTAAAGAGGACTAACTGGGGCAAATATTCATTTATAGGAAGGGGAGTTAGGGATTGGAATAACTTACCAAAGGAGATGTTCAATAAATTTCCAATTTCTTTGAAATCATTTCGGAAAGGGCTAGGAAAGCAACAGATAGGGAATCTGCCACCTGGGCGACTGCCCTAAATGCAGATCAGTATTGATTGATATTGATTGATTGATGACGTTCACTCTCTTTCAACTGTTGTTTCGCTTCTTCTACAGCTTTGACAGTTCTCGCTACAGCACTAGCACCACCTAGCAATGACCCTAAAGATGCTAAGCCAGCAAACAGCGCAGGAAGAAATCCTCCTCGTTTTGGTACAGGAATAATTCGTGCACGTTTACTAAATATTGCTCTGCACTTTGGAGAAATTCTCGCTCTTGCTGCGCGTAACGCCTTTGTAATAGCTACACGAGGATTGTATTCCACTCAAATAGCTTTTTGCGCAGCCTTTATAACATCTTTCCATCCAACAGATTTAACTTTCGTCTTCTTCATGTCGTTTGGATATCGTTGTTTCACCATGCTGTACACGACTTTACTAGTCAAGAGCAAATCATAAACTAACCGTTGCCTCTTGTTTCGTGTAATATATATATTACTATTACGCACTTTATGATTCAGTTATCATGAAGATTATAAAGCAGCAAGACACACTATCTGTTACCGACATTGTACCACATATCTTACCTAGTTCTAGTACAACTAAAAGAAAACGTCATGGAACGTTGTTTCCTTTTACTGTTCGATGTATTATCTCAGGTCGGTCGGGATGCGGTAAAACAAATCTTTTACTCACACTTATTACTTCTGTAAATGGTGTACGCTTCGAGAATATTTACGTTTTCGCAAAGTCACTCTATCAGCCGCTATATACTATTCTACAAACTGTAATGCACGATCTAGTTAAAGATGGAATAAGATATTGTAAATTTAATTCGCATGAGCAAGTACCATCACCAGACGAAGTGCTTCCTAATTCTCTTATGATCTTTGATGATGTCGCAACAGAACAGCAAAACGTTATTCGTGCATTCTTTAGTATGGGTCGGCACAAATATGTTGATCGCATCTATTTGTGCCAATCCTATGCTCGTGTGCCTAAGCAGTTGATACGCGACAACGCAAATGTTATTGTGCTTTTTCGGCAAGATGAGCGCAACATGCGACATGTGTATAACGATCATGTTAACACTGATATGACATTCGATGACTTTAAACGTATGTGTGCTAAATGTTGGTCATTACACCGTTACAGCTTTTTAGTTGTTGATAAAGAAAGTGATGTACAGCATGGACGATATCGCATGGGTTTCGATCATTTTATATGCATTAACACAGAATTACAGTAACTACTTGATTAAAATCCATCATCATGTTAACATCTAGCAAGGAGATCACAAAACATATCATCCAAGCTCGAAACTATATTCGACGGAAATTTAAAGAGCTTAAACGTATTCAAGCAGACACGGATTTATTTTTAAAAGCACAACTAAGTACACCACTCAAAGAAATTTTAAATTCTACTTCATTACCGCAGTCTACTTCAAGTTTTGCTTCTATGCAAACATCATATCATAAAGAGAAGCATGAAGAAAAGCATGAACAAGATATGGAAGAGAAGAAGAAGAATGTAGATCAAGAAGAGGAAGAGGAACATAAGGAAGAAGAAGAAGAATTTAATGTTACAACGCCATCTAAGCGTGTTGAGTTTTTAACTACAGATGCTATTGCTGAAACACCTACTACATCGACGCAAAATCTACCATCTTGGTCTGAGGTTATGATTACACCAGAGTATCGCAATCAGTTTAGAACTTTCATTCAAGATACCTATGGATCTCTCTTAGCACCTTATATAGAAAAATTTTTACAGGACAAACTGACACTACCTACGGTATCCGCTACGAAGATGACTGTTTCCGGATAGGAAATTCAAATGTTAAGATTAATAACAACAAACTCATTGTAAAAGGTGTTACGTATAAACCTACGTAAGGTCTCTTAGAACTTCTTTTCTCACGAATACCTGACAAGGATATAATTTTACAAGATGATCTTAAAAAATATAAAGCAATACTTTTTGCTACTGACGCAACACGACGTAATTATAAGAGAACAGAAGCTGTAAATGCGAATCAGAGTTACAAGTATCGTGAGTTTATTTCTAAGCTGTATCCGACTGCACGTAGTCTTGAGGTTATCTACAAGCCTTTGTTGCCGTATGTGGATGTAAGATACTGGAATGACCCAAACTTACTCGTTGAACGATTACAACATTTAAGAGCATCGCAAGAGTCTTGTCACACTGGTCACGGATCAGAAATTCTAGAAATAGAAAGAGAACTATGTTATGCCGGTATTATTTTGTAATGGCTCGTCGAGAGAAGACCTCACCTGTAAAGGTAAACATCGCACATGAGTTACATAAACCAGCAAGTCGTACCTTCTGTCGCAGACGCGTTATTACACGAGGAAAAGATAATCTCTGGCAAGCAGACTTAGTAGAAATGATTCCATATGCCTCTAGTAATAAGGGGTATAAGTATCTACTTACTGTTATCGATGTGTACTCGAAGTTTGCTTTTGCACAACCCGTGCGTTCTAAAACAGCAGCTCAAGTTAAAGAAGCATTTAAACATATTGTTGAAGAATCAAAACGCTGCCCAAGGTTTCTTCAAACTGATCAAGGTAAAGAGTTTTACAACAAGGATTTTTCTTCTTACCTCAAGTTACTTGACATTCAACACTACTCTACGTTCAGCAATATCAAGGCAAGTGTTGTAGAATGCTTTAATCGTACACTCAAAACAATGATGTGGCGAGAATTTACAGCGCAAGGTTCATATCGTTGGATTAATCTGCTACCTAGACTTTTATCTACCTACAACGATACACCTCATCGCACTATCGGAACAAAGCCACGTCTTGTTACAAAGAATACACCTCGTATAAATGCTATTCATCTTGTAATTAAAACAGCTGATCCACGTCGCCATCGCTTTAAAGAAGGTGATTTTGTTCGCATCAGCAAACACAAGTCTATCTTTGCAACAGGATACACACCTAACTGGAGCACTGAAATTTTTCAAATCAGAAGTGTTAAGCTTACTAATCCAGTTACGTATTTACTTCGCGATCTCAGAGGACAGCCTATTGAAGGAGGATTCTACATCGAAGAACTGCAGAAAACAAAATATCCTGATCACTATTTAGTTGAACGTGTTTTCGACGTCGTGGCAATAAACTGTATGTTAAATGGCTTGGTTTTAATAACAGCTTTAATTCATGGATTAATAAAGAGGATGTACTTTAAATCTTATGTGTGTTTTCTTTTAATCCTCTACGTTTCCTTTCTTCTAAGTCACTAGGACATGCTGTAGGATTAAACAACACCTGTAATATGTGTTGACAATTCATATTTATTTTAGACTATATATACATTTTCATCCTTTGTTTATTTTACGGTCTTTGTCACTCAGTTTTGGTTTTATTAGATCAACAACGACAAGTGCTGCTATCTTCTGAGCAGCTAAAGCACTAGGTAGTAACACACACACACAGCATAACTTTACGAAGCAGATTCTAACAGCTACACGACATACTCTATGCAGGCAGCGTGTAACTACGTGTCAGGCGAACGTGTTCTAGGGCCGCAGGGGAGATGAAGCACGAAGAAAAGAAGATCAATCACTCTATTGATGAGTCCACGTCCAACACACTTCCTCATCTTTTTCCCAGCACGTTTCTTCACCTTTTCCTTGTTTACTCTCTCTACAGCCTTGATAAGTGTTTATAAGCGAAGACAACTCGTTAGCTTTAGGCCCGTGATACATTTTTATTAGTTCACATGTACGGCACTGTCTCACAGAAGGTCTTCTACCTAAACTCACGTGTTCATGATGTAAACTACACGTTTGAAGCTCTGACAAAACAGGATCTTGAGTCCACTCACGAGGCACCTTATCCCAAATCTTCTTTACAGCATTCGCAGCTACATTAACCAAAAATGCCTTTGGTAATGCATTTAACTCTTCTTCAGTAAAAGTGTTTAGTTTCTTTTTGCATGAATAAAACTTTACGATAGCCTTTTCAACTGCGTTACACTTAGCATCTGTTAGAAATGACATGATATCTTTACTCTACAAATGTTTCTTTTACACTAAGGTTATTTCGACACTGCAGTTTACATATGTTGTTTACTTCCCGGCATGCACTGCAACACAACCAATCAAAGAGCATGCTTACATGTTGTAAAGACTGTTTACTTGTTTCTCTACTATGCTCTTTCGGAAGAGTTTTAAATGATGGGCACCCCAATTCATGCATGTCGATAATTTCACACGATGATGGTAGAAAATCACGCAACCATTCTTTCTTTTCACAACCCTTTAAAAGAACAAGATCTGCTCTTGACAAATGTGCATTCATCATTAAAGGTAGAAAACGATAAGGTATTCCATTTTCTTCCCACTTCAAACCTAAATTGTTTTCAATCCACTGAGTCTGCTTTTTATCTTCATCTGTTAACAGTAAGGGAACGGTGGGCTAAATACTAAACTAACAAGTTTTGATGCCCGCAACACACTGCAATCTAACACAGCCACCTCTTTAAACACAAATTTGTTTCCGTTTACTTTAAAGACTTGCACATCAACTATTAATGTTTTCGTCATGTTTGCACTCCACTCTCCATCACTGTTTCTCGAAGACTAAAGCTTTTAGTCAACGAACGGGTTTAAACATGCGCACCTACAATAACGTCATCGCTGCAGCACATGCAAACTCTTGTTTTTATGATGCATACTTATTGCATTCCTTTACACCGACATACTCTTAAGAAAACGGAGAAGTCTAAACATGCATGATGACGTCATCACTGCAGCACGTGCTTACTCTAGCTCCCCCGATGTATGATTAAACTTGTTCGAATTTACCGCCACCACATTTCAACTAAAGAGTGCAGCACCGAGGTAAGCGATGTAAGATAGCGGTAACTGTGTTGAATAAAGATGGCTGTTTGTCAAAAAGAATTTTTTCAAATTATCCGCTACTACATAGAGTGCAGCACTGCGCTCTCTTGATTAAAGATGGCGGATGACAAAAAGCACGTGGCTTTGTAAAGCACGTGGAATTTACCACCACCACAAAGAGGGCAGCACGGTGCTCTCTAGATTAAAGATGGCGGATGACAACTGTTAGAAAAAAGCATCTAGATTTTAAATTGCTCGCTACTACGATAAAGATAGCAGCACGGTACTCAAAGATGGCTGCTGGTCAAAAAAAGAATTTTTTCAAATTATCCGCTACCACATTTCAACTAAAGAGTGCAGCACTGAGGTTTGCGATGCAAGATGGCGGGTGACAGCTTGTCAAATAGATGTTTTTCAAAGGTAAGTAGCTAAAGAGGGCAGCACTAAGGTTAGCAATGCAAGATGGTGGATGACAGCTGTGACGTAAAAATTACCCGCAAGGTAGCAGCACGATGCCCTTTTCATTAAAGATGACAGCTTGTCAAATATAATTTTTCAAATTAACCGCCTCATGTGTAAGTAGCTAAAGAGGGCAGCACTGTTATCTCTGGATTAAAGATGGCTGCTTGTCAAAAAGAATTTTTCAAATTATCCGCCACCACAAAGAGGGCAGCACGGTGCTCTCTTGATTAATGATGGTGGATGACAGCTGAAGAGCACATAGAATTTGTTTCCAAACAAGAGTACGTGGAATTTGCCGCCACCACATTTCAACTAAAGAGTGCAGCACGGTGCTCTGTTGATTAAAGATGGCGGATGACAGCTGTCAAAAAAGCACGTTGATTTGTTTCCAAACAAGAGCACGTGGAATTTGCTGCCACTACATTTCAACTAAAGAGTGCAGCACTGTTCTCTCTGGATTAAAGATGGCGGTTGACAGCTGTCAGAAAGGTACATGGGTTTGTTTCCGAACAAGAGCGCGTAGAATTTACCGCCACCACATTTCAAAGGTAAGTAGCTAAAGAGGGCAGCACGGTGCTCTCTAGATTAAAGATGGCGGATGATAGCTGTCAAAAAAGCGCATTCCAAACAAGAGAATGTAGAATTTTTCAAATTGCCGCCACCACATTTCAAAGGTATCTAACTAAAGAGTGCAGCACTGAGGTTTGTGATGCAAGATGGCGGATGACAGCTGTCAGAAAAAAGCACGTGAGTTTGTTTCCAAACAAGAGCACGTGGAATTTACCGCCACCACAAAGAGTGCAGCACTGTGCTCAACGATGGCTGCTGTCACGTGGAATTGTCTGCCACCACATTTCAAAGGTAAGTATGTAAAGAGGGCAGCACTGAGCTCTATAGTTTAAAGATGGCGGATGACAGCTGTCAAAAAAGCACGTGGATTTGTTTATCTCGCGCTAGTGAGGTTAAGTTGGTAGCACTAAGGTTTAGGCCCGCCAAGATGGCAGCAATGCCGATGACAGGTGACGAATTTGCAGCTACTGCGATAAAGAGGGCAGCACGGTGCTCTGTAGTTTAAAGATGGCGGATGACAGCTGTCATAAAGCACGTGGATTTGTTTACAAATTGAAATCTCGCGCTAGTGAGGTTAAGTTGGTACCACTAAGGTTTAGGTCCGTCAAGATGGCTGCACTGAGGTTTGCGATACGTTGTTGTCTGTCAAAAAGCACGTGGCTGTCAAAAAGCACGTGGATTTGTTTACCTATTCACGCTAGTTAGGTTAAGTTGGTACCACTGAGGTTTAGGCCCGTCAAGATGGCAGTACTGAGGTTAGAGATGCGTTGTTGTCTGTCAAATATCACGTGGCTGTCAAAAAACACGTGGCTTTGTTTACCAATTCAAATCTCGCGCTAGTTATGTTAAGTTGGTACCACTGATGTTTAGGCCTGTCAAGATGGCAGCAGTGAGGTTAGCGATGCGTTGTTGTCTGTCAAAATGCACGTGGCTGTCAAAAACACGTGGCTTTGTTTACCTCGCGCTAGTTAGGTTAAGTTGGTACCACTGAGGTTTAGGCCCGTCAAGATGGCAGCAGTGAGGTTAGCGATGCGTTGTTGTCGATGACAGCTGTCAAAAAGCACGTGGCTTTGTTTACAAATTCAAATTCAAATTTCCCGCCAAAATTCAAATTTCCCGCGGGAGGCGGAGGGACCCCTGGGTGCCCGGAGGTGGAGGCGGCGGCCGAATCCCTGTATTATACTATTCCACGGCTCCAAGGATTGACATCGTAACTCCAAATTTTTAAATATACAGGAGAATCAAAATAAGTTGAAATAAACACTGTAAATCCAATTTTATTGAAACTTCACAGATGAAGTCATTTAAATTGTCTGTAAACGGTGGCTCTAATAATGTTCAAGAATGGACTTTCCGGGCTTATCTGGAAATATGTGCAAAGTATTTAGGTCGTAATTAGTGTTCTGTCTCATATGACGTCCGAGTTTTAACAAGAGCACGCTCGTCGCTGTGTTCTGATGTGCCAGTTTGTCTTGAAACAAAGTTTTCTTCTCGTTGATCGGCAGGAACCCAACTGTTCAAAAATAATATCACAGGATGATCTCTTCTGCTACAAAATGCACTTTGCTTCTTCCTCGTAAAGTACTAGAAGTACACTTTGTATGGTCGACCTTCTAAGACAGAAATTACTGCACATCGCCTTATTTTTATTGCCATCGTTCATCCAGTTTTGCTTCGCACCACTTTCCTTAAGTCTTGAGTCAGTTTATGGCTTGCCGGTGAGCTAAGTAATGTGACCCACTGATCCGGAACCTATCCACTTCGGTTAGCCTTTCAGTCAGGGCATGCATGGAGTCCCCCTTCATTCTGGGAGTGCCCAAATTCCAGAAAGCGAGCTGTGATTCAAATTCCAAACTTTCTGCATGCAAGAACGAACACAGAAACCAGAAATCTATTCACGTTTCTCCCCTCCAAAGCTATCCGAATAGAGTTTGAACGTTTTACCATCTTTACCAGCTTGCATATGTAGGAAATGGTAAAGGCAGCTGCCTGTTTCACTTGGACACTGATAAGTAAAGATAAAGGGGTTCCTTACGTAGAACAGAATTCGTAGTGCTACCAATCATAGCAATATTTTTTATAAATCTTTTTTACGTCGCACCGACACACACAGGTCTTACGACGACGATGGAATAGCAAATGCCTAGGAGTGGGAAGGAAGCGACCGTGGCCTTAATGAAGGTACAGCCTGGTGTGAAAATTGGAAACCACAGAAAATCATCTTCAGGGCTGCCGGCAGTGAGGATTGAACCCACTATATTCTGGATGCAAACTCACTGCTGCGCGCCCCTAACCGCACGGCCAACTAGCCCGGTAGCAATTATTTTTAAACGTTCGACTGGAGTACATAATTATTAAAGAACATTTCAGAGGTGACGGTGGTGATTACAGTTAAGAAGTACAACTAGGCAACCATCCACGTATCAGAGAGAAAGTTGGAAGAATTCCGACACTTCGGAAAGTGAAGAAAGACAAGGGCCACGAAGGGCGTGAAAATGAAAACTCCCTAAGCCTCGACTGCTCTAATACGGTTGTGGTCGGAAAAGAACAAGAGTTGACCAAGGGAGGTCAGATAAGGTAGACGAATGTGAAGAGCTTGTCACAATTAAGTGGAAGCAATGCCAGGACTCAGCTAAGGGCCGCGGGATCGTCAACCCACGTTTCAACGTTTAGAGTGCTAGGGGCCCCTTTCAGTCACCTCATACGACAGGCAGGGGATACCGTGGGTGTTATTGTACCGCCCCCACTCACAGGGGTAGAACATGACAGACACGAGAAATACATAAACAGCGAACGCGGAACGCGTTGTCAGAGGAGCCACTCGTTACACTCATAGTGATGAGAACGTCTTCATTGGGCAGCCAGGACGAGAAACATTGCACACTTTATTCCTATAGTAACGAAAGGTCGCCTCAAAATCTCTTTCGAGAAAACAAATTACATAACCAATATCCGAATGGCACCTCAGCAACTAACAACAGAGTTCGGCTAAAGATTCAGATATCTTGGCGAGAGTGCAGATGGAAACTAGTGAGAAAGCAGGCGAGCTAAGATGGCCGCAGCTTTTCGTAAGGCGCATGTCCTGTAAAACAAACAGGCAGTTTTAAGGAAAGCTAAAGTGAGGCACTATAACCCTAGTGTCTATACGCCTCAGAATGATAGGAAATGTTGAACTGAGCGGGTGGACGGTGTAGACTCCGAGGAAGAGAAAAGCTATACAGGGATGACGAACCAATAAGGAAAGGATGACTGAAGTTCAGGATGGATGTACCCGACTAACGAAGCAGATTTTTGTTGTGTTCGAGAAGAGAACTAACGTCCCGGATACTCGTAAATGGTTCAAGGAAGGACCTCAAGATCATGGCACTGAATCAGGAAGACATCTCTAACCGATCGAAATGCGATCAGTGATCAACAACTTCAAGGGTGAGCAAAAGCAGAACAGCGGCTGGACAAGCGGCCAGGGAAAGAATGCAATGTTTTTGGGCTGCAAGGAAACTGATTTATAGTTACTTGACGTGGTCTCTGATGGCCATAAGCTAGAATAATATATCAAAAATAAGGTGTTTGGAAGGAAACCATAACCAGAATAATATAGTTACGATTTTAATTGAGTTCTCATTCTCCCAGGAGGAACATCGTAACGTGACTTGCGATCCTTTTCATTGGATAATGCGTTCCCGACATGACTTACATATTCTTAAGATGTGTATGGTTGCTGGAGATGGAATTTTTATACAGGGGAAAATACTGAAGTAATGGTTTTGGCGATAATTTGGCTGCTTTTGGAGCCGTCAATGTGCAACTTGACAGCATTCTACTCAATCTGTTTGAGGCCTGGAAAACGAATTTGTACTCAAAGCTGGCCGCACACCAGAAGGGACGAAACTTTTAGAGATAAAACATCTCGTGACAAAACCGCCGCGGGCGAAATCTTTTGCTTAAGGCTGTCTCTGTCAGCCTGGGACATGCCCAGATTTTATCTGGCATTGTTGAGTCGATATGGCGTGCGATGAAGTTGCTGTTGTTTTATATTATCTCCCATGTTCAGACGAGGAAAGGGCAGTTTTGAGCACATCCTGTTAAGGAGAACACGGAACATTACTATGTTTTCGGCTGAAGAACGAGGATAAGAACCTACTTTCAGGAAACACATATGATAGTCACTGCATTGTCTTTTAAACCCATACCTGGGCCCTCTAAACTGATGTGTTCACGTGATGTGCAACGGCATAGTGGAGCCCACTCCGTCTTTCCTTCACCTCAACTGCCCATTAGCAGAACTCCTGTTTACATCTTCTGATTGACTTCATTCTCATTTCCAGAATTTGTTTACGAGCGAACATGTACGTAATACTGGTTATCGCGAACAGGAACACAATGATTTCCGCGGTGTGCGGAATACCTCGGACAAACCAAAGGCGTTTTCAGTTCTCTTGCCAATCATGCAGGATGGAACTAATTGATATTAATGTCAAATTTACTGCCGGTTGCCTTCCTGGCGCCAGTACTAGCAAAAGACATGGTATAAACCAATGAAGTACACTGACTGACAGAGCAAATGCAACACCAAGAAGGAGTGGTCAGAACTTTATGCCAATTGCAGGGTAGACTGACGTCACTGAGGTATGCTCATGATGTGAAATGCGCCGCTGTGCTGTGCACGTAGCGAACGATAAATGGGACACGGCGTTGGCGAATGGCCCACTTCGTACCGTGATTTCTCAGCCGATAGTCATTGTAGAATGTGTTGTCGTGTGCCACAGGACACGTGTATAGCTAAGTATGCCAGGCCGCCGTCAACGGAGGCATTTCCAGCAGACAGACGACTTTACGAGGGGTATGGTGATCGGGCTGAGAAGGGCAGGTTGGTCGCTTCGTCAAATCGCAGCCGATACCCATAGGGATGTGTCCACGGTGCAGCGCCTGTGGCGAAGATGGTTGGCGCAGGGACATGTGGCACGTGCGAGGGGTCCAGGCGCAGCCCGAGTGACGTCAGCACGCGAGGATCGGCGCATCCGCCGCCAAGCGGTGGCAGCCCCGCACGCCACGTCAATCGCCATTCTTCAGTATGTGCAAGACACCCTGGCTGTTCCAATATCGACCAGAACAATTTCCCGTCGATTGGTTGAAGGAGGCCTGCACTCCCGGCGCCCGCTCAGAAGACTACCATTGACTCCACAGCATAGACGTGCACGCCTGGCATGGTGCCGGGCTAGAGCGACTTGGATGAGGGAATGGCGGAACGTCGTGTTCTCCGATGAGTCACGCTTCTGTTCTGTCAGTGATAGTCACCGCAGACGAGTGTGGCGTCGGCGTGGAGAAAGGTCAAATCCGGCAGTAACTGTGGAGCGCCCTACCGCTAGACAACGCGGCATCATGGTTTGGGGCGCTATTGCGTATGATTCCACGTCACCTCTAGTGCGTATTCAAGGCACGTTAAATGCCCACCGCTACGTGCAGCATGTGCTGCGGCCGGTGGCACTCCCGTACCTTCAGGGGCTGCCCAATGCCCTGTTTCAGCAGGATAATTCCCGCCCTCACACTGCTCGCATCTCCCAACAGGCTCTACGAGGTGTACAGATGCTTCCGTGGACAGCGTACTCTCCGGATCTCTCACCAATCGAACACGTGTGGGATCTCATTGGACGCCGTTTGCAAACTCTGCCCCAGCCTCGTACGGACGACCAACTGTGGCAAATGGTTGACAGAGAATGGAGAACCATCCCTCAGGACACCATCCGCACTCTTATTGACTCTGTACCTCGACGTGTTTCTGCGTGCATCGCCGCTCGCGGTGGTCCTACATCCTACAGCGTCGATGCCGTGCGCATTGTGTAACCTGCATATCGGTTTGAAATAAACATCAATTATTCGTCCGTGCCGTCTCTGTTTTTTCCCCAACTTTCATCCCTTTCGAACCACTCCTTCTTGGTGTTGCATTTGCTCTGTCAGTCAGTGTATTAACATTATACACGTACACAGGGGAAAACCAACCTCCACCCACAAAGTTTCAGAGGTTTTTCAGTGATACTTCCTGAGTATATTAACATAAGGGACCCATGTGACTAGCTGTAGAGTAACAAAATAATAATAATAATAATAATAATAATAATAATAATAATAATAATAATAATAATAATAATAATAATAATAATAATAATAATTGTACCGGGCGGTACACCTCTACACCGTTTATTTAAAAGTTGCGCCAGTTGAAACTCCTCTTCTGGAGGAAGGTTGAACTTTATCTACTCTATTAATTCTCTACTTTCTCAGAAGATGTCACCACGTGGAAAATTTTGAGTTTTTGAACTGTGTCACTTTTGATGTGTTTTTGTTTCGCTTGAAGTAAGAAGTGTGAACTTTCTCTTCTAGAGGACACTACTGAAGATCAACAATAGTGCACCCTAGTGCGGAGTCAAAGAACTATTTTGTTGGAGACATTTTATTTCAAAAGTTTGTTTCTTGTTAAATTTCTTTCTGTTATGGTTTAAGTTGGCTGTTTACCCCTCTTTTTCCCCTTGTTTTAGATTTATCCAATCCCGAATTTCTTTTAGTAATTTCTGACCAATCTGGTGTATTTTCCCCCAACTTGTATCTGTTGCGGGGTCCTATCCAATAAAAACATTGTGGGCGGGTGTTTTCTTTCCCCTAACGCCTAGAAACTTCCGCGAGAGTATTTAAACTGCTGATTTTTGGGTCTCTGGGCCACTTCTGTTCCATCTTTCAGTGTGTTAAGTACCTAGCAGGAGGCGGGAGGCGCCTCTTTCTTCGGCAGCGGTCAACAATAAGGTAATGGCCGATTAATAAATTCTTTCTTTTCTTGCTCAGCAGTTTAACTCTCGGGGCGGGTGCGAAGCGTTCCACCATGTAACCTTTTCCTAAAATGTAACTAGTCTTTTCTTCTATTCTCTTGAAAAGCTACATACTGGGATAGAGAGTGCTAACCCTCTAGAGCTCCCACTCATAATGTTTTGAGGTGAACTTATTGTTTCTCAACCTATTCTTCCGTAATGTAATGTAAATTGCTATTAAGTCACCTCTGTAGTATGGGATTAGCCCTTGTAATAACGGCCTAGTGCCAAGGTAGGTTTTAAAATCAAAGTGTATTAGGAGTGCAAGTTCGCCTCCTCTCAAATTGTTTTAGAGGTCATTTAATTAACCTGCTTTTCATTTAATAGACCTCAGTAGATTGGGTATTTTACCCCTGGGTTTGTGTCCGTTGTGGACAACTTGAAGGTGGAGTTTGGTGTGGCCTGGGAGAGGCTTAAATTAAAGAGCGGGTGGCTCTTTTGGAAACGGAGTGTTGTGTGCCTCGAGGAGGCTTAACTGTGTAATTTGGAGCAAGTGCTCCAGGGTTTGATTGGGGTCTTCTGCCCCTTTGTTAAAATTTGTGTATCGGAAAGTTGGGCTAGTTGCTCAAGAATTGTGAACTCTGGGCTCGAAGCCCAAACTCTGTAACCCCGGTAATTGTACATTTCAAATTGTGTTTTGGCTACTAAGTACCTGTTCTTTGTTATTACTTAATATTGAAAAGAAAATATAACCTCGTTAAATTTTACATTAACTTTGATTCCGTAGTTTGAAAACCCATTCACGCCCGCACCTTCTTACACCTCTACCTACCGCTAAAACACGGTAACAAGTGGTAGCAGAGCGTGGTTGAATGGGTCTCAATTTAGCCCCTTTTGACGGCTAAACATTGTTTGTTCCGAACTCTAACTATTTTCCCAGTTGCTGAAATTTTTGGAGTTTTTCAAAATTGTTCTGTCAGCATGCCCGGCCCTCGCGATGTTCTCCTTCTTAACTATTTGCGCAAGGAGGAGTTGATCTATGAATTAACTATCAGAAATGTGCAATCTGGAGGCACGGTTGCAATAGACACTAACAAGCTTAGAGAGTCTCTTGATTTGCCCATTTCCATCCCCAATTTGGGAGAGAAAGAAATTGACGACTCTCTTTCCACGATCACGGAGAATATTACTGGGCTAGCTTCTGTAGTTAGTTTTTTTTGATGAAAATGATCCGTCTCCTAATCAAATTAAGCGTGTGCAAGGCAGGCTATATCATTTTTCGAATAGGGTTAACGATCTGTTGTCTCTAAAACTGAATGACGTTCAGAGGAAGGAAGCTAGTACGCTCCTGGAAAATATTTCTGAATTATCTAGTAAGGTCACTCAATTGTTAACTGGGGAAGTTCCTCCCAAATCTGATCAACCCACCATGGTGAATGCAGGTAGTGAGGAAGCGCCTCCCAAGGGAGAAGTTAATAGGATAACCGTTGCTGCTCAAACTATCCCTGCCCCATTGGACAACGAATCTGAACGTCGTGCATCATTGAGTAACATCCGTTCTGAATTGACTTCCTTACCATTGAAACCTTTACCTACTATGTCACCCGGATTTAGTAGCTTGCCTCATCCATTGGCAATGTTGCTCAGAGGTATATCCAAGTTTTCTGTTAATACCACCAGTGACGTAATTTCATTTTTAAGATTTCTAGTGGAATTTCAGGATCATGCCCTTGTTTTTTCTCTGTCTCCGTGTCAAATCTTGCAAATTATCTATCCGTATGCTATTGGTATTCTCTCCGACAAAATAGTAAGAGCCATAGCTGAACAGTCATCCATCGAAGATTTTCATGCACATCTACTTGCTAACTTTATTCCTGCCCGCGCAAGGTCATCTCTGATTCAGAAATACTATTATCGAGTACAGAGGTTGGATGAAAACTTGGCTGATTTCATACAAGACATTAAGTTTTATACCAGGGTGTTTGCTCTTCACTTCCCTGAGGACCAAATTGTACAAGCTATTGTGGAAGGCATTTCACCATCTTATAGGTCATACTTGTGTTTTGCGGCGTGCCCGCAAACTTTTTCTGAACTTGAAGCGTTGGCCGTCTCAGCGGAAGGAGTTAGATACGCCGATTCTTTGCGTGTAGCGAAAGAACCCCCGCCTTCCTTTAGTAACAATCGGCCTCCACCTCGCCGACCAGTCACACCCCGTAAATGTTATGCGTGCGGGTCGCCTGACCATCTTTGCAATAAATGTCCATTGGTCAAAAGTAGTAGGGCAAATAATGGAGCTGGTTCAGCACAAGGCTGTTTTAAATGTGGGGCCTTCTCACATATCGCCAAGAATTGTCCGAACTCAAATAGCACCCCCTCCTGCTCAACTTCTGGTGCAAATTCCACCTATGCCAATAATAAAAAGTGACTAGTGGCTTCGGTTGAGTCGACTAATCCATCTTCCCGAGACTCAGCCCCTAGTAAACAGATTGTAAATGCAGAGAACGATCAGCCTTCAAATTCATCTTTTGAATGCCCTAAAGAATGTCTTAGGATTGCGGCGGATACCCCCGCACCTGTTCCTTTTCTTAAGATTGAGTTAAATAACGAGCCTATAACAGCTCTCTTAGATTCAGGTAGTGTTTGTTCGATTATTGCGGCTGAATGGTATTCTAAATTGAAATCGGTTTGTAAACTTCCTGACTATGTCTCTTCTCCTGTTCAATACGTTTCGGCTAATTCATCTCCATTAGAAATTCTAGGTTCCTTACTGGTCAAAATTCGTGTTTTTAAGTTTACATGGAAAATTAAATTGTTTGTGGCCAAGCAATTGTCTTGCCCCATTATATTGGGAGCTGACTTTATCTCTCACACTGGTCTTGTGCTCGATCTCAAGTCTAGGTCGTGCACATTCAAATTTGCTTCTAGTTGTAAAATACCACTATTAAAGTGTAATTCTGTGTCATGTTCTTCTATTTCGCCTACCCAGGACGAGATGTTGTTAGACCTTAGACATCTACCTGAGGAGCAGGCTGATAGTATTCGCAAACTGTGTCAGTCGTTTCCCGAGGTGTTCTCTGATACTCTTGGTGTTACTGACCTTACTGAATACAAAATTGAGGTTACGGATTCGATTCCTGTCCGTTTTCCACCGTATAGGCTATCTCCACCTAAAATGAAGGCTCTGAAGGAAATCATCGATCAGATGTTGAAGGACGGTATTATTAGGCCCTCTAAGTCAGCGTATTCTTCGCCTATTTTTCTAGTACCGAAACCCCAAGGAGGCTTCAGGCCTGTCATTGATTACAGGGCTCTCAATCGGAAGGTGGTGTTACAATCTGTGCCCCTTCCCGACCTTCATTCTTGTTTTTCATGGTTTCGTAAGGCCAAGTTCTTCACCATCTTGGACTTAAATCAGGCCTATAATCAAATTCCCCTTGCCGAAGAGTCTAAACACCTTACAGCGTTCGCCACGGACTGGAATTTATATGAATACAACCGCGTGCCTTTCGGGCTCCCCACGGGAGCAGCTGTGCTCACTAGGCTGCTAGATAGGGTCTTCTCCGACATCAAATTCGAGTACTTATATCACTACTTAGATGATGTCGTAGTATTTTCAGAGACTTTTGAAGAACATCTAGATCATCTGCGAGAAGTTCTTGATCGCCTTCGTAAGGCTGGGTTAACTGTTAAGTTGTCCAAGGTTGCCTTTGCTAAGCCCTCTATGTCATTCCTAGGGCATATTGTGTCACCCGATGGTGTAGCAGTCGATCATTCTAGAACACAGGCCATCCGTGATTTTAAACCTCCCAAGGACATTAAAGGTATCGCCAGGTTCATTGGTATGGTGAATTTCTTCAGAAAGTTCATTCCTAACTTTGCTAATAGAGCGGCGCCCTTAAACCTTCTTCGTAGGAAAGGCATCAAATTCGAGTGGGGACCTTCTCAACAAGCCGCTTTTGAAGATCTGAAATTAGCTCTCTGTAATGCCCCTGTCCTTGCTATGCCTGATTTCTCGAAGAAATTCATTGTCCAAACCGACGCATCGTCGTCAGCAGTAGCGGCAGTCCTTCTTCAAGAGACTGAACTAGGGAGGCGACCCATCGCCTATGCGTCTAGGACATTGTCGGCTCAAGAAGCCAAGTATTCCATCTATGAGCTCGAAGGTTTGGCAGTCTTATTTGCCTTAGAAAAGTTCCGTCTCTATCTGGAACATGTCAAATTCGACCTGGAGACAGATAATCAAGCCTTAAGCTGGGTCTTAGGTAGGCCGCGTCGTACTGGTCGTATAGCCCGCTGGGCTATTCGTATTTCCGCCTTCCAGTTTGATGTTAGACATATCAGAGGTACCGAAAATGTTGTTGCTGATGGACTCAGCCGTATGTTTCATAACGACGTCGAGACCCACGAACCGGTCGACAGTTCATCACCTTCCGAGTCCATGCTATCTGAGGTTAATGCCATCCTAACAGATGCTCCCATGCTTTTTAGGGATATCGAGAAATACCAACGTGAAGATCCGACGCTGGCTCCGATAATGGAAACCCTTTCTTCTGGGGAACATGTTGTCCCTTATGTTCTGAGGAATGGTGTTTTATGTTGCCCTTCGAGGCATGATAAGATGATGAAAGTTGTTGTTCCAGCAGTTCTTGTACCAATGATCTTCAAGTATTATCATGAGACCCCATTAGGAGGGCATCTGGGTATCTTTAAAACTCGTGAAAAGATTCGTGAAATGTTCATATGGAAAGGTATGGACGGTGAAATTCGGGAACTTGTAAAAGCTTGTAAATCTTGTTTGATCAGTAAACCCACCATGTCCACTAAAGTAGGCCTTTTGTCTTCTCATCAAGCGTCGCGCCCCATGGAACGCCTGTATATTGATTATGTAGGACCCTTCCCCCAGTCGAAGGGAAATGCCAACAAATTCATCTTTGTATGTGTAGATGGTTTTACCAGATTTTCTTGGTTATTTCCGACTAAGCTGGCTACCGCTCAGTCCACCATTACCTGTCTAAATTCTATTTTTGCTTCTTTTGGTCCGTGCCAATATATTGTATCTGATAATGCTAAGGCGTTCACATCAAATCTTTTTCGTAAATTCTGTTTTGACTTGTCCATCTCTCATGTAACCACTTCTGCTTATTACCCTCAACCATCTCTGGCTGAACGGGTTAACCGTAATCTCAGGTCCGCACTTATTGCCTATCATAATGAAGATCATTCTAGGTGGGACACGTCCCTGCATTGGTTAGCTTTTGCTTTTAATTCGGCGGTTCATGAATCACACAAGTTTACTCCAGCTTCCTTGATGTTTAAGTTTGTTCCCAACACGCCGCTCTCTAACCTCTGGTCTCTGAGTGACATTCTGCCCGAGACAATAGATCCGGATAATATTAAAGATCTTTGGAAGAAGGCTAAAGCCAATCTTAAGGTATCTCATGAAAAGGTTAGGGAAAGGTATGATCGTGGACGGAGACCCACCCCTTTAAAGGTAGGTGACCAAGTAATGGTCAAAAATTTTGTTCCCGCGGGCAAGCTTGCCCCCAGATTTCAGGGGCCTTGTATCATTCTCGATTTTCTTACGCCGGTTACCTTATTGTTAAGTAATCCAGCCACCGAGAGGATATTTAGAGTTCACCTGTCCCAGGTGAAGCCGGTGTAATTTCTGTGTTAACTTGCTTTATATTATTTTGAAAGGATATGAAGGTTATATTTTTTTTTTGAGTTTCATTTTTAAGGCATTCTGCACTACCTATAATATTTTGTTTCAGATGTAAGCATTTTTGTAAAACCTGTCCCGACCCGTTAAACTGCCATTCTGTCCTTTCCACGGCCATTACCACGCTCCCGTCTCCTGCTCCACTACACTCAGTGGCTGGCTTAGATGAAATGCCATGGATATCTGCACGCCGCTGGCCCCTCAATCTCTTTACATGCCTGTGCCCTTAAAAGAAACATGATGGTCCAACACAATTCTGCCGCCTAGCTTTAATGTTTCAGTGCCCCCGCAGCCGCGCGGCGCCGTGCAGTAACTGGGGAGGGGGATGGGCCCCCTCCTCTCCAGCGAGGACGACATGTGCACGGCGAGCCGGAGCTCTCCTCCCGGCCAAGGCTGATGTGCGGCGCACGACCGGCTACTTGCCCGCAGCCTGCATATGTTCACCGCGGGCGCGGCGTGCTTCAACACCTCTGCTCCCCTCATAGTGCGGGCGAGCGGTATCTCAGGGTACTTAAGGGGTCCGAGCGGCCTCCTTTTGGACGCAAGCTGCAACGGCCGGTCCGGCCATCCAACTTCATCAACATCAACTACATGGACAGTTACTATAAGAGATAACTACACTTGGGAATTCAACAGCAATATTTGGTGGACATGGCAAATTTTTCCTTCACTTTTAAGTATTAAAAGCTTATCTTCAGAAATTCAACTTCTATAAACATAAAGACTTTACTTCACCTGCAACAACAAAATTTTGGAACCGACTTAAGAAATTTCTCAAATACTTCTGCAAGTTATCTTAATCTCAACATCAAAACTTGGAACTTATTTTCAAACAAAAGTTTATGTTCTTCTGTGTTACCCCTTGGAGGAACTTTTGGGGGGGGCGGTCTGTACCGGGCGGTACACCTCTACACCGTTTATTTAAAAGTTGCGCCAGTTGAAACTCCTCTTCTGGAGGAAGGTTGAACTTTATCTACTCTATTAATTCTCTACTTTCTCAGAAGATGTCACCACGTGGAAAATTTTGAGTTTTTGAACTGTGTCACTTTTGATGTGTTTTTGTTTCGCTTGAAGTAAGAAGTGTGAACTTTCTCTTCTAGAGGACACTACTGAAGATCAACAATAGTGCACCCTAGTGCGGAGTCAAAGAACTATTTTGTTGGAGACATTTTATTTCAAAAGTTTGTTTCTTGTTAAATTTCTTTCTGTTATGGTTTAAGTTGGCTGTTTACCCCTCTTTTTCCCCTTGTTTTAGATTTATCCAATCCCGAATTTCTTTTAGTAATTTCTGACCAATCTGGTGTATTTTCCCCCAACTTGTATCTGTTGCGGGGTCCTATCCAATAAAAACATTGTGGGCGGGTGTTTTCTTTCCCCTAACGCCTAGAAACTTCCGCGAGAGTATTTAAACTGCTGATTTTTGGGTCTCTGGGCCACTTCTGTTCCATCTTTCAGTGTGTTAAGTACCTAGCAGGAGGCGGGAGGCGCCTCTTTCTTCGGCAGCGGTCAACAATAAGGTAATGGCCGATTAATAAATTCTTTCTTTTCTTGCTCAGCAGTTTAACTCTCGGGGCGGGTGCGAAGCGTTCCACCATGTAACCTTTTCCTAAAATGTAACTAGTCTTTTCTTCTATTCTCTTGAAAAGCTACATACTGGGATAGAGAGTGCTAACCCTCTAGAGCTCCCACTCATAATGTTTTGAGGTGAACTTATTGTTTCTCAACCTATTCTTCCGTAATGTAATGTAAATTGCTATTAAGTCACCTCTGTAGTATGGGATTAGCCCTTGTAATAACGGCCTAGTGCCAAGGTAGGTTTTAAAATCAAAGTGTATTAGGAGTGCAAGTTCGCCTCCTCTCAAATTGTTTTAGAGGTCATTTAATTAACCTGCTTTTCATTTAATAGACCTCAGTAGATTGGGTATTTTACCCCTGGGTTTGTGTCCGTTGTGGACAACTTGAAGGTGGAGTTTGGTGTGGCCTGGGAGAGGCTTAAATTAAAGAGCGGGTGGCTCTTTTGGAAACGGAGTGTTGTGTGCCTCGAGGAGGCTTAACTGTGTAATTTGGAGCAAGTGCTCCAGGGTTTGATTGGGGTCTTCTGCCCCTTTGTTAAAATTTGTATATCGGAAAGTTGGGCTAGTTGCTCAAGAATTGTGAACTCTGGGCTCGAAGCCCAAACTCTGTAACCCCGGTAATTGTACATTTCAAATTGTGTTTTGGCTACTAAGTACCTGTTCTTTGTTATTACTTAATATTGAAAAGAAAATATAACCTCGTTAAATTTTACATTAACTTTGATTCCGTAGTTTGAAAACCCATTCACGCCCGCACCTTCTTACACCTCTACCTACCGCTAAAACACGGTAACAATAATAATAATAATAATAATAATAATAATTGATACCATGGTTTGGTGGATCAGCAGAGGTGAAAGAAGGTGCGGGCTGGAATGGGTCTAACTACAAGGCCAAAAGATTAATTTAAAATTTCAATAAAGGTTATATTTTCAAAACTTAACAATTTTCACATAATACTTCCAATTTTAACAAATAACAACAAGTTAAATCAGGTACAAGATCAAGAAAGCCAAGATTTAGCGAGACTTTAACAATCTGGGCCACAAGCCCTAATTTTTAACATTTCTGAGCACTCAGCTCACAACCACAAATAACTAAAGAGCAGAACACCCCTCCTTACATGGAGCACTTGCTCCCAGCTAGAAATGCCAAGCCTGCTAGAGGCACCTTTCAAAACACCATAAAGAGCTGACCCACTCTCAAATTTTCAAGCCTATTCAAGGCCACAACACTTTACTTTAACTGCCCTCAAGGCACACTTACAAGGAAACGGGAGTAACTAGTACCAATTCTACTGGGCCAGAATAGAAATTTAATAGGTTAATTAAAGGCCCTAAATGCAAAATGACTGGAGGAGTGAATTAGCACTCCTGAATACACCTTTTAAAACCTAAGAGGCACTAGGCCGATTATACAGGGGCTAATCCCATAGTATGGAGGTGACTCGTACAAGAAAAGTTTAAGACATTACAGAAGGTCAGTTACGAAAACGTAGTTACCTCAACTCAAAAAATGAAGGGGAGCTCAAGAGGGTAAAGCACTCTCTATCCCCGATTTACAGTTAAAGTATTATGAAAAGTTTACAAGGACCGGAAAGAGTTTACATGTTTCAGAGGATAGTTTACATATAAAAAATTTCGAACCTGCCCCGAGGGTTAAAACTGCTGAGCTAGCAAGAAATAAAGATGTTAAACGGCCATTACCTTGAAGAGCTGCTGCCTGAAGAACTAGGCGCTTCCCGTCCCCTGCTACATATTCACACACTGAGCTAGATGTTATTCGAGTGGCCGGAGACAAGAAAATCAGCAGTTTTATACCCTCGTGGAAAATTCGAGACCTTTCAGGAGTGAGTAGACAGATCCACTAAACTTTTATTGGTTACCCGCAACAGTTACACACAAATCGAAGAAGAAACACCTTATTGGTGGAAAATTAATTACAGAAATTCCTGGTTGGCTACATTCAAAACAGGCGGAAAGAAGTATTAATATTTCCAACCCACAAATGACAGAACAAAATTTAGTAAAGACAAAAACTTATAAAAACAAAATTTCTCCAAGAAGGTTCATTCCTTCGCACCAGAGTGCATGATCATAGTTTTTTGTAGAGACATCTGTTAGAGACTGTCCACACTTCATGATCAATGAAAAACCAAAGCAAATCAAAAACACCCAATGACATCTTCTGATAAACCGTAGAGTTGGTTCGGTTGTTAAAGTTCAGGGTTTCTCCAGTAGGGAGGTACCTTAGGGCGGAAAATTCAAATGTGCGGCGTAGAGGTGTACCAACCGGTATAGACCTCCCACCCCCAAAATTCCTTCCAAGGGGTGACACAGAAGAAGTTCTTTAACCAGGTTATTTTCAAAAAAGGAAATTTTTCCATATTTGGTAATTAAGAAATTAATTGGATTCCAGCTTCCTTGCAATTTGATGTGTGAAAAAATATTGACGGAACATTAATCGATGAAAAAGTCTTTTCGTTGAATAGAAGATGAATTTTGAGCAATGGAAGAAATTTCAAAGTCGTTTTATTGATAACTTGTTAGACTCCAGGAGTAGAGTTCCTTGTTTGCCGTAGAATACCAGGTACATGTTGCTACTCTTAACGGCAGACCAGCCGCCGCTGCCAGTGTCCAGCCGAGGTCGCCCCGACCCCTCACGTACCCTGAGATACACCTCTCTCGCTACTATGAGAGGGTTTAGTCGTGGTGAAGCACGCCGCAGATGCGAAGTTGGTTTACAGTCCTCGAGTAGCTTGCAGTTGGTGCGCCGCACATCAGCCTTGGCCAGAAGCAGGGCTCCGGCGCGCCGTACACTGGTAGACATCACTAGAGTGGAGTGGGTCCCTACCCCACCTCAGTGGCTGTACGGCGCCGCACGGCTGCGGGGGCACTGGAACAGTAAGATCTCGGCGGCAGCATTTTTGTTGTCATATGATTTTAGGGTACTATCTTGGTGGTGAGGTTGAGGGGCCAGCGGCGTGGAACATTTATTTTATATTGCCACTGGTGTGGTTTAGCAGGAGACGGGAGCTTGGTAATGGCCGTAAGGGAAATGACATCAGAGTAATCGGAGAGGATGGTTGCACAGCAACAACTTAGTTCTATGGAGATTAAAATAAATTGGGGCAGAAGGCCTCTGAAAAGAACAAAATATAACCTTTACACCGTTGCAAAGCATTGATGGCTAAGTTAACAAGGATATTACACAGGTTTCACCTGAGACAGGTGAACCCTAATGATCCTCTCGGTGGCTGGATTGCTCACCAGTAATGTCACAGGAGTCAGGAAATCTAAAATGATACACGGCCCATGAAATCTGGGGGCAAGCTTACCCGCGGGAACGAAGTTCTTGACCATCACTTGGTCTTCTATTTTTAAATTCGTGGGCCTCCGTCCACGATCACATCATTCCCTGACCTTTTCATGAGACACTTTAAGATTGGCCTTAGCCTTCTTCCAAAGATCTGTAATATTATGTGGATATATTGTCTCAGGTAGAATATCACTAAGAGACCAAAGATTAGAGAGCGGCGTGTTGGGAACAAATTTAAACATCAATGAAGCTGGAGTGAATTTATGAGATTCATGATCCGCCGAATTCAAAGCGAAGGCTAACCAATGCAGGGATGTGTCCCACCTAGAATGATCGTCGTGATGATAGGCAATTAGAGCCGACCTGAGATTACGAATGACCCGTTCAGCCAAAGAGGGTTGAGGGTAATACGCAGAAGTAGTTACATGTGAGATGGATAAGTCAAAACAGAATTTGCGGAAGAGATTGGAGGTGAAAGCTTTAGCATTGTCAGAAACAATATATTGACACGGACCAAAATAAGCAAAGATGGAATTTAAACACGAAATGGTGGACTGAGCGGTAGCCAGCTTAGTCGGAAATAACCAGGAAAATCTTGTAAAACCATCTACACACACGAAGATAAATTTATTGGCATTCCCCTTTGATTGGGGGAAGGGTCCTACGTAGTCGATATATAGACGTTCCATGGGACGCGACGCTTGGTGAGAAGACAATAGACCTAGCTTAGTGGACATGGTGGGTTTACTAAGCCAACAAGATTTACAAGCGTTGACCAATTCACGAATTTCACCGTCCATACCTTTACAAATGAATCTCTCCCTGATCTTTTCTCTAGTTTTGAAGATGCCTAAATGCCCCCCTAATGGGGTCTCATGATAGTACTTGAAGATCATAGGCACAAGAACAGCTGGAACCACTACTTTCATCATCTTATCATGCCCCGACGGGCAACATAAAACACCATTCCTCAATGCATAAGGGAATACATGTTCCCCAGAGGAAAGCGTTTCCATGATCGGAGCCAGCGTCGGATCTTCACGTTGATATTTTTCAATATCCCTAAAGAGCATGGGAGCATCAGTTAGAAAAGCATTAACCTCAGGTATTATGGACTCGGGAAGTAAGAATTATCAACCTGTTCAAGGGTCTCTACATCATTGGCAAACATACGGCTTAATCCATCTGCTACAACATTTTCCGTTCCTCTAATGTGCCTGACATCCTATTCGAAGGCAGAAATTCTGATGGCCCAACGGGCTCTACGACCAGTACGATGCGGCCTAGCTTAGACCCAGCTTATGGCTTGGTTATCCGTTTCCAAGTCGAACTTGACGTGTTCCAGATAGAGGCGGAACTTTTCTAACGCAAATAAGACCGCCAAACCCTCAAGTTCGTAGATGGAATACTTGGATTCTTGGGCCGATAGTGTCCTAGAGGCATAGGCGATGGGTCGCCTCCCTAGTTCAGTCTCTTGAAGAAGGACTGCAGCCACTGCCGACGACGACGCGTCCGTTTGGACGATGAATTTCTTCGAGAAATCAGGCATAGCAAAGACAGGGCATTACAAAGGGCTAGTTTGAGGTCTTCGAAAGCGGCTTGTTGAGAAGGCCCCCACTCAAATTTGACGCCTTTCCTACGTAGTAAGTTCAAGGGCGCAGCCCTGTTAGCGGAATTTGGAATAAATTTCCTGAAGAAATTCACCATGCCTATGAACCTGGCAATACCTTTGATGTCCTTGGGAGGTTTGAAATCACGGATGGCCTGTGTTCTTTTTTTTTGCTAGGTGCTTTACGTCGCTCCGACACAGATAGGTCTTATAGCGACGATGGGACAGGAAAGGCCTAGGAGTTGGAAGGAAGCGGCCGTGGCCTTAATTAAGGTACAGCCCCAGCATTTGCCTGGTGTGAAAATGGGAAACCATGGAAAACCATCTTCAGGGCTGCCGATAGTGGGATTCGAACCTACTATCTCCCGGATGCAAGCTCACAGCCGCGCGCCTCAATGCGCACGACCAACTCGCCCGGTGCCTGTGTTCTAGAATGATCCACTACGACACCATCGGGCGACACAATATGCCCGGAAAATGACATGGAAGGCTTAGCAAAGGCAACCTTGGACAACTTCACCGTTAACCCTGCCTTACGAAGGCGATTAAGGACCTCCTTCAGATGATCTAGATGTTCTTCGAAGGTTTCCGAAAATACGACATCATCAAGATAATGGTATAAGTACTCGAATTTGATGTCGGAGAAGACCCTATCCAGCAGTCTCGTAAGCAAGCTGCTCCCGTGGGGAGCCCGAAAGGCACGCGGTTGTATTCGTACAAGTTCCAATCCGTGGCAAGCGCTGTAAGGTGTTTAGATTCTTCAGCTAGAGGGATCTGATTATACGCCTGATGAAGGTCCAAGATGGTGAAGAACTTAGCTTTACGAAACCATGGAAAACAAGAGTGAAGGTCGGGAAGGGGCACAGATTGTAACACCACCTTCCGACTTAAAGCCTTGTAGTCAATCGCAGGCCAGAAGTCACCTTGGGGTTTCGGAACTAGAAAAATAGGCGAGGAATACGCCGACTTAGAGGGTCGAATTATACCATCCTTCAACATCTGATCGACAATCTCCTTCACAGCCTTCATTTTAGGTGGAGATTGCCTATAAGGTGGAAACCGGACTGGAATCGAATCCGTAACCTCACTCTTGTATTCTATAAGGTCAGTGACACCAAGCGTCTAAGAGAAAACATCTGGAAACGACTGACACAACTTACGAATACTCTCAGCCTGCTCCTCAGGTAGATGTCTAAGGTCTAACAACATCTCATCCTGGGTAGGCGAAACAGATGAACACGATACAGAATTACATTTTAACAAGGGGATTTAGGAATTACTAGCAAATTTGAAAGTGCACGACTTGCTCTGAATGTCGAGCACTAAACCGGTGTGAGACATGAAATCCGCTCCCAAAATAATGGGGCAAGACAAGCGTTTTGCCACCAACAATTTAACTTTCCAAGTAAATTTAGCAAGTCTAATTTTGGCGTATAGAAAACCTAAAATTTCTAATGGAGATGAGTTAGCCGAAACATATTGAACCGAATTTGAACTAAAATCAGGAAGTTTACAAACAGACTTTAATTTGGAGTACCACTCGGCCGAAATAATGGAACACACACTGCCAGAATCTAATAGAGCTGTTACAGGTTCATTATTTAATTCAATTTTGAGAAATGGTACAGAGGCGGGGGTATTCGCCGCAATCCTAAGACATTGTTTGGGGCATTCAAATGTGGGGTTGGGAAACTTCCTACCATGTTCCGAGCCTGAGATTTCGGCTGGTTTGCATGGGGCTCAGCCTCGGAAAGATGAGTTAGCCGACTCAGCCGACGCCACTAGTCACTTTTGATTATTGGTGGAAGTTGCACCCGAAGTTGAGCAGGAGGGAGTGCTGTTAGAATTCGGGCAATTCTTGGCAATATGGGAAAAAGCGCCGCATTTAAAACAGCCTCGAGACGACCCTGCTGCATTCCTTGTCCCACTAGATTTAATCACTGGACACTTGTTCCGCAGATGATCAGGCGACCCACAAGCATAGCATTTGCGCGCAGTAAAGGTTCGGCGAGGTGGAGGCCGAGAATTACTTGAAGAAGGAAGGGGCTCCTTCGCGACACGTAGTGTGTCCGCATATCTAGCTCCCTCGGCTGTGACGGCCATAGCTTCTAATTCGGTGAAAGTTTGAGGACGCGACGCAAAGCACAAAAATGAGCTGTACGATGGGGAAATGCCTTCCACAATGGCCTGTACAATCTGATCTTCGGGAAATGACGAGCAAACACGCTAGTATAATATTTAATATCTTGGATGAAGTCGGCAAGATTTTCATCAAGACGCTGTACACGGTAATAATACTTTGGCTTAGGGATGAGTTACTTCGAGCCGGAATGAAGTTAGCTAACAGATGGTCGTGGAAGTCTTCTATAGAGGATTGATCCGCAATAGCTCTTACTATCTTGTCAGAGAGAACACCAATGGAATAGGGATAAATGATGTGCAAAATTTGACACGGAGAAAGAGAAAATACAGGCGCGTGATCTTGGAACTCAACTAAAAACCTTAGGAGTGAAATAACATCACTCGTGGAGTTAACAGAAAACTTAGAAATAACACTAAGAAATATTGCTAATGGGTGAGGCAAACTACTGAACGCGGGTGACATAGTTCGTAGAGGCCTAAAGGGCGGAGAAGCAGTTTCAGAAGGTGCATTATTGAATAGAAATGGTGGTAAAGAGGTACGACGCTCAGATTCATTTTCTAAAGGGGCAGATGTTTGTTGAACTCCTACGGATTTCGTACTTTCTTCCCCTATGGAAGAATCCTCCTCAGTAGCTACGATGGCAACCGTGGCTTGATTGGTCTTGGGAGGAACAGTCCCAGTTAACAACTGACTAACCTTATTTGAAATTTTTGAAAGGTGTTCGACAAGAGCACTAGCCTCCTTCCCCTGAATATCACTTAACTTAAGAGACAACAGATCACTGACTATATCGGAAAAATGGTACAGTCTAGCTTGTACTCTTTTAAGTTGATTCGGAGACTGATCACCCACTTCAAAAAAACTAACTACAGATGCTAGCTCAGTAGTATTGAGAGTGATCGTGGGGAGAGCGTCGTCAATCTCTTTCTCTCCCAAAGTTGGGATCGTAATAGGCAAATCCAGGGAATCGTTAAGCTTATTGGTGTCTACTACAACCGTGCCTCCAGATTGAACATTTCTAATCGTTAATTCATAGATCAGTTCCTCCTTGCGCAAATAGCCGGGATGGAGGATATCGCGAGGGCGGGACAGGATGACAGAACTTAACAAATTTAGAAAAATCGAAAAAATTCCAGCGACTGAGAAAATTGTTACAGTTCAAATCAAAAGCAAGGTTTAGCCGTCAAAAGGGGCTTAAATGAGACCCATTCAACCACGCTCTGCTACCACTTGCTACGGAGTTTTCCGTGGAAGGCAGAGGTGAAAGAAGGTGCGGGCTGGAATGGGTCTAACTACAAGGCCAAAAGATTAATTTAAAATTTCAATAAAGGTTATATTTTCTAAACTTAACAATTTTCACATAAGAACTTCAAATTTTAACAAATAAGAACAATTCAAATCAGGTACAAGATCAAGAAAGCCAAGATTTAGAGAGACTTTAACAATCTGGACCACAAGCCCTAATTTTTAACATTTCTGAGCACTCAGCTCACAACCACAAATAACTAAAGAGCAGAACACCCCTCCTTACATGGAGCACTTGCTCCCAGCTAGAAATGCCAAGCCTGCTAGAGGCACCTTTCAAAACACCATAAAGAGCTGACCCGCTCTCAAATTTTCAAGCCTATTCAAGGCCACAACACTTTACTTTAACTGCCCTCAAGGCACACTTACAAGGAAACGGGAGTAACTAGTACCAATTCTACTGGACCAGAATAGAAAATTAATAGGTTAATTAAATGGCCCTAAATGCAAAATGACTGTAGGCGTGAGTTAGCACTCCTGAATACACCTTTTAAAACCTAAGAGGCACTAGGCCGATTATACAGGGGCTAATCCCATAGTATGGAGGTGACTCGTACAAGAAAATTTTAAGACATTACAGAAGGTCAGTTACGAAAACGTAGTCACCTCAAGTCAAAAATGAAGGGGAGTTCGAGAGGGTAAAGCACTCTCTATCCCCGATTTACAGTTAAATTTTTATGAAAAGTTTACAAGGACCGGAAAGAGTTTACATGTTTCAGAGGATAGTTTACATATTAAAGATTTCGAACCTGCCCCGAGGGTTAAAACTGCTGAGCTAGCAAGAAATAAAGATGTTAAACGGCCATTACCTTACTGAAGAGCTGTTGCCTGAAGAACGAGGCGCTTCCCGTCCCCTGCTACATATTCACACACTGAGCTAGATGTTATTCGAGTGGCCGGAGACTAGAAAATCAGCAGTTTTATACCCTCGTGGAAAATTCGAGACCTTTCAGGAGTGAGTAGACAGACCCACTAAACTTTTATTGGTTACCCGCAACAGTTACACACAAATCGAAGAAGAAACACCTTATTGGTGGAAAATTAATTACAGAAATTCCTGGTTGGCTACATTCAAAACAGGCGGAAAGAAGTATTAATATTTCCAACCCACAAATGACAGAACAAAATTTAGTAAAGGCAAAAACTTATAAAAACAAAATTTCTCCAAGAAGGTTCATTCCTTCGCACCAGAGTGCATGATCATAGTATTTTTTTGTAGAGGCATCTGTTATAGACTGTCCACACTTCATGATTAATGAAAAACCAAAGCAAATCAAAAACACCCAGTGACATCTTCTGATAAACCGTAGAGCTGGTTCAGTTGTTAAAGTTCAGGGTTTCTCCAGTAGGGAGGTACCTTAGGGCGGAAAATTCAAATGTGCGGCGTAGAGGTGTACCAACCGGTACAATAATAATAACAATAACAATAATAATATAACAATATTATCCTCCAGTGCCGGTACCAAGCCCGGGACTTCATCTCGCAAGTGATGAGGAAGAAGGAGGGGGAGGACTAACACCTCGTAAGAAACCAGGGTTCATTTAGCTCCGGATGATAGCACCTTGTAAGGGCCCCTGTCTGTGTTACAGACGTTGAAGGCGACCAACAGCTCTCACAGAAATAGAATACATAACCTCAATGGTGTTGAAGGTGAAGAATCTACAATCCAGACACATTTACTGGAAAGGAGCAACCCTAATGATTACAACTTTAGTGGTATCTCGAGCTGACCCCAACAACTCCCATTAACTCGCATGATGGAAACATTTCTTACGGAAACTACTCCAGGTGGCAGGTTCAAGAGGAAATCCACCACTGCTACAAGCAGTGCACTTCTGGAGAGCCCAAACCACCATGCATAGATGAGTCGGAGCATCTAGGAAACCCATTGCCATCACACGCATCCAAACTGAATACACCACAATTAAGACCTAAACGGAAACACTTTTTTGCTACTCTGAAAATAAATTCACTCCTAAAACAGGAAAACTTAAACAACTTACAGACGTAATGGACAAGAAAAATATTCTGACCATGGCACTTCAAGAAACAAGATTCACGGATGACATCGCGATGGAATCAAGCAACAATAGAATCCTGAAAGGCAAGGTTGGCATAAGGATCATGAAGAACATGCCACACTTAGGAACAGCATTTGTAATGAATAAAAAGATTCTAAATTCAGTTATAGACTTCGAGCCTCCAAATAAGGCTCTCACTACTAACCATTAAGTGTGCAAAGAAAATATGCACCTTTATTAATGCTCATGCGCCAATTAATGACGACAATCGAACTAACCCACAAAAGGTAGATGACTTTTGGGAAGAATTAGAATTGGTGATATCAAAAATTCCTGAAAATTATGTGAAAATAGTACTTGGGGATTTCAACGTACGGGTAGGAGGAGAAAAAGTCTACAAGAGAATAGTGAAGGATTTCCCAGCTCATAGAAGAACCAACAGAAATGGGCAAAGACTTATAGAGTTCTGTAGAAACTTTAATTTGAAACTGATGTCCACTCATTTCAAGAAGCTTCCTAGGAAACAAACAACGTGGGCATCACCAAACAAACTGTTAGGATAATATCAAATTGATCACGTTGCTATCTCCTACAGAAGTCGAAAAGAAATTATGAATGTTAAATTTAAGAAAGGAGCCAACATAGAAACAGATCACTATTTAACAATCATCAAGATAAAGTTTATTCCCAGCAGCAAGAAGAAACGCACAAACAACAGAGTACTAAGGTTGGACACTCAGAAGCTGAAACAGAACAGTAGCAAGTACCAAGAACTGACGAACATTGAAACAACTGAATGGAAGAAAATGCAACAGACCATGATAGAAGTAGCCAAAGAAACAGCCTTACTCAAGAAATCACGAAAACATTCATTGTGGAATGAAAGATGTGAACATGCAACATCACTCAGACTACAAAGATGGAAGAAGTGGTACTCATCAAAGAAAGAGGAAGATTACAACAGCTTCAAAGAACAAAGAAAATCAGCCATAAAAATCATGAGAGAAGAAAAAAGAAAATTCGAGAAAGAACCTCTGGCTGTAATAGGACAAAAAATCCAAAAGAAAAACACGAGGGGCTTTTACAAGACATTTAAGAGGAGCCTTTCTAAATATCAACCACCGAGCTTGTGTTTCAAGAAAGAGGATGGCACCATCGCAATAAACAATGAAGAAAACTGCCAACTCTTCGCAGAATACTTTAAACAGCTACTTAACTGCCCAGTTCCAGAGGAACAGCTCGCCACAGAACATACGCAACAGAACCCAGACTCAAAAGATGAAAGAGTAATCACAAATCTAATCAAGAAGCTTAAGAACAACAAAGCAGCTGGTGAAGACTCAATAACGAGTGAACTATGGAAACACGTGAGCCCCCAAATGATCCAGAACCTATGCCAGTTAATGCATGAAATCTGGAACACTTGTAAGGTTACCGATGATTGGAAATTAGCCTTAAAACACCCACTACACAAGAAAGGGGACAGAACAGATGTCAGCAACTACAGAGGCATCTCACTCCTTCAAGAGACATACAAGATACTATCTATGGCACTGTTATCAAGATTAGAACAACAAGTTGAACCCAAAATCGGCGAATACCAGGGAGGTTTCGGAAGGGACGATCATGTGTGGAACAAATTTGGAACCTCAAGACAATACTGAAGGACAGAGTTGCCAGGGGCAAGAAGTATGTAGCAGTTTTTGTTGACTTACGAAAAGCATATGATTCAGTTAATAGGAGCACATGGTTTAACATCCTTAGAGAAATGGGTACAGATAACAAGACGTTACAGCTAATAAAGGTGAACTTAACAAGCACATACTGAAAGGTTAAGTTTATGGGAGAGATATCTGAACCCTTTGATATCAAGACAGGCGTAAGGCAAGGAGATTGCATATCCCCACTGCTGTTCAATTGTGTCCAGGATAAAGTCATCAAAGAATGGGAAAAAGAACTCGCAGAGAAAGGCATTGAAGACCAAATAAGGATAGGATACAAGAAAGAGAACATCACTATCAACTGCTTAGCATTTGCTGACGATCTTGTACTGTTATCAGAAAATATTGAATCGGCGATAAAACAAGTTAACACTTTAAAAGAGGTAGCAATGAAAATTGGCCTGCGGATATCATTTGAAAAGACACATCATGACCAAAATTAAAGAAGCCCCAAGATACATAGTAACTACAAACAATGATAAAATAGAGAAAGTTGTTAAATTCAAATGCCTTGGTGAGATTATACAACCTAATGGGCTTGATAAAGAAGCAAACCGCGAGAGAGCCAGAAAAATGGAGCTTGCATTCCACCTTACAAAAACACATACAACAAGAAAGCGATCACTATTAGGACAAAACTACGCCACTATCAGGCAGTAATTCAAGCAGAGTGCTTGTATGCTTCAGAATGCCTGGGATTAACAACCAGGAAAGACAATGAAGAAATTGAGAAGGAAAGAAAGATTCTAAGAAAAATCCTCGGTCCAAAGAAATGTACTGACATATGTCGATTAAGCATTAACAAAGAAATATATAAAACATGCACTAGGATTTCAGATGCCACTTGAAAGGGAAGAGTTTAATTTTTTGGACATATTTCAAGAATTCCTGATGACAGACTTGCCAAGAAAATCTTGAACCACTTCAATAAGCCCGAGAGGAAAGGCAGATCTTATGAAAAATGGTTTGTTAACACGAAGAAGAATTTGCAAGAAATGAACATCACATTTCAAGACATCCACAACAGAGCCACCTTCAGAAAAAAATTACACACAATTCAGGGTTTCTTAGAGCCAGAAACAGCGACCAAGAAGAAACAACAATGGACGGCTGAAAGGAAAGAAGCAGCAAGCAGGAGGATGAAGGAGTACTGGGGCCAATGAGGAGTTATTTGCGTGGTCCACATCTGACCAAAATCGGTAAATAATAATAATAATAATAATAATAATAATAATAATAATAATATACAGTATTTTATTTATTACGGTAAACTTAGGAATGTACTCCCTTTCTTACACTTAACTAGTCTTAACCTAGAACACTGTTAATAATTACTACTGACCGAGTGATATTAAGGATGAATCATGTCATATACATAAAGCGCATCTTATCATCTATATAATACACATCGTATGTAGATTACATTTAAAATACACTGAGTGGCCGAAATACACGGAAATGGGTGCCCCATTAAAAAATGTGCCGTGTATGACCGCCGAGCGTTGCGGCTAGCTAAGCGGTCTGTCACAGACACCAGTGTCGCGAGTTAACCGACTTTGAACGTGGGATGATCATCACCACCTTGCGGAGATTACACTCGAACTCAGGTTTCCAGTGTCAACAGTTTCGACAGCAGATCTTCAATACCGCAGAGAGAATGTTAACTGCCTCACGGGAAGACCACGACCGGATATCGAGTGACTTCCGCAGAACCATACGGGCCACTGTGAGTCAGATCACCGCCCAGTTGAATGTTGGGAGTCAGGAACCCGTTTCTACCAGGGCTGTAAGGAGGCAACTGCACCAGCAGACGACCAACTCGTGTCCGTTTGCTGACACCTCGACACAGAGCTGAACGACGTGCAACATTGGCAATGGACCATGGAACAGTGGCGGCGTACCGCGGTTCCAGTTTTATCGAGCTGAAGGGCCCGTGCCCCATGAAGCTAGGGATCCTCCGTGTCAACAAGTTCTGTCCAGGCGGGAGGTGGCACAGATCTGGTCTGGGCGGCGTTCCCATCGTCCTGCTGCAGGAATTGCTGACGCGTGTACATTATGTGGATATTGTTTCAGATCATCTGCATCTCTTTTTCGCTAGAGTACCCTGATGGAGATGGCTGTTTCAACAGGACAATGCGCCATGGCGCCGCTCTGTAGTGGCACGCAGGTGGTTGGAGGAGCACTCCAACGAAATTACGAGCATGGATTGGCCCTCCAGATCTCCCGATCTTAACCCAATCGAGCATTTATAGGATGCTTCCAATGCTGGTGTACGCTACATGAACCCAGGACCAGTCATATAAGACTAATTGTGGATGCCACTGCAAGATTCGTTGGTCCAGATCCCTCCACAACCATTGTGAAACCTTGTAGAGTTGATGGCTCGCCGTACTGCTGCTGTTTTGAGGGCTCCCATGACTTTTGGCCACTCCATGTAATAAGTACTACTTAAAATAATGTTTCCAAAAATTGTTAATTTTATGAAGATACCTTGATAATGTAATTACGAATTATTCGGTTTGTTACTCCAGCGATCATTGTTTCTGTGAAAATACCTCCCGAACAGGTGTTTTCTAGAGGTAGCAACTCGGTGTCGATGGCTCCCGGCACACCCCTGCGGGGCAATATTCCGACATACCGGCGTCTGTCAATAATTATCATTTGGACGGACGTTATTACCGTTACAATACAGACACAAAGTTAAGTGAGGCAGCGCAGGTTTATTCAACCTCAGTTAACATTTAACTGCATGATAGAGTACTTAAACACCGGTCGAGTTGGCCGTGCGCGTAGAGGCGAGCGGCTGTGAGCTTGCATCCGGGAGATAGTAGGTTCGAATCCCACTATCGGCAGCCCTGAAGATGGTTTTCCGTGGTTTCCCATTTTCACACCAGGCAAATGCTGGGGCTGTACCTTAATTAAGGCCACGGCCGCTTCCTTCCAACTCCTAGGCCTTTCCTATCCCATCGTCGCCATAAGACCTATCTGTGTCGGTGCGACGTAAAGCCCCTAGAAAGAAAAAGAATACTGAAATAGTGAACTTAACCAAATTGGCATTTAATCAACTTTGGTTAAGACTAACAATCTGTTCAAACCTGACTGTACAGATTCAAGCTGTTAAATTCTCTGTTAGCTCAGAATATGGCAGGTGCATTAGATGCAGAACGTTCGTATCTTGAATATTTGTAACATTACAGGCTTTCTGCTCGGATCCATTAGTTTTCTTACTTTCTACAATAGGTATATACTTGTAAATAATTACCTAAAGAAGACCTACTGGTCTGTAGAGCAACAGAAAATTCATGGTCAAGAGCAAAAATTCAAATAAATGTTGACTTCGCCCGCCTTGGTTTGCATCTGTATTTAAACAAAACCGCATCGAAGTGCGCTCAAAAACTGCATGGTTCTGTCACTGCCTTCTAGATTCTCACTGATCGTGACTCTTCTGAGAGTTAGCTGACAGTTGCTTGGAACTTTTGGATAAGAGCAAGAATTTTAACATGCTGCTAAATGTTTAACTCTATGTTAACAAACAGTGGGTTTGAATAAATCGGGCCTAACAGTTAGGAACGGCTTCGGGTGTTACAAATCAATAGAGGTAAACCATGACAAGATTAGCCCTCAAATGGTGAGGTGAAACTTTATTTACGTCAATGGTGATATGGGGTCCAAACTGCACCAAAATGAAAATACTCCTAAAAATTACCTATTATAAATGTACGAGAAAAGAGCAAGGAAGCATTAACAGGGACACAGTCAGAAATTATTACATAGGCCGTGTGTTAACAAATTTGTTATGTTTAATGTACGGAATGATACTCCTCCACTAAATTCGAGAAGTAATTGCAAGATCTTGAAATATACTTTTCAACTTTAAGGAGACAAGTGATTACAAGAAATCAGTATCAAACCCTAACTGTGAAACATTTGCTCGACTTTCATTTTATTTCGCAAGCGATGAAGCACTTCGCAATCTGCTCCCTGGACACTGGCGGCGAGGAACAGAGCGGCGCAAGCGACGCATTTCTTGTCCCATTGAAGCTGAGGATCGCTATGCCGCATTGCTCTCACTGTTCACAATGTTCTGGTCCCTGATAGAAAGAACATGTAAACTTCAATGTTTGCAAGTAAAGTTCAAGTTAGCATCGAATTCAAAAGAAAGTAAAAAGACAACATTATACTGACGCAAACGGTGAGGTGAGATCGATAATGGCACACTATTATTTCAAAACCGGATAGAACGAAGAAAGGCATCCGCTACAGGGGAGGATAAGGAACAGCAACAGTTAGGGAGTAAACTGCGCAAAGTGTCTCACTGGTGCCGTAAACTACTCCAAGGCGAACAAGGCAAGTTAGATCTGGCCTAGAAGCTAAAACAGTGGCCACAAACGGAAAATATCCTACAAGGCCAAAATCCATTATAACTCAGGAATAAATGTGGAAGGAGAGCCGGATTTTAAATGAAAAAGGGGAACTTCAAAAAAATCTAAAAGAAGAAAAAACGGATGATTCTGAGGAAAATTCTGGAACCAGAGAAGACTAGTGATGGGACTTGTAGCTGTACAAGTACCCAACGGGCTGATGTTCTACGGCCACCTCCATGTGAAGGGCCTGTCGAAGAAGTTGGAACTACATGATCCACAATAGAAGCGAGTTCAGAAAAAGAGTCGACAGCAGAAGACAAACCAGGATCATTTTCGAAGACGAGAGAATGATGTGAAGTGAAAAATGAAGAGGTTTTAGGAAGAGTGGAGAAGAAAGACCAAGAAGTCTTGAGTTATATGCCGCCATATTCGGAAAAAGAAGAAGAAAAACAAATAGGTTGAACTAGTTATTTTAAAATTTAACAAATTGTTGAGGCGCATACCAACATTTGTGTACTGTTCAGAATATCTGTATGTAGAATACTGTGATCTTTATACGACGTGCCGTATCACAAGTTAAAAAGCAGAAAGTTTTGAAAACAAGCATGGGCTTAGCCCGGAGAGTGTAAATCCATTAAGTTTTGGATTTCTTGGAGCCGTACGTTGGTTTGAATGAATAGTTACTTATACTGCTGCCGCTGTGCAGGCCGATAGCTTTCTTGAGTTTGCATTCCAATTTAATGAGCTCACAGTGAGAAAGCAAAAACATTTAGAAGCTAGTCTTCCACTTCATGTAGAACGCAGTAATTAAAACTGAGAGGTCCTTTCCTATTTATGAAACCCACAAGCTGCGTTCATTGGTTGAAAGTTCCTTTTGGAGACCATTCTAAGTAACTAGATGTTAATACAAAAGAGATCGTCATTGCGGTAATCACATAAATGGGATTCCTAATGAAGGGGTTGCAGTAATGATGAAAAGGAGAGGACATAAAAGTCTCTGCAAGACCCCAACTAGAGTATGGTTCCAGTGTATTAGACCCTTACGTGTGTTACTTTATTCGACAACTGAAAAAAGCCACAGACAGCTCGATTTGTTCTGGGTGATTTCCAACAGACGAGTAGCGTTACGAAAATCTTTCAAAGTTTGGACTGCGAAGACTTGAGAGAAAGGAGACGAGCTGCTCGACAAAGCGGTATGTTCCGACCTGTCAGTGGAAAGATGGTGTGGAAGGAATTTGGTAGTTTGAGTAGTTTATTTATGACTAAGATATATCACAATAAAGTTGGGATTCAAGAGGACAAATTGTGTCACCAATGAAGATGTAGGATACAAGATTATAGGGAACTGAATGTCCAATTAAGGTTCTGTAACTGTAGACGTACAAAGAAACTAGGAATAAAACGAATAAGATATTGGAAGAAATACATTTTCTACAGATAGGGAAATATTATTATTATTATTATTATTATTATTATTATTATTATTATTATTATTAAAATATTTTAAACAGTGCGGTGGATATCCAGATTGTACAATGGAAAGGAAACTTAAAGTTGCGTCTAGAATAATATTGGCGTTTAATCATGTTCAATAATACGGCAGGAAACCTGTGTAAGACTTACATAACTACTTTTCGTCTACAATTTGCCGCACACAGATAGGACTCACGGTGACGATGGGATAAGAATGGGCTAGGAGTGCGAAGGAAGCACCCGTGGCCTTAATTAAGATGCAGCTCAAACATTTGCCAGGTGTGAAAATGGGAAACCACGGAAAACCACCTTCATGGCTGAGGACAGTGGGGTGCGAACCCACTACCTCATGGATTCAAGCTCACAGGTGAGCGCCCCTAACCGCATTACTAATTCACCTTACACTGAACTGCTAAGTTCAAAGTCGACAAAATTGTCTGTAGGAGTAAATGTTTATTGAATCTGGGACATTTTCTACTTTGCTGTTTGGCTGGAACAGATACACAGTGGCTCCGAGTTCATGGGCTCGATACTTCTCCGGGAGGCGCGGAAGTTTGGAATTGAACTCAAGCTTTTGACATGCAGTCTAGTGATCAGAAATTGTACACCACGATCTTTCGTACCTTGCTGGCCAACACACTGATGTTTCTCCCCAACGGGACTCGAGGCAGATAACGACGATAATCAAACATAAGGACCCGATGCCTTAACCATGATGGCCACATAGGAGAAATGTACAGAGAACTCTTCACAGATTGGAGTGGCCTGCTCAGTCTCCTGATCTCAGTCTCGTGGAACACGTCTCGGGAGACTTGGCCAGCAGGAATTCTAGTGGGCGTCTTTGACACCTAGCTGAGAGTTGACCTGTCACGATTATTTCAGCAAGAAGTGACTTCATGAGGTTGCTACGACAAAAAACACGGACAAAAGTTTTAGTCAAGATCCAAATTACATGTTGCCAGAGAGTATATTACAATTGTCCTTTGATCCTTGTTCTAAATATGCCAACTTCTCTCCGATTTTGGAACCAGGATCGATCAATCAATCAACCAATCAATCAATCAATCAATCAATCAATCAATCAATCAATCAATCAATCAATCAATCAATCAATCAATCAATCAATCAATCAATCAATCAATCAATCAATCAATCAATCAATCAATCAATCAATCAATCAATCAATCAATCAATCAATCAATCAATCAATCAATCAATCAATCAATCAATCAATCAATCAATCAATCAATCAATCAATCAATCAATCAATCAATCAATCAATCAATCAATCAATCAATCAATCAATCAATCAATCAATCAATCAATCACCCCTGCTAATCTTTTGTTCAATTATTTATTCACAAGTTGCTTTACGTCCACCGACGCAGAAAGGTCTTACGACGATGGGATAGGAAAGGGCTAGGAGTGGGAAGGAAGCAACCGTGACCTTAATTATGCCACATCTTCAACATTTGCCCGTTGTGTATTATGGAAAACCACGGAAAATCATCTTCACTGCCTCCAACAGTAAGGTTCGAACCCATTATCTCCCGAATATGACTCGCATCTGTGCAACCCTAACCGCATGGCCAGCTCTCTCGGTTTTTAAAAATGATAGCAAAGAAGTTGGAAATCAACCATCTCCATTGGTAAATTATTCAAATCCCTAACTCCTCTTCCTATAAACAAATACTTTCCCCAGTTTAACTTCTTGAATTCCAACTTTATCCTACCTTTAAAAGCTTCTTCTTAGGTTCTTCTTCTTCTTCTCCATTACTGGACGTTGGCCACAATCACAGCCAAGTCTGTACGATGTCCTCTAGTCAAGTTCCTCGGCCAAGAGTGACCTCTACGTTCACTTGATGAATAATCTTAGTAGCTCGTCTTGTTGGCCCCAGCTATTCGAGATTTTGAAGGTGATCGGGATCAGATACCGGGACTCCAGTGATAAGGATCGGGGGCTTCGAAAAATAAGTTTTTCAATGTTTAATTAGAACAGGCAGTAAAGGAAATCAAAACTGATGATATTGTTATTTTACCTGAGACTGCAGAAGTTGCTGAATGATATGGACAGTCTTGGATAAGATGTACAAGGTGAAAGTAAATAAGTCCAAAACAATAGTAATGGTGTGCAGTCGAGCGAAGCCATGTGATGCAGGACATATTAGAATAGGAAATGAGGTCTTAAAGGAAGTAGAGTACATGGGTAGAAATAGAGCTAAAGTAAGGAGGGCATAAAATTCAGCCTAGCGCAAGCAAGGAAGGAGGAAATTTCCTCACTTCGAATACTGATATAGGAATTAGTAAGAGGTTTGGAAGACTTTCGTGTGGAGCGTGGCAAGTGAAACATGGACAATAACTAGCTCTGAAACGAAGAGAATACGAACTCTTGAAATGTGGTATTACAGAAGAATGCTCAAACGGAGATTGATACACCGAGTCACGAATGAAGTGTTACTGAATCGGATTGATGAGAGGCGATCAATTTGGCTAAATTTGACGAGAAGAAGTGATAGAATGATAGGACACTTCTTAAGACATGCAGAACTTGTTCAGTTGGTTTCTGAGGGGAGTGTAGCGGGTAAGAACGGTAGGGGTAGACCAAGGTATGAATATGACCAGCAGATTAGAGCAGATGTAAGATGCGGCGGTTATGTACAAATGAAAATATCAGCACAGGATAGGGTGGCATGTAGCGCTGCATCAAACCAGTCGCTGGACTGATGACTCAAACAAGAACGACGAAAACGTCTTTATCACTCCTTTTAAAGCTACCACCAAGCTTATTATTCTTCTAATGTCATTCCACGCCATCCCTTCGCTGATAGCTTGGAACATACCGCGTAGTCGAGGAGCTAGTCTCTTTACTCCCAAGTCTTCCCAGGACTAAGTGTGCAACATTTTCCTAACAGCAGTAGTTTGTTGAAAATCAGCCAGAACAAGTTGTGCAGCTTTCCTTTGGATCTTCTCTGGTGGGTCCATACACTTCCCGTCAGCTCGGTGTGCGTGCCTGGCATCAGTTGGTGGTCACACAAGAAAACGGTACAACGCTTCATTTTTATCGAAGGGAAAGGCTCGTCTAATTCCACAAATGAAAGAAAATCTTAATGGTAGCAGTAGCAAACACCATCACTTTACTAAAAGTGGTGATTTGAAGTGGTTCTTTAGAAATTCTTGCAGTACCTGGTCACACAATGAAGTGTACCGACAGGAAGGAGTTGGCAGGCCTGAGATAACACTGTTCATCGCCACTGTATCTTATGCACATCAGCTGCATTCTGGAGTTGCTGTTGGGAGAATGCGGACCAGACTGTGTAGAGTAGCTTAAAACGTCAGCACTAACGAGACAACGAGTATGCTAACGAGGGCGGCACAAGATCGTTACTGTGCTTCCGTAAGCCTCCGTAATTACAAGCTGGACTCACTGGGGGTTTTCACTTCAGTTATTTTTAACAAAGCTTTCTGTTTTCAATATTTCCACTAAATCCTTTCATGGAATCTGCGTTGAAAGAGAAAGAATCGATCAGTACAGCTCGACTGTGTTTGATCAGACTTCCCCGGTGACATCTCACCCTGGGGCCTAACACCATTCCAAAGATGTTACGAAATATTTTTGTCAGAACGATCCGATAAATCAATCAAATATTACTGTTTGATATGCTAAAATTATAATTGAAGAAAATACTTTCTTCCCATGATATTCATAATAATTCCACTCTCTATCACCAGATGTTTCCCTAAACTCAGGAAGAGACCGTACTGCGGTCACAATTATTATTATCATTATTTTTCTTGTTCTTCTAGTTCATCGTCTTCTTTTTCTTCTTATTATTATTATTACGCAGTGTTTTAAATACATTAGTTTTCCTTCAACTCATATGTCCATATATTTTCTTCCCCTGAAATTCTAGATGTTGTGCCCCTTCCTTACTCACACCTCTTCTGTCCATGATGCTCTGTACACCATTTATTCACCTTTCCCCAGATTTCCCCCATTTTCTTTTGCCGTCAGCTTCGGATTCTTTTATCTGTGATCGATTTCGCATGTCTAAACCATTTCATTGTTCTTTCTTCAATTAAATCCAATACTTTTTCTATGCCCCCCCCCCTAATATTTTCCCTGATTTGAATACTTTTCTCTTACCCAGCTTTGACGTTCTAGCCGCACTCGTACACAAGTCCATCTCTTTAGTTAATAATTAGCAATCTTCATGTTATTTCCATACTGTTGCTGCTCCTTATAGCAAAATATTCTGCACCACAGAATAGAAGGGCTTATCTCCAAACGGGACTTACTTCACTATTTTCGGCTTTCAAGCTGAACCTGGAAATGTATTCACACAATAGTTCGTTATGATGTGGAAATGTATTTCCAAAATTAGAGTATATATTGGATAAAATACCATCTAAGAGTTGTTTTTATTTCCAAAGTGCCGCGCTCCACATGACCAATACCCCGGCGCGCGCATATTACGAGACCGCTTAGCTCTATCCCTCGTGGTTTCATAATTTCTCCGCTGTTTTCTGTAACAGTGGCGAATATTGGTGCAAACGTTTGCTGAAGAAATTAAGAGGCAGGAAAATCATTACGTACAGAAAAGGAAACAAATTCCAGCAGAGTGGCAGAAAAATAAGGAAAGAATTAGAAGGCGTGGAAGTCATGGTCGTCTCTTCAAGTACAACAAGTATGATTGGGCATTGTGTTAAAATAAGACAAAGTCAAGAATGTGACATTTTCCTCTACTTCATCTACTGAATATTGAAACCCACACATTATGTCCTTTATCTGGAATGTAATAATATTTTAATTTTTGTTTTGTGAATTTATTGAACGTGTGAAGTGTATGGACAAATAGACCCTTCCAACACGTTTCTCCAAAAATGTTTGTGTTCTGAAAAACGAGATATAACTCTGTTTGTTAGCGGTCGTATGTTCGGTTTTGCTAAATTAATTTTATGTTCTTCTGCATTGTAGGCATTTTCTTTCTATCGATATTATAGAAATTCATAAATTTTGAATAAATACAGAATTTTGATGTATTTGATTAAATATATCATTAAGCATTATATTTGAAAGTTTAAGCACCTAGAATGTAGACTAACTTACGCTGTTTTAAACGTAAATCACTCACTTGATTAAATAACAATATTTATTACATTTACGACACTTATATAACACATTATAATACATAACACTGAGTATTGATGGGCAGATGGCCCCGATAACAATCAGTCACATGTTCTCATCTCCTCTCGCACGAGGCGCCCAAGCATAACAGTCTCTCATCCCCTTCCATCCACACCACTTCCGGCTGGGTGCTGAAGGGTGCTGCTATCTGTCCTAAAGTGGTAGCGAGTAACTAGGTGGTCTAGCCATAGCTAGGCCGGAACATGCTCCCCACCGTTGAATCACCATGATTCAACCGAATTAAATTGCCTGATATGCCCTCATGAGAGAGCAGTTCAAATATCACACAGGCACTGACATACAGAGTTCATGTACAGTAACCAAAATGAGTTGATCATTCAACAAAATATACATATAAACATAGGCAAAACAGAAACACAAGCAACAAAATATTTACACACTGTTAACAGAAGGTACTAAGTAGGTTGACTGTGTCCTCATCCATTATTATGCAATATGAATTAAGCACACTATAAGTTCTCAGTTCAAATCACGCACACACAACACCATAATTACACTCTGAAATGAACAAGAAAAAATATCCACATGAAACACATTATATTTTAGCCACAACGATCCTGTTTAGTTCTCAATAGGTAATGGAATTAACTTGTTAACAGGTCGTTTAAAAAGACCACTGGTTGTTCTGATGGTAGCCACTCGTACAAGTCCATCCTTCCCAGGGTGAACAGTCTCCACCACAGCCAACTTCCAACAGAGAGGAGGAAGATTGTCCTCCTTCATAAGAACAACTGTACCAGTAGCTAGGTCCTCCTTGGGACAGGTCCATTTTTTCCTCTGCTGCAGTGAGTTCAGGTAATCGGCAGACCACCTCTTCCATAACTGCTGCTGCATTGACTGGATACGCTGCCATCGACCCAATCTGTTGATGGGCAGGTCAGTAATGTCAGGCTCAGGGATGGTTGTAAGGGGGGCACCAATTAGCAAGTGAGCAGGTGATAAATAATTAAGGTCACTGGGGTCATTAGATAAGGCAGATAGGGGGCGAGAATTAAGACAGGCTTCTATCTGTGCAGTAAGGGTACATAGCTCCTCAAATGTCAATAGCGCATTACCCGCAACTCTTCTCAAGTGGTACTTCATGGACTTGACAGCTGCTTCCCACAGTCCGCCAAAGTGTGGAGAGCTGGGAGGTATAAAGTGCCACGTGATGCCTTCCATCGCTAATGAATTCCTTATCTCTTCACAAAAGCTGGTTGAAAGGAATAGTTTTTGGAGATCCTGCATTCTTCTATTGGCACCAATGAAGTTAGTCCCATTATCACTATAGATGATGGAGCATTTCCCACGTCGAGCTATGAATCTCCTCAGGGCTGCCATAAAGGCATCAGTAGAGAGGTCACTCACCACCTCCAGGTGAAGAGCCTTGGTAGCCAGACAGATGAACAAGGCAATGTAGCTCTTCGTTGTCTGTTTGCTTCTTACATTTCCCCTCTTGACGAAGAAAGGACCAGCATAATCAGTTCCTACATTAAGAAATGGGCGACTCTGTTGCACTCTGGTAACAGGGAGCTGTCCCATCAGCTGTTCAGCTGTTGACGCCTTGAATCTAAAACAGGTCAGGCACTTGTGGATGACTCTTCGAACAACTGCCCTAGCCGTGGGAATCCAGAATCTTTCTCTTAATGATGCAATTACTAATTGAGCACCTGCGTGTAAAAGCCTAATGTGTTCTGCCATCACAACAAGGTTTGTGAGAGCATGCTGGGGAGGAAGGATAAGCTGGTGCTTATTGTCATAAGGTAGTTTTGAATTTACTAGTCTTCCTCCTACCCTTAGCATTCCCTTATCATCTAAGAAAGGATGTAAATCTGCAATTTTACTTTTCCTTGAAATGCAACACTTAGAGTTGAGACTGGCTATCTCTTGAGCGTAACACACTTGCTGTGCAATTTTGATACAGGAGTGCAAGGCCATCTGCAGCTCTTGTGTACTTAATATCCCTAACCTCTTGTCTTGAGGATTGGCACTATTGTGAATAAATCGCCAACAATATGCAGTAACTCGAGTCAGTCGGGACAGTGACGAGTACTTCAGCATAAGTTCATCCCAGTTTGTACCTATCAACATAACTACAGGAAGTGTGCTTCGTGACTCAGGTAGTTCCTCTTCTGCATGGGCTGAGCTTGTGTCTGGCCATGATTCAGTGGGCTCAGTTAACCAGGATGGTCCGTGCCACCACAGGTTCATACCTCGTAGTTGTTCTGGAGCAACACCTCTGGATATTAAATCTGCTGGATTACAACTGGTAGGAACATGTCTCCATTCAGCCTTGTGAGTGTATTCTTGAATTGAAGAGACTCGGTTGGCCACAAATGTTTTCCAGCGAGTAGCAGGAGATGCGATCCAGGCTAATACAATGGTGGAGTCTGTCCACAGGTACAGCTTGCTGACTGGCAGAGACAAAGCTGGAAGGGTCTTGTGGAGTAGTCGGGCAAGTAGTAGCGCTCCACACAGTTCAAGTCTTGGTAGTGTCAGTTTCTTCACCGGTGCTACTCTGGATTTAGAACATAATAATCTGACACAGGTCTGTCCCCCTTTGTCGACAGACCGTACATAAAGACAAGCTCCATAAGCTTGTTCTGAAGCATCAGAAAAACCATGAATTTGTATATCAACAGGGGGTCCCTTACATGTGACTAACCGCTCAATATAAAATTCTCTTACTGCCTGTGGCTTAAAGTGAAGTTCTTCCCATTCTCTGACTAGTTGAGATGGTAGTCTGTCATCCCAGTTCAGATTGACTAGCCAAAGTTTCTGCATAAAAACCTTGTAAGAAATTACCAAAGGGCTGACCAACCCAAGTGGATCAAATATTGATGCAATAACAGATAAGACCTTTCGTTTAGTTACATGAGAGTCAGCATGATAGGGACTGTCTGAATACAGATTGCCACAAATGAGAAAATGATCAGTAACTGGATGCCATAATAGGCCTAAAGATTTCACGCTAGTGCCTTCATCAAGACTTAAAGGCAGCTGGGTTTCCCTGTCCTCTTCTGAAACTGCTTCTAGTAATGCTGGGTGGTTTGAACACCATTTCCTGAGGTGAAATCCTCCACTCTCTAGTAAATTAATAATTTCAGACTGCAACTGAAGAGCATCCTGGATATCGTCACAGCCGCTTAATAAATCGTCAACATAAAAATCTCTGCGAACAACTTGTGCTGCTCTGGGGAACCTCGATTCTTCATCTTCAGCAAGTTGCTGCAGGCATCTGGTAGCTAGGAAGGGTGCTGATGCTGTACCATATGTTACAGTTGTCAGTTCATAGTGAGAGGGTGGGTCCCTAGGTGATTCCCTCCAGATAATCCGCTGAAGTTTCCTATCATCTGCATGAACCATGACTTGCCGATACATTTTAGCAATATCTGCGGTGAAGGCAAAGGTATGCATTCTGAATCTTAGAATGATAGAGTAAAGATCCTGTTGTATTGTCGTTCCAACCATTAATATGTCATTCAATGAAATGTTGTTAGAAGTTTTAGAAGATGCATCAAATACTACCCTAGTTTTGGTAGTCGAGCTACTAAGCTTAAAAACTGGATGATGGGGTAGATAATAGCTTCCATCTTCATTCCCTGACTGAGTAGATGTATCCACCTTAACCATATGCCCCATCGCCTCATACTCGTGAATAAAGTTAGAGTACTCGTGCTTAAGTGAGGGCTGCCTGCTGAAACGCCGTTCTAATTGAGTTAGTCTTGACATGGCATGATTGAAGGAGTTTCCCAGAACCTCAGTTTTCTGCTTGAGGGGTAAGCGAACTATGAATCTACCTGTAGCATCCCTAGTAGTATTCTCTGTAAAATGTTTTTCTGTGGCTCTCTCTTCTCTTGTCATGACTCGTGACGTAAGCTCTTCTATTTCCCAGAACCGTTGTAGTTGGGTGTCTAACCTGTCCTCTGACTTCAAGAAACATGTAATTAGATTAGGATTTTTCTCTTCCCTACGATGGTAGTGTCCAGCAATAATCCATCCTAGTTCAGTGTCTTGAAGGATAGGATAATCTGGTGATCGAGTTTTGCGCCCAGGTTTCAGTAATGAAAAGAAATGTTCTGCGCCTATTAACAATTCAATGCCACCTGGTTGGAAGAACTTGGGGTCAGCGAGCTTCAAGTCAGTGGCCAAGGTCCAATGCTCATGCTGAATGTAACTACTGGGCATGTTACCTGTGATACGTGGAAAGACAGAGCAAGTCATACTCACAGTGAAGTTACTTACAGTGGATTGCAATTCTAACTGAACACTGTACCTTGATTGAGAAATGGAATCATTTATGCCGCTGATTGGTATGGGATTCTTCATTTTCTTAAGGCCTAATCGCTGTGCTAGACTTTCGGTGCAAAGATTAACCTGGCTGCCACTGTCAAGAAGTGCCCGGCAGACCTGCATTTGCCCCCTAGAATCTAGTACCTTGACCATGGAAGTGGACAGCAGAACCCCTACAGGGTCTCTTGTATTGCAGTATGTGTGAGGGGAGTTGGATGCAGTTTGATGGGCTGTACCTCCCTCTCTACCTGATGGATTATGTAATGAGGTGTGATGCTTCCTACTACATAATTTACAGCCACGTGATTTGCACTGTTTGGCAGAATGCTGTGTACGCAAACAGTTAAAACATAAGTCCATTTCCTTAACCCTTCTTTGTCTATCTTCCACACTGAGAGCTGCAAACTATTCACATTTAAATATCGGGTGATTACCATGACAGCAGAGACACTTTGTGAGACTGGTAGTGGTGTAAGTGTAACGTGGTTGAGTATTCCCTTGAGGTTTAGGCTTATTTCTGTCAGCTTGTTGTCTGTGCGATGGTGCAGTGTGCTGTGAGCTAGGGAAGTTCTCCAGAGCTTGCCGTTTATGCTCAACAAATGACAGAGAGTACCTTAACAGTTCTGTGGCTGTTTCACTGGAGACTGATTTTAAAGTTAAGAGTGCCTTAACATGAGTAGCTGCTATTAGTTTCTTGTTCTCAAATCTGTCCTTCAACATTTTCCACGCTACCTCATAATTTGCCTCTGTGATGGGTAAATTTTGAATTAATTGGCTGGCTGGGCCCTTGAGAACAGATCCTAAGTAGTGAAATTTCTGGACACTTGGCAGATTATTGTTGTTATGAATCATAACTTGAAAACTGTCTGCGAATGAGAGCCAGTTTTCGTATTTTCCATCGAAATGTGGAATGTTAATAGCCGGTAACTTTAAACTCGCGACACTGCTGACCTGAGTTCTTCCTGAATCTACCGTGTCGCGTGATGACTCTTCAAGGTTCGCTATTATTTTACTCATTTCGCCCTTTACCTTGTAGTATTTGGTTTCGAATTCGGCACGCACCTGATCATGAGCTTGCTCGTTTTCAACGTCTCCTAATTCTAATTCTGACTGCACGTCATCAAACTTCGACTTTAATGCACTCATGTCTTCGTATCGCAGTTTAGTTTCATGCGAATTCGAATGCTGTTGAGCGATGAAATTTTCAACGATGGTTTCCGAGCGGGTAAGTTGCGCTTTAAATCGCGACCTCTGCTTAAGAAGCTTTTGCCTTGTTGAGGATTCCATGATGGAGTGGGTAAGACAATAACAAGGAGAAAAGGAGAGCCTTAAATGAATAGTACTGACCTGCCTTCAGTTTAGTTTACCTCTGGTGCTGGAACATCGAACCTGGGACTGCCAGATGATGTCATTGAAGTGAACTTCCAAGTATTTCCATGTTACTGTAGAAAGTAGTCGTCCATACTACACGCCACGCTGCTTTCACGAGGTCCTCGTGGTGTAGATAATCCGGCTCGGTAATTGGACCATGTTTTGAACGTAAATCACTCACTTGATTAAATAACAATATTTATTACATTTACGACACTTATATAACACATTATAATACATAACACTGAGTATTGATGGGCAGATGGCCCCGATAACAATCAGTCACATGTTCTCATCTCCTCTCGCACGAGGCACCCAAGCATAACAGTCTCTCATCCCCTTCCATCCACACCACTTCCGGCTGGGTGCTGAAGGGTGCTGCTATCTGTCCTAAAGTGGTAGCGAGTAACTAGGTGGTCTAGCCATAGCTAGGCCGGAACATAAGCCGTTCAGCATATTTTGCCTTTCCAGCGCCGCTTTAGATCCAAAGTGACAGCCTCCCTCCCCCCATTTTGATGGTATTGCTTCCGATAGGGTGGACAGCGTAGCTGCATAGAAAAAATGTAGTCTCTTACATTAATTGGAATCCATTTCTTAAAAAAACGGCTTTTCCTGAAAACATCATTTCTTGGAGTTGTGTCATTTTGAAAACAAGTTCTTCATTTATAGACGAGTTTGTTTGTTCCTCTTCTTTAATACAAAATTTAGTGCTCGAATTTTTCTCCTGTCGTCACTTCCCTTTCTCTCACTTTCATATGAACTTTTACCATCAGCCTGAAGTCTTGTTTCAAAGTAATTTAATTTACTGACTCTATTTAACAATTTCCAATCCGTAAGTTTGTGTCAGTTTTACTGTCATTAACATTCAGTCCATAAATTAATTTCCCCATCACGTAAGAAACGTGATCACTATCTTGAGCCTCTCTCATTTGGTCGTGTGAAAATATTAAGTGATGTAGGAAGAAGTTCCATGGTCCACATTTCCTGGATAATTTCCGCAAACAGACGTATAATAACAGCGGCGATACGCAACAAAGATTTAGTTGTGTCTAATCCTCTGGAGGAGTAATTTACAACTTTAATCCGACATTTATTGTTTGAGTATGCAGGTCGTATTATTAGAGTTTACTAAGGCAGCTTTGACAAATCCGTTCCACTGCACCGATTTGCTTCATTGTTGTGGTATTATCTTCGGAATTACCTGCCAGTGAATTAGATAGCCGTGTAAGTTCAGCCAAATTTCAGTATTCATAAATTCAAATTATTAAATCATTACTCCATTAAATTCTGTATGGTACTTAGCAGGTTGATAAGCGACTAACACATTCATTAAATTTTGATATATGTGATTTTCATCCTTAATAATGCCATTGCATGCAGCCATGTTTGATTACTAGTCGTTAAGCCAGAGAGCATACACATCCTCTGATCACGAAGAAGTACCATTTCCTGCTAGATACTCTTTGATTCACTAACTTTTCCAGCGTCCAAATATATTCAACAGATGGCAGAGCGTTCCTAATAAATTACAAGCCGCTAAGAGAAAAAGTCTAAGTACAAAGAGATCCCATCATGACATATGCCTTAGACATTATCTAGGAACACCTATCGAAGGATATCCATGCCACACCAGAAAGGGGAAGGCCATGTATCTTAGAAAACCTCTCCTTCGAGACTAACCTGTGAGCTCACAAGATAACCTTTCTATAGAGAAGATCTGCCATGTACAATACCATTGTATGTTACGACACAATACCAAGCTTTACATCTAGAAGTTCAGGATAAAGAAAAGCGAATATAGGGAGATATTTTACCAAACAGACGACATGATGACGTCAGAATGGATGAAATCTGACTACGAACAGCGGCATACGATAACGGGCTTCTTACTGAATGTTCAGTAAACCACTGAAAAGGGCGCGAAAAACCATTTCATCACGGCAGGCACATCCGGACGAGTTGTCTCACCTAATTATGACATATGGTGCGGTGAAGCGCGGGTCCTCTGGTTGTTATTCTTTTACTATAGTAATAATTTTATTATATTATTATTTCTGTTTTAAAAACGTGCGTTTGCTTTCACCTTGCCGATGAACTCGCTGGTAACGCTATAACCGTGATCTTCGTTGTCAAACCAACGCTAGAGTTAAATGTGAATTATTATCAAGTTATTTGGAGTGATTTCAAATAGAATATGTGATATATATGTATGATGACGGGGGATCAACGTGATATTACCTTTCAACAGGGCAGCCTGAATCAACTAAGAGACACATAGAAGGCCCTGTCATCAAGGAGGCCTCATCTCAACATACGTTACGAATAAAACAGCTTCTATTTTGTTACTCTAATTTATTTCAACACACGCCATTCTAATCAACCATAAATGGCAACAGTTGCTAATTGCTTACGGCACAGCAGGCGGTCGGGCCTGTTGCTATACCTAGGACGACTAGTTCTTACCTTCACTCTCCCAAGTCCAGTCACCTCATACAGCATCTGGGAGTAGATCGCTGGATTTGAACACAGGGCTATATAACACAGGATGACTAACGATTTGTTCGACTTCACAGACAGTCCAATAATTCACACAGTCACATGCAGTGAACAAGTAAACAACCGAACAGTATGCAACAGCTGGACGAGTCATTAACAGTGGTGCAGGTGCGTTCACACTCACGATAGCGGCTTCGCTCGCTCACTCTCGCCGAGCCTCAGCCCACACACAGTACTCTCTGGTAGTACACAGTCTTCAGTCCATCCATTCTCCGCACAAGGGCTCCTCGTTCAGACCTCGGTGGGACACAAGCGACAGCCAATACCTCTGTCGCGCTCAGCCCAGCCAACACACTGACTCCACCATACCACTGACCTTGAGTCCATCACTAACACTGATGGAGCCCAACACTTACTGACTGTCCGCGGCTAGCCTCACATTTTATAGCTCGGGTGATATGAACAAGAATATTCCCGATGTGACTCGAGGTGGAAGATTCACGTTGAATCTCCAAGAAACTCGCAGGTAATCCGGCGGACGAGAAAAATACACGAAAAGGCGCCCCCCAACAAGCCAGCTGGGAGATTGCCGGTTGTCTGAGATGCTAGCTCCTTCCTGGAAGTACGAAAGGGGCTACCGCGGGGCTGGCACTTAACAATATTTTAGAGATGTGATTATTTCATTCGTGGTACTTTCATAGGCCCTGAATCAATTTACCCTTTTCGTTGCACTGAATCCTGCACTTGTCAACTCCAACATTCATAGAGACAACGCTCGAAAATGATCAGTTGAATACAAATTCGTTATAATTTGAGTTACGTTTATGGAAATATATATTTGTTATCGTTTGATTTCGCCAAACCGATGTATGACACCATATTATTTTATTTGGAAGTAAAAGGTGTTCCTGTCGTCATTTGTATATAACCATATGAGGGGCTCCCGATCTAAACCTGCTCAAAGCATTTTTCGCCCATTTGGGTTGTTACTGATGTTTGGATGTGCTACTGAAGTACGCGGACGTCTGTATCAAACTCATTTATTTAGCCATTTTAAAGGCTGTTGAATATGAGGCTCCGCTGAAAAACTTGCTTAATGCACTTACTAATTTGGAACCATCTATCGGGATTTGTTCAAGGAGTACAATCAAAAGATTAGCTACATTATTACGAACACCAGAAACAATATTTCGGAGCAGATTACCGCTAGGTTGTTAAATTACGGCGGGAATATCAAGTCTACTAGTCCGAACAACTCCACGAGCATACAAAAGAGCCGTAGCCGTAAGACAGAAGTATGAATAAAAGCACTATTTATTTTTTCTCAGGAATTTCGTTTCCAGCAGCAAAAATCGAGGACGTGAAGTTTCTAGTGAAAAAGAAAACACTTTCGGGATCCATAGAGGGATGTCCGTGGTTTGTCATATTTTGAAGGTGTGGTGGATGGAATTTACTCCTAGATGCTGCTTGTGAAGTTCGTGATTCAGAGTCAGGATCTAATATTAGTACACCGTTTGTTTGAACTGATCCATAGTGCATAACACGTAGCTGGACTGAAACAGCTTGCAAACAGTATCCAAAAGTTGCGCAAGTATGTAGTAGTAATATGAAAACAAAACCGGTATTTAAGGATGATTTTAAACATGATTTGTATGAACTCCACAGCAAAATCATCCTAATGAAGACTCAAATTGTAAATTTCTATCGATTCATTACTACCAATCTCGTCAGTATATAACGAGAGTAATACAGTAACGGTTATTCCGCTATACAGTTTTTCGTGTTTCTCCAAACTATAAATTATACATTCGGCAAATTTTGAACGGAACCCCTTACGCATTATTGTTGGAATTATCATTGTGAGGTGGTTTTTGTTTGAGCCATCAGTCCTTAGATTGGTTTGATGCATCGCTCCATGCCACCCTATCCTGCATCTGTTCTGATCTGCTTGCCATATTTATACCTTGATTTACCCTTACCATTCATACCTCCAATACTATCCTCAAAAACCAACTGACCGAGCTCGATAGCTGCAGTCGCTTAAGTGCGGCCAGTATCCAGTATTCGGGAGATAGTAGGTTCGAACCCCGCTGTCGGTGGCCTGGAGGTGGTTTTCGTGGTTTCCCATTTTCACAGCAGGCAAATGCTGGGACTGTACCTTAATTAAAGCTACGGCCGCTTCCTTCCGACTCCTAGACCTTCCCTGTCCCATCGTCGCCATAAGACCTATGTGTGTCGCTGCGACGTAAAGCAACTAGCAAAAAACCAACTGAGCAAGTTCTGGGTTTCTTTAGATGTGTCCTATCATTCTATATCTTCTTCTCAAATTTCGCCAAATCGATCTCCTTTGACCAGTTGGATTCATTATACTTCGATTTTCTTTTCGAAATATCCAGCATATTCTTCTGTAACACCACATCAGCAAATCTTCAACTCTCTTTCCTTCTGAGCTAGTTATAGTGGAGACGAAAACTAAAAGGGTATGACAAACACATCAGTTATAAGGCGTCCGCTGTCTCTAATTTCTTTTATTTTGCCAATTTTTCAGATATTTATCCGTTCTAAGTCAACTCAAGACCGAATCGGTGGTTTTTACTTTTCGTGTCTGTTTGTTTGTGTCTCTGTTTGTTCCACCATCACGGCAAAACGGCTCCATAGATCTCAACCAAACTTCATATTTAGATTATAATCATCCAGGGGAAGATATAATATAATATTATAATCTTTGAACAGACGGGGGTTTATAAGAAAACCAGAACGGTTTTCCTCCATTTTCTCTTCTACTATTGATTTTCTGCAAATTCTGTGGACCGTACGTGAAACGTCCCTTCATTATAAACAACTTTCGCTATGTTCAACATTTACCTTACTCTTCAAATGACGGGGAGATTTACTATTTTCTGCGGGTATCATGCTCTGCGTTGAGTGTCCGACAGACCGACAACGAACCTACAGGTTACCACGGCAACGTCTCTGACTGCATGCGATCAGGGAAGTAACGTATTGCCATTTTCCTAATCATGCCTTTAAATTCGTGGTTGTTCCTTGGGTAGAAGACAAGAGAGGCATCAATCGGCCTATCTGCGGGATATAGGCGGAATATCGTTGGAGTTTATAACCGCCCTCGAATAAATTAAGTAATAACACCATTAGTCATATTCTTATCTGTTTACCTAAGAATCACTGCGCCTAAATTTCTCCTCTGTTACCGATTTCTTATATCCATAACTGACACCAGCATAATTTATTTAGGGACATTTGATTTTCCATTACATTCACTTCGCATTTACATATTTGTCGTTATCCGGCTGTCCTCAGTTATAATCCATTTTATATTAATTGAGGAGCTTTCTTCCAAAATGCCGTAAGTCCATCATAAACGATTTTGAGATATTTGAGGAAAACGTGCAGCGTCTAAACTATTCGTGTGAATCAATTGTTTAAAATGCCGTAATGCCAAACGAAGGTAGGCTTACAGGTCCCCCAAGGAATTGAAAAATCTTTCTCTATACGCACCTTCTATAGTCAATTTTCTTTTGGACTCACTGCATTTTGTACAATAATCGCTGCGTTTTGAAGGATAAAGTGTAATCATGGCGATAATGTATTTAGTTTTATTTAGAAATTCACTTAATATTACAAAGCAAGTTGTTCACCTTCTCCTGAATATATTTTTACTTTCATAAGTGAAACTGATCTCACATACAGTCATGGGTTTAGTCCAGTATCATCTTCTTCTTCACAGAGACATTGTTCATCGTCATCGTCATTTTCTTATTTTAACGTACCTTCTGGCTGCAAGTGGTACCACTTCCGCCCAGTTCTCTCCTCCAATCTTTTCAAGCAACTTGTTTATGTCCTGTTTCTTTTCTTTCGAAATAGAACAAGCGACTGGGAGTTATTGCATTGTACTTTTCAGCAATTTCCCCCTTTTCTACAATGTAGACTTCTCACCGTGACCTATATCAGTTCTGTAATATTGATGACATTCTATATGAACCTTGGGTTTACTCTTTACCACATTTTTTTTCCTATGACAATCCTTTTCATCTGTTAAATACCATCAACCGTTTTCAGATCCTGCAAAAGACTCTTAACATGCAACAGAGACCAGTCCTGACCCAACACTTTAACCTCGCCAAATTGGGAATACATTTATATATATATTTGGCTGGTGTCAGCATTACTGCGTGTTTTTTCAACACCTTTTCAACTCGGACAAATACTCTATCGGCTGGGTGAAACGAGTGACCTCTTACTGGATATGTCAATATCACACGTTTCAGTGTCTGCGGAGAATAAAAATGAAGCCAAAACAGTATTAGGTGAACAATATGAGAGTTCTTGTTCTGCCCACCGCAGCCACCACAGAACAGCCTTACTTCCTCAGTTCCATGGAGATTTTCATAATTCTTCCTCAAAAAGTCAAAAAGGGCAGATCCAATTTCATTTGGGGCTCGATGAGCTTGGTTCTCCGTCCATGTGTAGAAGCACGGATCATTTCTGTCAGGATGTGTAATACCAAATGCATAGAATTGTTACCTGCGTAACAATTTTTCCCTCTCGGTAAATATTTTTGGAACTAGCCACATGGCTGTGGAAAAACTGTGTTCTTAAAAGTGGTTCGCCGCTTCGTTATTTCTTCTTTTCAAAACTTATTGCTGGAAACCTCGCCGCTGAAAAGGTTATTTGTTGTCCAGCCGTCCGTATGCACGTCCTGTCTGTGCCTGACTGTATACTCCTGCACTCTAGTGGCGTAGGTATGTACTACCTCGCGAGCTACGTTACCACTCAGGCGCTTACCCTCTGTGCACATGTGATCGTTGGGGCCGTGCACTGCGGAATCTCGGGAAGACGCCATTGCTGTTTGGTGAAAAGGAAGAGATGGACGTGTGTGGCTTCTGTCTCCCTAAGGAGATGATTTCTCCGAAAATGTTCGAGCCTGGTTAAGGTTACATACGTAGGGCTTTTGCCCTGGTGAATTCTGCAAGTTGTTTTGGTTTATTATTCCTCGTCTGGAATTTGTATGTTATGTTTTTCTTCAAAGTAAGTAAGTAGCATATAATACCGAAGCCGTCCTCACAACTTCATCTGGATGAAACTGTAAGTGTTGTTACAACTAAACCTTTACTGATTTTTGGTGAAAGACCTGAAAATTTTCCTATGTGAAGAAAGTGTGTGCGACACTATGTAACTGGCGTCATCTAAAAACTAAGTCTTGCCTTGTGGAATTTCAAATTTTCGGCTTGTTAATTGGGACTTGTGTACTGTGTGAAAGAACGTTTTGGATTCTTCGAAATCGTAATTGGGAAACCTAGTGTTTATTAATGGCTTTTCTAGGCCTAAAAGTTTTGTGCTTAAAGGCTATTATTTAACTGGAATAATTTAACAAGCGAGCCGCTCCAAGGATGTAGGAGTTACGTGTACATTCTGTTTCGGTTACCTTTTCTTTCTTGCTTCTCTGGTTAATTTTATTTTAATTTAACTTAATTTTATTCTTCTTTTGGGGTTTTTGGGTTATTTTCTGCGTCCGTTTTCTTTTGCCCTTCGTTAGTTTTCGCCTATTGTTGTTTGCGGCCTGTGATTTGCCCCTTTCTTCCCTTGACCCATTGTTGGTCGTTGCCATGGGAATGCTAAGGTTGTTGATGTTTTTGTGATGGTATTGATGATTTGTATTTGATGTGCCCGTGATGAATTCTGCCTTGTCCGCGGATTACCTCGGTCCATTTAATTTTTCTTTGAGATTTTAATTTTTTCCTTCTGCTCATTTCTCCTCCCGGTGTCGCGGAGCTTTTTATTATTATTTTAATTTCGTGAAAAGTGCACGTAATACCTACCCATCCTTGCAGGGGGTCGTTTGACACGTCCTAAAAAGGGGTTTTCTGTATCAATTTTAAAAACTGTTTCTGTCAAGGTTGTTTCTCACGGTTGAAAGGATGTTAAAAAATTTTTTTGTACTGTACAAAGAAAACTTTTGGTTGTAAGAAAACTTGAGTGTTGATGAGGTGTTTCGTAAATCTACATTATCTTACTAAGTCCTTTAAGAACTAAATAATTATTTTCTTTACAAACGGTCGACCGTAGGGTTTTGGTTGGAGTCTAAAATTTTTAAATTTTTAATTTTATTTTTTCCAGCGAGGATATTCCTTCATATTTGTTTATTACTTAATTATGCTGATTAAATATCTTTGTTCCCCAAGGTGTTGGTGTTTTCCTTTAAAAGGGGGTGATAATTTGATATGACCAGGTGTATTTTATCCGCTCCTTTGGGGGCCCTGTGTTATTTTCTAATGGTAAGTGCTTTTTTTTTCTTTTATTTGTCTTTGTCTAGCACGTTTCCACGTATCTGAACCGTGCCTTTGGTACACGGTCAGACCCTTGGTGCTGTCACTTGGGGTAATTATGCCTTTAATTGCTCTAAGTGTAACAGTTCGTGGCAGCAGAGCTCTAGTTAATTGATTTGTGTGCCTCTTACTTGGATCTACCCGTAGGTCTGTTACATCCTCATTAAATTTATTTTGCACTGTGTACTATATGCTTTATCTCCCTTTCATTAAGCTTTTCTATTTTGTTTGTGCCAACCACCTGGGTTTTTTGCATTGTCCCTTTAAAAAACCTGGTCATTGGGGAACTTTAAATTATTTGAGGTTTCAAAGAGTGTAAAAACTGAAACTTGTAAGGTATCTTACGGTGAAAGGAACGCTTTTATTTGGATTAATTCTTTTTAATTTATTGTTTCATGTACATCAACTATGGCGAGGGCTGTGCTGTTCCCATTCCAACTCAGGAAATCAGAGCTAGTTTAAGAGCTCACTATCAGGGGTATAAATCCTGCTAACACTGTTGCCGAGTGCGCTACTTTGCTGACATCGCATGTCCAGGTTCCTATTAATCTAGATTCTGTAAAGATGTGCTGCAACTTTGGTGAGTCCTTAAATTTAATTACCGACTGTCTTACTGAGATAGAGGTTGTCAGACAAGAATTCATTGAAACTTCCCCAACTAAGGGGCAGATTAACAGACTTAAGGCTAGGGTGTGTCATTATTTGGGTCGCATCCAAGATTTGATTACTATGTGTCCCCAACCTAGTCTTGTTTCTGAAAGTACTAAGCTGTTAACTATTGCTTCTAGTATTTCTCCTGAACTTGATATAATGCTAGCAAGTAAGGATATGGAGAATTTATCAGTTGTTGAGAGGGAAACCTCATTTCCTTCTAGTCATGCTGATGCCTCACTTAATAATCAAGCTTCATGTTGTGCTGCCTCCCCAGTTCTTGAAAATATGTTAGCCCGTTTAAATTGTGCTCCCTCTCACTCTTCACTAAAGGATCTTTTCAACGGAGTTAAAAATTTCTCCGTCAATTCTATTGAAGAAAGTACCAGGTTTCTGAGGTTCCTGGTAGAAATGACAGAGTCAGGCAGTGTGTATTCTGTTGATGACTTGGGAATTTTCCGAGCCCTATTCTCTCATTGTGAGGGAATTTTGAAACGTGAAATTTCTGAAGCAATTTTAAATAATTTAACCATTATGGAATTTCATGAACTTGTATTGTCTAAGTTTATTCCTTCCTTGGCATTGCAAAGTTTGATTCCTCAGTATTGCTTTCGGACTCAATTGCTCCATGAAAACCTTTTAAACTATGTACTAGACTTGCAGTTTTATTGCAAGGTATTTAGAATTTCGGTGCCAGAAGAGGAAATGGTGGCCCGTATTCTGAAAGGTATTTCCCCTGCCTATCGTTCATACCTCTCCCTCACAAAGAGTCCGACTAATTTTCTTGAATTGGAAGCTGCGTGTACTTTTGCTGAAGATGTAAAGCACGGGTATGCTGCAAGACCTATCTGCCACCCTCCTCCTACTGTGAACCCTGTTTCGCCTCAAACTAGTGATAGTGGGTCTTCTAAAAATGTTATAATTGCGGGTCACGTGATCACCTTAGGAATGCTTGCCCCTCAGTCAAGCGTGGCTCTGGTCCTAGTTGTTATTTGTGTGGCTCGAGGCAGCACCTTAAAAATAATTGCCCTACTTCGTTCCGAAAACGCAGTCAATGACTAAGGCTTAAAGGTAATTCTGGTTAATCGCCTGCGCCGGAATTTTACGTGGATTCTGAAAAGGTTATTTGCCCGCGGGAATGCAATAAGATTTCTGCTTTGGTTGAGTCTAAAAGTACCTTCGCGAAATTGGAACTGTATAATGAACCCATTGTTGCTCTTATGGACTCGGGTAGCGTCGTCACCTTAATTGATGCTAATTGGTATTATGAAATGAGGTCCCCTTGTAAACTGCCTGAGTTGAAGAAGGTCAATGTTGCTTGTGTCACGGCTAATAAGCATAATATGAAAATTTTAGGGTCCGTTGATGTGAAATTGCGTATTGGTAATTTTACTTGGAAGGTTCTTTGCTTGGTAACTCCAAAGCTAGCGTGTAGCATGATTTTAGGTACGGACTTCTTGTCAAGAACTGGTTTAATTTTGGACCTCCAGGCTAGGAAATTTCACTTTAAATTTTCTCCAAATTGTAAATTCGATATTATTGATGCTCCTTTGGGTACCTTTAGTGTTTCTTGTGTAGGTAGGCCGCTACCTAGGGAGAACAACGAAATAGATCTGTTGGATCTTAGTCATTTGGATTATCAGCAGGCTAATCGTGTGCGTGACTTGTGCCACCAATTTCCCGATGTCTTCACTAGCAAGTTAGGAGCTACTGATGTTCTCGAGTATCAGATTGAGCTATCTGATAACACCCCTGTTAGATCTCCTCCTTACCGTCTTTCACCACCTAAGATGTTAGAACTCAAAAAGATTATTGATCAGATGCTTGCCGATGGGGTCATCAGACCGTCCACTTCTCCCTATGCATCTCCTGTTTTCCTAGTACCTAAACCCTCTGGGGGCTATCGTGCTGTAATTGACTACAGGGCTTTGAACCGCAAGATCATCTTGCAATCAATCCCTTTACCGGATTTGCACACTTGTTTTGGGTGGTTCTCAGGAGCCAAGTTTTTCACTGTGTTAGATCTCAATCAGGCGTATTACCAAGTCCCGTTGTCTAAGTCATCTATTCCACTGACTGCTTTCATTACTGATTGGAACCTTTACGAATTTCTGAGACTCCCGTTCGGGATCTCTTGTGGTGCGGCCGTTCTTACGAGGCTGTTAGATTCGATACTCTCGGGTATTAAATTCAAGTTCGTTTTTCATTACCTGGACGACCTGGTAATTTTCTCAAATTCCTTTGAAGAACATGTCGAACACGTTAGAGAAGTCCTGGATCGCTTGAGAAAAGCTCGACTAACTGTTAAGTTGTCTAAGGTAGCGTTTGCTAAGCCGAGTATGTCTTTCCTCGGACATGTGGTTTCCTCTGATGGTGTCTCCATCGACCACTCTAGGACTCAGGCTATTAGGGACTTTCAACCCCCTAAAGATGTCAAAGGCATCGCACGGTTCGTGGGCATGGTGAACTTCTTCAGGAAGTTCATTCCAAATTTTGCAGAGATAGCAGCTCCTCTAAATCATCTCAGACGTAAGGATGTCAAGTTCATCTGGGGCCCCTCCCAGCAAGAAGCCTTTGAGACCCTGAAGCTTGCCTTGTCTAATGCTCCTGTGTTGGCTATACCCGACTTTAGTAAACGCTTTATTGTACAAACCGATGCCTCTGGTAAAGCAGTTGCTGGTGTACTCTTACAGGAATATGAGGATGGTCGTAGACCGGTTGCCTATGTGTCTAGGATCCTCAATGATCTGGAGAGTAAGTACTCCATCTATGAATTAGAATGTTTGGCCGTCCTCTTTGCTCTTGAAAAATTCAGACCTTTCATTGAACATGTGAATTTCGATCTGGAAACAGATAATCAGGCTCTGTCTTGGGTCTTGAACCGTCCGAAAAGAACGGGCAGAATCACTAGATGGGCGCTTAGGATCTCAGCCTTCAGTTTTCAAGTAAAGCATATTAGGGGGTCGGAAAATGTCATCGCTGACAGCCTTAGTAGAATGTTTGACGGGAGTTTTGGTCTTGATGAAAAATCTAAGGTTGAAGAATATGATGAAACTAATGTTGCTAGTGTGGGTGCCATTCTTTCGGACCTACCTTTGGTGTACCATGAGTACGCAGATCATCAAAAGGCTGATCCTGATTTGAGAGAAATCATCGACAAAATTAGTGATGGAATTGAGGTTAAACCTTTTTCTCTGGTGAAGGGTGTCTTATGCTGTAAAGGTCGAAGGGACACTAATTTCAAAATTGTTGTACCCAAGGTTTTAGTGCCAATCATCTTCAAGTACTATCACTCTTGTCCCATTGGTGGCCATTTAGGCACCTTTAAAACTAGGCAGAAAATTAGACAGTTCTTCGTTTGGAAAAGAATGGATGGTGATATCCGAAACATGATTAGGTCCTGTAAAATTTGTTCTATCAGCAAACCTAGTTTGAACAACCGTGTAGGTCTATTATCTTCTTCAGAAGCCTCTCGCCCTATGGAACGGTTATTCATCAATTTCGTTGGTCCGCTTCCTCGCTCTACCTTGGGAAACACTCATATCTTCGTTGCTATTGATGCGTTTTCTCGATTCTCTTGGATTTTCCCCACTAGATCTACTACTGCTCGTACCACTATAAGTTGCCTTAATTCTATTTTCGCATCCTTCGGCCCTCCCAAGTTTCTGGTTTCTGACAATGCCAGTGCTTTCACTGGTCACTTGTTTAAGAAGTACCTTTTTGAGCTGAGCATTTCCCATGTCACCACTACCCCATACTATCCTAACCCTTCTTACGCCGAGAGGATGAACAGGAATTTTCAAATCTGCTCTAATTGCATATCATCACAATAACCAATCCAAGTGGGACTCTTGCCTGCACTGGTTGGCTCATGCCTTCAATTCTGCCACACACGAAACTCATGGTAAAACCCCCATGTCACTTATGTTCTGCTACACCCCGTACTCCCCTATATCCAATGTTCTGGGCATTGATGATCTTCTTCCAGACTCGTCTAAACCAAATGACGTTCAGAAAATCTGGGATGAAGCCAAGAAGAAGTTGTCGGTATCCTATGAGAAAGGCAGGGTTAAGTATAACAAGGGTAGAAAGTCACCTAGGTTGAAGGTTGGAGATCAAGTTTTTGTCAAGACCTATCCCATTAGCAAGGCTATTAACAAATTTTCAGCCAAACTCGCTCCTCGGTATCATGGTCCCTGTACTATTTTACAGTTTTTATCTCCGGTGTCGGTACTGGTGAGTGACCCCATCGCCAAGAGGATTAGACGGGTTCATTTGTCCCAGTTAAAAACAGGTTAACGCATGTTTGGATTTGCGGATGAGAGCTACCTTTCAGTGAGCAATTTTGATAGGTCTCCGTGGGTTATTATGTAATTATTCTGGTCTGGTGTGAATTTAATCATGTAATATTTTTCTTCCTTTTCTCATGTACTGTATTGATTTTGAGGAGTTTTGGTATTGCTTATTGTACTTAACTTCTTTTCCTGTCAACCATGGTTGCTTAGTTGGGTGAGAATTTTTACCACGTGGTTAAGCTTTGGTACCTTATCTGCTGCGATCACGCCTCCGGTGATTCTTGGCATGACCATGTAGTACTTTCTAGCGTGTACTTGTTCTAGTCATTGTATTTTGAAAAGGTAATTGTGGGTTGCGAGAAGTGTGTGTACCTTCTCTTGCTCTATTGGCACCCAATTTCTTAATTGTTAATATCTAACTACTCTTTGGGTCTGGGTGCAGGTCTCTCCGTCTATCATAATTCGATTATGTCCTGATCATTTACGTTTGCAAAATTTTGATCATTAATTTATTTATTGGCTCTTGTACTGCTGTTGCCTTGGTTTGGTACTCTTTTGGAAAATTCTAGGCAATCTCTGCTTTGTGCGTTGTTGTTAATCCGGTAGGAAAGCTGTTTGTCTCCTAACCCCTATTTATCTTGCCCTGTCTTAGTTTTGGGTCCTAGTTCTCGTTATCTGATTCCTTGCGGGTAATATTTCGGTTATCTATTCCTATTGTGGTTTTGTTAGGTGTGCATTTGTTGAAACGAATTATCTTTTGGTTTCTTTGTTGGTGTAAGTTGACTAGGATCTGGATATACCCGGTGTTATGGTCCTGTTGGTTATCTTTTGGATTGGATGTGGGTAATGGCAATGGCGGAACTCTGTCGTACGGAATTGGTGGTGGTTAGCTGTTTGCCTTTACGGCATGGACTTCACAGTCTTCACTGCCTTCTGTCTCCAACTTCTGGCGACACGTTTCCCTTGGTTGCGAGTGCTCTGATGTCCTTCTCTGGGGCATTTCTGTTATCTGTTGTGAATTCTCGGTTTACTGAGTTATCTATTCCTAATCATTCTTGTACCGATGGTTTTCTGGTGAGAAAAATCCTGCCCCGGCTACCCTTATTTGGTAAATTTTTCTTTGGGTTTCCTTCCTGGTAGTGGCGGTTAACTAGGTGGTTTCTTGTCGTATTTCTGCTTGCAAGTGGTATTAATTCTAACCACTTCTGAAGACCTTACCTGCCTGATTTTATTTCCTGATGTGGTGTATTATTCTTGTAGTATGTTATTTAAACGAGTTGTAGCTCCATGTCGTCCTGCCCAGTCTATTTGTTATTGTGGTGTTTTGCACGTATTGCACTAATGGATCCTGAACCTGAGGAGTGCGGTCTCCTTTTGTGCCTAGTAGGTATTGGTTTCGGTCCTGACTTAGTAATGTTGTAAACGGTACCGTGGTTTGGTTTTAGGTTTACCTTGTGAGGTGGAATGATGGCTTCACGACATGTTGTTGAGGGTAGTTGCTGTTTTCCTCCCTTTTTAGTTAACGCATGTCCGTTGTGGTCCATTATAGTTGTATTGTTGTCGTGTAGTATTGGTTACTTGTTATGGCGCTTCGGTATGGGCGGTGTTGCCTTTAGTTTACCCTGTGTCCCGGTAGATTGGGAAATAAACCCTGGCGTGGATTTACTACTCTCTGTACATGTGTCTTTTCTGCTTACATATAATGTGTGATTTCTGTATGACCTGGTCTGTTCGTTTGATTTTAATTCTCTGCATACCCTAGTAATCTGACGTCATTATGCAATTATCCTGTACTATTATGTTCTTCTCGAAATAACCTGCCAGCCTATTGGTCCTTTTCCTTCTGGAGTGTTCGAAAACCTTGGCTATCGGTTGGTCATCTTGTCGTCCTGCGGTGCGCCAGTTGAGTATGGGATCAGCTAGTGCTTCATAGGCGGCATTGAAACATTCCCACTATCTGGTGATGTGGTTGTTTAGTTGTGGTTCTTATTTCTCTGTTATTTGGAGTGTTTTCCAGCTACTTGGTTCGTGACCTACCGTTCATATCTTATTTACCTTGCACTATATTTGGTGAGGTACCTGTGACTGAGTGGCCACAGTGTGAGTCTACGGATATCGCTTAGTTCTAGTCCGGATTTGTCCGAGATTTCTTGTGGATAGCCGGTAGGGAATCTTGTCAGATCTGTGCTCCCATATTCAAAGGCGTTGGCTTAATTGAGGTGCTTTATTGAACCTTTTAATTGATTGAGTCGCCCATTGTTAAGGTATATGTTTGTATGTGTAGTAAAATTGTGAGAAATATGATTTTAGATTGGGTAACACTCCTATTTCCTTTCGGCCAATTTCTGTCCCGTTTCATCATGGTGTTAAAGATTGTGTTTCATAACCTCTGCTACCCTCCTATTACTCTTTGCTTGGTGTTGTTTTTGGCTCGTTGCTGATGACCAACTATACGCGTACCCTCCATCTGAATGATCTTGAAGTCTCCAACCTCAGCCTGTACATTCATCTTGTCTTGAGTAATTATTTACTGTGACCCATGAATTTTGATTCTTACCTAGTATCCTATTTCTGGAGTTTCTCTTAATGGTAATTTAAAAAAGAGTAAACTATATCCCATCCTGTTTCTTGTTTATTTGGGTTTTGCATGGAATGTATACGTGGAATTGATTTATTGTTAAATTTATTTCTTGACCTTGGGCATGTACTTAAAGGGTTTAAGTCTTGTTAACTGGCTCACTGATTGGTGGTTCTATTCCGTTTTAAATTTAATTTAAAGGAGGTTGTAAGCTTAATTAACTTGTAGTTCTGTGTAACATTTTTCAACATCCTTTTCCTTGGTCTGGGTCTTGGTTTCGTAATATTATGTATGGAAGGGAGTTTCTCTTAGCATTTCTGTTATGGGAATCATTCAGCACCCTTGAGTTGGTGCTTGTCTGTAAGTTTTTCTTCCTATGTAACGTTTGTCTCCTGGTTTCTGTTTGTCAATAGTGACGTTCTTGTGTAGCCATTCTGGTAGGGTTGGTTGTATGTATTGAAATGGTGTTTGTGGAGATAACTATCTTGGTTTCCTAGGTTATTGTTTTCCTTGTGTATTGAAAATTGTATGCTTGGCCATATATTTTGTTGGCATGATACCTTAAATGTAATGTAATTTGGTTTTTGGGTATGGATTGTTAAATAATTATCGTATTCTGTTCCTGTGCCATACCGTAATCTAAAGTCATGTTAATCTAGTTTAAGGTTAGGTTAAGTATTTTCTGGTTGGACCTTGTGTTTGTGTTTTACGCTCACCAATGTTGTTTTCTTTCTCCCCTTTCCCTTTCTGGGCGTTTTTCCTTTTTGGGGTTGTCGTTACCATCCAAACCAAAGGGTGGAAACCAAATGAAGGCGTTTCTTATCTAACGCTATAAAATTACAAATTTGACAAACATGTAGTGATTTAAGTCTAGGTATGTGATCGGGTGCAGTTAAGACCTAGAAGGTCTAATGTTCTAAAAGCAAATAGTTATGAACTTTAACTAAAGGTGTGTATGTACCACAAGGTAGCGTAACCTCCGCTCAGATGACGCATACGAAACTTGCGGAAGTTAATAGTTCGCATTAAAGTTTAGCAAGAAATCTAGAGAAAAAGAGTTCCCTGTGATCTGGACCATTGATAATTTGCCTGCGACTTGGGTGTTGCACAGTTTGGTGCATGGAACTGCATTATAATTGAAAGTGGCTAGACATTTGGTGTCGTCTAAGTGAACTGTACTGTTTCTTTAATTTAAATAACATGTGTTTGGGTTCTTAAAGACTGTTGGACTCGTCCTGCTGGTGGTGCATAAACTGTGACTGGCGATTGGTGGTCATTTTCACATTCGGACTACTCTACCAAAAACCGTGTTTGCTTCAAGACCACCGCCTTATGATGGTTAACATGTGCTGGACATGTCAAGTTTCGGGGAGGGAGACTGTTACCTGCGTAACAATTTTTCCCTCTCGGTAAATATTTTTGGAACTAGCCACATGGCTGCGGAAAAAACTGTGTTCTTAAAAGTGGTTCGCCGCTTCGTTATTTCTTCTTTTCAAAACTTATTGCTGGAAACCTCGCCGCTGAAAAGGTTATTTGTTGTCCAGCCGTCCGTATGCACGTCCTGTCTGTGCCTGACTGTATACTCCTGCACTCTAGTGGCGTAGGTATGTACTACCTCGCGAGCTACGTTACCACTCAGGCGCTTACCCTCTGTGCACATGTGATCGTTGGGGCCGTGCACTGCGGAATCTCGGGAAGACGCCATTGCTGTTTGGTGAAAAGGAAGAGATGGACGTGTGTGGCTTCTGTCTCCCTAAGGAGATGATTTCTCCGAAAATGTTCGAGCCTGGTTAAGGTTACATACGTAGGGCTTTTGCCCTGGTGAATTCTGCAAGTTGTTTTGGTTTATTATTCCTCGTCTGGAATTTGTATGTTATGTTTTTCTTCAAAGTAAGTAAGTAGCATATAATACCGAAGCCGTCCTCACAACTTCATCTGGATGAAGCTGTAAGTGTTGTTACAACTAAACCTTTACTGATTTTTGGTGAAAGACCTGAAAATTTTCCTATGTGAAGAAAGTGTGTGCGACACTATGTAACTGGCGTCATCTAAAAACTAAGTCTTGCCTTGTGGAATTTCAAATTTTCGGCTTGTTAATTGGGACTTGTGTACTGTGTGAAAGAACGTTTTGGATTCTTCGAAATCGTAATTGGGAAACCTAGTGTTTATTAATGGCTTTTCTAGGCCTAAAAGTTTTGTGCTAAAAGGCTATTATTTAACTGGAATAATTTAACAAGCGAGCCGCTCCAGGGATGTAGGAGTTACGTGTACATTCTGTTTCGGTTACCTTTTCTTTCTTGCTTCTCTGGTTAATTTTATTTTAATTTAATTTAATTTTATTCTTCTTTTGGGGTTTTTGGGTTATTTTCTGCGTCCGTTTTCTTTTGCCCTTTGTTAGTTTTCGCCTATTGTTGTTTGCGGCCTGTGATTTGCCCCTTTCTTCCCTTGACCCATTGTTGGTCGTTGCCATGGGAATGCTAAGATTGTTGATGTTTTTGTGATGGTATTGATGATTTGTATTTGATGTGCCCGTGATGAATTCTGCCTTGTCCGCGGATTACCTCGGTCCATTTAATTTTTCTTTGAGATTTTAATTTTTTCCTTCTGCTCATTTCTCCTCCCGGTGTCGCGGAGCTTTTTATTATTATTTTAATTTCGTGAAAAGTGCACGTAATACCTACCCATCCTTGCAGGGGGTCGTTTGACACATCCTAAAAAGGGGTTTTCTGTATCAATTTTAAAAACTGTTTCTGTCAAGGTTGTTTCTCACGGTTGAAAGGATGTTAAAAAAAACTTTGGTACTGTACAAAGAAAACTTTTGGTTGTAAGAAAACTTGAGAGTTGATGAGGTGTTTCGTAAATCTACATTATCTTACTAAGTCCTTTAAGAACTAAATAATTATTTTCTTTACAAACGGTCGACCGTAGGGTTTTGGTTGGAGTCTAAAATTTTTAATTTTTTAATTTTATTTATTCCAGCGAGGATATTCCTTCATATTTGTTTATTACTTAATTATGCTGATTAAATATCTTTGTTCCCCAAGGTGCTGGTGTTTTCCTTTAAAAGGGGGTGATAATTTGATATGACCAGGAGTATTTTATCCGCTCCTTTGGGGGCCCTGTGTTATTTTCTAATGGTAAGTGCCTTTTTTTTCCTTTTATTTGTCTTTGTCTAGCACGTTTCCACGTATCTGAACCGTGCCTTTGGTACACGGTCAGACCATTGGTGCTGTCACTTGGGGTAATTATGCCTTTAATTGCTCTAAGTGTTACAGAATGATAATTGCCTAAAATAAAAAGCTTCTTGTATAGGTACTTTCGGTAAAACATGGACTTGTTGCAGATCAAAGCATAACGTTATAGTTTTGTCTCATTTGCGAGCAAGTAGAACTGCCTGGCTCTTAATTTATGCACACGATACTCAAGCATCAGGTTACATCTTGCTGTTGTACCTTTTCCGGAGTTCAGTATTCCTGCCTTCAGCCTCGTTCATAAACCACAAGTATCTGTTGCAGGCGATCCGAAACCAATATTAAAGTTCCTGGTGAAAATTTTATAAAACATTACATACTTAACACAATAAGGTTTCTCAACACTGGAATTATAACGTTTGTGTAACTGAGACACATTGAACTCTGCAGGTAAATACAGTCTACAGGATTTTGTTCTGTTGTAGTGAGACTCGCGTGCTCTCAAATTTCCTATAAATTCCATAACCTTTTCCTTATTGTGAATACTCTTTGGTGATTGGCGATCACCTCCTCTATTTCGTTGTATTACTTTTCCAGCCTTTTGAATTTTGCTATAGTAAAAACCCTTCGTTGTGAGATGGAGAACGCTGTAAGGAAAAATTTTGACAAATATCTGCGTGATCTTCCCCGACAGGTATCTGTAAAGCAAATCATGCGACTATATAGGAGTATTGTCCCATTGTCAACGCACTGTTATAAATATCTAATCTTTGTCTATTCATTATTATCAGTAATAGTTATTGCAATATTACCTGATATTTACTTGTCAGTGTGTTGTCTCCACGTGCATTGTTCCTCTTTCTGTGTCTCTTCGGCGATTTTACAACAATCCAGTTGGATAATTTCCTAACTTGAATTAACTTGTCTGGAATCGCATAAAATTGCTTCCTCACTGCTAGGATATTTGTCCTGTTAGCCTCAGGACAGTCATATCCACTATTGAGCGGATGATTGCAAGGCATTTCCAGACCATCCATGTGAGGAAAATTGTTAGAATACCTAAACAACCAAATCACATAGTCACTATAGAATATAATTGCCATTGTTACCTATTCAGGACATGAAACCATAATGTATATCATACTTTGCAAATAATAATTTTAATCTGTTATTACTTCTACCTTATTCGTTTCAGTATTTCTTCCTTCTTTTCCTTCTTCTGTCTCTTCCGGCTACCCACATTGGCATCTTTCACGTGAACACCTCCCATTTTCAACAAGCAATTCCAAATCCCGCTAGTTCACGGAATCACATTATGTGCATTCACGTTAGCCAACATAACAACAACTCTATATATTTTGTTCCATAGCCTGTACTTGAAGCAAAGAAGCTATAAGAATGATTGAAGTTGATCCCTGTTCACTTACTGTATTTTGATTGAAAACGAATTGTTTATCAATACACACACACAGGACTTACAGCACTTTGAATGCAAAAACAACATGATTTGGACTGACGTCATTTTGAATGGAAATCTACGTTGGACTAACTGCAGTTTGAAACATAACCTTCTTTTGGAAGCCCTGTATCAACGAACCTAACAACTTTTTGTTATAACTCTTCACCAGCATTAATAAAGGCCATGAAAAAACAATGTGCTGCCATCTGTAACTCATTTTTTGTGATCGATGGACTTACGGCATTTTAGAAGAAAGCTCCTCAATTTCAACTTTCTTAACTGTATTATTTTCTTCCTAAATTACTCCGTATGTACGCGAGTGCTAGAATCTAATGGAGATATTTCCACTAAACTTCATATTTAGAATCCACCTGTCCTTGGGTAGGTTTTAGGGCAAATATTGTTTCTAAATGCTTGAACTGACTGGGGGGTTTATACGAAACCGAAATCGTGATTTTGCACTCCCACAAAATATACACAACCAAACTTAATTTAAATCTACCTGCCTTAATTGAAATTAATTTCTAAACCTTTCTTCATGTGCATCATTTCGATACTAGGATTAATAAGGGGGATATCATTAACGGACCGTTTTTCGGTACAAGTCCCATCGGACTTAACTCAACAGCGGATACGTGTAAAGCGTATTTCTTACAACTTGAAAACTACTGAAGATATCCGAACCAAAATTTATATTTAGCATCCACCTGTCCAGAGGTAGGTTTTAAAGGTCAAAAACATTTCATGTTCCCGGAATGGACTGGTGGTTTATAGGGAACCGGAATGGTGATTTTACTCTTCCACAACACACTTAAGAAAATGGAAATTGCAACACGATGAAGGCATTCGTCGTTTGTGTTGATTTTCAAGATGTGAAACGATGCCATGTAGGCATGTAAACGATCAAAGTTTCAGACCCATTGGACTGTTGGTACAGGTCTTCCCACCTGATTGGTCGCTGAAGAATCAACTCCAGTATTCGGACTCTGGTGTAGAGTAGTTGACTTGCAGTCTGTGCAGTGAAGTGTTCCCCGTCAAACATGCCTCGACGACGGAGAAGAGCACGCTATCAACAACTGTCGCCGTTTGAAAGGGCTCGGATAATTGGGCTGTGTGAGATTGGATTATCGCTAAGGACTGTCGCTGCACGTGTTGGCCGACAGGCATCTACGGTACAATGTGTATGGCAGCGGTGGTCAAATGAAGATACCCACAATCGTAGACCTGGCACAGGCCCAGCGTGGCAGACAACTGTGAGATAGGATCACCGCATCATTCAGATGGCCCGGATGGAACCCCATGCAACAGCAGCGCAAATTCGAGCAGCTGTGGCACCCCACGTTACACAACAAACATGTGGTAATCGCCTGCGTGCAGCTGGCTTACGAGCATGTGTCCCTGCAGAGGGTGTTCCATTGACCACACAACAGAGACGTGTAAAGCAGGCCTGGTGTCAAGAAAGATCGACGTGGGTGGACGAATGGCATAGGGTCGTCTTTAGTGATGAATCGCGCTTCTGTCTTGCCCGCAGTGATCGCCGGAATCGTGTGCGCCGATGTACCGGGCAGAGAGGCAGCCCAGATCTTATTGTCGAGAGGCACACAGGACCAGCACCGAGCATTACGGTCTGGGGAGCTATTGGCTTTCATGTGAAATCACAATCAGTGCTTGTTGAGGGCACTATGACTGCTCGACAGTACGTTCATAGGGTACCCATTCCAGTGGTTGTCCCTATGATGGCGAACATTGCTAATGGGATGTTTCAGCAGGACAATGCCTGGTTTCGCATCTCCAGAGAAGCTCTCCACGACATCACAACCTTAGAATGGCCCGCCAGGTCCCCGGACCTCAGTTCTATTGAGCATGTGTGGGACATGATGGGTCGACAACTGGCCAACCGTCCTCAGCCACCCACAACTCTGGAACAACTGACCCGTGCAGTGCAGCAAGCATGGGCCACAATTCGTTAGGAAGCGATCCAGTTCCTTAATGACTCCATGCCTCGACGAATTCATAAATGTATTGCAGCTCGTGGTGAGCACATCCTGTATTGATTGTTGTCCAAACTTGTGGTCAGAAGGACCTGAAATTGTAATCATCGAATCACAACCGAACACTCGTCTTGCATGTTCAGTTGCAGCAATGTAGCACCACTCCTTCTGGGTGTTGCCATTTCCATTTTCTTCAGTGTATATACAGTACAAGATCAACCTGACTGGAAATCGACCAAACGTGATGGAATTCCATTACTAAAACTTCATTTTCATGTGCATATTTCGTCAGGAGGATTAATAAGGGAGATATCATGAATAGTCAGTTTACCGGAAGGTACACCTCTACGCCGCGCGTTCAAAATGAGCGCCTAAAAGAACTCCTCCATCTAGCAAATGTGAAACCTATAATACAACAAGTTAGAACTTTACTCTGAAGATGTCACCACTAAAATCTGATATAATTTTGTTATTGTGAAGTTCCCTGTACTGTGTGAACTTCTACAGGTTTTATTTGCCCTTCATCAAGAAGTTTGGACATTATGCCATAGATGTCGCTGCAAAGAAAAAAAACGATGATCATGCACCCTGGTGCGAAGTGAAAGAACTTTTGATTTAAAGTTTTGTATTCGTAAGTTTTTTAACTAATTGATGTTCATTTACTGCATTTTGAGGTTGGCAATATTTATCTCTTATTTCCCTAATTTCTGTAATGAATTTTCTACCAATCACAATCTTCTTCTTCTTCTTCGATTTAGAGTGTAACTTTTAAAGGGACCAATAAAAGTGAGAGGATGTGGCTAGTTTAATCTTGAATCATCTCGAACTTTACCCGAGGGTTTGTAAACTGCAGCTTTTCTCGTCTCTTGGCCAATTGATCGTCATCTGACCTAGTGTGTGTGTCAAGCAGGAGGCGGGCGGTGCCTATTTCATCAGGCAGCAGTACACCGGCAAGGTAATGGCCACATAATATCTTTATTTCTTGCTTGTACCGCAGTTTAACCTGAGGGAAAGGTCCGTATCATTAACTATCTAACCGACTTTTCCTAAAAGTGTAACTTTCAGCCGGCTTACGTATTAACTTCATAACATCTTTATCTGTACATCGGGGATAGAGAGTGATGTACCATCTCGAGCTCCCCTTCATCTTGGTTTGAGGCGACTAATTTTGTAACTGGTTTTCTTCCTTTCGGTAATGCACTAATTCATCATTATACGAGTCACCTCAGTAGTTTGGGAATAGCCCCTGTTTCTCCGGACTAGTGCCCTTTAGGTTTTAAGTGCTCATATCTAGGAGTGCAAGCATTCGCTTCCATTCATTTGGTGTTCGGGCTACGTGTTTAACCGTTTTTCCTTTTACATGGCGGCCCAGTAGGTTTGGTGTTAAATACCCCTGAGTAATCATTTTCCTATTGTAATTTGTGCCTTCAGAGGCCAGAATTCGTAAATTGATGTTGCCTTGAATAGGCTTGGAACACTGAGAGCCTGTTAGCTCTTTTTCAAAGTAAGATTACTGTATGCCTCTCGAAGGCTAGATGTTGTATTTTGGGAGCAAGTGCTCCATGAATTTAGGGGATTTCTGCCCTTTGAACAAATTTATGCTCGTCTGTAAAATTTGAGTTGGGAACTCAAAAATTGTAAAACTAGGGGCTTGTAGCCCAAGAGTGTTAAAGTTCTGAAACCTTGGATTTTTCTAAATGTTGTTTCTAAACTGCTATTTTGTACCTGAAATGTCATTGTGATCTGACTAAGCGAAAAGTTGTTATGTTTGTTGTTTTTCAAAAATATAACCTTCAGTTTAAGTTTTAACCCATTGCCTTGCATTGACGGAAATTTCCGTCATTGTCCGCGGGTTCCCATGAATGCAATAACGGAAATTTCCGTCCACCCACTTTATTGCTTTGTTGAGGTTTCCAAGGGTACATATCGATATTTCTTTGCAATCCCAACATGTCTACGAGATGTTGGTGATCGTATTTCAGCTATCTTTGCCCTTCAGGTAGGTATTTCGCCGCCAAATAGTTTAAATATGATCGAGTAAATTGCCGCGTAAAGCTTTAGTGAAGGTACAGTCAACGTCATGGCCGAGTCGGATGAAGCTTCAATACTACGTTTTTTGGAGGAAAGCGATGTCAGCGACGGTTTTTCCGATGAAAGAGATACTGAATTACCTTCGAGTGACGTCAGCATTAGTAATTCCGAAGAATTAGATGACATTATTGAAGAAAATGAAGACGGGGACGCAGGTGGGCGTGTGCATAACCTAGAAGACTGAATGTGTACACAAATAGACAATGTACCAAATAATATGTGGTGTAATCTTCTTGCTACCATAGAGTTCAGTTCTCCAAGCCCCATAGATTTTCTTCTGCTGAAAGAAGGTATTGATACGGCTTGTCAGTCTTGTATTTATTATTATTATTTTTAATTATTCAAAATGGCGGTGTACCATCGCCATCATTTTGCCGTTTCCCAGATAATTTCCAAGCACACGAATATTTTTCTATGATTCTTGATGGTTTATGGAGTGGGTTACTCTAGTCACGTCCTAGTACGTGCTTCATGAATTTACCGAGCTCAGAACATTTTAAGCAAGGAGTAACGGAGTCCCAGTCCCATTTGAAAGGCGAGGGACTCCTTGGAAACAACTTGGCGAACGAAATGGATTTCGGTGGGGAGCAATCAATATCAATAGGGTTTGTGGAAGAAAGAAAAATATATACAATACATATATTTATAATTTGTTTTACGTCACGTCGACACAGATAGGTTTTATGGCGACGATGGGATAGGAAGGGCCTAGGAGTAAGAAGAAAGCGGCCGTGGGCTTGACTAAGGTACGGCCCCAGGATTTGCCTGGTATGAAAATGGGAAACCACGGAAGTCCATCTTTAGGGCTGCCGACAGTGGGTTCGAACCCACTATCTCCCGGATGCAAGCTCACAGCTGCTCGCCCCTAACCTATCGTTCTACGTTGCGATTTTATTTTACGTAAATAAATATCGCACGAGAACACGTTCACTTTATTTACACTGTTCGTCACAACACACAGTAGCAAATGACACTATATACAACACTCAATAGCGGATTACCCTGAAGTCGATTCTGACAAGTACAGATATCAACAACACTGACATACTCTCTTTGAAATCCCCGCCCCACTCACTCACTCACTCGAGTCCAGTGATCTGACTCCACCCCGCAGCCCAACAGTCACTCCCAGTCCATCACTTGCCTGAGTCCCAAGAACCAAGATCTGCGAACTTAGAACTGAGAACTGATTTCACTGTCTGACAGCTCGATATTTATACTATTCGATCAATCATCTAGAATGATCGACTTACGGAAGAGTTCTTACAACACTCTAATGAAACACACTCGAAACTTCGATCGACCAGCTAGTTGAGTGGGTACTCGAATGTTCTTTCGATATTTAAAAATGTACATGGAAATATCTACAACATTCGTAATGACTCTACATACATACATACATACATACATACATACATACATACATACATACATTATCATTATAGACTGTTATGCCTTTCAGCGTTCAGTCTGCAAGCCTCTGAGAATTTACTAAACGTCGCCACAATCCTCGATTTGCAGCTGGTGTTGTGGCCTCATTTAGTTCTATACTTCTTATCTTTAAATCGTTAGAAACAGAGTCTAACCATCGTCGTCTTGGTCTGCCTCTACTTCTCTTACCCTCCATAACAGAGTCCATTATTCTCCTAGGTAACCTATCCTCCTCCATTCGCCTCACATGACCCCACCACCGAAGCCGGTTTATGCGTACAGCTTCATCCATTGAGTTCATTCCTAAATTAGCTTTTATCTCCTCATTCCGAGTTCCCTCCTGCCATTGTTCCCACCTGTTTGTACCAGCAATCATTCTTGCTACTTTCATGTCTGTTACTTCTAACTTATGAATAAGATATCCTGAGTCCACGAAGCTTTCGCTCCCATAAAGCAAAGTTGGTTTGAAAACAGACCGATGTAAAGATAGTTTCGTCTGGGAGCTGACTTCCTTCTTACAGAATACTGCTGATCGCAACTGCGAGCTCACTGCATTAGCTTTACTACACCTTGATTCAATCTCACTTACTATATTACCATCCTGGGAAAACACACAACCTAAATACTTGAAATTATCGACCTGTTCTAGCTTTGTATCACCAATCTGACATTCAATTCTGTTGGATTTCTTACCTACTGACATCACTTTAGTCTTCGAGAGGCAAATTTTCATACCATACTCATTGCACCTATTTTCAAGTTCCAAGATGTTAGACTGAAGGCTTTCGGCACAGTCTGCCATTAAGACCAAGTCGTCAGCATAGGCCAGGCTGCTTACTACATTTCCACCTAACTGAATCCCTCTCTGCCATTTTATACCTTTCAGCATATGATCCATGTAAACTACAAACAGCAAAGGTGAAAGATTACAGCCTTGTCTAACTCCTGTAAGTACCCTGAACCAAGAACTCATTCTACCATCAATTCTCACTGAAGCCCAATTGTCAACATAAATGCCTTTGATTGATTTTAATAATCTACATTTAATTCCATAGTCCCCCAGTATAGCGAACATCTTTTCCCTCGGTACCCTGCCATATGCTTTCTCTAGATCTACGAAACATAAACACAACTGCCTATTCCTCTCGTAGCATTTTTCAGTTACCTGGCGCATACTGAAAATCTGATCCTGACAGCCTCTCTGTGGTCTGAAACCACACTGGTTTTCATCCAACTTCCTCTCAACGACTGATCGCTCCCTCCCTTCCAAGATGCCTGTGAATACTTTGCCTGGTATGCTAATCAATGAGATACCTCGATAGTTGTTGCAATCCTTCCTGTTCCCTTGCTTATAGATAGGTGCAATTACTGCTTTTGTCCAATCTGAAGGTACCTTACCAACACTCCACGCTACTTTGACTACTCTATGAAGCCATTTCATCCCTGCCTTCCCAAAATACTTCACCATTTCAGGTCTAATTTCATCTATTCCTGCTGCCTTATGACAATGGAATTTATTTACTATCCTTTCCACTTCCTCAAGCATAATTTCGCCAACATCATTTTCCTCCTCCCCATGAGCTTGGCTGTTTGCAACACCACCATGATGATTTTCTTTTACATTGAGAAGATGTTCAAAATATTCCCTCCACCTCTCCAGTGATTCCCTGGGATCTGTTATGAGTTCACCTGAATTACTCAAAACACTGTTCATTCCTTTTTCCCTCCCTTCCTAAGATTCTTTATTATTGTCCAGAAAGGTTTCCCTGCTGCTTGACCTAGCCTTTCCAGGTTATTACCAAAATCTTCCCATGACTTCTTTTTGGATTCAACAACTAATTGTTTCGCTCTGTTTCTTTCATCTACGTACTAATCCCTGTCTGCCTCGGCCCTTGTTTGGAGCAATTTCTGATAAGCCTTCTTTTTACGTTTACAGGCTGCTCTCACTTCTTTATTCCAGCAAGATGTTCGCCTTTTCCCATCTTTACACACAGTTGTTCCTAGGCATTCCCTTGCTGTTTCTACTACAGCATCCCTGTATGCCACCCATTCACTTTCTATATCCTGAACCTGCTTACTGTCTACTGTTCGAAACTTCTCACTAATCATATCCATGTACTTCTGTCTAATTTCCTCGTCCTGGAGATTTTCTACCCTTATTCGTTTGCAGACAGATTTCACTTTCTCTACCCTAGGCCTAGAGATACTTAGTTCACTACAGATCAGATAATGGTCTGTATCATCGAAAAATCCCCGAAAAACTCGTACATTCCTAACAGCGTATGTTCTTCTTCTGTATGAAATATACATGCATGAAAAATTTTATCGTAATATCTTAGAAACTTTCAGATTTGTCATGAAAACCGTTCTGAAGAACAAAAGTTAGGGGAAGCAAGCAACAAACTTACCGACAAAAAGAGCAACAGGGCTTCAAGGTTTTGGTTACACATTTTGTGCTGTTATGAAGAGAAAAGTTCAATTTATAATGAACATAATAAATTGAAGGATCACATTCTTGGTCTGTCAAAGGTGTCGGTTCCTCCTTAAGAGGCTTCAGTACAACAACTAAATATGATTGAGGTCGGGAATACAAACCAATCACCTCACAGTATGCATGGTTTTCGTAGAAGAGCCTGTAAGAACTTTTAGGACAGACAGGTCACGAGAAGAATTGCAGCAAAGACAAGGCTAACTGCTATGAAACTTTCGCTCTCTAAAACTCGTAGTGTTTCTGAAGTTTGAAATTCTTGAACTCTGCCATTCGAAAGGAGAACAGATTTCTATTATTGATAATCCCTCACGAGAGTATGAGTGAAGTTAGATGTGCAGTGTGAAGCTGCCAGTGGGAGAAATCAATTCGGAACGTAAGAGCATTTGCTTTATCGATGCATGTGCGATTATTTCATGCTCAAAATAAGAAGTGCAAAGGAAAGTGTTGCAAATTGATCAGTTCATTTTTTGCAGTTCGCAAGAGTCTTTATAGGAAAACTCAATATTGTCTTGAGGAGAAAAAGGACAACCACGTGATGTTTCAAGCATTACATATAGCCTAATCCTTAGAGGTCGTATGTCGTACTTTGCGATTCTCGGGCAATACCTAGACTTTAGAGAACCCATAACTGTCAGTGAGTTTAGAGAGGCATTCTCTGGAACGTATATCAAGGGCTGTGTTTACATTGGGAAGGCGCAAAATGGCCTCGCGTAGCTCAAGTAGTCTGAGCAGCTCTGAAGTAAGTGCGATTATAAACTATTGTAAGTCTAGTGACGATGAATTCGTACTGAACTTGATTCGGGAAGTGAGTATCGTGGTGCTTCATAGATATCCAGTGAATCTGAAGTTGAAGAAGGATCCAGTTCATCAGAAGATTGCTTTGAATAATACTGTAATGGTTACAGCGTCCGCCATGCAAAGTCGCTACGTGCCGAGCTCGTCACCCATCGCCCCCACCCCCTTAGACTCGAGCGCGCCAATCGCGACCAACATTTACGTGCTGGGCGGGCCCTTCTCCCTTCTGTCCGTAGTCGCGCCGCGTGGGACGACAGAAATGACTCCGCGATTAATCTGGAGTGTTCCATCTCGTGATGTTCCTGGACCCGTCCAGCATCCGGACGATTCTAGAAAAGCCTGCGCAGGTATGTAAGAGAGGAACGACCTGCCTGCAGTCAGTCAGTGAGAGTTAGTGAGTGAGAGCGAGATTGAGGTAGCTGGAGCGCAGTGCAGCCTGATGAAGTATCTGCCTGTGGAACCGAGGACTCGTTCCTGTGTGTGTGTGTGTGTCCCTTGAGGCTGGCTGCTGGAGAAAAACCTGGAGTGTTCTGGAGCAGCACGAAGGGAACACTGGCTGCCGACTTGTGCGGACTACGAACGGGGTTCGACGGACAGCGAACAGCGGATACTATCCCGACCTGCGAGACTGACGTGTAGGCTGTGGACCGTGACGGCACTAACAAGTGTGACTGAGTGGCTGAGAGAGTGTACTGCGAAGAATCGATGACTCTGTGTCATTGTCGATGGAACGTAAGAGAAATGAAGAGAGAGAGCGCGAACCGTCTGTAAGTGTGTGGCCGTGTACGTGTGAAAGCTGTAAGCTCGGCTATCGTCTCTGTGTGTGTAAATCTGTAATTGTAGTGCTTAGTTAATAAATCGTAGAAATAGGACGCTACCAGGTTCTGTAGTCATTTATTCATTTATTTACCCGGCCAACAGGTTACAATACCATACCAAAATGAGTACATTTGAATATACGCATGGACATTGGTATCAACGTTCAGTGCTGGTGTAATCATGTAATGTCTTTTATTCCAGCTTGAGGTTTATAAATAAGTCGTTTTAGACCTAAGGAAAGATAGCGGTAGTATAACCATACATTTTCAGAAAAGTAAACACGACCAGGTTTTGTGGCGTTATTACGCAAAAGAAACATTAATTATGTAATATAATCTGGACTATCAACTGTCTACACGACACTTCTTATATTGCGTGCACTATCCGCACAAGTAACATTTTTGTGAATTAGACATTTTATTGCCGGGCTCTGTTTTATCCACAAAGTGCCGATGTGATAAGCTGTAATATTGGCATTATCCATTTGAAACTGGAATTTTACACCATGTGCCTGAGTGGATAATAATAATACTCATCTAACGTACGGATATTAGGACATGGTTGTATTAAATTATCCTGGGAGTGGTTTCTGGTGTGTTTGACTGTTCTGTGTACAAAAACATGTATGCTTGCGCTATCTATGTGCGTGATTTGGTACTGCTAGGTGTGTTTTGACCGTTGCCTACGCTATAATACAAGGCCTGGAAATAGAGCCCGTAAAACGCTATGGAAGTGGTCACACTGCAGTTCATTGGCGGGCCGCTAGGATCGCTACCTTGCCCCCTGTTTACCAGGTACGCGCCTTTAAACGTGTGTATTGAGTTGGTTGTGAATGTGTGTATTCTTGTGATAATAAGCACTCGCAGGTTCAATCATGGTTTATTGCTGTGTTCCTTATTGTCATTCACGACAAATTAAAGGTAGTGGAATTTCATTTCACAAGTTTCCAGTGAATAGTGCTTTAAAAGAACGGTGGCTTGTTGCTATATCTCGCAGAGGAGACAAGCCGGGATCTCTCTGGGTTCCTATAGAAAAATCGAGGGTGTGCAGTAAACACTTCAGAGAAGAAGACTTTAGTATAAGTACATCTAAAAAGACGCTCCTGCCTAATAAAGTCTCTTCAGTTTTTACAGAGTTCCCCAAACACAAACAAGTCACTTTAAAATGTAGGAAAGCTCCTAAGAAAAGACAGCTTGAAAAAACGGACAGTGAAAATGAGTATATAAGAAATAAGAGAAAATGTGTGGAACAATCGGATTCTCCTGTGCCTGATAATACTGGAGAATCTGACCTGATAAATGTAGGCACCACAACAGTAGGTACACAGTTTTCTCCTGTCTTAAAATCAACAGTACCAAAATACATTACCAGGAAATTAAGTAAGGAGATCAGAAGAAATAGAAAGCACGTGACAATTATTAAGAAGTTGCGCGTAAAAATTCGTAACTTGGCAGCAGAACTTAGTAAGGTAAAGAAGGATCCCGGAAATCTTGCAAGTCGAGTATCTAAAATTCAGAAGGAAGCTGAGGGAGGTAATATGAAAGCAAACTTTAAATACCAGGAGACTACAGTTAAAATTTGTGTGCTATTATCTTCATGGTCGCCAACTGGTTATCGGCTTCTCAGAACACTCGATATTTTGCATCTTCCTCATCCAAGAGCGTTGAAATCGTATGTTGGATACTCAAAAGGGGAGACCGGCATAACTTCGCTAACTAAAGCCCGATTACTGGCAGAAAAACTGTCGTTAGTGAACGATAAAGAAAAGGTTGGTTCCCTTATAATAGATGAAATGTCCATAAAGCCGAAACTTAAGTATGACAGGAAATTAGATATGTTTATTGGACTGAATGACATTGACATTGACGCTCTTGGAATCGAAGATAGGTTGGCCAATAAGCTACTCTGCATTTTGTTCAAGGGACTCTCTACATATTACAGAATACCGGTGGTTTTCTATTTCACTTCATCCATTACGGGCTCACAACTTGAAAAATTAACCTTGGATGCGTTAAATGCTGTTGAAAAGTGTGGTTTCAGAGTGATCAGAATTGTGACCGACAATTCTCAGGTAAATGTTTCGCTGTTCGAAACATTATGTGGAGGAAGCATTACGCACGAGATACAACATCCAGCTGATAAAACTAGGCCTCTGTTCCTAAGTTTCGATCCCAGTCACGTCATAAAAAACGTGTGATCCCAACATTCGTCACGAGACTTTTCTTGTAAACAATGCTATCGTGACCGGCGATCATTTGAGAGGTCTTTTCAAACTCCAGAAATCTTAAATTATGAAGCCGGTGAGGAAACTAACCAGAAAAGTACTTTACCCTACAAATTTGGAGAAAATGAATGAAGCAAGAGCCAAAATTGTATTTTCCCCTGAAACAATCGCTGGTTTGAAGAGTGTGGAGGTGGTTTGTCCCGAGAGCATTAAAGACAGGAACAGTTTAAAAGAAACAATTTCTTTCATGGAGCATTTAATGAAGTGGTTCGATGCCCATGATGTCTGCAAGACCTCGTATGGGACATATTCCAAGAATGAGAACAAACTGGCATTTTTCAGCATTGAAGATGAACGCCTCAGTTGGTTAATAAATGATTTCCTGTCATATATCAAGAACATTCAAATGCATCAAGAGAAAGAGAAAAGATTCACGAGGGAAACGTATCAGGCGTTGGACTTGACTACCCAATCCACTGTGGCCTGCGTAAAATACCTCATACGTATAAATTTTCATTATGTCTTGACGAGGAATCTAACAAGCGATGATATCGAGCTTTTCTTTAGCCACCTACGACGCAAAGCGGGATACAATGACACAATGGACGCAAGGTCATGCCTTAACGCAATCGAAACAACGCTCCATACAGGAATTATTGCGGCATCAAAACATGGCAATGTTGAGCTGAGGGATGAAAATAAGATCTGCAATGTACGAACCTGTTTACTACAACCAAGAATATGCCAGATGGATGAAAGATATAGAAGGAATGAAAGTCGCGATGATGTGCAAATTCCGCAGCTTTCTGAACACGTAATGTCTATCATTGCAAAACCCTTGCAAGGTAAATTACATCAGATCTGTGTGAACAATACTTTTTTATTTAAGTGTTCGCTAGTACATAAATATGATTAATTTGTTTCAGATTCAACAGCTACAATACCTGGTATTTCTCTAGCTATGGTAGCAGGATACTTAGTGCGTGTGGCAGAAGAACAGACTGTGAAGGCTGTTTAGAACACATCACTTCTCCAGCTAGTGAAAGTCCAACATTGTGCCTTGTTCGCTTTCAAGATCGAGGAGCCCTCAGATACCCGAAATAATCGTTTGTGGCTCTTCTGCAGCGCATGACGGAATTCGTCACCTCTGCTGTGCAGTATTTACCCCGACGACAGTTACTAAAAATGTGTACGTTTTTTCTGAAAACCAGGTTCATCAGTGAAATTAAGTGTAGAGAGAGTAAAGACGACAAACTACCTCTTTTTCTACTCCAAAAATTTCTGAGACCTCTATTAGACAACATTGCTTCGAGCCACTCAAGTAGAAGTGAGAAAGTTTGAAACTCGATAAGAAGCCCCTGAGTAGGAAAGTTTTAAAACTGTAGACACCTACAACATTCAGCTCTCTTTATTTAGGATATAATTTACTTATAGACATACACGGCCATGCGAACACAAGGGGGCAACAGCGCGATCCTAGTGGCTGAACGATGAACTAAGGTGGCACCCGTTTTCATTAGTGCATTTCAAGGCCTTGTATTATAGCGTAGGCAACGGTTTTGACGGGGCCTCTCCAGGGCGTGTTGCTAGGCTGGGCAGTGTCGCTCCTAGTGGCCTTGCTATGAGTGTGTCTCTTGACTGGCTGATCCGGACCGGATTAACTGTTAAATATGGTGTGCCTTCAGACACAGGAAACAATGAACCTACCTACGGGTATAGGCTAAGACAGCATCACTACCCCCAGCAGGGGATTGTTCTCATATTAATATTTATCTATTGTATTAGAATAGTCGTGTGATGTAGTGTAAGATTAATTATATTATCTTTAGTGAGTGTTCTAGTGCTAGCTCGAAACACGTCGATTACTCAGTCATATGACCTCTCTGTAAGTACGCCGTTCTTATTTAATTTGTATTAATACTATTGTTTCTTGAGGTGAGTCATTTATATTATAGGTTGTGTTTTGAACTATGGTTTGAATTTTTATCTAAGTTTGGTGTGATTGTGTTCTTGCTTCAAGTGAGCGTCCTGTATAGCAGTGAAGGTCATTATTGTCTGCATAACTTTGAAATTCGCGTTTGCATTGATTTAATATTGTGTTTCCCGGTATCCATTTGTTTCCCTGCGTATATACATGTTTAGTTTTCTGAACTTTCCTGGATGCGTGTGCGGTTACTATTTTAAAATTTGGCATGTATCGCTAATGTTATTGTATTCGTGTTTCCCCCGGGTTTTGGTGTTGTCTTTCCCTATTTTGTTCTGTGCATCCTTTCGTATTTTTTGGCCTTCTTGTCCGTGATTCGAGGTAATGCTATGCTGCACTAATTTTTTCAAATTTTAAAAAATATTATTATTATTATTATTAGTGATCTTATAAAACTTTTAATTTCTCATGGCTAGGTATTACTTGGATTGGGTTGGAATTCCTTGTTTTATTTCTACTGCTGGTATTTAAGGTGATCTTTACTCACTAATGTTTGTAATCCCGCACTATATTTACATCACATTTCAACAATGCACATGTAACGTCTGCTGGTGTAAGTCAAGGGTTTTGGACAGCCCTAGCGCGAGATGTTTGGGGCTTATCGCACTTCTTATTGTTAGTTATCTCTTGTGCTCGGCTGTTATTATTATTGCGTGTGGTATCGGCCGAGGTAACAGTTTTGTTTGTGCTCCATGTGGATGACAATGCATTGTTTGCTTCTCCTGTCATTTTGTTTTTCGGTTTCGGTGTTGTGAAGTTTACCTTCCTTTTCTATATTAGTATGTGCTGAGCGTCTTAGGTATCGCCCTGGTCTTCTTGTGCTTCTGCGATTTAAATTATTTTTATTTGGGCTATTCTCCTGATTCTGTTTGTTCTTGGGCGATGACATTATGCTGAAATTTGTGTTCCCGTGTGTTTAACGCGATGTGTCTTGTGAGCTTGTTTTACGTTAGGGTTTGTGTGGACTTTACCTTCGTTGGGTGCTGTCGGAAAGCCCTTGATTTAACATACAACCCAATTTTCCTGTGTTTGGAAGAAGATCCATTTGGCTTCAGAAGAAATGTAGGAACACGTGAAGCAATCCTGACTTTACGTCTGATCTTAGAGGATCGAATCAAGAAGGACAAGCCCACGTACATGGCATTCGTAGATCTAGAAAAGGCATTCGATAATGTTGATTGGACCAAGCTATTTATGATTCTGAAGATGATGGGGATCAGATACCGAGAACGAAGAATTATCTACAATCTGTATAAAAATCAGTCTGCAGTGATAAGAATCGAGGGATTTGAAAAAGAAGCAGCAATCCAGAAAGGAGTGAGGCAAGGCTGCAGTTTGTCCCCTCTCCTTTTCAATGTTTACATAGAACAGGCAGTAAGGGAAATCAAAGAGAAATTTGGAAAGGGAATCACAGTCCAAGGAGAAGAAATCAAAACCTTGAGATTTGCCGATGATATTGTTATTTTATCTGAGACTGCAGAAGATCTCGAGAAGTTGCTGAATGGTATGGATGAAGTCTTGGGTAAGGAGTACAAGATGAAAATAAATAAGTCCAAAACAAAAGTAATGGAGTGCAGTCGAACGAAGGCAGGTGATGCGGGAAATACTAGATTAGGAAATGAAGTCTTAAAGGAAGTAGATGAATATTGTTACTTGGGTAGTAAAATAACTAACGATGGCAGAAGTAAGGAGGACATAAAATGCAGACTAGCACAAGCAAGGAAGAGCTTTCTTAAGAAAAGAAATTTGCTCACTTCAGACATTGATATCGGAATTAGAAAGATGTTTTTGAAGACGTTCGTGTGGAGCGTGGCATTGTATGGAAGTGAAACATGGACAATAACTGGCTCAGAAAGAAAGAGAATAGAAGCTTTTGAAATGTGGTGTTACAGAAGAATGCTGAAGGTGAGATGGATAGATCGAATCACGAATGAAGAGATACTGAATCGAATTGGTGAGAGGAGATCTATTTGGCTAAATTTGACGAGAAGAAGAGTTAGAATGATAGGACACATCTTAAGACACCCAGGACTTGTTCAGTTGGTTTTTGAAGGAAGTGTAGGGGGTAAGAACGGTAGGGGTAGGCCAAGGTATGAATATGACAAGCAGATTAGAGCAGACGTAGGATGCAATAGTTACGTAGAAATGAAAATGTTAGCACAGGATAGGGTGGCATGGAGAGCTGCATCAAACCAGTCCATGGACTGATGACTCAAACAACAACAATCTAAAGTTTTATTTCGTATAATTATTTTCTTATGGGGATGGAAAGGAACTGGTGCACCAGTGTAGTTAGGGGAATGTAATGAATTTTTGTAATTCCGAATTTATTTTATTTACCCATAGATTATTAATTTAATGAAATTTTTTTATTTCTTCTATTACTTCCTCATTATTTTTTGAATTTTCCTTTTGGTTCATAATTTAGTGTGTAATGTAAATTTTTTATTTAATTATATATTTATTATTTTAAAATATCGGTGTCATTTTGATGTTGCTTGCCTCGTAGTCCCTGTATCCACTCCTCTCTCCTTCCACTTCCTGTTTGATGTGTTATGTATTTTGTCTTATGTGCACGTCCCTATGACACACGTCATTTATTTTGTTAAATTGTTTGGGGCGTTGCAGTTGGTAGCAGTTTGCAGCACTGATTTAGTGGGAATCCATTATTTCTTGTTTACACCATTGATTTCAAAAAGCGATTAGTTCCAGAGTTCGAACGTTTTCGTTTAGGAGAGTATAATTCGTTTAACTTTTGCTGTTGTATGTGCCATGGATTTCATACACGGCAAGACGAAGGCCTAAGTTCTTTATCTAATTCGGACTTGCATCTCATTGCCTCATTTAACGAAATGTGGTATTTACAAGGGTTGATCCGCGTGGATTATTACGGAAGACCACAAACTTATTGGCTACAGAGGTAAAATGTTACGTTTCCCGTGGTTTATCTCCGTCGATGAATTCATGAGTTTCACTCTAGTGAATGTCGTTACAGAGAGTACAACACGGCCATCTGACCGTAAATCTCTCCTGCACCACGGTTATCGGATCTGCATCACAAATTGCTGTAATGTGAAGACTGCTCGCTATCCGGGCTCGAGTTCATTAAGGTGCAATTGTTCTCCATTTTTACATGACATCCATAAAAATATTTAGCCGCTGCCATTTCCAATACAGTTTTTGAAGATAAGTATCAGACGTTGTTGAATAGGTATTGGTAAGTTAATAAAAGTATTAATAATAATAATATGAAAATTAAGGTATAAATATATGTGTATATAAATATATATATCCAAAATAATATTTAACTCTATTACTAGCATTTGCTAATGGTATTCCTGTCCTATTCAACAACAGACAAAGAGCAATCCAGTCTGCAGAAGAATTCCATGAAATAGCAGCCAAAACAGGAGTAAACATTTCTTATGGAAAGACAAAATATATGGAAGGGACTAGATCAGGTTTCTACACTCAACCATTAATCACAAAATATGGAAATATCGTTCAGGTAGAAAAATTTAAGTATCTAGGTGAAATTTTTGAACCAGCAGGGTTAAATCAGGAAGCTAACAAACAAAGTACTAAAAACTTTCAAAGAGCATACAAAATGACTTGGAACAGATAAAATAAAACAACTACATCAAAAAAAGGCAAAATGACAACGTTATAAGACAGTAACTTTATGCTTCTCAAACTATTGTAATCGGTGTCAAATCTCGAATGAAGACAATCAAAAAACGAGAGAGAAAAATCCTCATGAAAATCTTAGGATCAAAGTGTGAAACCAGTATAATAAAAATCTTCGAGCTATTATGCCGTGGTCCACTCCTCTCGCTTCTTCCAGACGTTTCGACTACTACTGCGGTAGTCATCTTCTGTGGCGTCGTGTAGATACGCTCTCCTGTATCCCACCAGCGACTGCCAGGAGATACAGGAGAGCGTATCTACACGACGCCACAGAAGATGACTACCGCAGTAGTAGTCGAAACGTCTGGAAGAAGCGAGAGGAGTGGACCACGGTATAATAGCTCGAAGATTTTTATTATATTTACACCGGCTGTGAAAGCCTTCATACTTTAATAATAGAGAAACTAGCAGATCCCATTATACAAAAAAATTACAAGGTCAGTTAAAATAATAAGGAAAGGGTAACAGAAAAGTAGTATAATTAAATGTGATCTCATTATAATTTTAAAATCTCTTGCGGAAACCCACGTAGTCGACCCAGCTCAAACATAATTTTACAGTCAATGAGATATTACGTAATATGTCAAAGCGCCTCCTGACGATAAAAATAATAAAATGAAATCAACTCAAGTTCATAGACCGTTTGTCCCAATAATGATAAGAATTGCGTATAACTTGTAAGAGAAACTTAAATTCCCAAAATACAAGAAGCCTCACTATAAATTAATTTAAGAAGTAAACATGTTTGGATAAGGACGTAATTTTCAGACGCTACGCGAAAGAGACAGGTGACAACGACAAGCGGTAGATGTCTTGTTTAAGATAATTTTCTGTCCACGACAGAAAGGCCAAGATGAAAATACATGAGGTAAACTTACATTCCTGGAAGATCCACGTTCTAATTCAATTATCAGATGGTTGAAACATACCCACCATTGGCGAGGATTCTTGCAAGATTATAAGCAAAAGCTATTCACAGAAACTCCAATGGAAAAAATCTTGAGGACGACTACACAAAAAGAAGGTTTTAGGGTGACAAAACCCTAAAGAAGTTTGCTCTTCCAGGTTCCATGGTTCCAGGCAAAGCCTGCACAAGACGCCGGTTCACTCCACGAGTTTCTTCCATCACGCCCAAACACAGAATGGCCGTCGATCTCTAGCTGAGTGTTACCGGTTAGCTGAACGAAGTAACCGTTCGCTCATTGGCCAGAACGAAACGGAAGTTGTCTCGTTGCCGACTAGGGGCAGCATCAGACGGGAACTAGCGCTCCACGCGCAAGGAAGACGTAATTCATAAACAAAATATGTCAGGAACAGGAGCATAGCGCTCAGAAGCGAAGTAAATTTTAAAACAAAAATCTCAGAGCAAGTCACAGGGAAGATAATAAATTACCAGGTGACACGAATTTCCAAGGAGGAATGCCATATCCAAAATGTTAATGGAGGGCGATAGCATAATCTCGGTTATAATACAAGGACACGTTCTTAAAGGTGATGGTCTCACACCAGCCAGATCGAACTAATACCTTGTGTGGCTTGTCTTCTGAGACGAGGTTGCCAGGTTCGATCCTAACTCACCCCAGTGCTCAAATACGCCAGCTCGGAAGGTTCATCGGCACATGAAGAATATTCCAGAATCTCGTCGTCTTCTCAAGCCGCAAAAGTAGGTGTTCAGACGAAGAACTGCGCAATGGGTTAGCCGTCGTTGACAGGTAAATTTCCCATCTAAATTCCATGGGACAAAATACGTCATAAAAATCCCGAGGCTGAGAACGAAATGGTAGAAATGTTGTCAGTAGGCTGAGAACGAAATGGTAGAAATGTTGTCAGTAGGCTGAGAACGAAATGGTAGAAATGTTGTCAGTAGGCTGAGAACAAAATGGTAGAAATTTTGTCAGTAGGCTGAGAACGAAATGGTAGAAATGTTGTCAGTAGGCTGAGAACGAAATGGTAGAAATGTTGTCAGTAGGCTGAGAACGAAATGGTGAGGATGTCAGAAAACTGAGAACGAAATGGTGAGGATGCCAGTGGACTGGGAACTAAATACCAAGATGCCAGGAGCATGCGATGAATACATGAACGTGTCCACTTTTGCACACTGAACACTGTACACGATTTGTAATGTCCTTCTTATTTAATCTTTCGGAAGTTATAAGTTTCCTAACTATCTATTTCGACGGGTATCTCTGTACTGGACAATACACTTTGCATACCTCGCTGCAAGAGGCTGTTCCTGTTCTCTATTGTGAGTGTCAAGTGTCCCGCTGATCGATCAGCAGAGGAAATGGAGGTGACCAAGGAAATGAAAGCAGGCTCAACTTCCCGCCATCCATCTTACAGGAGACACTGCTCGATTCTCACTCTGCATAATAACAATAATATTCTTTCGACATCTGTACAGGTATCACATGTTACCCTTGCAATTATTTACACCTGAAAAGCGCTTACGTGCTTATCTTACGTTTAGTTTCCTAAGCGTGCAGCAATGACTTGAGTACTCGTGCCTAGTTTCACAGACACAAAAGCAACAAACAGTTTGAATTATTTTAATACCTTAAACGGTTTATAAAGAAACAGGCACGTTTATAAATCTAACGCACGTGCTAATTTTTTGGCACACTTAAAATTCCGAAAATTACTGTAAAATGTGACATTTATTCATTTCTTTCTTTCTTTATGTATTTAAACATAAACCACCAACAGAGACATCCCCCATTTACAGGTGAATTTTATACAACGTAATGCGCTTTTTAAAGAACAGAATTTGTAAATAAATAACGATAAAGTAGTGTTTACAAAACTGGAAAAATTGTATAAAAAGAACAAACACGATGATTGATATAACAAATATAGTGTGCTTGCTGTTTGCACCGGCATATTTAGTATAAACATTAATGTTATTATACAGAAATACAAGTTTTCTAACATAGTATTTGAACAAGAACCTGTTATCCCTTTATAGATTGGTGGTCACTTTAATAACCACCTGCTCATAAGGTCATATTTTAACTTAATTTACAATGAAAGTGATCCTTATGTGCTGTCTGGCCGCTAAACGCATTAAGAAAGAAAGATTATTTATATTATAATTATCCTCGTATTACAATTCCTTTGTAAGGTATTCATGGTTTCTTAATGATCATCTAATGGGCTGCCAATTCTACCCGTAATGTCATATTCGCTTACTTCTACCCTTTTGGAACAATACTTACAAGATCTTTATATTTAATCTCGCGGGGAAATTTAGATTTGCTTGGTCTGTACATGTGGTAATAATAAGGGAGGGAAAAGAACTTCATTAAGGTGAGTTCGAGATTTGAAGTTCCTAAATGTTTATACATTTCTAAATACTTGAGTATGATTTGAGCTGATGATGTCCATTCAAGAACGAAACACCCACTCCAGTTTCAACATTAACACAGTTAGTTCATACAGCGTTCTGTGAACCGAGCAGTTTTCAATGCCGAAAACATTTCTTGGCAGACGAAGTAGGGGACAATTGTGGATTTTCCTCACTTTAGGCGAAAGTTGAAGATGTAAAGGGCCAGGAATACTCTCAGATTTTGAATCTTCACATTTAGAATATCACTTCCGGCCTAAATGTAGTTCCGGAAAACACTCGTTTCCTCAAATACTACCCCATGTGTACATTGGTTCAATTCTCTGAGGACTCATTTGTTTTTTTTTAAATGTCCACACCGAATTTAGATGCATGGGCTCCACATTAGCGCTCGTAGTGGCAAACTTGTAATCTAATCGACTGGATAACGATGAGTAAGGGGAGGATTGTAATAAAGAATATATTCTCATACTTCTCGCAGCTCTTGTTTTCAGCATTGAACTTGGGAGATTGTTCACAGTTCTGTCAATTAAAACCTTGTCCTTATTCAGCAGTAGATATCGATAATCGCACAGTGACGCCGGCCGCTCGATCAGAGCACTCGCCTTGACACCTGAACGAACGTCGCATTAGGTGGCACTTTAATTGTACTTCTGTCTGCACGAGAAGTAATTACATTTCTTCACCTGAAAGGTACTGTGCGTTCATGTCCCTCTTAAACCTTAATTAAACGTCGTCAGGACATTGTTCGCCCTTCCTTTAGTTCACAGTATTAGAGAGATCAACTTTATTTTCTGTTTCCATGAGAACTGCAGTACACGGTTATTACCTGACTATTTATGCTTCATTAATTTACTTTTCCTCACTCTTGAAAGGAGTAAGTTTATTAAAACGAGATCGACGTGGTTTTAAGGAAAGAGCGCGCGCTTGCTCGAAAGACAATTAGAATTAGTTTTGCCTTTACGAAAGTCAGATGATGATCATCGTCATCCACATCACAGCCTTACGGTTACACTTCCGTCACACATTTTGTCGCATTTTAAATTATACAAATTTTCGGATCATCCCGAGATATAAAACATGTGTATGTCAAATTCTGACCTTTAAAGCCATGTGACTCGGCGATTGTAACTCCTAACAGTTACCCTGAAACCCTTAAAACCTTCAGCAGCGGTTAACCTGACATTGTTATGAGGCCCTTTTCTGTCAAATGTTGAACAGGCTGCAGTTAAGGTGATGGCGGTGATGACTTTTAAAGAGAAAATACAACTGCGCAAACACGCTCTATTTAGTTTAACACTAAGCAAAGAGAGAAAATAGAAGTTGTCCGTCTCTTAGAAAAACGAACGTGTCGACAACGAAGGGAGTGCAAATGAAAGACTCCCTAGGCCTAGCATGCTCCAATACCGTCGGGGTCGAAAAAAAACAAGAGTTGACCAAGAGAGATCGGATGAGACTGAGGAGCCGGGCACACGTACGCTAAGGTTTCCATGGTCTCCCACCTACGCTCCGAAGTTAAGATCCCCTGGCGCCCCTTCTAGTCCCCTTTTACGACAGGCACGGGATACCACGAAAGTATTCTACCGCCCTCATCCACAGTTTGATGTAGGGATAAGGCTTCAATCTAAAACAATTCTCAAAGTAAGCTATTACAATATTCTAGACCATGTTCTTTGAATTTTGCGTCGTAAACGGGATTATGCATTGTCTTACGTTAGGCACGGATACCTCCCCGTGTGGGTAGAATAACAGCCACGGTATCCCCTGCCTGTCGTAAAACGGCTTCCAGGGGCTCTCAACTTGCAAGCGTGGGTTGCCGACCACAAGACCCTGAGCTGAGACCTGGCATTGCTTCCAATTACTTGAGCCAGGCTCCTCACTTTCATCTATCCTATCCGACCTCTCTTGGTCAACTCTTGTTCTTTCCAAACCCCAACGGTATTAGAACACTCGAGGCTTAGGGAGTCTTTCATTTTCACGCCATTCATGGCCCTTGTCTTTCTTTGGCCGATACCTTCATTTGTGTAAGTAGATCCCTACAATTTTTTCTCTCTGATTATTGTTATATAGAGAATGGTTGCCTAGTTGTACTTCCTCATAAATCAATAATCACCACCACCACCACCACCATCTTCGGAGCCCACATGCAAGCAGTCAATCAAGTGAAAACAATAAAGGACAGCAACAGGTAGTCGACGACGCATCATTTCTTTCCCTGAAATATGGGAGAGAGGGCAACAGACTGCTGCAAATGTCTATTATTCGTCAGATCTTAGGAGTATCTCCTTAAAACTACACCACATACAAGTCTTCCACTAAGGTGCTCCGCATTTCCGAGGAGAGAATAACCAGTTACAACGGGACATTCTCAAAGTACACAGCAGGTATGTCTTTTCTGCACTCCGAAACTTGTATGGTATCAATCTACAGAATGTAAGTGATTTGAACGGTTAACGAAGATCGTTAAAATTTCGTGGTGCTAAATCCTAAGAAACGACGGAACCAGAAAACTTTCGACTTTAAAGGAAGTAATAATCTACCCTTTACAGTAAATTGTGTCAACCAGGGTTGTATAAGACTTGTCATCTGCTGTTAGGAGTAGTCTCTGTAGCAACACGCTGCCACACTGGAGGTTAGTTTCACAGAGCCTTGCCACTTGGTGTGGGAATGATGGGGCTACGAACATGTTCACCTGTTTCTGTACATATCCTGTTAGAGCTCGCAGTCTCATGTTGTTTGGGTCCGTCCGTGCTCGTGCTATACATCTAAGTGCAAGCACACTCACATAAATTAACGTCTAAGCGGATTATGGTCTTAAAACAATGTTTTAAAGTTTGATTACATACCTCTTCCTGGGTTCAGACTCCACCACCTTACCGACTATCAGCAGTAGAAGTTAAACATAGGCAAGAAACATAAAGGGCAACAAAAAAAATAACACGTTAAGTGTCTTAACACATACCTTAAGTAATAAAACTAATTACCCAGGGACAATGAACCGAAATAAATACTGGTATGGCAATACATGCTAATCTACAATGAAGAAAACAAGTTTCTCATAGTGAACATAATTTATGTGTTCATGATGTGGCTTACTGTAGTCACGTTCTAGTTGGTAAACCATGGGCAACGGCTGAGTGGCCCAGTAAGTGGTCTTGAGAGTCGGGATACCAGTTGCTATGGAATGGGAGTGGGCATGTTCTGAGTCATGGCCCTCCTTGTGTTCAGGCGGCTAGGACTATACAGTCCACCGGTGGTCCATAACACGTTAGAGGAGAGATCCTCACTTAAACTATGTGCAAGTACGGTAGCATCCCGCTTCATGAATTTACGCAGCTCAGAACATTTTAAGCAAGCCTCTGACCTATGGGAGTAACGGAGTCCCAAACCCATTTGACAGGCGAGGGACTCCTTGGAAACAACTTGGCGAATGAAATGGAATTTGATGGGGAGCTATCAATATGAATGGGGCTTCTGGAAGAAACAAAGTAGAACTGGCTGAGTCAGCAAAGAGGATGCATTTGGATGTGCTAGGAGTAAGTGATATTCGGGAAAGGGGAGATAACGAGGAAGAGATAGGAGATTATGAACTGTAATTGATGGGTGTCAGAAAGGGAAGGGAAGAGTCTGGGGTAGAGCTCTTTATCAGGAATACCATTGCACGCAACATAGTTTCTGTTAGGCACGTAAATGAGCGAATGATGTGGGTATATTTGTCAGTTGGATGAATTAGGACTAGAATCGTCTCCATGTATTCACCATGTGAGGGTGCAGATGAGGATGAAGTTGACAAGTTTTATGAAGCATTGAGTGACATCGTGGTCAGGGTCAACAGCAAGAATAGAATAGAACTCAAGGATACGAAAGGGTGATTTGTAAATGTTGGGAAGATATGGAAGCTAATGGGAATGGGAAGCGTTTGCTGGACTTCTGTGCTAGTATGGGTTCAGCTGTTACGAATACATTTTTGAAGCATGAGGCTATTCACCGCTACACAGGGGAAGCTAGGGGTACCAGATCCATAATGGACTATATCTTAACCGACTTCGAATTCAGGAAATCTGTTAGGAATGTACGAGTTTTCCGTGGATCTTTTTATGATACAGACCACTATCTGACCTGTAGTGAACTAAGTATCTCTAGGCCTAGGGTAGAGAAAGTGAAATCTGTCTGCAAACGAATAAGGGTAGAAAATCTCCAGGAAGAGGAAATTAAACAGAAGTACGTGGATATGATTAGTGAGAAGTTTCGAACAGTAGACAGTAAGCAGGTGCAGGATACAGAAAGTGAATGGTTTGCATACAGGGATGCTGTAGTAGAAACAGCAAGGGAATGCCTAGGAACAACTGTGTGTAAAGATGGGAAAAGGCGAACATCTTGCTGGAATAAAGAAGTGAGAGCAGCTTGTAAACGTAAAAAGAAGGCTTATTCGAAATGGCTCCAAACAAGGGCCGAAGCAGACAGGGAATTGTACGTAGATGAAAGAAACAGAGCGAAACAAATAGTTGTTGAATCCAAAAAGAAGTCATGGGAAGATTTTGGTAATAACCTGGAAAAGCGAGGTCAAGCAGCAGGGAAACCTTTCTAGACATTAATAAAGAATCTTAGGAAGGGAGGGCAAAAGGAAATGAACAGTGTTTTGAGTAATTCAGGTGAACTCATAATAGATCCCAGGGAATCACTGGAGAGGTGGAGGGAATATTTTGAACATCTTCTCAGTGTAAAAGGAAATCATCATGGTGGTGTTGCGAACAGCCAAGCTCATGGGGAGGAGGAAAATAATGTTGGTGAAATTACGCTTGAGGAAGTGGAAAGGATGGTAAATAAACTTCATTGTCATAAAGCAGCAGGAATAGATGAAATTAGACCTGAAATGGTGAGGTGTAGTGCGTAGGAATGGATTAAATGGCTTCATAGAGTAGTAAAATTAGCATGGAGTGTTGGTAAGGTGCCTTCAAATTGGACAAAAGCAGTAATTGAACCTATCTATAAGCAAGGGAACAGGAAGGATTGCAACAACTATCGAGGTATCTCATTGATTAGTATACACACAATAATTCACAATGATTGGAATTTAATTACCTCTGTAATCTATAGAGTAAAAGGTACAATGTCAGGTCTTTACGAGTAGTCATAGTGGGGATCGACTTCCGTTCTGCTTGTAAGCAGGTCCGTACAGTGGTGTTCGTGTGTCCATGTGTTCCATCTGTGAGAGGACATTTAGAGCTGAACTGCCTCACACACATATTATAGCGCACAGTAATGAGACGCCGTTTGCTTGTCTAATTTGCGACACTGAATTGAGATTGCATTTTGCAGGGCACAGTGATGAAAAGTCTTCTGTTTGTCTAATTTGCAACACTCTGTTGAACATGCCTCGTCCGCTTGTAGGTGCACGCGGTTCCTCTTTACCAGTCTTTAGCGAGTGCGGTAATGGATATTGTTCTTGCGGTGCAGTTGATGAGGTGGTACCTGGGGCATTTTCCACTACAGAGCCGGCAGGTACATTCTTCGTCTGGTTCGTGGTATCCAGCGGTTTGGCATACCTTTCCGTGGAACCCGTGGACGGCGAATCGGGTGAAGGTGTGGCGTAGGTTGAAGCCTGGCCCTTTCCATTCGTCGTTCCTCACTGCCTCAGTTTCGTAGAATTCTTCCGGGATTTGCTGTGCTTTTCGTCGTCTTTCTTCCAGGACTGCGGCGGATGCTTCGGTCTCGGGAAGGTTGAAGGAGGTTTTTATGTCCTCTAGGAAGAACGGCTCATCCACCAGGGTGTACACCAGTCTGTTCTTTGTATATTTTGATAGTTGGAGGATTCGCTTGAGGTATCTGGCTTTGATATTTTCAATCCTTTTTAGATTCGCTGTGGTTAGTTTGTTCCAGACTAATTGTATACCGTACGTGGCTACCGGGGCAACTTTAAGTTTGAACAATCCCACGGCCGTTTTCACTGATAGATTCTGGAGCTTGGGGATTTCGAACATTGCTCTAGTTGCTGCTATCGCTCTTTCTTTGACGTGTAGTGTGAAAGTTGCTCCTGTAGTCTGGAGCGTGATACCTAGGTACTTGAATGACGATACTATTTCTAGCTGGTCCCTGCCGTTTGAGAAAACGTCGTCTTTTGCGAGTCTTCCTCCTCTTCTAAATTTCATCACTTTTGTTTTCTCACTGTTGATACTTAATGAGTTTTTGTCTGCCCATTCTTGTAGGTTATTGAATGCCTTCCGGATTGCGATGGGGTTTCTTGATAGCAGAGCCATGTCGTCGGCATACATTACAAGATTGACCCCTGCTGGTTCTGTTGCACTTGCGATGTCGGCTGTCATCAGGTTGAACAATACCGGGCTCATTGGGTCTCCTTGGAGTACTCCTTTGGTCTGCGTTATAGGTGTTGAGATTGTTGTCCCGTCGTGGATTTTCACGTAGTTTACATTAAGTATAACTTTTATGATTTCCAATTCATGCTGCAAGTTGGTTGGTGTTAGTGTTGCTTCCAGTTTTCCTATTAGTATCTTCCTGTCGATGCTGTCGAAGGCCTTTTGATAGTCGATGAATATAGTGTACAGTGGTGTGGATGGTTGTGCTAGAGCGGTGTCTATTTCATTTGTTACTTTCCCTATGGCTTGTAGTGTTGACTTTCCGTCCATGAATCCGTATTGGTTGGGTGGTATCTCTTCTATTATTCTTGGTCTGATGCGAGCCATGATGGCCTTTGAGAACATTTTGAAGATATTGCACTCCAGGGCGATTCCTCGGTATGAGCTGGGATCATCCCTATTGCCTTTGCCTTTGTACAGTGTGTATGGCCATTGGCTGAAATAAATTATTACTAAATATTTATTCATTGATTAGTATACCAGACAAAGTATTCACTAACATCTTGGAAGGGAGGGTGCGATCAGTTGTTGAGAGGAATTTGGATGAAAACCAGTGTGGTTTCAGACCACAGAGAGGCTGTCAGGATCAGATTTTCAGTATGCGCCAGGTAAGTGAAAAATGTTACACGAGAGGAATAGGCAGTTGTGTTTATGTTTCGTAGATCTAAAGAAAGCACATGACAGGTTAACGAGGGAAAAGTTGTTCGCCATATTGGGGGACTATGGAATTAAAGGTAGATTATTAAATTCAATCCAAGGCATTTATGTTGACAATTTAGCTTCAGTGAGAATTGATGGTAGAATGAGTTCTTGGTTCAGGGTACTTATAGGGGTTAGACAAGGCTGTAATCTTACACATTTGCTGTTTGTAGTTTACATGGATCATCTGTTGAAAGGTATAAGATGGCAGGGAGGGTGGAAATGTAGTAAGCAGTCTGGCCTATGCTGACGACTTGGTCTTAATGGCAGATTGTGCCGAAAGCCTGCAGTCTAATATCTTGGAACTTGAAAATAGGTGCAATGAGTATGGTATTAAAATTAGCCTCACGAAGACTAAACTGATGTCAGCAGGTAAGAAATTCAACAGGATTGAACGTCAGATTGGTGATAGACAGGTAGAACAAGTCTATAATTTTCAAGTATTTAGGTTGTGTGTTCTCTCAGAATATAAATATTGTAAGTGAGATTGAATCAAGGTGTCGTAAAGCTAATGCAGTGAGCTCGCAGTTGCGATCCACAGTATTCTCTAAGAAGGAAGTCAGCTCCCAGGCGAAACTATCTTTACATCGGTCTGTTTTTAGACCAAACTTGCTTTACGGGAGCGAAATCTGGGTGGACTCAGGATATCTTATTCATATGTTAGAAGTAACAGACATGAAAGTAGCAAGAATTATTGCTGCTACAAACATGTGGGAACAATGGCAGGATGGTACTAGGAATGAGGAGATAAAGGCTAATTTAGGAATGAACTCTATGGATGAAGCTGTACGCATAAACCGGCTTCGGTGGTGGGGTCATGTGAGGCGAATGGAGGAGGATAGGTTACCTAGGAGAATAATTTACTCTGTTATGGAGGGTAAGAGAAGAAGTGGTAGACCAAGACGACGATGTTTGGACTCAGTTTCTAACGATTTAAAGATAAGTCGTATAGGACTAAATGAGGCCACAACACTAGTTGCAAATCGAGGATTGTGGCGACTTTAGTAAATTCACAGAGACTTGCAGACTGAACGCTGAAGGGCGTAACAATCTATAATGATAATGTATGTATGTATTTTATGAATAGAATAAAACCATCAGTATCAGGGAAATCGTCCAAGAAAAAACACCCAATTTAGGTTACAATAATTAAAATCTAGAGATTAAATCTTAACGTACCGCCCGGACGGAGAAATAAAATAAAATGGTACCTTAGCATAACTTCTAAACAACCAAAATCTCTTACGAAATTTTTAACATGTTTCATGCATCTCGTCTTCCAATAACATTTTCATTTCACCGTATTTCATTAACTTACACAAATATTTTCATTACTATGAAAGCATCTAGGCAGAATAAGTGACCACCATGGAGATTCCACACGGCCCCCGGTACGTGCCTCGCGGATCACAAAATAGCAGGCATAAACAAACAGAAGGCCAGAAATATATGAGTATCAAAAGGTTGATGAATAATTAAAATCTCATAAAACAAGGATAACTAGATGAAAAATCACCAAGAAGCGAACCAATATCCGCACACATTTTTTTAACACAAAATCACAACTTCATCAAACAGCATCAAACAGTAACTATCACCAACGGGACCATTTGCCATGGTGACGTGAACACGCCAAGTGACCTCGGCACCCACAAAAACATAAATCAAAACAAAAATGGTCTAACACGGAAGGTGTCAAAAAAGGAATAAACTACAAATCTACGGCAAAAATTAAATAAGAAGAAACAGAAGTTAATGAGAAATAGCAACGAATCAAGGGACTGGGACCCAAGTGAAAATTACACACAGAGTAGTTTTATAGAATTACTCAATAGATTTTTCTTGTAAATTTTCCAATTAACCACACTCTTCCTTTTCACGAAACGTTTCGGACATATAACTAAGTACATTAGAGAAATGTAAGGTAACTAAAACAACTGGACGACTTAACGAATTCGAGACCAAGGACAAGAATTTCAACTCATTTTTCTTCACGCAGCAGGAAGCAGATCAAGGATAGAAATGAAGAAGTTGAAGTTTGCAGGAGTATATAATATCCATTACTCACATAAAATAAAAAAAATACTTGAAGATATAAATTGAAAATAAAAGGGGACGTTCCCAGAGTCTGGTAAAGCAGCACTAAGGACCAAATCCTTATGCAGAACAGTGTCATCCTGTATATATATGGTAGATCGCTACGTGATTCAGAAGTGAGGACGCAACAAGCCTTGCCTCTATCGTGCTCCAGCTACCACTCATGGCAGGCAGTATGGCCCATAGTGAGAGACTTGCTACAACTTAGGGCACAAGATCGTACCAGACACAAGTTTAAGAATAATAGCAGAGGGCTCCAATAGCGAAGATGATATCAACGTCACGCAGAAGGTAATGCAGCGCGCAAATAATTTGCGAATTATACCAATTTCTACAGCACGAATGCTATTTCCAAAAATATGTCACAGAATAAACACGTCATCAACGTGATAAGAGTGAACTTTTATATTAATGAAATTTTTAGTGAACTATGGCCAGTGGACACATTAAGCGTATAATATTGGTACTGGAAGAAGTCTGCGAAAGTGATTTAGAACCAAACTCTGAGGAATCAGCCTGAGAAGAGGAAGATAGTGTTTCGCATGAGCCCTTCAGACAAGCAACTCAATGTCCTAGGGATATGATATAGGTAAATAAATTATAGTTAAATATGGGAATGTATTCTTTATTTATTCGTAAAAATTTAAATCCCTTTCTTACCATCGTTATGTGGTCGATCATATTAACAGTTTTACTCTCCCTGCCAATGTGAGATACTGTACAGTTTCACTCAAGCACTTATAACTACATTGTGGGTGGACATTTTTCAAAAAATCAAAAGAGGCCTGAGGGTATTGAACCAAGGACATATTACAGGAACAATAATATTGTGTAAATAAGTTAATTTAGTTAGGATTGTAATTGTTACCGTGTTTTGGTGGTAGTTATGCATGAAAGAAGGTGCTGGGTGGTGAATAGGTCTCAAGCTACTAAAGTGAAATTAATTTTAAAATTTAACAAGGTTATATTTTCTTTGCAAAATTAGGTAACAACAAATAGAACAGGTACTTAGTAGCCGAAACACGATTGAAAAATACATTTACATAGGTACCCCGTTTGGGGCTTCAAAAGTCAGAAACATAATTCTTGAGCAAGGAGCCCAACCTTACAATGAACACCATACAACAAAGGGGCCGAAAACCCCCAAACATGCCAGAAACATTTGCTTCCAATCACGCCCAAAAGCCTCCTTGAGGCAGAGACACAATTTTCAATAAAGGGCAACTTCCCCTTAAAATACAAGCCTATCATAGGCCACTCCAAACTCCACTTTTAAGCTGTCCGCCAAGGACGTATACACAGGGGTAAAATACCCAACCTACTGAGGTCTGTTAAATGACAGAAAGGTTAATACATGACCTCTAAAATACAATTTGAGAGGAGGCGAACTTGCACTCCTAATACACTTTGCTTAAGACCTACTTGGCACTAGGCCATTAATACAAGGGCTAATCCCATACTACAGAGGTGACTTAATAGCAATTTACATTACATTACGGAAGAATTGGTTGAGAAAAAAATAGTTCACCTCAAGACGATGTGAGTGGGAGCTCGAGAGGGTTAAGCACTCTCTATCCCGATATGTCGTTTGAAAGATAGAATAGATACCAGTAGTTTTTACATTTTAAAGGAAAGTTACATGGTGGAAGGCCTAGAACCCGCCCCGAAAGTTAAACTGCTGAGCTAGCAAAGAAAGAATTTATTAATCGGCCATTACCTTATTGTTGACGGCTGGAGAAGAAAGAGGCGCTTCCCGCCCCCTGCTGTGTACCTTACGCACTGAAAGATGGAACAGAAGTGGCCCGGAGACCCGAAAATCAGCAGTTTATATCCTCTCGCGGAAGGTTCTAGGCGTTAGGGGAAAGAAAACACCCTTCCACAAACTCTTTATTGGGTAGGACCCCGCAACAGATTCAAGTTGGGGGAAGATACACCAGATTGGTCAGAAATTAATAGAAGAAATTCGGGATAGGATACATTCATAACAAGGGGAAGAAAGGGGTAAATATTGCCAACTTAAACAATGACAGAAAGAAATTTAACAAAGAACAAACTCTTGAAATTAAATTTTCTCAAAAAAAAAAAAAATAGTTCTTTGACCCCGCACTAGGTTGCACTATTGTAGATCTTCAGTAGTGTCCTCTAGAAGAGAAAGTTCACACTTCTTACTTCAAGCGAAACAAAACCACATCAAAAGTGACACAGTTCTAAAACTCCAAAATTTACAGGTAGTGACATCTTCTGAGAAGGTAGAAAATTAATACCGTCCATAAAGTTCAGACTTCCTCCAGCAGAGGAGTTTTAACTGGCGCGCATTTAAATTAGCGGCGTGGAGGTGTACCACCCGGTACAGACCTCCCCCCCCCCCACAAAAAGTTCCTCCAAGGGGTAACACAGAAGAACATAAACTTTTGTTTGAAAATAAGGTCCAAGTTTTGATGTTGATATTAAAATAAATTGCAGAAGTATTTGAGAAATTCCAAAATTTTGTTGTTGCAGGTGAGGCAAGGTCTTTCTGTTTGTAGTAGTTGAATTCTGAAGATAAACTTTTAATACTTAAAAGTGAAGAAAAATTTTGCAATGTCCACCAAATATTGCTGTTGAATTCCCAAGTGTAGTCATCTCTTATAGTGACTGTCCATGTAGTTGATGTAGGCTAAGTTGGATGGCCAGACCGGCCGTTGCAGCTTGCGTCCAAAGGTAACCGCTCGGACTCCTCCAGTACCCTGAGATACCGCTCGCCCGCACTATGAGGGGAGCAGAGGTGTTGAAGCACGCCGCGCCCGCGGTGAACATATACAGGCTGCGGGCAAGTAGCAGGTCGTGCGCCGCACATCAGCCTAGGCCGGGAGGAGAGCTCCGGCTCGCCGTGCACATGTCGTCCTCGCTGGGGCCGAGGGGGCCCGTCCTCGAACCCAGCCGCGGGACAGCGCCGCGCGGCTGCGGGGGCACTGAAACATTAAAGCTAGGCGGCAGAATTGTGTTGGACTATCATCTTCTTTGAGGGTACAGGCTTGTGGAGAGGTTGAGGGGCCAGCGGCGTGCAAATATCCATGGCATAAGTTAAGCCACTGTGTAAGGTGGAGCAGGAGACGGGAGCGTGGTAATGGCCGTGGCAAGGACAGGATGGCAGTTTAACGGATCGGGGCAGGTTTTACAAAAGGCTTACATCTAAAACCAAAATATTACAGAAGGGGCAGAATGCCTTAAAAGCGAAACTCAAAAAAAATATATATATAACCTTCATATCCTTTCAAAATAATATGAAGCAAGTTAACACAGAAATTACACCGGTTTCACCTGGGACAGGTGAACCCTAAATATCCTCTCGGTGGCTGGATTGCTTAATAACAACGTAACCGGGGTGAGGAAATCGAGGATAACACATGGCCCAAAGAATCTGGGGGCAAGCTTGCCCGCGGGAACAAAATTTTTGACCATTACTTGGTCACCTACCTTTAAAGGGGTGGGTCTCCGTCCACGATCATACCTTTCCCTGACCTTTTCATGAGATACTTTAAGATTAGCTTTAGCCTTCTTCCAAAGATCTTTAATGTTGTCCGGATCTATTGTCTCGGGCAAAATGTCACTCAGAGACCAGAGGTTAGAGAGCGGCGTGTTGGGAACAAACTTAAACATCAAAGAGGCTGGAGTAAACTTGTGAGATTCATGAACCGCCGAATTCAAAGCAAAAGCTATCCAATGCAGGGACGTGTCCCACCTGGAATGATCTTCATGATGATAGGCAATAAGTGCGGACCTGAGATTACGGTTAACCCGTTCAGCCAGGGATGGTTGAGGGTAATAAGCAGAAGTCGTTACATGAGAGATGGACAAGTCAAAACAGAATTGAATGGATGAAAACCATAACGGTATAAGTGACATTTTGGTCATTCAGAGAAAAAGGCATTTAAACATCTTCAACACTCATATAAAGCATGCTATTTGTAGTTATACCACCCATCACTAGAGCGCAGAATATTAACGCTATCACTTGTATCTCTTTGCTGGTGAAAGGATACATTCTCCCGGAGTTACATCCTGCACCTAACTAATTTTTTGAAAAATGTCACTTATACCGTTATGGTTTTCATCCATTCAATTTACGAAAAAGATTAGATGTAAAAGCCTTAGCATTATCAGATACAATATATTGGCACGGACCAAAAGAAGCAAAAATAGAATTTAAGCAAGTAATTGTAGACTGAGCGGTAGCCAGCTTAGTCGGAAATAACCACGCAAATCTTGTAAAACCATCTACGCATACAAAGATGAACTTGTTGGCATTCCCCTTTGACTGGGGGAAGGGTCCTACATAATCAATATACAGGCGTTCCATGGGGCGCGACGCTTGCTGACAAGACAAGAGGCCTACCTTGGTGGACATGGTCGGTTTACTGAGCAAACAAGATTTACAAGCTTTTACAAGTTCACGAATTTCGCCGTCCATACCTTTCCAGATGAACATTTCACGAATCTTTTCGCGGGTTTTAAAGATTCCAAGATGCCCTCCTAATGGGGTCTCATGATAATACTTGAAGATCATAGGTACAAGAACCGCTGGAACAACAACTTTCATCAACTTATCATGCCTCGAAGGGCAACATAGAACACCATTCCTCAGAACATAAGGGACAGCATGTTCCCCAGAAGAAAGGGTTTCCATTATCGGAGAAAGCGTCGGATCTTCACGTTGGTATTTCTCAATATCCCTAAAAAGCATGGGAGCATCTGTTAAGATGGCATTAACACCAGATAGTATGGACTCGGAAGGTGATGAACTGTCGACCGGTTCGTGGGTCTCGACGTCGTTATGAAACATACGGCTGAGTCCATCAGCAACAACATTTTCGGTACCTCTGATATGTCTAACATCAAACTGGAAGGCGGAAATACGAATAGCCCAGCGGGCTATACGACCAGTACGACGCGGCCTACCTAAGACCCAGCTTAAGGCTTGATTATCTGTCTCCAGGTCGAATTTGACATGTTCCAGATAGAGACGGAACTTTTCTAAGGCAAATAAGACTGCCAACCCTTCGAGCTCATAGATGGAATACTTGGCTTCTTGAGCCGATAGAGTCCTAGATGCATAGGCGATGGGTCGCCTCCCTAGTTCAGTCTCTTGAAGAAGGACTGCAGCTACAGCTGACGATGACGCGTCCGTTTGGACGATGAATTTCTTTGAGAAATCAGGCATCGCAAGGACAGGGGCATTACAGAGAGCTAATTTCAGATCTTCAAAAGCGGCTTGTTGAGAAGGTCCCCACTCGAATTTGATGCCTTTCCTACGAAGAAGGTTTAAGGGCGCTGCTCTATTAGCAAAGTTAGGAATGAACTTTCTGAAGAAATTCACCATACCAATGAACCTGGCGATACCTTTAATGTCCTTGGGAGGTTTAAAATCACGGATGGCCTGTGTTCTAGAATGATCGACTGCTACACCATCGGGTGACACAATATACCCTAGGAATGACATAGAGGGCTAAGCAAAGGCAACCTTGGACAACTTAACAGTTAACCCAGCCTTACGAAGGCGATCGAGAACTAATCGCAGATGATCTAGATGTTCTTCAAAAGTCTCTGAAAATACGACGACATCATCTAAATAGTGATATAAGTACTCGAATTTGATGTCGGAGAAGACCCTATCTAGTAGCCTAGTGAGCACAGCTGCTCCCGTAGGGAGCCCGAAAGGCACGCGGTTGTATTCATATAAATTCCAGTCCGTGGCAAACGCTGTAAGGTGTTTAGACTCTTCGGCAAGGGGAATTTGATTATAGGCCTGATTTAAGTCCAAGATGGTGAAGAACTTGGCCTTACGAAACCATGAAAAACAAGAATGAAGGTCAGGAAGGGGCACAGATTGCAACACCACCTTCCGATTGAGAGCCCTGTAATCAATGACAGGCCTGAAGCCTCCTTGGGGTTTCGGGACTAGAAAAATAGGCGATGAATACGCCGACTTAGAGGGCCTAATAATACCATCCTTCAACATCTGATCGATAATTTCTTTCAGAGCCTTCATTTTAGGTGGAGATAGCCTATAAGGTGGAAAACGGGCAGGAATCGAATCCGTGACCTCAATTTTGTATTCAATAAGTTCAGTGACACCAAGAGTATCAGAGAACACCTCGGGAAACGACTGACACAGTTTGCGAATACTATCAGCCTGCTCCTCAGGTAGATGTCTAAGGTCTAACAACATCTCATCCTGGGTAGGCGAAATAGAAGAACATGACACAGAATTACACTTTAATAGTGGTATTTTACAACTAGAAGCAAATTTGAATGTGCACGACCTAGACTGGAGATCGAGCACAAGACCAGTGTGAGAAATAAAGTCAGCTCCCAATATAATGGGGCAAGACAATTGCTTGGCCACAAACAATTTAATTTTCCATGTAAACTTAAAAATACGAATCTTGACCAGTAAGGAACCTAGAATTTCTAATGGAGATGAATTAGCCGAAACGTATTGAACAGGAGAAGAGACATAGTCAGGAAGTTTACAAACCGATTTCAATTTAGAATACCATTCAGCCGAAATAATCGAACAAACACTGCCTGAATCTAAGAGAGCTGTTATAGGCTCGTTATTTAACTCAATCTTAAGAAAAGGAACAGGTGCGGGGGTATCCGCCGCAATCCTAAGACATTCTTTAGGGCATTCAAAAGATGAATTTGAAGGCTGATCGTTCTCTGCATTTACAACCTGTTTACTAGGGGCTGAGTCTCGGGAAGATGGATTAGTCGACTCAGCCGAAGCCACTAGTCACTTTTTATTATTGGCATAGGTGGAATTTGCACCAGAAGTTGAGCAGGAGGGGGTGCTATTTGAGTTGGGACAGTTCTTGGCAATATGTGAGAAAGCCCCACATTTAAAACAGCCTTGTGATGACCCGGCTCCATTCCTTGTCCCACTTGACTTGATCAGCGGACACTTGTTGCGCAGATGGTCAGGCGACCCGCAAGCATAACATTTACGGGGATTGACTGGTCGGCGAGGTGGAGGCCGAGTGTTACTAAAGGAAGGCGGGGGTTCTTTCGCGACACGCAAAGAATCGGCGTATCTAACTCCTTCCGCTGAGACGGCCAATGCTTCAAGTTCAGAGAAGGTTTGCGGGCACGCCGCGAAACACAAATATGACCTATAGGGAGGTGAAATTCCCTCTACAATAGCCTGTACAAGCTGATCTTCAGGAAAATGAAGGGCAAACACCCTAGTATAAAACTTAATGTCCTGTATGAAATCAGCCAAGTTTTCATCCAAGCGCTGTACACGATAATAGTACTTCTGAATAAGGGAGGACCTGGCCCTAGCCGGGATGAAGTTAGCTAGCAAATGGGCATGGAAATCCTCAATAGATGATTGCTCGGCAATGGCTCTAACTATTTTGTCAGAGAGAATACCAATAGCATACGGATAGATAATTTGCAATATTTGACATGGAGAAAGAGAAAAAACAAGGGCATGATCCTGAAATTCCACTAGAAATCTTAAAAATGAAATTACGTCACTGGTGGTATTAACGGAAAACTTAGATATACCTCTGAGCAACATTGCCAATGGATGAGGCAAGCTACTAAACCCGGGTGACATAGTAGGTAAAGGTTTCGATGGCAAAGAAGTTAATTCAGAACGGATGTTACTCAGCGATGCACGGCGTTCAGACTCGTTGTCCAATGGGGCAGAGATAGTTTGAGCAGCGATGGTTTTCCTATTTACTTCTCCCTTAGCAGGTTCTTCCTCGCTACCTACATTCACTATGGTGGGCTGATCAGATTTGGGAGGAACTTCCCCAGTTAACAATTGAGTGACCTTACTAGATAATTCGGAAATATTTTCCAGGAGCGTACTGGCTTCCTTCCTCTGAACGTCATTCAGTTTTAGAGACAACAGATCGTTAACCCTATTCGAAAAATGATATAGCCTGCCTTGCACACGCTTAATTTGATTCGGAGACGGATCATTTTCATCAAAAAAACTAACTACAGAAGCTAGCCCAGTAACATTCTCCGTGATCGTGGAAAGAGAATCGTCAATTTCTTTCTCTCCCAAATTGGGGATGGAAATGGGCAAATCAAGGGACTCTCTAAGCTTGTTAGTGTCTACTGCAACCGTGCCTCCAGATTGCACATTTCTGATAGTTAATTCATAGATCAACTCCTCCTTGCGCAAGTAGTTAAGAAGGAGAACATCGCGAGGGCCGGGCATGATGACCGAACAATTTTGAAAAGTCAAAAAAAATTCCAGCAACTGAGAAAATGGTTAGAGTTCGGATCAAAACAATGTCTAGCCATCAAAAGGGGCTAAATTGAGACCCATTCAACCACGCTCTGCTACCACTTGTTACCGTGTTTTGGTGGTAGTTATGCATGAAAGAAGGTGCTGGGTGGTGAATAGGTCTCAAGCTACTAAAGTGAAATTAATTTTAAAATTTAACAAGGTTATATTTTCTTTGCAAAATTAGGTAACAACAAATAGAACAGGTACTTAGTAGCCGAAACACGATTGAAAAATACATTTACATAGGTACCCCGTTTGGGGCTTCAAAAGTCAGAAACATAATTCTTGAGCAAGGAGCCCAACCTTACAATGAACACCATACAACAAAGGGGCCGAAAACCCCCAAACATGCCAGAAACATTTGCTTCCAATCACGCCCAAAAGCCTCCTTGAGGCAGAGACACAATTTTTAATAAAGGGCAACTTCCCCTTAAAATACAAGCCTATCATAGGCCACTCCAAACTCCACTTTTAAGCTGTCCGCCAAGGACGTATACACAGGGGTAAAATACCCAACCTACTGAGGTCTGTTAAATGACAGAAAGGTTAATACATGACCTCTAAAATACAATTTGAGAGGAGGCGAACTTGCACTCCTAATACACTTTGCTTAAGACCTACTTGGCACTAGGCCATTAATACAAGGGCTAATCCCATACTACAGAGGTGACTTAATAGCAATTTACATTACATTACGGAAGAATTGGTTGAGAAAAAAATAGTTCACCTCAAGACGATGTGAGTGGGAGCTCGAGAGGGTTAAGCACTCTCTATCCCGATATGTCGTTTGAAAGATAGAATAGATACCAGTAGTTTTTACATTTTAAAGGAAAGTTACATGGTGGAAGGCCTAGAACCCGCCCCGAAAGTTAAACTGCTGAGCTAGCAAAGAAAGAATTTATTAATCGGCCATTACCTTATTGTTGACGGCTGGAGAAGAAAGAGGCGCTTCCCGCCCCCTGCTGTGTACCTTACGCACTGAAAGATGGAACAGAAGTGGCCCGGAGACCCGAAAATCAGCAGTTTATATCCTCTCGCGGAAGGTTCTAGGCGTTAGGGGAAAGAAAACACCCTTCCACAAACTCTTTATTGGGTAGGACCCCGCAACAGATTCAAGTTGGGGGAAGATACACCAGATTGGTCAGAAATTAATAGAAGAAATTCGGGATAGGATACATTCATAACAAGGGGAAGAAAGGGGTAAATATTGCCAACTTAAACAATGACAGAAAGAAATTTAACAAAGAACAAACTCTTGAAATTAAATTTTCTCAAAAAAAAAAAAAAATAGTTCTTTGACTCCGCACTAGGTTGCACTATTGTAGATCTTCAGTAGTGTCCTCTAGAAGAGAAAGTTCACACTTCTTACTTCAAGCGAAACAAAACCACATCAAAAGTGACACAGTTCTAAAACTCCAAAATTTACAGGTAGTGACATCTTCTGAGAAGGTAGAAAATTAATACCGTCCATAAAGTTCAGACTTCCTCCAGCAGAGGAGTTTTAACTGGCGCCCATTTAAATTAGCGGCGTGGAGGTGTACCACCCGGTACAGTAATCATAAAGAACAGTAAAGGAACAGACGATTTTAGAATGAATTTTTGGAACTGGATTTAAGCTGGAAGTGATTGATAGAGCTGCTCACAATTTCAAACGTTTAGCTCTTCAGCTTTCGGCACAATTGAGCAAAATGCAGTTGTTCGTAGTCTGGACTTTTCCTGCCAATAAATGTTTTCAGCATTGAAGGACAATAAGACTGAAAATATTGTAAAACGCTTCTCTACCTAATTCATGCCAGGAATGTCTCATGCTATGATTGGCAACTTCCATTATAGAACATCAAGCGTGAGCGATTGTTTTATGAGGACAGTTTGTGCCATTTATTTAGAGTATTGTTCAATATCTAATAATTGCAAATGCCAGACGTCAGCAGTTTTGACTGTTATACATTCTACTGTAGTTTCACATCCTCTGACCTAAAATAAGATAGTGCGTCTCTATTTTGTACTTGGTGTAAATAAATATATAAATATAAATTCCAATTTATGATTTTATCATTACTAGTGTTATGTGTACTTACAATTAGAAACACTGATTTATCCACAAAATATTTCGCATTTCGTGTATAATGAAATTACTGATGGTTATTTTAATGACCACCATCCACTTTGGCACCCTGATGGTATCAACGTGGATGGTGGTTACTTAAATAACCACTTACTCATATTGATAATATTTTCGTACCTGAATTATTTCAAGTTTATTATCAAATTGAAATTACATACTTGATGTACTAAATTAACATTTGTGTTGATAATATAAAAAATATTATTAAAACCATTTCTGAATTCAATTATTTGAAGCTGCAATTCATGGAAGAATAAACTGCTAATGTCAAGAGCTCACTCAAAAACACACGTGTCATCAATGTTTGAAGTGGAAAAGAGTAAAGCAGTCAGCACAGAACTTCACTTCGGTTCAGCCTTTGTACGTCTTGTGGAACAGCCCATTGATGAAACACTGTCTGGCAGTATGTGCTATCCTCCGCATCGAATGCTACACAGTTCCTCATAGGAATTTTTCAAGTTATTGTCGCCTCCACTTCTGGAAATTTTGTTCTAAAAGATGAATATTGCGGGCATATATTAATTTTTCTTTGCATAATATGAACCATCTTATTACAAATTAATAAAGAACACTGCTTCCTACAGTACAGCAAAGCCTAACCTGCTTAACATTTTCAGCCATAACCTCTTTGCGCTAGATAATAAGGGAGTGTTCCTGTTGAAAAAAAGAAACCAATAAGGCTGAGTGAATGAAGATATCAGTATTACAAATACTACAGAACGAAAAATAGTCGTTTACAAATGTTATTACAAATATACCGCAGTGCGTGAAAGTACGCTTACCTAAATTAATTTGCAATTTTCAGCCTGCTTGATAACTACTCATCAGACATCTCACTCCAGAATCGTTCAAGTGATATCTTAGCAAAACATTTTGTCGGTAACAGTGCGCATGTACACGGGGTTAGACCGCAGAGCGGTAGTGGTCATTTATGGACCAAATATGCACTGTCAACTTCTACCATGTTCCTTCCGCTAATCTCTTCAAGCACATAAGGATCACTTTCATTGTAAATTAAGTTAAAATATGACCTTATGAGCAGGTGGTTATTAAAGTGACCACCAATCTATAAAGGGATAACAGGTTCTTGTTCAAATACTATGTTAGAAAACTTGTATTTCTGTATAATAACATTAATGTTTATACTAAATATGCCGGTGCAAACAGCAAGCACACTATATTTGTTATATCAATCATCGTGTTTGTTCTTTTTATACAATTTTTCCAGACAGGGATACCACCTCAATCACCTCACAGGCAGTGTTTTGCAGCATGAGACTTTGGCTCCTAGGGATACAACACGGGTGGAGGACTAGTACCTCGCCCAGGCGGCCTCACCTGCTATGCTGAACAGGGGCCTTATCGGCGATAAACAGATTGGAAGAGATAGATGTAGAAGGGGGAAGGAGGAGGCCGTGCCCTTCAAGTTAGTTACCATCCCGGCATTTGCGAGGAGAAGAAGTGGGAAACAACGGAAAACCACTATGAGGATTACTGAGGTGGGAATTGAACTCCCCTCTACTCAGTTGACTTCCTGATGCTGAGTGAACAGGTTCGAGCCCCAGTACCACTTTTCAAATTTCGTGCCAAAGGCGGTAATAAAACCAGGGCCTGCGTGGGTGGCAGCTAGTCCCACTAACCACTACAGCACAAACGGGAACATAATATTAATAATAGCAGAAATGAGAAGAACAACAAGGGAAGCACTAAAAATAAAACACCTAAAAGTGAAATACATCGCGTCATTGACCTAGCCATGGCAGCGGTCGTGACGTGGTGGAAGGTAAACGGACTGGCCAGCCAGCTGGACTCACGCCAATGACTATCGTGCCATTGACCTAGCCACGCCAGCGGTCGTGACGTGGTGGAAGATAAGCGGACTGGCCAGACAGCTGGACTCGCGCCAATGACTATCGTGTCATTGACGTCGCCACGGCAGCGGTCGTGACGTGGTGGAAGATAAGCGGACTGGCCAGCCAGCTGGACTCGCGCCAATGACTATCGTGTCATTGACCTAGCCACGCCAGCGGTCGTGACGTGGTGGAAGATAAGCGGACTGGCCAGCCAGCTGGACTCGCGCCAATGACTATCGTATCATTGACCTCGCCATAGCAGCGGCCGTGACGTGGTGGAAGATAAACGGACTGGCCAGCCAGCTGGACTCGCGCCAATGACTATCGTGTCATGAACCTAGCCACGGCAGCGGTCGTGACGTGGTGGAAGATAAGCGGACTGGCCAGCCAGCTGGACTCGCGCCAATGACTATCGTGTCATTGACCTCGCCATAGCAGCGGTCGTGACGTGGTGGAAGATAAGCGGACTGGCCAGCTAGCTGGACTCGCGCCAATGACTATCGTGTCATTGACCTCGCCACGGCAGCGGCCGTGACGTGTTGGAAGATAAGCGGACTGGCCAGCCAGGTGGACTCGCGCCAATGACTATCGTGTCATTGACCTCGCCATAGCAGCGGTCGTGACGTGGTGGAAGATAAGCGGACTGGCCAGCCAGCTGGACTCGCGCCAATGACTATCGTGTCATTGACCTCGCCACGGCAGCGGTCGTGACGTGGTGGAAGATAAACGGACTGGCCAGCCAGGTGGACTCGCGCCAATGACTATCGTGTCATTGACTTCGCCATAGCAGCGGTCGTGACGTGGTGGAAGATAAACGGACTGGCCAGCCAGCTGGACTCGCGCTAATGACACAGCGTCGGTTTTTCAGACACCTCAATTTCTACACTAGAGTGGGGAGAAAAGGGGACTGCATTAATTTCTAGATTTTAAGTTCCCAAGTATTTAAACAGAAAGAAACATAAATGATTATATATTTCTAAGTACTTCAGAGCGGGAATTAACAAAATTTAGTACCGAAAATTAGTTTCGGTAGACTGAAGAACAAAACTGAGTCAAGGCTGGAAAGAGATGGCTTCAGAAATAGAAATGCTCATACGTGGTCGCTACAGCCTGAGAAAACGAACATCTGGTAGCAGAAAATTAGGGGCTCCGGTTCAAAACCTCCAAAATATATAATTTGTAGTTTTGAGAAAAACGAGAAATATATATAGCGGGATAGCCGTTTAGATCAGAATTTTCTCTTTTTTCTATTACTTGCACTACACTCGTTCTATATTCACGGCAGGTTTCATGAGATTTGTTGTAATGAATCGATATAAATTTACATTTTGATTTTACAGTAGGCAGAGTTTTGCTACTGAGTTCTTACAAATCATTTTAAGAATAATCTATGAATATCGTTTTTTTATATTATTTCAGATTTACTACCACATAGGCAGACTGTAGCGACACTTGCACAATAAACAGTATTTCACAAAATTTTAGTCTCTTTGTTAGCTGTTTCAGTCCAACTATGTGTTATGAATCACTTTAAACAAACGGTGTACTGATATTAGAGCCCGCCTTTGAATCACGTGGTTCGCAAATAGGAGGAGTTCATTTTGTATATTTTCTCTATTCCGTCCACCACACCTTCGTAATATGAGAAATAATCCCCAAAGTGCTTTTCCACTACCATCTTCACATCCTCCATTTCTGCTGCTGAAGCAGAAATTCCTTACGAAAACTTTCCATCATACCTCTTTGTGAAGGCTACGGTCATTTCAGTTGCTCTGGTTTTTGGACTCTGCTCTTGGAGTCCTTGGGACTTGTAGACTGTGGTCTTGATGTTCCTTTCGTAATTTAACAACCTCGCGCTAATGTGCACCGCGATATTGTTTGTAATGTCCGTAATAATGCAGCTAATCTTTTGATTGTAGACCTCCAACAAATCCTGGCAGGAGGCTCCCAGTTTGCAAGTACATTAAGCAGGTTTTGCAGCAGAAACAGCCTCTTGGCATGGTTAAATAAATGAGTTTCGTACAGACATTCGCGTACTTCAATAGCTTATGTTCCGGGCTTCCAGACGCCATTATTAACCGAAATCGGCCAAAAATGCATTAATCAGGTTTTGATCCAGAGCTCCTGAAATAATGAAGAGACAGAATGATATGAAGAAGAAAGAACACGAGGAGAAAGACAAGCAAGACAACAACAAGGAATCGAACAAGATTAGAGGAAGAAGGACACTTAAAATATCATCCACAAAGAACCTCAAGAACTTGAAGTGGAGAAATAAGCAGTAGAAGGAAAAGAGAGGAAGAAGGAGAAGCGAATGAAGAACAACAAAACAATGAAGAGGAACAACAGCAAAAAGACACATAACAGGAACTAGAAGAATAAGATGACGAAGAGTAGGAAGTAGAAGAATGATCGCAAAGAGCGCAAAGAGATCGGAGGTAATGTTCTAGAATTTGACGGGTGTGACACAGACCACTGCTGAGTGTCACTCACCTGTCACGTGTGGACATACGACTGAGACTGACGAGACTTAGCCTGCATTACAGTCCGGTAGAACATGACAGGTCTCAGTCCTATTGGCTGTTGTGTCACTGAATTGAGGACTGTTAAGAAAGAAACCATATTTTGCTGTGTCGACTTTACTTTCCAGTCAGTAAGATACACAATAATTTCAAATGCAAATTGAAACACTATAAGTATACCTGTAAAATTCATATATTATATACAAAGAATGACATGCTTCGTTCTACAAGAACACCTCAGATTCTATCAATATGTTTACGTAGTCTTATTGTCAGTGATATGGCGTTAGGTGATAATATGAACCATATGTGAGTAAAACATGATTGTATGGGAAACGACCAACTCCGTATAATGAAATATTTTGTACTAATCTACAGTGCCGAAGAGACGTCTGTTGTCACCTCTCACCATAACAGACAACTGGTTGATGCTCACTTTCGCTAAATGGTTCATTCAACATTTAGAAATATTAGCAAAACCAAATGTTTATGTACCAAGGTGAAGTGATACACCAGAGGAGTCCGCGCGTTGGGGAAAGAAGAGACCTTCAGGACACATTTCATACACGTGCAGGGGACCCTAAGGCAGGGTGTTGTATTTCTCAAGATGTTTGGAGAAAATCGAGAGGGAGAGAGAGTGGTGGTGATTATTGTTTTAAGAGGAAGTACAAGTAGGCAACCATCCTGTATATACCACTAATCAGAGAGAAAAAATGGAAGGGATCCGACACGTCGAAAAGTGAAGATATCGGTGAAAGAAAGACAAGGGCCACGAAGGGCGTGAAAATGAAAGACTCCCTAGGTCCCGTTATCTAATACCGTCGGGATTGGAAAAGAACAAGAGTTGGTCAAGGGAGGTCGGATAGGATTTATGAAAGTTAGGAGCCCGGCACAAGTAAGTGGAAGCAATCCTAGAAGAATATGGTACTAATCCAATTATTATTACACTATTTTATTATTTTCTCTTTTTTCTATTACTTGTACTACACTCGTTCTATATTCACCCAATCGTGAGTGCGGTCAACAACTGCACTTTACTTTATTAATGTTAGCCAACGCTGTGGTGTAGAGCGGGAGAGTACCTGCCTCTTATTCCAAGGCCTTGCGTTCGTTTTCTGGTCAACTCAAGGGTTTAAATTCTGGACTAATGTGTAGAACGGTGTTCATTAGGTACGAGATTTTCTGAAGCACTTAGTTACAAGAAGGAAGCGCTCGGTGAAAATATGGCGCTACTGACATTGGTTGCCATGGTTACAATAGTGTCCAGAAAGAAATGGCGCTAACTCCAGCTCAAAAATATATCAGTGTTAAGATATCGTATTGGAAGCTCGTTGATGGGTCGTGTGTGATGTGCATGTCTCAGATCCCACGGGAATACAAGATAGCAGCCCATTTCCGTTACGTCTTGTGAAACGAGAAGTGATGAACCTCCCACGATACACAGTAGGCTCTATGATGACCCAATCGTGAGTGCGGTCAACAACTGCACTTTACTCCCCTGATGGGACCGCTACTCAGCCAGAAGACCTGCAGACGCATGGACAGCGCGACAAATCCTCTCGGTCATTATACTTGGCCTCTAGACCTGGGCCGCTGTCTTACCGTCACATAGCTCCTCAATTGTAATCAGGCAGCCTGAATAGATATCAAGCCAGACATCAAATCCTGGTAAAAATCGATGACCAGGCCCGGAGTCGAGCCCGGAGACTCGGGTTAAGAGAGAGGCACGCTAACCCTTGACCAGGGGCCCTGCGATCTCTGTTCCAGGAACCCGGACTACACGACACATACTTCCACAGCCCCACGTTTCCTGTTGTTCATACGTTAGGTACGCATCTCTTAGTGGCGTGCATTATTCAAACTTGAGACGGGTCACCAAGACTGAGCAAGATTCTCCTTGCTTCATATGCAACCAATATTACTCACGGGCGTAACGTGTAATCTAAATTACACTAGTTTGAAAATTCGTTCGACAGGGTATGTTCGCAGCAAAGTTTGCTGACTATTGAGGGACGACCTTTCTTGCTTCACTGACGTTGAAATAAATATCATTCATCCAGAGATGAGTAAGCACTTGTTCACAAAGAGCGAAGGCCGGGAATTCGCACGTATCAAAGGATGATGGAAGGGTTGAATTAACAGTTAGTTTTGAGCTGAAGTTCACGATGCCACGTGAATCGGCTGACAGCGTTACGGATAAAATTAAAAGCCGTGAATAAAAACTTATCAAGAGAGAAAGGCTCAGTTCTGATGTTTGGAACTGCAGGCAGTCAGAAGAGAGGTTATGTTTCCCGTACACTGTTAGCTTATACATGCGATACAACTCATTTAAAAAACACGTTAACAAATTTAATTCTAGCGCTTCTCGCCAGGTTTTGTCCGGCAGTACAAAGCAAACCCTAACTAGCGCGTGTGTATTCGTGTGTGCTAAAGATTTCAGACCATTCAACACTTTTTCTGGAGAAGGCTTTAAATAATTAGGGCGAGAAGTGATCAATGTGGGTGCTAATTTTGGTAAAGCAGATATTGTTGATTTGTTAACACTTCCGTCCTCCATTGGTACAAACAACGCCGGAGGGAGGGGAGCACTTACTTATACCTGTGACTGAGATAGCACGTGAAGCAGCGTGTATCAAGTGAAATACATTATAATCATTAGTCCAGAATTAAAATAATTGAAACGGCCGGAAGCGAAACCAGTGCCTAGTAATAAGAGACAGAAAAGCTACCTCTACACTGTCGGGCTGGATAGTTAGTATTATACACACGAGGTCTAAAAAGTCTTTCGTTTTCTCACAATTCATTATCCTTACCATTCTTTCCGGGATAAACTCATCTTTTATTCGAACGCCCTTCAGAAGCAAACTTCGGTCATGGTCACGTTCGACAAATATGAGCCGAGCATAGAACGTGTTTTTCAAGACACTGTACTACAGTATAACCTGCCAAAACCGGATCTCCTTCATGCCATGAACCTGTACAAATGGATAATACACTGTGTTAAATAATACTTCAAAAAGGAGAAAAAAGTACATTTACTTGTGCCAGGCTCCTCGCATTCATCTGTTCTGGCCGACTTCCCTTGCTCAACTCCAATCCCGACGACATTAGGTTTGCGATACCTAGTAAGTCTTCGTAGTTCTTCCCCATCTTGTCGATGTCCTAATTCTTCGAAGTGTCGGATCTCTTGCATTTTCCTTCTGATTACTGCCGTTAGAGGATTGCTGCCGAGTTGTACTTCCTCATATACAATAATAATCATCACCACCACTAATTTCTGTAGCATTACGAATGGAGCCACGGTCAAGTTTGCACTTTCGTGTTTCTAGGTTCCTCTGCTCACATAGAGAAATTCATCACCGGGTGATTTTTAGAATTTATACTGATATTCATGGATGTGAAGAGACATCCTTTCTATCACGGATGGGGTTCATCTACAATTAGCGTTAGACACCATGGTAGCCATGGCATCCATTGTTTGTCTGTGTACACTAGTGTCCAAAAGTTAAGCGTAAGTTACGAGTAAGCAGGGCAACGGGAATAGACCACAAATCGTACGACATATGCACCTACCAACCTTACCTGTTCGCTCTGTATAGGAAAGGAGTGTTCCCTGTTTTGACTAGCTGCGTAACCGGATATTCCCTCAGTCGTGTTCTCCCTGTTATAGGGAGCGGAATGAAGCCGCGTGGTGAACGTGACAATATAATGGCACAACGACGCCATTTGGACCCCGTTTTACAGAGTAGAATACTCGGCTTTAATGTGCCGCAAAGTGTCATTTCCAGGCTTTGGAGACGATTTCGAGACACACAAGATGTTAGTCGTAGACCAGTACCAGGTCGACCAAGGATAACCACCCCACAGCAGCACCAATATCTGGCCTTAACCGCCCGACGAAATCGGAGTGCATCTGCAAGGCAATTGTCGCCGGAGCTTGCAGCCATCTCAGGGGTTGCCGTTTCCCAGAAAACTGTGTACCGGAGGCTCAGAACAGCAGGAGAGTTTGCCCGACGTCCAGCTGTGTGCTTCCCACTCACTCCACCACAGACACGTACTCGTTTACAGTGGATCCGTCCACATCGAAACTGGACCATGAATGAAAGGAGGCACGTGCTCTTCACAGATGAATCCCACTTCAGTTTTCAGAAGGTCTCCCACCGCACATTAATCTGGAGAAAACCGGGTAGCCGATACAACCACAGGAACATCGTGGAACGGAACCAGTATAGTGGTGGTGGTGTCATGGTGTAGGACGGCATCATGTTGAATGGGCGTACGGATCTGCACGTCTTCATGGGTGCTCAGAGGAACACTGTTAACGCTAGGAGATATAGGGATGAGGTAATGGGACATGTTCGACACTTCAGGGGTGCAGTTGGTCCACACGTCCTCTTAATGGAAGATAATGCCCGACCGCACCGCGCCTGTCTGGTGGATGAATGGGAAGATATTCATCGCATGGACTGGCCAGCGAGGTCTGCGGATCTGAATCCTATAGAACATGCATACGCATTAGGGAGGCGAATTGAATCCCGTAAGCCTCCACCAAGGACCCTCTAAAAGACCTTCGCATTGCCCTTTAGGAGGAATGGGATCGACTGCCACAAGAGCTCTTGAATCATCTGATAGAGAGCATGCCACGTCGCTGCGAAGCATGTGTGGCCGTCAGGGGTAACCATACACCCTATTGACAGCATATTTTGTTGTGGAAGACGTTGCCAAGTTTTGTTAGTTGTTGTCAAAGATCTACCTTAGCTATCAGAACCTTTCTGACACTATTTTTTGGACATATTGTGTGACATATGGGGTGTGATTCAGATTCCGTTTGTTCGGCAATCCGTCTGACATTCCTATCAGGTGGTATGGCCTCGTTTTGTGATTATGCTTAACTTTTGGACACTAGTGTATATTGTGTATATTGTCAATCAATCAATCAATCAATCAATCAATCAATCAATCAATCAATCAATCAATCAATCAATCAATCAATCAATCAATCAATCAATCAATCAATCAATCAATCAATCAATCAATCAATCAATCAATCAATCAATCAATCAATCAATCAATCAATCAATCAATCAATCAATCAATCAATCAATCAATCAATCAATCAATCAATCAATCAATCAATCAATCAATCAATCAATCAATCAATCAATCAATCAATCAATCAATCAATCAATCAATCAATCAATCAATCAATCAATCAATCAATCAATCAATCAATCAATCAATCAATCAATCAATCAATCAATCAATCAATCAATCAATCAATCAATCAATCAATCAATCAATCAATCAATCAATCAATCAATCAATCAATCAATCAATCAATCAATCAATCAATCAATCAATCAATCAATCAATCAATCAATCAATCAATCAATCAATACTGATCTGCATTTAGGGCAGTCGCCCAGGTGGCAGATTCCCTATCTGTTGCTTTCCTAGCCTTTTCCGAAATGATTTCAAAGAAATCGGAAAGTTATTCCAATCCCTAACTCCCCTTCCTATAAATGAATATTTGCCCCAGTTTGTCCTCTTGAATTCCAACTTTATCTTCATATCGTGATCTTTCCTACTTTTATAAACGCCATTCAAACCTATTCGTCTACTAATGTCACTCCACGCCATCTCGCCGCTGACAGCTCGGAACATACCACTTAGTCGAGCAGCTCTTCTTCTTTCTCTCAATTCTTCCCAACCCGAACATTGCAACATTTTTATAACGCTACTCTTTTGTCGGAAATCACCCAGAACAAATCGAGCTGCTTTTCTTTGGATTTTTTCCAGTTCTTGAATCAGGTAATCCTGGTGAGGGTCCCATACACTGGAACCATACTCTAGTTGGGGTCTTACCAGAGACTTATATGCACTCTCCTTTACATCCTTACTACAACCCCTAAACACCCTCATAACCATGTGTAGAGATCGGTACCCTTTATTTACAATCCCATTTATGTGATTACCCCAGTGAAGATCTTTCCTTGTGTCAGTAGGGTAATGTTCTCACTGTGACCAACAGCCTGAGAAAACCTCGTATCAATTGAAGTGCATTCCAATCATTTCTCCAGAATTAAAATAATTGAAATGGACGGAAGCGATTCCAGTGCTTTGGAATAAGAGGCAAGCACACTGTCGGGCTGGTAGTTAGTATTATATTCACGAGGTATGAAATGCCTTTCGTTTCCCACAATTCATGTGCCTTACCGTTCTTTTCTCGACACACTCATTATTCTTTCGATTTATCAGAAGCCTTTATGTCCCTGTGTGTGGACTGCATGACGTGTGAGGCTACTAAGATGGGAACAGCTCTGTCTCTCACCATCTTTGGCCCACAACATGGTCTGCCTTTATGCGAAGCGGAGAAAATTTACGAACGTGGATTTTTACTTCACCTCCATATTAAAAGAGTTTACTAAAGAGAGATTTGGAAAATCCGCCCGTTCGTCCGTTCTGCTGGACCGATTTGCCTCACTTCTATTTCATTCTCTCCAGAATTACCTGCCGGTGAATCATGAGACATTGATAGGTCTCCAGGTTCAGCCAACTTTTAGTAATCATAAAATAACGTCATTAAATTATCACACCAATAATTGCAGGCAAAGACTTACCTTAGCCCGCAATACATTCTGTTCCTAAGGCACTAATATTTTATCAATATTGTGATATTTTCATCCTTAGTAATGTCATTCCATGCAGCCATGTTCGATTACTACCTGTCAAGCCAGAGAGTACACAGTTGCTTTGATCACGGAAGAATACTATTCCTTGCTAGATAGACTTTCACCAGCTTCCGAAGATATTCAACAGATGCCAGAGAATTCCTAAGACCTAACTTCCTGCTGAGAGAGAAACCTCTACGTACAAGCAGAACCCATCATGACATACGCCTTGGACATTGTCTGGGAACACCCATCGAACGATAACGTAGCTACAGTAGAAAGAGTGAAGGCGTATATCTCAAAGAAGTTCTCTGTCTGGCAAAAAAGTGCACCGTCGACACCTACCAATGGGCTCACAAGAAAACCGTTCTGTATAGAAATATATTTGCCTTCTACGACACAATACCATTATTTACATCAAGAACAACATTAAAATGTTTAGATCTTTACCAAACAGATGATATGATGACGGCAGAATTGATGGATTCCAAGTAAGAACCGCGGCTTCTTATTAAATATTGATAAAACCTTTCAAAAGGCAACATGACTAAACCCGCGCCCTCAACACTGGTATATGAACTGACTCGAGGACTTTTCTACAACTCTAGAATCTGCAAAAGAATATCAAGACCTGTTACATGAATTCAACTTGAAGAAGACACGAATTTTCACTGATTTTTCTATAACGGACAAGAGACAATTGGTGCCAAAACCGCCCCGATCTGAGACATACAGTGACTAGTGCATCAATCCATGGTTTGCATCATAAGGCATGTGTTGTATCCGCTAAACTATGATTCTTTATGTATTGTGTCACGCCCTGGAGTGCCTGAATGGGCCTTGTTCTCTGACAAACCTCTGTAGCGAATAAGTTTATATTCCCACACATTGAGTGCTTTTCCATTTAATAACACAGCACGACTGCGAAAGGCGCAACAAGACGGGTTACCTCAGCAATTTACAACGATCACTGTCGAACAGTACGGGTCCTGAAAATAGCTCATGCGACTGGCATAGGCTCTTCTAAACACCGAATAACTGTGGCCAGACTCGGACTCAGACTTTAAGCAGCAACCACTGTACAATATTTCCATGATTACCTTGAACATAAACCCGCAGAAAGGAAAGTGCTATCATCAACACACATTACCGGAGGATTTATTGTAATTCGAAAATATTAGCAAGTGAAAGAATGGAGACTCATAAATCTAGTGCGCACACAATATACATCACGTGGATTACAGGCATTATGTAGAGAATTATTGCACTTAGTGATTTATAACAGGGGTTGGTAATTAATGACAGAGTCCGCAGCTTGAACAACGTTCCCATCATCTCCCCGCCGACACGAACATCTTCTGTTACATCCAGTGAAAACTTCCTGACACAAAAAAGAAGTGATCGGATGAAAACGCACGGAGTACAAGAGTGACCGGAAAGAAGGAGCTGATTATCATAGATACTTCTTGGCTGGTTCTGCATACCAATCCATCCATCCATCCATCCGTCCGTCCGTCCGTCCGTCCGTCCGTCCGTCCGTCCGTCCGTCCGTCCGTCCGTCCGTCCGTCCATCCATCCATCCATCCATCCATCCATCCATCCATCCATCCATCCATCCATCCATCCATCCATCCATCCATCCATCCATCCATCCATCCATCCATCCATCCATCAAGGAACTGGGCGTTTTATCAAGCATTCCCTCTGGTAAATTATTCCAAATCCTAACTTATCTTCCTACAAACTAAATGTTTCCCAATTTGTCCTTTTGAATTCTAAATTTGTCTTCATATTGTGATCTTTTCTACTTTTAAAAAGTCCAGTCAGTCTTATTCGTCTACAAATGAAATGAAATGGCCTATGGCGTTTAGTGCCGGGAGTGTCCGACGACAAGTTCGGCCCGCCAGATGTAGGTCTTTCGTTTTTACGACCGTAGGCGACCTGCGCTCGTGATGAGGATGAAATGATAATGAAGAAGACACATAAACCCAGCCCCCGACCCAGTGGAATTCAAGAATTATGGTTGAAATTACCGACTCTGCCGGGAATCGAACCCGGGACCCCTGTGACCAAAGGCCAGCACGCTAACCATTTAGTTATGGAGCCGGATTATTCGTCTACAACTGTCATTCCACGCATCCTCTCCGCTTACAGGTCGGAACATACCAAGCAGTCGAGCAGCTCGTTTCCTTTCTCCCAAGTCTTCCCAGCCCGAACTTTGCAATATTTTCGTAACGCTAGTCTTTTATCAGAAATCACCCAGAACAAATCGAGCTTCTTTTCTTTGGATTTTTTCTAGTTCTAGAATCAAGTAATCTTGGTGAGGGTCCCATACACTGGGGGGCCGATGACCTTCGATGTTAGGCCCCTTTAAACAACAAGCATCATCCCATACACTGGAACAATACTCTAGTAGCAGACACTTATACGTCGTCCCATTTGCATCCTCACTACAACCCCTAAATACCCTCATAACCACGTGGTGAGATCTGTAACAATGGTTGAGAACCTTGTTAATGTTATTACACCAAAGCAGATCGTCCCTAGGCACTTACTGCGATCCCATTGAAACGGAGAGTACGTTTGCTTCTTCGTGACATTTGAAACCTGACTTTACCTGATGATTGAGTGGCGTCCATTGTCGAGGTCTTTCTTGCTCTCGCTCACAATCCTGTAAATTATTTACCACTCTATAACAGCATTCGCAAGATAGCCTAACCTGTGTTTCACCCACCTTCTTCATTCATATCATTCACATAGAAGAAAACATATGGGTGCAATAATACTGCTTTGCGTAACCCCTTTCTTTCTTCTCTGAGTTCTATTTTCTATAAAAATAGCAATCTATTCAGCCACTCTATTTTATAGTCGGATAGTGCTTACGTACTTTAGCAGTCTCCCATGTTGAACGATAACAAAAGCCTTGGATAGGTCCTAAACGATGCAGTCCATTTGATCACCTGAATTTGAAATATCTGTTATATTCAGCTGGAATCCTACAAGTTGAAAGTCACTGGAATAGAATTTCCTGAACCCGATCGGCCTTTTGTCAAACCAGTCAGGAATTTCGCCAACGTGTTTTGTAACGTAGTCAGATAGAATGTTTTGCGAGGGATGCTAGTACGGTGTATGTCGCCCACTATGTCGACGAGTAGCTGTGGCTGTAGTGCACGTTGGCCACTAAAACTGGCCCCATGTAGGGCACTAATCCTGCTCTATTCCACTCCGAGTCTTCGTAGAATAGATTTGGTGTCAGGAAGTTCATGTACAATACGAGGGAGTTACATTCACCCGCGCTCCGACTGTGTAGTGAGGGTTGCATATACGACGGGCATTGTAACAGGTCAAACCCCGAAAGTATGTGCGAAATCTCATTGGGAAAGATTTTTATGATAAGAGGATACTTGATATTAATTTGAAAAGTAACCTACTACTAACCATGTGACGGAGCCACAATCATTACGACTTCCTCGTCGACGACATGTGTTGTTCCATTCCTGACGTCCACGCTGGGTTCTTTCTGCCTATATGAATTGCTTTAGGTCACACGGAAGGAGGTAGGCCTTATGCCGTCTGCGGGACAAGAAGCAGCTAGGAGTAGAAACGAAGCGCCCGTGGCCTTGATGAAGATATAGCCTTGTGTGAAAGTGGAAAATCACGGAAAACCATCTTCAGTGCTGCCCACAGTGGGGTTCGGACACACTATCTCTATGACCAAACCGCGCAGTTACTTGCTCGGTTACGTGATATTTAAACCGTTCACTGACACGATGGCAACTGCTAAACCAATCGTGGCTATTACGGGTAATTTAGTAAATTTATTGAGGTCATGGGGATAAGGTATGGTTTGCAGTGTTAAGGTTGATATTTTACTTTAAACGATATTCTTCTTCTTCTTCATATTCTATCGCATGTCCCACATCCTTGTGGGGTCGTACATGATTATATGGCCTTGTTTTACGGCTGAGACCCTCCCTGACGCCAGCCCACTATTGCGTGTTCTTGTGGTTGTTGGTAGTGTTGTAGGTATAGGACGCAAATACTCGTCACCAAATCATAGGAGTTAACCGTACGTGATTAAAATAGACTATACGGCCGGGAATCGAGCTCGGGATGCTCTGAACCAGAGATCATTCAGTTAAGTAGTCGGTGTTTTCAGCAAATAATTCTTATTTAAGGTTGCCTTTTACGGATACAGTAGAACCTCTGTTCAACCGAAACGGCTGACAATAACTATTTTCGGTAAAAAGGAACATTGTCTCTAAATGTATGACAAAGGAGATGATTGCCCCCCTCCCCTCTGTGTTGACAAGTCAGTTTTTGTGATGTGGCGAATCAAAGCTTCTGACGTTCCGCTAATGACGCGGTGGTGTGACATAGCGATGTGTAGAGAAGAACTAACCTTTTCAGAAAGTTAGTGCAGCATGAACAGTATACGTATATGAAGTATGGAACATGTATAGTGGTTTGGGTTGATTAAAATATTTTGTTAGCATTGTATATGAGTTGTCTTAATTTACTTTAATCCAATACGTCAAAATATTCTTAACCACAACAATGATATTTTAATTATCATTCGAAATTTTGATTATCGAAAACCACCTGTTCCCCCTTCGTTCTGGTTAACAGAGGTTTCTTGCTATCACAGACGTAGGGTTGTGTTTCCACACACTGTTGGCCGGGCTGAGTAACTCGTGCGCTGGCCTTCTGAGCCCTACATGGCAAGTCCGATCCTGGCTCAGTTCGGCGGTATTTGAAGGTGCTCCAATACGTCAACCTTGTGTCAGTAGATTGACTGGCACGTGAAAGAAATCCTGGGGGACAAAATTCCGGCATCTTAGCGTCTCATGAAACAGTACAAGTAGTTGGAGGTACTGCACACATAGTTGGGGTATACCGTTAAGAGAAACCCGGGAATACACACTCAGAGGGTCGGTTTTCCTTTTAATGCCGTCACTAATATCGCAGTTGATTAGCCCCACTTCGAAATCCGTCCGATGGCTTCACACAGACACTTAAAGACCCCTGCGTCATTCTTATCACTCTCCCACCTCTGAGGATCGTGATCTCCGAGGAAGCTATGGCTCCCTGTAGGTCCTCGGCCACGCGTGCTGCACCTAAGGTGTTCAAGATGTTACTCTTGATACTGCTCGAACATCAAGTGGGAATATGTACACGATCTCCCTTCCCGGGAACATTTCCAAGAATGATCAGTTTTTCTATGCAGCCATTTCAACGTCGCACAGTGTGTCCGAAGAATTGTCGAACTTCTTGTTTACATAATGAAGATAATCTCGTCCTGAGGTGGTTAATAATGGAATCACGGGTGCGAAGTGCTGTCCAAGGAATGCGTAACATTCTTCACCAGCACCACATTTCAAAACAATCAATTTCTTTCAGTTCTGTAGCAGGAATTGTCCACGTCTTACCTCCATGGAGGAAACCAGACTGGATACTACCCGCATGCTCAGTGGTAAGGAGGTAGAGCGATCCTCTCGTAGACAGGACAAATTCGTCATTACATTTTGGTCCAAATCAGTTCTTTTCTTAATCTCAGGAGCGTAGTATCTCAACTGTAAATGACTGAACCAAGGTATAGAATTTCTGAGACGTTCTTTAATTCCTTGAAGATGTCTGTGCTGGCTAATTTAAAAGTGGGGAATACAGTAGGTCCAGTAGTCCAGGTAGTCCAGTAGTCTTAGCCCTCGACTATTCACGAAGTTCATGTCTTGGATGACAGGGGACGAGAGACGCCCAGCAGACGCTCGTTACGTCTTGTGAGGAGAACGAACACTGCTTCACAGCCACTTTCGAGTGCGATACCTGAACAGTTTCGTGAGAGTTTGTTTGTTACTGGCGCATGACATCTCTCGCGTACGTTCACAAATTGCTTATAAACGACGTCACCGACCACGTTGATTTATTCTGTGGATGGCGATAATGTATTTATTTGATCAGTGACAATCTGAGACAGCGTAGTGCTGCGTTACAAATATAAATCTCCTACATGCAATGGATACAGCAACTAATCTAAAAATGAAACCACTTTTCCCTTTGCAAAAAACAAGGATCATAGATATGAAAATAAATTCATAGGGCTAAGTCATATCTCCAATACCCTTTTAAAATAATTTGGGTTAAATTTAGTGCTTGGTAAATAAGAATAAAAATAACTTTGGTAAATTTTTGCTTGGTAAATAAGAAAAATATAATTTGTAAATACTAAGGTGAGGTTTTTAACAATAAATATTGAACGCATGACCTTTGTGCCCTAAGAACATTATGCATAATGTAACAATTAAATTAAAAGTTGGATTCTTGATAGCATGGATTTGACACGTGACGAGGGGGTGATTACCTTCGGTCCCACGCTCTGGGGTATGTGACGTCAACCACACGTGTCGACGGCGGAAGAATCTCAAGTCATTTTTATGAACTATTTCAAAGCGCGTGTACATGGCGTGACCACGCCAAGTCAAAAAAATATAGTGCCTATCAAAGGAGGTCAATCATCTCACAAATCGAACCCGTAAAATTGTTAAATGTCCATGAACACTACCGCCAGAAATGTAGCAAGCATGTAGTCACTTTCAAAACTCTTGAAATTACAGTTTAGGTAAGTCAGAAAATTTTTAGAAATTTTCTTGGCGGCAAAGGGAGAGATCCGAAGAGAGGGGGTAACTGCTATAAATATGAAGGGACGCCATGACGAACCTTCCTTCTCCGGCATTTGTGATACAAAGCGGACGAAAAATTGTTGAGCTGCTCTGCGAAATCAAACCAACGAAAGTAGACTGAGTTCAACTGCAGATTTTAGCCATTGCGGCTAAGTCTGGACTCCATGAGGAGATAGTTTTCTTGAGTGAAATAATTGTACCAGATAGGACGTTCAAAGTACTGAATAAATTCTAATGTGATTAAGTAATTCGTGTGCGAAAATAATTATAGTCCATCGTGTGCGTTCAAGCAAACAAGTGAAGGGTATTTTCTTTTTTTTAATGCTTTATTCCAGGAAACCTGAAGAAATAATAATAAATTGTGAAGCCATGAATGTAAAAATGGCTAAATAAAATGCCAGGGTCACAGGTGAGCCCTAAGACGAATACTGGCATGAAGACATGAGGTAGGTGACTTTCCATCTTACTACCTCTTATATACTGTCTCGTGATTTCTTAAAGTGTATTTGAATGGGGATATACGACGCAGTGGTCACCCTACTAAGTTTTGTAAATGTGAGAGTACGACTAAAAGAGTCATTTGTTTTATTTTCCACTTGGATAAATTTTTGAAGTTTTGCGAGTGCCGTATAGTGTTGTAAAAAGTTATTGAATAGGGTTCCGAAGTGATATCACGTCCAATGTAGATCGTCATCCGTGTGAGTGTACTGCCTATATTTTGTGATGTCAAATTAAGATGTTCATTCGACGTAAAATTTTTCTGTCTGCAATTTGACGTTAATAATAATAATCCATGGTCACTCATTTTCAATTGAGCGGCAGCGCGCTGTCGGGTGAGAGCCTAGGGTGATGAATTTGGTCACGGAGAGAAACGTTTTTTTTTTTGCCCATTTTAAACTGTGTCTGACTGACAAATAAAAGATCTAGTAGAATGTCTCAGTCATTTCTCGTAAAAATCAAGTTATTAAATACGATATCATTTATGCGAAGTTATTCATGATTAATGCATTGTGCGATATTAGACGTCGGGATTTCTAGTAAGGATTTTATTCCAGTTCTTTGTCGATGATAATTGTGGAGCTGGGAAACAGAGGTTAGTTTTGTGAATCAGGTTGGACCTGTCATTGAAGCCGGGACACGGAAGCCCGAGGAATGTTTTATATGAGTTGAGATGAGATGTGTGAATCAGGTTAGAGTCCTGTCATTTGAAGCCGGGACATGATAGCCCGAGGAATATTTTATAATGTTGAGAATGGAAAGAAATTCATAGAAATCCATAGCGGTATCAATTGGCGATGCGTATAATTAGTATGGGCATCTTGAAGCATAATCTGTGCATTTTGTTGGTTAGAATATCGTATTTGTTTAATTATGTCGGCAGAGTTTAAAGGGAGCATTTTGAGAAGTCAGTCAGGTAGAACGAACCGGGTGGTTTATGTAACTGCCAAGCGAGCATGGGGTGAGAGGCCTCGGCGGACAGCGGGGATAATAACGGGAAAGAAGTGGAGTTGAGATTGTACTGTAATTCTCGGCCAGGGGAAACGTTAAAATGCTGGATTTAGTTGAAATTCATAGCCGGTAATGATCTAAGTATTGTGAAATACTGTAATTGGGGATGTAATGAACATTTGAAATCACGAACTTTGAGTATAAGGAACAGAGTAACCCAATTTCAGGGTTGTCCAAAATGTAGAGCGATGGTCGTGATGATCGGTTTGTCTGTGAGGGGCGTGCAAAATTCATAATGGTAATGACGAGATATGACATCGTAATTATATGGCGAGTTGTTTGGTTTGTGCGTAGATTATTAGGATATCCAAGTGTTAATAACGGTTAGGACTAGATTAGATTTTTAAGCATGATATCACGAGATAGGATATATATAGCTGGACATGAATTATGTAAAATTCTTTTCCAGCCAGATAAACATCGCAATATTGAACTCACATCACAGCTGCGTAGGAATTTGTGAAGAAACCAGAGTCCGCGGAGATAAAATTTACTGATCTTTAACATTTCGTTAAATCATTTAAATTTATTTAATTATTAAATTCAGTGAAACCGCATTTTGAAATAACTTTAATCAAGCGAATAACTTGGAGATGCATTCTGCAAATTTTAGTTTGTTTTCTGGGGAATATTAACATGTAAAGTAACGATAAAGGGGACATATCCGAAGGAAATAGATTTTACTGCCACAAAGTTTGTGAGCATTGCTATTGTTGTAATTATTGAACTTTGATTGATTGAGCAGTGAATGTGCTGGGGATAGTAAAGTGGAACTTTGGTCATCAACCGATGTAACTTAATTGTGTTTAGCCTTCAGCCTAGAAACTTGGATGGTCAGGGGGTCATCAACCTCAGTGACTTAGATTACGGCCATATGCCATCGTAGCATCATTTCCTTGCGGTCATCATCCACAATGACTTTAAAGTAACTTAGAAGAGTAGATGTCGGTCCATGACATAGACGCAGGTCACATCGATTCAATTAAGGGTCCATGCCGTAGAACCACTGTGTGGCACACACCGATTGGACGGCCTTAATTATTCCCAGAGTCCAGAGTTCGTGTTACGAGGGCTGGACCATAACGAATCACTATGATGGTACATGTGGTCTCACATGGAAGCCGAATTTAAGGGTTTCCAGACTTTCCTTTCTTAAATGATTAATAAATTGAGACAATGGTTTCTAATATGAATGCCCGTCAGGCAGTTACGTTAAAGTCTCACACCAGTGTTCTGACATTTATGTAAAAATGATTGTGGTGTCCAGTGGACACAATTGACTATGACACCGTTGACATAGTAAATTACTTCAGAATTTTCCTGAATAAATAGGCATCTTTTAAACAGACCTTCCATTCCAGTAGATAGATTAGAATTAATGAACCCTACCTTTACCTCAGCAAGTAACGAAGAACCCGAAACGACCCAAGAGACAGATCTCATGAACTTTGCTGATAGGTAAGGAAGGTAGGTATCCCTCAATATGGACCTAAAGGGTTCAATATACTCTCTCTTATTATGAATAAATAAATAAATAAATAATTTAGGTAAATTGTACTAAATCAACAAAACATAATATTTTTGAAAACGAAAACCTCATTACTAAAGGAGCTCCATAAATAAAACTAAATGTATCATTTTACCTGATATCTACATTTAAAATAAATTAATTTTCTAAGGATCATTATTAGTGGAAGGTTCGAACAACGAACGCATAGTAGAAAATGCTAAATGCGTCGCCCCAATAAATCACAAGGGCATCACTGGCCAAAAATACCAGTCACATAGCACCGAAGAACCGAATAACATAGTAAAATTTAGCATCACCAAAATTAAACCACCAACAGAAGGAAACGAGAAGACATCCGTTCATCTGCCGTACACTTGAAGAGAGAACCGGTCAGGTAATACCAAAATTAGTAATCACATACTCAAATACACACTCGTAAGAGAGCAATAACAATGGGCCTAACCCCACGGAATACAGAAGCAGACTCCCATGCGATAAGATAATAATAATAACAATAATAATAATAATAATATACTATTTGGGAAAATTAGTGTCAATGGAGGTTGCTCGATGCACCATTCAAAAGTTCCCTTACTGAGGAGAAACGGACCCGTAATAAAATGGAAAATAGAACAAGAAGTCACAATATATTATAACGTCGCACACTGGCAGAATTTACAAGCACGGCAGCAATAATTCAAATGAATCACAAGCATGAAGGGAACGTCACACGAAACACACCAAATTAAGCAGAAATAAAATAATAAATATGAAAAATAAAATGGAAAAGGCCCAAACACACACAGGGTTTAACGGACGTAACAGTGCACATACAACGGCTCCAATATAAAAGAGCACTTGAGTGAACGTAGAGTCAGGCGCTATCTGTCTAACAGCGTTCAAACTCACTACAGGTTCCATAGCGCGCCGATAGGTCGCGTTAATGTACACTTCAGGCAGTTGAAGGCACTATGTTACCAACCCAGGAATGTCAAATGTGCCATGCAAACGGCCCAACAACACATACGAAAAGTCCAAATATATTATACAGATACGAAGACGTACGAAGACGTACACCGACAGATTTCAAGTTTATTTATTAATTGTAACGCCACACTGGGAACGACAGTATTGAGAAACTGATCATGTTCCCGACAAGAGATGATTGTGGTCGAGTTTGCACTTGATGGTCGGAGTGTAGCTGGGGCGGCCTCTGTGGCCTAGGATCGCAAAGGATAGACAGAGTTGACTAATAGCCCCTCGGAGATCACGATCCTCAGAACTAAGAGATAGAGTTGAAAAATATTTGAGAGTTGGGAAAAATAAATCTAAACTTTCGATATTCATCATAATATGAATATCCCTTACTGAGTAAAATGCAGCCCTTGAAGAAGGTTATTGCCATCTTCATTCTGTATTTACATCGCTGCAGGTGCCCGGTAATGTCGAAATGTAACGTCTAGTTTGGAAACGTTCCGCCTGTCACACGCTCCACCGATATCCCCCTTGAATAGCATATTTCGAACATTTTGGAACTACAAAAGGCAGCAGATCTTTCTTCCGAATGCGTTTTAAAGCCATTTAGTATATGACATTTTGTAAAAAATAGTTCACAATTCTCAGCAAACAGAATTTTGTCAAATGTACACTTTTGATTTCAATTTGTCGTATATATAGTACAAGATAGCACGACGACATTATTCCGAGGTCTGCTGTCCGTGCGATGTAAAGCAACTATTCCAAGGTTATAGTTAGATACATACATACATACATACATACATACATACATACATACATACATACATACATACATACATACATACATACATACATACATACATACATACATACATACATACATACATACATACATACATACATACATACATACATACATACATACATACATTATCATTATTGACTGTTATGCCTTTCAGCGTTCAGTCTGCAAGCCTCTGTGAATTTACTAAACGTCGCCAAAATCCTCGATTTGCAACTAGTGTTGTGGCCCCATTTAGTTCTATACCTCTTATATTTAAATCGTTAGAAACCGAGTCTGACCATCGTCGTCATGGTCTACATCTACTTCTCTTACCCTCCATAACAGAGTAAATTATTCTCCTAGGTAACCTATCCTCCTCCATTCGCCTCACATGACCCCACCACCGAAGCCGGTTTATGCATACAGCTTCATCCATCGAGTTCATTCCTAAATTAGCCTTTATCTCCTCATTCCGAGCACCCTACTGCCATTGTTCCCATTTGTTTGTACCAGCAGTCATTCTTGCTACTTTCATATCTGTTACTTCTAACTTATGAATAAGATATCCTGAGTCCACCAAGCTTTCTCTCCCATAAAGCAAAGTTGGTCTGAAAACAGACCGATGTAGAGATAGTTTCGTCTGGGAGCTGACTTCCTTCTTACAGAATACTGCTGATCGCAACTGCGAGCTCACTGCATTAGCTATACGACACCTTGATTCAATCTCACTTACTATATTACCGTCCCGGGAGAACACACAACCTAAATACTTGAAATTATCAACCTGTTCTAGCTTTGCATCACCAATCTCACATTCAATTCTGTTGAATTTCTTACCTACTGATACCAATTTAGTCTTCGAGAGGCTACTTTTCATACCATACTTATTGCACCTATTTTCAAGTACCAAGATATTAGACTGCAGGCTTCCGGCACAATCTGCCATTAAGACCAAGTCGTCAGCATAGGCCAGACTGCTTATTACATTTCCACCTAACTGAATCCCTCCCTGCCATTTTATACCTTTCAGGAGATCAATCAATCAATCAATCAATCAATCAATCAATCAATCAATCAATCAATCAATCAATCAATCAATCGATCAATCAATCAATCAATCAATCAATCAATCAATCAATCAATCAATCAATCAATCAATCAATCAATCAATCAATCAATCAATCAATCAATCAATCAATCAATCAATCAATCAATCAATCAATCAATCTGCATTTAGGGCAGTCACCCAGGTGGCAGATTCCCTATCTGTTGCTTTCCTAGCCTGTTCCTAAATGATTTCAAAGAAATTGGAATTTTATTGAACGTCTCCCTTGGTAAGTTATTCCAATCCCTAACTCCCCTTCCTATACATGAATATTTGCCCCAGTTTATCCTCTTGAATTCCAACTTTATTTTCATATTGTGATCTTTCCTACTTTTATAAACGCCATTCAAACTTATTCGTCTACTAATGTCATTCCACGCCAACTCTCCGCAGACAGCTCGGAACATACCACTTAGTCGAGCAGCTCTTCTTCTTTCTCTCAGTTCTTCCCAACCCAAACATTGCAACATTTTTGTAACGCTACTCTTTTGTCGGAAATCACCCAGAACAAATCGAGCTGCTTTTCTTTGGATTTTTTCCAGTTCTTGGATCAGGTAATCCTGGTGAGGGTCCCATACACTGGAACCATACTCTAGTTGGGGTCTTACCAGATACTTATATGCCCTCTCCTTTACATCCTTACTACAACCCCTAAAACACCCTCATAACCATGTGCAGAGATCTGTACCCTTTATTTACAATCCCATTTATGTGATTACCCCAATGAAGATCTTTCCTTATATTAACACCAAAAGGAACTTTCACCCCTTCAACGCAGTAATTAAAACTGAGAGGACTTTTCCTATTTGTGAAACTCACAACCTGACTTTTAACCCCGTTTATCATCATACCATTGCCTGCTGTCCATCTCACAACATTTTCGACGTCACGCTGCAGTTGTTCACAATCTTGTAATATTTATCACTCTATAGAGAATAACATCATCCGCAAAATCCTTACCTCCGATTCCACTCCTTTACTCATATCATTTATATATATAAGAAAACGTAAAGGTCCGATAATACTGCCTTGAGGAATTCCCCTCTTAATTATTACAGGGTCAGATAAAGCTTCACCTACCCTAATTCTCTGAGATCTATTTTCTAGAAATATAGCAACCCATTCAGTCACTCTTTTGTCTAGTCCAATTGCACTCATTTTTGCCAGTAGTCTCCCATGATCCACCCTATCAAATGCTTTAGACAGGTCAATCGCGATACAGTCCATTTGACCTCCAGAATCCAAGATATCTGCTATATCTTGCTGGAATCCTACAAGTTGAGCTTCAGTGGAATAACCTTTCCTAAAACCGAATTGCCTTCTATCGAACCAGTTATTAATTTCGCAAACATGTCTAATATAATCAGAAAGAATGCCTTCCCAAAGCTTACATACAATGCATGTCAAACTTACTGGCCTGTAATTTTCAGCTTTATGTCTATCACCCTTTTATTTATACACAGGGGCTACTATAGTAACTCTCCATTTATCTGGTATAGCTCCTCCAATCAAACAATAATCAAATAAGTACTTCAGATATGGTACTATATCCCAACCCATTGTCTTTAGTATATCCCCAGAAATCTGATCAATTCCAGCCGCTTTTCTAGTTTTCAACTTTTGTATCTTATTGTAAATGTCATTGTTATCATATGTAAATTTTATTACTTCTTTGGCCTTAGTCTCCTCCTCTATCTCGACATTATCCTTGTAACCAACAATCTTTACATACTGCTGACTGAATACTTCTGCCTTTTGAAGATCCTCACATACACACTCCCCTTGTTCATTAATTATTCCTGGAATGTCCTTCTTGGAACCTGTTTTTGCCTTAAAATACCTATACATACCCTTCCATTTTTCACTAAAATTTGTATGACTACCAATTATGCTTTCCATCATGTTATCCTTAGCTGCCTTCTTCTCTAGATTCAATTTTCTAGTAAGTTTCTTCAATTTCTCCTTACTTCCACAGCCATTTCTAACTCTATTTCTTTCCAGTCTGCACCTCCTTCTTAGTCTCTTTATTTCTCTATTACACTCGTATGTGATGTGGATTGTCATAGTGGAATATATATACGATTTTTCATGATTTTACGCTAAGCTTTTAACATTCAAAGACCGAAAATTATTACCTACTGGCCATGGGTAAGTACTGCAAGGCGCAAGTACAACTTGCACGACCGAAGGTCGGTAATGTCTTTTAGGTTGAGCCAGAGGCACTCCTGAAGCCTGTGGTAATGTGATGGGGAGGGCCCGTGTAATATAAACGGTTTTTGGTTCGCGTGGATGTTGACGGGGTTGTAGGAGTATCTTTGGTTTTAGGGATATTTTTGTCTTGTGTTATGTAAAAAACAAGGCATCACTGGGATATGTGTTTAATTGAGTGTATAGTTGAAGGTGTGCCATAAAACTACCTCTGTCTTCAATATTTATCCATTTATACAGGTGAAAAGTTATTTGTTGCCTAACGGCAACAATATGCAGTAGAGGATTAATACCATGGTCCCCCAGTGTAGCTAACATTATTTTCCTCGGTACCCTATCATATGCTTTATCTAGATCTACGAAACATAAACACAACTGCCTATTCCTCTCGTGTGGCCGTTTTAAAATACCTGGCGCATACTGAAAAATCTGATCCTGACAGCCTCTCTGTGGTCTGAAACCACACTAGTTTTCATCCAACTTCCTCTCAACGACTGATCGCAACCTCCCTTCCAAGATGCCAGTGAATACTTTGCCTGGTATACTAATCAATGAGATGCCTCGATAGTTGTTGCAATCCTTCCTGTTCCCTTGCTTATAGATAGGTGCAATTACTGCTTCTGTTCAATCAAAAGGTACCTTACCAACTCTCCATGCTAATTTTACTACTCTATGAAGCCATTTCATCCCTGCCTTCCCACTATACTTCACCATTTCAGGTCTAATTTCATCTATTCCTGCTGCTTTATGACAATGGAGATTATATACCATCCTTTCTACTACCTCAAGCATAATTTCACCAACATCATTTTCCTCATCCCCATGAGCTTGGCTGTTCGCAACACCACCAGGATGATTTCCTTTTACATTGAGAAGATGTTCAAAATTTACCCCCCACCTCTCCAGTGATTCCCTGCGATCTATTATGACTTAATCTGAATTACTCAAAACAGTGTTCATTTCCTTTTTCCCTCCCTTCCTAAAATTCTTTATTACTGTCTCGAAAGGTTTCCCTGCTGCTTGACCTAGCTTTTCCAGGTTATTACCAAAATCTTCCCACGACTTCTTTTTGGATTCAACAAATATTTGTTTCGCTCTGTTTCTTTCATCTACGTACAAATCCCAGTCTGCCTCGGCCGTTGTTTGGAGCCATTTCTGATAAGCCTTCTTTTTACGTTTACAAGCTGCTGTCACTTCATAATATAGTTAGACAGATAATTTATTTAATCTGGCGAGGTTAGGTACATAATTCTCCGTGTCAAGTTTAGCCAAATATTTGCACATATTTAGTAATTTACATTGTACAAAAATATTAATATTATTTCAGATATTACTGATATACAGCTAGGTGGTGTTGATGGTAATAAAATGAGATAATAATAATAATAATAATAATAATAATAATAATAATAATAATAATAATAATAATAATAATAATAATAATAATTCCAAATAGACCATGTTGCTATATCTCGAAGATACAGTCCGGAAATCATGAACGTTACCGTAAAAAAGGGAATAAACATAGACTCAGATCACTATGTATCAGTAATCAAGTTTCGGCCAATCCCTCTCAACAAAAATAAGAACGGACCTACCATAATTCGCTTTGACACAAGAAAGCTCAGAGAAAGAGAGAATGAATTCAAAGAACTTGCCCAACCAGTGGAGAAAGACTTCAACAGCACAAGAAAGCAGATGATACAAGCTGCAAAAGGAGTGGCGGAAATGAAGAAGAGGAAGAAGCACACGTGGTGGAACGATAACTACGAGAAGACCTTAGGGGATCGTCTGAATGCCTGGAAAAAGTATTACACCTCGAAAAGTGAAGAAGATTGGAAGATGTACAAAACACAACAAGCACAAACAGCAAAAATAATACGCAGTGAGAAACGCAAGTATGAAAAGGAACTACTGGACAAGATTGAGCAAGACTTTCATAGAGGTGAGAACCGTGAATACTTCAGAAATTTTAAAAAGAAGGCTCAAGGATACAAGGCACCTTCCCTTTGCTTTCTAAGGAAAGATAGAACTCTTGCAACATCAAATGAAGGAAACTGCAAAATTTTAGCTAAGTATTTTAACAACCTTCTAAACTGTGAAAAACCAGCCAACCGCATAAAAACAAACAAACCAGTGATCCAAAACCTGCCATCTTCTCCACCAAATCGCGATGAAATCAAACGCCACATAAAGAGACTGAAAAATAACAAGGCTCCTGGTGAAGACTCCATGATTGCAGAACTGTGGAAACATGCCCCGGAAGAAGCAATTGACATCCTACACCAAACCATTGTAGATGTATGAGAAAAAGAACAACTACCAGAGGACTGGAAGCTAGCCTTGATCCATCCTTTACACAAGAAAGGAAATATAAGAGATGTGAACAATTACCGTGGAATTTCTCTTCTGCCAGTAGCCTACAAGATTCTGTCACTATCCATCCTAGAAAGACTAGAACAGCAAATTGAGCACAAACTCGGGGAATACCAAGCAGGTTTACGGAAAGGTCGATCAAGTACAGAACAAATACTTAACCTAAAAACCTTAATAAGATACCATATGCTGAGAGATCGAACCTATGTATCTACATTTGTAGACTTCAGGAAAGCATACGACTCCATCGACCGTGATGTGTTGCTTAACATCCTTGCAGAAATGGGAGTCGATGAGAAACTGCTGGCGATAATAAGGGCAACATTAACTAATACCAAATCCAAAGTAAAATCCCAAGGATGTCTCTCTGAACCCTTTGAGATTAGACAGGCGTTCGACAGGGAGATGGGCTGTCACCTCTTTTGTTCAACTGCGTACTTGAGAAGGTAATACAGGAGTGGTGAAAGACGTTGAAAGAAAGAAACCTTTACAAACCCGTAAGGATTGGGACAAAGAAAAATGGAGTGGGAATAGATTGCTTAGCGTTCGCTGATGATATAGCCCTTATGGCAGAAAATTTCGAAAGTGCAACAGAACAGATCAATGTGTTGAAGGAAGTAGCAGAACAAACAGGTTTACAAATTTCCTTTCAAAAGACAGAAGTAATGTCAAATATCAAAGATGATACGGCACAACTAAACACCAAATATGGAACGATAAACCGTGTTAGTAAATTTAAATACCTTGGGGAATGGATTCAGCAAAATGGACTTGACAAAGGGGCCATAGCAGCAAGAATCAAGAAAATGGAAGTCACTTTCCAAACCACACGCAACATATACAACAAAAAAGTGCTTTTCCCTGAACACAAAAATTCGTCACTACAACACTGTCATCAAACCAGTATCACTGTATGCATCTGAATGCCTTATCCTGTCCGAGAAATGTTTGCTTGCGGAGGAAAGAAAGAAAGATCTTACACACCATACTTGGTCCAAACTACAAAAATGGCATCTACATTAGAAAATCCAGGCAAGAAATATACTCTAAGATAGAGAAGATCACGGACACAATGCGTAAAGGCAGAGTTCGCTTCTACGGTCACATACGACGGATGATCGACTATCGATGGACGAAACGTATCTTCAGTATATCTGACGCAAAACAAAAAACGGTAATGCCATGGTACGTTAATGTCAAGAAGGATCTTAAAGAACTGGGCCAACAAGCAGAAGTTGGACAAGTCCGAAATCTTTTCAGAGCAGCCATCAAGACTTTTGGGACTTTCCGGGACGAAAAACGGGCAACTGGTGCTAAATGGACAGAAGAACGTCGTGCTAAACACAGTGAGCTAATGAAGACGATGTGGATCAAACGAAAGATGAACAAATGCCATAATGTAAAGTGAGGCTTATCGTGGTCCCTAGTTGGCCGATTAGCGAAGTTGAATGAATGATTGAATAACTGTAACGGAGGAGCGCGTTTTGAAAGTCCATCTGTGAAATGAACAGCATTGAACGAATAGTTACCATCACCATACGTGGATCTGTACACATCCTGAAATCTCACCTGTTCGGAGCTCCATAATTTAAAAAAATCCGTATCATCGGTATATTTCTATGTGATAAAAACATTCTCTATCCTGATATGCATTACTTTGTCCATTGTGGCAAACCGTAATTGCGGGAAGTCGTTGACTCGTTCAATAAATATACACAATTTGTGGAGAAGTTTCGAACTTTATCGTCAGATGTCTCTACTGTCGTCTGACGTGCTCTCTCTGGTGTGAGGATGAACAAACCATTTTTGAAGTACTTTTGTTATATTAAGGTTTCCAAAAGTGAATGTATTATATTGTTTTTGGTGTTCTAAAGTTACTTCCACTTCTATCTCTTCCCGCCTGCTTAACATTTTAGCCAAACACAAATTTCGGAATTTAATTACGTAAGCAATCTACTGTAAATTTTGGGTACGTATAAGGCTTCGACCGTGAGAATTATCGAACCTTCTTTTCCGCTATGTAAGTCATGTTGTCTCCAGTCAAGAGGTTTAGAGTGTGTTCGTAGGGGAGGCAGGGGCTTGCCTTAGGCCCACCAGCTCAAGGTAATGGCAGACATATTTTAATCATGTAATAGTCTCAGAAATCTAACCTGTGTGGAAGGTTTCATTTCCTTTCTTAATGTAATTATTTCGGTGTAACGTTTCAACCAAATTTAAAAACAGTAGTTCTACTTAGGGAATAAAGAGTGTGAACCCTCATTAACTTGGTATTGAGGTGACCATGATTTCCCTCCATCTAGTCACCTCCGTGGTATAGGCTTAGCCTCGATCCACAAGCCCACACAGGATTTCAGGATTTTCAAAGCAGTGCAAGTGTTTGCGTCCTAACGTTTTGATTTGCGGCCGATAACTCTAAGGCCATGTTGTATTGATGGCCGCTGTTAAAGTTAAGTGGATACTGCTTGTGCCTTGGAGAGGCTTTGGCCTTGTAAGTTTTGGAGGAGTACAGTGTAAAGGTGGCTCAAACCCAAATCGTTGTTTCTGATTGTTTTACGCTCTTCTAATATTGTTTCTCGAACTCACGAACTAATCCTTATCTATCCAATTGATATTTAACAAAGTTTAAAATATGAAAAGAAACAAAAATCAAGGAAATACAATCTCAAATTTTAGAGTTTTAAATTATACTTTGATCTCTTCCCTGTCCACCCATTCATTCCCGCGAATTCTTACACCACAAAATTACCGGAATAATAATAATAATAATAATAATAATAATAATAATAATAATAATAATAATAATAATAATAATAATAATAATAATAATAATAATAATAATAATAATAATAATAATAATAATAATTGTACCGGGTGGTACACCTCCACGTCGCTAATTCAAACCTTGCGCCAGTTGAAACTCTCATACTGGAGGAAGTCTGAACTTTATCTAATGTGTTAATTTTCAAGTTTCTCAGAAGATGTCACTGCTTGGAAACTTTGAAGTTTTTGAACTATGTCGTTTTCGAGGTATTTTTGTTTTGCCTTAGTAAGAAGTGTGATCATTCTCTTCTAGAGGACACTACTGAAGAACTACAATGGTGCACCCTAGTGCGAAGTGAAAGAACTGTTTTTTTTTTTTTGGAGAAATTTTTATTTCAAAAGGTTGTTCCTTGTTAAATTTCTTTCTGTTATTGTTTAAGTTGGCTGTATAACCCTTTCTTTCCCCTTGTTTTGAATTTAGCCATACCGAATTTCTTTAATTAATTTATGACCAATCAGGTGTATCTTCTCCAACTGGGATATGTTGCTTAACCCTAACCAATAAAATTCTTGTGGGAGGGTGTTTTCATTCCTGAAACGCCTCGAACTTTCCGCGAGAGTATATAAACTGCTGATTTTCGGGTCTCCGCGCCACTTCAGTAACATCTTTCAGTGTGTAAAGTACGTAGCAGGGGGCGGGAAGCGCCTCTTTCTTCAGGCAGCAGTTCATCCACAAGGTAATGGCCGTTTAATAACTTCTTTCCTTGCTAGCTCAGCAGTTTAACTCTCGGGGCAGGTCCGAAGCTTTCCCACCATGTAACTTTTCCCCTTAAATGTAAAGACATTTAGTATATATTCTATATTTTAAACTACAAATTGGGATAGTGAGTGCTTAACCCTCTCGAGCTCCCACTCATATTGCTTTGAGGTGAACTTATTTTTCTCAACCGTTTCTTCCTGTCTAGCGTAATGTAAATTGTCTCCTTTTATAATTCACCTCTTTAGTATGGGATTAGCCCTTGCAGTAACGGCCTAGTGCCAAGTAGGTTTTATATAAAGTGTATTAGGAGTGCAAGTACGCCTCCTCTCAAGTTGGTATTTTAGAGGCCATGTAATTTTCCTGTTTCCTTACTTAATAGGCCTCAGTAGGTTGGGTAATTTTACCCCTGTTTTCATGTCCTTAGAGGACAACTTGAAGGTGGAGTTTGGTGTGGCCTTTTATAGGCTTGAACGTTGAGAGCGGTTTGATCTCTTGAAATTTGGTTCTGCGTGCCTCGAGGAGGCTTTACTGTGTTATTTGGAGCAAGTGCTCCTGGGCATGTATGGGGTTTTCTGCCCCTCTGTTGAAACTTGTTTTGGGGTAAAGCTGGTCTAATTGCTCAAAAATTGTGAGTTCGAGGATCGAAGCCCAAATCCTGTAAATACTGTAATTGTACTTTTGTTGCCTTGCTACTCTGTACCTGCCATTCTTATTTCTTGATTTTGAAAAGAAAATATAACCTTGTTAAATTTTATCTTAACTTTAATTTAGTATTTTGAGACCCGTTCACCCCCGCACCTTCTTTCACCTCTGCTGTTCCACAGAACAATAATAATAATAATAATAATAATAATAATAATAATAATAATAATAATAATTGTTACCATGTTTGTGTGGAACAGAGAGAGAAAGAAGGTGCTGGCTTGAATGGGTCTATCTACGACAGTCAAAGATGAAAGGTTACATTTCTTTTTAGACATTAAATCTTAACAAAACAATTCGCTTCGCGATAGAACAGGATTTCAGGTACAGAGCTACTTTGTTACGGGGTATATAAACAAAACGGAAAACCAACAATCGGTTTGTTACAATTTGAGCTTCAAGCTCCCAATGTACAAAGGTCCCATTCTCACTACTGTTGCGATAGACAAGAAGACGAATCTCCCAATTTGTTTTATAGGAAATTTAAATCACAATTTTCAAGTGCACCTTTTGCTCCAGAGGTTACAAGTTACGGTCTTCCTAACGCACCGTTCAATATTCACACAAATATCTTTTACACAACAAGAAAGAGCCTCTATGCTCTATAATTCTACCAAGGAGACTGCGCTCCAAAACTCAATGCAACCTTTAACTTTTACATTTGGGATTACAGCGCCTTTGCTGAATAAAGTTCACACTTTCAGGCCTCTCTAGGCACAACCTAGAATTTACAAGACCGTATCACTTGTCTACATGGAAGAAATAATACAGGGGTATTCTACCGGTCCTTTATGGAAAGCAACAGGTTCAATTACTGGCCCAAAAGTCAGAATGTGTGGAGCCGGAAATTTCCGCTCCTTCAAATCAAAGATTGAAAAACTTGTGGCTCAACAATACGGAGGCTAATCCTAAACTACTGAGGTGACTAGATGGACAAGATAACAACAATGAAGACAGGTACAAAATCATAGCCACCTCCAAATTAAACTGAACGGAATTTCGAGAGGGTATTGCACTCGCTATCCCCGGATATTCGTCAAGTACTCTTGACTTACTTGAATTTTTACACCCGAGCTCGATAGCTGCAGTCGCTTAAGTGCGGCCAGGATCCAGTATTCTGGAGATAGTAGGTTCAAACCCCACTGTCGGCAGCCCTGAAAACGGTTTTCGTGGTTTCCCATTTTCACACCAGGCAAATGCTCGGGCTGTACCTTAATTAAGGCCACGGCCACTTCCTTCCCAGTCCTGGCTCTTTCCTGTCCCATCGTCGCCATAAGACATATCTGTGTCGGTGTGACGTAAAGCCAATAGCAAAAAAATGAACTTCTACATGAGGAAAAGAAAAGTTTACATTTTAGGAAATTTACAGTTACATTATTAAAGGTAGGAAACCTTCACCTCGAGTTAGCTTGCACAGATAACTGCGGAGTTAGGAAAATGGTGGCCTTTACCTTAGCTAATGTTCTGCTTGCCGATGGATGATGCCCCCGCCTCCTCTCTTAACACACACACACTCAGTAACAAGACAATCAATAAGACAAGTTAGCTCGAAAAGGTGTCAGCTTTTATTCCCAACAGGAAGGTTTGAGAATCCTCTGGACTGAGTCCAGACACACCCTCTACTTTTTATTGGACAATCGAAAAGTTACAAGAAACCTGATATTGACTGAAAATTAAATTCACAAAATTTCTGATTGGCCAGACTCCAAAGCTGGCGGGATGAGTTAGAAGACGGAATTTCTTGAAATAATTGTAGCAAACTTTATGTGTTAGATAGCGTTCTTCAAGGCGCTTCATTTAAATGCCCGGGGTGAGGTGTACCTCCCGATACAGTAATAATAATAATAATAATAATAATAATAATAATAATAATAATAATAATAATAATAATAATAATAATAATAATAATAATAATAATAATAATTTAACTGCGCACCTTCCCTTCGGCCATCTATGCTAACCGACTTGAACTTTTAACCCCCGAAAGACTTACTTCTTCAATGGTGAGATGCCTCTGCCATCTATTTAATAGTAGTAGATAATTTATTGAACATAACAGGCGATTTCGCCCCTATACATGTTCACATACAGAGAAAAGGAAAAATAAACAATAGAGAATACAAATTAACTAACTACTGCTACCGTCCGGCCGTGTCATCACCCTGGTGAGAAAAAGGCCGCCCTCCTCATGATGACACAGCCGGCACTAACTGTGGAGCCCTAAGGCGAAACCCCAACAATTCTAATCAGATGACAGTGCGTTTATTCTCACCATTCCATTGCAACAAACCACGTCTAACTGGATCCACTCTCCTCTCCTATCCTACCTATCGCATTCTTCCCTTTCTTTGCTTATTTGGAGTGGGCCTTACCCACCCCGTCATTTCCCTTGCCCATCCTCCCTTATCCCCCCCTAATATGCATGAATGGCGAGAAAAGGCACCTGCCCTAATTTCATAATAATAATAATAGTAATAATAATAATAATAATAATAATAATAATAATAATAAACCACTCAGATCACAAAAAAAAAAAAAAGAAAAAGAGAAAATTATCGTATCCCCTGGGCATGCCATAAGGCTCGATGGACACCCCGGAAACGTGAAACCCCTAAAGTAGAGCCACCACAGCAGTCATCCTCAGAGCCTCGTGCCATGCCCCCCATTCCGTAGAATTAACACCCCAGAATCAAGAGAGTAAAACTAAAAGAGAGAATCATAGTAATAATAATAATGAAAGTAATAATAATAGTAATAATAACAATTTATGTATAAGAGTATTATTCGTAACAGTCATTTGCTGTAGCAGTCTCTTACTCAATATTCAAGCATGCTCATCAAGTGTCCTTATTTCGTTCTGCGCTTTCGTCACTTTATTGTTACTGACCTACACCTAATCAATACTGCAAACCACACCACTCAGCATTTCAACACTTGCATTCTCACCAACTCTAACACAAACAGAAAGACCTTGCCTTGATGTAATCCCATATCATTACCCAACTCCCCATACTCAACTAAGTACACAACTCCTATCTTCCCTATCTCATTTGAATCTTATCATACTATCCCCTTCCCTTATATCCACACTCTTCCCATATACATACAAAACTATTCCATCCCCCTACTCCCTTGTCCAACCTCTAACTCAGCCTCCTTCATTTTGCTCTCGCAGGTCTTTTTTGCCGCGCATAAATACCTGTTCAATTCACCCCCTTTTTCCCACTGTTTAATAATCCATCTCAAGATTGCTTTCTCATCCCCCCTTCCCAATATTTTCCGATGCTCTTCACTCAATAATCCATGTCTTATCTCCCTCGTTTCCTCGCAGTCTCTTAGCAAATGAAATTCATCATTCACTGCTCCACAAAGTATACATCTTGTATTATCCCTCCCCTGTAACCAACCAGTTTTCCTTGGTAAACCTAACAACCACCACATCATTCCATATCGTTTTGACCTCTCAACGTATCTAATATTCAACCCTGCTATCTCCTCTATTTTCGTCAAAACCTTTAACGAATTTCTCAGTCTGCTTTCCCCTAATAATTTCTGCCTATGGATATCTCTAATCCTCCTTTCCAGTATCTTCATCCCTCTAACTTCTGTCTTCGACCATACCTCCCCCCACAGGTGTCCTAATCCTATCCTCTCCACATATCCCTTTATTTTTTCTAGCCAGCCTCCCCTATACATGCTCTTACATTGCTGTTCATACGCGGCCTGCACTATCTTCCCACCTTCCTGTCTTTTTAAATTCATCCAGTATCTCACTATTCTTTTTACCCCCTCTGATTCCAAATCCTCCCCACACATTAGTTCCGCCCCTGCATTTGCTGTGCACCTCGGTAAGCCCATTACTAACTTAGCAAAACTACTAATAATCCTTCTTAGTTCCTCTCTTTTCTCATCCAGCCCCCAAACTTCTGCACCGTACAATACCCTCCCAAAAATTACCGACCTTAACACTAGCCTCAGGGTTTTATAACTGATACCCGGATATTTGGTTAGCATGTTTCTGACTGAGGCTAGGGCTGCCAATCCCCTGTTTTTTGCCCTTCTGATCTGATCATTCCATGTTCCTTTGTCATTAAAAATAACTCCTAGATATTCCAACTTCCTTACCTGTTCCAAACTTTCTCCCTGTATTACCCAATTACCTTCTATCTTTCTTCTTTTGTCTACCTGGACTACTAATACTTTAGACTTATTTCCATTAATTCTCAATCCCCATTTACTCGCAAATAGCGTCACTGCATTTAACGCTCTATTCAACCCCCCTGAAGTTAGCGTCATCAATAATACATCATCCGCAAATATCAGTCCTGGTACCTCTAAACCATTAATTACCGGCACAGCCCAATTTTCTGCCCCAAACCCCTCTAAAATATCGTTGATAAATAAAATAAACAGTATTGGCGATAATTTACACCCTTGCTTTAAACCCACCCTGGACTCTAAGGGTCTACTCAGTCTCTCTTCTCCCAATTTTACACAAAACCTAACCACCCTATATATTCCTTCCACTGCCCTCAACATCTTTTCCGAAATCCCTAACCTGCCTAATTTCTCTAATAGGGCCTCTCTATTCACCTTGTCAAAAGCTTTCTCAAAATCTATTGCTGCTACGTAAACCGTACTTTTAGCCATACTTTTATACTTTTCTAGAATAGTCTTTACTATCATAATATTGTCCACCGTTCTTTTCTTTTTCCTAAATCCTCCTTGATAATCTGTCAATATTTCATTTTCTTCCGCCCACCTACTTATCCTGCTCGCTAGCACTCCAGTGTATATTTTACTTAAGGAATCCAGCAGAGATATGCCCCTGTAATTGTTCACACTACTCCTACTACCCTTCCCTTTGTATATTGGGCATATAATTCTTGTTTCCCATTCCTTCGGGAACTTCCCTCCCTCAAATATCTTATTAAATAGTTTAACTATGCCCTCTATCATTATCTCATTTTTGCCAATTTCTTTCCAAAACTTGTTATTTAAACCATTACATCCCCCGGCCGACTTGGCTCTAACTCTGCTTATCACTCCCAGGACTTCCTCCCTTGAGATTTCTTTATCCAGATCATATATTGCCACTCTCCTATTCCTCCAAATTACCTCTTTCTCCGTCCCTCTCCATCCTTCTTCTCCCTTTTCCCCTAGTAATTCATCAAAGTGCCTCATCCATTGCTCTTCCTCAATACTCGCTTTCTCTTTATTCCTTCCACCCTTAATAATTTTATTAATCTTGTCCCAAACTCTCTCAAAATTATTTGTCTTGCAATCCTTATTTATGGCTTCAATTTGTTCCTCTAGCCACGCCTTTCTTGTCTCACAAATTTTCTTTTTGTACTCCTTCCTCAATTTACAGAAAATCTCCCTTTCTTGGTCCCCACCCTTCCTTCTATAATCTTCTAACGCAATCATCACCTTCCTCCGCATTCCTTCACACTCTCTATTAAACCATTCTTCTCCTTCCTTCTTATTTCTCTTACTAGATCCCGTCTTCTGTGCTATTATCTTTATTGGATGTAACAGCAACTCTAAAGCTTTATCAGTATTATTCTCTTCTAAGGCCCCTTCCCACCCATATTTGAGGAATTGTAACTCCTCTTTTACTACTCTATTCCAATCTCGGCCCACTTTCTCTGACCATTTATACTTATTATATCCACTCCCCCGTTTATCACTCGTCCCCAACTTCCTTGTGCACTTCTCTTCCCTCCTTTTCAACATAACCCCCACCGGGAAATGGTGTGATTCAATCCAGTCTCCTATTTCCATTCTTACAATATCCTCAATCATCCCCTCCGAGCTCAAAACCATATCTATCACACTACCACCTTTCTCAGTAACATATGTCAATTTCCCCATCCTGTCCCCCTCTATCCACCCATTCAAAATATACAAATTTCCCACCGCACACATCTCCAGGAGCTTCTCTCCATAACTATAATTTTGTCCTCACTCCTTCTACTTTTCGGCATACACATTCCATCCTCCCTACTGTATATTGGGCTCTGTTCCCCTATTCTCGCGTTCCAATCCCCGAATAACAACATGTCCTCTTCCCCTGGAAACATTCCTCTTATCCTACCAATATCTACCAGTAACTCTTCAAAAAATATTTATTTGCATATGCTGAATTACTAGGATGGCAGTAAACAAAGGCTAGATTTATTTTTCTTCTCCTTCCCTCAACCCCTCTCATATTCAATCTCATCCATATGGTTTCTTTCATATCGGTCTCTATATCCTCCACCATTTCACTAATTTCTTCCCTAATTAGAACTATCATCCCTCCTGGTGCGCGGCCTCTAGTCCTCTCTTTTCTTCTATATTTATATTTTATCACAAACCCCTTCCATGTAATCTCCTTCCCTGTTTCCAGCCACGTCTCCAAGAGTGCCACAACATCAAAACCTTCAATTACTTCACGAACTTTCTTATTTCCTAATTTGTTCATTAATCCCTCTATATTTACACATCCTATTTTCCAATCTAGTTATAACTTTCCCTCACTCCCTTCTGTATCTCCCCCTCTGTTCTTGCTCCTAGTCATTATCGACCTATCAGTCGTTATCACCCTCTCATCTCGTGTCTCCCTCCCATCTCTTTTAACCGATCTATTCCCTTCCCCTTCCTCCCTATCCTCCTTGCCATTCCGACCTTTTCCCCATAGATCCTTCAGACTCATACTTCTTTTCTTACTCAAAATTACTTTACCTTCCTGTTGATTCGTCTTCCCTTGTCCTTTCTCGCTCACTAAAACACTACACTCTGCTCTCACAGTTTCTCGCTGTTCTCTCTCGCTGACCACTTCACTATCTTGATCTTCTGTATCCGGACTGCACTGCCCGTTCTCTTCTGAGATGATCTCCTCCCTTTCCACGTCTCTCCTCCTCTCCTTTTCTTCCTTCTTCTTCTCATCTTGCCTTGTCATCTCGCCACCCTCAGCGCTCTCGTTTGCGTCCATCTCCTTTAGCTTCCCCACTGAGTGCACTCTAACCCATCGCCCGTTTGTCACCTCCAACCTCAGTCCTCTTATTCGGGCCTTTAGACCCTGGTTCCTCGCTCTCCATAAGTGCCTATTCAAGATCCTCCTATTTTCACTTCCTTCTCTTCCCATGTCTCCTTTCACCCCCATTTTCAGTCCCTGTAAATTCTTACTGTTACCTAACACAATTTCTGCCATTACGGTTGAGAAAAATTTAACCCTAATTGGCCTCCGACCTTTGATTTTACCAGCTCTCTCTACATCGTCTATGTCTATCTCACTAAAGTTTATCTTCATTGTATCACGTATAACTTCCACCACCTTAGATATCAGTTCGATTTTGCTCTCCCTCGCCCCTTCCTCAACTCCATATATAAATATGGCTTTCTTCAATCTCTCCTGCCTGTACCCCTCCGCTTCTTTCTTCATCTTCATCACCTCCTCTTTCAGATGTTTCACTTCCCCTCTCAATAACTCGATTTCTTTCTCATTATTGTCCACTCTCCTACTCGATTCCTCCGTCTTCGTTTCAAGCCATTTCTTCATGTTCCCTATCTCCTTCCTCTGCTCCTCTATCAAGTCCTTTATTTCCTGCACCGTATCCCATTGACACTTTTCCTGCATAACTTCACTTACAACCACCCTGAGTGCGGCCAAATCCTCCGTACTATATTTTCCACTGGTATTTGGGCCTGGGTTTACTTCCACCCCCCAATAACCAGTAGCACCGCTATCACTGTCACTACCAGTACCGCTTCACTCATTTTTAATCCGTCCGTACTTATCACCAATCCATTCCTGGTCTCCTTCTTCTGCCTTGCCTGCCATTTCCCAATAGCGGCCCGGTACTGTTCAATGCCGACCATGTTTACAGCACGCACTTCACTACGCAACCTCTCTCCTCGACCGCTCGAGCTAGACTGATCTATTTAATAGTGCAACCTGCTGAAATAGCAACAAACTAATTAACAAGGAAATGTTTATTTTGTTAGTTGGTAAATCTTTGTTAGAGGATTGTTTTTTATGTACCAAAGTTGTAAAAACTTCGTCTGGTTTCTCCTCTATTGTAATCTACCTATGAGGTCCTTGTAAATATATTCCCTAGCCAATCAGACCCGGGGGTGTGTAGGGGAATTCAGCCTATCAGGAAGGTGCAGTTCTATTTAATCTGGAAACTTCCCTACTGAACTATAAAGGGCCGTCTTGTCTGACTTGCTCCAGTGCTCGCTGGTGCGACTTGACGGAAGCCTAGGAGACAGGGGCGAGGCTGCTTGAAGAACAAGTGATAGCACCTGCGGGTAAATTGACGCGAAGGTTTCAGCCATTTATCTTTTCATGTAATTTTGTCAATTGGTAGTGTCATTGTAGGAATGAAGGTGAAGTCTGCGTACTGGAAATATGCAATGTAAGGGAACAAGGAGAGATGATCTTCAGCCTTGCAGTGGGTGACTAAAGCTTTCAACCTCAGAATATTGTCTCGTCTTTAAATGCTCCTCCTTTGGTCACACCTTGTGGTATAGGATTAGCTTCTGTGTCATTGGGTCATAAGCCCCACTTATAAGGAGTACAGGTGTTTCGCCTTTTGTTTATGGCCGGTTATATGAAACCCTTTTCTGTTACTATTAAGGCCATGTAGTATGGGCAAGTATGTCCCTGTTCATTCTGTGACTGATATTCGTTCAGGTTCCCTTTAGGATCAGTACTTAATGTTATTGTGGAGCAATTGATGAACATTTTAAAGTGGGGTCACCCGATAGGTTGTCTAGTGTAATTGCAGTGCATCAGAAGAAAGTGATTGCCTCTGTGTGGCTAGATTAATACACTGACTGACAGAGCAAATGCAACACCAAGAAGGAGTGGTCAGAACTTTATGCCAATTGCAGGGTAGACTGACGTCACTGAGGTATGCTCATGATGTGAAATGCGCCGCTGTGCTGCGCACGTAGCGAACGATAAATGGGACACGGCGTTGGCGAATGGCCCACTTCGTACCGTGATTTCTCAGCCGACAGTCATTGTAGAACGTGTTGTCGTGTGCCACAGGACACGTGTATAGCTAAGAATGCCAGGCCGCCGTCAACGGAGGCATTTCCAGCAGACAGACGACTTTACGAGGGGTGTGGTGATCGGGATGAGAAGGGCAGGTTGGTCGCTTCGTCAAATCGCAGCCGATACCCATAGGGATGTGTCCACGGTGCAGCACCTGTGGCGAAGATGGTTGGCGCAGGGACATGTGGCACGTGCGAGGGGTCCGGGCGCAGCCCGAGTGACGTCAGCACGCGAGGATCGGCGCATCCGCCGCCAAGCGGTGGCAGCCCCGCACGCCACGTCAACCGCCATTCTTCAGCATGTGCAAGACACCCTGGCTGTTCCAATATCGACCAGAACAATTTCCCGTCGATTGGTTGAAGGAGGCCTGCACTCCCGGCGTCCGCTCAGAAGACTACCATTGACTCCACAGCATAGACGTGCACGCCTGGCATTGTGCCGGGCTAGAGCGACTTGGATGAGGGAATGGCGGAACATCGTGTTCTCCGATGAGTCACGCTTCTGTTCTGTCAGTGATAGTCACCGCAGACGAGTGTGGCGTCGGCGTGGAGAAAGGTCAAATCCGGCAGTAACTGTGGAGCGCCCTACCGCTAGACAACGCGGCATCATGGTTTGGGGCGCTATTGTGTATGATTCCACGTCACCTCTAGTGCGTATTCAAGGCACGTTAAATGCCCACCGCTACGTGCAGCATGTGCTGCGGCCGGTGGCACTCCCGTACCTTCAGGGGCTGCCCAATGCTCTGTTTCAGCAGGATAATGCCCGCCCACACACTGCTCGCATCTCCCAACAGGCTCTACGAGGTGTACAGATGCTTCCGTGGCCAGCGTACTCTCCGGATCTCTCACCAATCGAACACGTGTGGGATCTCATTGGACGCCGTTTGCAAACTCTGCCCCAGCCTCGTACGGACGACCAACTGTGGCAAATGGTTGACAGAGAATGGAGAACCATCCCTCAGGACACCATCCGCACTCTTATTGACTCTGTACCTCGACGTGTTTCTGCGTGCATCGCCGCTCGCGGTGGTCCTACATCCTACTGAGTCGATGCCGTGCGCATTGTGTAACCTGCGTATTGGTTTGAAATAAACATCAATTATTCGTCCGTGCCGTCTCTGTTTTTTCCCCAACTTTCATCTCTTTCGAACCACTCCTTCTTGGTGTTGCATTTGCTCTGTCAGTCAGTGTATATTTTGGAGCTCAGACTCCTGTGTAATGTATTTCACCTGCGCTGAGCAATTTAACAACTCACGAGCTCTTCAATAACCTGATCTATTGTTTGTTATTCATTCAGATTTTCTATATCTCAATTTTAAAAATGTTAAGAAATAAAATTCCAAAATTGTTCTGTTAAATGTTTCTGTAAGTAATTCCTCGTCCAGCTATTCAGGCCGCACATTTTCCATTCCTGTGTGAGCCACGGAAACTCTGTAATAGTAATAATATATCAGCATGAACGACGTTAAGTTGGGAGTGAAGAGATATTTCTCATGTCGAGGAGAAGTCACAGTGGGACGAAAATATGAAGAATAAATTGTTACCTACTACCTTTATAAGAAATTACCTTGTGGAGGTATTTCGTACAAACCCATTATAAATATTTACCTCTGATATTCTTTTGACATCGTGAGGAAGCTAGTTGTAGGTACGACTGAGGATCTTTGGAATGGGGAGAGGTTTTGTATGTTGCTCTGTGGTGTTCGTGCAGGCAGGATGAAGTGTGCGGTGTAGGAGACAAATAGTGGTATGTTTAGATCTGCAGGCGTGGAATGATATCAGTTGACAAATAAGCTTGAGCGGAGCTTTGGAAAGTAAGAAACATCATAAAATGAAGGTAATGTTGGAATTAAGTGGACAAATTGGGGCAACTAGTCATTTGTACCACGAGGTTTAAGGGACTCGAATAATTTACCGAGATAAATGATCCATACATTTCCAAGTCCTTTGATTACATTTACAAAAAAAGACTGGGTAAAGAATTGATAGGGAATTTATTATCTGGACAACAGCCCTAAATGCAGATCATTGATCATCGATTGATTGATTGATTGATTGATTGATTGATTGATTGATTGATTGATTGATTGATTGATTGATTGATTGATTGATTGATTGATTGATTGATTGATTGATTGATTGATTACCGGGAGATACACCTCTTCGGCGCACAATTAAATTTTGCGCCTAAAAGAACTCCTCTACTGGAGGAACCGTGAACTTGAAACTAGACCTACTTAAACCTTTCCTCACAAGATGTCACCACTAAAATCTGATGGAATTTTGTTATTTGGAAGTTTCCTGAACTGACTATATTTCTACTTATTTTGTTTGCCCTTCATCAAGAAGTTTGGACATTCTTCCATAGAGGTCACTGCTAAAAAGCTATGATCATGCACCCTGGTGCGAAGTGAATGAACTTTTGATTTAAAGAAGTTTTGTTTCCATAAGTTTTTACTATTTGAAGCTCATTTATTTTTGGGTTGGCAATATTTAACTTTTATTTCCGCCAGTTTTGAATCTAGCCAAACCCAAATATCTGTAATTAATTTTCAAGCTATCACAGACTTCTTTTTCGATTTTTGAGTGTAACTTTTAAAGCCACCAATAAAATTGAGAGTGTGTGGCTGGTTTATTCGTGAAATGTCTCGAATTTTCCCCGAGGGTTCATAAGCTGCGGATTTTCACGTCTCTTGGCCAATTGATCGCCATCTAACCTAGTGTGTGTGTCAAGCAGGAGGCGGGAGGCACCTCTTTCATCAAGCAGCAGTACACCGACAAGGTAATGGCCATATAACATCTTTATTTCTTGCTAGCTCCGCAGTTTAACCTGAGGGAAAGGTTCGAAACTTTAACTATGTAACCTACTTTTCCTACAAATGTAAAACCTTCATAAGAACTTTAACTGTAAATCGGGGATAGAGAGTGATGTACCCCCTCGAGCTCCCCTTCATATTGGTTTGACGTGACTATGTTTTGTAACGGGTTTTCATCCTTTACGCAATGTCTTAAATTATTCTTATACAAGTCACCTCCATAGTTTGGGAACAGCCCCTGTTTAATAGGCCTAGTGCCCTTTAGGTTTTAAGAATTCATATCTAGGTGTGCAAGTACACGCCTCCTTTCTATTTGTGTTTCGGGCCATTTACTTAACCTGATTCTTTCCGCAACGGCCCAATAGGATGGGTACTAGATACCAATGTTTCAAATTGTAAGTTGTGCCTTGATGGTGAGTGATGGTAATTTTCTGATATCGCCTTGTATAGGCTTAGGAAACTGAGAGCACGTCAGCACTTTTCTAGTGTTGTAAATGTGCCTCTGGGAGGCTTGATATTGTGAGTTGTGAGCAAGCGCTCCATGTATTGAGGGATTTCTGCCCTTGCGTAAATTTGTTCTCTTTTGTAAATTTGAGCTAGGAGCTAAAGAACTGTAAAGTGAGGGGCTTGAAGCCCCGTTTTTTTAAACAGTCACCAAATTTTGAATTTCTTGTCTTGTCTAGAATTCGTCAGTGTACCTGACATTTCGTTGTTATGAAAATTTTGTTATTTAAGAAAATATAACCTTCAGTCTAAGTTTTAAATTTTTTCTTGACATTGTAGTTACACCCATTCACACCGGCAACTTCTTTTACCTCTGCGGTCCAGGAATACCCCGGAACAGATAGATGGATGGACGGACGGACGGATAGACGGATGGATGGATGGACGGATGGATGGGTGGGTGGATGGATGGATGGATGGATGGATGGATGGATGGATGGATGGATGGATGGATGGATGGATGGATGGATGGATGGATGGATGGATGGAATAAAGGTTTACGGTTGCGAAACTACAGACTCTTCTACGACAAAACACATTTTACTCCAAACTTTCAGACGTTCCTTCTTTTTATTTTGCTTTCAAAATCATATCCGATGTGTGAAACTACTTTTCGGAACAGCAGACATCCGCCAATCAGCGTTAGTGTTATATACCAATAAGTTAAGTGTATTGTAATCTCGGCATCAGCCGAAGTAAATTCAGCAAAAAAGCAATAACTTTGATTATTTGAGTTCATTGCAGAAAGATTCTCTAAGTACGTAACTAATAGGCGCGGCGTACCTTCTTTCCTCACGACTCACTTGAGACTGTTGACTTACTAGCGACATTACTGTACTTAATTTAACAAAATTCTTTGATAATTCCGAGTTACAAGCAACTCCAGTTGAAGAGGGCTCCCCTATCTTGGTCGAACTTCGTCCCGCACATATTAGGAGGAGGGAGACTTATTAAAACGAATTGCCGGGGGGAAGGAGCGACTGTTTGCTGTCAGTGAAATATTGTCATTCCTTTGGGCCGCTGCAATTAACTTCGAGTTGGGAAGGGTGAAGTGCAGTGGTGCGAACTAATGTCGTTCTCCACAACTTCTGGGGTTGATCACTTTTATTTCGCTGATGTAGGCTTACCCGCATGTTGTACAAGTTATAGACAATTTTAAATCATAGTAATTTAAATTTCATTCCATATTTAGGAGAACGTCAAGCATTGAAAGCACCGAAACACAAAATTTCAAGGAAACCAATCGTTTCAGCGTCGTCTGGCAACGGTCAGGGTTATTTGTTTAGCTTATGGTTACTGCACAGTGCTAAAGGTCAAATAACAAAGAAGTAACTGAAAGAGATAAAGAAACAAAAATCTATACGACAATAATATTCATAATAATACTGCAAGAGCATTTCCAAAATAGTTGGCGGAAAATGGCACCTGTGGATTACGCAACCTGCTTAGGATATCCTGTAGAGTAGGCAACTTCCTTAGAATATCCTGATGAGTAGGCAACATGTTTAGGATACCCTGTAGATTAGGCAACCTACCTAGGATAACTTGAGGAGTAGGCAACCTTCTCAGGGTACCCTGAGGAGTAGGCAACCTGCCTAGGATACCCTGAGGAGTAGGCAGCTTGCCTAGGACACTCTGAGGAGTAGGCAACCTGCTTAGGATATTCTGAGGAGTAGGCAACCTGTTCAGGATACCCTGAGGAGGAGGCAACCTGCTCAGGATACCCTGAGGAGTAGGCAACCTGTTTAGGATACACTGCAGAGTATGCAACCTGGTCAGGATGCCCTGCAGAGTAGGCAACCTCCTTAGGATACCCTGCAGAGTGGGAAATCTGTTCAGGATACCCTGCAAAGTTTACAAAACAATTTCGATTACGATGATGGTAACAACAACAACAAAGGGAGCAAGTAAGACTGCAAGTAAGAGTGAACTACAGAGAGTCAATGCCGGAAGATGGAGGGACTGGCTAGCCAGCTAGACTCACGCCAACAAGAGGGCAATACCTTGCATTCCATACTAGAGTGGTGGAAAGTGAGAACTTCATTAAGATAAGTTCCAAAATTCCATTTTTTGGATTTAATTAGAAATAAACGTAGATGTCTCAATTGTAATCACGTATGCTGAGTGGTCCTCGACCAGCCTTCAGATCAAGGTAAAAATCCCTGACGCGGCCAGAAATGGAAACCGGGGCCTCCGAATAAGGGGCAGGCACGGGGCCGGCCGTTAAATGTTAGAGCAGACGACTAAATTTAGTGGTACCCCACAGGGTTCTATAGTTGTACCTCTGTTATTTATCATTATATTAGTGGCATTCCTTATTGTTTATACAGAGAGTCCCACTACACACACTAGTGTCCATAATTCTGGAAACGTTTAAATACGGTTGCATTTAATTCTAAAGCATTTAATTTATTTTTGGACAATCTAAAATTCCCAAATGACATTAGTTACTTAAAATAATGAATTTTTTAAGAGAATAAGTTCAAATTATTTTAAATAAAGCTCTCTTAAAATCTAGTAGCTTTGAAAATATAAGTGATGTTGAGAAGTTTTTATGTGATGGGTGGTGAATTCGCTTCATTACAAGGAAACGGCAGAACTTTTTGGGATTTCGTTCAACATCAACAATCAAGATTTATGGCTTCTACACAATTTCATAGGAGCTTTGCTTCCCCATTAGTTAAGAAAAAGTCGTAGTCATTTCTGTTTTCCGGGGTGATCAACCTTTTAGACTTTCTGTAATAATTTCCTTGCAACAGTTCTCATAGAAACATCAATTCCGCTATGTTGTCAAACTACCAGAAATTCTGAAGAGAATTTTCTGCGATGTTTTGGTGACAATCTGCAAATACCCAGTTCATCCCCAGGGAAATAATTTAGGATTTCTGTCAGTTCTTGAAGCTGTCTTGTGGGATTTCTTAAGTTTGTATTCCTAGCAGACTACTGCCTCGGTAGCACAATCACCAGTCACCTTGTTTGTGTAGCCATATTCACGTCCATTCTAAGAACAATTTGGACAATATTTTCTTCGTCACTAAAGGTGGCCGTGGTTCAAATCCGGGCCAGAGCATAAGGGTTGCTGAAGTGAGCAGTCACTTCACACACAACTTCAGTTTCTCTGGTTAAGATCGCGATCGTGTAGAACTATAAATTTACTTTTGGGAATATTTTAACCAATATTAACTCCTGGACCCGTAATAATGGTGTCTAGATGGAAACTCAGAAAGTGAAGGTAAATACTGAACACTGGTGAAATTGCCGATAGAAGTCAACAATGTACAGATGAAAACAGACAAGAATTTCAGCAATAGAGCAAGTGCTTGTTACATAAATGAGCCAGTGGTGATATCCGTGTCAGTGAGAGGTTAAATACCCCAAAATTATTTTTCTATTTTCGTGTAGTATTTATTTGTAAATATGACAGATTTTATGCACAAATATTACCTCCTCACTCACTTTATATGTCACTCAGCTGATAATGTTGCGGTTGTACAGTGGAAATACATATAAACATTAAAATCGAATAATATATTGACAATTGAAATGACAAGAGGGAAATTATATGCTTAAATTCGAAGGTTCCAGTTCCTCTAAGGACTGAGTGATAGATGGTGTTTCCAGAAGTATGTTGGACTCTTTCGAATGCTCGAGTTGCTGAAGATATTGGGAGGGACCATCGCAGTCACACAGACTTTAATGTGGATTTAGCGGTGCGGGTCCTATTAGTTGGCGCCTAGGTTCTCCCAGGAAGAACAAATCCGGGAACATAACTAATCTGTTATTTATTTATTAACTTACTTATTTATTAAATTAATTAATTAATTAATTAATTAATTAATTTATTTATTTATTTATATATTTATTTATTTATTTATTTATTTATTTATTTATTTATTTATTTATTTATTTATTTATTTATTTATTTATTTATTTATTTATTTATTTATTTATTTATTTATTTATTTATTTATTTATTTATTTATTTATTTATTTATTTATGCCTTTTTCAGTGGCCAAGTTAGGGCTCGAGGTTCTCTCTTACACATAACCACATATTAATTGAAAAAATCTATATATATAAAATAAGAGTTTTGTCTGTACATGGCTCAGAATTTTAAAAGGATGGTATTTCTATATCGGTCATGTCTGCAGTAACAAGGGAATGCATATTTTACTTTTCCGTGATTTTTGTCTGTCTGTATGTACTGTATGTATGTATGTATGTATGTATGTACATGCATCACGAGCAAACGGCTGAAGAGAATTTAATAAAAATCGTTATGTAACATCGGGGGATGAACCACTACAATCTAGGCAATAAATCATTTTATTCACGCTGATAAAATGGTAGTTTAGGGGAAGGCATCTAAATTGTATTTTTTCAAATACCTATAACACGTTATTGGTCCTATCGAAAAGTACTGCATAACAAAAGGTAGAGAGAATACAGTTTCCTAATATTTATGTTTTATTCAGTTTCATCGTATCGACTATGATAAGAGTGGTATTTCAGAGCGGAATGAAAACTAAATGTGAAGGCCTACAATATCGAAAGCGCATAACATTCATCAACAATAACATTAAATCAAAATCAAATCAAAATCTCTTTATTTGCAAATGAGGTGTCTACCCCGGTGGCAAATGGTACACTAAAATACATTATTGTCAAGCACTAATTTTAAATTAACAAGAGACGAAGAAAATTTTCCTAGAATACAATATTATACAATTTACGCTAATAATTTGTTCTATTAAACACACACATCATCCTTAATAAATTTATATTGTTTACAAAATTCTACTTATAATATCTTACAAACATAGTCAACACATATGCAGTATGTGAAATTACTTCTAATAATAATATACAACTGGTATAAGATTAAAATTAACATTGTATTTATTTACATATTTATATTTTACCCATTTTGGAACCTAAGTAGCATAACGACCTGCTACGCCTTAACCAGAGCCCCTTTTGCCACCACTTCAGAGTTCCTGAAGGGCCTTCACAGCTACCGTAGCGGTCCCAGGGCCCTCGAAGTCCCCACTGTACTTCACCCCTACAGGCAGTCCCCTACTTGGGCTGTCCAAACTCCATAGACCAGGGGATGGAATTAATTTAATCACACACATTTTTTATTTACAATATCCTGCACTGGTCGAATGCCCTCTAACATTTCATTTATTTTCTCTGTTGTTGTTTATTCTCTTCTTGAATATCTGCACAGATTTTGGAAAAGGATCAAACACTACCCCTGGTAAACTGTTCCACTCCTTCACGCCCTTCCCAATGAATGAAAATTTACCCCAATCGCTTCTGCTAAAATTCCTTCTAATTTTGTACTTGTGGTAAGTTCTACCAATATAATTATTTTCCAACTGAAGCCTCTCACGGATATCTCTCCATGCTCCTTCTCCTGTATAGGCTCTATATAATCCTATAAGTCTAGATTTCTCCCTTCTCTTACTTAAATTTTCCCAACCAAGTTCCTTTAACATTTCTGATACACTACTCTTTCTCCTGAAATCCCCTGTTACAAACCTTGCTGCTTTCCTCTGCACACCATCTAGTTCTTTTATTAGGTATTCTTGGCGAGGATCCCAAACATTGTTTGCATATTCCAATAATGGACGAACCATACTTAAGTAACTTTTCTCTTTTAATTCTTTGTTGCATCCTTTAAGTAGCCTCATTATGACATGTAACGATCTGTATGCTTTCCCAACAATGTCATCAACATGACCCTTCCAGTGCAAATTACTTTCAAATCTCACACCTAAGTATTTGCACTTGCCATCTTTAGGGATAACTACCTCATCCAAAGTATATTCAAATTCAGTTTTAAAGCTCCTGTTTGTAAATGTTGTAACAGTTGATTTGCCTCCATTAATCTTCATATTATTTTCTTCAACCCACTCTTGGATACTTTCAAGGTCCCTTTGTAATTCTGAACAATCCTCAATGTTATTTATTTCTCTATAAACAATTATGTCATCTGCATACAATCTTATTTTCGATGTTATATTGTTCCCTAAATCATTTGCGTATATTAAGAAAAGTAACGGACCAATTATACTACCCTGTGCAATTCCCTTCCAAACTTTCCCTTCCTCTGATATATTATTTCCTACTTTGACTTTCTGAACCCTTGTATTTAGAAATGTTCTTATCCAACGTATAACCCTTACGTCCAATCTTATTCCCTCCAATTTATTTAATAATATTCCATGTTTCACCCTATCAAAGGCTTTGGAAAAATCTATGGCTATGCAATCTAACTGGCCTCCTGAATCCAACTGATCTGATATTTCCTGCTGAAATCCCACCAGTTGTGCCTCGCAAGAAAATTTCTTTCTAAATCCATACTGGCTCCTCATGAATCAATTTTTATCATCACATATCCCTCTGATGTACTTTGCTATTAAACGCTCCGGTATTTTACAAACTATACTGGTCAGTCTGATTGGTCTGTAGTTCTCTGGTGTCCTTTTATCACCCTTTCCTTTATAAATTGGTATTATTATAGATTCCTTCCATTCCTTTGGTATTACACTATTATTGATGACATAGTCAAAGAGAAATTTTAAATAATGCACTATATACCACCGCATTGTCTTTAATACCTCCCCAGTAATTTGATCACTTCCTGCTGCTTTTCCTTGCTGAAGCAGTTGGATTTCTCTGAAAATATCTTCATTTGTGTATGAGAAGCTTCTTTTTCCCTATATGTCTCTCCCTCTCTACCTTCTGTTATGGTTTCCAAGTCCTGACAATCTTCTACTGAATCTCTGAATTCCCTACTAAAGAGGTTTGCTTTCTCAGTATCTGTTAAATAGTGTTCACCCCCTTCTCCCACCATTGTAGGGATTTGGATTCCTTTTCCTTTTTGATTCCTAATATATGAATACAGCTTTTTCCATTTCCCTTTTTGGTCATTACCCTCTTGAAGAATGCCATTCATATAATTCTCTTTTGCTTCATTTTTCACTCTATTCAGTTCCCTCATTAGCTGTTTTCTAGTTTCTCTATTCTCCCTACCCTCTTTGATTTTCCTGTTTACTATTCTACATTTTCTTTTCAATTTTCTTATTTCCCTTGTATAATAAACAGGGTCTGAGGTCATTTTACCCTTCTTAACAGGTACAAATCTCTTCTCTCCTTCCGAAATGATTCCTTTAAATTTAGCCCAAAGTGTATCCATATTACTCCCTTCACCTATGCAACAACTGAATTGTGATTTACGGTAAGTCCCAAATTCATTATATTGACCATTCGTGTTGTGATTTTCTTTGTCTCTTATGATGTCACTCGACTCCGATAGATGGGATTACTGCTGCGTACCGAGTGTAACAGCCTAACTGAATACTGGCGGGAAATAGCTGGCGAGTTGGAAAACTTTCTTCTTTATTATGCCATTCCTCTGGTTTCTTGTATTTTCTGATACTGTCGGTACGTAACAAACTGGCCCATCATAGTATTCCAGCTATTCGATCACTGCTCTGTTTTGAATGATCAGTGTGCACATTTAAGGCAGAGGCTCACTTAGTAGTAGCATTAGTAGTAGTATGACGTGGTCTAGGATTACAATTTAGGCCTATTCCAAATTATAGCACCACAATTGAATAAATAATTCAAAATTAAACCCTGAAAAGGGCCGTTTCTTATGGAAAGCTTCTTCCGCTTCACGTTTATTAAATCTACATTCATTTTATTCCAAATTAGCAGTGAAGAGGCGCTTTCGCCTCTGGCCTGGAGGAAGAATTTGCCTCATTGTCAGATAGATTTCTCCTTGGCCAGTGTAGTGAATTGAGATTTTCCGAATTATCGAGTACTCCTAGGAAATAGATCAGTAAAAGTGCCTAGTTTCAGGCCTGGGACTCTCCACTATTCGACACCCCCCCGGCCGCCGAAAAATAGATGAAGAATGTTCACGGACCACGGCTGTCTGCTACTTGGTCATTCCAGCTCTGAAAATTTGGACTGTTAGATTGGGAGCGTAGTACTCATCGTTGAAAGTGAGAAAATGTGTGGTTTTTCATTTGATCGAGTGTTTCATATGAAAATATTGCTTTTAATCGTGTCATTCCTACTGACGTCATTGTAAAGACCTATGTTCATTTCAGTTGGGAAAACCACTAAGACAGTCTTTCTGAGGATGTAAAAAGGCAGATGGAGAGTGAGTGTCTCTCCTTATAATGCAATTCCCCAACCTGATTGTGACTGATGGTAGGCAAGCGGCCCTACCATTACCATGAAAATTCCCTAACTCAGTGTTCATATGAGAGAATACGTTTGGTGACTTCCCCGTCGCGTGTCTAGGGTAACGTTAAGAGCTACGCAATTTAATACAATCTTGCTCACAACATGTACACTACCTCAGCCACAATTCTGTATACAATGTAGAACTCCGTAGCGAAGCACGGGTACATCAGCTAATCAAAAATAAAATACTGAAATAATTAAAACTAAATATATTAATAGAATTAGAATTGTACCGTGAGGTATACCCCCAAGCCGCGCATTTAAATATAGCGCCTAAAAGGAACTCCTCTACTGGTCAAACAGTGAACTTGAAACTGGACCAACTTATAAATTTACTCAGAAGATGTCACCACTAAAAATGGTACAATTTTGTTATTGTGAAGTTTTCCGAACTTACTGTACTTCTACTTGTTTTTGTTTGCCATTTATCAAGAAGTTTGGATATTCTTCCACAGGTGTCACTACTAAAATCTATGATCATGCACCCTGGTGCGAAGTGAAAGAACTTTTGATTTAAAGAAGTTTGGTATTCATAAGGTTTTTTTTACTAATTGATGTTCATTTATTTTTCGATTGGCAGTATTTATCTTTTCTTTCCGCCAGTTTTGAATCGAGCCAATCCTTAATTTCTGTAATTAATTTTCTACCAATCACAGGCTTCTTCTCAGACTCTGATTGTCACTTTTGATCTCAATCAATAAAATTCTGAGGGTGTGTCTTGATTATTCGTGAATTTTCTCCAACTTTCCCCTAGGGTTTACAAACTGCGGATTTTCTCGTCTCTTTGTCAATTGATCGTCTTTTGACCTAGTGTGTGTGTCAAAGCAGGAGGCGGGCGGCGCCTCTTTCATCAGGTAGCAGTACACCGACAAGGTAATGGCCACATAACATCTTTATTTCTTCCTAGCTCCGCAGTTTAACCTGAGGGAAAGGTCCGAACCATTAACTATCTAACCTACTTTTCCTAAAAGTGTAACTTTCAGCCGGCTTACGTATTAACTTCATAACATCTTTATCTGTAAACCGGGGATAGGGAGTGATGTACCCTCTCGAGCTCCCCTTCCTCTTGGTTTGAGGTGACTACGTTTTGTAACTGGTTTTCTTCCTTTCCGAAATGTCTTTATTTATTATTATACCAGTCACCTCCATAGTTTGGGAATAGCCCCTGTTTCGTCGGCCAAGTGCTCCATAGGTTTTAAAATTCTTTTTTGGATCGCAGTCTTCGACTCCATTCAAATTGCACTCGGGCCGTTTATTTTCTTCTTTACTAAGGCCCTGTAGGTTGGGTACTAGTTACCTCTGAGTAATTAGATTTCTATTGGTAAATCGTGCCTTGTAAGGCCGGAGATTATTAAAGTTCATGCTAGGTTACCTTGATTAAGCTTGGAAAACTGAGAGCCTGTTAGTTCTTTTTCTAAGTTTTGTAAGATTAATGAAAGACTCTTGAAGGCTAGGTGTTGTAAGTTTGGGAGCAAGTGCTCCGTGTATTAGGGGATTTCTGCCCTTTGAACAAATTTCAGCTCTTCTGTAAATTTGAGCTGGGAGCTCAAGAAAATATTGTAAAACCAGGGCCTTGAAGCCCAAGGGTTTTAAAGTTCTGAATCTTCCCTTTTTCTTTGTCTTGTTTCTGAATTGCTATTTTGTACCTGAAATGTCATTATCTCACTATGTGAAAATTTGTTAAGTTTGTTGTTTTCTAAAAGTATAACCTTCAGTTTACGTTTTAAATTCAATTCTTGACATTGCAGACCCATTCACCCCGGCACCTTCTTTCACCTCTGCGTTCCACAATAAACCCTGGAGCAAGTGGTGGCAGAGAGTGGTTGAATGGGTCTCAATTAAGCCCCTTTGACGGCTAAACATAGGATTCGATTTGTACTCTAACAATTTTCTCAGTCGCTGGAATTTTTTTCTATATTCTAAATTTGTAAACTTCTGTCATCATGTCCGGCCCTCGCGAAATGCTCCATCCCGGCTAATTGCGGAAGGACGAATTAATTTACGAATTACTTATTAGAAATGTTCAATCTGGAGGCACGGTTGCGGCAGATACTACCAAACTTAAGGAATCCCTTGAATTTCCAATTTGTATCCCAACCTTGGGAGAGAAGGAAATTGATGAAGCTCTCTCCACTATCACTGATAACACCACTGATCTAGCATCCGTAGTTAGTTTTTCTGAAGTGAGTGATCCTTCGGCTAACCAACTGAGAAGAATACAGGCAAGATTGTTTCAGTTTTAGAATAGGGCTAGGGAACTATTGTCACTTAAACTAAACGAAGACCATGCTAAGGAAGCTATTATCTGGGTGAACAACTTTCTGAAATGTCTAATAAAGTTCTTCAATTGTTTCCTGGGGCAGCTACCCCCAAAACCGACCAAGTCACTGTTGTACACATCGTAAGTGAGGAGGATTCTTCCAAAGGGGAAGAAGGCAGAAAATCTGTAGCAGCGCAACGGACATCTGCCCCATTAGGAAATGAGCCTGATCGTCGTACATCTATTCCACCATTCGTTTTAAATAATGCTCTCTCTGAAGCTTCTTCACCCCCTAGGCTGTTACCTACTCTGTCACCCGGGTTCAGTAGTTTGCCTCACCTTTGGCTAGGTTACATAGGGGAATTTCTAAATTTTCTATTAATTCCACTAACGAGGTTATTTCATATTTAAGATTCATAGTTGATTTAAGATTCTCCTTCTCAAATTCTTCAAATTATTTAACATTACTCCATACGTGTCCACTCGGACAAATTAGTCAGAGCCATAGCTGAACAATTTTCTATAGAAGACTTCCACGCACATCTGCTGGCTAACTCCATTCCGGCTCGAGCAATGTCATCATTAATTCAAAGGTAGTATTACAGTGTACAACGACTTTATGAAAAACTCGCCGACTTCATCTAGGATATTAAGTTTCACACAAGGGTATTTGCTCTTCGTCTCCCAGAAGATCTAATCGTGCAGACTGTACCGGGCGGTACACCTCCACGCCGCTAATTTAAACTTTGCGCCAGTTGAAACTCCTCTGCTGGAGGAAGTCTGAACTTTATCAACTGTGTTAATTTTCAAGTTTCTCAGAAGATGTCACTACTTGGAAATTTTGGAGTTTCTGAACTGGGTCGTTTTCGATGTATTTTTGTTTTACCTGTAGTAAGAAGTGTGAACTTTCTCTTCTAGAGGACACTACTGAAGAACTACAATGATGCACCCTAGTGCGAAGTGAAAGAACTGTTTTTTTGGAGAAATTGTTTTTTCAAAAGTTTGTTCCTTGTTAAATTTCTTTCTGTTAATGTTTAAGTTGGCTGTATAACCCTTTCCTTCCCCTGGTTTTGAATTTAGCCAATCCCGAATTTCTTTAATTAATTTCTGACCAATCAGATGTATCTTCTCCAACTTGAATATCTTGCTTAACCCTAGCCAATAAACCTTTTGTGGGCGGGTGTTCTCATTTCCGAAACGCCTCGGACTTTCCACGAGAGTATATCAACTGCTAATTTTCGGGTCTCTGCGCCACTTCAGTACCAACTTTCAAAGTGTAAAGTGCGTAGCAGGGGGCGGGAAGCGCCTCTTTCTTCGGGCAGCAGTTCAACAACAAGGTAATGGCCGTTTAATAACTTCTTTTCTTGCTAGCTCAGCAGTTTAACTCTCGGGGCGGGTCCGAAGCGTTTCCACCATGTAACTTTCCCTAAAATGTAAATACTCTTAGCATCTATTCTCTTTTAAAGCTACATATTGGGATAGAGAGTGCTTAACCCTCTCGAACTCCCACTCATATTGTTTTGAGGTGAACTTATTTGTCATAACCGATTCTTCCTTAACGTAATGTAAATTTTTTCCTTCTAAAGTCACCTCTTTAGTATGGGATTAGCCCTTGCATTAGCGGCCTAGAGCCAGATTAGGTTTTAAACAAAGGGTATTAGGAGTGCAGTTCGCCTCCTCTCAAATTGTTATTTTGGAGGTCATGTAATTAACCTTTTTCTCACTTAATAGACCTCAGTAGGTTGGGTATTTTACCCCCGTGTCTATGTCCTTAGAGGACAACTTGAAGGTGGAGTTTGGTGTGGCCTTTGATAGGCTTAAAGTTGAGAGCGAGTGGCTCTTTCTTGAAAATTGAGCGTTGTATGCCTCGAGGAGGCTTTTCTGTGTAATTTTGGAGCAAGTGGTCCTGGGCATGAATGGGGTTTTCTGCCCCTCTGTTAAAACTTGTTTTGGGGTAAAATTGGGCTAATTGCCCAGGAATTGTGAGTTCGGGGCTCGAAGCCAAATCCTGTAAATACTGTAATTGTAATTTGTTACCTTGCTACTCTGTACCTGCCATGCTTGTTATTTCTTGATTTTGCAAAGAAAATATAACCTTGTTAAATTTTAAATTAACTTTAATTTCGTAGCCTGAGACCTGTTCACCCCCGCACCTTCTTTCACCTCTAACTACCACGGAAAAACTTCGTAACAAGTGGTAGCAGAGCGTGGTTGAATGGGTCTCAATTTAGCCCCTTTTGACGGCTAAACATTGCTTTGATTACAACTCTAACTATTTTCTCACTTGCTGGAATTTTTACCTTTTCCTTTTTCAAAATTGTTCTGTCATCATGCCCGGCCCTCGCGATGTTCTCCATCTTAACTATTTGTGCAAGGAGGAGTTGATCTATGAGTTAACTATTAGAAATGTGCAATCTGGAGGCACGGTTGCGGTAGACACAAATAAGCTTAGAGAGTCCCTTGATTTGCCCATTTCCATCCCCACCTTGGGAGAGAAAGAAATTGACGACTCTCTTTCCACGATCACTGATAATACTACTGTGCTAGCATCTGTAGTTAGTTTTTTGAAGAAAATGATCCTTCGCCTAATCAAATTAAGCGTGTGCAAGCCAGGCTATTTCATTTTTCAAACAGAGTTAACGACCTGTTGTCTCTAAAGTTGAATGACGTTCAGAGGAAGGAAGCTAGTATGGTTCTTGAAAAACTTTCTGAATTATCTAGTAAGGTTACCCAATTGTTAACTGGGGAAGTTCCTCCCAAAATCGATCAACCCACCACAGTGAATGTAGGTAGCGAGGAAGAGCCTCCTAAGGGAGATGTCAATAGGAAAACCGTTGCAGCTCAAACAAACTCTGCCCCATTGGACAACGAGTCTGAACGCCGAACCTCGTTGAATAATGTACGTTCTGAATTAACGTCCTTGCCACTTAAACCTTTACCTACTATGTCACCTGGGTTCAGCAGCTTGCCTCATCCATTGGCAATGTTGCTCAGAGGTATCTCGAAGTTTTCTGTTAACACTACCAGTGAAGTTATTTCTTTCTTAAGGTTTTTAGTTGAATTTCAGGATCATGCCCTTGTTTTTTCTCTTTCCCCATGTCAGATTCTGCAAATCATCTATCCCTGTGCAATTGGTATTCTCTCAGACAAAATAGTTAGAGCCATTGCCGAGCAATCATCTATTGAAGACTTCCACGCCCACTTGCTAGCTAACTTCATCCCGGCTAGGGCAAGGTCCTTCCTTATTCAGAAGTACTATTATCGTGTGCAGCGCTTGGATGAAAACTTGGCAGACTTCATCCAAGATACTAAGTTCTATACTAGGGTGTTTGCTCTTCACTTTCCTGAGGATCAGATTGTACAAGCTATTGTGGAAGGTATCTCACCATCCTATAGGTCATATTTATGCTTCGCGGCATGCCCGCAAACTTTCTCTGAACTTGAAGCATTAGCTGTCGCAGCGGAAGGAGTTAGATACGCCGATTCCTTGCGTGTAGCGAAAGAACCCCCTCCTTCTTTTGGTAATCTTGGGCCTCCACTTCGCCGACCAGTCACACCTCGTAAATGTTATGCTTGCGGGTCGCCTGACCATCTTCGGAACAAGTGCCCATCAATCAAATCTAGTAGGGCAAATAATGGAGCTGGCTCATCACAAGGCTGTTTTAAATGTGGAGCTTTCTCACATATCGCCAAGAATTGCCCAAATTCAAATAGCACACCCTCCTGCTCAACTTCTGGTGCAATTTCCACCAATGCCAATAATAAGTGACTAGCGGCTTCGCCTGAGTCGATTAATTCATCTTCCCGAGGCTTAGCCCCTCGTAAGCAGGTTGTAAATTCAGGGAACGATCAGTCTTCAAATTCATCTTTTGAATGCCCCAAAGAATGTCTTAGGATTGCGGTGGATACCCCCGCACCTGTTCCTTTTCTTAAAATTGAGCTAAACAATGAACCTGTAACTGCTCTATTAGATTCAGGCAGTGTTTGTTCTATTATTTCGGCTGAATGGTATTCAAAATTGAAATCTGTTTGTAAACTACCTGACTATGGCTCATCTCCTGTTCAATATGTTTCGGCTAATTCATCTCCATTAGAAATTCTAGGTTCTGTAAATGTCAAAACCCGCATTTTTAAATTTACATGGAAAATTAAATTGTTTGTGGCTAAGCACTTGTCTTGCCCCATTATATTGGGAGCTGACTTCATTTCTCACACTGGTCTTGTGCTCGATCTTCAGAGTAAGTCGTGCACATTCAAATTTGCTTCCAATTGTAAAATCCCATTATTGAAATGTAATTCTGCATCATGTACATCTATTTCGCCTACCCAGGATGAGATGTTGTTAGACCTTAGACATCTACCTGAGGAGCAGGCTGATAGTATTCGTAAGTTGTGTCAGTCGTTTCCAGAGGTGTTCTCTGATACTCTTGGTGTTACTGACCTTATTGAATACAAAATTGAGGTCACGGATTCGATTCCCGTCCGTTTTCCCCCTTATAGGCTATCTCCACCTAAAATGAAGGCTCTGAAAGAAATCATCGATCAAATGCTGAAGGATGGTATCATTAGGCCCTCTAAGTCGGCGTATTCTTCGCCTATTTTTCTAGTCCCGAAACCCCAAGGTGGCTTCACTCCTGTCATTGATTATAGGGCTCTCAATCGGAAGGTGGTGTTACAATCTGTGCCCCTTCCTGACCTTCATTCTTGTTTTTCATGGTTTCGTAAGGCCAAGTTCTTTACTATCCTGGACTTGAATCAGGCCTATAATAAAATTCCCCTAGCGGAAGAGTCTAAACATCTTACAGCGTTTGCCACGGATTGGAATTTGTATGAATACAACCGCGTGCCTTTCGGGCTGCCCACGGGAGCAGCTGTACTCACTAGGCTGCTAGATACGGTCTTCTCCGACATCAAATTTGAATACTTGTATCACTGCTTGGATGATGTAGTCGTATTTTCAGAGACCTTTGAAGAACATCTAGATCATCTGCGAGAAGTTCTTAATCGTCTTCGTAATGCTGGGTTAACTGTGAAGTTGTCCAAGGTTGCCTTCGCTAATCCCTCCATGTCATTCCTAGGGCATATTGTGTCACCTGATGGTGTTGCAGTCGATCATTCTAGAACACAGGCCATCCGTGATTTTAAGCCTCCCAAGGACATCAAAGGTATCGCCAGGTTCATTGGTATGGTGAATTTCTTCAGGAAGTTTATTCCTAACTTCGCTAATAGAGCGGCGCCTTTAAACCTTCTTCGTAGGAAAGGCATCAAATTCGAGTGGGGACCTTCTCAACAAGCCGCTTTTGAAGATCTTAAATTAGCTCTCTGTAATGCCCCTGTCCTTGCTATGCCTGATTTCTCAAAGAAATTCATCGTCCAAACCGACGCGTCGTCGTCGGCGGTAGTTGCAGTCCTTCTTCAAGAGACTGAACTAGGGAGGCGACCCATCGCCTATGCATCTAGGACTCTATCGGCTCAAGAAGCCAAGTATTCCATCTATGAGCTCGAAGGTTTGGCAGTCTTATTTGCCTTAGAAAAGTTCCGTCTCTATCTGGAACATGTCAAATTCGACCTGGAGACAGATAATCAAGCCTTAAGCTGGGTCTTAGGCAGGCCGCGTCGTACTGGTCGTATAGCCCGTTGGGCCATCCGTATTTCTGCCTTCCAATTCGATGTCAGGCATATCAGAGGTACCGAAAATGTTGTCGCAGACGGACTTAGCCGTATGTTTTCCAACAACGTCGAGACCCATGAACCGGTTGATAGTTCATCTCCTCCCGAGTCCATACTATCTGAGGTTAATGCCATCTTAACAGATGCTCCCATGCTCTTTAGGGATATCGAGAAATACCAACGTGAAGATCCGACGCTGGCTCCGCTAATGGAAACCCTTTCTTCTGGGGAACATGTCGTCCCTTATGTTCTGAGGAATGGTGTTTTATGTTGCCCATCGAGGCATGATAAGATGATGAAAGTTGTCGTTCCAGCTGTTCTTGTACCTATGATCTTTAAGTACTATCATGAGACCCCATTATGGGGGCACCTAATCATCTTTAAAACTCGTGAAAAGATCCGTGAAAGGTTCACCTGGAAAGGTATGGACGGTGAAATCCGTGAACTAGTAAAGGCTTGTAAATCCTGTTTGCTTAGTAAACCAACCATGTCCACCAAGGTAGGCCTCTTGTCTTCTCATCAAGCGTCGCGCCCCATGGAACGCCTGTATATTAATTATGTAGGACCGTTCCCCCAGTCAAAGGGAAATGCCAACAAGTTCATCTTTGTATGCGTAGATGGTTTTACAAGATTTTCCTGGTTATTTCCGACTAAGCTGGCTACCGCTCAGTCCACCATTACTTGTCTAAATTCTATCTTTGCTTCTTTTGGTCCGTGTCAATATATTGTGTCTGATAATGCTAAGGCTTTCACGTCAAATCTTTATCGTAAATTCTGTTTTGACCTGTCCATCTCTCATGTGACGACTTCTGCTTATTACCCTCAACCATCTCTGGCTGAACGGGTTAATCGTAACCTCAGGTCCGCGCTTATTGCCTATCATCATGAAGATCATTCTAGGTGGGACACGTCCCTGCATTGGTTAGCTTTTGCTTTAATTCGGCGGTTCATGGATCTCACAAGTTTACTCCAGCTTCTTTGATGTTCAAGTTCGTTCCCAACACGCCGCTCTCTAACCTCTGGTCTCTGAGTGACATTCTACCTGAGACAATAGACCCAGATAACATTAAAGATCTTTGGAAGAAGGCTAAAGCCAATCTTAAGGTGTCTCATGAAAAGGTTAGGGAAAGATATGATCGTGGACGGAGACCCACCACTTTGAAGGTAGGCGACCAGGTGATGGTCAAGAATTTTGTTCCCGCGGGCAAGTTTGCCCCCAGATTTCATGGGCCGTGTACTATTCTAGATTTCCTTACACCGGTTACGTTGTTATTAAGTAATCCAGCCACCGAGAGGATATTTAGGGTTCACCTGTCACAGGTGAAACCGGTGTAAATTCTGTGTTAACTTCCTTCATATAATTTTGAAAGAAATATGAAGGTTATATTTTTTTTGAGGGGTTTCACTTTTAAGGCCTTCTGCCCTTTCTATAATATACTTTTTTTATATTTAAGCATTTATTGTAAACCCTCCCCGCACAGTTAAACTGCCATCCTGTCCTTGCCACGGCTATTACCACGCTCCCGTCTCCTGCTCCACAACACACAGTGGCTTGCTTATGAAAAGAATTTCTCCACGCCGATGGCCCCTCAACCTCACCACAATGAATGTACCCTACTATCATTCTGGTTCAACAAAAATTCTGCCGTCGAGCTTTAATGTTCCAGTGCCCCCGCAGCCGCGCGGCGCCGTGCCGCGACTGGGATAGAGGAAGGGCCCCCTCTACTCCAGCGAGGTCGACCTGTGCACGGCGAGCCGGAGCCCTCCTCCCGGCCAAGGCTGATGTGCGGCGCACAACCTGCTACTTGCCCGCAGCCTGTATATGTTAGCCGCGGGCGCGGCGTGCTTCAACACCTCTACTCCTCTCATAGTGCGGGCGAGCGGTATCTCAGGGTACTTGAGGGGTCCGAGCGGCCTCCTCTGGACTCAAGCAGAGGCGGCTGGCCTGGCCGTCAATGTCATCGACAACTGATATATTTAGTCAGTTACATGGAAGTTTCACATCAACCATTATTACTTTTTTGGATTTTACTGCAATATCTGGTGGACTCAGAAAATTTTCTTCTCTTTCAAGAATTTAAAGTTTTTCCTTCTGAATTCAACTTCTACAAACTTAAAGACATTACATCAGCAAGATCTATAAAGAATTTTGAAACTGGATCAAACCAAATTTAGTAAATTTTTGTAAATGCTTCTGCAATTAATCTCCATATCAACATCATAACTTGAACCTTGTTTTCAAACAAATTTCATGTGTCACCCCTGGAGGGACTTTTGGGGGGGGGGAGGTCTGTACCGGGCGGTACACCTCCACGCCGCTAATTTAAACTTTGCGCCAGTTGAAACTCCTCTGCTGGAGGAAGTCTGAACTTTATCTACTGTGTTAATTTTCAAGTTTCTCAGAAGATGTCACTACTTGGAAATTTTGGAGTTTCTGAACTGGGTCGTTTTCGATGTATTTTTGTTTTACCTGTAGTAAGAAGTGTGAACTTTCTCTTCTAGAGGACACTACTGAAGAACTACAATGATGCACCCTAGTGAGAAGTGAAAGAACTGTTTTTTGGAGAAATTGTTATTTCAAAAGTTTGTTCCTTGTTAAATTTCTTTCTGTTAATGTTTAAGTTGGCTGTATAACCCTTTCCTTCCCCTGGTTTTGAATTTTGCCAATCCCGAATTTCTTTAATTAATTTCTGACCAATCAGATGTATCTTCTTCAACTTGAATAACTTGCTTAACCCTAGCCAATAAAGTTTTTGTGGGCGGGTGTTCTCATTTCCGAAACGCCTCGGACTTTCCACGAGAGTATATGAACTGCTGATTTTAGGGTCTTTGCGCCACTTCAGTACCAACTTTCAAAGTGTAAAGTACGTAGCAGGGGGCGGGAAGCGCCTCTTTCTTCGGGCAGCAGTTCAACAACAAGGTAATGGCCGTTTAATAACTTCTTTTCTTGCTAGCTCAGCAGTTTAACTCTCGGGGCGGGTCCGAAGCGTTTCCACCATGTAACTTTCCCTAAAATGTAAACACTCTTAGCATCTATTCTCTTTTAAAGCTACATATTGGGATAGAGAGTGCTTAACCCTCTCGAGCTCCCACTCATATTGTTCTGAGGTGAACTTATTTGTCATAACCGATTCTTCCTTAACGTAATGTAAATTTTTTCCTTCTAAAGTCACCTCTTTAGTATGGGATTAGCCCTTGCATTAGCGGCCTAGAGCCAGATTAGGTTTTAAACAAAGGGTATTAGGAGTGCAGTTCGCCTCCTCTCAAATTGTTATTTTGGAGTTCATGTAATTAACCTTTTTCTCACTTAATAGACCTCAGTAGGTTGGGTATTTTACCCCCGTGTCTATGTCCTTAGAGGACAACTTGAAGGTGGAGTTTGGTGTGGCCTTTGATAGGCTTAAAGTTGAGAGCGAGTGGCTCTTTCTTGAAAATTGAGCGTTGTATGCCTCGAGGAGGCTTTTCTGTGTAATTTTGGAGCAAGTGGTCCTGGGCATGAATGGGGTTTTCTGCCCCTCTGTTAAAACTTGTTTTGGGGTAAAATTGGGCTAATTGCCCAGGAATTGTGAGTTCGGGGCTCGAAGCCCAAATCCTGTAAATACTGTAATTGTAATTTGTTACCTTGCTACTCTGTACCTGCCATGCTTGTTATTTCTTGATTTTGCAAAGAAAATATAACCTTGTTAAATTTTAAATTAACTTTAATTTCGTAGCCTGAGACCTGTTCACCCCCGCACCTTCTTTCACCTCTAACTACCACGGAGAAACTCCGTAACACAGACCATTGTGGGAGTCATTTCCCCACCCTATAGTTCATATCTGTGTTTCTCGTCGCGTCCTCAAACTTTCGCAGAATTGGAGGCTATGGTGGTTTCAGCTGAAGTAGTACGGTATGCCGACACCTAACGAGTCGAAAAGGAGCCCCGTCTGTCTTCGAGTAACTTTCGTCTTCAACCTCGCCGATTTTTCACCACCCGCAAATGTTATGCTTGTGGGTCGGCAGATCATCTCCGTAACAAGTGCCCAGTAATAAAATCGAGTGGGACAAAGAATGGAGCAGGGTCATCCCAAGGCTGTTTTAAATGGGGCTCGTTTTCTCATATCGCCAAGAATTGCCCTAACGTCAATAGCACGCCCTCCTCTTCAACTTCTGGTGCAACCTCCGCGAACTCGAATAATAGGAAATGACTAGTGTCATGGGCTGAGTCGGCGTTTTCACCTTTTCTAGGTTCAGCCCCTGCTAAACCCAGGTAAGCTCAGGTCTGAATCAAGGTTCTTCGAATTTATCATTCGAAGCTTCTAAAGAATGCCTTATGATTGCAGCGGAGTCCCCCGCACTGGTACCTTTTCTAAAAATTGTGTTGAACAATGAAGCGGTCAATGCCCTGTTAGACTCAGGGAGTGTTTGTTTAATTATTTCGGCCGAATGGTACTCAAAATTAAAGTCTGTCTGTAAACTTTCTTATTGTTGTTCGACTTCAGTCCAAAGCGTTTCGGCTAATTCTCCTCCATTAGAAATTTTAGGCTTCCTATTTGCCAAAATTCGTATTTCTAAATTGACCTGGAAAGTTAAATTTTTGTGGCTAAGAACTTGTCTTGCCCGGTAATATTGGGAGCGGATTTTATGACTTCTACTGGTCTCGTGCTCGACATTCAGAGCAAGTCGTAGACTTTCAAATTTGCTAGTAACTTTCAAATTCCTTTGCTTAACTGCAATTCTGATTCATGTTCATCTGTTTCGCCTACCCAAGATGAGATATTGTTAGACCTTAGACAGCTACATGAGGAGCAGGCTGATAGTATTCGTAAGTTGTATCAGTCGTTTCCTGATGTATTTTCCGATACCCTTGGTGTTACTGTTCTTATTGAGTATAAGACTGAGGTTACTGATTCGATCCCGGTTAGATTCCCACCTTGTAGGTTATCTCCACCGAGAATAGAGTCTCTCAAGGAGATCATCGAACATATGTTAAAGGATGGTATTATTCGACCCTCTAAGTCGGCGTATTCATCGCGCATCTTCCTGGTTCCGAAACTCCAAGGTGTCTTCAGGCCTATGTTTGACTATAGGGATTTAAATCAGAAGGTGGTGTTGCAATCTGTCTCTCTTCCCGATAATCACTCTTGTTTCTCATGGTTTCGGAAAGCCAATTCCTTCACCATCTTAGATCTTAATCAGGCGTATAATCAGATCCCTCTAGCTGAAGAATCAAAACATCTAATAGCTTTTGCCACGGATTGGAACTTGAATGAGTACAACCGCGTGACTTTCGTGCTCCCCACAGGAGCAGACGTGCTCACGAGACTGCTAGATTGGGTCTTCTCCGACATCAAATTCGAATACTTGTACCATTATCTTGATGATGTCGTCGTATTTTCTGAGACCTTTGAAGAACACCTCGATCATCTAAGAGAGGTCCTTAATCGCCTTCGTAAGGCAGGGTTAACTGTGAAGTTATCTAAGGTAGCTTTTGCTAAATCTTCCATGTCATATCGAGGGCACTTTGTATCGCCCGATGGTGTTTCGATCGATCATTCTAGGACACAGGCCATCCGTGACTTCAAACCTCCTAAGGACGTCAAAGGGATTGCCATGGTCATGGTGAAAATTTCTTCAGGAAATGTATTCCTAACTTCGCTAACAGAGCGGCGCCCTTGAACTTACTTCGTAGGAAGGGCGTCAAATTTGAGTAGGGACCTTCTCAACAAGCCGCTTTCGAAGATCTGAAATTAGCTCTTTGCAGTGCCCCTGTTCTTGCTATACCTCATTTCTCGAAGAAATTCATCGTTCAAATCGACGCCTCATCGTCGGCGTTGGCTGCTGTGCTTCTTCAAGAAACTGAACTCGGAAGGCGACCCGTCGCGTATGCATCTGGGACCCTATCGGCTCAAGAAGCCAAGTACTCCATTTATGAACTTGAGGGTTTGGCAGTCTTATTTGCACGAGAGAAGTTCCGACTCTATCTGGAACATGTCAAGTTCGACCTGGAAACTGATAACCAAGCCTTAAGTTGGGTCTGAGCTAGGCGGCGTCGTGCTGGTCGTATAGCCCAATGGGCCATCAGGATTTCTGCCTTCCAGTTTGATGTTAGGTATATCAGAGGATTTGAAAATGTTGTGGCGGATGGATTAAGCCGGATGTTTGCTCAGGAAGCGGAGACCTCCGAACTGGAAAATAGTTCTTCTGTTCCCACGCCCATACGTTCGGGCATTAATGCCATTCTAACTGATACCCCCATGTTGCTAAGGGGTATTGAAAAATAACAGCGCGAAGATCCAGTTCTGGCTCCTATTATTGGAACACATTCTTCTGGGGAAAATGTTGTCCCTTATGTGTTGAGGAACGGAGTTTTGTGTTGCCCGTCGTGTCATGACCAAAAGATGAAAGTTGTGGTTCCAGCTGTTCTTGTACCTATGATCTTCAAGTACTATGATGAGACCCCATTAGGCGGCATTTAGGCATATTCAAAACTCGAGAAGAGATCCGAGAGATGTTTATTTGGAAAGGTATGGACGGTGAAATTCGAGAATTGATGAAAGCTGGTAAATCTTGTTTGCTTAGTAAGCCCACCTTGTCCACTAAGCTAGGTCTACTATCTTCTCATCAAGCGTCACGCCCTATGGAACGCCTCCATATCGACTACGTCGTACCCTTCCCCAATCAAAGGGGAACGCCAACAAATTTATTATAGGGTGTGTAGATGGTTTCACTAGGTTTTCCTGGTTATTTACGACTAAGCTGGCTACCGCTCAGTCCACCATTTCTTACTTAAACACCATATTCGCTTCCTTTGGTCCGTGTCAATATATAGTTTCTGACAATGCTAAGGCATTTACATCCAAACTCTTACGTAAATTCTGTTTTGATCTGTCTATATAACATGTAACTACTTCGGCGTATTATCCTCAACCATCTCTGGCGAAGCTGGTCAATCGTAATCTGAGATCGGCTCTCATTGCATATCATCATGACGATCATTCAAGGTGGGATAGATCCCTGCATTGGTTGGCCTTCGCTTTGAATTCGGCGGTTGATGAGTCCCATAAGTTCACTCCTGCTTCTCTGATGTTTAAATTTGTTCCTAACGCGCCGCTCTCTAACCTTTGGTCATTTAATGATATTCTACCAGAGACAATAGATCCCGATAATATTAGAGATCTGTGGAAAAAGGCTAAGCACAACCTGAAGGTTTCTCATGAAAAGGTTAGGGAAAGATATGATCGTGGACGGAGGCCCACCAATTTAAAAGTAGGAGATCAAGTCATGGTTAGAAACTTTGTTCCCGCGGGCAAGCTTGTCCCCAGATTACATGGGCTGTGCATCATATTGGATTTCCTGACTCCCGTTACGTTATTGGTGAGCAATCCAGCCAGAGAGAGGATCTTTAGAGTCTACATCTCTCAGGTAAAACCTGTATAATTCGTTTTATGTTCGTAGCCGCTAAACTTTAGCAGGAGCTTAGACGGTTATATATTTTTTAATCTAAGGCGGTCTGGCCTTTGGTTTTATTTTCTTATGCGTATGTACGATCTTCTCCTCTGGTTTTCCTGCTGTCAATTCCTTGTGGCCATTACAAATCCCCTGTCTCCCGCATATCGACACGATTGGCATAACAAAAGGCCTTCCACGCCGCCCGAACCTCCGCATCACCAATAAAGATCGTACCCTCCAATCTCAAGTCACCAACAACAACTTTCTGTCGCCGAGATCTTACTATTTCAGTGCCCCCGCAGCCGTTCACTGCCGTACTACCACAGAAGTGGGATACGGACCCACTCCTCTCCCGTGAAGAATCATTGTGAACGGCGCGCCGGAGTCCATCTCCCGGCAAAGGCTGAAGTGCGGCGCCCCTACCGCCAACTCATCTGGGGACTGTAGATATACTTCTAATCTGCGGCGTCCTTCACCACAACTACTCCTCTCATAGTACCGGGAGAGGTGTATCTGAGGGTACTTGAAGGGTCCGGGCGACCTCGAATGGATATCGGCAGAGGCGGCAGGTCTTGCCGTAAAAATATTAACGTGTATTTTACCTTATATGACTACAAGGACACTCCAAAGCTTCAGTTTACCAAGTTATACCTATCAACTTCAAAAAAGCCTTAGAAATATTTCTTCAACTAGAAATATTTTTTTCTTTTCAGGTTCTTCTGTGTCACCCCAAGGAAGGATATTTGGGGGGGGGGTTTGTACCGGGAGGTACACCCCAACGCCGCGCATTTAAATCTAGTGCCTAAAAGGAACTCCTCTACTGGGGAAACAGTGAACTTGAAATTAGACAAACTTATAAATTTACTCAGAAGATGTCACCAATAAAAATGGTATAATTTTGTTATTGTGAAGTTTCCTGAACTCACTATACTTCTACTCGTTTTTGTTTGCCATTTACTAAGAAGTTTGGACATTCTTCCACAGGTGTCACTACTAAAAACTAAGACCATGAACCCTGGTGCGAAGTGAAAGAACTTTTGATTTAAAGAAGTTTGGTATTCATAATTTTTTTTAACTAATTGATGTTCATTTATTTCTCGGTTGGCAATATTTATCTTTTCTCTCCGCCAGTTTTGTATCGAGCCGATCCCTAATTTCTGTAATTTGCTACCAATCACAGGCTTCTTCTCCGATTCTGAGTGTCACTTTTGATCTCAACCAATAAAATTCTGAGGGTGTGTCTTGATTATTCATGAATTTTCTCCAACTTTCCCCGAGGGTTTATAAACTGCGGATTTTCTCGTCTCTTTGTCAATTGATCGTCATCTGACCTAGTGTGTGTGTCAAAGTAGGAGGTGGGCTGCGCCTCTTTCATCAGGCAGCAGTACACCGACAAGGTAATGGCCACATAACATCTTTATTTCTTGCTAGTTCCGCAGTTTAACCTGAGGGAAAGGTCCGAATCGTTAACTATGTAACCTACTTTTCCTGAAAGTGTAACTTTCAGCCGGCTAATATAAAAACTTTATAAAATTTTTAACTGTAAACCGGGGATAGAGAGTGATGTACCCTCTCGAGCTCCCCTTCCTCTTGGTTTGAGGTGACTACGTTTTGTAACTGGTTTTCTTCCTTTCCGTAATGTCTTAATTCATTATTATACCAGTCACCTCCATAGTTTGGGAATGGCCCCTGTTTCGTCGGCCAAGTGCCCCATAGGTTTTAAAATTCTTTTTTGGATCGCAGTCTTCGACTCCATTCAAATTCTACTCGGGCCGTTTATTTTCTTCTTTACTAAGGCCCTGTAGGTTGGGTACTAGTTACCTCTGTGTAATTAGATTTCTATTGGTAAATCGTGCCTTGTAAGGCCAGATATGATTAAAGTTCATGCTATGTTACCTTGAGTAAGCTTGGAAAACTGAGAGCCTGTTAGTTCTTTTTCGAAGTTTTGTAAGATTAATGAAAGCCTCTTGAAGGCTAGGTGTTGTAAGTTTGGGAGCAAGTGCTCCGTGTATTAGGGGATTTCTGCCCTTTGAACAAATTTCAGCTCGTCTGTAAATTTGAGCTGGGAGCTCAAGAAAATATTGTAAAACTAGGGGCTTGAAGCCCAGGGGTTTTAAAATTCTGAATCTTGGCTTTTTCTTTGTCTTGTTTCTGAATTGCTATTTTTACCTGAAATGTCATTGTTATCTCACTAAGTGAAAATTTGTTAAGTTTGTTGTTTTCCAAAAATATAACCTTCAGTTTACGTTTTAAATTCAATTCTTGACCTTGTAGTTAGACCCATTTATCCCGGCACCTTCTTTCACCTCTGCTTTCCACGATAAACCCCGGAACAAGAATGAATTAAAATAAATTACTAAGTATAATAATATTGAAACTAATTAACATTAAACGCTACTAAAACTATCTAGGTCAACGGTCCTCAACCTGGGGGAGGGGGGTAAGGGGAGACGTTGGAGAATTTCACGGGAGGCGCCGTGACCAATGAAAACCCCACAGTAATTTGCTAACAGTTAAACTGTTTGTGACAAAGGAAAGAATCTACTACGAAACGTATCTTTATCGCGGCTAAATCGTACACGTACAAAACCGTCTATTAGATTTGAGAAATTAATTGAAGATCTTGATTTCAGAACATTTGACATCCTTGAAAACCAAATTTAAACGCTTCTTTCCAGACATTTGTTCGGATAGATTTAAATTTCAGTTGGCATGAAATCCTTTCAAAATAGAACTGGACTTGATTCGTGATTCCTTCCAGGAGCATTCAATCGCCCTAAAATATGATTCCGAAGCAAAAGCTTAGTTTCTACATTTGACTGTTGAAGAATTTTGGTTAAAATATTTTAAATGTACAGGTAAGTTGCAGGTGCAGTTTCCTCAACATATCTGTGTTGATATTTGTTTTCCTACGTTGGCTTACATCAGATGAAGTCATGCCATTATAATTGTTACTTTAAACATGTAATATTATGTATTAACAAAGACCTGGTTTCCTCGACATGAACTGGCGGAGAATTCCATAATCTGGCGCTGGTCCCCAAAAATTATCTATTAATTTTATTTGCACGGTGCACTGGAATAGAAAGGAAGGAGCTCGAACGGTTATTCAGGTCGCGGGAATTCGATAAATAGGTGAATATATAAGAAATATACAGCGTGTGGTTTTCAGCTAACAATCTAAACACCATCGTTAAACCGTGCAGCTGCGGGCGTTTACCAGGCTTCAGCCCCGAGATCTTGATAGTATAAACATCATACTCGATATATGCTAAAGGCTGACTCACTCCTCTTTCCACGGAGCATTCGCGTTAAAATTACCCTCTAGAAGATTTCAAGCATGTTCCATTGGTGGATGTCTGGATTTCAGTCGTTCAGCCATATCGTCATGGACTGGCAATTTCACATTCCCTAGTAATTTTCTTACATTCTTGAATATGAGCAACTTGCCTGGAAGGTGATGGAATAGTGCGGGTCCTTTTTATCCCGTGGTGTAATCTTCACAGTATGGATTGTTTAACGAAACCGGCGCACGGTATTCGGATGCACAGAAGACCAGACCTAAAGCAGAGCTTCTCAAAGTAGGCGCGTGAGCTTCCGACGAAGTCCCAAAAATCTTATGTTATTTTCTCTAAAGCTGCTTTCGATTTTGGCTCCTGTGTTCTCAAGGTTCCATTCGAATGACAATGTACGATCCAAGGTTACTTCCAGTTAATGTTACTGTTATTTAATTCACATCCCGCTAAGGCCTTTTACGGTTTTCGGAGACACTGAGGTGCCGAAATAAAGCCCTGTAGTAGTTCTTTTACGTTCCAGTAAATGTACCGACACGAGACTGAAGTATTTGACCACCATAATATACACCGGACTGAGCCACGATCGAAGTTGGTATTACTCACTACTCAGCCTGGCTATACCCAGATAGTTTTGGAAAGTTACTGTTCCTTAGAATTTAGTTGTAGGTCAAGTACACCGTAAGCCTTCAGCTTTTAAAACCGTACTTCCATTTTAGTTCGAGTAGCTTCTAGTCTCCATTCACCGAGTAACTTCCGAGACTTGCCAAATCCTTTAGGAGCGCCTTCTCTGTTCTGTGTCCTACGACTCTGGCTCCGTCCTCAGCGAAACAAACATTTCTGGAAACTGTTTGCGGAATGTTGAGATGTACAGATTAGGTGTCAACACTGATCCCTATGGAAAGATAATAAGAACATTTGGGTTACTGAACGTGGTGGAAATGAGCCAAATATAGGGCGTTACTTGAATTACTGCTTTGTTCATTAATTCCTCTCTCGAAACTGTACCGTTCTCAGCTGAAAGATCAAGAACTACAACGGACGACTTTCTTCAAAGTTGAAAGCCAGTATCAAGGTATGATCTAACTGAAGCAACTTGTTCGCAGCAGCTACGAACCTGCTTTCCCCACAGGAATGATCTGTGTAACGATACCTATCTTCAGAAATATGTAAGAACATCTTGAAAGCGCTATAGGTCTGTAATTTTGTGTGAAGTATTTTGAAATGCCAGGTTCCAAAGCCGCAATGATTTTCGTCGCTCTATTTTATGCAGACATTATTCCTGTCGTGAAGAACAGCGCATGTTCACGTTCTTCACTATGATGAAGAGAAATTCATGGTGTACTCAGACAAAGACAGGGGCCTTCTCCTTTCTTAGGTCTTTCCTCGCAACTAAAGGCATATTAAAACGTTATCTTGTAGGGGCTGGTGTTTTCTAAGGGTTCTTCTCATAATTCTGGTGACTTGTCTTCATTTTCGACCTTAGAAGTTGTATCTAGCAATCTTGTGTGTTTAGATATAACCTTACGTCTTTCCCCAGAGTGACCTTCCCCTCAGCTAGGCAGGAGCTCATCAGCAGCAGGAGACACTTTACTCGTTCAACCCTGGAATAAGCCCGTGGGATTTACTTCATGGCTACTGATTTCGCTAACCCAAGAAATACATGAAAAAAGTGGTTGTCTTTGGAGCCGATTTATCGAGCTTCTAACTCCCTGCGTCATCGATCATATTCCTGCTCATTTCCCCCATCACGGTATAGCCAGCCTCCCTTGAGAAGATGTTCCTCATCAGTGGAGTGAGGTTTTCGTATAACGGCCGAGTCGACATTGTTCTTATCAGGAAACTTGGCAGGTGGTTTCATTCGGATCAACGTTTCATTCGATACATTTTTATTCGTGATATGGGGTTTAGAAACAGCCATCAGGAAAAAATCGTTCTGAATGTTTCTACTTCGACTGATGTTGACGTTCAGGTCACTACTGAAAATTCTAATCCAAGGACCTATGCCGCAATCAGCTTGTATGAATACGAGACTGACTGCCGTAATTCTTACTTGTATTACGATGAACTAAGTCATGTAAATCGTCAGCGTCTACGTAACCAATAGCGCATGTTACATCATGGATTTGTATTCAGTAATAGATTGGAATGCAAAGTCCGCCCAGTGCTCATGATCGGTAAGGCCTTGAAGTCCAAACGATTAGCCGGTTCGAGTCTTCTTGGTCTAAAACATGTACACCATCTGAATGTTGGCCGGCAGGGTTGCTCAGGTGGTGGTATAAAATTTATAATTAGTAGATTGCGTGCCAAAAACCAGGATTAAACAAATTTGGTTATAAACAATTATCGACTAGCCCGGTTTTCTGTTATGTAACGAGTTTAATATAAATTACAGGGGTTGTGATGGGCCTTGTCCCTAATTTTATTGCAAACTCATAGCACAACTGTTGTGCAGGATAGAATATATTGTACTTGTTACTCGCTTCAGTTACCTCGTGTCTAACCTCTTGCTGCCTGAAAATGCCCGGTCTTGCTGTAAGTTACTTTTTAACAGAAACTCATGCAACTAGAACTGGGTACACAGGACAGCGAGGTGACGTGGTTAGTTGAACGACCTCGCCAACCGTGGCTTCTCTAGTCTAATGGTAGTTAATTCAGGAGTTTTGAAATTTAAAAGTCACTTAATATAACTTAATTGGAGTTGTATTCCCCACAGTTCGGTCGTAAAGGTGTGAGAAAGTAAGTTACTATGTGCGCTTGTTATCAAATCAGCAGAAAAGCTCATCGAGAACTCGGTCAGTTGATTGGGCTGTGACGAGATGGTAACATAACTCGCAGGAGAACGAGTCCTTTGGGATGATGCCCGCCCTTTAATTGCTAATCTGCCCTTCGAATAATTAATTCAGACACATTTGTGTGTTAAGTTGTAACGACCCAATCCATTCATCAAGGGATTAGGGACAGCGATATTGCTGGCCGATAAAACCCAACAAGGCAATTAAAGAGCTGCTCGGCAAGTCCACACCACATGTTTGTGTAAATCAGCGGACAGGATTTAGTTTTTAGTGCGCGCGCTGTATTAAAGGCAATACAATTGTGGGCACTAAACGATAACGCTAGTTAATGAGTTTCATGGGAATGGATTCGCTCCACCAGCGGACAGATTTCCTCTGAGGGCAGCCAGCGCTCATTTCCTGCTGCCATTCCTCACACTCTTTCAATTGAAAATACAGTTCTAACGAAAAATCGCAAACACTCGAACTTTATCTGGAGCCCGCCTGGTGGTCGTTATCGTTAAGACGCTGAAGTCCAAATGGCCTGATACCGAGGTTAGCCAGTTCGAGTCCCGTTGGCCGGCAGGCTAGGGGAGGTGGTCATATATCACCAGATTGCGTGCCAGAAGTTTAGATGAAATTACAGAGCCTCCACCTTGTTCGTGTGGAGTGAGGACATATGATGCTGTTGATGGTGATTCATCCGTCGGAATGAGATGTTAAGCCTTGACCTGACCCCTTGGTGTTGTTCGACAGGAGTAGGCTATGTGCCGGCACCGGGTTTCACCCTCTCCCTACTGTCATATATCACGTCATTCATTTGATCTAATTAACTCCTCTGATGAGTTCTATGTCAGAAAAGGCATCCGCTCATAAAAACCCGCCACAACAAATTTATCTGACCTCATACAGGAAACGACACGAGGGTTTCTTCATCTCCGGGTCTTGAAATGGCTGAGTTCAATTCACTCGTCCGAGGGAAGAACAAGGGGAAGCCTGTTTTTGTTTTCAAACGCCTATTAACCGACTGTTGTCAAATAATTTGGCGTTACATAAAACAGTTTTGGATTGTTTTTGATTAATTTAAAATATGAATGAAGTATCCACTTTGGATCTTGAATGAAAGTGGATTGACCAAGTCATTATTTTCTGATGTGAACCAGAAAATTATAAAGTGGTAGAAGTCACATTTACGCATTGTTATATCGTAAGATTGAACAGTTATCTCTAACAAAAAATCTACCCTTAATTCATTCACAAGGCAAAATAACGTCACGGCCATAATAACAACAACACAAAATACATTACGCACAATGCAATGTGACTTCCCTGGTTGACCTTTGTTAGCAATGTCCAGAATACAACTCAGTGATTATTTCGTATTGGTCAATAATATGGAAGTATAATTTCGCTATTTCTTCAGTTTTATCACGAAACTACTTACCTTGTTAGTGTCAAAAAGTAGAGAGCTTTGGCATTGTAGGTTGTTACGGAGATTTCCGTGGTAGTTAGAGGTGAAAGAAGGTGCGGGGGTGAACGGGTCTCAGGCTACGAAATTAAAGTTAATTTAAAATTTAACAAGGTTATATTTTCTTTTCAAAATTAAGAAATAACAAGCATGGCAGGTACAGAGTAGCAAAGCCACTATTCGAGGATGTACAATTACAGAGTTACAGGATGGGCTCCGAGAGCCAAACCCACAATACATGAACAATTAGCCCAATCTTACGATATACAGAAATTCAACAAAGGGGCAGAATACCCCAATCATGCCCAGGAGCACTTGCTCCCAATTACAGAGTAAAGCCTCCTCGAGGCATACAACACTCAATTTTCGAGAAAGAGTCACTCGCTCTCAACATTAAGCCTATTAAAGGCCACACCAAACTCCACCTTCAAGTTGTCCTCTAAGGACATAGATACAGGGGTAAAATACCCAACCTACTGAGGCCTATTAAGTAAGAAAAAGGTTAATTACATGACCTCTAAAATAACCACTTGAGAGGAGGCGATCTGCACTCCTAATACACTTGTTTAAAAACCTAATCTGGCACTAGGCCGCTAATGCAAGGGCTAATCCCATACTAAAGAGGTGACTTAAGAAAGAAACAATTTACATTACTGTTACGGAAGAATCGGTTGAGAAAAACAAGTTCACCTCAGAACAATATGAGTGGGAGCTCGAGAGGGTTAAGCACTCTCTATCCCAATATGTAGTTTAAAAGATAGAATAAATACAAGGTGTCTTTACATTTTAGGGAAGTTACATGGTGGAAACGCTTCGGACCCGCCCCGAGAGTTAAACTGCTGAGCTAGCAAGAAAAGAAGTTATTATACGGCCATTACCTGTTGTTGAACTGCTGCCCGAAGAAAGAGGCGCTACCCGCCCCCTGCTATGTACTTTACACACTGAAAGATAGTACTGAAGTGGCCCGGAGACCCTAAAATCAGCAGTTTATATACTCTAGCGGAAAGTTCGAGGCGTTTGGGGAATGAGAACACCCTCCCACAAAAACTTTATTGGCTAACCAAGAAAACCCCTACACAATATGAAGAAGAAACACATAATTGGTGGAAAATTAATTCAAGAAATTCGGGATTGGCTAAATTCAAAAGAAGGGGAAAGAAAGGGTTAATATTGCCAACTTAAACAATGACTGAAAGAAATTTAACAAAGAACAAACTTATGAATTCAAAATTTCTCCAAAAGCATAGTTCTTTCACTTCACACTAGGGTGCACCATTGTAGTTCTTCAGTAGTGACCTCTAGAAGAGAAAGTTCACACTTCTTACTACAAGCAAAACCAAAATACGTCGAAAATGACACAGTTCAAAAACTCCAAAATTTCCAGGTAGTGATATCTTCTGAGAAAGTAGAAAATTAATACCGTAGATAAAGTTCAGACTTCCTCCAGCAGAGGAGTTTCAACTGGCGCAAATTTTAAATAAGCGGCATGGAGGTGTACCGCCCGGTACAGACCTCCCCCCCAAAGGTTCCTCCAGGGGTGACACATGAAATTTGTTTGAAAACAAGTTCCAAGTTATGATGTGGATATGAAGATTGATTGCAGAAGCATTTATCGAAATGGCTGAAATTTAGTTTGATTCAGTTTCAAAATTTCTTGTAGTAACAGCGGAAGTACTGTCTTAATGTTTGTAGAAGGTTGAATTGAGAAGGAAAACTTTAGTTTTAAAGTTGAGGAAAAATTTTCTAAGTCCACCAGATATTGTTGTTGAATTCTCAGGTGTAGTAATTGCTGATAGTAATTGTCCATGTAGTTAATTAAATTGGATGGCCAGACCGGCCGCTGCAGCTTGTGTCCAGAGGAGGCCGCTCGGACCCCTCAAGTACCCTGAGATACCGCTCGCCCGCACTATGAGAGGTGTAGAGGTGTTGAAGCACGCCGCGCCCGCGGTGAACATATACAGGCTGCGGGCCAGTAGCAGGTCGTGCGCCGCACATCAGCCTTGGCCGGGAGGAGGGCTCCGGCTCGCCGTGCACATGTGGTCCTCGCTGGGGAAGAGGGGGCCCTTCCTCTAACCCAGTCGCAGCACGGCGCCGCGCGGCTGCGGGGGCACTGAAACATTAAAGCTAGGCGGCAGAATTTTGTTGGACCATCATCATTTTTTGAGGGCACCGGCTTTGTGGAGAGGTTGAGGGGCCAGCGGCGTGCAGAATTTCATTTCAGATGCGAGCCACTGTGTGTAGTGGAGCAGGAGAGGGGAGCGTGGTAATGGCCGTGGTAAGGACAGGATAGTAGTTTAACTAATCGGGGAGGTTTACAAAAAATGCTTAAATATTAAAAACATATTATAGAAGGGGCTGAATGCCTTAAAAGTGAAACCCCTCAAAAAAAAATATAACCTTCATAATCCTTTCAAGATTATATGAAGCAAGTTAGCACAGAAATTATACAGGTTTCACCTGCGACAGGTGAACCCTAAATATCCTCTCGGTGGCTGGATTGCTTAATAATAATGTGACCGGCGTAAGGAAACCTAGAATGATACACGGCCCAAGAAATCTGGGGGCAAGCTTGCCCGCGGGAACAAAATTCTTGACCATCACCTGGTCACCTACCTTCAAATGGGTGGGTCTCCGTCCACGATCATATCTTTCCCTAACCTTTTCATGAGAGACTTTAAGATTGGCTTTAGCCTTCTTCCAAAGATCTTTAATATTATCCGGATCTATTGTCTCGGGTAGAATGTCACTCAGAGACCAGAGGTTAGAGAGCGGCGTGCTGGGAACGAACTTGAACATCAAAGAAGCTGGAGTAAACTTGTGAGATTCATGAACCGCCGAATTCAAAGCAAAAGCTAACCACTGCAGGGACGTGTCCCACCTGGAATGATCTTCATGATGATAGGCAATAAGCGCGGACCTGAGATTACGATTAACCCGTTCAGCCAGAGATGGTTGAGGGTAATAAGCAGAAGTTGTCACATGAGAGATGGACAGGTCAAAACAGAATTTACGAAATAAATTAGATGTAAAAGCCTTAGCATTATCAGATACAATATATTGGCACGGACCAAAAGAAGCAAAAATAGAATTTAGGCAAGTAATGGTGGACTGAGCGGTAGCCAGCTTAGTCGGAAATAACCACGAAAATCTAGTAAAGCCATCTACGCATACAAAGATAAACCTGTTAGCATTTCCCTTAGACTGGGGGAAGGGTCCTACATAATCAATATACAGGCGTTCCATGGGGCGCGACGCTTGATGAGAAGACAAAAGGCCTACCTTGGTGGACATGGTGGGTTTACTAAGCAAACAGGATTTACAAGCCTTCACTAGTTCACGGATTTCACCGTCCATACCTTTCCAGATGAACATTTCACGAATCATCTCACGAGTTTTAAAGATACCAAGATGCCCTCCTAATGGGGTCTCATGATAATACTTGAAGATCATAGGTACAAGAACAGCTGGAACGACAACTTTCATCATCTTATCATGCCTCGATGGGCAATATAAAACACCATTCCTCAGAACATAAGGGACGACATGTTCCCCAGAAGAAAGGGTTTCCATTATCGGAGCCAGCGTCGGATCTTCACGTTGGTATTTCTCAATATCCCTAAAGAGAATGGGAGCATCTGTTAAGATGGCATTAACATCAGATAGTATGGACTCGGAAGGTGATGAACTGTTGACCGGTTCATGGGTCTCGACGTCGTTGGAAAACATACGGCTGAGTCCATCAGCAACAACATTTTCGGTGCCTCGGATTGCCTGACATCGAATTGGAAGGCAGAAATACGGATGGCCCAACGGGCTATACGGCCAGTACGACGCGGCCTACCTAAGACCCAGCTTAAGGCTTGATTATCTGTCTCCAGGTCGAATTTGACATGTTCCAGATAGAGACGGAACTTTTCTAAGGCAAATAAGACTGCCAAACCTTCGAGCTCATAGATAGAATACTTGGCTTCTTGAGCCGACAAGGTCCTAGATGCATAGGCGATGGGTCGCCTCCTTATTTCAGTCTCTTGAAGAAGGACTGCAGCTACCGCTAACGACGACGCGTCGGTTTGGACGATGAATTTCTTCGAGAAATCAGGCATAGCAAGTACAGGGGCATTACAAAGTGCTAATTTAAGGTCTTCAAAAGCGGCTTGTTGAGAAGGTCCCCACTCGAATTTGATGCCTTTCCTACGAAGAAGGTTCAAGGGCGCCGCTCTATTAGCAAAGTTAGGAATGAACTTCCTGAAGAAATTCACCATACCAATGAACCTGGCGATACCTTTGATGTCCTTAGGTGGTTTAAAATCACGGATGGCCTGTGTTCTCGAATGATCGACTGCTACACCATCAGGTGACACAATATGCCCTAGGAATGATATAGAGGGCTTAGCAAAGGCAACCCTGGACAACTTGACAGTTAACCCAGCCTTACGAAGGCGATCGAGAACTTCTCGCAGATGATCTAGATGTTCTTCAAAAGTCTCTGAAAATACGACGACATCATCCAAGTAGTTATATAAGTACTCAAATTTGATGCCGGAGAAGACCCTATCTAGTAGCCTAGTGAGTACAGCTGCTCCCGTGGGGAGTCCGAACGGCACGCGGTTGTATTCATACAAATTCCAATCCGTGGCAAACGCTGTAAGATGTTTAGACTCTTCCGCTAGGGAAATTTTATTATAGGCCTGATTCAAGTCCAAGATAGTAAAGAACTTGGCCTTACGAAACCATGAAAAACAAGAATGAAGGTCAGGAAGGGGCACAGATTGTAACACCACCTTCCGATTGAGAGCTCTATAATGAATGACAGGCCTGAAGCCCCCTTGGGGTTTCGGGACTAGAAAAATAGGCGAAGAATACGCCGACTTAGAGGGCCTAATAATACCATCCTTCAACATCTGATCGATAATTTCCTTCAGAGCCTTCATTTCAGGTGGAGATAGCCCATAAGGTGGAAAACGGACAGGAATCGAATCCGTGACCTCAATTTTGTATTCGATAAGGTCAGTAACACCAAGAGTATCAGAGAACACCTCTGGAAACGACTGACACAACTTACGAATACTATCAGCCTGCTCCTCAGGTAGATGTCTAAGGTCTAACAACATCTCATCCTGGGTAGGCGAAATAGATGAACATGATACAGAATTACATTTCAATAATGGGATTTTACAATTAAACGCAAATTTGAAAGAGCACGACCTACTCTGGAGATCAAGCACAAGACCAGTGTAGGAAATGAAGTCAGCTCCCAATATAATGGGGCAAGACAAGTGCTTGGCCACAAACAATTTGATTGTCCATGTAAATTTAAAAATACGAATTTTGACCTGTAAAGAACCTAGAATTTCTAATGGGGATGAATTAGCCGAAACATATTGAACAGGAGATGAGTCAGAGTCAGGTAGTTTACAAACAGATTTCAATTTTGCATACCATTCGGCCGAAATAATAGAACAAACACTGCCTGAATCTAATAGAGCTGTTATAGGTTCGTTATTTACCTCAATTTTGAGAAAGGGGACCGGTGCGGGGGTATCCGCCGCAATCCTAAGACACTCTTTAGGGCATTCAAAAGATGAATTAGAAGACTGATCGTTCCCTGAATTTTTGACCTGTTTACCAGGGGCTGAGCCTCGGAAAGAAGGATTAGTCGACTCAGCCGAAGTCACTAGTCATTTTTTATTATTGGCATTGGTGGAATTTACACCAGAATTTGAGCAGGAGGGGGTGCTATTTGAATTTGGGCAATTCTTGGCGATATGTGAGAAAGCCCCACATTTAAAACAACCTTGTGATGAACCAGCTCCATTATTTGCCCTACTAGGTTTGACCAATGGACACTTGTTCCGCAGATGGTCAGGCGACCCGCAAGCGTAACATTTACGAGGAGTGACTGATCGGCGAGGTGGAGGCCGAGTATTACTAAAGGAAGGAGGGGGTTCTTTCGCGACACGCAAGGAATCGGCGTATCTAACCCCTTCCGCTGAAACGGCCAATGCTTCAAGTTCCGAGAAGGTTTGCGGGCACGCCGCGAAACACAAATATGACCTATAGGCTGGTGAAATTCCTTCTACAATAGCCTGTACAATCTGGTCTTCAGGAAAATGAAGAACAAACACCCTAGTATAGAATTTAATATCTTGGATAAAGTCTGTCAAGTTTTCATCCAAAACGCTGTACACGATAATAGTACTTCTGAATAAGGGAGGACCTGGCCCTAGCCGGGATGAAGTTAGCTAGCAAGTGGGCGTGGAAATCCTCAATAGATGATTGCTCGGCAATGGCTCGTACTATTTTGTCGGAGAGAATCCCAATTGCATAGGGATAGGTAATTTGCAAAATTTGACATGGAGAAAGAGAAAACACAAGGGCATGATCCTGAAATTCAACTAAAAATCTTAAAAGGGAATTACTTCACTGGTGGTATGAACGGAAAACTTAGAGATACCTCTGAGCAACATTGCCAATGGATGAGGCAAACTGCTGAACCCGGGTGACATAGTAGGTAAAGGTTTCAGTGGCAAGGAAGTTAATTCAGAACGTACATTATTTAATGAGTTACGGCGTTCCGACTCGTCCAATGGGGCAGAGGTTGTTTGAGCAGCGATGGTTTTCCTATTTACTTCTCCCTTAGGAGGCTCTTCCTCGCTACCTACATTCACTGTGGTGGGTAGATCGCTTTTGGGAGGAACCTCCCCAGTTAACAATTGAGTGACCTTGCTAGATAATTCAGAAATATTTTCAAGCAGCGTACTAGCTTCCTTCTTCTGAACGTCATTCAACTTTAGAGACAACAGATCGTTAACTCTATTTGAAAAATGAAACAGCCTGGCTTGCACACGCTTAATTTGATTAGGAGAAGGATCATTTTCATCAAAAAAACTAACTACAGATGCTAGCCCAGTAATATTCTCGACGATCGTGGAGAGAGAGTCGTCAATTTCTTTCTCTCCCAAGGTGGGGATGGAAATGGGCAAATCAAGGGACTCTCTAAGCTTGTTTGTGTCTACCGCAACCGTGCCTCCAGATTGCACATTTCTAATAGTCAATTCATAGATCAACTCCTCCTTGCGCAAATAGTTAAGATGGAGAACATCGCGAGGGTCGGGCATGATGACAGAACAATTTTGAAAAACTCAAAAAATTCCAGCAACTGAGAAAATTGTTAGAGTTCGGATCAAAACAATGTTTAGCCGTCAAAAGGGGCTAAAATGAGACCCATTCAACCACGCTCTGCTACCACTTGTTACGGAGATTTCGGTGGTAGTTAGAGGTGAAAGAAGGTGCGGGGGTGAACGGGCCTCAGGCTACGAAATTAAAGTTAATTTAAAATTTAACAAGGTTATATTTTCTTTTCAAAATTAAGAAATAACAAGCATGGCAGGTACAGAGTAGCAAAGCCACTATTCGAGGATGTACAATTACAGAGTTACAGGATGGGCTCCGAGAGCCAAACCCACAATACATGAACAATTAGCCCAATCTTACGATATACAGAAATTCAACAAAGGGGCAGAATACCCCAATCATGCCCAGGAGCACTTGCTCCCAATTACAGAGTAAAGCCTCCTCGAGGCATACAACACTCAATTTTCGAGAAAGAGCCACTCGCTCTCAACATTAAGCCTATTAAAGGCCACACCAAACTCCACCTTCAAGTTGTCCTCTAAGGACATAGATACAGGGGTAAAATACCCAACCTACTGAGGCCTATTAAGTAAGAAAAAGGTTAATTACATGACCTCTAAAATAACCACTTGAGAGGAGGCGATCTGCACTCCTAATACACTTGTTTAAAAACCTAATCTGGCACTAGGCCGCTAATGCAAGGGCTAATCCCATACTAAAGAGGTGACTTAAGAAAGAAACAATTTACATTACTGTTACGGAAGAATCGGTTGAGAAAAATAAGTTCACCTCAGAACAATATGAGTGGGAGCTCGAGAGGGTTAAGCACTCTCTATCCCAATATGTAGTTTAAAAGATAGAATAAATACAAGGTGTCTTTACATTTTAGGGAAGTTACATGGTGGAAACGCTTCGGACCCGCCCCGAGAGTTAAACTGCTGAGCTAGCAAGAAAAGAAGTTATTATACGGCCATTACCTGTTGTTGAACTGCTGTCCGAAGAAAGAGGCGCTACCCGCGCCCTGCTATGTACTTTACACACTGAAAGATAGTACTGAAGTGGCCCGGAGACCCTAAAATCAGCAGTTTATATACTCTCGCGGAAAGTTCGAGGCGTTTGGGGAATGAAAACACCCTCCCACAAAAACTTTATTGGCTAACCGAGAAAACCCCTACACAATATGAAGAAGAAACACATAATTGGTGAAAAATTAATTCAAGAAATTCGGGATTGGCTAAATTCAAAAGAAGGGGAAAGAAAGGGTTAATATTGCCAACTTAAACAATGACTGAAAGAAATTTAACAAAGAACAAACTTATGAATTCAAAATTTCTCCAAAAGCATAGTTCTTTCACTTCACACTAGGGTGCACCATTGTAGTTCTTCAGTAGTGTCCTCTAGAAGAGAAAGTTCACACTTCTTACTACAAGCAAAACAAAAATACGTCGAAAATGACACAGTTCAAAAACTCCAAAATTTCCAGGTAGTGATATCTTCTGAGAAAGTAGAAAAATAATACCGTAGATAAAGTTCAGACTTCCTCCAGCAGAGGAGTTTCAACTGGCGCAAATTTTAAATAAGCGGCATGGAGGTGTACCGCCCGGTACATAGGTTATTGCAAAAATTAAGAAGAACTGAGACAATTAATTAGGTTTTCCTCGGGATGAGTGAATTGACATGTATGAACTGGAAATATTCCTTTTGAGACACACTTTTTCCTTCGCTGTCTCCTGTCAATCTCAAGGCTGCCTTCAGCTTTAATGGTGCGTACATTACCGGTCAATGACATCCAGGATGATCGGCCTCTAACTGATGTTCCCTAGTTGTAACTAGTTGCTTTAATCATATTATTATTATTATCATTATTATTATTATTATTATTATTATTATTATTTATTTTCCAAAATTGCAGGTACAATTTAGGGATGGTGAATGGAGAAAGGCATACCCGAACGTGCCTCTATCGCCACTTAAAATTAAAATTTCAATATATAATTATAAATATTCTACATACTGTGCTTATATACAGTTGCGGTAAATACATAAACATATATTTACATAATATTCACAAGACCTGTTCAGCATTCACACACACACACTAGACCGGCTCACTCATACCCACATACAGTCTCACGCACTCGGGATCCCATAAACTTTCATCCGTCCTTTCACTCACACTGAACATTCACACAGTAGAACATTATGTTAGGTACAGAAGATTTCGTTATATACATTCGTTTTACCTCTGTACAAAATTGTTCTGCAGGTAGTTCTTTTTTCTGTGGTAGGAGTTCATTCCACAGCCGAGCAGAACGAATAAAGGCGCCACTTTGATATGATGCTGTTCTTGCAAATGGAGGGAAAAGGGACACACCTCGACATCTTTGAGCGGAACGATAGTTCAGCTGTAAGCGGTTGAAATGGTTTATGTGAATGTTACCTGAGAAACCTATTTGTTTATAGAGAGCTGTTATGGGGGGCAGTAACCTGGCTGTTTTAAATGACCCTATCGTTTTGCTCGGTGTTGAACTCCCTCTAGTTTCGTCATGTTCTCCACTGCAGTAGAATGCCAGGAAGAAAGCCCGTACAACAGTATTGGCCGAACTAATGACAAATAGGCTGTCTGAACTGCTTTCTTCCTGGCTCCCAGTAGAGATCTGCGGATGAATCCCAGGACTCTGTACGCTTTGCACCTTATTTCCTCTACATGCTTGTTCCATTTTAAAATGCCGCAAATGTGAATGCCAAGCAATTTTGTTGAGACGCAGGGCATCAGGTTTTTACCACACAGTGGAATTTGGTGTTGTAACTGTGATACTTGCTCCAGTTAAGCGGATATATTTAAATTTTGTATATTTATTTTGCCCCACAGAGCCACATAATGTACATCTGACTGTAACATATTTACGTCTTTCTCATTGTGAATGGCTCTGTAGATGAAAGTGTCATCAGCGTACTGTGCCATACAAGACGATACACATGCTGGCAGATCCACTGTAAATACTGTATACAGAAGTGGCTCTATGGTACTACCTGGAATCACACCCGAGGTGAACAAACTTTGTTGTGAGCTGGCCCCACTGAACACAACGCTCTGCGTCCGAACTACAAGGAATTATCGAAACCATGACTGCAGTATGCCTTGAGTGGCATACTTGTTAAGTTTTATTAACAGTCGTTGATGAGATACCTGACTAGCTGCACTAATGCACTTACATAATAATAATAATAATAATAATAATAATAATAATAATAATAATAATAATAATAATAATAATAATAATAATAATAATAATAATAATAATAATAATAATAATAATAATAATAATAATAATAATAATAATAATCCTGCCCAGTGTATGGGACGCAGAGCTGACTGCGACCAGGCGGGTCCACAGGTGGCGGATAGTGGGCATATCTCCAGATATGGAGGGCAGCTGCGATATAAGCAGGGAAACCTGACAAATAAGCAGTCCCGGACCAACAGCGGCATTGCCACCAGGATGTGGTGGGACTATGGAGGGCACCATAGTCTCTAAAAAATGCCACATATATCCAGTGACGGCAATGTGACAAGGCGAGTGAGTGCCGCCTAAAAAGCACTCTGCCATTCCCGTAGCGTCTGTTCCCCATGTTAGGGGCGGCCTGGAAAACTTCTTGGTGCAGCGAACCAAGTCGTAGCAGGTGGAAATGCAAATTTCTAGAAGCATAAGCTCTAAACAAGTATCAGTCATGAAAGGTGCAATGAGTAACTCATATCCTCGTGGTGGCGAAGCTACCGAACCTGGGCATTCGGATCCGGGGGTCCAGCAGCATTGCGCAAGTCAAGACCAGTCGGAGGGTCTTAGAATCCCAAAGACAAATCACAAATGTAAACACAGAACGTTCATAGGGACACTGAAAGTAAACTCGATGTTGAAAATAGGGAAACAAATGGAACTGACTAAAATGATGGATGAACAAGAGATGAAAATATTAGCTATACAAGAAACAAGATACCAAGATGAAAATACGGTACAAACACACAACTACAGGATTTATAAAGGTAAACCAGCAGAGAAAATACAAAACACTAAAGGTCTCTGGATGTTTGGAACAGCATTTGTAGTACACAATTCAATGGCAGACAAGATAACGGAATTCAAATCCACCTCACCAAGGATGTCAACACTAACTTTCAAAAACAAGAACAAGAAATACACAATAATAAATGCACATGCACCAATAAATAAGGACAACCAACAAAATCCACAGAAAGTAGAAACATTTTGGGAAGGTCTGGAAGAAATTCTAGGAAATACTCCAGAGAAAAATGTTGTAATTCTGCTAGGAGACTTCAATGCACAAATTGGAAGGAATGAACCATCAAGAACCACAGGAAAATTCACGGCTCACAGCAAGACAAACATGAATGGTAAGAGGTTGATAGAGTTGTGTGAAAAATTCAATTTGAACATCATGACCACCAAGTTCCAGAAGAAGCCAAAGAAACAAACAACATGGATATCACCTAACAAATTATTGGGCGAATTTCAGATTGACCATGTTGCAATCAGTTATGAAAACTCCAGAGAAATTCAAGATGTACATGTAGCTAGAGGAGCAAACTTCGACTCTGACCACTATCTGACAAAAACTAAGATGAAATTAACACCAGAAAGGAGAAAAAGTAGTGGTACAAAAATTACAAGATACAGAATAGAAGATCTGAAGTTCAATCAGCAGACTGTGAATGAATACCAGAACAGGATAAATAAGATTCAAAGTCACAGTTGGACTGAGATGGCAACATCAATACAACAAGCAGCGGAACAAACAATCCTACGAAGTAAAAAGAAGAAACATCCGTGGTGGAATGAAGTTTGCGAAGAAGCACTACAAAGAAGGGCTCAGACATGGAAGAAATGGAACTCAACTAAGAAACCAGAAGACTGGGAGTCATTCAAAGCACAAAGGAAAACAACAGCTAAAACCATAATAGGTGAACGGATACATTATGACACACAGCAACTAAAGAAACTAGAAGAAGATTTCGTGAAAAACAATACACGTAATTTCTACCAGACATTCAGGAGGAACTTAACAAGATAAAAACCGCCAACCCTATGCTTCAAAGATGATGAAGGAAATCTAATCACTGGAAATGAACAGAATTGCCAACACCTTGCAAATTATTTCCAGAAACTACTGAACTGTAAAAAACCTGAGGAAACTCTAATGTTTGAGAAACCCAAGGACCAGACACCGGACTCAGAACCACCTAATAAAGAAGAAATCAGGGGAATAATAACAGGACTGAAGAACAATAAGACGTCAGGTGAAGATTCAATAGTTGCAGAGTTATTGAAATATGCCGGAGAACAATTAGTGACTCAGCTATAAGCACTGTTTGAGGAGATTTGGCAAACGGAGAGCATCCCAAAGGAATGGAAGACATCATTAATACACCCGCTGCACAAAAAAGGAGATAGAACAAACGTTAACAATTACAGAGGAATATCATTGCCACCAGTTGCCTCTAAAATTCTATCCAAGGCACTACAAAACAGGACTGAAGGGATAATAGAAAAAGAACTTGGTGAATACCAGACAGGATTCCGGAAAGGGAGATCATGCAGCGAGCAAATTTTCAACCTAATCTCCATAATACAACTACATGCACTCACAGCCAAAAATCTAGTGATTGTATTTGTGGATTTTAAGAAAGCCTATGATTCAGTCGACAGAGCAACCTTGATAAGCACGTTAGAAGAGTTTGGGATAGATAAAAAAACTAGAAATTTAATCAAAGAAACCATCACTGACACTACATCACAGGTTAAGTTTATGGGTATGTTGTCAAAACCATTCAAGATCGAAACAGGTGTCCGACAAGGGGATGGGATGTCACCACTTCTGTTTAATGTTATACTTGAAAAAGTGGTCAGAGAGTGGAGGAAGAGACTGATGGAATTAGGGGTGAAAAATGGAATATCACTGGGAAGATCTGGAGTCAAAATTGACTGTCTAGCATTCGCAGATGATATGGCAATACTGGCAGAAGACACTGAAACAGCCAAGGTACAAATTGAAACACTTCAAGAGACTGCTGTAAAGACGGGACTTCAGATATCCTTCGAAAAGACGGAACTAATGATTCAGGACAAAAAGGATCCGACACAAAATATTGTCACCAAGTATGGAACAATTAAAAGAGTACAGAAGTTTAAATATCTAGGGGAATGGATAACCCCAACAGGACTACCAGGAATAGCATTACAGGAAAGGGCAAGAAAGATGGAAGCAGCATACCAGTTATGCCGAAATGTCTACAATAAAAAATCAGTTTCATTCACTGCAAAAATCAGACATTACAACACTGTCATCAAACCAGAAAGTCTATATGCAATCGAATGTATTCCACTGAACAGGAAGGGCTTACTAGAAAACATTGAAAAGACAGAAAGGAAGATCTTGAGGAAGATACTAGGGCCCAGGAAAGAGGGTCAAGAATTTAGACTGCGACCAAATGAGGAACTATACAAAAGGACCGAAAAAATCACAACATCCTTCAAGAAGAGAAGACTCTGCTTCTACGGACACATTAAAAGAATGCCACCAGAGAGAACAGCCAAGCGAATTCTGGAATACATGGAGAACAGGAAGACACAAACTAGCTGGCTTAAAGGGGTCAAGGAGGATATGGAGGTAAATAATATATCATAGCAGGCAGTATACAACAGACAGGAATACAGAAAAATCATCAAAAAATTAAGGGATTCCAAGATCAAAGTAGCAAAAAACGGACCGGCAACAACTGGTCACGAGAACGTAAAGAAGCCCACTCCGAAAGGATGAAGAAGTACTGGGCCGATCGAAAGAGGAAGAACCGTAAATGAATGATGCTTAACGTGGTCCATAGTAGACCTATTCGAAAACAAGAATAATAATAATAATAATAATAATAATAATAATAATAATAATAATAATAATTGTACCGGGCGGTACACCTCCGCTCCGCTAATTCAAACATTGCGCCTGTTGAAACTCCTCTACTGGAGGAAGCCTGAACTTTAACTACAGTGTTAATTCTCAAGTTTCTCAGAAGATGTCCCTACTTGTAAATTTTGAAATGTTATGAACTGTGTCGTTTTCGATGTATTTTTGTTTTGCCTGTAGTAAGAAGTGTGAACATTCTCTTCTAGATGGCACTACTGAAGGACTACAATTATGCACCCTAGTGCGAAGTGAAAGAACTGTGTTTTTGGAGAAATTTTGTGTTCATAAGTTTGTTCTTTGTTATATTTCTTCCAGTCATTGTTTAGGTTGGCTGTATAACCCTTCACTTTCCGCCAGTTTTGAATTCGACCAATGAGTAATTTTTGTAATTAATTTCCCACCAATCCTGGTTTTCTTCTTCAGTTCTGACATGTAATCTTTTGGCCGTCCAATAAAATGATTGTGGGCGGGTGTTATCATTCCTGAAAGGTCTCGAATGTTCCGCGAGGGTATATAAACTGCTGATTTTCGGGTCTCTGCGCCACTTCAGTAACATCTATCATTGTGTAAATTATGTAGCAGGGGGCGGGAAGCGCCTATTTTGTCGGGCAGCAGTTCTTCAATAAGGTAATGGCCTTTTAATAACTTCTTTTCTTGCTAGCTCACCAGTTTAACTCTCGGGGCAGGTTCGATACCTTTTACCATGTAACTTTCCTCTAAAATGTAAAAGACTCTTGGTATAAATTCTGTCTTTTTAATCTACAAATTGGGATAGAGAGTGCCTAACCCTCTCGAGCTCCCATTCATTTTGTTTTGAGGTGACTACGTTTTCATAACAGTTTCCCTTCTACTCGTAATGTCATAAAGTTTTCTATCGTGTCACCTCCGTAGAATGGGATTAGCCCTTGCATAAGTGACCTAAGGCCAAATGAGGTTTTAATAAAGTATATTCGGAGTGGCAGTTTCGCCTCCACTCAAGTTTGTATTTTGGGGCCTTGTAATTTTCCTGTTTATTTACTAAATCGGCCTCAGTAGGTTGGGTATTTTTACCCCTGTGTTTATGTCCTTAGAGGACAACTTGAAGGTGGAGTTTGGTGTGGCCTTTGATAGGCGGGAACTTTGAGAGCGGGTTGCTCTTCCAAAGGAATTTGTTTCTGTGTGCCTCGAGGAGGCTTTTGCTATGTAATTGGGAGCAAGTGCTCTTGAGCATGATTGGGGTCTTCTGCCCCTTGGTTGAATCTTGTATACGGGTAGAGTTGAGCTTACTGCTCAAGAATCGTGTGTCTGGCTCTCGGAGCCCAAATCCTGTAACACTGTAATTGTAAATTCTCGATTTGCTGTTCGGCTACTGAGTACCTGTTATATTTGTTATTTCTTGATCTTGAAAAGGAAATATAACCTGGTTAAATTTTAAATTAACTTTAATTTCGTAGATTGAGACCTATTCATCCCAGCACTTTCTTTCACCTCTAACTACCACGGATAACTCCGTAAGAAGTGGTAGCAGAGCGTGGTTGAATGGGTCTCAATTTAGCCCCTTTTGACGGCTAAACGTTGCTTTGTTATCGAACTCTAACAATTTTCTCAGTTGCTGGAATTTTATGATTTTTCCGGGTTTTTTCAAAATTGCTTTGTCATCATGCCCGGACCTCGCGATGTTCTCCATCACAACAATTTGCGCAAGGAGGAGTTAATCTACGAATTAACAATTAGAAATGTGCAATCTGGAGGCACGGTTGCGGTAGACACAAATAAGCTTAGAGAGTCCCTTGATTTGCTAATTTCCATCCCCACTTTGGGATAGAAAGAAATTGACGACTCTCTTTCCACGATCACTGACAATACTACTGAGCTAGCATCTGTAGTTAGTTTTTTTGAAGAAAATGATCCTTCTCCTAATCAAATTAAACGTGTATAAGCCAGGTTATTTCATTTTTCTAATAGAGTTAACGATCTGTTGTCTCTGAAGTTGAATGACGTTCAGAGGAAGGAAGCTAGTGTGGTTCTTGAAAATCCTTCTGAATTGTCCAGTAAGGTTACCCAATTGTTAACTGGGGAAGTTCCTCCCAAAACTGATCAACCCACTATTGTGAACGTAGGTAGCGAGGAAGAGTCTCCTAAGGGAGAAGTCAATAGGAAAACCGTTGGAGCTCAACAGATCTCTGCCCCATTGGACAACGAATCTGAGCGTCGTACCTCGTCGAATAATGCACGTTCTGAATTAGCTTCCTCGCCACTTAAACCTCTACCTACTATGTCACCAGGGTTCAGTAGTTTGCCTCATCCATTAGCCATGCTGCTTAGAGGTATTTCGAAGTTTTCTGTTAACACTACCAGTGAAGGTATTTCATTCTTAAGGTTTTTAGTTGAATTTCAGGATCATGCACTTGTTTTTTCTCTTTCTCCGTGTCAAATTTTGCAAATCCCTATGCAACTGGTGTTCTCTCAGACAAAATTGTTAGGGCAATAGCGGAACAGTCATCTATTGAAGACTTTCATGCACACCTTCTTGCAAATTTCATTCCTGCTCGTGCGAGGTCATCCCTGATTCAGAAGTACTATTATCGTGTACAGCAGTTGGATGAAAACTTGGCAGATTTCATCCAAGATATTAAGTTCTATACTGGGGTATTTGCTCTTCATTTTCCCGAAGACCAAATCGTTCATGCTATTGTGGAAGGTATTTCACCATCCTATAGGTCATATTTGTGTTTCGCGGCGTGCCCGCAAACCTTTTCTGAACTTGAAGCATTGGCTGTGTCAGCCGAAGGGGTTAGGTATGCGGACACATTACGTGTTGCCAGGGAGCCCTCTTCGCCATCAAGTAACTTTCGGCCTACACCTCGCCGAACCATCACGGGCCGTAAATGTTATGCTTGTGGGTCCCCTGACCATCTTCGAAACAAGTGTCCATCAATTAAATCTAGTGGAACAAGGAATGGAACAGGGTCATCGCAAGGTTGCTTTAAATGCGGCGCGATTTCTCATATTGCCAAGAACTGCCCTATTGCTAACAGCACCCCCTCCTGCTCAGCTTCGTGTGCAACCTCCACCAACAATCATGAGTGACTAGTGGCATCGGCTGAGTCGGCGAACCCTTCTTCTCGAGGCTCAGCCCTAAGTAAACATATTGAAATTTCTGGGAAAACTCTGTCTTCAAATTTTTCCTTTGAAGGCCCTAAGGAATGTCCTAGGGTTGCGGCGGATACCCACGCACCTGTGCCTTTTCTCAAAATTGAGTTAAATAATGAGCCTATAACTGATCTTTTAGATTCAGGTAGTGTTTGTTCTATTATTTCGGCTGAATGTTATTCGAAATTGAAATCTGTATGTAAGCTTCCTGACTATTGGTTCGTCTTCGGTTCAATATGTTTCGGCTAATTCATCCCCATTAGAAGTTTTAGGCTCTTTAAATGTCAAAATTCGTATTTCTAAATTTACTTGGAAAGTTAAATTGTCTGTGGCTAAGCATTTGTCTTGCCCCATTATATTGGGAGCCGACTTCATGTCCCATACTGGTCTTGTGCCCGATCTTCAGAGTAGGTCGTGCACTTTCAAATTTGCTTCTAATTGTAAAATACGCTTATTGAAATGTAATTCTGCACCATGTTCATCTATTTCGCCTACCCAGGATGAGATGTTGTTAGATCTTAGACATCTTCCTGAGGAGCAGGCTGACAGTATTCGAAAGTTGTGTCAGTCGTTTCCAGAGGTGTTCTCTGATACTCTTGGTGTTACTGACCTGATCGAATACAAAATTGAGGTCACGGATTCGATTCCTGTCCATTTTCAACCTTATAGGCTATCTCCACCTAAAATGAAGGCATTGAAAGGAATCATCGATCAAATGTTAAAGGATGGTATTATTAGGCCCTCTAAGTCGGCGTATTCTTCACCTATTTTTCTAGTCCCGAAACCCCAAGGTGGCTTCAGGCCTGTCATTGATTATAGGGCTCTCAATCGGAAGGTGGTGTTACAATCTGTGCCCCTTCCTGACCTTCATTCTTGTTTTTCATGGTTTCGTAAAGCTAAGTTCTTTACCATCTTGGATCTAAATCAGGCCTATAATCAAATTATTCTGGCTGAAGAATCTAAACATCTTACAGCGTTCGCCACGGATTGGAATTTGTATGAATACAACCGCGTGCCTTTCGGGCTCCCCACGGGAGCAGCTGTACTCACTAGACTGCTAGATAGGGTCTTCTCCGACATTAAATTCGAGTACTTGTACCACTATCTTGATGACGTAGTCGTATTTTCGGAGACTTTTGAAGAACATCTAGATCATCTAAAGAAGTTCTCAATCGCCTTCATAAGGCTGGGTTAACTGTGAAATTGTCCAAGGTCGCCTTCGCTAAACCCTCTAATGTCATTCCTAGGGCATATTGTCTCGCCCGATGGTGTCGCAGTCGATCACTCTAGAACACAGGTCATCCGTGATTTCAAGCCTCCCAAGGACATTAAAGGTATTGACAGGTTCATTGGAATGGTGAATTTCTTCAGGAAATTTATTCCTAACTTCGCTAATAGAGCGGCACCCTTGAACCTTCTTCGTAGGAAAGGCATAAAATTCGAGTAGGGACCTTCTCAACAAGCCGCTTTTGAAGACCTGAAATTAGCTCTCTGTAATACCCCTGTCCATGCTATGCCTGATTTCTCGAAGAAATTCATCGTCCAAACCGACGCGTCGTCGTCGGCGGTAGCTGCAGTCCTTCTTCAAGAGACTGAACTAGGGAGGCGACCCATCGCCAATGCCTCTAGGACTCTATCTGCTCAAGAAACCAAGTATTCAATCTATGAGCTTGAAGGTTTGACAGTTTTATTTGCCTTAGAAAAGTTCCGTCTCTATTTGGAACATGTCAAATTCGACTTCGAGACTGATAATCAAGCCTTAAGCTGGGTCTAAGGTAGGCCGCGTCGTACTGGTCGTATAGCCCAGTGGGCCATCCGAATTTCTGCCTTCCAATTTGACGTTAGGCATATCAGAGGTACTGAAAATGTTGTCGCAGACGGACTCAGCCGTATGTTTTCCAATGACGTCGCGGCCCATGAATCGGTCGATAGTTCATCACCTCCCGAGTCCATACTATCTGAGGTTAATGCCATCTTAACAGATGCTCCCATGCTCTTTAGGGATATTGAGTAATATCCACGTGAAGATCCAACGCTGGCTCCGATCATGGAAACCCTTTCTTCTGGGGAAAATATTGTCCCTTATGTATTGAGGAATGGTGTTTTATGTTGCCCTTCGAGGCATGATCAAAAAATGAAAGTTGTAGTTCCAGCTGTACTTGTGCCAATGATCTTCAAGTACTATCATGAGACCCCATTAGGGGGGCATTTAGGCATCTTCAAAACCCGGGAAAAGATCCGTGAAATGTTTATCCGGAAGGGTATGGACGGTGAAACTCGTGAACTAGTTAAAGCTTGTAAATCTTGTTTGCTTAGTAAACCAACCATGTCCACCAATGTAGGCCTTTTGTCTTCTCATCAAGCGTCGCGCCCCATGGAACGTCTCTACATCGATTACGTAGGACCCTTCCCCCAGTCAAATGGAATGCCAACAAGTTCATCCTCGTATGTGTAGATGGTTTTACAAGATTTTCTTGGTTATTCCCGACTAAGCTGGCTACCGCTCAGTCCACCATTACTTGTTTAAATTCAATCTTTGCTTCTTTTGGTCCGTGTCAATATATTGTGTCTGACAATGCTAAGGCTTTCACATCTAATCTATTTCGTAAATTCAGATTTGACCTGTCCATCTCTCATGTGACAACTTCTGCTTATTATTCTCAACCATATCTGGCTGAACGGGTTAATCGTAATCTGAAGTCCGCGTTGATTGCCTATCATCATGAAGATCATTCTAGGTGGGACACGTCCCTGCATTGGTTAGCTTTTGCTTTGAATTCGGCGGTTCATGAATCTCATAAATTTACTCCAGCTTCGTTGATGTTCAAGTTTGTTCCCAACACGCCGCTCTCTAACCTCTGGTCTTTGAGTGACATTCTACCCGAGACAATAGATCCAGATAATATTAAAGATCTTTGGAAGAAGGCTAAAGCCAATCTTAAAGTGTCTCATGAAAAAGTTAGGGAAATATATGATCATGGACGGAGACCCACCAATCTGAAGGTAGGTGACCAGGTGATGGTCAAAAATGTTGTTCCCGCGGGCAAGCTTGCCCCAGATTTCATGGGCCTTGTATTATTCTCGATTTCCTTACAACCGTTACCTTATTACTAAGCAATCCAGCCACCGAGAGGATATTTAGGGTTCACCTGTCGCAGGTGAAACCTGTGTAGCTTCCGCGTTTACGTAGCTGATTTTATATTTGCTTAAACATTTTTGAAAGAATTCGGAAGGTTATATTTTTTTTGTTTCATTTTGAGGCCTTCTGCTCTTGGAATGTAGTTCTTTGTATTTAAGCATTTATTGTAAAACCTTCCCCGACCAGTCAAACTGCCATCCTGTCCTTACCATGGCCATTACAACGCTCCCGTCTCCTGCTCAACAACACAGAGTGGCTATTTAAATGAAATAAATATCTCCACGCCGCTGGCCCCTCAACCTCACAACAAAGCCTGTGCCCTAAAAGAATTATGGTCCAACAAATTCTGCCGCCGAGATCTTAATGTTTCAGTGCCCCCGCAGCAGCGCGGCGCCGTACCGCCACTGAGGTGGGGTATGGGCCCGCCCCTCTTCATTGAGGCCAACCAGTGTACGGCGAGCCGGAGCCCTCCTCCCGGCCAAGGCTGATGTGCGGCGCACAACCTGCAACTTGCCCGCGACCTGTATGTTCGCCGCGGGCGCGGCGTGTTTCTACTCCACGGCTCCTCTCATAGTGCGGACGAGTGGTATCTCAGGGTACTCGAGGGGTCCGAGCGGCCTCCTCTGGACACAAGCAGCAGCGGCCGGTCTGGCCGTCCAACTTAATCAACCTCGAATGTATTTAATCAGCTACATGGACATTTAAGCATGATTGGGGTCTTCTGCCCCTTGGTTGAATCTTGTATACGGGTAGAGTTGGGCTTACTGCTCAAAAATCGTGTGTCTGGCTCTCGGAGCCCAAATCCTGTAACACTGTAATTGTAAATTCTCGATTTGTTGTTTGGCTACTGAGTACCTGTTATATTTGTTATTTCTTGATCTTGAAAAGAAAATATAACCTGGTTAAATTTTAAATTAACTTTAATTTCGTAGATTGAGACCTATTCATCCCAGCACCTTCTTTCACCTCTAACTACCACGGATAACTCCGTAACAATAATAATAATAATAATAATAATAATAATAATAATAATAATAATAATAATAATTGTTACCGTGTTTTGGTGGTAGTTATGCATGAAAGAAGGTGCTGGGTGGTGAATAGGTCTCAAGCTACTAAAGTGAAATTAATTTTAAAATTTAAAAAGGTTATATTTTCTTTTCAAAATTAGGTAACAACAAATAGAACAGGTACTTAATAGCCGAAACACGATTGACAAATACATTTACATAGGTACCCCATTTGGGGCTTCAAAAGTCAGAAACATAATTCTTGAGCGATGAGCCCAACCTTACAATGAACACCATACAACAAAGGGGCCGAAAACCCCCAAACATGCCAGAAACATTTGCTTCCAATTATACCCAAAAGCCTCCTTGAGGCAGAGACACAATTTTCAATAAAGGGCAACTTCCCCTTAAAATACAAGCCTATCATAGGCCACTCCGAACTCCACCTTTAAGCTGTCCTCAAAGGACATATACACAGGGGTAAAATACCCAACCTACTGAGGTCTATTAAATGACAAGAAGGTTAATACATGACCTCTACAATACAATTTGAGGGGAGGCGAACTTGCACTCCTAATACACTTTGTTTAAGACCTACTTGGCCTTAGGCCGTTAGTGCAAGGGCTAATCCCATACTACAGAGGTGATTTAAGAAAATAACAATTTACATTACATTACGGAAGAATTGGTTGAGAAAATAAGTTCACCTCAAGACAATGTGAGTGGGAGCTCGAGAGGGTTAGCACTCTCTATCCCAGTATGTAGCTTTACAAGAGAATAGATGAAATGAGAAGTTACATTTTAGGAAAAGGTTACATAGTGGAACGCTTAGAACCCGCCCCGAAAGTTAAACTGCTGAGCTAGCAAAGAAAGAATTTATTAATCGGCCATTACCTTGTTGTTGACCGCTGCCGAAGAAAGAGGCGCTTCCCGCCCCCTGCTATGTACTTAACACACTGAAAGATGGAACAGAAGTGGCCGAGAGACCCAAAAATCAGCAGTTTAAATACTCTCGCGGAAGTTTCTAGGCGTTAGGGGAATGAAAACACCCTCCCACAAACACTTTATTGGGTAGGACACAGCAACATATTCAAGTTGGGGGAAGATACATCTGATTGGATAGAAATTAATTTAAGAAATTCGGGATTGGTTAGGTTCAACACAAGGGGAAAGAAGGGGTGAATATTGCCAACTTAAACAATGACTGAAAGAAATTTAACAAAGAACAAACTCTTGAAATTAAATTTTCTCCAAAAAACAGTTCTTTCACTTCGCACTAGAGTGCACCGTTGTTGATCTTCAGTAGTGTCCTCTAGAAGAGAACGTTCACACTTCTAACTACAAGTGAAACAAAAACACATCAAAAATGACACAGTTCAAAAACTCAAACTTTTCCACGTGGTGACATCTTCTGAGAAAGTAGAAAATTAATACCGTCAATAAAGTTCAGACTTCCTCCAGCAGAGGAGTTTCAATTGGCGCACATTTTAAAATTAATTGCGTGGAGGTGTACCGCCTGGTACAGACCTCCCCCCCCAAAAGTTCCACCAGGGGTGATATATGAAACCAGGTCCCAGGTTTTATGTAGATATGGAGATTGATTGTCAACAAAAAAATTTATAAGATTTTCTTAATTTGGTTTGTATCGGTTTCAAAATTTTCTTGTTGCAGGAGAAGTATAGTCTTTAAGTTGTAGAAGTTGAATTCTGAAGATAAACTTTTAATACTTAAAAGTGATGAAGAATTTTGCAATGTCCACCAAATATTGCTTGTTGGTTTCCCAAGTGTAGTCATTGCTTATAGTAACTGTTCATGTAGTTGAGGTTAATGAAGTTGGATGGCCAGACCGGCCGTTGCAGCTTGCGTCCAAATGAGGCCGCTCGGACCCCTCAAGTACCCTGAGATACCGCTCGCCCGCACTATGAGGGGAGCAAGGGTGTTGAAGCACGCCGCGCCCGCGGTGAACATATACAGGCTGCGGGCATGTAGCAGGTCGTGCGCCGCACATCAGCCTAGGCCGGGAGGAGAGCTCCGGCTCGCCGTGCACATGTCGTCCTCGCTGGGGCCGAGGGGGCCCGTCCTCGGACCCAGCGGCTGCGGGGGCACTGAAACATAAAACTAGGCGGCAGAATTGTGTTGGACCATCATCTTTTTCGAGGGCGCAGGCATTATGGAGAGGTTGAGGGGCCAGCGGCGTGTAGATATCCATGGCATTTAATATTATGAAGCCACAGTGTGTGTTGGAGCAGGAGACGGGAGCGTGGTAATGGCCGTGGCAAGGACAGGATGGCAGTTTAACAATCGGGGAGGTTTACAAGAAATGCTTACATATAAAATAAAATATAATAGAAGGAGCAGAATGCCTTAAGAATGGAATTCAAAAAAAACAAAATATAACCATCATATTCCTATCAAATTATATGAAGCAAGTTGACACAAAATTTACACCGGTTTCACCTGGGACAGGTGAATCCTAAATATCCTCTCGGTGGCTGGATTGCTTACTAACAATGTAACCGGTGTGAGAAAATCGAGAATGATGCATGGCCCATGAAATCTGGGGGCAAGCTTGCCCGCGGGAACAAATTTTTTGACCATAACCTGGTCACCTACCTTCAAAGGGGTGGGTCCCCGTCCACGATCATACCTTTCCCTAACCTTTTCATGAGACACTTTAAGATTGGCTTTAGCCTTCTTCCAAAGATCTTTAATGTTATCCGGATCTATTGTCTCGGGTAGAATGTCATTCAGAGACCAGAGGTTAGAGAGCGGCGAGTTGTGAACAAACTTGAACATCAAAGAAGCTGGAGTAAACTTGTGAGATTCATGAACCGCCGAATTCAAAGCAAAAGCTATCCAATGCAGGGACGTGTCCCACCTGGAATGATCTTCATGATGATAGGCAATAAGTGCGGACCTGAGATTACGGTTAACCCGTTCAGCCAGAGATGGTTGAGGGTAATAAGCAGAAGTAGTTACATGAGATATGGACACGTCAAAACAGAATTTACGAAAAAGATTAGATGTAAAAGCCTTAGCATTATCAGATACAACATATTGGCACGGACCAAAAGAAGCAAAAATAGAATTTAAGCAAGTAATTGTAGACTGAGCGGTAGCCAGCTTAGTCGGAAATAACCACGAAAATCTGGTAAAACCATCTACGCACACAAAGATGAACTTGTTAGTATTACCCTTTGACTGGGGGAAGGGTCCTACATAACCGATATACAGGCGTTCCATGGGGCGCGACGCTTGATGCGAAGACAAAAGGCCTACCTTGGTGGACATGGTGGGTTTACTGAGCAAACAAGATTTACAAGCTTTTACAAGTTCACGGATTTCACCGTCCATACCTTTCCAGATGAACATTTCACGAATCTTTTCACGAGTTTTAAAGATACCCAGATGCCCTCCTAGTGGGGTCTCATGATAATACTTGAAGATCATAGGTACCAGAACAGCTGGAACGACAACTTTCATCATCTTGTCATGCCTCGAAGGGCAACATAAATCACCATTCCTCACAACATAAGGGACAGCATGTTCCCCAGAAAAAAGGGTTTCCATTATCGGAGCCAGCGTCGGATCTTCACGTTGGTATTTCTCGATATCCCTAAAAAGCATGGGAGCATCTGTTAGGATGGCATTAACCTCAGATAGCGTGGACTCGGGAGGTGATGAACTGTCGACCTGTTCATGGTTCTCAACGTCGTCTGAAAACATACGGCTGAGTCCATCAGCGACAACATTTTCGGTACCTCGGATATGCCTGACATTGAATTGGAAGGCAGAAATACGGACGGCCCAACGGGCTATACGACCAGTACGACGCGGCCTACCTAAGACCCAGCTTAATGCTTGATTATCTGTCTCCAGGTCGAATTTGACGTGTTCCAGATAGAGACGGAACTTTTCTAAGGCGAATAAGACTGCCAACCCTTCGAGCTCATAGATGGAATACTTGGCTTCTTGAGCCGATAGAGTCCTAGATGCATAGGCGATGGGTCGCCTCCCTATTTCAGTCTCTTGAAGAAGGACTGCAGCTACCGCTAACGACGACGCGTCGGTTTGGACGATGAATTTCTTCGAGAAATCAGGCATAGCAAGTACAGGGGCATTACAAAGTGCTAATTTAAGGTCTTCAAAAGCGGCTTGTTGAGAAGGTCCCCACTCGAATTTGATGCCTTTCCTACGAAGAAGGTTTAAGGGCGCCGCTCTATTAGCAAAGTTAGGAATGAACTTTCTGAAGAAATTCACCATACCAATGAACCTGGCGATACATTTAATGTCCTTGGGAGGTTTAAAATCACGGATGGTCTGTGTTCTAGAATGATCGACTACTACCCCATCGGGTGACACAATATGCCCTAGGAATGACATAGAGGGCTTAGCAAAGGCAACCTTGGACAACTTAACAGTTAACCCAGCCTTACGAAGGCGATCGAGAACTTCTCGCAGATGATCTAGATGTTCTTCAAAGTCTCTGAAAATACGACGACATCATCTAAGTAGTGATATAAGTACTCGAATTTGATGTCGGAGAAGACCCTATCTAGTAGCCTAGTGAGCACAGCTGCCCCCGTGGGGAGCCCGAAAGGCACGCGGTTGTATTCGTATAAATTCCAGTCCGTGGCAAACGCTGTAAGGTGTTTAGACTCTTCGGCAAGGGGAATTTGATTATAGGCCTGATTCAAGTCCAAGATAGTGAAGAACTTGGCCTTACGAAACCATGAAAAGCAAGAATGAAGGTCAGGAAGGGGCACAGATTGCAACACCACCTTCCGATTGAGAGCCCTGTAATCAATGACAGGCCTGAAGCCTCCTTGGGGTTTCGGGACTAGAAAAATAGGCGATGAATACGCCGACTTAGAGGGCCTAATAATACCATCCTTCAACATCTGATTGATAATTTCTTTCAGAGCCTTCATTTTAGGTGGAGATAGCCTATAAGGTGGAAAACGGACAGGAATCGAATCCGTAACCTCAATTTTGTATTCAATAAGGTCAGTAACACCAAGAGTATCAGAGAACACCTCGGGAAACGACTGACACAGTTTGCGAATACTATCAGCCTGCTCCTCAAGTAGATGTCTAAGGTCTAACAACATCTCATCCTGGGTAGGCGAAATAGAAGAACATGACACAGAATTACACTTTAATAGTGGTATTTTACAATTGGACGCAAATTTGAATGTGCACGACTTACTCTGAAGATCGAGCACAAGACCAGTGTGAGAAATCAAGTCCGCTCCCAGTATGATGGGGCAAGACAGGTGCTTAGCCACAAACAATTTAATTTTCCATGTAAATTTAAAAATACGAATTTTGACCAGTACGGAACCTAGAATTTCTAATGGAGATGAATTAGCCGAAACATATTGAATAGGAGATGAGACGTAGTCAGGTAGTTTACAAACCGTTTTCAATTTAGAATACCATTCAGCCGAAATAATCGAACAAACACTGCCTGAATCTAAGAGAGCTGTTATAGGCTCGTTATTTAACTCAATCTTAAGAAAAGGAACAGGTGCGGGGGTATCCGCCGCAATCCTAAGACACTCTTTGGGGCATTCAAAAGATGTATTCGAAGACTTATCGTTCCCTGAATTCTCGACCTTTTTGCCAGGGGCTGAGCCTTGGGAAGCAGAATTAGTTGACTCAGCCGCAGCCACTAGTCACTTTTGATTGTTGTTGGAAGTAACACCAGAAGTTGAGTAGGAGGGGGTGCTATTCGAATTGGGACAATTCTTTGCGATATGTGAGAAAGCCCCACATTTAAAACAGCCTTGTGATGAACCCGCTCCATTATTTGCCCTACTAGACTTGATCAGAGGACACTTATTGCGCAGATGGTCAGGCGACCCGCAAGCATAACATTTACGAGGGGTGACTGATCGGCGAGGTGGAGGCCGAGTATTACTAATGGAAGGCGGGGGTTCTTTCGCGACACGCAAAGAATCGGCGTATCTAACTCCTTCCGCTGAGACGGCCAATGCTTCAAGTTCCGAGAAAGTTTGCGGGCACGCCGCGAAACACAAATATGACCTATAGGGAGGTGAAATTCCCTCTACAATAGCCTGTACAATCTGATCTTCAGGAAAATGAAGGGCAAACACCCTAGTATAAAACTTAATGTCCTGTATGAAATCAGCCAAGTTTTCATCCAAGCGCTGTACACGATAATAGTACTTCTGAATAAGGGAGGACCTGGCCCTAGCAGGGATGAAGTTAGCTAGCAAATGGGGATGGAAATCCTCAATAGATGATTGCTCGGCAATGGCTCTTACGATTTTATCGGAGAGAATACCAATAGCATACGGATAGATAATTTGCAAGATTTGACATGGAGAAAGAGAAAAAACAAGGGCATGATCCTGAAATTCCACTAGGAATCTTAAAAATGAAATTACATCACTGGTGGTATTAACGGAAAACTTAGAGATACCTCTGAGCAACATTGCCAATGGATGAGGCAAGCTGCTAAACCCGGGTGACATAGTAGGTAAAGGTTTCAATGGTAAAGAAGTTAATTCAGAACGGATGTTACTCAATGATGCACGACGTTCGGATTCGTTGTCCAATGGGGCAGAGATAGTTTGAGCAGCGATGGTTTTCCTATTTACTTCTCCTTTAGCAGGTTCTTCCTCGCTACCTACCTTCACTATGGTGGGCTGATCAGATTTGGGAGGAACTTCCCCAGTTAACAATTGAGTGACCTTACTAGATAATTCGGAAATATTTTCCAGGAGCGTACTAGCTTCCTTCCCCTGAACATCATTCAGTTTTAGAGACAACAGATCGTTAACCCTATTCGAAAAATGATATAGCCTGCCTTGCACACGCTTAATTTGATTGGGAGACGGATCATTTTCATCAAAAAAACTAACTACAGAAGCTAGCCCAGTAATATTCTCCGTGATCGTGGAAAGAGAGTCGTCAGTTTCTTTCTCTCCCAAATTGGGGATGGAAATGGGCAAATCAAGGGACTCTCTAAGCTTGTTAGTGTCTATTGCAACCGTGCCTCCAGATTGCACATTTCTGATAGTTAATTCATAGATCAACTCCTCCTTGCGCAAATAGTTAAGAAGGAGAACATCGCGAGGGCCGGGCATGATGACAGACCAATTTTGAAAAGGTCAAAAAATTCCAGCAACTGAGAAAATGGTTAGAGTTCGGATCAAAGCAATGTGTAGCCGTCAAAAGGGGCTAAATTGAGACCCATTCAACCACGCTCTGCTACCACTTGTTACCGTGTTTTGGTGGTAGTTATGCATGGAAGAAGGTGCTGGGTGGTGAATAGGTCTCAAGCTACTGAAGTGAAATTAATTTTAAAATTTAACAAGGTTATATTTTCTTTTCAAAATTAGGTAACAACAAATAGAACAGGTACTTAATAGCCGAAACACGATTGACAAATACATTTACATAGGTACCCCATTTGGGGCTTCAAAAGTCAGAAACATAATTCTTGAGCGATGAGCCCAACCTTACAATGAACACCATACAACAAAGGGGCCGAAAACCCCCAAACATGCCAGAAACATTTGCTTCCAATTATACCCAAAAGCCTCCTTGAGGCAGAGACACAATTTTCAATAAAGGGCAACTTCCCCTTAAAATACAAGCCTATCATAGGCCACTCCGAACTCCACCTTTAAGCTGTCCTCAAAGGACATATACACAGGGGTAAAATACCCAACCTACTGAGGTCTATTAAATGACAAGAAGGTTAATACATGACCTCTACAATACAATTTGAGGGGAGGCGAACTTGCACTCCTAATACACTTTGTTTAAGACCTACTTGGCCTTAGGCCGTTAGTGCAAGGGCTAATCCCATACTACAGAGGTGATTTAAGAAAATAACAATTTACATTACATTACGGAAGAATTGGTTGAGAAAATAAGTTCACCTCAAGACAATGTGAGTGGGAGCTCGAGAGGGTTAGCACTCTCTATCCCAGTATGTAGCTTTACAAGAGAATAGATGAAAAGAGAAGTTACATTTTAGGAAAAGGTTACATAGTGGAACGCTTAGAACCCGCCCCGAAAGTTAAACTGCTGAGCTAGCAAAGAAAGAATTTATTAATCGGCCATTACCTTGTTGTTGACCGCTGCCGAAGAAAGAGGCGCTTCCCGCCCCCTGCTATGTACTTAACACACTGAAAGATGGAACAGAAGTGGCCGAGAGACCCAAAAATCAGCAGTTTAAATACTCTCGCGGAAGTTTCTAGGCGTTAGGGGAATGAAAACACCCTCCCACAAACACTTTATTGGGTAGGACACAGCAACATATTCAAGTTGGGGGAAGATACATCTGATTGGATAGAAATTAATTTAAGAAATTCGGGATTGGTTAGGTTCAACACAAGGGGAAAGAAGGGGTGAATATTTCCAACTTAAACAATGACTGAAAGAAATTTAACAAAGAACAAACTCTTGAAATTAAATTTTCTCCAAAAAACAGTTCTTTCACTTCGCACTAGAGTGCACCGTTGTTGATCTTCAGTAGTGTCCTCTAGAAGAGAAAGTTCACACTTCTAACTACAAGTGAAACAAAAACACATCAAAAATGACACAGTTCAAAAACTCAAACTTTTCCACGTGGTGACATCTTCTGAGAAAGTAGAAAATTAATACCGTCAATAAAGTTCAGACTTCCTCCAGCAGAGGAGTTTCAATTGGCGCACATTTTAAAATTAATTGCGTGGAGGTTTACCGCCTGGTACAATAATAATAATAATAATAATAATAATAATAATAATAATAATAATAATAATAATAATAATAATAATAATAGTAGTGGCAGGGTCTATTCTACTGAAAAACTTTAATTTTTTAAATATATTTCGTAAATAATCTATTTTCTTTTGTTCACTGTTTAAACTTTCTTTTCAAACCAAAACAACTCATCCATCCGTGTGGTAAAACACCCGTGTCCTGCTCCACATCCTCGTCCGACAGGAAGTGTCGACACGAAGGCCAGGTAATCGCATGGAGAGCGATCAGAACTACTGGGCCCGCAGTGGATGAGGCTGGCCTCGCACGGAACTTGGTGTAGCATTCCACAACGGTGCTGTCCCATACACAGTCTTCACTGTCCGATGGATATCCACCGGTGTTTGTCTTTTGGCAGTCAAGAACAGAACAACAGCACGTTGGTCCTCTTTGGACGCAATTGGTAGTAACGTCGCCATAGTTCACGACTGCCACACTACATGTCCATGCTTATATATCCGCATCGGAGTTACGCTATGTTTCATGTCCGCTGCAGCAACGCCCTCAAACGGAAACGTTTTGATCTCTCCTTATTGTAACAACTTAAGTTTTCAATTTTAATAAATAACTGAGGACGAGTATCTCCCATTTCAAAAACTTGATAGCCTTTACACATCTTTGAAAAAGCACACTTTGTATGTTACGAAGAATCTGGAGCTTCTAAAATCAGAGTTACCCTCGGGAGGGTTATAGATCCTTGAACTTCAACCTTCAATTGCCGAGAGGTTGTCGAGTTCACATCAAGAAAACTCTTAGTAGACCTGCAATCTTATCAGATTTAACACAATTCGACACTGTCTGCCATTAATAAATTCACAGAGAAGAAACAACAGAACACGAGTTCAAGAAAGAGAAAAATAAACGGTTAATACAAGGCCGGGAACAAAACAGGCTGCGATGTTGAACCAACTTTATCACTCCCCTGAAATGACCAATCAAAGTATCTGATGGGAAAGAAGGCTCGGTGAATAAGACGGGAAAGAAAATTAGGAACAGAAAGGCAAGCAGATAAAATGTAGAAAATTGTAATAGCTTAGTCACAAAAACGCAAAGTGAACAAGGGAGACGATGATTCACACTCGTACGTTATCAGTGGTTGCACTCCGTCTAGAAATCTGCATGTTCCTTGTTAATATTAGATTTTACTTCGGAATGAGTAAGGGATCCCACCTCTACCACCTCAACGGTAGTGTCCTGGAGTGGGGGATATAACTGGGGAGACGGGATGGGATGATCGGAAGGAAAAAAAGAGAAACAGGGATGCAAGCGGCCGTGGCCTTAAGTTAGTTACGATCCCGACATTTGACTGGAGGAGAAGTGAGACAGCACGGACAACCACTTTGAGGATGGCCGAGCTGGGAATCGAACGCCCCTCTACTCAGTTGACCATCGGAGGCACAGTGGATCCCGTTCCAGTCCCCGTACCACATTGCAATTTATGTGGCAGAGCCGCGAAACAAAGTCGGGGCGCCGGGGCTGGCAGGTAATCACGCTAACCACTACACCACAGAGATGTACAACCTACACATTACAAAATTAAATAAACTAAGACAGCCTACGATTAAATAAAGTTCAACCGTATCCGTTGCAAGCTAGAGAGGAACGATGGTGGCAACACGCTAGCAAGTTCAGTGGTAGAATAGATACAGCCACCTACGAGCTCGGGAGAGGAGACCGTAACAGCTCGCAGCACTCCGATCAAGATAACTTCATATCATCCAAGTTTAACAGGCGCGAGCTTATTGGCTGGCTTTATTTTAAATACGACTAGAAACAGAGGACGTAAGCTTTCTAGTGGCATTCCCTAAACATTTGCAATACTCTACAAAACTATACACATCCCAAACCTATAATTGGCTCTCCAAACCGAAAGTTGGGTCATCTGTTAATAAACCTGAAATCCCGTGATCATCACAAAATTCAACACATTTCCGCAAACTTTTATCGCCTTCTTGCGTTTAAGGTGCTACTGTATTGATATTATTATTGTTATTCCGGAGTGTCCGTGCTTCGGAGAGGGATAAGAAGCGCCTGGACAAGGATCTAACTAGAGCGGAACTTAACACAACAAGTTTGGAAATTTTATTTATTTCATTCTTTTCTACTTTAAAAGTAATAGATACCAAATCAGAATGAACAACGGAGAACATAACAATGAGATAGTCATCTATAAACATACCCTGGACTCTGAAGCCTCGTACAAAAACTAGTGATAATTACCAGGCACTTGATAAAGAGCATTATTGCTCTTGACAGGTACAACAAGAGCACAATTTGCTCCCATCATTTACACTGCGCAGGAGTCTGCGCTCCAGCTTTACCATAGTCTAGCCTCGCAGAGGCATCCGTTTCTAATGGCGTACTACAATTCCACCTGACAACCTGTCGTTTGGCCTCACATTAAACTATTCAATTGCCCTGATGTGGGTTTGTCTTTGCTGAAAAGTTACATTAGTCCCTCTTGCCAAAGGGAACTAACACAAGAAAACCTTTACACTTTGAAGTAAATGAGCAGGGGCATAATTGCCATACTACAAGGCCTTAATGGTATAAAACGCAGATTGCAAATAACTAGCCATAAACAAAACGCAAGGAGGCGAAACACCAGCATTCCTTTTATAAATTGTTGAAACTCTACGTGGGTTTACTGCCCGAAGGTACAGAGGCTAATCCTAAACTACACGGGGTTGAATACATTAATGAAAAAGACAATATTTACGAAATTTAAACTTTGAAAGATTTAGTCACCCATTACAAGATTGAATGGGAAACGACAGAAGGTCGTTCCCTTACATTACATGTTTCCCAGAATGGGACAAAACCAGAGTTTTCAGACTTGCCAAAAATTCTACATTGAAACCACCAGTATACGAAATTGTATTAAATGAAAAGAGGTTGTAACTTTACCCTCAAACTTCCCTCACGAGGTACCATATGTCTAGGTAAATTCTGCCATTAGATTGAGCCGCTGGCCTCGATCCTGCCTCCCTTCGGTCTCCATCAAGTCGCACCCTCAAACATTGGAACGATTCTGACATTACGGCCCAAAAGTGCCCAGCGTTTAGCTTCCAGAGCTCTTTACTGATAGGCTGGATTCTCGTACGCACCCCCGGTTTTAACTGGCTTCTTCTTCTTGAGGCGCCTTCCTCTAGCGGAGGTTGGCGGTCCACATAGGAAGCTCCGAACGTGATGTCGCAGTATGGAAAGCATATACTGAAGTGCAGTTGTGCCATCTTCGGGTGTCCTTCAATTCGAGCTTTGTTGTCGTACACTTTGATCTTTCAAAAACTGCCCGGCTTTCTAGTCATAGCAGCGTTCAAGGCATCCCGCTGCGCTGATCCGAATAGGGGAATAGAAATTACGGATAATAATTTTACTTTAAAATGAGCCATGCCATATGAAGTTAAAGGGATATCCTTCGGGATCTTTAATGTACTGGTTTCCCGTTGCCTTTTGCATCCTACAGCCGTTCACCAGTTGTAGGTACTTCCGCCTTTTGGGACCATTTCCTGCCCCACGGACAATAGAGTGCTCAAACATCTACCCGCTCATCCACACTCAAGGTGACTGTTGACACTGAGTAGAGGGCACCTTTTTATACAGGAGGGTATTCGGTCCCTTCATTCGTTAGCCGACTGTAAATAACAAAATTGTCATAAACAGTCCCTGTCCCTTATTTACCGCGGGGAGGTGAATGTCAGGATTTCACCTTCACTGAAACTGAGATCATAATGCCTTTTCTCAGTTTCTCTGGATCTTCATAGAGGTTTAATTGGCTAGAGAACATATTTCCAAGTATTTGATAGGTTGATTACAACCGAGGACTTCGGTACATAAACAAAACAATCAACTCCAAAAGTAAATACTACTTTACCCAGTGGTTAATCTTTAGTCCAGAAGAGCGAGCAACTAAATCGACAGTAGAGGCATCTTAACCGTAGAAGACGAAGGTTTCTGGTAGTTAACAATTTCAAGTCTGCTGACATAGATGGCCTCAGAGAAGGCGCGCAGTTTATATGGCCGGGGAAGTTGTAGCCCTTTCACAATCACTATTAATATTATTACCGTGCTTTCGTGGATCACAGAGGTGAAAAGGGTGTGTGCTGGAATCAGTCTATCTTCGAAAGTCAAAAATTCATTTAAAACTTTAAAATAAAGGTAATATTTCTTTTCAGATGTTATATTTCAATAAAATTCTTCATTTAGTGAATGAACGAGGTTTCAGCTACATAGCAATTTTGATACAAAAATAGAAAACCCAAGGAATGGTAATTTACAATTTTTGAGCTTCAAGCTCCTAATTTACAGGTTTCCAAAGAAACTAATGTTGCGTTTAGTTAGATAGATAAGGAGAGATATCTCCCAATTCAAGAGCACTTTGCTCAAACGGTTACATGTACGGCCTCCCAAAGGGCCCACTCTCTATTACACAGAAAACTATTACATAAACACAAAATATCTTACATGCTCTACTAATTGTGCCAAGCAGACCACGCTCCCAAACCATTACAACCGTTAAATTTTCCTAGAGCGCTTTTGCTCGATACAATTACACCTTTAGGCCTCTCCACGCACAACCTGCAATTTACAATACCCTACGAATTTTAGTTGACACAAGGGTATCTAGTAACCATTCTACTGGGCCTTCGTGGAAAAGAACAGGTTAAGTTACTGGCAAAGACTCAAAAAAGTATTGAGGCGGACACTTGCGCTCCTAGAAATAAACGTTAAAAACCTACTTGGGCTTGCAGCCCGACCATGCAGAGGCTGATCCCACACTACTGAGGTGACTAGAAGGACAAGTTAATTTATGATTTACAGGAGAAAAATAGTTACAAAATCGTAGTCACCTCGAGATAAATTAAAGGGGAATTCGAGAGGGTACCGCACTCCCACCCCCAGATTTACAGTTTAAGTCTTTAGGACTTACATGAAATTTTACACGAGAAGAAAGAAAGTTTACCTTTTAGACAGTTGACGGTTGCATTGTTAAAGATTGGAACCGTCCCCTGGAGTTCAGCTTACCGAGATAATTACTGAGATACAAAACTGATGGCCATTACCTGTGCTAATGTTCTGCCTGCCGAAGAATGGGGACCCCCGTCTCCTCTCTTAACTCAGTAATTCGGCGATAAATAAGACAAGTTAACTCGAAAAAGCGTCAGCTTTTATACTCGAGAGGAAGCTCCGAGAAGGCTCTGGACTAAATCCGGACACACCCCCTCATTGGAAAGGGAAGGGAATAGTCTTGGGTAGTGCTCTTTATCAGGAATACCGTTGCACGCAACATAGTTTCTGTTGTGGGCGCCAAATCTCGTCAGTTTAGTATTTAGCTCACCTTTCCCTTACTGTTTGCAAACAGATGGAGACAAAAAGCAGACACAATGGATAGAAAAAATTAGGTCTGCAGTGGTAAGAAAAAGGAATACCTTATCGCTTTCTATCTATGATCATGAACACTCATTTGTCAAGAGCAGATCTTGTTTTTAAAGGGTTATGAAAAGAAGGAATGGTTGCATATCTATCATCAATATGTGAAATTATTGACATTCATGAATTAGGATATCCATCATTTAAATCTGTTCACAAAGAGCATAGTGAAGAAACAATTAAAAAGCTCTTTGATTGGTTGTCTTACAGTGCATGCCGGGAGGTGAAAAACATATGGAAATTGCAGTGCAGAAGTGACATCATTGTAAAAGCAACATTTGTAGAGTAAAGACATTGTTGCGAACGACGAAACAACATATCGGCCGCACATAACAAAGTTCAGTTCCATAGGCGCACAAATACAATTTTGAAACAAGTCAAATGGAGGACCAGACTGCCCCAAACGAGCAGACACAAACACATCACTCACAAGGTGATTCAAACATTTATTACACATGAATAAAACACTGCATATTTACACATTATGTACAACAAATTCGGAGGTACACCAAAACACGTGTACTGCTGCCGGTCGCCATGTTCAGTGTCTGTGTATAAAACAAAAACGCAGCAGCACATTGCCAACTGTTACAAAATGAAATGCGGCAGACGAGTACCAATACAAAAGCCGCAACATACTCCCCCCTTTGAGGGATCTCAACACTCAAAATCAAAGTCAAGTGTACATGTTCATCACAGACAAATTAATAAAAAAGTAAACTGAGATACAACATATACAAATATACAACCATACAACATCCTTGGGCAATGGACACAATTTCACTATGACACGGCGCAAAAGACCAGTTTTAGTCTTTACACTGACCACACGAGTAATATTGTCACAACCAGGATGGAGCTCCTGGATTATACCAGTTTTCGAAACCAGAGGAGGAAGGTTATCCTCCCTTAGAAGCACTAAATCTCCCACAGTTGGAGTCCACTTCCCTACAGAAGACCATTTACGTCTTTGTTGAAGTGATTGTATGTATTCTTTTGACCACCTCTGCCAAAAATCGTGATACAGCTGTTGCACCAAGTTTCATTTAGTTAGACAGGAGCGGGAGCTGTTGGATATGTCTGGAGAGGGGATAGAGGTCAATCGTCTCCCTACCAGAAAATGTCCAGGTGTCAAATAGCATTGATCATTGGGGTCGTCAGTAGTAGTATAATGGGGGGATTCGGCGGCCTCCTCCTCCTCCCGCGGCGCGGGAAATATGAATTCTGGCGGGAAATTTGAATTTTTTGCGGGAGATTTGAATTTTGGCGGGAGATTTGAATTTATAAACAAAGCCACGTGCTTTTTGACAGCTGTCATCGACAACAACGCATCGCTAACCTCACTGCTGCCATCTTGATGGGCCTAAACCTCAGTAGTGCCAACTTAACCTAACTAGCATGAGGTAAACAAAGCCACGTGTTTTTTGACAGCCACGTGCTTTTTGACAGACAACAACGCATCGCTAACCTCAGTACTGCCATCTTGACGGGCCTAAACCTCAGTAGTGCCAACTTAACCTAACTAGCGCGAGGTAAATAAAGCCACGTGCTTTTTGACAGCCACGTGCTTTTTTGGACAGCTGTCACTTAACCTAACTAGTGCGAGGTAAACAAAGCCACGTGTTTTTCGACAGCCACGTGCTTTTTGACAGACAACAACGCATCGCTAACCTCAGTACTGCCATCTTGACGGGCCTAAACCTTAGAGGTACCAACTTAACCTCACTAGTGCGTGGTAAACAAAGCCACGTGCTTTTTGACAGCCACGTGCTTTTTTGACAGCTGTCATCCGCCATTTTTAAACACTGTGCTGCCCTCTTTAGATGTAAAATTCATCACCTGCCATCGGCAGTGCTGCCATCTTGGCGGGCCTAAACCTTAGTGCTACCAACTTAACCTCACTAGCGTGAGATAAACAAATCCACGTGCAGCTGTCATCCGCCGTCTTTAATCACAGTGCTGCTCTCTTTACCTACTTACCTTTGAAATGTGGTGGCGGATAATTTGAAAAATGCTTTTTGACAGCAGCCATCTTTGAGCACCGTGCTGCCCTCTTTAGCTACTTACCTTTGAAATGTGGTGGCGGTAAATTCCACGTGCTTTACAAACCTATATGCTTTTCTGACAGCTGTCATCCGCCATCTTTAATCCAGAGAGAACAGTGCTGCCCGGTGGCGGCAAATTCCACGTGCTCTTGTTTGGAAACAAATCAACATGTTTTTTGACAGCTGTCAACCGCCATCTTTAATCACCGTGCTGCCCTCTTTAGCTACTTTCCTTTGAAATGTGGTGGCGGTAAATTCCACGTGCTTTACAAACCTATATGCTTTTCTGGCAGCTGTCATCCGCCATCTTTAATCCAGAGAGAACAGTGCTGCCCGGTGGCGGCAAATTCCACGTGCTCTTGTTTAGTAAACAAAGCCACGTGCAGCTGTCATCCGCCATCTTTAATCAACAGAGCACCGTGCTGCGGGCAATTTCGTCAGTTGTCATCCGCCATCTTTAATCCACAGAACACCGTGCTGCCCTCTTTATGGCTACTACCTTAAGCACGTAGTAGCGGGCAATTTGAAAAGTTCTGTTAGCTATCATCCGCCATCTTTGAGCACCGTGCTGCCATCTTTAGCTAGATACCTTTGAAATGTGGCGGCGGATAATTTGAAAAAATGCTTTTTGACAGCAGCTATCTTTGAGCACCGTGCTACCCTCTATGTGGTGGCGGCAAATTCTACATGCTCTTGTTTGGATACAAACCCACGCGCTTTTTTTTGACAGCCATCATCCGCCATCTTTAAGCAACAGAGTACAGTGCTGCCCTCTTTGTTAGAACACCGTGCTGCCCTCTTTACGGCTACTACCTTAAGCACGTAGTAGCGGGCAATTTGAAAAGTTCTGTTAGCTATCATCCGCCATCTTTGAGCACCGTGCTGCCATCCTTAGCTAGATACCTTTGAAATGTGGCGGCGGATAATTTGAAAAAATGCTTTTTGACAGCAGCTATCTTTGAGCACCGTGCTACTCTCTATGTGGTGGCGGCAAATTCTACATGCTCTTGTTTGGAAACAAACCCACGCGCTTTTTTTGACAGCCATCATCCGCCATCTTTAAGCAACAGAGTACAGTGCTGCCCTCTTTGTTGTTGCGGGAAATTCCACGTGCTCTTGTTTGGAAACAAAGCCACATGCTCTTTTGACAGCTGTCACCCGCCATCTTTAACCAACAGAGCACTATGCTGCTATCATGCGGGCAATTTCGTTAGCTGTCATCCGACATCTTTAATGAACAGAGCACCGTGCTGCCCTCATGCGGGGCAATTTCGTTAGCTGTCATCCGCCATCTTTTAATGAACAGAGCACCGTGCTGCTCTCTGTAGTAGCGGGTAATTTGAAAAGTTCTGTTAGCTGTCATCCAACATCTTTGAGCACCGTGCTGCCATCTATGTGGTGAAGGCAAATTCCACGTGCTTTACAAACTCGCGCGCAGCTGTCATCCGCCATCTTACATCGCAAACCTCAGTGCTACACTCTTTAGTTGAAAAATGGTGGTAGATAATTTAAAAAGAAAAATTCTACAGCAGCCATCTCTCGACGCTAATTGCACAAGATGGTGGCTATACATGACTCCTTAAAGGTTCTTATGCAAGATGATCGCTATACATAGACACCCTTGGGATGCTTACGCAAGATGGCGGTTATACAAGGCTCCTTATGAGACACCCTAGGGATGCTTGCGCGAGATGGTGGTTGCTCTTATGAGGCGGCTTAAGGATCCTTGGCTAGAGACGTCCTAAGGATGCTTGCGCAAGATGGCGCATACAAGATGGCGGCTATACATAGCTCCTTATGAGACAGCCAGTACTCAATACAACATGTGATCAGAACATTGATTGATGAGTTCAGAACACAAAATAAGTAGAGTCGAACACTGTACTCGACACAACATGTGATTAAAACATTGTCTGGTGTGTTCAGAACACTACATAAGTAGAATCGAACGCTGTACAACATGTTAGGGGATACCTTTGTTCTAAGAAGATCAGATTGAAACATAACAAGACTAGAATTGAACACTGCACTCGATGTCGTTACATGTGATCAGAACAATGATTGATGTGTTCAGATCACTAAACAAGTAGAACCGAATACTGAACAACATGTTAGGGGATACCTTTGTTCTAAGAAGATCAGATTGAAACATAACAAGACTAGAATTGAACACAGCACTCGATACAACATGTAATCAGAACATTGATTGATGTGTTCAGATCACTAAACAAGTAGAACCGAACACTGTACAACATGTTAGGGGATACCTTTGTTCTAAGAAGATCAGATTGAAACATAACAAGACTAGAATTGAACACTGCACTCGATACAACATGTAATCAGAACATTGATTGATGTGTTCAGATCACTAAACAAGTAGAACCGAACACTGTACAACATGTTAGGGGATACCTTTGTTCTAAGAAAATTAGATTGAAACTAACAAGACTAGAATCGAACACTGCACTCGATGTCGTTAACCTTAACATGTGATCCGATACAACATGTTAGGGGATACCTTTGTTCTAAGAAAATTAGATTGAAACATAGCAAGCCTAGAATCGAACACTGTAAGAACATTGTTTGATGTTTTCAGTACAACTTCAATGATTAACACACACTGTGCACATATCGCATAGCTATCTCGCCTAGTATGAAAATAAAAAAAACACTGTGCACATATCGCATAGCTAACACTTCAAATGATTTGCTTAGTACGAAAAAAAAATCTATACCGCGTAGCTAACTCGTTCATCGCACTGCTCAGACGCTTAGTAATTGCGAATACACTCATACGAAAATCAAGAAAGCACACTGCGTAGCCAACTCGCTCGGCTCACTCGCTTAGTAATTGCAACACTGATACACACACGGATAAGAATGTTCCGAGATACTACATACTTACATGTTTTTAAGGGGGGTGAAAGATCATAAATTATATGTACACATGTTGTCTCCTCCAAGTTGTAAGATGAAATAGACGCAGTACTGCGAGTATCCGCTCTAGCTGGCGAACGGAAGTAGCATGATATCTCAGCAAAAAAAAAATACGCGTGAGCTTGCAAGTCAGACACAATGATGGATACCGCGATTCAAATCCTGGCAACTTATGCCGTCGGGAAGGGCATCCGGCTAGATCATGTAATGACGATCGCGCAGGTCCCTCGCCTAGCATTTGCTATTTTTTACGGCTTCCAGTTCGAACCCACTATCGTCCGAAGTAGTGAGAATGATTGAAGAGTGTTTGAGGGTGATTCATTTGTTGGATGGAGGAGTTAAGCTGTGTGCAGGCTTCTTCGGTAGGAGTAGGCTATGTCGGGACATCTAGTTATCGATTTAAAATCCTAGTCAGGAAGGGCAACCGGTCGTATAAAACTATGGTGTATGATCTAAGAGGCGGGGTGTGCAAAAAAAAGCCAGCATTAAGTAAGGGTTGTTGATGGGGGCGTTAAACCTTGTGCAGACTCCTTCGAAAATGATGTTGAGTACAAGAGTCTTGAGGGTGATTCATCTGTCGGATGGAGACAATAAGCCTTGTGCTGGCTTCTTCGGTAGGAGTAGGCTATGTGCCGGCACCGGGATATCTAGTTATCGATTTAAAATCCTAGTCAGGAAGGGCAACCTGTCGTAAAACTATGGTGTATGATCTAGGAGGCGGGGTGTGCAAAAAAGCCAGCAATAATTAAGGGCTGTTGATGGGGGCGTTAAACCTTGTGCAGGCTCCTTCGTAAAAATGATTTTGAGTACAAGACGTTGAGTGTGATTCATCTGTCGGATGGAGGTAATAAGCCTTGTGCAGGCTTCTTCGGTAGGAGTAGGCTAGAATCGAACTCGGACCTCCGGGGGTAGCAGCTAATCACACTAACTACTACACCACAGAGGAAGACTATTTCAGTTTTACAGAACAGAATACTTTACAACCTTAATTGGTACTGTGTTTTAACCTCTCCGTACAATCATAATATGTTAAGAGCTTACATGGATTGAATGCTACTCAGCTAAGAAGACGTTCGTGAGTTACAAGTCGCTTATCAGCACACCGTGTCTTCGTTCAAGGTTACTACTACAGCCGGAAGATACGTGTACAATTTCAGCTAACACATGCATTCCGCGGCTCGCTCAGAATGACTGCGTCGATACAACTTCAAAGACTGTAGAACAAACCTATAGCCTACAGTTTAGTTTAGTGTGCATGCCTCTCACCCGGTAGTCTCGGGTTCGATTCTCTTGGGAATAAAAATGTGTTTTACAGATTTTAAATCGCAAGAATTTGTTGAGTTGTCCTTCCTGACGCAAAACTAACAGTATCTAGCCTCTTACATCATACACTATTGTTTTCGACCGGTTGCCCTTCCTGACGACAAAGAACTCGGATTAAGAAACTGTTTTACAACTCGAGAATCGGGGATTTACAGCTAGATGCTCTTCTTAGATTTTTGATCACTGTATCACGAACTATTGTTTTACAGCCGGATGCCCTTCCTGACGCAAAACTAAGATTTTTAAATCGCAAGAATTTGTTGAGTTGCCCTTCCTGACGCAAAACTAGCAGTATCTAGCCTCTTACATCATACACTATTGTTTTCAACCGGTTGCCCTTCCTGACGTGAAAGAACTCGGATTAAGAATCTGTTTTACAACTTGAGAATCGGCGATTTACAGCTAGATGCTCTTCTTAGATTTTAAATCGCTGTATCACGAACTATTGTTTTACAGCCGGATGCCCTTCCTGACGCAAAACTAAGATTTCAAATCGCAAGAATTTGTTTTAAGACTCAAGTCTTGTTATGTTTCTTTCGTAATCTGAAAGTCTAAACATGCATTTCGCTGCAAACTCTTGCCTTCGCGATGCGTGTTCGATAATTGTTTTCGACCGGTTGCCCTTCCTGACGTCAAAGAACTCGGATTAAGGATCTGTTTTACAACTTGAGAATCGGGGATTTACAGCTAGATGCTCTTCTTAGATTTTAAATCGCTGTATCACGAACTATTGTTTTACAGCCGGATGCCTTTCCTGACGCAAAACTAAGATTTTAAATCGCAAGAATATGTTTTAAGACTCAAGTGTTGTTATGTTTCTTTCGTAATCTGCAAGTCTAAACAAGCATATCGCTGCACACTCTTGCCTTCGCGATGCGTGTTCGATAATTGTTTTCGACCGGTTGTCCTTCCTGACGTCAAAGAACTCGGATTAAGAATCTGTTTTACAACTTGAGAATCGGGGATTTACAGCTAGATGCTCTTCTTAGATTTTAAATCGCTGTATCACGAACTATTGTTTTACTGCCGGATGCCCTTCCTGACGCAAAACTAAGATTTTAAATCCCAAGAATTTGTTTTAAGACTCAAGTCTTGTTATGTTTCTTTCGTAATCTGCAAGTCTAAACATGCATATCGCTGCACACTCTTGCCTTCGCGATGCGTGTTCGATAATTGTTTTCGACCGGTTACTCTTCCTGACGTCAAAGAACTCGGATTAAGAATATGTTTTACAACTCGAGAATCGGGGTTTTACAGCTAGATGCTCTTCTTAGATTTTAAATCGCTGTATCACGAACTATTGTTTTACTGCCGGATGCCCTTCCTGACGCAAAACTAAGATTTAAAATCCCAAGAATTTCTTTTAAGACTCAAGTCTTGTTATGTTTCTTTCATAATCTGCAAGTCTAAACATGCATATCGCTGCACACTCTTGCCTTCGCGATGCGTGTTCGATAATTTTTTCGACCGGTTACCCTTCCTGACGTCAAAGAACTCGGATTAAGAATCTGTTTTACAACTCGAGAATCGGGGTTTTACAGCTAGATGCTCTTCTTAGATTTTAAATCGCTGTATCACGAACTATTGTTTTACTGCCGGATGCCCTTCCTGACGCAAAACTAAGATTTTAAATCCCAAGAATTTCTTTTAAGACTCAAGTCTTGTTATGTTTCTTTCATAATCTGCAAGTCTAAACATGCATATCGCTGCACACTCTTGCCTTCGCGATGCGTGTTCGATAATTTTTTCGACCGGTTACCCTTCCTGACGTCAAAGAACTCGGATTAAGAATCTGTTTTACAACTCGAGAATCGGGGTTTTACAGCTAGATGCTCTCCTTAGATTTTAAATCGCTGTATCACGAACTATTGTTTTACTGCCGGATGCCCTTCCTGACTAAGATTTTATATCGCAAGAATTTTTTGAGTTGCCCTTCCTGATGCAAAACTAGCAGTATCTAGCCTCTTACATCATACACTATTGTTTTCGACCGGTTGCCCTTCCTGACGTCAAAGAACTCGGATTAAGAATCTGTTTTTCAACTTGAGAATCGGGGATTTACAGCTAGATGCTCTTCTTAGATTGTAAATCGCTGTATCATGAACTATTGTTCTACAGCCGGATGCCCTTCCTGACGCAAAACTAAGATTTTAAATCGCAAGAATCCGTTTTAAGACTAGTTGCCCTTCCTGACGCAAAACTGGCAGTATCTAGCCTCTTACATCATACACTATTGTTTTCGAACGGTTGCCCTTCCTGACGTCAAAGAACTCGGATTAAGAGTGTTTTACAACAAGTTGCTCTTTCTAACATGAGAATCGGGGATTTACAGCTAGATGCTCGCCGGATGCCCTTCCCGACGGCATAAGTTGCCAGGATTTGAATCGCGGTATCCATCATTGTGTCTGACTTGCAAGCTCACGCGTATTTTTTTTTTTGCTGAGATATCATGCTACTTCCGTTCGCCAGGTAGAGCGGATACTCGCAGTACTGCGTCTATTTCATCTTACAACTTGGAGGAGACAACATGTGTACATATAATTTATGATCTTTCACCCCCCTTAAAGAACATGTAAGTATGTAGTATCTCGGAACATTCTTATCCGTGTGTGTATCAGTGTTGTAATTACTAAGCGAGTGAGCCGAGCGAGTTGGCTACGCAGTGTGCTTTCTTGATTTTCGTATGAGTGTATTCGCAGTTACTAAGCGTCTGAGCAGTGCGATGAACGAGTTAGCTACGCGGTATAGATTTTTTTATTTTCGTACTAAGCAAATCATTTGAAGTGTTAGCTATGCGATATGTGCACAGTGTTTTTTTTTGATTTTCATACTAGGCGAGATAGCTATGCGATATGTGCACAGTGTGTGTTAATCATTGAAGTTGTACTGAACACATCAAACAATGTTCTTACAGTGTTCGATTCTAGGCTTGCTATGTTTCAATCTAATTTTCTTAGAACAAAGGTATCCCCTAACATGTTGTATCGGATCACATGTTAAGGTTAACGACATCGAGTGCAGTGTTCGATTCTAGTCTTGTTAGTTTCAATCTAATTTTCTTAGAACAAAAGTATCACCTAACATGTTGTACAGTGTTCGGTTCTACTTGTTTAGTGATCTGAACACATCAATCAATGTTCTGATTACATGTTGTATCGAGTGCAGTGTTCAATTCTAGTCGTGTTATGTTTCAATCTGATCTTCTTAGAACAAAGTTATCCCCTAACATGTTGTACAGTGTTCGGTTCTTAGGACAAAGGTATCCCCTAACATGTTGTATCGGATCACATGTTAAGGTTAACGACATCGTGTGCAGTGTTCGATTCTAATCTTGTTAGTTTCAATCTAAACAAAGATATCCCCTAACATGTTGTACAGTGTTCGGTTCTACTTGTTTAGTGATCTGAACACATCAGTCAATGTTCTGATTACATGTTGTATCGAGTGCAGTGTTCAATTCTAGTCTTGTTATGTTTCAATCTGATCTTCTTAGAACAAAGGTATCCCCTAACATGTTGTACAGTGTTCGGTTCTACTTGTTTAGTGATCTGAACACATCAATCAGTGTTCTGATTACATGTTGTATCGAGTGCTGTGTTCAATTCTAGTCTTGTTATGTTTCAATCTGATCTTCTTAGAACAAAGGTATCCCCTAACATGTTGTACAGTGTTCGGTTCTACTTGTTTACTGATCTTAACACATCAATCATTGTTCTGATCACATGTAACGACATCGAGTGCAGTGTTCAATTCTAGTCTTGTTATGTTTCAATCTGATCTTCTTAGAACAAAGATATCCCCTAACATGTTGTACAGCGTTCGATTCTACTTATGTAGTGTTCTGAACACACCAGACAATGTTTTAATCACATGTTGTATCGAGTACAGTGTTCGATTCTACTTATTTTGTGTTCTGAACACATCAATCAATGTTCTGATCACATGTTGTATTGAGTACTGGCTGTCTCATAAGGAGCTATGTATAGCCGCCATCTTGCATGCGCCATCTTGCGCAAGCATCCTTAGGTCGTCTCTAGCCAAGGATCCTTAAGCCGCCTCATAAGAGCAACCACCATCTCGCGCAAGCATCCCTAGGGTGTCTCATAAGAAGCCTTGTATAACCACCATCTTGCGTAAGCATCCCAAGGGCGTCTATGTATAGCGATCATCTTGCATAAGAACCTTTAAGGAGTCATGTATAGCCACCATCTTGTGCAATTAGCGTCGAGAGATGGCTGCTGTAGAATTTTTCTTTTTAAATCATCTACCACCATTTTTCAACTAAAGAGTGTAGCACTGAGGTTTGCGATGTAAGATGGCGGATGACAGCTGCGCGTGAGTTTGTAAAGCACGTGGAATTTGCCGCCACCACATAGATTGCAGCACGGTGCTCAAAGATGGTGGATGACAGCTAACAGACCTTTTCAAATTACCCGCTACTACAGAGAGCAGCACGGTGCTCTGTTCATTAAAAGATGGCGGATGACAGCTAACGAAATTGCCCCGCATGAGGGCAGCACGGTGCTCTGATCATTAAAGATGTCGGATGACAGCTAACGAAATTGCCCGCATGATAGCAGCATAGTGCTCTGTTGGTTAAAGATGGCGGGTGACAGCTTTCAAAAGAGCATGTGGCTTTGTTTCCAAACAAGAGCACGTGGAATTTCCCGCCACAACAAAGAGGGCAGCACTGTACTCTGTTGCTTAAAGATGGCGGATGATGGCTGTCAAAAAAGCGCGTGGGTTTGTTTCCAAACAAGAGCATGTAGAATTTGCCACCACCACATAGAGGATAGCACGGTGCTCAAAGATAGCTGCTGTCAAAAAGCATTTTTTCAAATTATCCGCCGCCACATTTCAAAGGTATCTAGCTAAAGATGGCAGCACGGTGCTCAAAGATGGCGGATGATAGCTAACAGAACTTTTCAAATTGCCCGCTACTACGTGCTTAAGGTAGTAGCCATAAAGAGGGCAGCACGTTGCTCTGTGGATTAAAGATGGCGGATGACAACTGACGAAATTGCCCGCAGCACGGTGCTCTGTTGATTAAAGATGGCGGTTGGCAGCTGTCAAAAAAGCATGTTGATTTGTTTCCAAACAAGAGCACGTGGAATTTGCCACCATCGGGCAGCACTGTTCTCTCTGGATTAAAGATGGCGAATGACAGCTGTCAGAAAAGCATATAGGTTTGTAAAGCACGTGGAATTTACCGCCACCACATTTCAAAGGTAAGTAACTAAAGAGGGCAGCACGGTGATTAAAGATGGCGGTTGACAGCTGTCAAAAAAGCATGTTGATTTGTTTCCAAACAAGAGCACGTGGAATTTGTCGCCACCGGGCAGCACTGTTCTCTCTGGATTAAGGATGGCGGATGACAGATGTCAGAAAAGCATATAGGTTTGTAAAGCACGTGGAATTTACCGCCACCACATTTCAAAGGTAAGTAGCTAAAGAGGGCAGCACGGTGCTCAAAGATGGCTGCTGTCAAAAAGCATTTTTCAAATTATCCGCCACCACATTTCAAAGGTAAGTAGCTAAAGAGAGCAGCACTGTGATTAAAGATAGCGGATGACAGCTGCACGTGGATTTGTTTATCTCTCGCTAGTGAGGTTAAGTTGGTAGCACTAAGGTTTAGGCCCGCCAAGATGGCAGCACTGCCGATGACAGGTGACGAATTTTACATCTAAAGAGGGCAGCACAGTGTTTAAAGATGGCGCATGACAGCTGTCAAAAAAGCACGTGGCTGTCAAAAAGCACGTGGCTTTGTTTACCACGCGCTAGTGAGGTTAAGTTGGTACCTCTAAGGTTTAGGCCCGTCAAGATGGCAGTACTGAGGTTAGCGATGCGTTGTTTTCTGTCAAAAAGCACTTGGCTCTCGAAAAACACGTGGCTTTGTTTACCTCGCACTAGTTAGGTTAAGTGACAGCTGTCAAAAACAGCACGTGGCTGTCAAAAAGCACGTGGCTTTGTTTACCTCGCGCTAGTTAGGTTAAGTTGGCACTACTGAGGTTTAGGCCCGTCAAGATGGCAGTACTGAGGTTAGCGATGCGTTGTTGTCTGTCAAAAAGCACGTGGCTGTCAAAAAACACGTGGCTTTGCTTACCTCATGCTAGTTAGGTAAAGTTGGCACTACTGAGGTTTAGGCCCGTCAAGATGGCAGCAGTGAGGTTAGCGATGCGTTGTTGTCGATGACAGCTGTCAAAAAGCACGTGGCTTTGTTTACAAATTCAAATCTCACGCCAAAATGCAAATCTCCCGCCAAAAATTCAAATTTCCCGCCAGAATTCAAATTTCCCGCGCCGCGGGAGTAGGAGGAGGCCGCCGAATCCCCCTATTATACTACTGTCAGTCATTGAACAGAGAGGTCTCGAGTTCAACACAGACTCAATTTGATACAAAAGAGTACTCAGCTCTTCAAAATTAAGAATGCATTTTCTACTGTCCGTTTTAAAAGTGATTTTGTGGACTTTATTCCAGCTTCCCAAAGTCCACCGAAATGAGGACTGGAGGGTGGAATAAACTTCCAATTCACATTCAAATTATATGAATATTCCTCTATTTCAGTAGAGCTATCCTTAATAAATCTTAATAACTCATTATTGGCTCCAACAAAATTTTTGCCATCATCACTCAAGATGAGATTTGGAAATCCTCTACGCGCCGTGAATCTTCTAAATGCGGCGTGGAAGTCCTGAGTCGTTAGACTCTTCACTGTTTCAAGATGTATTGCCTTAGTGACAAGACAAACAAAGAGAGCAATGTACGCTTTAAACTTTATCTTACTCGTCGGGTTATCACCTTTAATGATGTTTGGGCCACCATAATCAAGACCAACCTTAACTAAGGGTAATGATGGCTCAACTCTATACGAGGGTAACTGACCCATTAGGTGAGTGGTGAGTGGAGGTTTGCTCTTGAAGCACTTGTAGCATGAATGGATCACACCACGAACAACTGTCTTCCCACGTGGAATCCAAAATCTGTTACGCAAGGAAAACAATACAGCCTGAGGGCCGGAATGCAATAGCATCTCATGTTCATGTTTAACAATCAATTTAGTAACAAAGTGTTTCGGAGGAAGAATGATGGGGTGTTTTTCATTGTATTCCAACTGAGAATTCATGAGTCGACCACCGACTCTCAACAACCCGTAATCATCGAGGAATGGATTCAAAGTTTTCAATGAGCTCGAAGAGGCAACTACATTATTAGACCTCAAGTCATGAAGTTCCTTTCCATACTCAATAGCTTGCATCAGACTTATTATTTTCATTTCACTAATCATCAGTTCTTCAGGGGTGAGTGGACCAATGACACGAGCATCCTTAGTGGAGCGAACATTGGTAATAAATCTCATAACATAGCTATAAACTCGCTTAAGTTTGAGAAAGGACGAAGACTTCTCTAACTCAGGTGGGTGCATGTTAACTAGCAAGACTCTCAAAGAGAGTTTCGATTCTGCATTCACAGCAGATGGTGTATTACTGGCAACAAAATCATTGTACACGGGGGACAATTCGTGCAACCAGGAGGGACCATGCCACCATACATCAAGAGAAAACATTTGTGAGGGTAAAACACCTCGAGACAAGTGGTCAGCTGGATTGCTGTGGGTCGGTACGTGTCTCCAGTCTGAGACTGAAGTGAGGGATTGAATTTCAGCAACTCTATTAGCGACAAAGGTTTTCCAACAATTGGCGGGTTTCTGTAACCAACACAGAACTATCGTGTTGTCAGTCCAGCAGTATGTTGAGAAAGGAATGTGCAATTTCAGCGATTCAGTTACCTTACTCATTAGGCGAGAAAGCAATAGAGCAGCACAAAGCTCTAAACGGGCAATAGATTGCTGTTTTAATGGAGCAACTCTCGATTTAGAAGTCAACAGGATCACTGATACCTCATCATTATCAGATACTGTCCTAACATACACACAAGCACCATAGGCAGCTTCTGAAGCGTCAGAAAAGCCATGGATTTCAATAACCTTATTCTTAGCAAAGGGCATTACATTTCTTTGCACTCTGAGTTCGTTAAGCAAGGGGAGCTCACTGTAGATAGCATTCCAGATTTCAATAATTTCAGATGAAGGTTCTAACACATCATCCCAATCAATTTTCAACTGCCAAAGAGACTGCAGGATAAGTTTACACTTAACTACGGCACATCCTAACAATCCAAGGGGATCAAATATGGAAGCAATGATAGTGAGAATGCTTCTCTTAGTGACTTCCTTAGGTGCTTTCTTCAAATTTATTTGAAACTGAAACTCATCACATTTAGGATGCCACGCGATACCTAATGTTTTAATAGCTTCATCCTTAGTGAGGTTACAAGGTGACAACATTTCTCTATCCTCTACAGGGACATTGGCAAGAGCTTCTGGACAATTTGACGTCCACTTTCTAAGATGAAAATGTGCACTATCAAGCACAGAAGAAATTTCTGATTGAAGCTCCTTAGCTTCTTCAACTGAACTAGTACCTGTCAGCAGGTCGTCAACATAAAAACAAGAGCGAATGATCTCTGATGCAGTGGGGTGAGATTCCTTGTGTTCATCAGCAAGTTGAACTAGACATCTCGTAGCAAGAAAAGGGGCGGAACTTGTACCGTATGTGACAGTAGTAAGACGGTAGTCCTTGATTTCTTCATCAGTAGATTCACGCCAAACAATTTTCTGAAGATTTCTGTGGTCAGGATGAATTAGCACACATCTATACATCTTAGCAATGTCAGCCGTAAGAGCAACAAAATAGGTTCTGAACCTTAAAACAATGGACAGCAAGTCAGGCTGAGTAGTAGGACCAACCATTAACATAGAATTCTATGCTATCCCATTTGATGATTCACAACTTCCATCAAACACAACTCTCAACTTGGTTGTAGTGCTAGAATCCTTGAGCACACAATGATGGGGCAAGTAAAAGCTTAAAGAGTTAGAGGTCTCTGGAGGTGCAATTTCCATGTGACCCATTTCACTGTATTCACGCATGAAATCTACATACTTCCTTTTCAAGTCTGGAAGCTTAGCAAATTTATTTTCCATCTGTTTGAGCCTTCTAACTGCATTATGCTTAGACTCAGCCACAGGTGGCACTTCCGCACGAATAGGAAGTTTGACAACAAACCTACCAGAATCACCTCTTTGAACACTATTCACAAAGTGTTCTTCACAAGCCCTTTCTTCAGGAGTAAGAATTGGGTGATGAAGTTCTTCAAGCTCCCAGAACCTTTGGAGTTTAGAGTCAATAGAATCAAGTTTCACAAGATTAGCACGACGAGCCTTGGCATTATTCTTAATGCACGATTCAGGGAAAGTGCCTGACAGCACCCAACCAAATTCGGTATCTAATAAGGCGGAATAACCCTTCTTATGCAAAATGTTAGAAGACACAATTTCATAGTAGACATCAGCACCTAGCAAGATATCAATAGTAGAGGGCTGATTAAATGTCCTATCACTCAAAATAATATCATCAGGAATAACCCAATTGGAACAATCAATTTCCTGCGCAGGGAGTGGACTTGTGATTGTGTTCACGACTGCACAGTTCAACTTCAATGTATAATCTGATACATTTGAGAACAAAACAAGGTTACATGTGGAACTTACAGGAGACACATTCGAATTGCCTATACCAACAATAGGTAGACGACAAGACCTAGTACGAATACCAAGCTTCTTGACAAGATCAGAAGTCACAAAGGATAATTGACTCGCAGAGTCTAACAAAGCTTTAACTAGTATAATCTCTCCTGAGCTATTTTTTATTCCTACACACGCTGTGCTCAGCAAAACATTAGAACCTAGTCCTGAAACAAACTTCATGGCAGCGGGTGAAACAATTGCAGAACTTGTAGCATTCATATTATTATTATTGGGACTTGCTTGTTCTTTGTGAACCAATAAGTTGTGGGGCCCATTACACTGGGAGCATTTGTTTTGCTTACAATGTTTAGAAACATGAGAAGCAGAAAAACAAAGATAACAAAGTTTATTTTCCCTCACAAACATGCGACGGTGATCAATGTTTGCTTGTTTGAACTTTCTACAATCAGAAATGCTGTGATTATCAAGTTTGCAAAACCTACAATTTAAGGAAGTGCTATTGTTGGCAATGTGAAGGGCTTTTAGGTTGGATTTTAAGTCTCGTTTTTGCTCAATAACAGGTTTCTTGCATTCTGTTAGCTCTAATGTTTGACATTTTCTTTCCAAGAAATCAATTAAATTATTTAGTGTGGGAATATCAGTAGAGGCAAATTTGTTTTCCCATTCACTTCTATGGTTGGACTTGATCTTACTTAGAATCAATTCCTGTAGCAAAATTTCATGTAGTGGATATTGACCCTATAAATTGTCAACAGCACTAAGATTAGATTTTACTTGGTTTATCAATTTGCGATATTCAACGGAAGATCCACTAGTACAATTATGGAGATTGAGCAAATGTTTTACATGCTGTGAAACAATCAAGCGTTTGTTATTGTACCTTTCATCAATTAAACTCCAAGCAACAGTGAAATTATCAGCACATATGGATAGGTTATCTAACAAATCCCTAGGTTCGCCTTGAAGAGACGACAATAGGTAGTGTAGTCTTTGCACATTGTCAGTGCGGGTATTGTTAATAACTAAGCTTTGAAAGGTGTTCCTGAAACTCAAGTATTTTGTCAAATCTCCTTTAAAAACAGGCAATTCAATGGGAGGGAGCTTCAAGCTACAGTTGGACTGAGTAGAGTTATCAGAAATAATGGATGCATTGCTTGGACTTGTGGGTCTCTCAAATGACCAAAGCAATTCTTGAATCCTAGCAACTATTGCATGATATCTGTTTTCAAATTCGTCATGCTCCCCAAAGTGAGTTTCGCTAGATTTTGAGTCTAATTCACATTCTAGATACTCCCTAACAATGCTGAATTCCTTCCAAATTTCTGGCAGCCTATTTTGCCTAGAAATTAGTTCGTGATGGTTGATGTTATCTTGCTTTAAGTAATTTTCAAGGTGTGTTAATGACCTTTTAAGTAGACCACGTTTTTGAACAGCCTTTGCTTCGGATTCAAACACCATGATGAATAGTTCAGGTAATCAATTATTGACAAGATAATAATAGAAATCAATCTTACAACTATGGTGACTATACAAACAATAAGCTCTATATTCAGTGTACTGCATTCATTTTGCATTGTTGGAATGAGTGACAGTCTTTGAATGGAACCAACAATGTAGGTAGATGAACAAAAGCATGAAATAACGTATAATAAACCACGTACGTTCTAAAATATACAAAATACACAAAGCGGCCCAACAAATTATTAGCACGAAATCGTATAATGCCCATGAGAAGTCAAGACAAATCTGTTATTCTATACACGGAAAGTGCTAGCAGTAGGGTTAGGATATCAGGCAGGATGTCTACCCTAGTCAAGATAGGAACAATAAAGACAAATGGAACAGACTTACAGTACATGGCGGTGCTGTATCATCAATCATCACTACCACTGGAAACACTCCTTGGCTGGAATTACATGCCCAAAGTGACTGGAAGGTCCAAAGGATGACGTCTGCAATGTAATGTTCACTGGAGTCCAAATTCCAAGTAGCATTTAACATCTCGAACATCAGGGTATCAGATAAAGGCTGGCGTAAGCAGCTCACAAGAACAAATGCAATAAATAGCACGTGATAACTTCCACAGATTGTTAACGTGCGATATCAAAGCAGTTCCAAAACAATGTAAACTTCGTTGAAATCTCAATATGACGAATTCAAACATTCGTAGTAATTAGCCTTAAGCACGACATCCTGGTGCTTTTATACAATAACTGTTCACGATGCTTTTCGCGCCAAGCTCGTTGCTATGTTCAAACGGCGATTGCAGGCAGCAATTCATGACGATAACAATTTTTAGGTGACTAGCACAATGTTCAAAGTTCACAATGATTCTCATCGCGGCCCGGAAGGACCAAAATTTTATGTTGCGAACGACGAAACAACATATCGGCCGCACATAACAAAGTTCAGTTCCATAGGCGCACAAATACAATTTTGAAACAAATCAAATGGAGGACCAGACTGCCCCAAACGAGCAGACACAAACACATAACTCACAAGGTGATTCAAACATTTATTACACATGAATAAAACACTGCATATTTACACATTATGTACAACAAATTCGGAGGTACACCAAAACACGTGTACTGCTGCCGGTCGCCATGTTCAGTGTCTGTGTATAAAACAAAAAAGCAGCAGCACATTGCCAACTGTTACAAAATGAAATGCGGCAGACGAGTACCAACACAAAAGCCGCAACAGACATCATGTCATTTCTTTCTGATACTAAGTGTAACGCAGTTGAGAATGCAATCGTAAAGTTCTGCGCTTGAAAAAAATATAAGCACTTTTACTAAAAAAGAGTTGAATGCATTACCAACGGCATTTTTGGTTAAATGAACCTGCGAATTCTGTAAAGAAGACCCGGGATAAGGTGCCTCAAGAGTGCACTAAAGATCCTGATTTGTCAGAGCTTTAAACGTGTCGTTTACATCATGGACATGCGAGTTTAGCTAAGAGACCTTCAGTGAGATAGTGTCGTACATGTCAACTCACTAAACTTTACCGCAGACCTAAAACTAATGAGTTGTCTTCGCTTATAAGCACTTATCATGGCTGCGAAGTGAGTAGGCAAGTTGTCGCAAGAAAGGGTGAAGAAGAGTGCTGGGAGAAAGTTGAGGAAACATGCTGGACATGGGTTCATCGATAATGTGATTGATCTTCTTCCTTTTGAACTTCATCTTCCTAGTTAAGAGTACTGGGGCCCTGGAACACGACTTGACGCCCGCTTGGCACGTGGTGATCCTGGTATTAATATGTTAGATACTACCTGCATGACATTGCTTAACGTCAAAACAATCCTGAACTAAGACGTGTAGCTGATGATCGTCTGCTTCGTAAATTTATACAGCGTGGGTCGTCACCTAATGCTTCAGTTGCTGAGAAGATAGCAGCACTTGTCATTCCCGGTGCAATGAAAGGAAAGTGTTACTAGGTAGTAGAATTAAACAGTGAAAACAGTAAAATAATCTATGTAAGAAAGGACGGAACAGATTTACTTGAAGAAAGAAACATCCATATACTCAAAATGAATACGAATTGTAAAACATATTGCTGGTGTAGTTTAATTTTTTACATATTAATCCTACCGTACAGCATGACCTAAATTATCTAGTAGTAATAATGTTGACTTGCAAGTTTAATCTTTTCTTATGACCTAAAGAAAGAAGCGGTAGAGGTCCGAGAATGAAAAAACAAGATTTAAAGTACATCCTCTTAATTAATCCTCAAATTGAAGTTGTTATTAAAGCCAAGCCATTTGGCATACAGTTTGTTTACACAACGTCAAATAACACGTTCGATTAAATAGTGATCAGGATATTTTGTTTGCTGCATTTCTTCGATGTAGAATCCTCCTTCAATTGGTTGTCCACTGAGATCGCGAAGTAAGTACGTAACTGGATTAAAAAGGTTAACGCTCCTGTTTTGAAAAAGTTCTGTGCTCTATTTAGGGGTTTATCCTTTTGCAAAGATAGACTTGTGTTTGCTGATGCGAACGAAATCACGTTCTTTAAAGCGATTGCGGCGCGGATAAGTTGTTTTGATTACAAGATGAGTAGCATATAGGCGTGGTGTATTTGCTTGTAACAAGACGTGGCTTTGTTCCGATTGTGCGATGAGGTGTATCGTTCAATCCAACGGTATGAACCTTGTGCTGTAAATTCTCGCCACATCATTGTTTTGAGTGTACGATTAAAGCGTTCTATAAAATTTGCCTTGAGATTGTTGTACGTAGAGTAGTGATGAATGCCAAGTAACTTGAGGTAAGAAAAAATCCTTGTTTTAAAACTATTACATTGGTTGGTTTGAAGAAGCCTTGGATAGCGTTTTGATTGTTCAACAATATGTTTAAATGCGTCTTTGACTTGAGCTGCTGTCTTAGAACGCACAAGTTGTGTATCAGCAAACTTTCAGTACACTTCGATGATTGTAAATAGGTACTTATACCCCTTATTGCTAGAGGCATATGGAATTATTTATACTAAGTCTGCTGCCAGAGATCATCTCTTCCTCGTGTAATAACGCGTCACTGAGAGCAGGTGCAACATATAAAATCGTGTACGATGCTTATATTTACAGACGAGGTCTTATCTTTAGAAGGCATTACTGAGTATCATTCGCATGTCGTAATTCCCTCCCTCTTTCTAGAATGTACGATTCAAGACTCCTGTGACCAGCATCTTGTGAAGCTCTTAGAAATAGTAAACGTTCAACAAGTAAGTTAGGCCACGTGCATTTGCTTGATGTGACGTACACAGCCTAGGAATAAACTCTCGATAATTCGACTCTTATTTGCATTTACAGGCTCTGTCCTCTTGTACTTACGTCGAGTTGTGTCAGTATCAAAATATATTGCTTTATATTTTTAAGGTAATCTTGTAATATTATATCCTAGTCAGGTATTCATGAGAAAAGAAGTTCTAAGAGACCTTTAGTATCTTTATTGGTAACACCTTTTACGATGAGTCTGTTGCTGTTAATTTTAACATTTGCATCGCCTATCCAGAAACAGTCGTCTTCGTAGCGAATGCCGTAGGTAGTGTCAGTTTGTCCTGTAAAGAGTTTTCCTATATAAGAAGCAAATAAAGATCCATATTGAACCATACTGTTCATTGGGACAATTGTATTAATTTGAGTATTGGATATTGGAATCACACGAGGCCACCCACGAAGCCAGTGTCTTACAGTAAATGCCATAAAGGAGTCCAGAAGAAGCGTTCTTGTGTGAACTGAGCGCGAGCGTCATTATGAGAAATCTCCAGAAACTCATTAAAAGGAGTTATGTCCCAAGCCAAGCCTCTTGATGAAGATTGGGGACGCTTCCCAGATCCCGGCAAAACTTATATTAGGAGGGAAGAAAGAATTAAATTAATACCTTGGGTTACGGAGGAGTTGCATTGGATTTGAGACAAGAATTGCAACCTGTATAATTTCTGCTTTATTTTGATATGCATTAGGGCTGCATTCATTAATGCATTCGTTAAGTAGAGCTCATGATACACTTAGTGCGGGAAAAATTTCGCGGGCGCGCGCGGATTGCACGCGACCAAGCGGCTTGATGACGCTATACGGGATTATAAAATAAGGCCGCCTGGCATATCAGGCTCTTTCTTGGACAAGAAGACCGCTTGAACGAGTCGTCATACTGCCTGTTGGTACTGAGAACAACGCTTTGTCTTCGAGCTGCACAGACGACGAGTACAGCTAGATCTGCGAGGAAGTAAGTAATAAACTTGAATATTCAGCTGAATTTAAGACTTTACCTGTGAGAATATGCTATGGGGAGATGAGGTACTGCTTATAAGAGACTAATGAACTAGTAGCTTCATATTTCTATGAGGTCGAGTTATAACTGACGAACTGCTAGAATTAAGATTGGCTCAGGATAGGAATCCAGAAACGACAGGTTGTCCGAGTGAAAGGGTGAAGTAACAGTGACCTAATATAGGGAAGAAACTGTGTACCAGGTTTAAAACTCTGAACGAGACTTGGTCAATGTGACGTGTGAGACACGATAGTAGTGGAGACAGGCATCGAGTTTGGACAGTCGGTAATATATGAATTTATTTTCAGTTACCCCAGTATCAAGTCAGAACGAGTGTTTGACATCATCATTGCAAGGAAGCCACAACCAGGAGCTGAAGCCAACACGACAACGGGCATCGATCCAGGAACGTTGGGAGCACCTGATCAGCGTGACATCGAAGGGGACACCTTCCAACTACAGAGGGAGCTGTACGAAGGCGCCACACAAGAAAGAATGTCTCCAAGTGTTCTACAGTATCTGATGCCAGCGCCGCAGTCTATCATGCTGTGGTAAATTCAGTGGTCCACAGGGAGGGCCGCTCCGTTATGTCATCGATAACATAAGGTCAGAGCTTTCCAATTCTGTTTCAAGCATGTCATTTAAATTTAGGTAGGAATATGGGGGCCGTCAGTCAACAGATTAGTTATGGTAGGAATTTTCCTTGTAATTAGAGCTAGGCCTCAAGCTCGAACCCCGTACATTAAGGTAGATGATATTTGTAGATTCCTTGTTAGCGTGTGTATTTCATTTCTATTGTATTATTTTAACGTACGTGTGATTTTCAAGGGTCTGATCGAACTCCTTTGGTCATAGGAGGTTAGTCTAACAGATAGGTACTTTTATTAGATCGCATTTAGGCATTTGTTTCTGCAGACGTAGATTCGTTTAGTTGAGACCAGAATGAACCCGTAAATCCACCCAGCTTCACTGATAGAGCGAGCGAGTCCGAATATTTAAGAGATATGAGCCCATGATAGGCAGAATTAAGATTTGCGATTGATATGAGAGAGCCCAGCACAATTGAGAGTTTATTGGATATATTTGGAGATGCCTAGTATGGCCATGTGACTATCGCTTAATGATTAGTGTTTTTGTAGCACCAAGATTTAGCCCATGAGAGGCGTAAGTAAGATTTGCGATACTGCTGGTGATTTTGAGACGAGGGCAGATAGCCCAGGTGTATTTAAAAGAGGGCTTTAGCAGCAGATTATGTGAGGTGTTTCTTTTGAAAGGCGAGATTTTAGCCTGCCGCCCCAGATGAGCTCATAAATTAGGGGGACTGCCGCGAGTGAAGTGGTGAGGGTGGAGGTCATTGTGCTTGACGTCACATGCTTGAGAATTGGTTATTGTCGTCTGCAGTTTGTCAAGTGTGCCAGGGGGGAAGAAACGACCTTCATGTTTTAAAAGCAGGGAGAGATCTTTTTTATGTCCTATTTGTTCTACGTTAATTTTTAACACTGGCCCGTTTGATATTGACACCCGTGTATATGTTGGGTGTGTCCTTTTTATATTTTTTTGCATATGTATCTTATACGCCTTACTCTTCATGGGACTAGGGTTCGTGACCGAGTCAGGTCATTGTACATTTTGTCGTGATATTTGTTAGCACCGCGGTTCGACGGCGCGAGGCATTGTAAATTTTATGGGAATCACTGTTTATGAGTATTTAAGCAGATATTCATCTTTCTAAACTTCGTTACTTACACTATTGGAACATGCTTGTTGCAGCACAGCTGTTTTCGTGAAGGCGGTGAACTGGTTGTCATCGGCTCAGCGTTATTTTACCCTATCATAATGAAAAGCTCTCTCATTTGTAAATAATTCAATTTTTGTGTAATAAATCCCTATTTGTTAAACTTTGAATGCAGCGATGTTTTCTGTTAGATATTTTATTTTAATTTTTACTTAGCCGCTTCTTACCTGATTAGTCACATATCCTCGTGTTTATCTTTTGTTGCCCCGTTATCCCCATGTTATCCCTGAGAAGAATGCTTATCCGGCTGAGTGAAGAGGATTATGTTCAGGTAAGACTATGTGCACCAGCTCACGTCTGTGAGAGTTCCTTCACTACCGTACTCTGGGTTCGAGACCGGCTTTCGCCTGGCCGGAACTTCAGAGTCCAGTAGGGCACATAGTATTTATGGCGCCAAGCAACGGTGGGGCTCGATAACTTTGTAAAAAGCGGCCCATTTTGTCATTATGCCATAGCGCCATAGTATTTATGGCGCAGGCCAACGTGTGGCTCGAGATTTCTGTAAATGAGGGCTACCTGGACAGAGTAAACATAGCGGCATAGTATTGATGGCGCCGAGCAACGTGTTGGCCGAATTTTCGTAAAGGGCTAACCATAGCGACAGAGTATTTTGTCGCCAAGCAACGGTGTGGCTCGATATATCCGTAAATGAGGGCTAACCATAGCGCCATGGTATTATGGACGACGAGTAACGAATGGCCCGGTATTTCAGTAAAAGGGACCATAGCGCCATTGTCTACATTGTGAACTTGGTGTGGCTAACTGAGGACCCGAGATTGCAATAATGAGGGTCATATAGCTTGTTTTATTATGCCGTCAGGTGATGCTTGATATTTGTGTAAACGAGCTCACACAACCAAGTTGTATTTTGCTGATTTTCCCCATAGAGTAGGGCTATAGGTCATAGCTTGTGTCTATAAAAGCAGGACCTGATATTTCGGTAAATAAAGGTCGTGCAAGGCTTGATTTCAGGCATATGTTATGACAGCTGCATTCAATTATGTGTTGTGCAGGTATACCAAGTTTGGTCTTTGATCTGTACGGTTAGCTTGGTGATATATTAAGAGTATGTTGTTAAAACTTGTGAGGTTGAATGACTGCCAGTTCAGAGAGGTATTTTGTGATGTTATGTCCTTGGTCTTACCATTAGAATATGGATATTGCAGTGGAGGTTGATGAGCGAGGCTGTGCTGATTTTATGGTTTCCGTGGAGTGATGGATGATATTCGTGCGGGGATTTGACCTGCAGGGTGTTGTGTTTTACAGGTGTATAATCGTATAGCTTGGATTTTTTGCATGTTGTAGTTTTTGCTGTTTTTATGACATTTTGTTGGAGAATTTTTGTGTTTGTGTTATATATATTTTGTATCATAGTGTTGTGCTGACGGTTACCCTATGTTTGAATGAAATGATGTTGTAGTGAGGTAGCCTACTGAGGCTTTGAAAGTTCGAGAGTTTAGCAGTTGGAACATTTTGATAAATTAGAAAGTGTAGGAAATTTATAGTAGTTGAAATTTAACCGATGACATACGGAGCGGTTTCTCCGCCGGACCTTATGACGAGTGAGTGCTGAATGTCGGTAGATATAGATGAGGGGCTGAGGCACCTGTGCGATCAGCTAAAGGAGCTACTCAATGAACATTGGGCCAAAAGAGAAACACAGTTTGTGGCGCTTAGAGAGGAACTAGGAGCTCTTAAAGGACAAATGGCTAGGGATAATGAGCTATTAAAGGAACGGTGTACCAGAAGCAAGGTACCGTTTGTGGAGTTTGGTGAGCGTTTGAACGACCAAGTCAGTGCACAATTTAAAGAACAGGAAATTAGGAACTCGGAACAAATAAAAGAACTTAAAGAACACGTAACCGAGCCACTCACAGAAAAATTCGCGGAGTGCGAAGAAAAGGTGACCGAACAAGTAGGAATCACAGAGACAAGGGGAGCGAACCTGAGAACTGAGCTAAAGGAACATCCTAGCATTCGTTCGGAACAATTGGCCTCTACAAATGAAGCGACTAGGCGAACCGTAGCCAAGTTAGAAACGAAGGTAGAGACTGATAGTAGACAATGTGTTACCACTACAGAGGAGTTGAATAGACGGGTTGAAGAGTCACCCAGGACAGTACATGAACAGATTCGTGAAGTTAAGGGCAGTATCGGAGGAATAAAACAGCTTATAGAAGAAAAGGACAAGGAGACTCAGACTGAACTGAGAACCGTTAAAGAAGACCTGGTAGCAGCAATAGATCGCATAGATTATACCCAAGAGACGCTAGAAAAATTAGAGCAGAAAGAAGAAGGGCAGCAGTCTGATTCACCGGTTGAACCGCCCGAAAGTGAAGTGGTGCGAATGGAGCAATCAGCTACCAACAGCCCAATGGTTCAGGAGGCAGAAACAGAAAAAGAAGACACGCCAGGAAACGAGAAGATTACAGTAGCCTTAGAAGAAGTAGTGAATGACACAACAAGCACGGAAGTGGAGACAGACCAAAGCAAGGAAGCTGAGGAAATGGCAACTTTGGTTTGGCTACAGGAAGGAGAAGAAAAACAGCTAGAGAATCTCAGGGTGCAGAGATCTGGCAACATAGCCATAGTCCTGTCAGAAGGGGCCGAGCTCAAGTGCTACGCGACGACGTCTGAGGGCGAAGACCTCGTAAATTCTGCTGGGGAAGAAGAGAGTCTGGAATGTATGACAGCATCCAAGGTCGAGGCAAATGATATAGGAAGGGAAATCGCGAACGAATTTACCGGGATTTCGGTACAACTAGAAATTGGAGACCCGACCGGGGACGCACAAAATAATCAAAAGGAAACGGGTGGAAAGAATCTTCAAGAAGTAGCCGCCGGAAATGAAGGGGACGATCAATGGTGTAACCAGCATTCGAAGCAAAAGTAAAGGAAACAAAACGAGGTCATACAAGAGACGCAAGAAGAACCAAAAATACCGGTACGAGTTTGGTTGGTTCGCAAGACAAGTAAGAATACGCCGTAGGTGGAAGACTGGAACCAGCAGGAGAAAGAAGAAGCGGCGAAGGGAAGATATGAAAGAGGGACGAATGCTTAAACCAAGAAGCTACGTGGAACAGTTGAGGAGAAAACGTGCTGTTGCGAAGAGGTGGCTTTCCGCGTGTCGTGAAATAAGGCGGAAGAAAATTGACTGGAAAACCGCGAGAAAGGAATATCTCTTACTCCACAAAATAAAGAGCGGAACAGAGAGAGGGAACCTCTCTAACTACAGAAGTAAACAAACACGAAATGGCGTGAACCTCCGCAGGCTAGAAGGCAGCCTGAATGAGACAGGGTGTGAAGAAAGTTGCGGAACGGCCGTGATACAGGGAACTTCTGTAAGCTTGACAAATAGAAGAGCCATTTAGATGAACACCATTGTATATAAGTAGTATTGTAAATAGAAAACTTATGATAACCAGTAGATATAAATTTATTTAGTGAATTATATTAATTGACTGTTATGAAGAATGAAGAGAATTTAAGATGACATTAGCAGGGATTCTCAACTAGCTCAAGAGATATGTGTTAGTTAAGACACCCACTGTCTCTAACCCTACGGAGAGATACTACCATAAGTTCGCTGAGCTATACACTGGACCGTATAGAATAATTCATAGTTATGAAAATAACTCATACAAGCTACAAAGCTTGGACGCTACAGTGACTAAGGTCCTTAACTCAGCAAATATTAAGCTTTTTTTTAGACCAGGCCAATACCAATTAGACAATCAGGAAGAAGAAGAAGAAGAAGAAGAAGAAGGAGGAGGAGGCGAAGAAGAGGAAGAAGAACTTGGGGAAGAAGACACCGAGGATATTGCCGGAGAGGAGGTTGTAATTCCGGAAGAAGATGAACATGACGGCGAAGAAGAACAACCAGAGGTACCCAATGGGAAAGAAGAAGAAGAAGTAAATATGATTTCTCCAGGGAACCATAAACAGCTATCTGAGCAGCGCGAAGAAACGGAATGTCAAGGCTGCGAGAGTAACCACCGGAGATTTCTAGCTCTGATGGATGCCTGTTACCAAGTTAGGAAGGATAGGGAGGCTATCATGTCTGTAGCTGAAGATAGTCCCGTGCCATGAAGTTTTGAATATTGACAGCATATATGATTGCAATGAGAAGATGATCTCGGCATTTAGGAAAATAAAATTCTTGACAAATTTTATTTTGTCGTTCACGGGGGTCTATGAACCATACTGTTCATTGGGACAATTGTATTAATTTGAGTATTGGATATTGGAATCACACGAGGCCACCCACGAAGCCAGTGTCTTACAGTAAATGTCATAAAGGTGTCCAGAAGAAGCGTTCTTGTGTGAACTGAGCGCGAGCGTCATTATGAGAAATCTCCAGAAACTCATTAAAAGGAGTTATGTCCCAAGCCAAGCCTCTTGATGAAGATTGGGGACGCTTCCCAGATCCCGGCAAAACTTATATTAGGAGGGAAGAAAGAATTAAATTAATACCTTGGGTTACGGAGGAGTTGCATTGGATTTGAGACAAGAATTGCAACCTGTATAATTTCTGCCTTATTTTGATATGCATTAGGGCTGCATTCATTAATGCATTCGTTAAGTAGAGCTCATGATATACTTAGTGCGGGAAAAATTTCGCGGGCGCGCGCGGATTGCACGCGACCAAGCGGCTTGATGACGCTATACGGGATTATAAAATAAGGCCGCCTCTCATATCAGGCTCATTCTTGGAAAAGAAGACCGCTTGAACGAGTCGTCATACTGCGTGTTGGTACTGAGAACAACGCTTTGTCTTCGAGCTGCACAGACGACGAGTACAGCTAGATCTGCGAGGAAGTAAGTAATAAACTTGAATATTCAGCTGAATTTAAGATTTTACCTGTGAGAATATGCTATGGGGAGATGAGGTACTGCTTATAAGAGACTAATGAACTAGTAGCTTCATATTTCTATGAGGTCAAGTTATAACTGACGAACTGCTAGAATTAAGATTGGCTCAGGATAGGAATCCAGAAACGACAGGTTGTCCGAGTGAAAGGGTGAAGTAACAGTGACCTAATATAGGGAAGAAACTGTGTACCAGGTTTAAAACTCTGAACGAGACTTGGTCAATGTGACGTGTGAGACACGATAGTAGTGGAGACAGGCATCGAGTTTGGACAGTCGGTAATATATGAATTTATTTTCAGTTACCCCAGTATCAAGTCAGAACGAGTGTTTGACATCATCATTGCAAGGAAGCCACAACCAGGAGCTGAAGCCAACACGACAACGGGCATCGATCCAGGAACGTTGGGAGCACCTGATCAGCGTGACATCGAAGGGGACACCTTCCAACTACAGAGGGAGCTGTACGAAGGCGCCACACAAGAAAGAATGTCTCCAAGTGGTCTACAGTATCTGATGTCAGCGCCGCAGTCTATCATGCTGTGGTAAATTCAGTGGTCCACAGGGAGGGCCGCTCCGTTATGTCATCGATAACATAAGGTCAGAGCTTTCCAATTCTGTTTCAAGCATGTCATTTAAATTTAGATAGGAATATGGGGGCCGTCAGTCAACAGATTAGTTATGGTAGGAATTTTCCTTGTAATTAGAGCTAGGCCTCAAGCTCGAACCCCGTACATTAAGGTAGATGATATTTGTAGATTCCTTGTTAGCGTGTGTATTTCATTTCTATTGTATTACTTTAACGTACGTGTGATTTTCAAGGGTCTGATCGAACTCCTTTGGTCATAGGAGGTTAGTCTAACAGATAGGTACTTTTATTAGATCGCATTTAGGCATTTGTTTCTGCAGACGTAGATTCGTTTAGTTGAGACCAGAATGAACCCGTAAATCCACCCAGCTTCACTGATAGAGCGAGCGAGTCCGAATATTTAAGAGATATGAGCCCATGACAGGCTGAATTAAGATTTGCGATTGATATGAGAGAGCCCAGCACAATTGAGAGTTTATTGGATATATTTGGAGATGCCTAGTATGGCCATGTGACTATCGCTTAATGATTAGTGTTTTTGTAACACCAAGATTTAGCCCATGAGAGGCGTAAGTAAGATTTGCGATACTGCTGGTGATTTTGAGACGAGGGCAGATAGCCCAGGTGTATTTAAAAGAGGGCTTTAGCAGCAGATTATGTAAGCTGTTTCTTTTGAAAGGCGAGATTTTAGCCTGCCGCCCCAGATGAGCTCATAAATTAAGGGGACTGCCGCGAGTGAAGTGGTGAGGGTGGAGGTCATTGAGCTTGACGTCACAGGCTTGAGAATTGGTTATTGTCGTCTGCAGTTTGTCAAGTGTGCCAGGGGGGGAAGAAACGACCTTCATGTTTTGAAAGCAGGGAGAGATCTTTTTATGTCCTATTTGTTCTACGTTAATTTTTAACACTGGCCCGTTTGATATTGACACCCGTGTATATGTTGGGTGTGTCCTTTTTATATTTTTTGCATATGTATCTTATACGCCTTACTCTTCATGGGACTAGGGTTCGTGGCCGAGTCAGGTCATTGTACATTTTGTCGTGATATTTGTTAGCACCGGGGTTCGACGGCGCGAGGCATTGTAAATTTTATGGGAATCACTGTTTATGAGTATTTAAGCAGATATTCATCTTTCTAAACTTCGTTACTTACACTATTGGAACATGCTTGTTGCAGCACAGCTGTTTTCGTGAAGGCGGTGAACTGGTTGTCATCGGCTCAGCGTTATTTTACCCTATCATAATGAAAAGCTCTCTCATTTGTAAATAATTCAATTTTTGTGTAATAAATCCCTATTTGTTAAACTTTGAATGCAGCGATGTTTTCTGTTAGATATTTTATTTTAATTTTTACTTAGCCGCTTCTTACCTGATTAGTCACATATCCTCGTGTTTATCTTTTGTTGCCCCGTTATACCCATGTTATCCCTGAGAAGAATGCTTATCCGGCTGAGTGAAGAGGATTATGTTCAGGTAAGACTATGTGCACCAGCTCACGTCTGTGAGAGTTCCTTCACTACCGTACTCTGGGTTCGAGACCGGCTTTCGCCTGGCCGGAACTTCAGAGTCCAGTAGGGCACAATATGTATTTCGAATACTAATCTTAATCTAGTTACGATGGTTTTGTTCATGCTTCTCTTCTTCACGCATTTCCTGTTCATGCTTCTCTTTATTATAAGATGATTTCACAGAAACAAAACTTTTACTGGACTGGGGCAATGAAGCAGAATAAAAAATTTCTTTCTGTGGTGAATCTAGTTGCGTTTCCACAAACAAATCAATGTCTGCTCGAATACGTTTAAGCTCTTTAAATTTTCGTCGAATATTGTTTCGACCACGGATTATATGTTTTGAAATCTCTTTGCTGGATGTTGACATGATGGTGGTTTCTGAACAGTGGTGACTGTAACTCTGTGTTGATGCATACAAAATGACTGAAACCCATGCGATATCGCCCATGCTGAACATCACTTTATTTATCAATAACTGCAAAGCTGTAACGAAGTAATGACCAACATGTAGCACACATACGTTTAAAGCCATTGAATGTCATATCAGTGTTAAAATGATTGTCGTGCACACGCCGCATGTTGCGCTCATCTTGCCGAAAACAGCACAATAATATTTGCGTTGTAGCAAAACAACCGCTTAGGCACACGAGAATAGGTTTGACATAAATAGATGCCATCTACATATTTATATCGCCCCATATTAAAGTATGCACGATAACGTTCTGCTGTTCTGTTGCGACATTGTTTAAGATCATAAGTGAATTGGGAAACACATCGTCCGGTGATGATACTTGCTCATGTGAATTAAATTGAAAATATGTCAATCCATCTTTAACAAGATCGTGAGTTACAGTTTGTAGAATAGTATATAGCCGTTGATAGAGTGACTTTGCGAAAACACAAATATCCTCGAAAATTATTCCATTTAAAAGGTAATGAGTGTGAGTAAAAGATTTGACTTCCCACATCCCGATGGGCCAGATAAAAAACATCGAATAGTAAAAGGAAACAACTTTCAATGACGTCTTTTGTACTTGTAGTAGAACTAGATAAGAGATGTGGCACTATGTCGCTAACACGTAGTGTGTCTTGCTGCTTTATAATCTTCATGGTAAATGAATAATAAGGTAGGCAATAGTAATATATATATCAAAGGACAACAGATAACTGTTAGTTCATAAACCACTATTCACGAGTAAAGTCGTGTACAGAATGGTGACACAACGATATCCGAATGATATGAAGAAGAAAACTAAAACTGTTGGATGGAAAGATGTTGCAATGGCTGCACAAAAGGCTATTCGTGGGGAATACAATCCTCGTGTAGCTATTACTTAAGCACAACGCGCAGCGGGAGCGAGAAAATATTCAAAGTGCAGAGCAATGTTTTGTAATCGTGCACGAATTATTCATGTACCAAAATGCGGGGGGTTTCTTCCTGCGCTGTTTGCTGGACTAGCAGCATTAGGGTCTTTGCTGGGTGGTGCTATTGCTGCAGCAAGAACTGTTAAGGCTGAAGAAAAAGGGAATTATCAATTGACAGAGAGTGAAAGTCATTACAAGACAATGTAGGCAATTTCATTACTAGGCAAAGGTGTACACATGAAGCTTCCGTCATACAGAAAAAGCTTGGCATCTATATATATCCAAAAAATGTACTGAATGCACTGCCACGTCGAGCTCTAACCCACGAAGAAGTTTTTACGTTTGCTAAACAACTAGGAATTCACAATTTTCGAGGTTTGTATATGCGCCAATTTCAACGTGAGAGTGCTGTAATTAATTTAGACAACAGTCGCAGACTTGGAATTCATTACGTTACCTACGTAAAACGTAAATCTAATGTATAGAATTTTGAGAGCTATGGAGACTTATCTCCTCCATTTAAGCTCGTACGTTATTTCGGAAGCAGTGCAGAAACTGCTTACAATGAAAACCGTGAGCAAGAATTCAATACACGCATGTGCGTACGATGATGTCTTATGTTCTTATATCAAACACAGACAGTAGGGAAAGAGCAACAGAGTGCACGTGATGACTAACAGTGAAAGAACGTTTGCTGTACGTGAAGAAGGACCTGAAACAACCGTCTATTTTATTCCGCCGATCGATCTCGGTCAACAGCTACATAGTTTTGGACTTGTGTCGTTTGAAAGCTACAATAACACCTATGATATGCGTGATGGCGTAAACAAGTTGTATTACGATGAGTATGTGCTAACGCTACCTTCAGGCAGTTATTCATTATACACTATTCATGACGTTAAGTACGTTAATTGAACCGTTTAGAGCAGAGTGTTTTAGTAATTGTACCGGGCGGTACACCTCCACGCCGCTAATTTAAAAATTGCGCCAGGTGAAACTCCTCTACTGGAGGAAGTCTGAACTTTATCTACGCTGTTAATTCTTTACCTTCTCAGAAGATGTCACCACGAGGAAAATTTTGAGTTTTTGAACTGTGTCATTTTTGATGTGTTTTTGTTTCGCTTGAAGTAAGAAGTGTAAACTTTCTCTCCTAGAGGACACTACTGAAGATCAACTATAGTGCACCCTAGTGCGGAGTCAAAGAACTATTTTGTTGGAGAAATGTTTATTTCAAATGTTTGTTTCTTGTTAAATTTCCTTCTGTTATTGTTTAAGTTGGCTGTATACCCCTCTTTTTCCCCTTGTTTTAGGTTTATCCAATCCCGAATTTCTTTTAGTAATTTCCGACCAATCCGATGTATTTTCCCCCAACTTGGATATGTTTCTGTACCCTAGCCAATAAAATTATTGTGGGCGGGTGTTTTCATTCCCCTAACGCCTAGAACCTTCCGCGAGAGGATATAAACTGCTGATTTTTGGGTCTTTGCGCCACTTCTGATCCATCTTTCTGTGTGTAAAGTACATAGCAGGGGGCGGGAAGCGCCTCTTTCTTCGGCAGCGGTCAACAACAAGGTAATGGCCGATTTATAACTTCTTTCTTTGCTAGCTCAGCAGTTTAACTTTCGGGGCGGGTTCTAAGCGTTCAACCATGTAACCTTTTCCTAAAATGTAACTACTCTTTTCATATATTCTCTTTTAAAGCTTCATACTGGGATAGAGAGGGCTAACCCTCTCGAGCTCCCACTCATATTGTTGTGAGGTGAACTTAGTTTTCTCAACCTATTCTTCGTTAACGTAAAACAAATTGTTCTCTTCTTTAGTCACCTCTTTAGTATGGGATTAGCCCTTGTATTAACGGCCTAGGGCCAAGTAGGTCTTAAGCAAAGTGTATTGGGAGTGCAAGTTCGCCTCCTCTCAAATTGTATTTTAGAGGTCATGCATTAACCTTCTTGTCATTTAACAGACCTCAGTAGGTTGGGTATTTTACCCCTGTGTATATGTCCTTGGAGGACAGCTTAAAGGTGGAGTTCGGAGTGGCCTATGATAGGCTTGTATTTTAGGGGGAAGTTGCCCTTTCTTGAAAATTGTGTTTCTGCCTCAAGGAGGCTTTTTGGGTGTAATTGGAAGCAAATGTTTCTGGCATGTTTGGGGGTTTTCGGCCCCTTTGTTGTATGGTGTTCATTGTAAGGTTGGGCTCATTGCTCAAGAATTATGTTTCTGACTTTTGAAGCCCCAAATGGGGTACCTATGTAAATGTATTTTTCAATCGTGTTTCGGCTACTAAGTACCTGTTCTATTTGTTGTTACCTAATTTTGAAAAGAAAATATAACCTTGTTAAATTTTAAAATTAATTTCACTTTAGTAGCTTGAGACCTATTCACCACCCAGCACCTTCTTTCATGCATAACTACCACAAAAACACGGTAACAGTAATCATAATTACAAGTTCTCAATTACTGTGAGCAACATCACACATAATTGTGTTATTGAGTTATCATTTAAGATTGACTTCAAATCACAACCCGATTCCATTGGACTATTGCTTGGATTTTCACCAAGAGAGCTCCTACCGAACGTACATTACGAGTCCGATCAACATATAACATGATTCGATGATCATCGTGTAATATTATTACAGACTTGAATATTAATCAACATCCTCCACACGTCCTGCACGACTTTATTATTACAGAGGAAAATTCTTATACTATTCGTGAGAAACCGTCACTAGTTCGTTATCATCCTGTGTCTGTAAAACAAATTAGTAACATCTCATTTAGGCCTGTAAATAAACATAATAAGCTTCGAAACAGACTTTCAACGTATTAGGTCGTGTTACGTACATGTACGTGTTGAAGAGATGTTAGGTACAGAACAAAAGTGGCCAGCCGGACACCAGTGGGATCCGAACCCACAACCTCCCGATTTCGCGTCGGTTGCTCTACCAATTGATCTATGGTGGCCTAGACCATCTTTGTTCTGTTTGAAAGGATCTGAGCTACAGGTCTGGGTTCGGATCCCACTGGTGTCCGGCTGGCCATTTTTGTTCTGTACTTAACATCTCTTCAACACGTACGACATGTACGTAACACGACCTAATACGTTGAAAGTCTGTCTCGATTACAATGCGGTCGTGGAAATTCAATATTCATAATAAGCTTATTATCTTAGATCGACACACGTACGTAGCTTGCAAACTTCACCTTAAACCAGTATGAAAAATGTATAAAACACGATGTACAATCTGGAGACATACTACATGTTTGCGAAGACTCATGGAGTTAATAGATGTCCATAAGCAGATACCCCAAGATTTAGGTTATACGCTACTACAACAAAATGGAAGAAATGCTAGACATTATGAACACAGTAGAAACTCATGAAGTTGTAGTACGAAGTGCGCTTCATTCTTATCAACGTTTTACATTTGGACACAATAAGAATGATGTAATTCACTTTATAATTAATCAGCAAGATGTAGCTCTTCACGAAAACTACCTCTATATTGAAGGTTGACTAGAAAAGTCAGATGGAAGCGGATTAAGCACATCTCAACTAAGCAACTATATTCTAGCTTTTCTATTTTCTGAAGCGCGATATGAAGTAAATAATGTGAAAATAGATAGATCGAAGGACGTTTTTATTACAAGTGTAATGAAACTCTACCCTTCCTTTAGTGTTGAATAAAGTAATATTTTACAGATGGCAGGATGGTGTCCAAACGCTACTAACAACTGTATGATTTATGAGGACGGAACTTTTACAGTATGTTATCATTAAAACATTCTTGGCTTCACAGAAGATTTTAGATGTATTATAATAAACACAAACAAGAGCTAATTCTGATCCATGATCGAAGTTATTACAATTCTCTTAAAGCAGCAGAAACACAAGTAGACTCGAAAATTACACTTCATCGTATGTTGTGGAGGATTCCTCATGTAACATTATCTGATCAAGAAAAACTTCGATTGCTCAAGATTGTAGAAAATAATACACCATTACCTATACGTTTTCGAAGTTGGGAGCTTCATGAATATCCAGTGTTACCACCTACAAACAAGCAGAGCTGGGCTGTTAAAACGACACGTTTTACTCAATAGCTTTTGTATATTATTTTTGGATTTCAAACCCATCGTAAATTCAACCACGAAGAAGATAGCTCACAGTTTGATCACTTTAAATTAAGGGATATTAGACTATATCTCAACGGAATTATGTATTCATACGAAAACACAGACAATAGGTTTGAGAAAAATATATTTCGGTTGCTCAATGATATATTTTGTAAATTCCAATCAGAAAGAATATCGTCGGCTATTTTCGCCTTAAGAATTTAAACATAAAGCACCGATTGTAGTTGTACACTGCTCTTATCGTGAAGAATCTCTTGTCGATATTCGTTTAGAATTTGAAACATCTGAAAACGTTCTTACTAACACAACAGCCTATTGTCTTATTACACATATGAGTGATTTCACTTACCATCCGCTAACGAATATTGTTTCAAGACCATAAATGTTTATAGTCCTTTATCATAAATATTAGTATGTGCTTTTGCATCGTACACTATGGAACAGAAAGAAGAAAAGGACTATACGGTTACAGATAATCGCTTTGGTAGCAAACAAAACTGTGAATGTGCCTTCTTTCCGCCTACCAGCGTAACTAATACGCAACATCTTATTTATCTCACAGAAGTAAGTGAGGCTATTAAGATGTTGTATAGGCCTAGAATCTTATACCAGAACCCAGAATATCTGATTCAATGTTTACCACCAGGATTTTTTTCTACGTACGCTGCTCCTTTCGTAGATGCTTTTTGGGACATCCTTCCTCTCCACAGTAAGATGTCGGTCGATGTTGCTTTATGCAGACCCTGTCGACAACATTACAAGCATCGAGGTAAAAGTGGTTCGGATGATAGGAATGGACCTTATCCGAAGATTGGAAACTGTACACAATATATGGATGACATTTTCCCTTCATTACAGTACCTGATAATTATTCAGAAAGGAACAAAGCACATGAGTAACAAAAAGGTAAGAACAGCATTAAATTATTTGTAGAGCAAAACATGTATTTTATAATGTATTTTTATAAATTAATTTCATAAACAATAAATGTTTTGTTTAATTTAAATGTTGCAGGGGCATTGGAATTTTGAAGCATGCTACCTCGTCGCAGTAAACTGATAAGTAGTACAGCAAACTTGCCGGCAGCATAACCAAACTGTCGTGTAACCGGTAGTAGATTGTTTAATTTTGTAAATAATTACACAATAGATATTTGATTAAATTCAAAATGTTCTAGTTATTCCATTCCCTTTGCCTCCCCACACCTATCTAAATTATTGACGCACACACCATCCATAAAGGCTTGAGTTCATTAGAATGTAACCTTGATAACGAACAAGTCTAAACATGCATCACCATGTCGACAGGTTACGTGGTGACGTGTAGTCAGTACAACAGATCCTTTCAACCATTATTCTTTGTAATCTAGACCTGGATCGACATTAGACAGCTCTTCAATTGTATTGATAATTAATAACAAAATTATGATTTCGTTTGTTCGAAAACCGTAAAAGCAGATGTAGATTATTGTGCATCACATTAGCTGATTAGTTAAGGTTCACGATTCCGGTTGAGTAAATCTCGGGTTTGATTCCTGTTTAGAAGGTAGGGAGGGATTTTATACGTATGTGATTATTTCTTCTGACTTGGGGACTGTCTGTTTTTAATTGATATCGACTGTGAGGTTAAGCTTGATATTTCATTCAATATCTACTTCAGACACGTGCATATTTTGATAAAACAAGAGCACGTGGTCTTGTTGGTAAATAAAAAGCACGTGGAGTGATGTTACGCACCCCCTCCAAAATGACGTCCGAGAGGTTAGGCTTGTTCTCTTATTCAAAATCCCCTCGTCACACGCGCTTATGTTGCGCACACTTATTTAAATTCAGCTCCTCACAACTGTCAAAGAAGGGCACGTAGTCGTGTTCCAGATAAGGAGAGGAGGGAAAGACATCTGACCTGAAAACTGGGCGCAAGATGGCGAATGTGTAGTTTGGCCCCTCCAGAATGGCGACGGGAAGGGCATATGTTCGTAAAACTGGACCAAAGATAGCGGCTGTGCAGTCATGCCCCTACAAGAATGGCGTGGAGAAAGGGCATCTATCTGTAAAACTGAGGCTATGGTGGTGACAATATAGTTAGGCCCCTCCAAAGTTTCGTCTGTGAGGACAGGCTGGCATCTGACCGCAAAACTGAGCCCAATATGGCGACTGTGTGTTTCTACCCCTCCGGAATGGCAACGAGAAGGGCATCTGTACGTAAAAGTGGGCGCTGTGTAGTCAGGCCTCTCTAGAGTGGTGACGAGAAGGGATTCTGGCCGTAGAACTTGTTCAGGCCATATGTGCTCCTTCTGGTTTGAGAATCAAAATGGCGAGAGGGAAGGTCATCTGAATGTCAAACTGTGCGCTTTGTAGTTAGGACTCTCGAAAATGGCTACGGGAAAGACATCTGATCGTAAAACTAGTCCCTGTGTACATAAACCCCATCCATGAGGTTAGACAATCTCCCCTATGCGAATTTCTCTTTGCCCTACTACACAAGAGGGCGTCGGGAAGGTCATCTGGGTGTATAGGTGACTTTAGGTCCCTGCAAGATGTCAACTGTTAGCGTCGGGAAGGGCATCTGCCCGTAAAAGTGAGGCTAGGCTCCTCCGAGATGGTGGATGTGAGGTTAGGCTATCTGTTATGTGAAATCCTAGAATCCCATTGCCCTACTACTATACTAGGTATCAATGACCTCATACCTCCGTATCCCCCACTCCTAGGGGTCAATGACCTCGTAGGAAAATGCTGAAGCAGGACCTTTTGTTTTAGAACGTACATTGCTCAGCTACTTCCCTTGTTCGTATGATACTAAACAATGAAGAACAATGTAAAGTTCAGAATTGTGCACTCTATACACCAGTGCTCCAGTAACGAAGATCGTACTATGGGGAAGGGTAAGGTGGGCAGGTCATGTGACAAGAATGGAGGAGTCTGAGGTGAGAGAGAATTTTCAATTTGGAAACCCAGGAGGACAATGAGGAAGAGGTAGACAAGGTGGTTGGATGTAATGGAAGGAGTGTACGCGAGGTGGGATACAGAAATTGGAGGAAGCTCGTTGGAAAGGCCTTGTTTCACCCTGGACTGTAGCGCTACAGAAGGAGAAGAGGAAGACATATTTAGAAAACGGTAAGTAAAGTTAGTTGGGGATAAATACAATGTCCACGTAGAAGAGGTGACTGATACTAGCCAAGTACTGAAATTTACGTGTGGTAATAAATACACTGACTGACAGAGCAAATGCAACACCAAGAAGGAGTGGTCAGAACTTTATGCCAATTGCAGGGTAGACTGACGTCACTGAGGTATGCTCATGATGTGAAATGCGCCGCTATGCTGCGCACGTAGCGAACGATAAATGGGACACGGCGTTGGCGAATGGCCCACTTCGTACCGTGATTTCTCAGCCGACAGTCATTGTAGAACTTGTTGTCGTGTGCCACAGGACACGTGTATAGCTAGGAATGCCAGGCCGCCGTCAACGGAGGCATTTCCAGCAGACAGACGACTTTACGAGGGGTATGGTGATCGGGCTGAGAAGGGCAGGTTGGTCGCTTCGTCAAATCGCAGCCGATACCCATAGGGATGTGTCCACCGTGCAGCGCCTGTGGCGAAGATGGTTGGCGCAGGGACATGTGGCATGTGCGAGGGGTCCAGGCGCAGCCCGAGTGACGTCAGCACGCGAGGATCGGCGCATCCGCCGCCAAGCGGTGGCAGCCCCGCACGCCACGTCAACCGCCATTCTTCAGCATGTGCAAGACACCCTGGCTGTTCCAATATCGACCAGAACAATTTCCCGTCGATTGGTTGAAGGAGGCCTGCACTCCCGGCGTCCGCTCAGAAGACTACCATTGACTCCACAGCATAGACGTGCACGCCTGGCATGGTGCCGGGCTAGAGCGACTTGGATGAGGGAATGGCGGAACGTCGTGTTCTCCGATGAGTCACGCTTCTGTTCTGTCAGTGATAGTCACCGCAGACGCGTGTGGCGTCGGCGTGGAGAAAGGTCAAATCCGGCCGTAACTGTGGAGCGCCCTATCGCTAGACAACGCGGCATCATGGTTTGGGGCGCTATTGCGTATGATTCCACGTCACCTCTAGTGCGTATTCAAGGCACGTTAAATGCCCACCGCTACGTGCAGCATGTGCTGCGGCCGGTGGCACTCCCGTACATTCAGGGGCTGCCCAATGCTCTGTTTCAGCAGGATAATGCCCGCCCACACACTGCTCGCATCTCCCAACAGGCTCTACGAGGTGTTCAGATGATTCCGTGGCCAGCGTACTCTCCGGATCTCTCACCAATCGAACACGTGTGGGATCTCATTGGACGCCGTTTGCAAACTCTGCCCCAGCCTCGTACGGACGACCAACTGTGGCAAATGGTTGACAGAGAATGGAGAACCATCCCTCAGGACACCATGCGCACACTTATTGACTCTGTACCTCGACGTGTTTCTGTGTGCATCGCCGCTCGCGGTGGTCCTACATCCTACTGAGTCGATGCCGTGCGCATTGTGTAACCTGCATATCGGTTTGAAATAAACATCAATTATTCGTCCGTGCCGTCTCTGTTTTTTCCCCAACTTTCATCCCATTCGAACCACTCCTCCTTGGTGTTGCATTTGCTCTGTCAGTCAGTGTATATTTACAAAAACCCGAAAAGTTGAAAACTAGACAAACAATTGTGTTTGAAAAGATTTCTGGGGATATTCTAAAGGCTGTCGGCTGGGATGCAGTGTCATATTTGAAGTACAGTAGTACTTTAAGTACTTTCTACATGTACGAATTTGCCACATTAGTGGAGAGTTGCTCAAGTATCTTCTGTGTACGAAGGGAACTGTGATAAACTTGAAGCGTATCATTACAGGCCATCAAGATTGATATGTGTTGATAGCTCTGAGAAAGCATTCTTTGTGTTTATACAGGGCACGTTCGGGTTTAGGAGAGGTTATTCCAGTGGGGCTCGCCTTTCGGGATTCCAGCAATATATTGTAATGGCCATAGCGTCCGCCATGTCAACTGGCAGCGGGCCCGGCCGGCACCGTATAGACCCACCGCTTACGGTTCAACTGCGCCAATCACTAGCAGCTTAAGTGCTAGACCAGCCCCACTCGCTTCTGCTCGCGGTCCCGTAGCAGAGGAGTATGGAAATAACTCCACGATTAATTTGGAGTGTTCCATTTCGCGATTTTCCTGGATCCGTCCAGCATCCGGACGATTCTAGAAGAGCCAGCGCAGGTATATAAGAGAGGACCGACCTGCCAGCAGTTAGTGAGAGTTAGACTGGTTAGACGTTGGTGTGGTTCAGTCATGAGCGACTGCCAGTGTAGTGGAGTATGTGAGCTGCCGTGATTATCGGAGTAGTGTGCTACAGTGCGGACTGTCGGCGAAGGAGAGAACGTTCAGCCGTGCGACGCGGGACCTTGTGTGTGAGTGTGAGACTGTGTAGTGTGAGAACAAGTGAGAAACTAAGAGAGAGAGCGCGAACTGCGTAAGTGTGTGTTGTGAGCAAAAGTTATGTGTAGTCTTGTGTAGTTTAGTGCCTAGCTAATACATAGTACGTATAATTAATATAAGAGGAGGACTCTAATCAGAGGTGATATTATACTGCGTAAGGTACGGATTCAAATATAAAAGTGAATTTGAATGTTACTAATAAGTCTGAGGCGGGGCTTTGCCAGGATGTCGGAGGGGTTGTTTGTAGAAGGGGTTTGCGCACGCCAAGGACGGTCGAGAGCTGCTTCAATACGCCGTGAGTGAGCAAGAGGTCCCCAAGTCTGTCGAGCATCGCATGTTATCAAATCTCTAGAAAAAGAGGCCATCAGTGTTTCTCAAATTTTGAGACGGCTCTGCGCACAGTTTGGAGAAGGAACATTTTCGTAGACTCGAGTGTATGAGTGGGCTAAAACATTTGTAGCAAGAAGAGAAGCTGTGGAAAATGAATCTCATGAAAGGTCACCGCGTACAAACATCACTCCAGACGACATTGTTGCCATTCGTGATATTATTGGTGAAGATCGACGAACCAAACAATTGCAGATTGTTTTAGCTGTAAGAATGAGTTACAGAAGTGTTCAAACCATCATCCTAGATGAAGTCCATTTCAGAATATTTCCTCGTCCCCTCAACCAGGAAGTTTGAGACTTCTGCGTCGCTGCGAGGAGGAAGGAGAGGATTTCATCCGTCGTATTGTGATTTGTGATGAAACTTGGGTGCATCATTACATCCCACTCAACGCAAGGAAGCATGGAGTGGCGGCGAGGAGGTGAGGCAGGTCAGATAAAGATCAAAACACGCCCATCTGCTGGAAAGAGTCTTGAAACAGTTTCTGGGACTCCGTGGGCGTCTTGCTGATGGCTTTTCTTCACGAGGAAAGGACAATTAATGCACGCTATTACTGTCGCCTTTTGATGATGCAAGAGCTGCATACCGCAAAAATTCACGCCGGGAACCGATCAACAACGCAAGGCGGCACACTGTCGATTTAACGGGAGGAAAACTGGAAGAAAATTGACTGGACACTTCTGGAACATCCTCTGTACAGTCCAAATTTATCGTCCTGCGACTACCATTTGTTTGGACCACCCAAATAAGACCTAGGACGTCAGCGCTTCAATGATGATGCAGAGTTATTGAGCAACTGGCGCCGCGTACTTCCCTCTCATTTCTATCAGGACGGCATCGAACACGTACCAATCCGATGGAAAAAATTTGTATCCCAGGCAGGAAGCTATGCAGAAAAGTGATCTCTACATGTGTATAATTTTCTTGATGCAATCTATATATATATAAAAGTCATTGCATGTATGTGGGTGGGTGGATTTGTACCACATCTCCTCCCAAACCATTGGAGCGATTTCAACCAAATTTGATACACTTATGACTTGGTATCAGGAGACAAACCGCGTGGGGGTAAGACATTCCAAACACCCCTGGGGGAGGGGGGCGAGGGGCTCATATATAAAAATAAATGAAAATAGTGTCGAATCCATACTTTTCGGGGTCGCTGAGATGAATAGTGACACTCCATTTTTTTAAAAGTCCAAGTTCATCCCCCTTTGGGGCGGGGAGCAAGGGGGTCAGATATAAAAGTAATCGTATTTAGTGTCAAATATACAGTTTTCGGGGTCGCCGAGGTGAATAGTAACACTCCGGAATTTTAATATCGGGAGACAAACCACGTGGGGATAGGACACCCCAGGAACCCTTAGGGGTGGGGGGAGGGGGCTTGAGATATAAAAATCATCAAAGTAGTGTCGAATACATACTTTTCGGGGTTGCTGAGATGAATAGTGACACTCCCATTTTTTTAAAGTGGGGGCGAGATGGAAGTGATATATACATGTAATCGAAAATAGTGTCGAATACATAGTTTTCAGAGTCGCCAAAGTGAATAGCGACACTCCGGATTTTTGGTATCAGGAGACAAACCACGTGGGGGTAAGACACCCCAGGAACCATTAGGGGCGGGAGTCAAGGGGGTCATATATAAAAATAAACGAAAATAGTGTCGAATCCATACTTTTCGGGGTCGCTTAGATGAACAGTGTTATCCCGGAAAATTTTTAATTCCAAGTTCATCCCCCTTTGGGGTGGGGGGCAAGGGGGAGTGATATATACAAATAATCGAAAATAGTGTCAAATACATAGTTTTCGGGGTCACCAAAGTGAATAGCGACACTCCGGATTTTTGGTATCAGGAGACAAACCACGTGGGGGTAAGACACCCCAGGAACCCTTAGGGGCGGGGGGCGAGGGGGTCATATATAAAAATAAATGAAAATAGCGTCGAATCCATACTCTCCGGGGTCGCTGAGATGAATAGTGACACTCCAACTTTTTCAAAGTCCAAGCTCAGCCCCCTTTGGGGTGGGGGCGATGGGGGAGTGATATATACAAATAATCGAAAATACTGTCGAATACATTGTTTTCGGGATCGCCAAAGTGAATAGCGACACTCCGAATTTTCAGTATCAGGAGACAAACCACGTTGGGGTAAGACACCCCAGAAACCCTTAGGGGCGGGGGAGACGGGGGCTAGGGGGATCATAAATAAAAATAAACGAAAATAGTGTCGAATCCACACTTTTCGGGGTCGCTGAGATGAATAGTGACACTCCGATTTTTTTAAAGTCCAAGTTCAGCCCCCTTTGGGGTGGTGGCGAGGGGGGAGTGATATATACAAATAATCGAAAATAGTGTCAAATACATCGTTTTCGGGGTCGCCAAAGTGAATAGCGACACTCCGGATTTTTAGTATCAGGAGACAAAACACGTGGAGGTAAGACACCCCAGAAACCCTTAGTGGCGGGGGGCGAGGGGGGTCATATATAAAAAGAACGAAAATAGTGTCTAATCCATACTTTTCTGGGTCGCTGAGATGAATAGTGACACTCGGAATTTTTTTAAAGTCCAAGTTCAGCCCCGTTTGGGGTGGGGGCGAGAGGGGAGTGATATATACACATAATCGAAAATAGTGTCGAGTCCATACTTTTCGTGGTCGCTTAGGTGAATAGTGACATCCCGGGAATTTTTAAATTCTAAGTTCAACCCCCTTTAGGGTGGGGGACAAGGGGGGAGTGATCTATAAAAATAATCGAAAAGAATGTCGAGTACTCTTAGGGGTCGATGAGATGAATACTGACACTCCGGATTTTTACTATCAGGAGACAAACCACGCGGGGATAGGACACCCCAGAAACCCTTAGGGGTGGGGGGAGGGGGCTTGAGATATAAAAATCATCAAAGTAGTGTCGAATACATACTTTTCGGGGTTGCTGAGATGAATAGTGACACTCCCATTTTTTTAAAGTGGGGGCGAGATGGAAGTGATATATACATGTAATCGAAAATAGTGTCGAATACATAGTTTTCAGAGTCGCCAAAGTGAATAGCGACACTCCGGATTTTTGGTATCAGGAGACAAACCACGTGGGGGTAAGACACCCCAGGAACCATTAGGGGCGGGGGTCAAGGGGGTCATATATAAAAATAAACGAAAATAGTGTCGAATCCATACTTTTCGGGGTCGCTTAGATGAACAGTTTTATCCCGGGAAATTTTTAAGTCCAAGTTCATCCCCCTTTGGGGTGGGGGCAAGGGGGAGTGATATATAAAAATAATCGTAATTAGTGTCGAATTCACAGTTTTTGGGGTCGCTGAGATGAATAGCGGCAGTCCGGAATTTTAGTATCATGAAACAAACCACGTGAGGGTAAGACACCCCAGGCGCCCTTAGGAGCGGGGGGGGGGGCGAGGGGGCTGATATATTAAAAATCATCGAATGTATTGTCCAATCCATACTTGGGGCCTCTGAAATGAACAGTGTAACTCCGGAATCTTTTAAACCAAGTTCAGCCCCCATCGGGAAGGGGGGGGAGGGGAGGTATATAACATTATCGAAAATAGTGTCGAATCCATAGTTTTCTGGGTCGCTGAGATGAATAGTGGCACTCTGGACTTTTAAAGTCCAAATTAAGGCCCCTTTTGTGGTGGGTGGTTAGGAAGGGAGTTAGATATAAAATAATCGAAAATAATGTCATATCCATGGTTTTAGGGGTCGCTTAAATGAGGAGTGACACTTCGGTTGTCATTTAAGTCCAAGTTGATCCCCAATTGCCAGGCGGGTGAGAAGGAGTCAAGAACAGAAAATATCAAAATGACCGAGATTAAGGATGTTTTTTGTACGTTCCAGTATAACTGTCAGCAGAACTTAATACAAATATTACCTACTACCTGAAAAAATACTAAGGGAGAAAGACACCCCTAGAAGCCTTAGATAATGGGACGAAATGTAATTAAGACTGAAAATGACCGATATTAGTGTTGAATCCATACGTTTCGGGACTACGGGAACAATTTCAAACAAACTTGGTCACTTATGATTTATTATCAGGAGACAAAGTGCGTGGAGGTATGACAACCCTAGCACACCTACGACGGGATGATGTAGAAATAATCGAAAATAGTGTCGAATCCATTCTTTTCGGGGTCGCTGAGATGAATAGTAACGCTCCAATTTTTTTGGAAGTCCAATTTCTGCCTCCTTTCGCATAGCGGTGAGAAAAAGTGAAAAACAAAATTTCGAAAATGACCGAGAGAATGGATGCATATGTGTATACTGGACCTACTGTCTGGGGTAAGAGACTCCTAGCCTCTAAAGTAGGGGCGAAATGTAAAAATTAACCGAAAACGACTGAAATTTGTGTCTAATCCATAGTTTTCGGGGTCGCTGAGATGAACTGTAACACTCTGGATGCCGTTTAAGATAAAGCTCAGTCCTACTCAGCAGGCGGATGAGAACTGGCAAAAAATTGAAAACGTCCAAAGGGACAGAGTTTAAGGATGTATGTGTGTATGTTCTAGCATATCTTTCAATCAAACTTAACTTACTATATAGAAAACATTACTGTGGAGGTCAGATACACCTAGCCCCTGCTGGTGTTGGGGAATGAGAGGGGCTGACGTGCAAAAATAAGGAAAATAACGAATATTAATGTCGAAATCCATTGTTTATGTGTCGCTGATACGAACTCTGACGCTGTGGATAGCGTTTAAGTCCACGTTCGGCCTCAATCGAGGCAGGAGCTGAGAAGGGCTTAAAAGTAAATAGCATAAAATGACCGAGATTAGTGTTTACTCGATAATTAAATAATCTAAAACTTGAAGTCAGATACATCTAAATAACTCTAAAACTACATGATAAGTCGAAAAATCAACATCTCAAAAAGAATTCTATAAGCATTCACTTCGCACTTAACTAACTGGTAATACAAATATTAAAGGTAAACATTCAAAAACTATCCAGGCAACGCCGGGTACTAGAGCTAGTTTAAAAATAATTCCCGTTTATACCTGATCCGCCCTTAGGTTTTTCAACGACTGAAAGTAGACTGAGGACGTTGTGCGGCGGACAGAAGACAATCTTATGATGGGTGAAATGTCACTGAGAGGGAAAGTCCTCAATTTTATTAGTGTGTTAATGGGATAAAAGTAGCTCATACGGGTTCAGGGTAAGATCTGTGATAGGGTAATCACACAAACGGGACTGTGATTAAGGTTGCAGATCTATTCACAGTGCTGTGAGGGTAATTCGGTGTCGTTGTTAAGATATAAAAGGAGAAGGGTTGTGAGTCGCTGGTAGGACCACAATGAGAGTGTATCGAACCCTCAGCAGCATTCGAGAACTGGTAAATATCGAGAGGAAAGCGGCACAAAATATTAGTGTTGCGAATTTGTTGTGACTTATGGATCAATCAATCAGTCACTTCTGATCTGCATTTAGGGCAGTCGTCCAGGTGAAAGATTCCCTATCAGACGTTTTTCCAAGCCTTTCCTTAAATGATTGCAAAGAAATTGGAAATTTATTGAACATCTCCCTTGTTAAGTTATTCCAGCCGCTAACTCCCCTTCCTATAAACGAATAATTGTCCAAATTTGTCCTCTTCAATTCCAACTATATCTTCATATTGTGACTTTTCCACTTTTAAAGACACCTCTCAAACTTGTTCGATCAATAATGTACTTCCACGCCATCTCTCTAGTGACAGCTCGGAACATAGTGCTCAGTCGAGCAGCTCGTTTTTTCCCCCCAAATCTTCCCAGCTCAAACTTTGCAAATTTTTTGTAACTTTACTCTTTTGTCGGAAGTCACCCAGAACAAATCGAGCTGCTTTCTTAGGATTTTTCCTGTTCTTGAATAAGGTAATCCTGGTGAGGATCCCATACACTGGAACCATCCTTTAGTTGGGGTCTTACCAGAGACTTATAAGGTAACTTAGGGAGATCCCGACATGAGGGAGAACTCGACACTTTTAAGCTTAGCGCCCCTGGTAACCACAGTACTCTACAGGTCGAACTAGTAACTACATGTACTGGAGCCGTAGGGTGTTGTGCTCGTGGTGATCCTGGTAGCAGACGATTATCACTATAAATACAAGACATCTGAATAGTTGAAGGTGAGTATGTAAGTGATATATGATGTAAAAGTAACGTACTATAAGATAATGAGTAGGTTGTAGAACGAAATACGTAGATATGCGATATTTGTAAGGCAATGTTTGAGGTTAGGCGCACAAAGCACGTTTTGGAGAAGCGGCCATGTCATTTCCAAATCGCCAATCATTCAGCGTGGTAAGTGCTGCCACCTCTTGCCTGCCAATGTAACTCGGGGAGATGTCGACATGACAAGCGTGGGAGATCTCGACACTGTCATTTATCCGTACAATCCCGATATCCTCCAAGAAGACATTTTTGAATACGACCTTGTGCAAGACGAAAATGGTTCAAATCACGTACATGTTGGAGAAGATATTGCTGTCGAAACTAAGGCCAGTAGTCCTACATTATCACAGAACATGAAGACTCACCTGCATTTACATCTCCGAGTTGCTCAGTCCAGGAGTTATCTCCTGTTCCGATATTAAGACTCCTATCTGGAAAAGGAAGAGGATGAAGATTGCAAGAATCCGCCATGGTGACTTCTCAGGATTACCGACAAAAGTTAAGGAAGAGGAAACGCGGAAATGAACAGAATCCCTCAAATATAAACAAAACAACGAGAACTCGGCGTGTTGGTAGTGGGGAAGCTAGTTCCTCAAGCAGTCTTAATTGCTCTGAGAATTACTGCGCGGTATGTGATGGCTATTTCTATGACGACAACCGAAATGAGGCATGGGTCCAGTGTAGTGGGGAATGCAGGAAATGGTTCCACGAGATGTGTGTAGAAAATGGAAACGACGATCAGTTTATATGTGCCCACTGTGTACAATAGCTGTGTAACTCTTCCGAGGTCCTACCTAGTGTCAGGTTCTCCCTAAGTGCGGGAGAAGTGGACATTTTTGCATCGTTTATTTATTTTCTAATTTACAATGATATGACGTTTTTATTTTTGGCCATAAATAATAGAAAACATACACTAACTGTCTACAAATTCACCAGGTAAAAATTGAACTATTTTGCAAATAAAGCATTATCAAAATTACAGGTTTTTGCTTAGCGTATCGAGATATCCCTAAATTACTATATGCCCTCTCTTTGTACCAACGCCTGGGTACTTACACAGTGTCCGTTTGAGGTACTTTCACCCCATCAAGACAGTAATCAGAATTTCCGTTTTAGCCAAATTTTGCAACCTGACAATTCACCCATTGTAAAATCATACCATTGTCTTGGATGGGAAGACTTAGGAGTAACGAAATTAGCTGCTCAACTGAACTCCGAGTTGTCTGCAGTGAGACGGTGTGGATGACATCAGTAAGTAAATAATGTTGAGTAATTGTTTTAAATTAAATAAGATCACAACTTGAATATAAATTTCAATTGGATAGCCTTTGCTGGCAAGATGTAGTGTTTACAGTGCACAATGTCTTCTGGTATGGGTTAGAATAAAATTGTTACTTTCAATGTCCTGTCTCAGTTTTATCCTTGGCTTTGACAATATGAAAGTGACTGGGGTATGAGTGATGCTAGTAATGTCATTCCTTATACAGCCAGTCCCTGCTATGAATGGTGTGAAAATATCGCTCATAGGGTCAGTTGGTGCATGCACTTCAGTGGGCTTGGCAGACTGATATGTAATAGCAATTTCTGGCTCGGTGAGGAAAGCAACGGGAAACTACTTCACTCCTCATTCCCTAGTACACCTCTTCAGTGATACCTAGCCCATCTATGACAGGTAATGGTGAACCTGTTGAGGATCCAACCAGTCTTCGGGCTGAATACCCATCATACATCATCATACACGAGAAATGGGGGTAAAAATTATTTTATAGGAAGGGGAATTAGGGACAGGAAAAATTTCCTGCAGAATATGTATGCGTATTTTCCACTTTCTCTGAAATCATTTTGGAAAAGCAATTCATAGGGAATATACCACTTAGAGAACAGCCCTAAGTGCAGATGAATAATGGAAGCATATGCCTTTGTTGGCAGGACCGAGTGTTTACAGTGCACTATGTCTTCTGGTATGGGCTACAATAACATTGTTACTTTCATTCACCTGTCTCAGTTTTATCCTTGGCTTTGACAATATGAAAGTGACTGAGGTATGAGCGATGCTAGTAATGTCATTCCTTATGCAGCCAGTCCCTGTTATGAATGCTGTGAAAATATTGCTCATGGGGTCGGTTGGTGCATTCATTTCAGTGGGCTTGGCAGACTGATATGTAATAGCAAATTGTGGCTCGATGAGGAAAGCAACGGGAAACTATCTCACTCCTCATTTCCCTAGTACGACTCTTCAGTGATGCCTAGGCCATCTATGACAATTTATGGCAGAGATGTTGAGGATCCAACCAGTCTTAGGGCTGAAGACTGAACATACATGCATATGGAAGCATATAGCAATAAATCAGGTAATCGCAGCACAAATTTCGTAATTCATAATCGATTTTATCTAGCTCTGGGCCTCGTCAATAGCTCTTTATGATTTCAGTTTTCTTTGGCGACAGTATTCCGTCATTCTCTTACTTACGGCTTCTTTCTTTTCAGCAGTCCAATTCTGTTTCTTCTGGCTCCAGGAACCCACCAAACGTGTGTATCTTTTTTCTGAAAGTGGTTCTTTTGTGGTTGCTATCATCTATGATGTTAATTTCTAGCAGCTACTTATTGATGTGAACAAATCATTTGTCATAGGAGTTGCCTTTCGTGTTGGGTTTGATGAAAAGGTTAAAAAAATTCTTAGTGAGTCTTTGAATAAATCCTAATAATTTCACCCTTCGTTCGCGCATTGTATCTGAAATACTGCTGCGTGTTTTATATACTTCTTTGTTACTGCATACGGTAATCGGTATGTGTCTGCACACTTTTTTGGTCCAAAAAATTTTCTGAAAATCTTCCCTTCGTTGTTCTAGATTACTCAGTGTATTTTCTGCTTGTTAATCCTAGGAATTCTGAAGCATAAAGCACTCTGATTGCATTACTGTGTGACATTGTCGCAGTTTTGTCCTAATAGAAATCGCGATCTTGTTGTGTTTTCGTAATGTGGAATGCAGGTTCCCTTTTTCTGGCTCGCTCGCGTTTTCTTTCTTTATTGAGCCCGTTGGACTTTAGTGCCCCACCAAGTTACTTGACATTAACAGTTTATCTTATTCTACTTTTTTATTATTAAGTATGTCGGGGCTTCTTTCAAGTTGGTCATGAAATGGGTCCTTTCAAAAGATATCTACAGGCTGGCTTTCACTGCTATCTCTTACAAAGAGTTAAGTTGTATTCTCTGACAGCAGCCCAAGATCAAGTGCTAAGTAGTTGATAGTGATGTGTTCTTTCTTCTACTCTTTCCTTACTTGGTCCTTAATGCCTTCTTCTGCGAGTATTTTCCCCCATTCTTGGATGTTATATATCTAATATTACGAGGGGTTTTCAAAATTGATAACCGATTTTATACATAACTGATTTTTCACAAGGATATTACTGCTTGTGTCAGAATACGAAGAGATAAAAACCGGACGGGCGTTCGCCGCATGTTCCTCAGCGCTCCCTTGCTTTAGTAAGCCACATTTTCGAACGCACAGTAGTAAACTGGTATTTGTTACAGTGGAAGTACGGTTGCTGTCAACATATCGAAAATGTTTCCAGCGGCGAAAAATAGACAGACAAAATTTTAATCTGTGTAGAATCTGATCGGAATTGTACCAAACCTGTTACCCCTGTAGTGTACATTCTGCTATCGTGTTCTTCCTCGATGCCATAGATTAATTGACTGCTTCAGTATTCTCCAACTTGACATGTAATTCATCCCTATTTAGCAGATGACAGCTCTTGTTATGACAGATTGACGAACCATTCTTTGCTTACTTTACTCGCTGAGAGAGAGGCAAGAAGGAGACGTTGGGTTATGAGATGGTTTCTAGTGGTATTTGAAAATGAATCCTTATTTTCCCTGTATGTTTCTCCGTTCTGAATCAATGTTTATGATTAAATAGAATCTACGGATTCTATTTCTCAAGACATCAGGTATTTATCTCTATTGCCTTTCTTGGCTTGCTATAGTTACGCTGACATTATATGCTGAGAGATTTTTGTTCTCTAGATATTTGCTGCAGACCTTTTATGTATTTCATCTTCTTCTCGTATGCTTGTTGTGTATTCATCCCTACGTAGGGGCAGGAGATAACACTGGTCCATGTGATCCGTGTGGATGATGTGTTTATGTGTGATTTGATTACAGATCTTTTATCATTCTCTTCGGTTTCTACGTCTGGCTTATATTCAGTCTATATGGTTTAACGCTAATGCTGCTTATTTCGAGTTCGTCTTTTCGGACGATATGAATGTGTTATATAGCCTGTGTGCTGAGATTTGGTTATGTTGACGACTGGTTGAGGCTTGCCTATATTTCTGCAAGCCAGGATTCTGATCTATGCGTTTGGATCAATCTCACGAGTGAATTATTACTGTTATCATGCTGTTAGGAGTCTCGTCGTAACGTGTCTTGACACTAGATCATTTATTCTACCTTGATTATTTTGGTCTCTGCGTGTATGTGTGTGGGTTGACGTCGTATGATTGCTGGATCCATGTTATTTGCCGTGTCTTATGGATGTTGATTTATTTATATTACTTGCTAATTTATCATACTCTTGTTCTCGGCTGTATCTGCCTGCTCATTTGCCCATTTTCTGGATTTTTCTCTCAGTTCTATGTATTTCATTTAAGACATGTTTATTTACCTTCATAACTATGGAAACTCTTAATCTGTTTGTGTCCCTTGTTTATTCCTTTTCTGCCAGGTTTACTTTTCTGACATTTTTCTGGGGGGGGGGGGAGGGGATGCCGCTTCCTTGGAGATTTTTTAAATTTGTAATATTCTTTCAAAAGGAGTGAATTGATTTCCACTCGGTCCATTCAGACGCTATGATAGTATTCTTTTGATGTGAAACGTTGTTTTTCACGTATCATTAACGTTTTGTTCTGAGGAAAGAAGTGCTTCTCATCAAATCTTAGTTAGAGATCGGGCCAGCTGGAAGACATCCGGTGAGGGGAAGTGTGCGAGTGAGAAAGCAGAGCCGTGGGAGCGAGAACGCTGACTTCCCCTTCTCGTTCAGTGTTGTGGCGACGTACAGTTGACCCGAAATATTTGTTATAACTGGCATGTAACACTCCGCAGATTTTCAGTTAGTGGAATTCCCTTCCGGCTGAAAATAACAGACATACCTAGCCGAAATGAATGCATTTAGAAGTGTTACAAATGACAGATAGATTGAAGGAGTTAGAACATAATTTAACCTCTTATTACATTAGCTGTCAAAATCCTTTCCGCGTATCAATTTGCGTAGTCCTTATTTTTAAATTATAATTTGATTTAAAATTAACTTTACGACGCTGTAAATGTGCAGTGTAGAATATGGTTTGCTATAACACCAGCCTTCATAACCTAAGACACGTCATGTAAAATAACTCAATAATAATAATAATAATAATAATAATAATAATAATAATAATAATAATAATAATAATAATAATAATAATAATAATAATAATAATAATAATAATAATAATAATAATAATAATAATAATAATAATAATAATAATAATAATAATAACAATAATAATAATAGTAATAATAATAATAATAATAATAATAATAATAATAATAATAATAATAATAATAATAATAATAATAATAAGTACTTTTGTTTTAAGGCGAGAAAGCAGTGTTAGACTATATGATCGTTTGTCCCTAGCTCCTTAATGCCAATGTTTTGTTGTAAAATAAGAAATGTGACTTAACGATATGACATGTATAATTATATAATTGTTCTCAGGTACAGAAACAAAATATAATTCATAAAAGGAAACACCATAAAGGGTCTACATATGCTGAGTAACAAAGTATGTATACGAAGATAACTTAAATGGCTCTAGAAGTAATAAAATAATGACACTATAATTATTCACAAATGGGCACATTCTTGTTTAGTTAGGTCCACTACATCTCTTCAATTCCACTGAGTCCTCCGTCATCATTTCTGTCGTCCTCACCGGATGACGTGTCGTCGGCTCCCAGCTGGATCGCAAAGGACTCCATAATGTCTTTAAAATGTTCCCCATCCCTTATGTTCCAGTCTTCGGCGGATATTGACACGAATTTCTGTCAAGTGAGTTTCTCTACGTCGTCAATAGTGAAGGTGACGTTGTGAGAAGCTACCCACTTCTTCACTTTTGCCCACTTTATTTCAATACTGTTTAATTCAGGGTGATATGGGGGCAGTCGAATTACCGAGTGTCCGTACTGTTCCATGAGTTCATCTAGGACGTAGGTTTTGTGTGCCGGCTTGTGCAATTTGATAAGCTCATAAAGCTCGTGTTTGTTCATCGTCTCACGGCGTGGAATGTTCCTATTCACTAGCCAGGAGATCATCGTCACTTTCCCTGAGCTGGGGGTTGGAGCACGATCTACTTCCTTGTTGTGATATGACGCGTAGTCAATTACGAGAACACTGCGAGGTGGAAGTTATCTTTCATACCGGTACTCTTAAAAAAAAGTCACTATTCATGTCATCATGGTAGTCGCCACTCTTGCTGCCAGACTTCCAAGTTAGCAGACAGTTATCGATGGAACCCATTGCACCGCCAGCATGTACAACTATCCTCCGCCCAATATTGGGCATTTTTTAATAAACAAACCTTTTGTATTTTATGTCATGTTTTTCCATTAGTATGCGCTTGTTAGTCTTAGTTTTTTTTCCGATGATATCCTAATGATCGAAGAATTCGCTTGACGCTAGTTATGGATCCTTTGAACTTTAAGTCTTTACCTAACTTTGCACGAATTTTTGAAACTGTAGGTAAACATTTTTCATCTAAATTAAATTTGCTAACAATACGACATACGTCACCTTCGTCAAAGTCGTCCAATCCAGTAATATTCTTTGTGCGCATTCTGTTTTTGTTTGGTGTTTCAAACAGACTATCCATAGGTTTTCCTAATTCTTTCGTTTTTCGCTCTTAATCCGTACCAAATAACTTTCTGACACTCCAACAGCTGCTGCTACTCCTTCCTGCACTTTTCTTTTTACAATCTATCACGAACTTTTCTTCCTTTGCCTCCCTTTCCATAAAGTCTATAACGTTCAAGATTACTGCACGAGTCTGACTCTTTAGCGTTTTACGATGCAGGCTACTTTTAACGCCTTCCATGCTGTCACAGATAGGCCTAACGTACACCATCCCTAACCACAGTTACTACTCAACGGGAAATTAGAAAGCAGAGCGCGGCAGCTGAGTGTAAACTTATGCACTGATCTGTCCTTGTAGCAGGAGCTCTGTTAGGAGGGGATACGCTACGCGAGATAGTCCAAAGTGCGCACGCGCTCCCAGATGTCTTCCTACCTGGCCCGATCTCTATTTTTGTCAAGAAAGGAAAGAACTGAATAGTATTGTAATCAATTTTCGCTACGCTCCTGTCACGCGTATCATAAGGTTGGATTTTATGATTCAAATGACTCGACGATGTTCTCAATACCCTAAAATGTGAGCATCCTTTCTCCCTTTGTATTTTTGTGTTCTCAATTTCTTTTATTCGCCAAGTTATGTCAATAAACCTTATTTCATCCTCCTAACAGTTTTATGTTGGGTACATGCCTTTTTACTGCTATTATTTATTTTAAGATGCCCGAATTCAGTTCCTGGCAGTCTCTAGCCAGTTCCGACCGGCCCACGAGGGTTTGTTAATTAGGTTGGTGGGTTGAAAATCCAGCCGAAACTCGCATACGATATGCAACAGGTGTTTCCAAATAGACACCTGCCTTCCATAGACGTCTTTCGCTGAGCAGAGTTGCACTGAGGAGCAAAAGGCATATTCCTCATACAAGCAACGATTTAGTGGATTGGGGTGGCTGTACGTGTACAGATGAATGAGTTATTAAAATTTGGCTGCATCCTTGGCGTTTCTAAAAATCATTAGTGCATGCAGGATACTTAGAAGTAGAAAATACGACGCTGGAGGATCGCCTGAATTTACATTATAATGAGCTTACTTGATGCGGCCACAAGCAGAGTCACATTCCATTACGGGCTGTCCAGGTTCAAAGAAGCATCGGTCAGTTTGCGATATAGCTGATGTCTCAACTCCATAAGAGATCACGGCAAACGGCTTGGGATTACGGTTTTGCCCTCAACATGAGTCTGACAGGAGATGCATTTATCTGCTGTAAAAATAAGTTTCTTTGGAGATAAAGAACTTGGAAATATGACTTATATGTGGCTTAGGGATACATTTCCTGGCACTGAATACAGGGTAGCTCAATTATCAGATAGGTTACCTTACATAAGCATATTTGGGGATAGGTTTCTGTGGTTCTGACCCGTTGTTTTCATTTTCACTCTAACCACTTTCCTCAACGTTCCATGTTATATATTTGGTGAAAAGGATTAAACAAATTTCTTAAATGACTCACATTCAGAGCTCTTCGTCGCCTAATTGGACCATTGGATTACTGTGCAATGTAGCTGTACCTACGAACTGCCTGTCTCTCTCCCTACGTTCTGAATGCACCTGTGCTCTTCGGAGAGAACTTCAATTAGAATTCCCTGCTCTGTGAAATGATGAGCCTCTCAAGACTTTCGCTCCATGTTCGGTTCATTGTTATCAAGAATGAAACTGGATGTAAGTGGAGTTATTTTCTGCATAATGCCATTGATGAGTGCTAGAGCTCTTCTCTAAGAGCAATCAGCTTCTGATTACGGTTGATTGTGCCTTCTTATGAGAAGTAACGAGAGCTTTAAGATTGACTTCAAATGAATCTCTCCACTGCGGATAACCCGTTCTGTTATACGCACCACTTCACCTGCCATCGAGCAACAACAAATAATCTGATATATTATATTTAAACATAAACCACCAACAGAAACATCCTCCATTTACAGGTGGACTTCATACAAAGTAATTCACTTTATATAATTTGTAAATAAGTAACCAGAAAGTAGTACTAAAAACATGAAAAATATAACAGGAAGAAAATTCCACGGTTCTAGCCCTTTAGGCCTTAACCTTTTAAGTGCTGAGTTGCCAGTTGACTGTTTGGTACCTCAGTGCTGAGCTTTTCATTCGTATGTAAAAAAATTGTAGAAGACTCAATTTTTAACTTATCGGTGGGGCGATTAGCTTAAAATGTTTGTAAATGTTGGTTGTTTATAAATTTAAATGCAAATGGAAAATCCTACACTTATGTCCAATATTATTTTGAGAGAAAACAAAATTACACTTATGTGCCCATGCGTGCATTAACTGAATGGTATGGAGTACAAGATGAAAATAAATAAGTCGAAAACAAAAGTAATGGAGTGCAGTCGAACTAAGGTAGGTGATGCAGGAAATATTAGATTAGGAAATGAAGCCTTAAAGGAAGTGGATGAATATTGTTACTTGGGCAGTAAAATAACTAACGATGGCAGAAATAAAGAGGACATAAAATGCAGACTAGCACAACAAGGAAGATCTTTCTTAAGAAAAGAAATTTGCTCACTTCAAACATTGATATAGGAATTAGAAATACGTTTTTGAAGACTTTCGTGTGGAGCGTGGGACTGAATGGAAGTGAAAAATGGATGATAACTAGCTCAGAAAGAAAGAGAATAGAAGCTTTTGAAATGCGGTGTGACAGAAGAATGCTGAAGGTGAGATGGATAGATCGAATCACGAATGAAGAGATACTGAATCGAATTGGTGAGAGGAGATCGATTTGGCTAAATTCGACGAGAAGAAGAGATGGAATGATAGGATACATCTTTAGACACCCAGGACTTGTTCAGTTGGTTTTTGAAGGAAGTGTAGGTGGTAAGAACGGTAGGGGTAGACCAAGATATGAATATGACAAGCAGATTAGAGCAGATGTAGGATGCAATAGTTACGTAGAAATGAAAAGGTTAGCACAGGATAAGGTGGCATGGAGCGCTGCATCAAACCAGTCTATGGACTGATGACTCAAATACAACAACATGCGTGCATTATCCTTATACAAAGTAAAGAGCCCAAAATAATATTTTTTCCTAAAATCTGTAGGCAACCAATACATGTAACTCCTTACAAGTATATAAGTTGATATTTTAAAATACTTTCCAAACCTGGAATGTGGTGATAGTTAAATGTTTTCTACTTGTTGTTTGTGATGCTGATTTCTTCAACTATCTGCACCAACTCCACTGGCACAAAAGTTTCTAAAAAATCAATGATTTTCAGGTTGTCATCAAACACTACTTTGCCCTCAAAGCCTGTCACAGTTACCTGAAACTCTGGTGAATAAAAGTAGTCCATCCGCCACGAAATTAGCGATAAAACAGCTTTTGTACTCACCGTGTTTTTCTTTTCGTTTAGGAGAAGGCTCTGTTTCTCTCTCATATACAATATTTTCGGCACTCTATCACTCTCACTTTCAAAATCGCTTAACAATTCCTGAAAATGATTATCTCCATCATCACTTTCCGCTGTGGTTAATAACTGAAAGATTCTCTCATCCGAAATATCATCGCTGCAAGAGCAACTAAATTGTTGTTCCGCCATGTTTGTTTACATCACAGATGAACTCCGCAGACGTCTACAAAAGGCTCTGTAAGTTACTTCCAGAAGCTATAATCTCTGATCAGTTAGGTCTACATAATGCCCAACAGATGGCAGAACATGTCAGAGGTCAAATTCGCATTCGAAAGTGAACCGGGAAAATGTAGATTATGTACCTACTGTAAGTTAATCAATTTGTTCCTGGATTGGCGCCTATAGTGTAGGCAACCAGGCATACACACAGGTACTACAGTCAATAACGTCTTGGACTGACACAGTGTACGCAACACGGCTTACAACTACGTACGTACTGAACCATATCATCATATGCTTCATTGGCGAATTTTAATCGTGATAGAACACTGTGGACTTATTGCGCAACATGGCTTTGTGTGGGAGTCTGTTTGGGAGACGGTTAGATACCTGACCACGCTAGCATAAGAGGAGCGGCCCGTGGATGGCTTCAGACAACGAACTTTGTTTAAATTTGAACGTGGTTGCTGGAAACCGCCGCAGTATTCTTTGTCAAGCCAGTTTCGAAATCCGCCAATCACGAGCTAGTATGAGGACTCTGCGAACGGCCGAACCGCAATGGCAGAATAACCAACCATCTAACTGCATCTTTGAACCAGTTTCCATTTATGATAATAATCTGTCATTGCGCCGATATTCCACAGTTCTGATGTGTCCAGATAGATAAGTGTAATTTTTCTGATGCCTGAGAATATATTTGGTGCCTACTTAAGGCATAGATGTTATTTGGCATTTACCAATAGCTTCTCATTCAAACTAAACCGCCGCTCAACAGACTTTCTAATCTTCAGAAGGGAGTTCCGTTATTTGAAAAACTCGAAGAGTCTTTATAACTGCCAGTAACAAGGGAGCGTCACCTCATTCTCTGCCTGAACTTCGCGCCGTAAAGTTGCTTGCACGCCGAGACTATATTTACCGGAGGACGCTCTTTTCTTATGTTTGAGAACTAAGCCAGTGATACGGGTTCGAGTAAATACAATCTATAACTGTGATCAACTGTGGCACAATGTATGTGCAGTATTTTAATTCGATCCGGGAGTGATCCGTATACATGCGATAAAAACAATTTGCGGGCGCGATCGGGAACCCTCGGAATCGTGTGTCGCGTTGCCGCGCCAAGGACTCTTCACGTCCGGGCCGAATTGCCCTTAAATTAATGGTGAGCTGGACGGACTAATTTCTGCTTGCAGGTCGTAGTCAATTGACGGCCAAGCATTAAGGGCGTGATCTCACACACGTGTGTGACTAGCGGCGAAGAAACGGTGCCTAATTCAACTGTTACAGGTGCAACATCAACTAGCGCTATGGAGCCCACGCCGAGCATCGATGGACTGACTTCCCACATCCGGAAGTCTGGGATGACCATGGCCTAAGTTCGTGATGACGCCAGTGGCCATGTAAACATCATGGGTGATGAAGCCGGCGCAAGATAAGCACCTTGTCATTTTTTAGCATGCCTGGGTAATAGTTGCACATTAGTTTAGGTCAGATGTAAATAAATAAATTTCAAGGTAATTCTCAGCCAGAGGGCACAGTGGTTCCTCAATTCAAGTTACAGTTACATGCGTCCTGGGCTGATGCATGCTTTTATTTTCCTTTTATCTTTCTTTAAGTTAGTTTAGATGGGGTTAAGGGTGTGCCAGTGTAGGTATAGGAGTGTTTTCATGTGTTTTGTTTTCCAGTGTATTCCAATTTGTGGTCGATATGCAAGCTCTGATCGTCATTTACAGAGGCTACACGCCGGTGATGATGTATGGAAAATCAGTTTACAGCTGTAGTTTTTCTCTTTTATTTTTTTATTTTTATGCATGGGAATTTCAGCTGTGGTCAGGAAGCAGAATAGCGGAGATTCAACGTTGTTACGTAGAGTCATTACTATACAAGGGAACGGCGATTAACGGTTCTTATCGAACAACTGACCGGCCATGTAAGACGCCGGAAGTGCATGTTATAGATGAATGTTAACCTGGGGCTGGTTATGTGAGCCGAATGGAATCACGAGTATATTGATGAGTAATTCAGGGGTTGATAGATAGAGACATGTGAAGGAGGCTGGAACTGCCGTAGTCATGACATAAGGAGGGCGAGAACCCGTGTACTGCAAAATGAAAGACCCGAGTATGGTCTCAGGATTTACAGTATGTGATGTGGGTATTCATATAAGAGAGGCTGACGCCTGTATTGAAGTGCCTTTATTTTAAAGCTGCGAATTGAGATCGCAGGTCATTATAAGGAAGAAGCAGTGATAGTGCTGCGAATGTTGTGAATTTATCCTTGTCTCCGAACGAGAGTTAGCAGGTAGAGACCAACCCTTTTCTTGAGAAGTCAAGTGTACCTCCCGAAGGCCGTGTTTCCATAGAGTGCTAGGTGGACCGTTATTCGCATTCTCTCCCGACAAGTCAGGAAGTTACAGGTAACAGCTGTTTGCGACAGTGAAAGTGGTCCTTAAGGGATTGCCCTTGCGTCTGACTTATGGACGTAACCCATGTACCTGCCTGCTGGGGAGGATCCCGCTGACCACATGTGGAGCATTTATGCATATTTCATGTTGTTATTTTTCAGGTTCCATACTCCCACTTTATTTACATATGTTATCATGCTTATCTGGTTTGATCCATGATTTCTATGAGATGGTGACGACTGGTTTGTTTTGTTTGTGTTTGTTTTTTTTCTTTGCATTAGGTGTCGGCGTGACCAGCGTTGCATTAGATTATTTTGTGTGTTTTATTAGCTCGTTTGCTAAACAGATGGTCGTTGGCATTCGTGCCATCCAATTCCTATGTGGACGGCCACATATTTAGAATCTGTGTAGTCGTAAGTTGCAGCTCAGGGCTAGTGTTGTATTGAATTGATTTTGTTATTGATATGTAAATATGTATAGTTTGGATCGGGTACTAGTGTGTGTAACTATTTACCGCGGTCATGTATAGACACTTTCCGAAGCGCATCCCATAAGGGAATCATGACATTGAAGCGAATCTTGCGTCGACTTAAAGTAAAATGTATTCATCCGAAGTCAGTTCTAAGTCGTGTCTTTCTTCCAATAGGAATTCGAGAAATTGTGTGTTTTAACATGGACATGTGCGGGGCACATATTTTACCTTGGTTTTATGAGGCCATCAGGCTTAATAGATAGATATACATATTTCATGTCGTAGTGAATGGGTTAATGTCTTGAATAAATCCATTTTACCCCAAATTTCTCTGTCTTATTCACGTAGTCTATGTACCCGACTTTCTGTCATGTACCTTTGGTATATCGCTCGTGACGAGTTTTGAATTTAGCCTGCCCATATAATTTTTTTTTCTTCGAACGGTAACCGCGTCTCTGCCGCGACTAGTCCGGGATATTATAAAGACGGGTACGGTACAGTACTACAGTCAGTGTACACCTATTGTACGTACTACAATCAATATGTTTGTCGACTGGCGCTAATAGTTCAAGGATCACATAGTCTTTTGACCTGTCTTCCCGTCGTGGGGTTCCGGCCGATTTCAGTTTCATCCTCTCGAGCGTTTCGCTAGCGGATTTGCGTTAATTTTGGCAGAACTTGTAATTTATCCTACGACGTTCTCAAGTTCCACCGCTGACATTTAGCTACCCCACACAACAGGCTTACACTGTCTCTGCTGGGTCTAGCAAAGAACATTGGCAGCGACGCTAGACGACTCTGCGAGTTAAGAGTAAATAGCATTCAGAGATCCAGTCACCAAAACAACTTCCAATCCCCTTGCTTACAGAACTATGATCGATAGTAAGCAAGAAGGAGAACGCAGATGGTGAACATTACCTCATACACAATTCTGTGCAGTACATTCACGAACCGAAAAACAATTTTCGAGTATTAACCCTCGGTCACTCTAAAAGAGCGAATTCCGAAAAAAGTTCCAGCAATCAACTCGTAATTGTGATTTCCACTCAAAGAACAGGCGGTAATCTCACGCAACATTACTGACCTTAGGAATATTTAACAGTAAATTACAAGAAAGATTTATTAATTAAATATTAATAATTCTGGATTAAAGATACATATGCACACAGTTCAAAATGGTCGTACAACATACCTTGAGACTTTAGTTACTCAGGGTATTCAAATAACAGTTATACTCCACCTGTTGGCGTAACCATGCATTAAATTGTCGGGTGATCCCTCAAAACAAAGTGAATAGCAGTGCATCCGTGTGTCGTTGAGAGGTACACAGACTACTGCGGTCATTTGAGCATGTACGTCCACCAGCACACCCCATGAGACATCTTAACGAGGTTCAAGTCGCAAGGGCCATCATTTTGATCCACGAAGGATGGACTTTTTGTCGTGTTGCTCTGGATCTCAATGTCTCTCCATCAGTTATTCACCGCTTGTGGAATCACTACAGTGACACAGGCCATTTCACAAGGAGGGTTGGATGCATGACAACCCCACAGGATTCCCGATATCTGACCAACTCTGCGTTGGGGCGTCGTTCAGCAACTGCCAGAGAACTGCAACAAGACCTCAGGAGGGTCACTGGGGTCACGGTGTCTGACCAGACAGTAAGGGAGAAGTGTCCTTACGACCCAGACGTCCTGTTCGTGTGTCCCGTTTAACGCAGCTACATCGCGCATCTCGCCTTCTGTTTGCCCGCGCCCACGTCAACTGGCAGCTTCGCCAATGGAAAACCGTGTTGTTCACAGACAAGTGCAGATTTCCTCTGACACAGCGTGAAGACGCCGTGGTGAGCAGTACATGCCAAGTATTGTCCAGGAAGGAGAACGATTTGGACAAGGTTCTGTGATGGTGTGGTGTGGCATCAGTACTGATGGCCTTACGGATCTTGTCGTCGTCCGTGGTAATCCTACCGCCGCGGGGTACATCGAACAGATACTGCTACAGCATGTGTTGGTTGCTGCATACGGTGTTGACTCTGAATTCGTACTCATGCACGACAATGCCAGGGCTCATATAGCGCGCATCACCAGAGGTGTCTTGCGAGAACTGGACATTCAAGAGATGGAATGGCCATCAGTGAGTCCCCACCTTAATTCCTTCGAGTATGTGTAGGATAGGCTTGACAGAAGTGTTCGTGGGCGTCCTGTTCCACCACAGACTCTCCAAGAACTTGAACAACGTCTCATTGAAGAATGGGGCCTGATACCGCAACGTGACGTCCGTCGACTTATAGGGGGCATGACATGCAGGTGCCAAGCTGTGGTAATTGCTCGAGGAGGACATACACCATACTGAAGCTCTCCAAATGTGAAAAAATCCACCCTGGAGGACTGTTAACACTTTGTTTTCGCCCCTATTTGGACATATCCGTCTTTGTTCTGAAAATTAACGCGAATCTATCGATATTCTTTCGTATACCACAACGGTAAAGAATAATGGTTTGCTTGGCAATATAACTGGGTGTGAGGTATTGTTTTGTGGAGAATGGCATACGTTCAAAAACATGCTCTTCTTAATATTCTTGAACTGTGCATTAAAGGGTATTTAATAAAGTCAAACTTTCAGCCAAGTTTCACTGGCTTTCATCACGTGAATGTCAGCTGCTGAAAGTGAGCATATACATTCTTCAAGGAACGTGGAAGTCCCCCCCCCCCCACAATTTGGACTCAGGGATCGTCACTCTGTGCTGTGGTGGTTTTGGACGGAATTTCCTGACTCACAGACCTCTGTCGACAGTATGTGGAGTTCGTTACGCTGTTTCATGCTGATGCTATTCGTGTATTTGTGGAGCACAGGTCTCCGTGTATTTAATAACTTGAAGCCTGTTAAAGTTACTTGGTCACGGCTGTGTCTCTATGACTTCTCCCCTCAAGTCGAACATAGAAATATTTTACAGGCCTTATGATCCTCCCCTCGTGAAATAAGATTCGATGGTCTGTATTGTAGAAGTGTTCTGCTATGACACACTGACTTATAGCATTTCCTGTGGAAGATAGAAAGAGTGATATTCTTAACTGATCTGACGTGTTTTTTCACTCTGGTATTAATAAACGTTTTTGTGGTGCCAGTATACCAGGCGGCTCGCGAGCGCCGTACTTTACTTATACATTTTCCGCATGAATGTCTACTAGCTGATTTTAACAGGGGCACTACTGCCGGTAGGCGGGTTACGTCAGAACATAAGAGAAAAGAACCGTACGGTCGCACACAGCATGTCCCTCAGCGCTGCCCGTCTAATGCAACACCTTAGATTAGTAAACCTCGTTTTTGACCGCGTAGTACTAGGCTGGTGTATGTACTAGTGTACAGGAACACTATATTTACTGTCTGCATATTGGCAATAGTTCGTGTGTTCAGCAGCGACGAATACACGGACATCATTTTAATCTATGGAAAATCTGGTGAGAATGCAGGCGAAGCTCCAAACTGACGTCACGCACGTATTTCCCTGAACAGTGTTAGTTTTTGTTTAACACAAGCAGCTCTTTTATAGAGTGGAATCTCTACACGTGTATAAATTAGTAAGCTATTACATTTCCATTTCTGCACCTTTGGCACGCTGTTATGGAACGTGTGCTATTTATCTCACAATACAGGACGTAGTAGCACTCCTTCGAAAACAACGGATACATCACTAGTGCATGCTGGACAGTTGTACGCCGCAGCGGGACACCTGGTATATACTGACTTAATCCAGAAACATTAATACCGGTTTAATACATTATAATAAGGCACGAAAACTTACATTATTTAATTATTTAATTCGATGAAAGATTAGTTTTAGAAAATGCCGACAATTATCAAAACCTAGGAATTTCAAAATTTAACGCAACAATTCTAAAACGATGATATAAGAAAATTTATCCAATAGCGCACGAATGGGCATTTCAATAAGGGGATAAGCCTTACCTAATGAAGGTTACATTTAGAAAGGGGATGAGAATGCCGAGAGTAAATAACTCGAAGACAGTGTTCAGTTACAAACAACTACATTAAGAAGTACATTTTCACGAGAAACTTGCCTTACTAAATGATAACTGGCACTCATATTTCCTATATAATTTGACTGAAACACCTTAACCCTTTCGCTTCCACTGGCAAGGGCATCAAGCAATACTATTGACATTTAACTCAATTATAATACCACAGGACCGTGTCCCAATGGTTATCAATACATTTGTTAGCTTCAGCATTGCCATAAATTTCCAACAGATGGCACCTGTTCTACGTTTTATTCATAGAACAGGAGATTATCGATACGGGTCACTGTTTTCGCGCCAATTCTCAGAGGTTACATTATTGTGTTCATTGTGTAACACACGTAGGTGCTTACAGCGATAATAAATACCACTTTCTTGTATCTAACATATTATTATATCAGGTTAGTTTCTTTACAATGGGACACATGTGACCCATTGGTAGTTTTCATTACGACATGTAGTCCCAGTGGTATTTTATAACCTGGTTTACGAAATAGCTTTTGTTTATTGTAGCTAAGGAGACTTAAAAAAGGCGGCATTGGAAGGATGTCTTTTCGAATGACAACCAACTGGCAGAGTTTTTAGAGACCAATGGAAAAGATTCAGCGTCACATTTGGACTTCGGCTCTGATGATGTTGCAGATGTAAATTACGTACCTAGTGACAATGATTCGGTAGGTTTGGATGGTGATACAGCCGCAGAAGCAGACGAAAACGACAATTGCAGGGAAAGTTAGACAGTAGCCAATCTAAGTATTTGGCTAATGCTTATGGAACGCTTGCTGCAAGATGGCAGGATTCTAAAGAAATGGTGGTACTTAGCAATTGCCATATGGCAAACGAAGTCGAAGTGCTAAAAAAGGAAAAAGATGGAAGTAGGGAAGCAGTTCCTTGCCCAGAATCAACATCATTCTACAATGAAAGTATGGGAGGTGTAGATCTCTCAGGTCGGAAAGTTGGAACGTACGATTTTGATAGAAAATTTCAAAGGTGGTGAAGAAAGGTTTTCGTCAAGGTCCTCATGATGGACGTTGTCAATTCTTGGATTTTATATCAAGAAACCAAGCATAAATATATTCCGTTGCTGGAGTACATCATTTCCCTGGCAGAACAAATGATGGCTGTTGGTAAAGCAAATGCAACAGTAAAAAGGAAGAGGACATCTAGACAATCTGCCTAGGCATCAAAATTGATGTGGAATGTCTGATATCAGTTGCCGGTGAGTTGCTCAAAGCTGAAGAAAGAAACAAAAAATCAAAACTCTCTGTACAATGTGCAAGCTCTCTCTGTGCAAGTACTACTTTGCACCTTATCACACTTGATCTAACCTACATGTGAAGTGTTCTAAACCTAATAAGTTGATCTTATACATCATCTTTTTAAGCTTGGCTACTTAGTATTCTGTGTACCATATTTTGTATTTCATATTCTTATAAATAATGGTATTATAAATAAGGTTTCAAAATATAGCACTGGGACACATATGTCCCACCCTTCTCAGAGGCACAACGTATCAGATATGAATTAGATATTTAAATTACATACTAATTAGAAGTTCGTTGACCAGTAAATGCAAAGAAATGACCTAATTTATGAAAAAATAAAATTGGTAGTGAAAGGGCAATTGGCAACATTTTAAAACACCAGGAGGAGAGCCGCGTTGAACGTAGGAGTCTTTATATTTCTAAGCAGCCAGCCTAGCGAGTTTCAGCATTTCTGTTTCACAAGAAGAGAGGATCAGGTGAAGACTTCCTCCGAGACACTAAATAGCCTTTTTGTCTGGCAGCTGATTGGACACAGTTTGTGCTAACTGAATAATACAGAAAGATAGGGTACCAAACCCTAAAACAAAATTTATCATATTATTATCAGGTTCAGAGTATCACTGCTAGATGGCGTGCAGTAGATTGCACGAAGGGATGTCTAGTTTCAGGAGAAGCCGCAGGTACAGTGCTAGTCGCATAAATACCGAGTTCTTGAACTTACTGGCAGATGGCGTCCGAGATAATAATAAGGGAGGAGGGTAGACTAAGTTCAGGGGAGGAAATATTTAACAGTGTTTGTAACCATAAATGGTAATGAACCTGCCAGAGCGACCGTTATCATGTGTTTGATCCTTCCTGCCTCTTTTCTGCCACTCCTACCATCGCTTAAGGTGCTATATTTTCGGCATGTTGAAAAAGCTGGAATTAATAATCTTTGTGATATATTCCGCGAGCGCACTGCTTACTTAGCTGCTACGATCATTACAGTTCGTGCTGTAGCGCGCTGATTGTGCACACGCGGTACCTTGACTTGTATTTCACAGTGAGCCCTTACTTAGCCACAACAACATCTATCTATTAACGCTAATGATGGTGATTATTTTTGAGACGAAGTGTAACTGGAGAGCCATTTTCTACTAAATTAACGGTGATAGTGGTTATTGATTTGAGAGGAAATACAACCAGACAACCATTCTCCCTTAACATTAATTATAGTGGATATTGTTTTAATAGGAAGTGGAACTTCTTCGGCCAATTAAACTACACGCCTTCTACAAGGCCATCTATGTAATCTAACTTGAACTGATCTAGTATTAAATAGTTCGGTTTTCATTCGTTAGATGCCTCTACTATAGGTCTAATTGCTCCATCTTGTGGAGTAAACTACAACTAATCCTTAAAGAAATTTGTATTCTGCAGGTTTTTCAATCTACATGTTAAGATTGTTTTTGTATGTATCAATGTCGTCAACTCTCCTGTTGCTTCCCTCTTCAATAGCTATCAACCAATCAGAATTTTGTAAATATTTTCGCTAGCAATTAAAATTGGGGGTGTGTACAGGAATCCAGCCGACCTGTAAAGAGTTTTGGAGACTTCCCTTCGAAATACCATACAATCATCATCTTCAACGCTCCAGTTTAATGAATGCGCCCTGTTCTTCGGGGGCAGGGGCCGCGGTTGAGTTCGAAAGGCTCAGAAACTCAAGGTCATGGTAGAATTTTCCTAACATGTGATAGCTCCGGCAGATAGATTGAGAGGAATGTTTCAAACCTCTTTTGTTTTATGTGAATTTTTAAACGTGGTGGTTTAAATATAAGATTTTCGGTCAGACCAAGGACAATTTTCTATTCCATTCTGGGAAATCTGTAATGTAAGGGAACAAACAGTGATTACCCCCTGTTGATTCCCATTCAGCCTGGTGACTAAAGTTTCCTATCCTCTAAAATTCTTAACACTCTTTTGGTATTTAATGTTAAGTTTCTATTTTAGTCACCCCGGCCTAGAATAGGCTCTATCTTTGGGCCATAAGCCACATTAAGGTTTTAAAATCTTCCAGAAGGAGTGCAAGTCTTTCGTATCCTAGTCTTTTGTTCAAGGCCAATCATGTTCAACCGTTTCTTTTTACATTAAGGCCATTTAATATGGGGACACATTGCCCCTGTTTATGCTTCGCGAACAGAAAGTGAAAAATCTATTGAGAAGATGATAAGCCCAAAAGAGGGCTAAGTGACTATAAATACCTTAGTTGAAGAACGTCAGGTATAACCATGTGCGCTGTAATGAAATTTTGCCTCTGAGGGGCTGTACTGTATTACATTTGGGGCACAGCCTCTCAGGCCATGCAGATTAGTGGAGCAAACAAGCTCTTACATAAGAGTGTAGTTGTTCACAGCTATAATGCTCCTCCCCATGTTGATAAATCTCTCAAGCTTTGTACCTCATGTTTTGGATTTTAAGTCGTTGTTGTTCGAGCTGACGGGCACATTATAAGTTGTTATTCTTCATTCTGATCTTCTATTTAACAAATTTTAAAGTTAAAAGTGGAATGAAATACAATTTCGAATCTCATTGTGTTAACTTATTCGCCCCGGCCGCTTCTTACTGCTGTTTGATCCACGACAACAGGAAGTCCGCCCTCCAGAGGTGTGTCATTTCCATGAAAGAAGGTGTCGGAAGAGGGGCTGTGAAGGTCCTGGTTTCGCGAACCTAATACCGTGGAGGGTGAGCAATGCCAGACCCAGTTCGAGGGACCCTGGTCACTAACTAGTGTTGTTAGGTCTTACGACAACCAAGGGAAACCCTCCTCACCCATGGATTTCTCATTATAACATATTGTGTGATTTCAAAAAATCATAATCTCTTTATTTACAAATGAGGTGTCTACATCGGTGACAAATGGTACACTAAAATACATTATTGTCAAGCACTAAAGTTTAAATTAACAAGAAAAGAACATTTTCCCATAATACAATATTATATCATTTACGCTAACAATTTTTTTCTATCAAACACACAACTTATCCTTAATAAATTTATATTGTTTACAAAATTCTACTTTTAATATCTCCTGTACTACTTACAAATATAGCCAACTCATATACAGTACGTGGAATTACTTCAAATTATACTATACAACTGGTATAAGATTAAAATTTACATTGCATTTATTCACTTATTTTTTTACCCATTTTGGAACCTAAGTAGCATAACGACCTGCTGCGTCTTAACCAGAGCCCCCTTTTGCCACCACATTTCAGAGTTCCTGAAGGGTCTTCACAGCTACCGTAGCGGTCCCAGGGCCCTCGAAGTCCTCACTGTACTTCACGCCTACAGGCCATCCCCTACTTTGGCTGTCCAAACTCCTTAGACCAGGGGATGGAATTAATTCATTCACAGATAATTTTATTTACAATAACCTGCACTGGTCGAATGCCCTCTAATATTTCATTTTTTTCTCTGTTGCTGTTTATTCTCTTCTTGAATATATGTACAGATTTTGGAAAAGGATCAAACACTACCCCTGGTAAGCTGTTCCACTCCTTCACGCACTTCCCAATGAATGAAAATTTACCCCAATCGCTTCTGCTAAAATTCCTTCTAATTTTATACTTGTGGTCAGTTCTGCCGATATAATTATTTTCCAAGGGAAGCCTCTCACGGATTTCTCCCCATGCTTCTTCTCCTGTGTAGGCTCTATATAATCCTATAAGTCTAGTTTTCTCCCTTCTCTTACTTAAAGTTTCCCACCCAAGTTCCTTTAACATTTCTGATACACTACTCTTTCTCCTGAAATCCCCTGTTACAAATTTTGCTGCTTTCCTCTGCACACTATCTATTTATTTTATTAGGTATTCTTGGTGAGGATCCAAAACACTGTTTGCATATTCCAATAATGAACGAACCATACTTAAGTAACTTTTCTCTTTTAATTCTTTGTTGCATCCTTTAAGTAGCCTCATTATGACATATAACGATCTGTATGCTTTCCCAACAATGTCATCCACATGACCCTTCCAGTGCAAATTACTTTCAAATCTCGCACCTAGGTATTTGCACTTGCCATCTCTTGGGATAACTACCTCATCCAAAGTTTACTCAAATTCAGTTGTAAAGCTCCTGTCTGTAAATATTGTAACAGTTGATTTGCATCCATTAACCTTCATATTATTTTCTTCAACCCATTGTCGGATACGGTCAAGGTCCCTTTGTAATTCTGAACAATCCCCAATGTTATTTATTTGCCTATAAACAATTATGTCATCTGCATACAATCTTATTTTTGATGTTATATTGTTCCCTAAATCATTTGCGTATATTAAGAGAATTAACGGACCGGTTATACTACCCTGTGCAATTCCCTTCCAAACTTTCTCTTCCTGTGATACGTTTTTTTTCTACTTTGACTTTCTGAACCCTTGAATTTAGAAATGTTTTTATCCAACATATAACCCTTACGTCCAATCCTATTCCCTCAAATTTATTTAATAATGTTCCATGTTCGACTCTATGAAAGGCTTTGGAAAGATCTATGGCAATGCAATCTAACTGACATCCTGAATCCAACTGATCTGATATGTCCTGTTGAAATCCCACCAGTTGTGCCTCACAAGAAAAGTTCTTTCTAAATCCATACTGGCTCCTCATGAACCAATTTTTATCATCACATATCCCTCTGATGTACTTTGATATTAAACTCTCCAGTATTTTACAAACTATACAGGTCAGGCTGATTGGGCGTTAGTTCTCCGGTTTCCTTTTATCACCCTCTGCTTTATAAATTGGTATTATTATAGATTCCTTCCATTCCTTTGGTATTACACTATTATTTATGACATAGTCAAAGATAAATTTTAAATAAGGCACTATGTACCACCCCATTGTCTTTAATACTTCTGCGGTAATTTTATCACTTCCTGCTGCTTTTCCTTGCTGAAGCAGTTGGATTTCTCTGAAAATATCTTCATTTGTGAATGAGAAGCTTCTTGTTACCCTCTGTGTCTCTCCCTATCTATATTCTGGATTCTTTTTCCTTTTTGATTCCATACATATGAATACAGCTTTTCCATTTCCCTTTGTGGTCATTACCCTCTTGAAGTATGCCATTCATATAATTTTCTTTTGCTTCCTTTTCCACTCTATTCAGTTCCCTCATTAGATGTTTTCTAGTTTCTATACTCTCCCTACCCTCTTTGATTTTCCTGTTTACTATTCTACATTTTCTTTTTAATTTTCTTATTTCCCTTGTATAGGAAACAGGGTCTGGGGTCATTTTACCCTTCTTAACAGGTACAAATCTCTTCTCTCCGTACCAAATGATTCCTTTAAATTTAGACCAAAGTGTATCCACATTACTCCCTTCACTTATCCAAAAACTGAATTGTGATTTAAGGTAAGTCCCAAAGTCATCAACTTTAGTTTTTCTGTACAATTTCTTGTCTTGTATGACCCTCTTATTAATCATTTTTGGTACCAGTCCTACATCCATTATTACAGCCTTACGGCCACCTATTCCTTCTATTACCTCAGTTTTATCAACAATTTTACATGGTTTAACCAAGAATACATCTAGTAAGTTATTGAGACGAGTCGGTTTTTGTACTAGTTCTGTATATCCTCCCTCCCAAATTAACTTATTTACAGTTTCTGTTCATGGGATTCACTTGCAGCTCCATTCCATTCAACTTCAGGCAAGTTTAGATCTCCCCCAATTATTACCATATCATTATTATTGTTTTTATGAGTATAATCTATTATTTTCTCAAATATTTCCATGTCTCTTTCCTCTCTTCCAGGCCTATATGTTCCTATAATTTCCCCTCCTTCATATTATCGCAAACTAATTTTATCCCTAATATTTCATCCCTTTCATCGGTAAACCATTCATGTGAACAATAAGTTTCCTTCACCAGAATAAACACCCCCCCTCCCGTTTTATCTCCTCGGTCTCTACTATAGACTGTGTACCCTTCTGGAAATACTTCTGTATTACCCACCCCTTCTCTCAACCACGATTCCACTCCTATCACCACATCAGTCTCATAAGATTCCATCAATGTACTGAATTTTAATTGTTTATTTACCACACTCTGACAGTTTACCAAGAGCATTTCAGACCCACTTCCTCCCTAAAACTCGACTGTTGCAATTGGATAACTTGAAATTCCTTACTTTTCTGAGATTCATTTTCTAGCTAACTGAGCCAGCTTGAAGTACAGCTGGCTCTTTCTACTAGTTCTCCTGGTCAGTATTATAACTCAAGGGAGTTGCCTTTTTTACAGTACATATCTTAAGATTAATAAAATCTAGAACAATATTCGCTATCTTTCGTTTACCTGAATTGTTTAGATGAAGGCTATGCTTTATGTAACAGTGTCTCTCGAAACTGCTGCTATCAATTACCTGTGTATTACAAAAATGTTTACAAATTTTAACCATATCTGTATTAACTTTGTCCACTTCAATGTTCACACAGGAGTCTCTAATCAAATCATGCCTGTGGGGCACGTTCTCTACAAAGATGTTAGTGTGAGTCAGCTTACCTAGTGTACATTTAAGTTGAGAAATGACATTCTTAGCGTCGTTGTGAGCTACGTCGTTCGTCCCGCCGATCATCACTCTGCATCACGACTTCCGAGATTTCTTGCTGCCTGTTCCGTGTTTTCCAATACCTTCTTGATTGGGACCCCAGGATAGATGACGGCCGATGCTGCAATAGCCTCATTGTTCATTTCCTTCGCAATTCCCCTCGCCTGGCTATCACCAAATATAAGAATGTTCGACACTTTCGCCGGTGCACTGTGTGGGATTTTAGGCCTAACTTTGCCGCTTCTCGTAACGGAGTTTGCGCTATAAGTTTGACTGCTTCCCATACGGATAAGTCCTTGCGTATCTGTTACTTCCCTCATGGCTGAAAATCTAGTTTTGGTATCAATTACAAAGTTGTTCTTATTTACCTGTACACTCTTCCTCCTAGAATCTCAAGCAACTTGACACTACGCGCTAGAATTCACGGAGCCACCTGTGTTCTGAGTGTTTACCGGTACCGGTACTTTAGATTCCAGTAAACGCACCTTCTCCTTTATGATCTCATTCTCCGCTTTTAATGCGTGTGAATCCTGTTGCAATAAAGAGAGAATTACAAGTACATTATCATTACCTTCATCCTCCAAGGAATTTTTTTGCTAGTTGTTTTACGTCGCACCGACACTGATAGGTCTTACGGCGACGAAGGGACAGGAAAGGGCTAGGAGTGGGAAGGAAGCGGCCGTGGCCTTAATTAAGGTACAGCCCCAGCATTTGCCTGGTGTGAAAATGGGAAACCACGGAAAACCATTTTCAGGGCTGTCGACAGTGGGGTTCGAACCTACTATCTCCCGAATACTGGATACTGGCCGCATTTAAGCGACTGCAGCTATCGAGCTCGGTCTCCAAGGAATTATCAAATATATTTTATGTGCTTCAAGTTGGTTCTACCTCCAACAGAATGGAACAATAGCTCGGAATCTTTGGTCAATGTACATTATCGAAAGAGATGAAGGAACCCTTTGTTCCGAGAGCTGTTTCAACGAGACTGAAAATTAAATATAAGTGTCGTCTTGCTGAAGGCAGGGATTCATTTCTATAATGAACGATGAAGAGAGCTTTCACAGTAATTGCCGCTGCTTGATCGACTGGGCCACATCTGATGATTAATTCACTGTGGGACAATCGATCAGTTAATGCAATTATACGCACAGTTGTGCGAGCTTCAAACACTGTGCCCCTTGAGTGGTATTCATCGGGCTGCGCTGGGAAGCCACAGCAAAAAGAAGGAGGACACTTCTTGCGACCTGCCTCTCAGTAATACGGGCCATTTATAACTCAGCGATTCATGCTTGAGTAGTGGCTCATTTTATCATCGAGAGAAGCGCGCTCTTAGAACGGAACACACCTTGGCTCACTGATTGCGGCACGGGAATTTTCATACTAACAACTAAGGCTTTTACTACCTCAGGTCGAAAACTTAAAATAATACAACCAGCCTTTGGGTTGTTAACCCAAGTCCCCGTGCAGCTTTTCGCCTAGCACGTGACATTTGCTGAGAAAATTTTACCTACTTACCCAATACCGTGATGAGGCGAACCATCTTTCCTCGGTGTTGCCTCTTCCATCATGATTGCTTTATTCTTCCCTCCTCAGGCGAGTGTGGACCGGGATTCCTTTTCATTTCTTTCTTGGAATGCCACCATTAATAAAACTTTCTTTTCATCTCTCCTTATATAGTTTCCTGTTTACATTCTGTCCAAATTTTTCTTAATATCTTGTAGCCAAATAGTTGTAGACATTTTTTCCCAAAGTCACTTGAATATCTGTTATTATTTGTTTGTCTTCCCTCAAGTGGCACGAGGCCCCCTCTTACACTTAACCACACTTGTATTACTTTTGTGCAGGTATTACGTTATCATTTAGTACAATTACTACAATGCTTGTTACGGAGTTTCGGTGGAACAGAGAGAGAGGTGAAAGAAGGCGTAGGCTCGAATGGATCTATCTACGATGTCAAAAATTTAAATTAAAACTTTAAAATAAGGGTTTTATTTCTTTTCAAATCTCAAACGTAACAACATTTTCCACTTAGTGAAATAACAAGTTTACAGCTACAAAGCAATGTTGATACACGAAATATGAAATCTCCCCAGACAGAACACTTTGCTCAAACCGTTACATTTTATAGCCTTCCAGAGGCGCCCCCCAGTGTTACAGCAATCTCAGCTCTCCAACTTCAACCTAGGAGGCTGGGCTCCCAGTTTCTTACAGCCTACTCAAGGCAACATTACACAAAAACCTTACACTTCTGGCCACTCTATGCCCAACCTACAAACTACAATTTTTGTACATAGGAGTATCTATTACCCAAACTACAGGGCATTCGTGGAAAAGAACAACAGGTTGAATTCCTGGCCCAAACTCAAAGTGTATGGAGGCGTACACTTGCGCTCCAAGAAAATCAAGTATAAAACCCTACTTAGACTCGCGGCCCGATGATACAGAGGCTAATCCCAAGCTACTGAGGTGACTATAATGTAGGGTAATTAATGCTTTACAGGAAGAAAAACTGTTACAAGATCGTAGTCACTTTAGAATAAATTGAAGGGGGACTCGAGAGGGTAACGCACTCTCTATTTAACAGGAAGAAAGTTTACTTTTCAGAAAACAGATAGTTACATAGTTGAAGATTAGTACTTTCTCGTCGGGTATGTTGGCGGCGATAGCTAGAGAGGTAGAAAACTGGTGTCTATTACCTGTGCTGATGTCCTGCCTGCCGAAGAATGAGGCACCTGCCTCCTGTCTTAACAAACACACTCAGAACTCCGACAATCAATAAGACAAGGTAGCTAGGTAAGCCGCAGCTTATATATCCGAGGGGAGGGTTCGAGAAGGCTGTGGACTAAATCCGGGCACACCCTCTCATTTACATTGGCAGAATAAAAGGTTACAAGAAGCCTATTATTGGTTGAAAAGTAAAGCTGGTGGGATGATAGGAAGTGTTGCAAACCTTGAAATACCAAAATAAATGAAAGTTAATTTAGTTGGGAAAACCTATAAACACAAAACTTCTTTAAATCACTCATTCTTCCACCTTGCACCAGAGTGCATGACCTCAGTTTTTGTAAGGCGATCTATGAAGGAAAGTTCAAACTTCTAGATGTACACCAAAACAAAGAAAAAGAAATCCAGTCAGTTTAGGAAAATAACGGACTTGTCAGTTATTCAGTAGTGACAACTTCTGATTAATGTCCCAAGTTTTAGGTATTAGCAGTTTCGCGTTTTGTTCGGTAGATAGAGTTCTTTATGTTGCTTCTTTTAAATGTGCAGGGTTGAGGTGTAACCCCCTATACAGTGTTAATTTAGGAATATGAAATAATATTGCTCAACCCCCACCCACACGCACACTTAACTACCTTCTCGTTCTACACAGACCAGAGAAACACAGTCCTACACCATGCACACATTCATTGTAGAATGCACACGTCATTCGGTAGCTTTCAACAGGTTATCTCTAGAATTGAGTTAATGAATCAAAGTCCCTGACACTGACTGGTAAGCAATTCTGGTATTGGTATACGTAGATGAAACCCAGCGCGAGGAGTGAAAGTGAAATGTATTGAGACGACTTGCTATCTCATATTTACGGCTTTTGTCAGGTTTTTTTTCTTGCTATTTTTCTTTACGTCGCAGCGACACAGACAGGTCTTATGGATACGACGGGATTATAGAGGCCTACGAATGAGAAGGAAACTCCGTGTTCTTCACTGCCGTACAGCCCTAGCATTTGCTTTATGTAAAAATGGGAAACCACGGAAAGCATTTCAGGACTTCCGACTGTGGGGTTCGAACCCAATACGTCCCGATTCCAAGCTCACAATTGCGCGCCCCCAACCGCGTGGCCAACATGCCCGGTTTTGTCAGGTTTAAACCAATGGCGTTTTTGATACCAAAGAGTTATATGCACACCATAGCTCAAATTAAAAACGAATCTGACGCAGCTGTTGAAAGCTGGCTGCAGTTCATTAGCTGCGTCAACCAGGATGACGTGACAGTAGTCGAGGATATCGTTCATTCTTGAAATATTCAAAAATAGCAATGTCATTTTTCTTACGGTTTCTGTTTTATATTCCTTGTTTTCGTATACATTTATTATTATTCTCTATTGCTTTGTCGTTTTCATTGGTCTTAAGAATTTTCCCGTTATTCTCCTCTCTGGTACTGTAGTTCAGAAGTAGAGTAAGGGCATTGTGATTTCATTACTATATTGAAGTGATGCCATACGTTCTTTCCATCTTGTATAACTATCCTTCAACAGCAGATTTTGTATAACCAAATTCCTCAATTATTTCTACCAGGTTTTAGAATAACTACTGTGCATACACCTCGCCATATAGCACTACAGCCCCTATGACTATTAAGCAACCGCTGCTAAGCAACAAGGCCTGCAGATTACGAGGCGACTTTTGGTCAGCGCGAGAAATGCTTTCACCAATTATTCGTGGTTTGCTTAAGCCAGGGCGCCATATGACCCTAAGATATCTCCTCAATCGTAATCACGTAGGCTGAGTGGACATCGAACCAGTACTCACGTCGAGGTAAAATTTCCGACCTAGCCGCAAAGGAATGCTGTCTACAGAACAAACAAAATCAACCTTTATAACTGTAGCAATTTTACTGCACGAGCTACAATCACGGAAACATTAATGAGTTAAAGTTCCTGTTGTCAGGTCCATCAACAACACTTCCACGACAGAGACGCTCACTGTTGGTTGACCACGCAACTGAAATTTCTACATTAATATAGCTCGGACAGAACAGCATTGATAAATTGAATAAAAGGAACCATTTTTCTCTTTGTGAAAATCAAGTGATCATAATATATCTCCCGGCCCCATCCATCCACACCTTACATCACTGCCTGCACGGTTGCTAGATAACATTGTCTGGCTATCCGTCCACACCTTACATCACAGCCTGCACGGTTGCTAGGTAACATTGTCTGGCTATCTGTCCACACATTACATCACAGCCTGCAAGGTTCCTAGGTAACATTGCCTGACCATCCATCAATAACTTACATCACACCCTGCACGGTTGCTAGGTAACCTTGTCTAACCATCCATAAATACCTTACATAACTGCCTGCACGGTTGCTAAGTAACATTGTCTAACCATCCACCGATACCTTACATCACTGCCTGCACCGTTGCTTGGTAACATTGTCTAACCATCCATAAATACCTTACATCTCTGCCTGCACGGTTGCTAGGTAACATTGTCTGACCATCCATCCACACCTTACATCACAGCCTGCACGTGTGCTAGGTAATATTGTCTGAGCAGCCATTAAGACCAACCATCAGAGCCTGCACGGTTTCTAGGTAACATTGTCTGGCTATCCGTCCACACCTTACATCAAAGCCTGCACGGTTGTTAGGTAACATTTTCTGGCTATCTGTCCACACATTACATCACAGCCTGCAAGGTTCCTAGGTAACATTGCCTGACCATCCATCAATAACTTACATCACACCCTGCACGGTTGCTAGGTAACCTTGTCTAACCATCCATAAATACCTTACATAACTGCCTGCACGGTTGCTAAGTAACATTGTCTAACCATCCACCGATACCTTACATCACTGCCTGCACCGTTGCTTGGTAACATTGTCTAACCATCAATCCATACCTTACATCACAGCCTGCACGGTGGTTATGTAAAAATTTCTGACCCTCCATGCACACCTTACATCACAGCCTGCACGGTTGTTAGGTAACAATCTCTGAACATCCATCCCTTACATCACAGCCTGCACGTTTGCTGGGTAACATTGTCTGACCATCCATCCATTCATACCTTACATCACAGCCTGCACGGTTGCTAGGTAACATTGTTTGGCTATCCATCCACACCTTACATCACAGCCTGCACGGTTGCTATGTAAGATTGTCTGACCATCCGTCCATACCTTACATCACATTCTGCACGGTTGTTACGTAACAATGTCCGACCATCTAACCACACCTTACATCGCAGCCTGCACGGTTGTTACGTAACAATGTCTGACCATCCATCCATATCATACATCACAGTCTGCACGGTTGTTAGGTAACATTGTCTGACCATCCATCCATACCTTACATCACAGCCTGCACGGTTGCTAGGTAACATTGTTTGGCTATCCATCCACACCTTACATCACAGGCTGCACGGTTGTTAAGTAACGTTATGTCAGCATCCATCCACACCTTACATCACAGCCTGCACGGTTGTTTGTCAACAATGTCTGACCATCCAACTACACATTATATCACAGCCTGCACGGTTGTTTGGTAACAATGTCTGACCATCCATCCACACCTTACATCACAGCCTGCACGGTTGTTTGTTAACAATGTCTGACCATCCAACTACACATTATATCACAGCCTGCACGGTTGTTTGGTAACAATGTCTGGCCATCCATCCACACCTTAGATCACTGCCTGCACGCCTGCTAGGTAACATTGTCTGACCATACATCGATAGGTTATATCACAGCCTGCATGGTATCTGTGGTTACACTTCAGTCATACATTTTGTCACGTTACGTTCGTATGGCCCCTAGCAGAAAGGCATATTCATGTCAAAATATTTCCGGACATAATTCGAATTTTCTTTAAAATATAACAATCGCGCATATCTCCAAATAGGGGTTTATACAAGTAGCTTGTCACGTGCTGACAACACATGAACAGGTATTCTTCCCTGGAATTGACAAGGACTTAATGTGATTGCAGGTGAAATCAACATGTTCAAATGTGGGTGAAGAAATAAGCACGCTTATTGAAGAAAATTTCCGGTTTAGGGTAGTTATTCCAATGAAGGTCAGCTAGAAGGATATAAATGTGTTTGTAAATACATGGTACAGGTCACTTCGCAAGGTAATGACCTTGTTTAGAGATTGTAGTGAGGATGTAAAGGAGAGGTCCTCTTGGTCACTGGTAAGACCCCAACAGCAGTATAGTTAGAGTGCTTGTGACCATGACAAGAATTATTCGATGTGAGAACAGCAAACATCCAAAGAATAGCACCTGGATTTCTTCTGGGTGATTTCCGACAAGAGGGTAGTGTTACGAATATGTTGCAAAGTTTGTGCTGGGAAGACTCGGGCGAAAGGATACGAGCTGCTTGACTAAGTGGTATGTTCCGAACTGTCGTTGGAGAGATGGCGTGAAATAACATCATTAGACGAATAAGTTTGAGTGGTGTCTATAAAAGTAGGAAAGATTACAATACAAATATAAAGTTGGAATTCACGAGGACAAATAGGGGCTGCACCGGGATGTACACCTCGACCCTGTGCATTTAAATGAAGCGCCAAATATTCTATCTATTAACTAGAGGGTTTGCCCTAGAGGAGTTGCGCCTTTATCTGCAACATGTCAAATTTGAATTAGAGACTGATAACCAAGCCTTAAGTTGAGTATTAGCTAGACCTCGTCGCACTCGACGTATCGCCGGTTGGGCTATCAGTATCTCAGCAATCCAATTTGATGTGCGACACATTAGAGGATCGGAAAATGTAATTGCTGATGGACTAAGCCGCACGTTTTCCAATGAGCTTGAGACCAGTGAACAGGAAGATAGTTCTTCTCTTCCTACGCCCATACTTTTGGGTATTAATGCTATCTGACTGATGCCTCTACGTTATTTACGGATATTGAGAAATATCAACGTGAAGATCCAGTGCTGGCTCCTATAATGGAAACCCTTTCTTCTGGGGAAAATGTTGTCCCTTATGCATTGAGGCACGGGGTTTTGTGTTGCCCTTCGAGGCACGATCAGATTATGAAAGTAGTGGTTCCAGCTGTGCTTGAGCCGATCATCTTCAAATACTATTATGATACTCCATGAGAGGCTCATCTAGGCATCTTCAAAACCAGCGAAAAAATCAGAGAGGTGCTCATTTTGAGGTGTGTGGGCGGTGAAAACCGCGAAATAGTCAAATCTTGCTTTCTTAGCAAGCCCACCATATCCACTAAGCTAGGGCTCTTGTCATCGCATCAAGCATCTCGCCCCATGGAGCGTCTATATATGGACTACCTCGGACCTTTCCACCAATCAAAGAGAACGAAAATAAATTCAGTCCGTTTTGTGTCTATGGCTTCACTTGATTTTTATGGTTGTTTCCGACTCTCAGTCAACTAATTCTTGTCTTAATATAATCTGAGCTTCTTTCGGTCTCTATCAATATATAGTTTCTGACAATGCAAACGCTTTCACTTCTAACTTATTTCGAAAATTCTGCTTTGATCTGTCCATATCTCATGTGACTACTTCCGCTTATTACCCTCAACCATCTCTTGCTCAACCGGTCAATCTTATCTTCGATCTGCTTTGATTGCCTTTCATCATGAAGATCATTCCAGGTGGGGTAGTTCGTTGCACTGGTTATCCTTTGCTTTAAATTCGGCTGTTCATATGTCACACAAGTTCACCCCTGCCTCTCTCATATTCAAATTTGTTAACAATACGCCACTGTCTAGTCTATGGTCAGTTAATGACATATTACCAGAGACAATAGATCGCGATAATATTAGAGATATATGGAAGAAGGCGAAGAGCTTCTCATGGAATTTAAAAGTCGGAGATCAGATGATGGTTAAACCTTTTGTACCTGCGGGTAAGCTTGCCCCCAGATTTCATGGACCATGTATTAATTTGGGTTTCTTAACCCCTGTCACTCTTTTAGTAAGTAACCCAGCTACTGAGAGAATATTTAGTGTCCATATCTCTCAGATTAAACCCGTATAAATTGCTTGACTTGCTACATAGGCCATTAAATCATGGCAGATAGAAAAGGCTATATCTATTTTTTAACAGCCTTGAAATAAAAATCATTAGGTGACTTATTCTGAAATATGGAGGCCTTCTTCCCCGATCATATGGAAATAATATTGGGTATTGTAATTAGATTTGTACAACCTTCCCCTCTAATAATGTTTACCTTTTGTCTATGGCCTGGTGGCCATTACCCAGCACCCGTCTCTAAAACCAGGCCTGCATTAACACAATCATCCTCTTGGCCGCCCACCTCATCACAACCGTGGATTCCCACTTCTCCTCCAGGAAATGCCGGCATGGTACCTAATATAAGGCCACGGTCGCTTTATTCCCTCTTCCTTGTCTATCCCTTCCAATCTTCACATATCCCCCATATGGCTCCTCTTCAGCATAGCAGGTGAGGCCACCTGGGAGAGGTATTGGTCCTCCTCACAAGTTGTATCTCCCGGCTCAAATTCTCACGCTCCAGGACACTGCCCGTGAGGCAGTAGGGGTGGGATTGCTCGCTACGTCCGAGGACAAAACCAACCCTGGAGGGTAAACAGCCGGCCCCGTGGTGTAGGGGTAGCGTGCCTGCCTCTTACACGGAGGCCCCGGGTTCGATTCCCGGCCAGGTCAGGGATTTTTACCTGGACCTGAGGGCTGGTTCGAGGTCCACTCAGCCTACATGATTAGAATTGAGAAGCTATCTGACGGTGAGATAGCGACCCCGGTCTAAAAATCCAAGAATAACGGCCGAGAGGATGCGTCGTGCTGACCACACGACACCTCGTAATCTGCAGGCCTTCATTCTGAACAGCGGTCGCTTGGTAGGACAAGGCCCTTCAAGGGCTGTAGTGCCATGGGGTTTGGTTTGGTTTCTTGGAGGCTAAACAGTTTAAGTACAAGAAGAAGAAGTAAAATTTCAGAATATAGTGTTTTAAATTTTGCTTTGATCTTTTCTCTATCCACCGGCACCTTCTTACACCTCTGCAAATCACCGAAAACGGTAATCATAATAATAATAATAATAATAATAATAATAATAATAATAATAATAATAATAATAATAATAATAATAATAATAATAATAATAATAATAATAATTGTTACCGTGTTTTTGTGGTAGTTATGCATGAAAGAAGGTGCTGGGTGGTGAATAGGTCTCAAGCTACTAAAGTGAAATTAATTTTAAAATTTAACAAGGTTATATTTTCTTTTCAAAATTAGGTAACAACAAATAGAACAGGTACTTAGTAGCCGAAACACGATTGAAAAATACATTTACATAGGTACCCCATTTGGGGCTTCAAAAGTCAGAAACATAATTCTTGAGCAATGAGCCCAACCTTACAAAGAACACCATACAACAAAGGGGCCGAAAACCCCCAAACATGCCAGAAACATTTGCTTCCAATTACACCCAAAAGCCTCCTTGAGGCAGAAACACAATTTTCAAGAAAGGGCAACTTCCCCCTAAAATACAAGCCTATCATAGGCCACTCCGAACTCCACCTTTAAGCTGTCCTCCAAGGACATATACACAGGGGTAAAAGACCCAACCTACTGAGGTCTGTTAAATGACAAAAAGGTTAATGCATGACCTCTAAAATACAATTTGAGAGGAGGCGAACTTGCACTCCCAATACACTTTGCTTAAGACCTACTTGGCCCTAGGCCGTTAATACAAGGGCTAATCCCATACTAAAGAGGTGACTTAAGAAGAGAACAATTTGTTTTACGTTAACGAAGAATAGGTTGAGAAAACTAAGTTCACCTCACAACAATATGAGTGGGAGCTCGAGAGGGTTAGCACTCTCTATCCCAGTATGAAGCTTTAAAAGAGAATATATGAAAAGAGTAGTTACATTTTAGGAAAAGGTTACATGGTTGAACGCTTAGAACCCGCCCCGAAAGTTAAACTGCTGAGCTAGCAAAGAAAGAAGTTATAAATCGGCCATTACCTTGTTGTTGACCGCTGCCGAAGAAAGAGGCGCTTCCCGCCCCCTGCTATGTACTTTACACACAGAAAGATGGATCAGAAGTGGCGCAGAGACCCAAAAATCAGCAGTTTATATCCTCTCGCGGAAGGTTCTAGGCGTTAGGGGAATGAAAACACCCGCCCACAATAATTTTATTGGCTAGGGTACAGAAACATATCCAAGTTGGGGGAAAATACATCGGATTGGTCGGAAATTACTAAAAGAAATTCGGGATTGGATAAACCTAAAACAAGGGGAAAAAGAGGGGTATACAGCCAACTTAAACAATAACAGAAGGAAATTTAACAAGAAACAAACATTTGAAATAAAAATTTCTCCAACCAAAATAGTTCTTTGACTCCGCACTAGGGTGCACTATTGTTGATCTTCAGTAGTGTCCTCTAGGAGAGAAAGTTTACACTTCTTACTTCAAGCGAAACAAAAACACATCAAAAATGACACAGTTCAAAAACTCAAAATTTTCCACGTGGTGACATCTTCTGAGAAGGTAAAGAATTAACACCGTAGATAACGTTCAGACTTCCTCCAGCAGAGGAGTTTCACCTGGCGCAATTTTTAAATTAGCGGCGTGGAGGTGTACCGCCCGGTACAATAATAATAATAATAATGCACCTTCCCCGACTATTTTTATCTGCGCACCTTCTCTACGGCCATCTCTGCCAACGGACTTGAAATTTTAATCTCAAGAAACCTGATTCATTTAATAGTTCTCCCTACTGGACTAAAATAAAACTGCTGGATAGAGTAATATTTGTTTTGGGTGTTTTTAAACCTTTTCCTGACGATTGTTTGTTAATGTACCGAAGTTGTGAGCACTTCATCCGGTTCATGCTCTATTGTATGTAATCTACCTATCAGATACTTGAAAATATGTTCTCTAGCCAATCAAACCCAGGGGTGAGCATTGGAATTCAGCCTATACGCAAAATGTAGTTACAATTTTATCTCGAAGCTTCCAATACGGAAGCATAAAAGCAGGGCACTTTAGGGCCGTCTTGTCTGATTTGCTCCATTGTTTAGGAGTGCGAGTTGACGGAGGCCTAGGAGGCAGGGGTGCGGCCTGCTTGAGGAAGATCCAGCTATGCAAGGTAATGTCAGGACTTACTTAAACATGTGATAACCCCAGCAGGTTGTATGAGGGGAAGGTTTTAGCAGTTTTTCTTTTTATGGGTAATTTTGTAAACTGCTGGTTTAAATGTAGGATTTTCGGCAAATTCTCAGGACACTGGTTCCATTCTCTGCCGGGAAATATGTAGTGTGAGGGAAGGAAGAGTGGTGATCCTCTGCCATTTCGCATTCAACCTTGCAATCGGGTCACTAAAATATTCAAACTATAAATTTTATAAATCTTGCGTCGGCCTTAAATATTCCTCCTTTAGTCACCCGTTTTAGTATAGGATTAGCCTCTATATCCACTCAGGGTTGCTGGTGTTTCGCCTCCTTGCCTCTTATTATGTGCAACCTTCCCTTTTTACTCTTAAGGCCATGTAGTATGGGTAATTATGCCAACTGTGAACACAATATATATGTTAGAAGTTATAGTTGAGGCGAATTGCACTAGATGGCACAGAGGCGAGGAGCAGCCTAAGTCCCAGGGGAAGTTAAACCATCTCTTACAGTTTTAAGAGCAAGTACAACTCATCAGTTGACACTAATCATACGATAAAATGGACCACCTCCGACATTTCGAAGAATGTAGGTGGTAACGTTCCGTAGGCCTCACTAACCGAACAATGTTTGGCCAAGGGAGATCGGATAGGAAGGATGGAAGTAAGGACTCAGACTCAGCTAGAGTCGTACAGAGTATGCCGCCTCCATTCACAGAGGGGGGACTTGCCGTGTTCCTCCTCAGGGTAGTGAGTTTCCGCGCTAAATGAAAAAGTCGCTACTCAAATGTTAACGTACACAGCGAGAAATGGATATGTTCCAGTTAAATTCAGTCACAATGGAGCGAGTTGGTCGTGCGGTTAGGATCGGTTGTATTACGGAGGTAGTGGGTTCGAATCTCACCGTCGGCAGCCCGTAAGATGTTTATCATTTTCACACCAGCCGAAAGTTGGGGATTTACCTGAAGGAAGGGCAGGGCAGTAGCCCTCTCCGAAACTCGCGTCGCGCACCACGTTAAACACACGAACGTGGCCTCGGTACCCAGGGGGTGTTCGTGTCTAGTTCCTCGTGAGGGACGAAGCACAAGCGGGCAGTGAATGAACCAGGGAGTGAAACGATGTGTAAATGAGGAATATACTTCGTTACTTTACCTGCAAAAATAGTGTATCTGATGTTGTAGTTTACGATTCTTCTCGTCGCCGTAAGACCTATCTGTGTCGGCCACTAGTAAACAGAAAAGGTTTAGGACTTAGGTAATTATTTCGATACAACCTGAAGGGGCCCTGTCCTTTTACCTGGCCTTCCAGAGATACTGTAAAGGTTTATGTTAAATAAATGTTGCCGCGGAGGTCGTTACAAAGCCGCGCTGAATACGAGGGTGTAAGACACGCCGCTTTTCCCCTGCGAACGCAGCTGTAGGATAAGCAGAGTGGAGGGAATGGTGAAACCTTGAACCACGGAAAGCTATACTCAAGACTGACGACAGTGGGTCTCGAACCCACTACCTCCCGAACACTGGCGAAATAAACGACAAAATGATCGGCTGCTTGCGAAAACGGGCTAACCATCATTTTGTCAGGACTTTTGCAAATGTCAAGAAAATAAAAGAATTTTCTTCATTATGTTGTGGTACCATTCAATTAAACAATAACACATACTATAATAGAACTGTGTTTAACAAGAGCGATGCTTGAGAAAAAAAAGGATGATGGAAAAATTAAAGAGAAATTACTTTTGTACAATTTACCTCAGATTTGTAACTAAACTTTATTATTTTTATGTCCATACAACGCAAAAATAAATGCGTCCTGTATACAGCATAAAGTTGCTACAAACTTACTTTGGGATATGACATAAGTTTGCCTCAGCTCTGAAGGCTCCATTGGCCTTGTGGCCGCTCAGTACCACCAATGCTGTCAATCGTTATTTATTTACCATAAAGCTTTACAGGAACTGTGCAAAGTCAGGGGCAAATGACAGGCCCAATTCACGTAGTGAATCCTAAACTAAAACCGTCATATACACTATTAACAGGTAAAGTATAATGTATACGCATTTCTCACCTACACATCGTCATTCCTCCACATATTCACACACCGTATGCTCTTCCTAACCTAACATTTAACTATATTTATAGTTTTACATTTCATATAGGCCAAGAGGTCGTTCCTAAGCCGCGCTGAACGAGCAATGAGACCCAGTGTGTAGGACTCAGTTCGCAAAAAGCGGACGCAGCTGTAGGATGAGGATAGTCGATGGAGTGGTGAAAAGTGAACGGCCCTTGTGAGGGACTTCTGTAAGAAGGTGACGTCGCCTTTTTACACCAGAATGTGGTTGACGGGACGAAAGGCAGCCAGCTCTTCAGCTCGACGCTGGATTCCTTCTAGTTTGTGAAGGTTAGTACAGTTCTCACTACTGTAGTGTGAGATAAGCCGCATTAGATTTCCTCCCACCGAGGCTTGAGTGCATAACACCGAGCGCCCTGGCAACTTTGCATCTCACTTCCTCTGTTTGTGCGCTCCAATTTAGTTGGTCATGAATGGTTATTCCTAGAAAATGCATCACTCGCTCACCATGTACAGTTTTAATGTTATATATACAGTGAGTGACCAAAAGTCACGGGGGCGCCGTGTATGACCCCTGAGCGTTGCGGCTAGCTAAGGACTACACGCGAATTCTGGTTTCAGAAGTCAACAGTGTCGAGGGTGGATCTTCAATATCGCAGAGAGAATGTTACCACTCGCGTAAACCGCCGCACGGGAAGACTAGAGGTGTTTAACGAATGGGCATCACGTCGCCTCCACAGAACCTTACTGGGTGCTCGACGGGCTACTCTGAGTCATATCACCGCCTAGTTGAATACTGGGAGCCAGGAACCCATATCTACCAAGACTGTAAAGAGGCAACTCCACCGCATAGGCTTCACCAGCCGACGCCCAACTCGTGTCACTTTGCTGACACCTCGACAGAGAGCTCAACGACCTACATGGGCCCACGAATATCGGCAATGGACCATGGAAGAGAGACGGTGTGTGCTATGGTCCGATGAATTCCACTTCCAGTTGTATTGACCTGATGGGCACGTGAGAGTGTGGCGTACGGCCCATGAAGCTATGGATGTTGCGTGCCAGGCAGGAGGTGGCCCAGTGCACGGCGTTCTCATGGTCGCAATTAGGCCCCATTGTCCGGCTGCAGCTGCACGTTATCCGGACAGTCTTCCAGACCATCTAAAATCCCTTTCTGACCCTATACTACCCAAATGGAGACGTTACGTTTCAACGAGACAACGCGCCATGTCACCGCTCTGTGGTAGCACGCAGATGGTTGGAGGAGCACGACCAGGGATTGGCCCTCCAGATACCCCGATCTTAATCCAATCCAAGAATGTATAGGATGCTGTACGCTCCATGAACCCCGCATTAACCACGCAAGACAAATTGTGGGTAGCAGTGCAAGATGCACGGATCCAGATCCCTCCAGAACGGTTCCAACACCTTGTAGATTCGCCGTGTTGTTGCCTTTCTAGGATCTCACGGAGGAGTAACTCGTTATTAACATCACGTCCAACGTCTTCCCACTCAGTGTACATTCTATTGGGTTTCGAGACCGGTTTAACCTAATGTACTCACATCTGCCACATTTAATGTTGAGGCCGTTGACGTAATACCACAAGTCTGACTCTAACTTCAGACAATCATCTGTGCATTGTATATCCCTGTACATTACTGTGCCATCAGCGTACTGGGCCATGGTTGAGGTCACACGTTTAGGTAAATCCGAGACAAATGCATAAAGTAATATTGGTCCCAAGACGGTGCATTGACATACTCCTGATGTTGGAACTCCATGAAACACAACACGTTGAGTTCGACCCCCGAGAAATGGCCGCAACCAAGTCAGTAGTACACATCCCCTCTTCATCTGCCGTAATTTTATCAAAAGTATTTCATGCGGGATTTGGTCAGAAGCTTTAGCCCATTCCAAAGCCACGCGGTCTACAGTACTACAGGACCGTCCATGCTGGCTCTCACTTAGCAGATTAGGTTCCCGGATGTGTTCTCGTATATTAAAGCCTACTAGTCGTTCCACATACGTGGGATGTGAGACACCGGCATTTTGATAATGCCAACACAACCATACCACATAAATATCTGAGAATATTCTTAAATAGCACATGCATGTTTAATCCTCAGCCCGAAGGCTGGTTGGATCCTAAACAGCTCAGCCATCAGCTGTCATAGATGGCCTAGGCATCACTGAAGATGCGTACTAGGGAAATGAGGAGTGAGGCAGTTTCCCGTTGCTTTCCTCACCGAGCCAGAAGTTGCTATTACATATCAGTTTGCCAAGCCCAATGAAATGCATTCACCAACTGAACCTATGAGGAATATTTTCACACCAGTCATAGCAGGGACTGGGTGCATAAGCAATGGTATTATTAGCATCGCTCATACCTCAGTCAAAGCCAAGGATAATGCTGAGACAGATCAATGAAAGTTACGATATTGCTCTAGCCCATACCAGAAGACATAGTGCACTGTAAACACTATGTCCTGCCAGCAAAATAGCACATATTTTGTTAATTTCATGTGCTTAAAACTAGACTAGTCAGTACTCTTTGGTTATTACACGTGTCATTCCCATTCCTATTTTATCTAGGAAAAGTTGAGTGCTCGTTTACTACTTGAAATACAGTTCTTACTCTACCTGCTTTTAATAAATCCATCCATTCATCAGGAAAAAACATAAAACATCCCATCTCCGATTTTCAGTCAACCAAAAAAATCCTTGTCACAGGGAAGACCAGTCAGTCCTCCTGCGTAAACATCTCTTGGCCCGATAGTCACAATAACACACCATAAAATTAAAAGGTATGCATCTCATCACACAAGGTCTCCTCACGTTAGCCCAAGTCACAGGAGATAGTTTGAACCACCCGCAATAGATGGCAGCACATAATCCATTCTTTGAAGGAACTGCTGGCTGGCCCGTTTATGCGAGCGCGCGTTCAATCAACGTAACACTTGATGTGACACTGACACGAATAAAAACGTACATTATAGCCATGAACCTGACGATTTTCCAGCAGAAAAGTAATTTCACTTGGATCTTCTCACTTCCCCTCTATGGGTCCAACAGGAACAGCTCGTTCACTGCGATGAAGAAGTGCAAGTAGCGCTCAGATTTTTTCACTTTAATCATAAAGGAATTTGAGACGTCGTCGGGGCTGAGTTTCACGAAGTTCATACGTAGGCGCGGTGGTGCCTTATTGGATCCAGCTCAAGTGTAACTTAATTATTGGGTCGTCAGGGTACAGTCTGCTGAAGACACGTGGATGTGTCGTCAGGGTACAGTCTGATGAGGGACACGTGGATGTGTCGTCAGGGTACAGTCTGCTGAAGACACGTGGATGTGTCGGCAAGGTACAGCCTGGTGAAGTCACGTGGATGTGTCGTCAGGGTACAGTCTGGTGAAGACACGTGGATGTGTCGGCAAGGTACAGCCTGGTGAAGTCACGTGGATGTGTCGTCAGGGTACAGTCTGATGAAGACACGTGGATGTGTCGGCAGGGTACAGCCTGGTGAAGACACGTGGATGTGTCGTCAGAGTACAGTCTGATGAGGGACACGTGGATGTGTCGGCAAGGTACAGCCTGGTGAAGTCACGTGGATGTGTCGTCAGGGTACAGTCTGATGAAGACACGTGGATGTGTCGGCAGGGTACAGCCTGGTGAAGACACGTGGATGTGTCGGCAAGGTACAGTCTGATGAACACACGTGTATGTGTCGCCAGGGTACAGTCTAATGAAGACACGTGGATGTGTCGGCAAGGTACAGTCTGATGAAGACACGTGGATGTGTCATCAGGGTACAGTCTGGTGAAGACACGTGGATGTGTCGGCAAGGTACAGCCTGCTGAAGACACGTGGATGTGTCGTCAGAGTACAGTCTGGAGAAGACACGTGGTTGTGTCGTCAGAGTACAGTCTGATGAGGGACACGTGGATGTGTCGGCAAGGTACAGCCTGGTGAAGTCACGTGGATGTGTCGTCAGGGTACAGTCTGGTGAAGACACGTGGATGTGTCGTCAGAGTACAGTCTGGAGAAGACACGTGGTTGTGTCGTCAGAGTACAGTCTGATGAGGGACACGTGGATGTGTCGGCAAGGTACAGCCTGGTGAAGTCACGTGGATGTGTCGTCAGGGTACAGTCTGATGAAGACACGTGGATGTGTCGGCAGGGTACAGCCTGGTGAAGACACGTGGATGTGTCGTCAGGGTACAGTCTGATGAAGACACGTGGATGTGTCGGCAGGGTACAGCCTGGTGAAGACACGTGGATGTGTCGTCAGGGTACAGTCTGATGAGGGACACGTGGATGTGTCGGCAGGGTACAGCCTGGTGAAGTCACGTGGATGTGTCGTCAGGGTACAGTCTGATGAGGGACACGTGGATGTGTCGTCAGGGTACAGTCTGCTGAAGACACGTGGATGTGTCGTCAGAGTACAGTCTGGTGAAGACACGTGGATGTGTCGTCAGGGTACAGTCTGATGAAGACACGTGGATGTGTCGGCAAGGTACAGTCTGCTGAAGACACGTGGATGTGTCGTCAGGGTACAGTCTGGTGAAGACACGTGGATGTGTCGGAAAGGTACAGTCTGATGAAGACACGTGGATGTGTCGGCAAGGTACAGTCTGCTGAAGACACGTGGATGTGTCGGCAAGGTACAGTCTGATGAAGACACGTGGATGTGTCGGCAAGGTACAGTCTGCTGAAGACACGTGGATGTGTCGTCAGGGTACAGTCTGATGAAGACACGTGGATGTGTCGGCAAGGTACAGTCTGCTGAAGACACGTGGATGTGTCGGCAAGGTACAGTCTGCTGAAGACACGTGGATGTGTCGTCAGGGTACAGTCTGATGAAGACACGTGGATGTGTCGGCAGGGTACAGCCTGGTGAAGACACGTGGATGTGTCGTCAGGGTACAGTCTGGTGAAGACACGTGGATGTGTCGGCAAGGTACAGACTGGTGAAGACACGTGGATGTGTCGTCAGGGTACAGTCTGATGAAGACACGTGGATGTGTCGGCAAGGTACAGTCTGATGAAAACACGTGGATGTGTCATCATGGTACAGTCTGATGAAGACACGTGGATGTGTCGTCAGAGTACAGCCTGGTGAAGACACGTGGATGTGTCGTCAGAGTACAGCCTGGTGAAGACACGTGGATGTGTCGGCAAGGTACAGCCTGGTGAAGACACGTGGATGTGTCGGCAAGGTACAGTCTGGTGAAGACACGTGGATGAGTCGTCAGGGTACAGTCTGATGGAGACACGTGGATGTGTCGGCAAGGTACAGTCTGATGAAGACACGTGGATGTGTCGGCAAGGTACAGTCTGATGAAGACACGTGTATGTGTTGTCAGGGTACAGCGTGGTGAAGACACGTGGGTGTGTCGTCAGGGTACAGCCTGGTGAAGACACGTGGATGTGTCGGCAAGGTACAGCCTGGTGGAGACACGTGGATGTGTCGTCAGGGTACAGTCTGGTGAAGACACGTGGGTGTGTCGTCAGGGTACAGTCTGGTGAAGACACGTGGATGTTTCGGCAAGGTACAGTCTGGTGAAGACACGTGGATGTGTCGTCAGGGTACAGTCTGGTGAAGACACGTGGGTGTGTCGTCAGAGTACAGTCTGATGATGACACGTGGATGAGTCGTCAGGGTACAGTCTGATGAAGACACGTGGATATGTCGTCAGGGTACAGTCTGGTCAAGACACGTGGATGTGTCGTCAGAGTACAGCCTGGTGAAGACACGTGGATGTGTCGTCAGGGTACAGTCTGGTCAAGACACGTGGATGTGTCGTCAGGGTACAGCCTGGTGAAGACACGTGGATGTGTCGTCAGGGTACAGTCTGGTCAAGACACGTGGATGTGTCGGCAGGGTACAGCCTGGTGAAGACTCGTGGATGTGTCGTCAGGGTACAGCCTGGTGAAGACACGTGGATGTGTCGTCAGGGTACAGCCTGGTGAAGACACGTGGATGTGTCGTCAGGGTACAGCCTGGTGAAGACACGTGGATGTGTCGGCAGGGTACAGCGTGGTGAAGACTCGTGGATGTGTCGTCAGGGTACAGCCTGGTGAAGGCACGTGGATGTGTCGGCAGGGTGCAGCCTGGTGAAGACACGTGGATGTGTCGTCAGAGTACAGCCTAGTGAAGTCACGTGGATGTGTCGTCAGAGTACAGCCTGGTGAAGACTCGTGGTTGTGTCGTCAGGGTACAGCCTGGTGAAGACACGTGGATGTGTCGTCAGGGTACAGCCTGGTGAAGACTCGTGGATGTGTCGTCAGGGTACAGCCTGGTGAAGACACGTGGATGTGTCGTCAGGGTACAGCCTGGTGAAGACACGTGGATGTGTCGTCAGGGTACAGCCTGGTGAAGGCACGTGGATGTGTCGTCAGGGTACAGCCTGGTGAAGACTCGTGGATGTGTCGTCAGGGTACAGTCAGATGAGGGACACGTGGATGTGTCGTCAGAGTACAGCCTGGTGAAGACTCGTGGATGTGTCGTCAGGGTACAGCCTGGTGAAGGCACGTGGATGTGTCGTCAGGGTACAGCCTGGTGAAGACACGTGGATGTGTCGGCAGGTTACAGTCTTGTGAGGAACATAATGGTACTTCGATGGTCTTGAATCATACTGTTCTAAGTTCATTTCTTATAAAATATTAGCGAATATTTCATGCCCAGAAATATTCTGTAATTGTCAGGGAGGGAAGAGATCCATTTAAAACATCCGATATGAACAGAACCGTCTAGTTCCACGTCTATACTTCCTGCCAATGTCTGGAACATATTATTCAATTCCCAATTATGACTGTAGCAAGGTAAAGTCAGTCACAACATAGCTTAATAGTATATTAGATTTATCTGATGTTATGATTGTTTTTCTTCTTATAATTGAAGACCTCCCTGGAGTAAGGAAATTACCAACACATTCTTTAAAAGTGAGATGTAATTGGAAATAGTGTATATCTGGCACTCAAGCTGGTTTAGAGCCGTCCTCTAAGGTGTAAAAATGGAACATCGGTCAAGATGATGGATAGTGCTTGTGTTGTTCATGTATAACCCTGGCCAAGGACGAAATTACACCTATATTTTGAAATAATTTTTGGACATTTTTCTTGTTATGATTGGTGTTTTGTTATTAAACTCATATTATTTGCTATCATTCGGGGTCCATGTCCATGTAAATGATTTGTCTTCTGTTGTATACAAATTTAATATATCCATTGTATCACTCCCAATTCATACACCTTAAGTTATAACGGTATAGTTTTTAATTTATGAACCGATTTGTACTCCTGCATATGGAATTGGTTCAAGTAATGTGTACAATGAAATAGACCCCGAAAATAATTTTCGTCTGTCCAAAAAACTAGTGATTTGTTGGTTATCCGGGCAGACCTTCAATTTGAGCTCAACACTAACGTTAGTGGTAAACCTGAACGCCATTATTGACCTATCAAAGAATTGCAAAACATAAGAAAGCCTGACTTATGAGGAATAAAGTAATTATAAGATTCGTGTGGATGATTTAAGCATTCTCCTTCAAGACGTACTAAGCGGCGAAGTATCAAATACTTCTGTATTCTGCGATATACAATCCAACCAGCTATGACCTTAGTAACAAGCAATGGTATTGTTTATTGTGGCATCGAGGCATTTCACGTAGATCAGGAAATAATGTCGCAAGTGCACTAACAAAAACCGTAGAATTACGTTTGAAGGTAGAACAAAATAAAAATAAAAATTTATTGATCAGGTGCATGTATTCAACAAAATTAAAATACCCAAATGACTATTGCCTTAAATATTTTTTTAAAATGAACCACTAGAACACAAATACCATGAACCCGACCACAGTGTTATTGAAGAAGTCTGTTCAATGCATGCAGTTATAGAAATACACATTATAAATAGAGAACTCCAGAGTTCATTGTCCATGTCTAGGACTTATCTAAACCGCTGCTTAAATAAGGCATTCAAGGTTAGCCAAATGGTGCTAAATATTACTCTGATTTTACATCAATTGCTCTTTAAGTCGCAAAATTGATGAAGGAAAGCATTAAGTCAGTAACCAAATATTTCTCTTTAGAAGACAAAGAGGTCTGGACGTTTCCTAAAGTGAAAATGTTATCAATGTCGTCATAAAATGAGTGTGATGGGGTGATACAATTATTTGTTAACGTGAAGTGATATGAAACATAGTGCTATGGAGAGGTATTTCCGCCGCGTATGTTTGAGTTTATTAGATGAGCGAGTTTCGTAGCGTTGATTGAATGCTTTTCGAAGAGATTGGTTAGGCATACGAGCTGACTTGAGTTTAATTTGGTATCACATGGATAGCGGAATGTGTTTTACGAACACACGAGTAGGATTTTCGACAAGCTACTCGAACGATAATTAGATTGTGGGAGTATTGTCACCTGTACTGTAGATCAACTTGTAGCATTGCTAGATGTAGTAAGTTGGCGCTGTAGAAGTATTTTCCAGCAGGATGGAGTGGAGCCGATGCAACGCAGATCGTCTGGCATTTGATCGTTCACTTATTTATGACAGTAGTTGGTACCTTATTTCAGATGCAGCCATATGATGCCGTTGGTTGGATGGAGACATGCAGTTATTCATTTATGGAGCAATGATACTTTTATTATGCATTTGAAGGATTTTTTGTGTTTATCATGCGCCGTTAGAAAATTAAAGTTTTTATTCAGTTAGTTAGAAGGTTATAATGAAGTAATAGGAAAGTAGAGCAGGGAGGACAGGTTCGTCTAATAAATACGTTAGCAAATGAACAAACAAGATGAATGAATAGAAACTGAAATTGCTGATTTTCCATTATATTAATTTACATTTATTTAAGTGAATCAGTGTTGTGTAATGATGAGATTTTAATTTAATGACTGACAATTATTTTTCAAGATGGACTTGATTCTTTTAATGCGGTGCGATTGCATATTCAGTTGTTCAATTGTAGTCAGTTAATTTCATTTATTAAAATTATTATACTTCCAATTTCTCATTGCAATTTTCATTTATGCCTAATTTAAGTGAACTCATTATTTTGAGACTGATGTTGGATCATTACCAAGTTAATTATTGTTAGGATGTGACCGCTTTCTTTCCGAAGGGCCATGCCCTGAGTGGAGGATCATGTAAACCACTGAATTCTAGTCGAGCACATTATGAAATTTATTATCATCTTCTAACTAGGCGTCCCACGAACGGTCACAATACATACTAGCCATGATTCTAGACAAAATTATGCTTCAGTCCAACACAGTATTAGTTCAAGATACGTGTAGGATTCTACAGTATAACAACATCGAGAGAACGAGTAAGTAGGCAAGCTGCTCGACTGACTGGTAGAAAATTAGAAAAAAATGCAATATGAAGAGGAAATTAGAACTAAAGAAGACAAATTGAAGCAAGTATTCGTTTAGAGAAAGATGAATTAGGGATTGGAATAATTTACTAAGTGAGATTTTTAATACATTTCAGACTTGTTTGAAATTAAGAAATGTCTAGGTGAACAACTGGTAGGAAATCTGCCACCTGGGTGACTGCCTTAATGCACGTCATTGGTATTGATTGATTGATTGATTGATTGATTGATTGATTGATTGATTGATTGATTGATTGATTGATTGATTGATTGATTGATTGATTGATTGATTGATTGATTGATTGATTGATTGATTGATTGATTGATTGATTGATTGATTGATTGATTGATTGATTGATTGATTGATTGATTGATTGATTGATTGATTGATTGATTGATTGATTGATTGATTGATTGATTGATTGATTGATTGATTGAAATTTACGATCAGCCAAAGATTTTCGTCACGGTTCACAGAACTGGTTAACCAATCGGAAGCACAGGCCACCATTTCAAAACGTAATACTTACAAAATGCGATTTAATGTTATTTATAAAAGGTGGTCAAAATTGTTATATACTGTGTAATCATATCAGTCGTATTTTATAGATTGATGTTATTATCCCATAATCGTTCAGGAGGTTCTAGTTACCTTTTAGTGATCGTAAAAGTTGTCCCGACTAGTTCTTAAATATTAGTAGCAGTGTCTAGTAGTAGTAGGTTCTTTTTGGGGCGATGTGATTTTGTATAATATTCGAAGCGCTATCGATAGAGAACATCAAAAGAACAATGCCGTCCACATCTTGAATAAGAAGCATTTATTTGTTTGAAGGAAACTAATAAAGATAATGATAGTATGTTACTGAAACTGAACGATATAGAACCGGAGTGATGAAGGTGGGACTTAGAAGAACACTCCAATTATAACATTCAAGAGTATACTGTATTGTATTTACAACAAAATACAAGCACTTTACAAGGTGAAAATAATTACTTAATAAGTTTCATATTGTTAATTAGTTATAATAAGTCACTAAGAAGTACAAGAGCAAGTACATGGTGTTTGTAGATCTAGAAAAGGCATTTGATAATGTTGATTTGACCAATTTATGTGAGATTATGAATATGATCGGGATCAGATACTTCAAACAACGAACTGTCTAAAATCTGTATAAAAATTAGTCTGCAGTGGTAAGAATCGCGGGCTTTGAAAAAAGAATCAGCACAAGTCTGCACTTTATCAACCCTCCATCTTAATGTTTATATAGAACAGCCGGTAAAAGAGAACTAAGGGTTATTGGGAAGGGGAAACCCAATCCAAAAAGAGCAAATCAAACCCGGGATATTTGGAGATTATATTGTTATTTTCCGAGACTGTAGAAGATCTAGAGGAATTGCTAAATGGAATCGGCGGAGACTTGGAGAGAGTGTACAAGGTGAAGGTCCAAGACAAAAGTCCAAAGAAGTCAAGTGATGCAAAAAACATTAGATTAGGGAATGAAGTCTTAAAGTAAGTAGAAGAATACTTTAACTTCGGTAGTAAAATAACTAACGATGGCAGGGCAAGCAAGGAAGGTGTTTCATAATAAAAGGATTTGCTCAATTCGAATATTGAGATACCAAAAAAAGGCGCAACAGCTTTAAATGGCCTTGGCCTACCAAGCCACCGCTGCTCAGACCGAAGGCCTGAAGATTATGAGGTGTCGTGTGGTCAGCACGAGGAATCCTCTCGACCGCTCTCACCGCCAGATGGCTCTTCAATTGCAATCACGTAGGCTGATTGGACCTCGAACTAGCTCTGAGATCCTGGTAAAAATCGCTGAGCTGGCCGAGAATCAAACTAGGGGCCTCGCGGTTAGAGAGAGGCACCCTACACGAACATCATGCGGCCGGCTCGAACAGTGATATAAGGATTAGAGATATGTTTTTTAAGACTTCCGACTGGAGCGTGGGATTGTATGGAAGTGAAACAATGATGATAACTCGCTCAGAAAGGAAGAGAATATAAGCTTTTGAAATATGGTGTCACAGAAGAATGCCGAAGATGAAATGGGTATATCGCAGCACGAATGAAGAGATACTGAATCGAATTGGCGAGAGGATATTGATTTTGCTCCATTTTACCAGAAGAAGAGATAGAATGGTAGAACACATCTTAAGATACACAGGACGTGTTCAGTTGGTTTTTGAGGGAACTGTAGGTGGTGCGAATGGTAGAGATAGACCAAGGTATGAGCAAGAGAAGCAAGTAGCAGTTACGTAGAAATGAAAATGTTAGCATAGGATAGGGTGGATTTCAGAGCTGTATCAAAAAACAACAGCAACAACTTCAGAGTTTACTTCTCCTTGGTTGAATGATCAGGGGAGTTTCTCTCCGTTCTGAAGGCCTTGGATACCATCCGGACCGCGTCTGGGATTTTAATCATAAAGGGTTAATTCACTTGGCTCGTGGACAGGGATTTTTCGCCATTCCAAACATCCCCGCAACTCATGCATCACACATACAGTAACTCTGTCCACCCACCACCCTCGGAGGGTCTGCACCAGCTTAACCATAGACACACGAAATTAAATATTAAGTTAAATTTTCGTTATACCCACATTGGCATGTTGTTAACGCAGGAAAATATATGTGGCACTCCTACGTACGCATTATTGTTAAAACAATGGGCCCCGCAAGTAGCCTACCATTTTAAAGGTGATTTCTATATCATGTTCTTTATTAGATTTTTGCATTATTATTTAAAAATGTGCCCATTGTGTAGTAAAAGTGGAAGTGTACACAGTCCTCAGTCTCGGAACACGCATTTTTCAATCCAGTTTCTTAGCCGATAAAGTAGGGGGTCCGCAGACATAAAATTAAGCAATTTTCTCAATTGTGCCCAAAGTTGAAGAGCTAAATCGCCCACAAAGGTTAGTACTAGGAAGTTCTAGCAAACTTTAAAAAAAAAATTCGAAAATCACTTCGGGCCTGTTCCGGAAATAAAATAGTTTAACCCTAACCAAATTAACTTATTTACATAATTCTTTCTGCATTCCACAGTTCAATAACCTGATTTGTTGAAAATATCCACATCGAATGTACTTATAAGGGCTTAATTGACTCACATTAGCGCTCGTGGTGGTGCTTCAGTGAAACAAAGCATTGACTGACATCAGCGCTCGTAGTGGTAGAAAAAGGCCGCGGTAACGATGATTAAGGGAAGGATTGTGATGTTCAGGAATAAATAAAGAATATATTCTCAGACTTATATTTTATTTACGTAAAATTCATAGCTCACATTCCTAGGATCTTTCCAACATTGAGTTGCTTTCCTGAAGTGCTACAACTGTGGATTTGTCTATAAAATTATTTAGTCATTTTGTCCAATAAGTAAACAGTTTTATAACATGTATCTTACAGTAGCATTAGTGTCACCTGTCCTTGTATTACAAAACGCATTCAACATGAACCGATTGACTAAGAGAAGAATGAGTGACTGTGTGAATTGGTGAGTGAATGATTTCATGATTGAATTGTGCTCGGGTATGAATGAACCCTCGTGTTACGGATAACCATCAAATATTCAGAACTAAGAAACATAGACTAATATTTACAGCCCTAATAGAGAATAACACCAGCATCCTACTTAACTCAACAGCTGGAACAAAAGGCCAATAACATTGAGCCAAATTAATTCCAACATTTCCTTATTAATGAAAATGCAATCAGTTTACTTTAATATTTATTCTCCTACATTTGAACAAGATGGCAAAGACCGAGTTACCTTTCAGTGTTATAAAGTGATTTGTTATCTTTTTTCTCTTAAATTTCTTGTCGATATTTTGATTAGATAATTATGTTTCCACGATTTTGTTTTAAATATGTTAATTTTGCAAATATAATGGCTAACAGTTTTCACTCAGGCACCACTAACAGCTGTTTGTTTGAGTCATCAGCCCATACACTGATTTAATACAGCCCTCCAAGCCACCCTATCCTGTGCTAAACTTTTCATTTCCACGTAACTGCTGCATCCTACATCTGCTGTAATCGATTTGTCATATTAATACATTCGTCTACTCGTAAAATTCTTACCATCTACACTTCCTTCAAAAACCAACTGCACAAGTCCTTGGAGTGTTAAGATTTGCCATATCATTCTATCTCTCTTTCTGGTCAAATTACGCCAAATCAATCTTCTCACACCAATTCGATTCAGTATCTCTCCATTCGTGATTCGATCTACACCTCTCACCTTCAGCATTCTTCTGTAACACCACAATTCAAAAGCTTCTATTCTCTTGCTTTCTGAGCTAGTTATCGACCATGATTCACTTAAATACAATGTCACGTACCAGACGAAAGTCTACAAAACTCTCTTTCTAATTCCTATATCAATCTTAGAAGTAAGCATTTTTATTTTCTTAAGAAAGGCTTTCTGTGCTTGTGCTAGTCTCCATTTTATGTCCTCCTTACTTCTTCCATCGTTAGAACTATGCAAGTAAAAGAGTTCAAAGAAAGTCAGGAGTCTAGACTTTCAGGTGAATAATTTGACTATTTACGTACGGGAACTTGGTTATGTCAAAATTATGGAACGTTGAAGATCTGAATTGCAAAGATCAGAGAGACTGAAGTTAGGCCCACATCACTGTGTACAAAAGATGTGGTGGTGTTGGATCACACTTACAGAGTACTAACTCTTAGAATCCCGATTTGCACAACGGTGAACTTGGACAGCATAGAGCGAGTTTGACCGAAATGGCAGTGTTCCAATTACAATGCGGCATGAAATCCACAGTTAAATTAATGACGTGCGTAAAGAGCGTATCACGCGACTCATTTGGAAGATTAATTGGGTTTATTCTTGATTATTAAAGCTACTTAGGTCAAAGAGTTGGTGATCCATCAATCTCGGATGTTTGACGATGAAGGAGGGGGCGCATGTTTGTTGTGGGTGCGGCGCGTGGCTCCGGGAAAGAAGGAGCCGGAAGACCAGCTCCTCTGGCAAGGCTGCACTCGAGGAGAGATGATTGGATCTCCACCTTACCTTCTCCTACAATACTGAGTCCAGCGTAATGACCAAAAGCCCCCCCCCCCCCGTGTTGGTCAAGAGTAATTCCTTGACTGTCGTAACAGGTAACCATCATGGGCTCACATATCGACAGGCTGAATACGGGGCCATCGTCTATTTAGCTGAGTATGGCGTTTCATTCACTTATTTTTATCTGGCCATAGTTGTTGCTAAATATATGGCACACAGTAAAATAATAATGTGGACAAGAACAACATGGATACACAGTGACTTACATGATGTTCGCGTGTAATATTGTCGCTTGGAACTATTGAATAATCGGCCATTATAAGCTAAAATTTACCGTCTGAAGCACCAGAGTGAAGCTGCTATGTACTTTTGTAGTGAGTGTTGTTTTAAATCTGCGTTGTGGAGATTAGTGTTCATTAAAGGATCAATCGCATACCTATAACTTCATCTTGTTAGCTAACCGATAATGGCCGCCTCTGTTGATGGAGGTCGGCAAGTTTTTTCTAACTCAATGAATCTAAATAATGAAAATCAGCAAGTCTCAAGTAACCTCATGAATCGACAGAATAAAGAAAGCATAATTCCCACCCGTACCGGTGAACCAGGTAACCTCATGACAACCTCTATTACTGTTCCTAACACACTTAATCAATCTCCTAACAATCCAAGGTTACGTTACTCTGCAGCAATGCAATCCTACCCTACCAAAGATCAAACTATTGTTATTGAATCTTGCGATGGTATTAGTATCCGAGATTATATACTAGCAATTGGAAAAGTCACTAGCCCTAGTAACATCCGATTTGTCTCACGGATATCTAATGGAAGAATATGTATCTTCCTTGCAAGTCAAAAGTGTGTTGAAGAATTAATTTCAAAACATCTTAAGATTCTCATAAATAATGTCTCCTTGGAAATAAGACCTCTCCTAACTAAAACCAAACGAGTTATTCTATCCAATGTTTGCCCTGTGATTCCTAATATTGTTATTGAAGAAGAATTTCTCAAACTCGGCATTAAACCAATGTCAAAGATATCACCTATTAGAGCAGGTTTAACAGTCCCCGGATTTTCTCACATTCTCAGTTTTCGGAGACAGATTTATATTCAAAATGAAGACTTTAACAAACTTCCATACTCACTCCAAATCGAATATGAGGGTACCAATTACTGGATTTATTTATCCTCTGACACACCCAACTGCTTTCGTTGTAAAACTGAGGGGCACTTAACTAGAAACTGTCCTGATAATGATGAAATAATAAATGAAGGCTCCTCATTAAATCAAAACAGTCATTCTCGTGGCAAGATCAATCTAACAGAATTTCCCCAACTAGTAGAGGATACACAAAAAATTAAAACAAACTGTCAAGAAAATATTACCTGTACTCCCTCACAAACTACTGTTCAGACAACTGCTACATCTACATCTCTTCAGTGTTCTCAAAATCAAAACTGTGGGCCTTTACCCTCAGTCGAAACGACTCTAACCTCTCATTTGGAATGCCCTCAAAACCCCTCATGTGTTCATCTTGCTGGATCGAAGAGACCAATATCACTATCTAGCAGTGAAACTACAGGCAGAAAAGACCGTGATTTTAAGGAACCTCCCCTAACAACTGAACCTAAGACAAGTGGACAGACGGGCAAACACAAGACAAAACAAATTTACAAGAAACCAAAGACAGAAAAAGAAAGCACAACTATTAGTGATATGCTGAGGCCAATTAAGCAATTTCTAGAAGCCAATCCTCAGTCCTTTCCCCTCAATTACTTACAATTCCAATCCTTTAAAAAAATGGAGTTAATGACATTGCAGCAATAGCTTCCAATTACACCCAAGATCTAGAGGGTTTAGCCCAAGCCCTTCAAAAACTATATCCATACTACACTGAAAAATCCATTAAGAACAGGAGTACTCGAATAGTCAAGAAACTGCTTAAGGCTAGCAGTGAAAACCGAGGTGAAGCAATTAACAGTTTAGTTCCAGATTACTCCAGCGATGACTCTACTTCCTTCACATAATGATGATAAAATTCCTTCTACACTTCTTTGTCATTCTTATGACTATATCATTACTTCAATGGAACCTCAACAGTTTTCGATCACAGCGAGACTATTTACAACTTTTACTAAATAAACATCAGCCTTCAGTTGTCTGTCTACAAGAAACTAACTTTAGAGACAATTTTGTTTCCCATTTAAGACAGTTCAATATACATTATAAAAACCGAATTAATCCAAATCATGCAAGTGGAGGCGTAGCCACCTATGTTAAAAATAATTTACACCATCAAGAGGTTCCTTTAACTACTGATTTAGAAGCAGTCGCAGTTTTATTATACCTACCACAAGCTATATGTGTATGTAATGTTTATTTACCTACGAATAATACATCTCACGCTGATGATTTAAGAAACCTAATACACCAACTCCCCAAACCCTTCATTTTGATGGGTGATTTTAATAGCCACAACAGTTTATGGGGTAGTCGCAATACTTATGCAAGGGGGAAAGAAATAGAGAAGATACTAGATGAATTTACTCTAGTATTATTGAACTCAACTGCTCCAACTCGTTTTGATATAGCACAGGGAACGTACAGTAGCATAGATTTAACTATATGTACGCCAGACATAGCTGCACTATTTAATTGGTCCATTTATTCAACTCTACAAAGAAGTGACCACTTCCCCATCATAATTAATGTTGATCAAAGTTCTCCAGACAACACATCAAAACTCCAATACTGTAAATGGAATTTAAGTAAGGCAAATTAGCAATCATTTAGAAAGATTGTAAATAACTATATAAATGATCTAACTCCAACAAATAAATTTCCTTCTAAGCACATCAATGATATTGTTCAAGACTTCACTAAAGTAATAATTAAATCTGCTGACCACAGCATCCCCAAAACAGCTCCTATGCCCTTCAAGCAAACGGTTCCCTGGTGGAATGACTCCTGTAAAGAGGCTAAGAGATCCAGTCGCTGGGTCAATTGTAAATGAACCTCAACAAATAGCTGATCAACTGGCTAAATCATTTTCAAAAATCTCTAGTGATAACAATTATGAACCCGATTTTCTTCGCATGAAAACAACTCGAGATCCAATAGACTTAAGTGAAACTGTACCTACACCGAAATATGCTTATAATGATACTTTACAGTTACAAGAAATGGTTACAGAACTCAACAAACGCGGCAGATCTAGTCCTGGCCCAGACACCATTCCATATGAATTTTTAAAACAGCTTCCACATAGTGCACTCAATTATCTACTTGCTATTTTCAACTATATATGGAGTTCCAAACTATTTCCAGATCAATGGCGCTGTGCTATTGTAGTGCCTATACTCAAACCAGGAAGGGACATTTTGATCCCAGATAATTATCGTCCCATCGCCTTGACAAATACAATGTGTAAGCTACTGGAGAAAATTGTTAACAAGAGATTACGCTGGTATTTGGAACATATACACTTTTTTAGTGATACACAAAATGGTTTTCGTCAAGCACGTTCAACAACAGATACTCTGATATGTTTAGAATCAGAAATCCGAGAAGCTTTCCTAAATAATCAGCACCTCATAGCTGTTAGTTTAGACATTGAAAAGGCATATGACATGGTGTGGAAAGACTATGTAATTGAAACACTGATGAAATATAATATTTATGGAAACATGCTTCACTTCATTTATAATTTCCTTAAAGATCGCCGAATTCAAGTCAGGACAAATGGAACTCTTTCACATGAAGTAACCATTGACAATGGAGTTCCCCAAGGATCAGTCATCAGTGTCACATTATTCCTCGTTGCAATAAATGGCATTGTCTCCAACATTCACCTACCAGTAAAGGCTTGCCTTTTTGCCGATGATTTGACTATACTAAGTGCAGGAAGAAATAAATTAACTACTCAACAGTTACTTCAAGAATCAATTGATAATATCCAAAAATGGGCTAAAGTTTCAGGGTTCAAATTTTCCAAAACTAAAACCAAATGCATACTCTTCTCCAAATGTAAACATACTGTACAAGACCCGGAGCTCTACATGGACAATCACAAAATTGAAACAGTAACAAACATGAAAATCTTAGGAGTTTTATTCGACACTACGTTAAGTTGGATACCTCACCTGAAAAACCTTAAAGATGACTGCTTGCGAAGGCTGAACATAATGAAGATCCTGGCAGCAAAGAACTGGGGGGCAGACCGCCAAGTGCTAATGAACACGTACAAAGCCATTATTAGGGCTAAATTAGAATATGGCAGCATTGTATACAATTCCGCAAGAATGTCTTCACTCAAAATCCTTGATTCCATCCAGTCCTCAGCTCTTCGAATTGCTCTAGGAGCCTTCCGTACCAGTCCAGTAGCCAGCGTTCAAATAGAAGCAAATGAACCACCACTCACAATTAGACGTAAACAACTAAGTTTGACTTACGCGCTCAAGGTAGCAACTATGAGTGAATCAAGAATTAAGTTGTATGCTTTTCCTAACAAGCATCAAGGTACACTCATTAAATCAGGATCACAACCACAGCCTTTCAATGTCAGAATAGCCAAGTTTCTTGAAGAACTAAATTTAAATATCCCTCCAATACTCCTTACAGACAACTCTCTTAATGTCCCACCATGGACTATTACCCTTCCAAAAATTAAGTTTGAAATAAATTACAGTGTCAAAGATGAAACTGACAGATCTCACTACCATCAATTATTTCTTGAAATTTCTAATAAATACCCAAGGCACACTGCAATCTATACTGATGGATCAAAATGTGAGGAAAGAAATGGATGTGGGATTATATATCCTGAACGTACCATGCTATACCGATTGCCTGATTGCCTGACTACTATACAGTCTTCTCTAATGAGCTGTACGAAATAAAGCAGGCTATGCTATATATTTTGAAAACCAGCACCTGTAATAACTCCATCACTTTTTCTGATTCAAAAAGTGTATTAAACGCAATAGAAAGTCCATCATCGAAACACATCCTTGTACAAGAAATAGAACTGTTGTTTAACAACATCATGAAAGAAGGCAAACAAGTCATCCTTGTGTGGATACCCTCTCATAGAGGTATTCAAGGCAATGAATCTGCTGATCAAGCAGCTAAAGACGCTACTTACCTCCCGCTAGGCGATCTAACAATAGCTACCCCTCACACTGACATTATTGCCTATGCTAAAACAAAATTATACCAACAGTGGAAGATAAACTGGCTTCAAACTTCGAGGAGCAAACTCCACGAAGTAACAACGGAATCTACAGTACAACACTATCTTCACAACCTTCACAGGCAAGATCAAGTCCTAATAACAAGAATACGGATTGGCCACTCCAAGATAAGTCACAGCTACCTCCTTGAGAAGGAACTGCCTCCCATCTGTACAACATGCAATAGTGTGTTGACTGTGAAGCACATCATTACAGACTGTTCACTGTATGACAAATGGCGCCAGTACCACGGTATACCTAAGGATATTAAGGGGACACACTCATGTCCTGCACTGTGCAAAAAAATTATCAAGTTTTTCAAAGACACTGGTCAGTATTCAAAAATTTAACTGTTCATTTTAAAATACCACTTTTATATTGTTTTCATTTTTCGCCCTACTGTAATTGAATGTAAATTCTACAGTTAGAAGTCACGATAAGACCTTAGGGTTAAAGTGACTCTAAATTATCTTATTAAAAAAATATTGGATACACATAGAGTATTTATACAATTCATAAATCAATATCCTAGCTACATAGTTACTACACTGAGTGACCTGAATCCCTGACGTTGCCAAAAATTCTCTTAAAGAACGCTCAAGTACAATATGACTAGCACAGCCAAATGTGGAAGATGCCAACTTCCTCCAATTTTATACATACCATGGAGGTCTGAAGCCCATATAAGTCACTGGTCAGACCCAAAATAGAGTACGAGCACTGCAACAATTTATTCTGTAAGACCCATATTGCGAAAATTAAGCTTTTTACAAAATAAAATTATGTAAGGTATGGATGGATGGTCAGACAATGTTACCTAGTAACCGTGCAGGCTGTTATGTAATGTATGCATGAATGGCCAGACAGTGTTACCTAGTAACCGTGCAGGTTGTGATATAAGGTACAGATGTATGGTCAGATAATGTTACCTAGCAAGCGTACAGGCTGTAATATAAGCTATGGATGGATGGCCGGACAATGTTACCTAGTAACCGTCCAGGCTGTAATGTAAGCTATGGATGGATGGACAGACAATGTTACCTAGTAACCGTGCAGGCAGTGATGTAAGATTTAGGTGGATGGTCAGGCAATATTACCTAGTAACCGTGCAACCTGTGATGTACTGTATGGATGGTCAGACAATGTTATCTAGTAACCGTGCAGCCTGTGATGTACGTATGGATGGTCAGATAATGTTATCTAGTAACCGTGCAGCCTGTGATGTACGTATGGATGGTCAGATAATTTCACCTAGCAACGTGCAGGCAGTGATGTAAAGTACGGATGGATGGTCAGACAATGTTACCTAGTAACCGTGCAGGCTGTAATGTAAGGTATGGATGGATGGTCAGACAATGTTACCTAGTAACCGTGCAGGCTGTGATGTAATGTATGGATAAATGGCCAGACAATGTTACCTAGTAACCGTGCAGGCTGTAATGTAAGGTATGGATGGATGGTCAGACAATGTTACCTAGTAACCGTGCAGGCTGTGATGTAATGTATGGATAAATGGCCACACAATGTTACCCAGTAATCGTGCAGGCTGTAATGTAAGGTATGGATGGATGGTCAGACAATGTTACCTAGTAACCGTTCAGGCTGTAATATAAGGTACAGATGGATGGTCAGACAATGATACCTAGTAACCGTTCAGGCTGTAATATAAGGTACAGATGGATGGTCAGACAATGATACCTAGTAACCGTTCATGCTGTAATGTAAGGTACAGATGGATGGCCAGACAATGTTACCTAGTAACCGTGCAGCCTGTGATGTAAGGTACAGATGTATGGTCAGATAATGTTACCTAGCAAGCGTACAGGCTGTAATATAAGCTATGGATGGATGGCCGGACAATGTTACCTAGTAACCGTGCAGGCTGTGATGTAATGTATGGATGAATGGCCAGACAGTGTTACCTAGTAACCGTGCAGGCTGTGATATAAGGTACAGATGTATGGTCAGACAATGTTACCTAGCAAGCGTACAGGCTGTAATATAAGCTATGGATGGATGGCCGGACAATGTTACCTAGTAACCGTTCAGGCTGTAATGTAAGCTATGGATGGATGGACAGACAATGTTACCTAGTAACCGTGCAGGCAGTGATGTAAGATTTAGGTGGATGGTCAGACAATGTTACCTAGTAACCGTGCAGCCTGTGATGTACGGTATGGATGGTCAGACAATGTTACCTAGTAACCGTGCAGCCTGTAATGTAAGGTATGGATGGATGGTCAGATAATTTCACCTAGCAACGTGCAGGCAGTGATGTAAAGTACGGATGGATGGTCAGACAATGTTACCTGGCAAACGTACAGGCTATAATGTAAGCTATGGATGGATGGCCAGACAATGTTACCTAGTAACCGTGCAGGCTATGATGTAAGGTTTAGATGGATGGTCAGACAATGTTACCTAGTAACCGTGCAGCCTGTGATGTAAGGTATGAATGGTCAGACAATGTTACCTAGTAACCGTGCAGGCTGTAATGTATGGTATGGATGGATGTTCAGATAATTTCACCTAGCAACGTGCAGGCAGTGATGTAAGATATGGATGGATGGTCAGACAATGTTACCTGGCAAACGTACGGGCTGTAAAGTAAGCTATGGATGGTTGGCCAGACAATGTTACCTGGTAACCGTGCAGGCTGTGATGTAATGTATGTATGGATGGTCAGACAATGTTACCTGGCAACCGTACAGACTGTAATGTAAGCAATGGACGGATGGCCAGACAATTTTACCTAGTAACCGTGCTGGCAGTGACGTGGGAATTAGATGGATGGTCAGACAATGTAAAGGTGCGTACACACTTGCGAGCATCTTGCGAGCCCAGCGGCTCATGAGCCGCTCACACTACCGTGCTCGCATGTTTGTACGGGGTACTGAGCGTAAAGCGAGCATGTTGTGAGCCGCTCACTGCGAGCCGACTGGAGTCGGTTTTCTAGGCGAACACAAGGGAATGCTCGCGCTCAGTTTGGACGGCCAGGGAACGTGCTCACAAGTGTGTACGGCGAGAGTGAGCACTCCGCGAGCATAGCTCCCTGGTCGGATGAAGATGTGCTTACGCTAATAGACACTTATCCAACACATTCTGTTTTATGGGACCCGAAAAATGGCGATCACTTGACAAACAATGTGAAAGAGGATGCATGGCGGGATATTGGTACAACAATTGGACGACCCGCCGATGTATGTAAGAAGAAAATTATTTCTTTGATGGGATCACACCGGAGGAAAAGGAGGAAAGAGAAAAGCAGTCGCACTGCTGGAAAATGTAAGTTCAGGTGTTTAAATAAAATGAAGCTTCAACTTCCTTTTGTACTTGATGTATTCATTTATTATCTTTTTAAAGCAACAATTGTAGTAAACAGGTAATGATATAATAACCAATAAATATCAAAAGTGAACACAGGTTGCAGTTCAAGAGGTAGTATCTATAAAATACCTTATTCAGTCATACACATTTTGTACAATTAATTTTTTTTAAAGGAGCTACGGAAATTTACAAAAGCTGATTATTTGCGTATGAAGCTTCGGGGTTCATCAATGAAAGTATTAAACAAAGACAGACGCTAAACACAGAGATTATTTTTCCTATTCTTTATATTTTTCAAGCTAACGTATTTAGGCATTGCAGAGCTCCTTCTTTCGTGCAATAGTCAGCTATTTCATCTCTAATGTTGTTTACGTAAGCAGATCTCCTAGGAACATTTCGTAGCTGTGTCATGGAAGTCATTTCTTCATTGTGTTTCCATGTTCCTTCAATAATCTCTCCGTTCGCTTCATGGTCTAGTGAACCGGATGGTGTGTATGAGTTAGGGGAATGAATCCTCAGTTAATTATGCAAAACTACTACAGACATAACAATGATTTCGGCTTTGCGGGGCTCCAAAAGCATTGGTTTTCCTAAAACTCCAAACACTGAACTTGATATAGGAAAGGTATTTTCCACTACTCGTCGAGCTCTGCTCAATCGATAGTTGAAGATTCTCTTGTAAGTTCCAAAGACATGATATCCCGGGTATGGTTTCATAACATTTTCGCTGATTGCAAATGCACTCACCTACGAAAAAGTACGGCAACTTCATTTGACGACCCGGAAGTTCTTCTGGTAATGGCAGACATCGTTGCATGGAATTCACAGACTGATCCTGCGAGCAAATGGCGAGCAAATGGCTCAAGCAGTGCTCGCGAGCCGCTCGGACATTTCATATTTTCCATGAGCGGCTCATGAGCCGCTCGGCTCGCAAGATGCTCGCAAGTATGTACGCACCATTACCTGTAAACGTGCAGGCTGTGATGTAAGGTACGGATGAATGGTCAGACAATGTTACCTAGTAACCGTGCAGCCTGTGATGTAAAGTATGGATGACCAGGAAATGTTACCTAGCACACGTGCAGGCTGTGGTGTAAGGTATGGATGAATGGTCAGACAATGTTACCTAGTAACCGTGCAGGCTGTGATGTAAGGTACGGATGAATGGTCAGACAATGTTACCTACTAACCGTGCAGGCTGTGATGTAAAGTATGGATGACCAGGAAATGTTACCTAGCACACGTGCAGGCTGTGGTGTAAGGTATGGATGAATGGTCAGACAATGTTACCTAGTAACCGTGCAGGCTGTGATGTAAGGTACGGATGAATGGTCAGGCAATGTTACCTAGTAACCGTGCAGGCTGTGATGTAAGGTACGGATGAATGGTCAGACAATGTTACCTAGTAACCGTGCAGGCTGTGATGTAAGGTATGGATGAATGGTCAGACAATGTTACCTAGTAACCGTGCAGGCTGTGATGTAAGGTACGGATGAATGGTCAGACAATGTTACCTAGTAACCGTGCAGGCTGTGATGTAAGGTATGGATGAATGGTCAGACAATGTTACCTAGTAACCGTGCAGGCTGTGATGTAAGGTATGGATGAATGGTCAGACAATGTTACCTAGTAACCGTGCAGGCTGTGATGTAAAGTATGGATGACCAGGAAATGTTACCTAGCACACGTGCAGGCTGTGATGTAAGGTATGGATGAATGGTCAGACAATGTTACCTAGTAACCGTGCAGGCTGTGATGTAAGGTATGGATGAATGGTCAGACAATGTTACCTAGTAACCGTGCAGACTGTGATGTAAGGTATGGATGAATGGTCAGACAATGTTACCTAGTAACCGTGCAGGCTGTGATGTAAGGTATGGATGACCAGGAAATGTTACCTAGCACACGTGTAGGCTCTGATGTAATTTATGGAATAATGGCCAGATAATATTACCTGGCATCCGTACAAGCGGTGATGTGAGGTACGGATGGATGGCCGGACAATGTTACCTAGCACCATTCAGGCTACATATATCTTATGCCTTGTTGCTATGTGAAATTAGCTGCCGTTGATGGATGGCCACGACCTGGAGGAATATTTACTATAATTCGATTTTCGCAAAGGTCAACTGCGTTAGACCTATCTGTGTCGGTGCGATGTATAGCAGGTTGCAAAAAATGTCGCAAAAGGAAAAGTGTTTCCTTTGTCTTTTTTTTTTTTTTTAGGAAAGTCTACGTGCGGAGATCTGATACAACACTGTGTGACTCTACATGCTACATGTTCTAGGTACTTACAAGCTAATTTCTTTAGGACTCTGCATTCTGCTTCATTGTTCGTCCCTTCATTAACTGAGGTCATTTGTCTTTTAAATTTACTCCCCTGTGGGTGGGGGCGGTATCCGCTGCCTGTCGTAAAAGGCGACTAAAGGTGGCTCCAGGGGCTCTCAACTTGGAAGCGTGAGTTGGCGACCACGGGGACCATAGCTCAGCCCTGCGATTGCTTCTACTTACTTGTGCCAGGCTGCTCATTTTTATCTATCGTATCCTACCCCTCTTGGTCAACTCTTGTACTTTTCCGACCCCGACGCTATTAGGTTGGCGAGGGCTAGGGAGTCTTTCAACTTCACGCCCTTCGTGGCTACTGCCTTCTTTTGGCCGATACCTTCAATTTTCGAAGTGTCGGATCCCTTCCACTTTTCCTCTCTGATTATTTATCGTATGGCATATATATATATATATATGGGATGGGCACACCTTATAAAAGATTGCCCTATGACAAAGGAAATACGAGAAAAATTCATAGACGATGAGGATGTAAAGAAAATTGAGAACGAAAAACAGTTGTATACAATTGTAAAGTTATTGAACAGAGAATGGATGCACCCGGAGAGAACTGCAAAATTATTTAACATTATTAGGGGAAGGTGGAGCAGGAAATTGAAGGAAGGAAAGGATGTGATACATGTCAGCCAGGAACCAAATTGTGCCTAAGGTAACCTAGACAATATAACTCCGTTGAAGTCCAGAGCCATTAGGTACATAGGTTTAAGGGATAGCATGGAACTACCTCGTTACAGTAGTTCTACTAGTTTTATGTATTGTCGAGTAATAATTTCCGTTTTCTCTCTTTTCTTAACAGCCAGCAAAGGCAATATCATCTTTGATAATCTGAAAAGATATCACTATAAATAGATGTTTTGGTTTTTTTCTGCCATAATACTATATATGAATGGAACTCCAACATTCAGTTTATAGTATTCTTTCTCTGTTTCAACATTCAGTTTATAGTATTCTTTCTCTGTTCAATTTCTATGCACCTGCTTTATATGAACATTCATTGCATGTACTAATTATTAACACTATTCACAACAGTTATTTAAGTTACTCCTTCAAATTTTGTATACGGCATGTATCACAAATTATGAAATTATGAAACGATTACAATAAATAATACCCTCTCCCTAATCTATGATTTTCGAGATTAAGGGAGACGGGTCCCTTGAATCTTGAATCTTGTATGGCATATATACATGAACAGTGCAATAAATTACAGGTTTATATCTATTTTATTTAGATAGGTAATCGTCTCAGGCGTCGCCAGGAAAAATTCACTCGTTTCTCCATTGAAACATCTCAGTGGGCATTGTTGTGTGATGTGTTTCACAGTTTGCCTCTCAGCAAAACAGTCGCAGCAGGATGATGACTTTTTCCTCCATTTATACAGCAGATCTGCACACACACCATGGTTAGTCCGGATCCGGTTTAACTTGGACCATAATTTCCGAGGTATTTCAAAGCCTGATATATCTAAGGATTCTGCTGAAACAAATTGTCTCCATTCATTAGACCATCTCTCAGTCAGATTGAAATGTCTGGCTATAAGGTTCTCCGCCATACAGATGGGTGGACGTCTTTACTTAAGTCTGTCTATATGTAGGTGGGGATATCCTCATGAATGGACAATCTTTGATTATTCTGGATCTTATTGTATTCATTCATCAGGGAGGTGCATCTACGGAGGAGGGGTGGAGGAATGTGGCTTAGTACGGGCAACCAATGAATTGGAGTTGATCTGATCGTGCCAGTGATCATTCTCATTGTGTCATTCAACTTAACATCTTTTCTCTTCACATGAGGACTGTTCATCCAGACGGGGGCACAATACTCCGCAGTAGAGCTGAGCAGCGTAGAGTAGTTGCACTTGCACCCCAAGAAGAACTACACAGTTTTCGGATTATGTTGTTACGTGTCTGAATCTTGGCAGCGCTCTTTCTCAGATGTTCTTGGAATGACAGTGTTCTGTCGAGTGTTACACCTAGATATCTGGGGTGTCTATTGTGGCGGAGGAGAGTGTTATCGAAGTATACTTTGAGGTCCCTTGAAGCCATTCGGTTGTTCAGATGAAAACGAAAAACTTCTGTTTTACTCATACTTGGTTTAAGTCTCCATTTTCGAAAGTATTCCTAGAACAGAGAGATCTTTTGTCAACGTTTCTTCTGTCTGCTCGAAGCATACGTCTTTAGTGGCAAGAGCCCAGTCGTCTGCATACCCAAATTTCCTGGATCTTGTGGATGGTATATCTGAGATGTATAAACTGAACAAATGTGGGGCAAGCACTAAACCTTGCGGGAGTCCATTATTTAGTTTTCTGGGTTTACTGATTTCATCCCCCATGACTACACGAAATGTTCTGTCACTCAGCATGTTATTTATAAGATGAGCCAGACTCCTACATGGAATCACTTTAAGGAGTTTGCTGATTACACATTCCCTCCAAACTGTGTCGTAAGCTGCCTTTAAGTCAATAAATGCTACTGAAGTCTTTAGTCCTTGCTGGAATCCTGCTTCAATGAAGGTAGTTAGTGAGAAGAGTTGGTCAGCACAGCTTATTTGTGGCCTGAATCCTGCTTGTTCAATAGGGATCGTATCCAACACTCTTGTAGCAATTCTATTCAAGATTAAACCTTTCAAGTGATTTATAGCATACACTAAGCAATGCTATTGGTATATAGCTCTCTGGTGCATCATTAGGCTTTCCTGGCTTTAGGATTGCAATTATCTTACTCATTTTAAATAAGTGAGGTAGATTACCTGTTCTAAGAATGTAGGTTAGAAACCTAGATAACAATAATTTCGTATATGCTCCACAATTAATTAGAAACTCAGGATGAATCCCACCGAATCCCGGTGCTTTACCAGTTTTTATGTCTTTTAAAGCTGCCTCAATATCTTGCACACTAAATGGTCTAGTGTGTTCCGAATCGAGGGGGGGGGGGGTTTGTGGACTTAAGACTGTTTGTTCCTTGTATGATTTCTGTCTCTCGGTGATTTAGACATATCAACTATATGAGCTGCAATTTTGTTTGGAGTGACTGCAGAACTTTTACGAAAGGTGGGAGTGGCCGCACTAAGCTGACCATGCCTTTCTGCTCGATTCTCTGAAATTCATAGATGTTACAGTTTCTGTCTCTCTGATTAATGTTGTATACAGTATGGTTGCCTAGAAGTACTTCCTCTTAAAACAACAATAACCACCACCACCTCTTTTCGATTTACACACGGTTTCAGAAAAATATCCTCCACCGAGTTCGGACCGAGGAAAGTTGGAATCGTGAAACCGCTGAAGACTCTAGTGATGAAGAAACGATTGAAGAGTCTGTACAGTAGCAGTGACCGCGGGTTTGGCTCTGCTTTATACTGTGCGACTTCGCTTCTCAAAAACAAGGCTCCTTTATTGAGATATAATTTCATATTTCTTTAAACTCGGTAATATTAGCCCTACTGTTTTTGTATGCATTAAACATTTATTCATGCCATATATTTTGATTTGTTCTTATTGCCGTGCAATCCGATATTTTTTGTTTTTTAATTTGAGGCAGCTTCAACCCAAATCAGGTCGTATTACCGAGGATATACTGTTCTATTTCTCTTCTTGAATGAGTCCGCTAGAATATATTGGCCGTGATAGAAGAGATTGAACAGGTGGAAAGCCTTTGTTACCTGGGAAGTGTTGTTCCAAGAATGGAAGGGCGACAGAGGATGTTGAGCCTTCGCTCAGCTTCGACCAGTGTGGAGATCTTGTGATATATTATTGAAGAAAATGCTTAGGATCTATTTCATCCAGTTCTCTTTTACGGGTGTGAGACGTGCAAAAAGAGTTCAGACCTTCATCAATAAGTACCGGGATTTCGCTGGAAGTGCTTTGGCAGCTCACCGAACAAAGGAGAGCTGAGGCAGTCATAAAAGAAAGAAATGGAGATGGATTGTACACACTTTGAGAAGAGGCTCGGAACATATTCCAAAGCATGTGCTCGAATGGAACCCTGAAGGAGCAAGGCGGAGATGTGGACCAAGGACGACCTGGGGCAGGACAATTGAAGCAGAGGTGACAGCCATTGTGTACTCTTGGATTAGCATCGAAAGCTCTAACATGTGCACTAAGCTCCACACCTGAGTGAAAGTACGTAAGTAAAGGAATTCCGAAAAGTGCGTAGTAGATTTTTACTACACAACCTAAACTGTTTAAACAATACCTTTCAGTAGAGCCCGGTATTTCGAGATTCCGTGTAACACGAGGCGCCTTGCGAAAAGGAATTCTTTACAAAATATCTGCATGACGTCGTTGGTCATCTCTTCTGATGCGCTTGGTGCACGATATACATTAATACTGCTACTACCCTGAGGTACAGAGTAATGTATTATTCTAAGGTTTCCTAAACTGACTGGATTTCTTCTTTTCGGTGTATTATAGTTTGGAAGTGAGCCCAGCAGCATACTTTTACCTCAAAGTATTTCCCTGTCTGCTGCGGTTTGTGTGTGTTACAGCGGCTGCAGTGACCAGCTTCTTCGGGCAGTAACCTGAAGTGCCAAATTGGGAGGCACACTGTGTGCCTTGGGCGTCAACATCCAGCACCACTATCCTGCGGGGAACATCCTATTGGTGGCAGGTGGACTGGACGGTGTCTCACCCTGGCTTATTTGGTGCAAGAGATCACTGAACTGCATCTCACTTAGGTGTCGGGTTTGGACTGACATTGAATGGAGGCTGGCGGCAAACGACCGTGTCGGCAGCCGCATCATCAGCAAGAACCTGTGGCCTAGCTGTGCTGTGACTGTTGTGGGAAAGTAGAGCAAAAGTGTTAGCAACAAGTGAGAAGTTTTGGTATTCCTAGAATTTGGAAGAAAGTATGGTGTACATGATTTGGTGGACAGACTACAAATTGTCGAATCATCTGTGAAAGAAGGCATTTTGAAGTGCAATGTGACAATCCATGTGGATTTTGTGATATTTATTCAAGAGGTGGATCTATATTATTTTTTAAAATTATGTGACAGTTTGTGTTGGTTGGTTATCGCAAAGGTTACTTCAAGAAATCTTGTGTGTTAAAGTAATGTACCTTTAATATTGGTACTGTGTGAAAACGTTCTATCGCTTGCTCCCCAGTGATGTTATATTATTGGTCGAGCAGGGCCCGACTTTCGGGGGGAGGAAGATGTTACAAGTGAACTATGTAGGATGAGTGGAATGTAATTTTTTTAAGACTTTATTGGAACAACTATTTCAAGAAGTTTGGACTTTTCTCCGTACATGTCTCTATTAAAGAACTGATGTCATGCAGTCGGGTGCAAAGTGAAATTTAAAGAAATTTTGTGTCCATAGGTTTTCTGAACTGAAATGTGTTTGATACTTGAAGGTTTGCAACACTTCTACTCATCTCGCCAACTTTGGATTCTGGCCGATCAAAAATTTTGTGTATTTATTTTTCTGTCAATCGTAGGCTTCTTGTAACTTTTTGACTGTCGAAAGAAAATGAGAGGGCGTGTCTGGTTTTAGTCGAGAGCCTTCTCGACCTTTCCTCTCGGGTATAAAAGATGACGCCTTTTCGAGTTAATTTGTCTTATTGATCGTCGTGCTAGTGAAAGTGTGTGCTAAGAGAGGAGGCAGGACCTCATCCGCCGGCGAGCAGAACATCATCTAAGGTAATGGCCACCACATTTCTAACTCTGTGGTATCTCCTGCCAGGTAAACTGGAAGGGAATATTCCGATCTTTAATTATGAAACAGTCCATTTCCTAAGATGTAATGTTCTCTTTCTTCTCATGTAAACATTCTGAACACTCTGAACTTGTATTTGAGGTGACTGTGTTTCTGTAACCGTAACTTGCTTGTCCATCTAGTCACATCGGTAGCCTCTGCATCATCGGGCCAGAGCAAGTGTTCGCCTCCATACATTTCTGATTTTTAGGGCCACTGATCGAACCTGTTGATTTCCACCAAGGCCCGGTAAAATGGGTACTCGATACCCGCGTATAAACTTGAAAGGTAATTAATATGATCTTGTAAATTGTAGGTTGTGCCTACAGAGGCGTGTAATTGTAAGTTTCGGTAAAGCTGTAGAAGAGAATCTTTAAAATCCTCCGTCAAAACAACACTGCATCTTGCTCAAGCAGGGCAACCAACTACTAAAACAGATATTTCTCTTCAAGGCATGCCAAGCCACAACCTTCTAGAGCGAATAGTCCCTGAGATATGTGTTGCACAAAACGTGTCTTGAAATACAACTAGATCAAAATTATTTGAAACAGTAGATGTTCAAGAATTTGAAAGTAACAAGTAGCACATTAAACAGAATGATTCACACTTTAATAAAATGTAAAGAAGTGAAAGGGTCAACATTTTAGAACTTCCCTTAATGAATAGAATACTCTTCACATACGACCACAAACCGGGGCGAGGGTATTCGTGTTACAACTAACACGTGCATTTGGTAATACGAAATGTTATCATAAATAATGAAATAGAACTTAGCGCGTTGAATTACCTTAGCCTAGTTTTACGACCGAATGCTCTTCCTGACGTCAAGGGATATATTCACTATTCTGTGCTGTGAGGTGTTGTATGTATTTTGGGCCGAACACAAACATCTGAGCTAAAGGAATAAACCGGGCGCAATTAAAGTCCTCAACACTGTCGGTAATCGGAGCTGAAAGCGCTGGCGATTCAGCAAAGCCCCGGAGATAATCTATTGTAAACTTTCGTTTATCTCGGTCGATTGCAGATTTCTATCACGGGAATTTATATCATTGAAATGGTCAGGGTGAAAAATCCGAGAGTTGAATCACCAAGTGGTCATTTATTTGAAATGATCAGGGTGAAAAATCCGGGAGATGAATCACCAAGTGGTCATTAATTTGATCTCCAATTTGCATGAATCTTGAGCCCCATATTCTTGGACAATGTACTCCCACAATCCAATCTTATAAATTATCAGAAGCATTTGGTTATTGTAACATGTATATTGTCCAGCACACCAGTGCCGCGTCACTCTTCTTCTAAGTTTGATCTAGTTAGATGCAGACCCGCCATTGCTGAAGCAAGTCTACATGTTGTACTTCGAGACGAAATAATATTTAAATTGGGGAAAGTTACGGAATATCATGTGAATTTATTATGAAACAAAGTTACGAAGCATTTCGAAAGTGAGAAACAACCAAAGTATATTTTTGAAATGCGAAGTAATTGCGAAGGCCGCAAAAATGAAAACGTTTGTGATACAGTTCAAATTCTGCAACGCCAGATACCGATATTAGGAAGTTGAACATAATTCTGAAGCTGTTTGTGTTAATATGCAGAGGATTGTGAAGTGAAACACTGACTTTACTTTGGTGATGAGATTACGTTAGCGCGTGAAGTTATTCACACACGAATGATACTGTGCGACATTGTGATTAGCTGAAATGATGCATTAGATTTAAGTCTAGAATAAGTGTTTTCAGCTTTAGAAGGGACTGTAATTTATCCAGACGAAGGTGTGTCATATATGTTTTGGAGTATATGCTGTTTAATATGTATGCAATTTACTTTTGTCACTTGCAGGTAATACTTGTGGAGTGTGACGTTAAGCATTTGAATATGGTATTATTTACCAAACACAGCAGTGCGGATCGTTATATGGTAAAGTTTGAGCTGAGCTACAACATCATGCGACGTGAGAGCCGACAATTAGATAAGTAGGCCTAATGCTATACATCGTATTTTTTAGATATTAGTTTAATTTTCCTGGAGATTACTCTTATAATTTTTTCTAGTATTATATAAATAGTTAAGTTTAGAGACTTAACAATCCCTTTTCGTATGACCAAATTCGGATGAAGTTATTTGATCGTCAAACAACAAAATATGAGTTAAGGGATTATATTTATCTCTTCAATTATTAAAATAGAAGAGTAACCAATCTTGACTCAGATCTATTCCTTACACGCATTTAGTTAGACTTCCTCCATTATATAAGAGAAAACTACCTCAGATTAAAGTTATGAGAATTGACTAGGATAAGGTAAATCATAACAAAGCTACGTTTGGAGAACTGTTACAGCAAAGAAAAACAGAGACTTGGAATAATATCAGACAAAATATGGCACATAATGCAAAAGATGTTGCACCCGTGCGAGGGAGGCGTAAGCATTCGTGGCGAATTGAAGACTGCAATAAAGCAGTCGACCAAAGAGCAATAGCCTTTAAAATATGGTACACAGATAAAAGATAAGCTCTCAGTGTACAGAAAAGTGCGGAAGCAGACTGAGAAACATTTCGTAATGCTAAAACAGCCAAAAACCACAAAATAAGTCGAGAACATTGAGTCAGAATTCATAAGAAACAACAGCAGAAATTTCTCCAGGATCTTCAAGCAGCATGTAAATGTCTAACAACTACCAGGTTTCAAATTCAAGACAGACGGTGAGATCCTAGCCAAGTACTGAACGGCTGATGGAGTGACATCTGTACAGGATGGATGCAAACCGACTAACGAAGCAGATTTTGAATGTGTTGGGCAAGAGACGAAACGTCTCAGATAAATGGTTCTAGGAAGGACCTCAAGAATCAGGGTAACTGATCAAAAAACTGATAAGTGATCATCCACGATGAGCAAAACAGAACAGCGATTGGAGCAGTGGCCAGAGAAAGAATACAACGTTTATGGGCTGCTAAAAAGACTTCCAGAAATACCTTACAGTTACTTGCCCTGCTCTAATGGCTCTAAACGAAAATAATAATTAAAATATTTATAAATATCAGAAATGTGGGAAGTTTACTCATCTAATAATTTTCAACCGAATTTTTCATTGTTGATCTTAACTAACAACAAAGTTGAGGATATATATGGTACTATAAAAGGCAAGAGATAATAGGTTCTTCCAGATAATGATTTTTGAAATAGCGTCGTGTTACTTTAGTATGGCTTATGACCTTTTTGTGAATAAAATGTTTGTGAAATATAATAGAAATTGTGAATACTGTATAGTCTACGGGAATTATGGTAGAATAGGGACACAGTCTTCGTTATAATTTACAACAATTGAAATAAAGTCTTCGTGAGATATATGATTGAATGTGTTCACTAGTTGCGCTTGCAATTTGTACAGGATTATCTACATGTATACCTTGAAACAGCAGTTTATCTTCCCGTTGTGCTTATTTACAGGTCAGTGACAGGAATTTCGTTATATTTAGCCTATGTCGTGCGAAAAATGTGTATGTTACATTGTTCCTTAAATTATGAGACTAGATACATAGTCGGAATCTTAACATTAATGCACGTGAGTGTTTGCATGCCTTGCAGTTTCAATCTTGTAGATTGCATTTTTCTGTGATTATTTTTAGATGGAGTCTTCTGAGGACAGAGGAGTCCTGATAGTCAATATCTTTAGAAGAAAATGGCATATCATTGCAATTCTTGCACGGTAACGTCATCGATTGCTTCCTCAACAGATGATTAAGGTCCTGGCGCGGGTTTTCCACTAGATGACAGTGCAGTAATGAATAAAGAAAGATTGTCGTTTGAACAACGGAAGGCCGTATTGAAGTGGTACTGGAAGATGAAAACATGATGGAGGTACAACGGCAATGGCGTAATGTGTACGGACCTCGGCCACTAACACCTTCATTAATTTATCTTATTCGGGATACATTTGGTACTGTTCAGGTGGTGCATAAGGAAAGGTCCACCCGACCAGAAAGTCCAGAGCTTCCGGAGCTGCTGTGTTGCAACATTTTACTAGGTCACCTCAGGGTGCACGTGAAAGCGGGGTAAGCCGATCAACCGTACGACGAATTCTGAAGGCTGCAAAGTAGAAAGTGTACGTTAGTAGATACTTTTGGATGGTTCGGCCGCGGCCTCCTCCTCCGGCTCTCGGGAGAGGCCTCCTCCTCATTGACCTCTGGCAAGGTTATTGCTAGGCTAGCTAAGACTGCATGCTCAACCTAACATCCGCCATCTTGGAGGGGCTTAACCTTACCTTTTACGCCTAAGAGAGCAAGCCTAACCTCATGGAGGGGCCTAACCTCAGTTTTACGGCCAGATACCCTTCCTGCCGCTTAAAGAGAGTGAGCTTAACCTCACAGACGCTATCTTGGAGGGACTTTACTTTCTACGCACAAGAGAGCATACCTAACCTTACAGTGAATATCTTGGAGGGGCCTAACGTTAGTTTTAGAGCCAGATGTCCATCCCGACGCCATTTTGAATAGTAGAGGAATGGCGATTCTCGCGACGCTATCTTAAGTAGTAGGGCAATGGGGATTAGGATAAGAGAGCACAACTAACCGCATGGAAGAGCCTAACCTCATTTTTATGGCACGATCCCCTTCCCGACGTCAATTGCAAAAGATGGCGGCTATACACAGCTCCTTATGAGATGGCTTAAGGGCGTTTGCGTAAGATGGCTGCTGCTCTTATGAGACGGCCAAGGGCGCTTGCGCAAGATGGCGGCTATCTAATTCTACAAGATGGCTGCTGCACTTTTGAGACTGCTTAAGGGTGCTTGCGCAAGATGGCGGCTATACATAGACTCTTATGAGACGGCTTAACGGCGCTTGTGCAAGATAGTGGCTATACATAGACCCTTGTGAGACGGCTTAAGGGCGCTTGCGCAAGATGGCGGCTATCTAATTGCACAAGATGACGACTATACATGGGCTCTTATGGAGAAAGATTATGGCCATGGACGCTTGCGCAAGATGGTGGCTACGCACAGGGTTATATGGAGAAAGCTAGCTTAGAGGCGATTGCGCAATATGGCGGCTATACACAGGCTCTTATAAGGCTAACTACTAGGACGTGGGTCAGAGCAAGATCGCGGCTATACGTAGGCTCTTATTGAGAAACCTGGCACAGGGGTGACATAGGGGTGACGGCCTAAGGCTGATTGCGCAAGATGGCGGCAGCGAACAACTTCCTAGTGCTAGTGACACCGTAGCATGATCGTTGCTATACATTGGTTATAGGAGACTCACTTTAAGGAGAAAGACTAGGAGCTAATGGCGATACATTGTTCTTATAGGCCTATCTCTACGGAGCTGCCTCAGGGGCTCACAACTGGTAACTTATGACCTACTAGTTTCATCAGCTTAACATTCGACAAATGAGACTGTATTAGTATAGGTCTTAATTAGAGGGCTGGCTCGGGGACTCAAAACTTGTATCTTATGACCTATTAGTTTATCAGCCTAACTTTCGAGGGACTGAGGTAAGGGCTACTATGCAAGATAACTGCTATACTCTTCGTATAGACCTTAACTAGCGGGTCGTCTCAGGGGCTCACAACTTGTAACTTAAGAGCCATTAGTTTGATCAGTCTGACATTCGAGAACTGAGGCAAGTGCTGCTCTGCAAGATAGCTGCTATACTGTATTCTCATGGACCTAACTCTAGAGAGGGGCTTACAACTTGTAACATATGGCCTATTAGTTTTATCGCCTAACTTTTGGGAACTGAAGCAGGGGCTACTAGGCAAGATAGCTACTCTACATTGGTTACATTAGGCTAATTTTAAGGAGCTGGTCTATCGGTTATCCTTCTAACCAGCTACCCTTTATAACTTTAGTCTTGCACAGGAGCTAGTGGTGATACATGAGATTTATGGCACTAACTTGGGGAGAGCATCGCTAGGGCTTTTTCGAGTATTGGGCTAATGCAGGGATTTTCATCCTCGTAACCTGATACCCTTCCTAATATCAGTGTAGCGCAGGGGCTCTTGCTTATACATAGTCTCTTATGGGACTAACCTTGGGGGTGAACTGCACTAGGACTCTCCAGGAAGGATAGTCGCTCAAAGCTAAAAGCTTAATAAGATTTTGAGATTTAAATACACATCGAATGTTGTTGTCCCCTGACTTTGTAATCTTGTTAGAAATGATAAAGTTCATTCAGTGTAAGATTGCAAAATGCTGAATCGATAAAAATCGTGCTACACATTAAATGGAGAATGGAGCCCAGTGGTCACGTCTTATCAGAAGGGCAAAAGGACGAAAGACTCTTCCTCCTCCTCTTCCTCACCGCGCCCTCCTCCTCCTCCTCCTCCTTCGGATAAATGGCTAATGGGCTAAAGGGCTCCTTGGCAAGAGGGCACCTCCTTCTAGCAAAAGGGCAAAAGGGCACCTCCTCCTAGAAAAAGTACAAACGGTCAAAAAGAACACCTCCTTATCTGTAGGGCAAAAGGGAAAAAGGGCGACTCTTCCTGGCAAAGGGGAAAATGGCACCTCCAAATTGCAAAAGGGCACCTCCTCCTAGCAAAAGGGCAAATGGGCTAAAGGGCAAAAGGACTAATGGGCAAAAAGGCTAATGAGCTAAATGGCTAATGGGCTAAAGGTCTCATCCTCTTCTTAGTGCCGCTAATTTCTTGACGCAACTCTTCTGATGAAGCCCAACCATCGCCAATACAAATTGTTATTTATTCAGCAGGGATCTTGTACGTCATACGAGTAACGTGAACTTATCACTTCAGAGGCTCTACGTACATTCCATACTCTGGTGAATTTACTTACTTCAAATTAAATTTATCTATTTTGAAACTAGAGGACCCGTGCACCCCCTCGGATAACTCGTCCTCATAGCCCTTCGTAGTCCACCCTTTAGTCAACATTTAATAAGAAGCCCGGATATGTGGTGCGCCGCAGTTCGTAGTCACAATTCATCCATTCTTACGTCATCATGGCGTCTTTTTTAAACTTCTGTCCATATATTCGCTTTTTTATCCTGAAGTCCTTGACGCAAAGCTTGGTATTGTGTCGTAGAAGGCAATGGTATTTTTAACCAGAGTTCTTCCGTATATAGCTGTTGTCTTCTGAGGTCATTTCTTGTGTAGCTAGCTTATACTTCGGTAGGTATTCCACGATAATGTGTAAGGCGTATATCACGATGAGATCTATTCGCACATTGGCTGCATTTAAGTTATTAGCCTTCTGCTGCAATCATTGGAGTGACCGTTTAATGATTTTATTTTATGTTTACTGAAAGTTGGCTGAGCTTAGAGACCTATCAATGTGTAATGATTCACCGCCAAGTAATTCCGGAGAGATTAAAAGAGAAGCGAAGAAAATAGGTTCAGTAAAGCGGACGGATGCATTTGACAAATCTGTCTTAGTACACTCTTTTAATATATAAATAACTTTGATTCGTCACGACGCATATCTTCAATGTTTGATCAGTGAATTGACAAACTCTTGTTTTGTTGAGTGCGTCTTGCTATGAATGATATACGAGGTGTGTACATTGGGTTGTGCTATAATCAGCCATAGCAATGTTATTTGATGAAGTCAACACTCTACTACGCTACCAGAGTCGTAAACTTAGTCCTCTACTCCTGGATCAGTGAAGGTGATATACAGTCGAAACTGTTCTTAGCGACAACGCTTTTAACGACGTATCGGATATAACGACTAAATCTAGCACCTCGTATCAATCCTATGTAAATAATATATTTAAAAATCGCTTAGTACGTCATACCATATACAACGGGGTATTTTCATCACATTTTCGGAGAAATGTATTGACTATAACGTCCAGTGTTAATTTTGGTTTCTTACGCATTTGAGGATTGTTGACAACAACGTAACTGTTATTAATGTAGATTTCAAATCAGTCCGTTAAACACTCAACGCAAATATCGCTGTGAAGGTGTCGCAAAAGAAAAGAAACAAAAAGTGTTTAGTGTTGAAGGAAAGTCACAAAAAAGTATAGTGTTTAGAAAATCGGGAAAGAAACGTCAGCATCGCGAAGGAATACAGTTCGTCGCACTGAACGAATTTTAAAATTAGGAAGCACGGGCAGAAAATAAGTTTCTTTCATGAAGGGAAATTGTACCGGGAGGTACACCACAACTCCGCACATTTAAAAGAAGCGCCTTAAGGAACGCTATCTCCCATACAAAACATCAGAAAGCTACTGCATTAGAACATGTCACTCATAAATAACAGAGTAATGTGTAATTTTGAAGTTGCCTAAACTGAATGGATTTATTTGTTTACTTCAAGAAGTTTGAACTTTTCTCCATAGATGTCTTTACAGAAACTGTGGTCATGCAATCTGGTGCAAGGTGGAAGAACTAGTGATTTAAAGAAGTTGTGAACATCAATCAATCAATCAATCAATCAATCAATCAATCAATCAATCAATCAATCAATCAATCAATCAATCAATCAATCAATCAATCAATCAATCAATCAATCAATCAATCAATCAATCAATCAATCAATCGATCGATCGATCAATCAATCAATCAATCAATCAATACTGATCTGCATTTAGGGCAGTCGCCCAGGTGGCAGATTCCCTATATGTTGTTTTCCTAAATGATTTCAAAGAAATTGGAAATTTATTGAACGTCTCCCTTGGTAAGTTATTCCAATCCCTAACCCCCTTCCTATAAATGAATATTTGCCCCAGTTTGTCCTCTTGAATTCCAACCTTATCTTCATATTGTGATCTTACCTACTTTTATAAACGCCACTCAAACTTATTCGTCTACTAATGTCATTCCACGCCATCTCTCCGCTGACAGCTCGGAACATACCACTTAGTCGAGCAGCTCTTCTTCTTTCTCTCAGTTCTTCCCAACCCAAACTTTGCAATATTTTTGTAACGCTAGTCTTTTGTCGGAAATCACCCAGAACAAATCGAGCTGCTTTTCTTTGGATTTTTTCCAATTCTTGAATCAGGTAATCCTGGCGAGGGTCCCATACACTGGAAACATATTCTAGTTGGGGTCTTAACAGAGACTTATATGCCCTCTCCTTTACATCCTTACTACAACCCCTAAACACCCTCATAACCATGTGCAGAGATCTGTACTCTTTATTTACAATCCCATTTATGTGATTACCCCAATGAAGATCTTTCCTTATATTAACACCTAGATACTTACAATGATCCCCAAAAGGAACTTTCACCCCATCAACGCAGTAATTAAAACTGAGAGGACTTTTCCTATTTGTAAAACTCACAACCTGGCTTTTATCCCCGTTTATCAACATACCATTGCCTGCTGTCCATCTAACAACATTATCGAGATCACGTTGCAGTTGCTCAGAATCTTGTAAATTATTTATCACTCTATAGAGAATAACATCATCCGACGAAAGCCTTATCTCCGATTCCACTCCTTTACTCATATCATTTCTATATATAAGAAAACATAAAGGTCCGATACCACTGCCCTGAGGAACTCCCCTCTCAACAATTACAAGGTCAGATAAAGCTGCACCTACTCTAATTTTCTGAGATTTTTTTTCCAGAAATATAGCAACCCATTCAGTCACTCTTTTGTCTAGTCCAATTGCATTCGTTTTTGCCAGTAGTCTCCCATGATCCCCCCTATCAAATGCTTTAGACAGGTCAATCGCAATACAGTCCATTTGACCTCCTGAATCCAAGATATCTGCTACGTCTTGCTGGAATCCTACAAGTTGAGCTTCAGTGGAATAACCTTTCCTAAAACCGAACTGCCTACTATCGAACCAGTTATTAATTTCACAAACATGTCTAATATAATCAGAAAGAATGCCATCCCAAAGCTTACATACAACGCATGCCAAACTTACTGGCTTGTAATTTTCAGCTTTATGTCTATCACCTTTTCCTTTATAGACAGGGGCTACAATAACAACTCTCCATTCATCTGGTATAGCTCCTCCGACCAAACAATAATCAAATAAGTACCTCAGATATGGTCCTATATCCCAACCCATTGTCTTTAGTATATCCCCAGAAATCTGATCAATTCCAGCCGCTTTTCTATTTTCAACTTTTGTAACTTATTGTAATTGTCATTGTTATCATATGTAAATTTTAATATTTCTTTGGCCTTAGTCTTATCCTCTATATCGACATTATCCTTGTAACCAACAATCTTTACATACTGCTGACTGAATACTTCTGCCTCTTGAAGATCCTCACATACTCACTCCCCTTGCTCATTAATGATTCCTGGAATGTCCTTCTTGGAACCAGTTTCTGCCTTAAAATACCTACACATACCCTTCCATTTTTCACTAAAATTTGTATGACTGCTAATTATGCTTGCCATCATGTTATCCTTAGCTGCCTTCTTTGCTAGATTCAATTTTCTAGTAAGTTCCTTCAATTTCTCCTTACTTCCACAGCCATTTCTAAATCTATTTCTTTCCAGTCTACACCTCCTTCATAGTCTCTTTATTTCTCTATTATAATAAGGTGGGTCTTTACTATTCCTCACCACCCTTAAAGGTACAAACCTGTTTTCACATTCCTCAACAATTTCTTTAAACCCATCCCAGAGTCTGTTTACATTTTTATTTACCGTTTTCCACCGATCATATTTACTTTTTAGTAACTGCCTCATGCCTGCTTTATCAGACATGTGGTACAGCCTAATAGTCCTAACATTCCTTTCTATCACATTTATTTTTAACTACGACAAAAACAGCTTCATGATCACTAATACCATCTATTACTTCAGTTTCGCTATAGAGCTCATCTGGTTTTATCAGCACCACATCCAGGATATTTTTCCCTCTGGTTGGTTCCATCACTTTCTGAATCAGCTGTGCTTCCCATATTAACTTATTTGCCATTTGTTGGTCATGCTTCCTGTCGTTCGCATTTCCTTCCCAATTGACACCTGTTATATTCAGATCTCCCGCTACAATCACATTTCTTTCCATGTCGTTTCCCACATAGCCGACTATCCTATCAAGTAATTCCGAATCCGCATCAGTGCTACCCTCTCCCGATCTGTACACTCCAAATATATCAAGTTGCCTATTATCTTTAGAAATGAGCCTTACACCTAGAATTTCGTGTGTCTCATCTTTAACTTTTTCGTAGCTTACAAATTCTTCTTTCACCAGAATGAACACTCCCCCTCCCACCATTCCTATCCTATCTCTACGATACACACTCCAGTACCGTGAGAAAATTTCTGTACCCATCATATCATTTCTCAGCCATGATTCAACTCCTATTACAATATCTGGTATATATATATATATATATATATCTATTAAATTACTTAATTCTATTCTTTTTTTTTACAATACTTCTACAATTCAACACGAACAATTTTATGTCATCCCTACTTGATTTCCAGTTCCCTGTTCCCTTATCACCGCTCCCTAGGTCACCCTAATTTCCCTGAATGTACCTCCCTATTACCCTTCCAAACAAATTTCCTAACTTATACGTGTGTTACTATGTTTTCTCAACTAAATTAACTTTCATTTATTTTGGTATTTCAAGGTTTTTAACACTTCTTTCGCATTCCATCAGCTTTTCAATCTGGTCATTCAGAAATTTTCTGTAATTATTTTTCAGCCAAGAATAGGCTTCTTGTACCTTGCCAATAAAAATAAGAGGGTGTGTCCGGATTTAGTCCTGAACTCTCCCGGTTACATAAGCTGCGCCTTTTTGAAGCTACCTTGTCTTATTGATCGTCGTCTTTGTGAGTGTGTGTTAAGACAGGAGGCGAGGCTCCTCATTCCTTGGCAGGCAGAACAGCAGCCCAGGTAATGCCCACCAATTTTATATTTCTGTTGCTAACTCCGCAGATTTACACGAGGGGAAGTTTCTAATTTCTAAGTATGTAACCTCTTGTTTTCTAAAAAGCAAATTTTCTCTCGGCTAATGTAAAATTTCAGAAAGACATAACTTGTAAATCGGGGATACAGTGCGTTATCCTCTCGAGTTCCTCTTCAATTTACCGTGAGGTGACTAAGATTTTGTAACAAATTTTCTCCTGTAAATTACCGAATAACTTGTTCCTCTAGTCACCTCAGTAGCTCGGGATTAGCCTCTGCATCTTCGGCCCGCGAGCCCAATTAGGGTTTTATACCGATTTTCAAGGAGCGCAAGTAAACGCCTCCATACATTTTGTGTTCGGGCCAGTTATTTAACCTGTTTTTCTTTTCCACGAAGGCCCAGTATATTGGGTAATAGATACCCCTGTGTACAAATTGTAAATTTGTAAGATTGTTGGTGTAATGTTCCCTTGAGTGGGCTGTAAGAAATTGGAAGCGCAGTCTCCTTCGTTAAATTTGGAGAGCATGTAAGCTCTTTTCTGTGATTGCTGATTTTACTGTAATATTGAGGTGTGCTTCTAGAAGGCTGTAAATGTGGATCGGTTGGAGCAAGGTGCTCTGTCTTGGGAGATTTCTCTCCTTATCTGTATAAACGCTATATTGGCGAAAATGTAAATTTTTAAATTAGGGGCTTGAGGCCCAAATGTCTTAAATTCCCTATTCAGGGGCTTTTTATTCTGGTATCTAAATTGTCATTGTATCTGATGCATGAGTTTTCTTCACTAAGAGAAGACTTTGTTAAGTTTTGAGATTTGAAAATAAATATAACTTTTATTTTAAATGTTTATGTGAATTTTGATATCGTACATAGACCCATCAAGCCCGCACCTTCTTTCACCTCTCTATGATCCACAAAAACACGGTAACAAAGATATTTTAAAATCAAGCGGGGCGGATCATCCGAACACACATATATTGAAGTATCTACGTAGAGCGTTTAACCAGCAGAGAACGAATAATGTGTCGATCACTGCCAAGTACAGTTCAAGCTTTCTATGATGTTTTAAATTTATTCTCTCAATTAACCATGTAACAGTGCAGCCTAAAACTTAGAGATATGACAGTTTTAGCAACAACATTAAAAAATATGGTTTGTTGACTATCGGCTAGAACAACTTCGATTCGACTGCATGCGTTATTTGTCTGTTGTCAGTACTGTGATGGCAGTATTTTGCTTGATCAGAGAATGTGTAGATCAGGCGAACAACAAGGCTAAGTCTGCATGATCCGTGTTTTCGTTACTGAGCTCAACCAATCAGCAGTGCGGAAAGTCTCGCTCTGTCTTGAGAGCGCAATGACGCCATAGTGTACACTCTTCTGTTCTTGCTTCAACGATTTACAGGGGTTAGACAACGCTGGAATGTTGTTCGTAGTTTACAGGCATCATATGCTGAAAGGCGTAACGTGGCGGGGAGGGATTCAGTTAGGTGGAAATATCTGACCTATGCTCACGACTTGCCCTTAATGGCAGATTGTGCCGAGAGCCTGCAGTCTAATATCTGGAAACTTGAAAGTAAGTGCAATGAGTATGATATGAAAATTAGCCTTTCCAAGGCCAAATATATGTCCACGGGTAAGAAATCCAAGATAAATGAATGTCAGATTGGTGATACAAAGCTGGAACAGGTAGATAATTTCAATTATTTATTTTGTGAGATCTCCCAGGATGGTAATATAGTAAGTGAGATTGAATCAAGGAGCAGTCAAATTAATGCAGTGAGTTTGCAGTTGCGATCAACAGTATTTTGTAAGAAGGAAATCACCTCCCGGACGAAACTATCTTTGGATCGGTCTGTTTTCAGACCAACATTGCTTTACGGGAGTAAAAGCTGGGTAGACTCAGGATATCTTATTAATAGTTAGAAGTGACAGATATGAAAGTAGCGAGAATGATTGACTCTACAAACAGGTGGGAACAAAGGCTCGACGGTACTAAGAATGAGGAGATAAAGGGTAAGTTAGGAATGAACCGGATAGATGAACACTAAGCATAAAACCAGCTGCGGTGGTGGCGTCATGTGACGCGAATGGAGGAGGATGCATTTTACTTACTCCATGGCTCTACGGTCCTTTAAGGACCTTGGCCTCCTTGACCACAGCTCTCCAGTCGTCTCGGTCTTCAGCACGCCTACGCCACCTCCTGACTCCAACGGTCCTCAGATCAGTCTCTACATCCTCCAGCCATCTCATCCGGGACCGACCTCTCCTTCTCCTGCCCTCAGGGTGTCCTGTCAGTGCTTTCCTTGGAAGTCTTCCCTCCTCCATCCGTTGTACATGCCCCAGCCATCCAATTCGTCTCATTTTGATTGATGTCACCAACTCCGGCTCCTTATACAATAATCTTATTTCTTCATTTGTTCTGATTCTCCATAAATCTCCCTCCTTCACCGGTCCAAATATCTTCCTCAGTACTTTCCTTTCCCACACATTTAATCTCCTCTCTGTGGCCTCAGTCAATACCCATGCCTCACTCCCATACATGATCACTGGTTTAATTATTGTTTTGTAGAGAGTCAGTTTTAATTTCCTGCTTAAGTTTTTACTTCTCAGAAGGGGATTCAGTGCCCTGTAGGATCTATTGTTAGCCTTAATTCGATTTACAATATCTGTCTCAACTTTATTTTCTTATGTTATTACTGAGCCAAGATATGTGAAGCTATCTACTGCTTCAAAGGTGTAACCATCCACTTGAAGTTTTCCAGTGTTCCTTCCATTTCTCTCTGTTACCATATATTTAGATTTAGCTTCACTTATCTCCAAGCCCAAGGACCCAGCCGCATTTTTCAGCTCCCTCAAGGCAGTTGTAAGTGCCTCGTTACTTCTAGCAGATATCACTACATCATCTGCATAAGCCAAAATTTGGATCAGTCTATTGTAAATATTACCACCCGGATTAGTAGTTACTGATCTTACAGCTTTCTCCAACACTAGATTAAATAACACTGGTGATAAGGGGTCTCCCTGCCTTAGGCCTTCTTCGGTTCTGAAAGATCTTGACAGACTTCCGTGCACTTCTACCTGACTTCTGCTGTTCTCCACCGTCATCTTAGTCAATTTTATTAACTTCTGTGGGAATTTAAACTCCTTCATTGTTTCCCACAATGTCGATCTCTTAACTTTGTCATAGGCTTGTTTAAAATCTATAAAAAGATGCTCTAGTCGAACGTTGTGTTCATATGTCTTTTCCAGAGTCATTCTCATGGTGAAAATATGGTCCATCGTCGATCTTCCAGGTCTGAAACCAGCTTGGTACTCCCCTATAATTCTTTTCGCTCTACTACTAACTCTCTTTGTTATGGCTGTAGAGAGGATTTTGTATACTATACTCAGTAAGGATATACCTCGATAATTCTTGCATTGCATGCGTGACCCCTTCTTATATATAGGACATATATTTGCTAGTGTCCAGTCCTCCGTCATTGTACCTGTTTTCCACACCTTTTTAATTATCTCGTGTATTTTCTTCACCAACACTTCTCCTCCATGTTTTACCATTTCTGCTGTTATGAGGCCATTCCCTGGGGCTTTACTGCTCTTCAATTGTTTTATAATTTCTCTTATTTCTTCAATCGATGATGATCCCATATCGTCTTCACCCTCATCTCCATTCTCCTCATCCATCTCTTCCTCCTCACACTCATCTCCATATTCACCCTCCTCATCTCTCTCTGAAGTTTCCATACGGTCTGATCCTTCTTTTTGTTCATTTATTGGTCTGACAGAAAGTAATGTTTCGAAATGTTTTGCCCATTTTTCCAGAATTCGTTCTTTCCCAACAATGAGTCTATCAGTCTCATCCTTAAGCATATTCACTCTGGGTTGATATCCCTTCTTTACTTGTCCAACCCCATGGAAGAATTTTCTGCCTTGTTTGTTTTCAAAATTCTTCTGCATTTCATCCACTCTCTCCTTTTCTTCTGTTCTTTTCTTGTTCCTTATCAATGTCTTTGCTATTCTCCGGTTCTCTTTAAAAACAGCAATATTATTTCGAGTGGGGGATGCATTACCTAGGAGAATAAAGGACTCGGGCATGGAGGGAAGGAGAAGGACAGCGACACCCAGACGACGATGGTTAGACTTATTTTCTGACCGTTTAAAGATAAGAGGTATAGAGCTAAATGATCAGACAGGATTGTGGCAGTGAGGGACGTACTAATTTGTTTTACACTTTCTTTTTTTGTACGACCGATTACGGTTCACATTTCACTTTTCAAGGAGGTGACGTGTAGCTAGTGCCTTGTTCCACCGTGTGATAGCAGCATGCGCACAGATATTAATAAATGCACTCGTCGTAGCCATTTCATGTCAGCGTAGGAGCAGACAATATGGAATTCAACCGTCACGCATAGCGCTATACGACTTGCTTCCTATGGAAAGAAGACGTGATCAATGCAGAAATTCATCGGCGCTTGGTGGAGAACATGCGCCGTCACGGAAAACAGTTTACAACTGGTAAAAGTTTGGAAAACAGCGCGGACATCGGTGGACAAGGCAACGAGTTCTGGAAGGAATGTGATAGTGTCAACACCGGCCGACATTGCCAGGGTCGAACAGGCCATCCAAGGAAACACATTTACGGAAATGGATCCAGCCACGGGAATTAGCACGGTCACGTACAGTTGGGGCAGGTGTCATCCACGTGGGAGCCTAGACTCTTGTCTGCAGAGGAGTGTGGACGTGTGCAGAGAATTTTGGAAGGCCATGATCAAGATCCAGCTGACTGCATGACTTCAAGCTGGACCCCACATTAGCCGCCATTCAACAAATCTGATTCACGGTGCTGCCACACCCACCATACTCTCCCGACTTGGCACCAAGTGATTAACACCTGTTCGGGAACATGAAGAAACCTCTGCGTGGTCGTCGTTTTGCGGATTTTGTAGAACTGGACACATCTGTCAAGGCATGGGTACGCAGCACTCCGGAAGAATGGTTTCAGGAAGGTCTGGAGAGACTGGTACATCGATGGTAAAAGTAGAGACAGGTAGAATGAGATAATGTTGAGAAGATGGACGTAACAACTGATGTGTAATGTACACTGACTGAGCAAATGTCGTGGGATAGCGGAGCACTGATGCGCAGGTGTGTTGTCTGTGCACCATACCCGCCCTGTGCCAGCGGCAGTTGTATAGGAGACCTGTGCATGTGACAGGTGTAACATGCAACGTCGTCGTGAGCTGACACCGTTCGAACGGGGCATGGTGGTTGGTGCCCGACGGACGGGAGGTGCGATTTCGGAAGCGGTGCGGGAATTCGGCTTCACACGATCAACCGTGTCCAGGGTGTCTCGTGAATGGTTGAATGCGGGTGTCACCGTCCACAACAGACGAACGACCGGCCGTCCAGCCACCCTCGATGACTGTGACCGGCGATATCTAAGACGGATTGTCAATAGTGAGAGACGGGCAACCGTGCAACAAATCACGGCTCAATTCAACACAGACAGTGCTAGACACATCTCCCAGTGGACAATCCCTAGTAACATGGGTTCTATGGGGTGTGGGAGCCGGCTCCGCACACGGGTGGCACTGTTAACCCAACAACATCGGGCACAACGACGCGCATTTGTCGCAAGTCACCAAGGATGGACACTGGAACAATGGCGTAACGTGATATGGTAGGAAGAATCATGATTTCAACTGCACCATGCCGATGAGAGGTACCGTGTATGGCGCAGACCACATGAAGCGATGGATCCCGCCTGCCTCGAAAGTCTGGTCCAGGGCGCTGGTGTCTCTGTTATGATCTGGGGTGCATTTTCCTGGTATTGAATGGGCCCCTTAGTTGTTCTTGAAGATACATTGAATGGTACGCGGTATGTTGAGCTGCTCGGAGACAATCTCCACCCATTTTTATCCTTCCAGCACCCAGACGGTTCTGCGGTGCTTCAAGGTGATATCGCGCTGCCACATCGCTCCCACGTCGCCAGGGAATGGTTCCAGAAACATGCAGCGGAGGTCCAACGACTGCCATGGCCACCCAGGAGCCCCGATATGAACCCTATCGAGCATATCTGGGATGTCCTGGAACGCAGGCTCCGTGCCATGGATCCTGCACCCATGAACAGACCAGCATTGGTGGCCTCTCTGCAAACGATTTGGTATCAGTTGCCTCCAGAGAAATACCAGGGTCTCGTCGACTCACTTCCACGGAGTCTCACTGCAGTTCGCAGGGCCAGAGGAGGCCCCAAATGCTATTAGGTGACTATCCCATGACATTTGCTAAGTCAGTGTACTTCATTGGGTAGAAGAAAATAAAGTGTAAAACAATATAGTCCGTCCTTTGTAAATTCACAGAAGCTTGCAGACTGAACGCTGAAAGGCATAACAGTCTATGATGAGGATGTAAGTTTGTACCAAATCACGAGCGGGAAGAAGTTGCCAAAGAGGCTGTAAACCAGAGATATACAAGAGACAGTGGGAGTCAAGAACGTAACAGCCAGTGGTAGGTAGCTAAACTTCTCTTGCACTTGCAATTGGCGTCTGGAGTCTCCTAGCGGATCTAATTTACGGCAGTTTTCAATTTACATGACGGAGATCTCATTTGCATGGCATAGCTCTCTGGCTCGTACACAAAGAGCTTGTCAGATTTTTGTAGCACTCCGAGGAAGACGCTCGTCATTTACATATTAAGTAAGCACCACCCGCAAATGGCGAGTTTAAAACAAAACTCCGTGTTTCTTTCCTCAGTAACTGGTCCTTGCGTCTGATACCTCCAGACTGTGTTCCTCTTTCACTTACTAGTCTCTTCTTTTCTTTGTTCATTTATAATTCGGTCCGTATCTCTCTTCTAGATTCCCCTACGTGTCGTAAGAAGTGTCATGCGTTTGAATGTGGTAGCGAGTTGTGTTCCGACCTGAGGCTGGCATTACTTCTCCTTACTTATGACTCGGTTTAGGAAATGTATGACCTAAAGGAAAATAATATCCTCTAAAAACTAGTTAAATATGACATCAGACTTGAGTATTATTGGGGTGGATAGCAAGTATTAAAAAATGTACATCCCTAAGACTGAAGTGCGGCTGTAGTACAGATTTGCATAAAACTTTAAAAACTCACAGCATTTTGACTGATCCAAATAAACATATACACAAGTATTCTGACAAATAATTTTCACAATATTTTTCTGATAATAATGTATTACTTCTGGAATGAAGAACCATCGTATTTAAAAGAAATATTATATTGCACATTTAGAGGTTAAATGTGCCAAAAGTTATTAGCGATTATACAGGGGACAGATTTAATCATGCGAACAGGTAGAGCTACAGTAATGCGTTAATACTTTACACATTGGTTGAATATTGTTACCGGGTTTTGTGGATGGCAGAGGGGTGAAGGAAGGTGCGGGCTGAATGGGTCTATCTACTATTTCAAAGATTAACTTAAAACTTTAAAATAAAGGTTATATTTATTTTCAAATCAAAAACTTTCCACTAGGGGTAATGACAAGATTACAGGTACAAATAGCAGTTTGGTAATTACAAGTGCTGAGCTTCCAGCTCTAAATTTAAAGTTTACAACTTCGCAAATGTTGCGTTTAGTTGGACGAGGAGGGAATCTCCCAATTCAGGAGCACTTTGCTCCAATGTTTACAAATACGGCCTTCTAAAGGCCCCCTTCAATAGCATAGTAAAATTAACAATCTCAGAAAAGAACTTACATGCTCTCCAACTTTAACCAAGGAGACTGCGCTCACAATTACACCCAAAAATTTTACAAACTTCTGGCCTCTCTAGCCCCACTTATAATTTATAATTTTTGCACAGGGGTATCTGTTACCCAAACTACTAGGCCTTCATGGAAAGAAGCACAGGTAAAATTATTGACCCGAACACAAAATGTATGGAGGCGTACACTTGCGCTCCCAGAAAATTAAGTATAAAACCCTAATTGGGCTCGAGGCCCGATGATGCAGAGGCTAATCCCAAGCTATTGAGGTGACTTCAATGAAGGTTAATGTAATGCTTTACAGAAAAGAGAAATAGTTACAAAATCCTAGTCACCTCAAGATAAATTGAAGGAGAACTCGAGAGGGTAACGCACTCTCTATCACCGATTTACAATTTAAGTGTTATGAAATTTTACATTAGCCGAAATAAAGTTTACAGTTTAGAAAACAGGAGGTTACATGGTTAGAAATTAGAACCTTCCCCTAGTGTAAATCTTCAGAGGTACCTACAGAAAAATAAGACTGGTGGCCATTACCTTGGCTGCTGAACTGCCAGGCGAAGAATGAGGCGTCCCGCCTCCTATCTTAACACACACACTCAGTAAGACGACGACCAATAAGACAAGGTAGCCTGAAAAAGCCGCAGCTTATATACCACAGGAGACTGTTCGAAAGGGTTCTGGATTAAATCCGGACACACCCTGTCATTTTATTGGCCGAATTCAAAAGATACAAGAAGCTTATTATTGCCTGAAAAATAATTACAGAAAATTTGTGATTGGTCAGATTCAAAAGCTGGCGGAATGAGAAGGAAGTTTTGCAAACCATGAAATAACAAAATAAATTAAATTTAGTTGTGAAAATATAATAACACAAAACTTCTTTAAATCACTAGTTCTTCCACCGTGCACCAGAGTACATGACCACAGTTTTTGTAAGGACATCTATGGAAAAAAGTTCAAATTTCATGAAGTGAACAAACACAAAGCAAATAAATCCATTCAGTTTAGACAACTTCAAAATAACACATTACTCATTAATTCAATGGTGACCCCTTCTGGTCAATATCCCAACTTCAAGCCGTAGCTGTTTCACGTTTAGTCTGAGAGATAGCGTTCCTTAAGGCAAGACCGACTCCAATCCTCAGACCTTAATGCTACTCTCGATCGTTCAAAGATGATGCTAACCATATCTTTTTCAATTGTTCTTTATATCGTTCAGCTAGACTCCGTTTTTTACATCACCTTGTTCAGCATAAAATTCCTTTTCCTTCTTGCATATCTTGCTTACTGTATAATTTGACTCCTAACGTCATTTCATTAATTACCACGTTTCTTGATGACACTAACCTAACTCTATAACTAGATACTACATCGTGATTTCATTGGTCTTGTTGTTTTGGTGAGTAGACATGTTCCTGGATTCCTTTGTGTTCGATTGTATATCTGATAATTCATCTCCTCCTGCTTCCCTGAATCTGCCTTTCTACCTTCTATACGAAGTTTTAGCACTTGCTTTAATTATTCTTCCCGCTATATGAGTTTATCAAGTGTATATTGTATATATTGTCGAGTATTTTTATTCAGTGCTCAGTATGGTTAGGTGTCTATATGGTTCTTGTTAACTACATAAGAATATTGACTGGGCAAAAATTAATAAATAAGGAGCCCAAAAGCAGTTCATGAAGAAGAAGAAGAATCGTTCAAAGATGTCGAATCGAATAGCCAGAATTGTTGGAAATGTGGATTTGTTTTGGTTTGTTGCCATCATATGTAGCCGGTGTAATTTTATGAAAGTTGACAATAAATGTAAGTTTCTTTGTAGAATATAAGGGTGCGAGTGTATTTATATGAGTCAGTGGACCAGTAAGATCTGTAATTATACGCAGTAATGTGAGAATATGCTTGTTTTGATCGTGTTTTCACCTAGTGAAGAACATGCGCGCACTGGGAGGACCAGGTACGGCAATACCTCTCATACAACTATTCTTAAATATCCTACGGAATATAACATTTAGAGAGAAATGGATTAGGAATTTACATCGTGATTATTTTGAAGTTCATTACAAAACTCTAGAGTGCATACATCATTTTGGGAATGAGACTGAGGTTAGGGAAGCCATTTCTCTAGTTCCAAACTATTCGGGTTCCTCGAAACAGATTAATTTAGATAGAATATAATTGATATTTTGATATTCTGTCAGTGTCTATGTGCTTCAAAGTGCAGAGTGATTTAGATGCAAGTGTATTTTACAATAATCTGTGCTTTGCCTGCGTAAATGTTTGGCTGGATCTTGAGTATAACAAAACTAATAAGTGTGACAGTTGGAGCAATCTGTATACTGTTGTCTGTCAGGTCATCAGCCTAGAGGCTGGTTGTGCGCAGAAGAAATAGTGACTTAGGGGGATTAGCTGGGATTTACACTACCAATACATTCCGATTCATGCTGTCATTATTTGTTATCAAGCAGACTGCGCCGAACTGAAGCTCGTGCATGTCAATAGAGTTTTTGCACTCATGTTCTTTAATGGGTAAAAACCAATTATATCTTTAGTGTCGGAACGTTTCATTACTAAGGTTACTATCATTGTGTGAAGTGCTGCTATGCCATATGGCAACATGATGTTACCATTGCCAGGGCCGTTCAACGGGTGAACATAATCATTTCGAGTGTACTTGGACTGAGTGGTTAAGGGGCTGGCCTTCTGTCCCCAAGTTGGCAGATTCGATTCTGGCTCAGACCGGTGGTATTTCAAGGTTCTCAAACACTCAACCTCGTGTCGGTAGATTTACTGGCCCGTAAAAGAACTACTGCAGGAGTAAATTTGGGCACTTTGACGTCTCCGAAACCCGTAAGAAATGTAGTTAGTTGGACGTAAAGCCATTATTATTATTTTGGATGTATTTCCCATTCATCGGGTGCTGAATTTAAGAAATTGTCCACCACTTATAACTAAGGCAACAAGTTATGTTTCACAGTTCCCATGAGAGCGAATAAATCGAGGAATTTCGTACCAAAATTTACTTTGAAACATTCAAAATGATGTTAGAAGTATCATTTTAATATCATGCATTTTCATCTACCCAGCGAAGTGGAATCTAAGAGGAAACGTTATTTCACGAATTGAAAAATGTAAATAATCACCTTGTTGGTCTCTTTTCTAGTATAATATATGTGATTCTAGTTGATAATATGTGGTGCGTACTTGTTAGCGAAGCGTTTTCGTACGTGTAAACATTTATCATGTTAAACTACCGCCGTTTATATAATATGTACGTGATATTTTCCTGTTAGCCAAAACCAGCAATCCGGCTACTTCGGCCGCCAAGATTTTTTATATTACGGTCCGAGGATTGGAGTCGGTCTTCTTTTTAAATGTGCGGAGTTGAGTTGTACCAAGCGGTACAGATATTATAGCCACGAGCCTCAGTTCTCACTCTGTCTTCTTAAAAACGAACGAGGAATACAAAGTGTTAGCATGGTATATGTCGGCCTAGGTTCGTCCAGCATCTTGTCATCTAAACCTGCTACCTGCTACACATCTGCTATCACCATCATCAGCCATTGTGCTCAACGCTGAGCGTCGACACCTGATAACTCTAGCAGCCTTGAGATGCAGAGCGGCGTTCAGGTAGACCAGTGATCTTCTTCGCCTGATCTAACATCTACTTGCTGTTCTTATTACTGCCTTCAACTTTGCCTTCCAAAATGCTCTTTTCTATGTTATCACCTTCTCTTCTGAGATTGTAGCCGGGGAACTGGACATAACACTCGCTCACTCGGGAAGGTAGACCTTTCTCGATACTCTGTTCCTTCAGAATGAAACATTGGTTCTTCATGCAGAATTCTCCGCCAACACCACACCTCAAAGGCATCAATTCGACTTTTGTCTCTAGTATTCACGGTCCAGGTCTCACAGACGTGCAAGTTATTACACCAAGCGCACCTTCCTATTGCCCGGTTCTGCCCCATCGTAGAGAGTTTAACCATTGCAGCGCGACCTAGAACAATCCGTATTTATTTCACAGCTTCCCGTGTCACTGATGACTGTACTATCTCCTGCCACCTCGCCTCCAGAATATAGTTCACACATTCCGTTGAGCCCGACCGAGAAGTTTTCTCTTTGTAAGAGTTAGTGGATCTGATCAAGAAAGCCACGTGTACGGTGATGATACACTGAAGAAAATGGAAATTGCAACACCCAGAAGGAGTGGTGCTACATTTCTGCAATTAAACATTCGATTATTACACTTTCAGGTCCCTCTGACCGCTAGTTTGGACAACAATCAATACAGGAGGTGTCCCCCACGATCTGCAATACATTGATTAATTCGTCTAGGCATGGAGTCAATAAGGCCTGGATCGCTTCCTGAGGAATAGTGGCCCATGCTTGCTGCACTGCACGGGTCAGTTGTTCCAGAGTTGTGGGTGGCTGAGAACGGTGGGCCAGTTGTCGTCCCATCATGTCCCACACATGCTCAATAGGACTGAGGTCCGGGCAACTGGCTGGCCATTCTAAGGTTGTGATGTCGTGGAGAGCTTCTTTGGAGATGCGTGTGGTGTGAACCCGGGCATTGTCCTGCTGAAACATCCCATTAGCAATGTTCGCCTTCATAGGGACAACCACTGGATTGAGTACCCTATCAGCGTACTGTCGAGCAGTCATAGTGCCCTCAACAAGCACTAATAGTGATTTCACATTAAAGCCAATAGCTCCCCAGACCATAATGCTTGGTGTTGGCCCTGTGTGCCTCTCGTCAATAAGATCTGGGTGGCCCCTCTCCTCGGTACGTCGACGCACACGATTCCGGCGATCACTGCGGGCAAGACAGAAGCGCGATTCATCACTAAAGACGACCCTATGCCATTTGTAGACCCACGTCGATCTTTCTCGACACCAGGCCAGCCTTACTCGTCGTTGTTGTGGAGTCAACAGAACACCTTCTGTAGGGACACGGGCTCATAAGCCAGCTGCACGTAGGCGATTACCAACTGTTAGTTGTGTAACGTGGGGTGCTACAGCTGCTCGAATTTCCGGTGCTGTTGCATGGGGTTCCATCCTGGCTATCCGAATGATGCGGCGATCCTCTCTCACAGTTGCCTGTGCCATGTCTACGAGTGTGGGTACCTTCATTTGACCACTGCTGCCATACACGTTGTACCGTAGATGCCTGTCGGCCAACAGGTGCAGCGACAGTCTTTAGCGATAATCCAGCCTCACACAGCCCAATTATCCGAGCCCTCTCAAACGGCGACAGTTGTTGATAGCGTGCTTTTCTCTATCATCGAGGCATGCTTGACGGGGAACACTTCACTGCACAGACTGTAAGTCAACTACGCTACACCAGAGTCCGTATACTGGAGTTGATTCCTCCGCGATCAATCACGTGGGGAGACCTGTAGCAACAATCCAGTGGGTCTGAAACTTTGATCGTTTACATACGTACATGTCATCGTTCCATATCTTGAAAATCAACACAAACGACCAATGCCTTCATTGTGTCGCAATTTCCATTTTCTTAAGTGTACAATTTGTAAATTTAATAACTTGCAGATTAAGGTAGCTGCTATGTTACAAGAGAGAGAACAGCAGAATACTATCAGTGAAAGTGCCCCAAGTGTTGCCTAATTTACTCAAAGAAAGTATAGGCTTCCACTTTCTAGAACTTAAAATATTCAGTGATGAACCGAAGGACTGGTTACAGTCTGGGGCCCAGTTTGGAAAAATTGATAAAAACTCCAGTTTAGATCATTCGGAAAAATTCCAGTATCTTATTCAAGCCACTACTGAAGAGTCTCGTTCCACAGAAGTGGTCAGTAGTTATCCCGCTACTTCTGAGAACTACCCTAAGGCTATTGAAGCATTAAAGTCCCATTTTGGGAGAGAGGATGTGCTAGTTGAAGTATATGTTAGAGAGTTGCTTAGGCTCGTATTGGCATGACCTTATGCTCGTTATATGACCGGCTTGAAAGTTACTTAGGGCTCTGGAAACTTTAAAGGTTACCACGGATAGGTGTGAAGCGATGCGTTTTCCTCTCATGGAGTCTTGTTTGCCTGAAGAACTTCTACGAGCATGGCAACGATCTCTAGCTTCACATCAACGAGAGGCTAACACACAGGGTGAGGACCCCGGAAAGGCTCGGCTGAAACAACTCATGGACTTTTTAAGACCTGAGGTCGAAAGTGAACAGAGAATTTCTATGGCAATGGCTGATTTCGGTCCCAGGGATGTGGATAAATCTAGAGCGAAAGTCACAAAACCTACAGCGAAATGTGCAGTGAGGTAAACCACTTTTGTTTCAAATGATATTTCCCACTACTTCAGGGCTGCTCACCGTCTCTAAAGAGGAGAGGAAATGCTTATTTTGTTTTTCTGGTCACAGTTCTCAAGGTTGTATTAAAGCTCAGGACTTGCCTTTGTTAGGAAGACGACAAGAGGCGGATTAAAATAGGGTATGTCCCTGCTGTCTGCGAGTTGGGCACCTAGCTAAGAGATGTAAAAATAGTCCCAAGGGCCTCATTTGAGGAAAGGGGCATTTTGCATTAATTTGTGGGCAGCTTCAGAAAGTGTAATGTAGCAGTAATAATAACGTTGTTAAAGATGAGGCCCTCGCAGCTGTAGCAAATAATTACAATGTTCTAATGCAAACACTTGTCGTTTATGTCAGAAGTAATGGTTGAATGCGTAAGGTGAGACTTTTGATCGACTCTGCATCTCACATCGCTCATATGTAGTGACCAGCGCTGCTCTTGAAATGGGGTATGTTTCACGCTCTCAGGAATTAATTCAGCATTCACGTTTTGGAGGAGCTACCACGGAAGAGGTGGAACACAAGGTTTTCACACTTTACCTTTATAAATTGGACAAATCTTACCATTGCCATTTTAACGTGCTTGGACAACGAATGACACTTGTTTCAGATGGCCCTTGGGTACAGAAACTTGCTTCGCAAAATATAGAGTTAAGTGATGTTGGCTCTTCGGCAGATATTGAGAGTTTAGTTGGAGCTGATTTTGCTGGAAAACTTTGGACTGGTAGAAGGGTACAACTGAGTTCAGGACTAGCAGCAATGGAGACAATTCTTGGCTGGACACTGACAGGGAAAATTCCTGACATCACACCCAGTAATGAGAACCTAGCCATGGTGGTATCAAGCATGTTGACCAAAGAAGCCACCATTACAGATTTGTGGACTCTAGATACTTTAGGGATTAGTGATCCATCGGAGAAACTCAGAAGATCTGAGATTGAGTCTACTACACAGCAACATTTCCTTGATACAGTATCAATCAATAAAAGAGAGCGTTTTGAAGTTCACCTCCCATGGGCTGAGAACCATCCTCCACTGCCTGATAATTACCAAGTATCACTGAAGAGACTACAGTCTGCTGTTAGGAGATTGAAGACTGAAGGTTACTATGATGCTTATCAGGAAGTACTAGATAATTGGTTGAGGGAAGGGGTGATAGAAGAAGTGCCCTCAGGAAATGGATGTTCATTGCCACTCCTTGCCTCATCCTCATCTTGTGAAACCTGAATCAATAACACCAGTGAGCCCCTTGTTCGACGTTTCGCCTAAAGAAAATTAACAGCTCCGCCTCAATCAATGTCTTGAGAAAGACCCTAATTTAATCGAGAAAATACCTTCAGTGTTGGTACGTTTCCGACTGAAGATGGTGGGAGTTGTTGGGGATATAAGAAGAGCTTTTCTCCAGTTCAGCATTAGCGAGAGAGACAGGGAATTTCTGAGATCCTTATGGTTAGACAGAAAAGGAAATCTCAAGATATACAGACATTATCGGTTGTTTATGGAGTCCCTCCAAGTCCTTATCTATTAGTATCATGCATCAAACTTCACCTTGAAAATACATTAATACTGTGTGAGTAAGGGAAGTCACCATGACCCAAGTCATCTGCGAAGCTTCTTACCCATAGCTTCTATGTTGATAATTGCCTTGCCAATTTGGACGATGAAGAACAAGCTAAACCGTTTATTGATGTAGCTTCAGGTGTCATGACTCTTATGGAACAAGTCCGACGATTCCCTAGCAATCAACATAGATAACCTTGTTTCGATTAGCTTCGAGAAAATAACAAAGAAAGTTATTTTGAGTGCTGCCCATAGAATTTTTGATCCGGTGGGAGTCACATGTAGTGTAGAATTAATACCAAGATTGTTGTTACAACAAACATGGAGGGAGGTTTTGACATGGGATGAAGAAGTCAATGAAGAGATCAAAATGAAATTATTGAGTTGGCTTGAAGAACTTCCTCTTCTAGCTCAAATTAAGATTCCTCGTTGGGTGTCTAACTGCAACAGCCCAGACGACCCCTGGCCACTTCACATTTTTCAGATGCCTGTCAGACATCATATGCAGCGGCTGTATTCCTACGTGTTGAGCAAGAGGGTGAAGTGAGTGTTCACTTGGTGGCTGCCAAGTGAAGAGTTGCACCAACTGGAAAATCAGGTAAGGGATTGACCATTCCCAGGTTAGAACTTTTAGCAGCTTTAATAGCAACGAGATTACATGCATCGATTGTAAAGGATTATTATATTCCCGATATTAAGGCAACTTTTTGGACAGATGCTTCAACTGTTCTCACATGGATTCAGCCAAGTGAAGCATAGGATGCCTTTGTCATGAACCGGATTAAAGAGATTCGGGAACTGTCACTTAATTGTGAATGGCGACATGTTCCTGGAAAAGAAAACCCATCAGATCCTCCATCACGTGGATTTTCTGTGAAGTTGATACAATGCCGTCGGTGGGAGGGCCCTGGTTGGTTGAGAGAAAATCCAGACTGCTGGCCACAAACTGACTTTTCTTATAATTCGGAGAGAAGGACGAATGTCGTTCCAGTGCTATCAAGTAAATCAGAAGACATCAGTAAGGATTACCGGCACTTTTCTCAGTACAAGAAAATTGTAGGGATGGTAGGCTGGATGTTGCGCTTTCTGACCAACTGTCGCATCAGCAAAGCTCAACGCATACATCGTGACCTGACAAGTGAGGAATTTGTCACGGCAGAAAGGAATATTTCACAGTGAGTACAGGAGGAAGTGTTCATAGATGTTTTCAATTCCAAACTAAAGAGCCTACTTCCATTTGTTGACGAACAGGGATTGATTTGTTTGATGACCAAGATATCTAACCGGGATGATGTCAGCGACCTTTTTCATCTCATTGTGCTCCCAAAAGCTGATCACCCAGTCGTTCAGCGACTGATTATGGACTCCCATCTTAGCAACTGTCATGCTGGTACGCAGATGCTTTTGTCAATTCTGAGGCAACAGTATTGGATTCTAGGAGGTAGACAAACAATTAGAGCTGTTATTAACTCCTGCATGATTTGTAAACGTCCCAACTCAAAGAGGTTGGCAGCTCATCCTTCATCATTACCTGAGAGTAGAATGCGTGACGCAAGTACAGTATTGTTGAAGTTACTGGAGTTGATTTTGCTGCTCCTCTCTACATCAAGGCCGATTATGGAACCTCGAAGAATGCATGGGTTTGCTTATTCACTTGCGGAGTTTACCTTGCAGTTCGATTGGAACTGGTGTCTTCGGTGTTCACAGACAGCTTTCTACAAGCTTTTGAGAAGTTTCTGTAGCAAACAAGGAAGACTTGTCATTGTCTACAGTGACCAGGGAACATATTTTGTGGGTTTAAGAACTCTTGTCACAAACTGGATTGGAATGCAATCTCACAGTACAGTTCAGCGCGGAAGATAGATTGGCGTTTTAATCCTCCAGCTTCACCATGGTGGGGAGGTTGGTGGGAACGACTAGTAGGAATGCTCAAAACTCTTCTCCGTCGAGTGCTTGGTCAATCATCTGTCAACTATGAAGAGATGCAGATAATCCTCTGTGACTGCAAAACCGTCATAAATTCTCGGCCATTAACCTATTTGTCTGAGAACCAATCCTATGTGGCTGCTCTAACTCCAAACATGTTTCTACACGACACAGAATAAGTAGGAGTACCTGAGTATGACCTGTTCGAAGCCACTGATCTTCGGAAAAGTCGCCAGTATCGCTATCAGCTGAAAAAGAATCTTAGAGAAAGATTTCGTACTGAGCATTTAGGTCAGTTGAAGTTATTTGCCTGCAAGGATAAGCCACATGATCTCGAACTGGGAGAAATTGCTTTGGTTGGCAATGATGACACTAGAAGAGTTGTTGAGCTTGTTAAGGGAAAGGATGGCAATGTTAGAGTAGTTCGTGTCGTCACTGCTTCAGGCGAGCTTATAAGGCCAGTTTAGCCTTTTCCATCCCAAGCCCGAGTTAACTCGGATGTCAACATTTCTCCCGCTGCCCCAAACACGAGTTAATTCGGATTTAAAGCAATGCGCTCTTGTTCACGTCCGAGTTCAGTCCAACGCTGTTGACATGCTTTTTTCGGACGAAGGACGATCCATGAATCGCCTTACCGTTTTTTGACGATGATTATACGCCTTGTGTTTTTTATTCACAGCTGTCTTCTGAGATGGGTGCACGGGAGTGTAAAGAAAGCATAACGAAAGATTATATTTTAGAAATTTTAGGCAATTATGATGAGTCTGATTTTTTATGAATATAGTGGAGATAAGTTTCAGTGAAACAAGCTGTCGACATTTATCACGCCACGTTCTTGGAAGTTTTGTGAAAAGTGTTAGGAAAACACTATTGCTATTATTGTCGTTCCATGACTTTTCAGTAGCTGTGTAAATACAAAGTATTTATGGCCTATTACAACCACTGTCGAAGCGTCCAGAAAAATCTCGTATGGGGCATGCATAAGGCTGTAAGAAAATTGGGAATGAAAAGGTCAAAGAATCTACCCATTAGAACTCGAGTTGCAGCCACCTGAGGATACCCAGGAAATCCGAAACCGCCTAAGGAAAGACTTTGTTCCAAATGGAGAAAACATAAAATATAATCACGAGGCCGGAGCATATGACTCTTCTACTCCTCCTGAAGATGGTCCTCAAGTTTCAAAGCAGGCAGTGAAATTAACTCGTCTAGGACGATTGATTCACAAGCCAGAAATGTTAAATTTGTGATATGTGTCAATTAACATATTCATTTGTGTTTATCTTATTGAATTTTATCATTTTGTAATTGTTTCAGGACTATATTTTATGAAAGTGGAAAGGTGTAAGTCAATTCATGTTAACATTCATTTGACTTACGTTGGAGGATGTTGTGTGAGATCAGTTAGTGTAACCTCTTTGATTCATGTTACTCGTTAGACTTGTTTTCGAGGGCTTTGAAGTAAGCAAAGAAACGCACTTCAGGAGAGTGGATTGGGATCTTTTATTGTTTTATAACGAAAAGAACGAATCATTGTACGCTGCTAAACCAAATAAATACATATTGATATTGTAACTGTTGAAGAGTGTTTAGTAGCGAGAATAGAGGTGGTTTTTTCCCACACCGTAAAACGCATTCTAATCGTATTACATTTAGGATCTTTTCGTAAAATATCTGAAGTGCTTGTTCTAGGCAAGTTGTAAGGCACATACACGTCACGGTGATTCGAAAGCTATCGGTGAACCCATTCAGATGAGCTGTGGAGTTTAAGAATATGCTCGACTTATCCGCTATGCAGATGTCCTCCGCTGCCTTCAAGTGAATAGTTTCGTGCGGTTGGAGTGATTTGTAGAGTTAGATCAGACAACTTCGAGTACACATAAGCCATGCTTACGAGGGCCATTCTAGAATGTGAAATTCTACTTTCAGGACGTTACTGAGGTAGCGATGAAAGAGATGGACCATTTGACTGCGTGATACGGAACATAACTCGAAAGGTTGAAGTAAGGATAGGATATATCCACCACATATGTAGCCAGTGTCGACAGGGCTACATTTCAAGGGCGCTCAAATTTACCGTTTAATCACTGTAAGAAGAGCGTCATATCGCCAATATGTACACATCCTTGTGCAGGGATCATTGTCCACATACACATAGTCCATCAGAAAAATTTTCATAAACATTGTACAAATCTTCTACTTTCCTTTTCAAACAGTGAGTGCATATAACTATGTTGCAATGGTGCTTGTGGGAGCTGGATATGGCAGCCCGTAAGATATTTGAAGAGGAGAGGTACTACATCTTATTCATCGAGTTGGAAAGTCTGGAAGGCGTCGTATTACCCAAACAGGTGAAATATCTCATGAAGACGAGAACGTACCTCCGCTGGCCAGGGGACTGCGAAATTCTGGAAAGGACTGCGTAAGGCTCTGGGTCAGAGTCTATTCTGCAAGACGGGAGGGCTACCGCCCCAGAAGTCGGTGCTGGATATTGAAGGAAGTAGTGTAATTAGGACAGTTCGGCCGCCACCGCCACCTCTGGCTCTCGGGAGAGGCCTCCACCTCCCGCGGGAAATTTGAATTTTGGCGGGAAATTTGAATATTGGCGTGAGATTTGAATTTGTAAACAAAGCCACGTGCTTTTTGACAGCTGTCATCGACAACAACGCATCGCTAACCTCACTGCTGCCATCTTAACGGGCCTAAACCTCAGTGGTACCAATTTAACCTAACTAGCGCGAGATTTGAATTGGTAAACAAAGCCACGTGTTTTTTGACAGCTACGTGCTTTTTGACAGAAAACAACGAATCGCTAACCTCAGTTCTGCCATCTTGACGCGAATAAACCATAGTGCTGCCAACTTAACCTAACTAGCGCGAGATTTGAATCAGTAAACAAAGCCACGTGCAGCTGTCATCCGCCATCTTTAATCAAGAGAGCACCGTGCTGCCCTCTTTCGTCAGCTGTCATCCGCCATCTTTAATCTACAGAGCACCGTGCTGCCCTCTTTAGTTGAAATGAGGTGGCGGCAAATTCTACATTCTCTTGTTTGGAAACAAACCCATGCGCTTTCTTGACAGCTATCAACCGCCATCTTTAATCTAGAGAGCGCCGTGCTGCCCTCTTTAGCTAGATACCTTTGAAATGTGGCGGGCGGCAAATTCCACGTGTTCTTGTTTGGAAACAAACCCATGCGCTTTTTTGACAGCTATCATCCGCCATCTTTAAACAAGAGAGCACCGTGCTGCCCTATTTAGCTACTTACCTTTGAAATGTGGTGGCGGAAAATTCCACGTGCTCTTGTTTGGAAACAAACCTAGGTGCTTTTCTGACAGCTGACAACCGCCATCTTTAATCCAGAGAGAACAGTGCTGCACTCTTTTGTAGAAATGTGGTGGCAGCAAATTCCACGTGCTCTTGTTTGGAAACAAATCAACGTGCTTTTTTGACAGCTGTCATCCGCCATCCTTAATCAACAGAGCACCGTGCTGCACTCTTTAGTTGAAATGTGGTGGCGGCAAATTCCACGTGCTCTTGTTTGGAAACAAATTCTACGTGCTCTTCAGCTGTCATCCACTATCTTTAATGAAGAGAGCACCGTGCTGCCCTCTTTGTGGTGGCGGATAATTTGAAAAATTCTTTTTGACAAGCAGCCATCTTTAATCCAGAGAGAACAGTGCTGCCCTCTTTAGCTACTTACCTTTGAGGCGGTTAATTTGAAAAATTCTATGTGACAAGCTGCCATCTTTAATGAAAAGAGCATCGTGCTGCTATCTTGCAGGTAATTTTTACGTCACAGCTGTCATCCACCATCTTGCATTGCTAACCTTAGTGCTGCCCTCTTTAGCTACTTACCTTTGAGGCGGACTATTTGAAAAAAGTCTATTTGACAAGCTGTCACCCGCCATCTTGCATCGCAAACCTCAGTGCTGCACTCTTTAGTTGAAATGTGGTAGCGGATAATTTGAAAAAATTCTTTTTTGACAAGCAGCCATCTTTAAACTACAGAACACCGTGCTGCTATCTTTATCGTAGTAGCGAGCAATTTAAAATATAGATGCTTTTTCTAACAGCCGTCATCCGCCATCTTTAATCTAGAGAAAACCGTGCTGCCCTCTTTGTGGTGGTGGTAAATTCCACGTGCTTTACAAACCCACGTGCTTTTTTGACAGCTGTCATCCGTCATCTTTAATCAAGAGAGCGCAGTGCCGCACTCTATATGGTGGCGGATAATTTGAAATTTTTTTTTTGAAAAACAGCCATCTTTATTCAACACAGTTACCGCTATCTTACATCGCTTACCTCGGTGCTGCACTCTTTAGTTGAAATGTGGTGGCGGTAAATTCGAACAAGTTTAACCATACATCGGAGGAGCCAGAGTAAGCACGTGCTGCAGTGATGACGTCATCGTGCATGTTTAGACTTGTCCGTTTTCTTAAGAGTAAGTCGGGTGAAAAAGGAATGTGGTGGCAGTAAATTCGAACAAGTTAAAACCTGCATCGGGAAAGCTAGAGTAAGGACGTGCTGCAGTTATGACGTCATTGTGCATGTTTAGACCTGATCGTTTTTCTTAAGAGTAAGTCGGTGTAAAGCAATGCAATAAGTACAACATTTTTGAATGGATCAAATATTTATTTACAAATGTACTACAACAGTGTTCGTTTTTGCTGCTGACAAGGTTGGTATGCTTCTGAAATGCCTCCTGCAACATTCAAATTAAACAAAACATTTAGAAATATATTATACTAAGTATGTTATGCTTTACAGAGAAGATCATATACTTCTTTCCTTGTTGTTATTCCTTTTCGGAATCATCAACATCATCATGAGGTACTAGAGAAAGTTTATTCATACCCTGTGTACAGTGTTCAATCCTCGGATTTGGTCCATCCCAATCATCATCACCATTTTCTCCTCGATGCTTGTAATGTCGTTGACAAGTTCTGCATAAAGCTACTTCGATCGACATCTTACTGTGTAGAGGAAGGATGCCCCAAAAATTATGTACGTAAGAGGCAGCGTACGTAGAAAAAAATCCTGGTGGTAAGTATTGAATAAGATGTTTCATCATCGACGATCTATGTTTATAGAACATCTTCATAGCCTCACTCACTCGTGTAAGATAAATAAGTTGTTGCGTATGAGTATGCAGACAGCATGCACATTTGCAGTTTTGTTCCATAGCGTACGATGTCGAAGCACACACTAATGAAAACGATAAAGATCTATTCTTATTTATAGTCTCGTAACAATATTCGTTAGCGGATGGTAAGAATATCACTCATATGAATAATAAGACAATAGGCTGCTGTGTTAGCAGGAATGTTTTCAGATGTTTCAAATTCTAAACGAATATAAACTGGAGATTCATTTACAGATTCTTGATGATAAGAACAGTCTATAACTACAATCGGTGCTTTATTTTTAAATTCTTGAGGTGTAAATAGCGGACTATTTTCTTTCTGATAATACGATGATTGAAATTTACAAAACATGTCATAGAGCACCCCAAACTTATTTTTCTAAAAGTTAATGTTTTAGATACGTAATTCCGTTGAGACATAGTCTAACGTGTCTTAATTTACAGTGATCAAACAGTGAGCTATCTTTTTCTTGATTGAATTTACGATCAGTTTGAAATCCAAAAATAATGTACAAGGGCTTCTCAGTAAAACGTGATGTTTTAACAGCCCAGCTATGCTTGTTTGTAGGTGGTAACACAGGATATTCATGCAGCTCCCAACTTCTAAAACGTATAGGTAATGGTGTATCGTTTTCTACAATCTTGAGCAATCGAAGTTTTTCACGATCAGATAAGGTTACATGTGGAATCCTCCACAGTATACGATGCAGTGTTATTTTCGATTCTACTGGTGTTTCTACTGCTTTAAGAGAATTGTAATCACTTCGATCACGGATTAGAATAAGCTCTTGTTTTGCGTTGATTATAATACGTGTAAAGTCTTCTGCGAATCCAAAAATATGTTTCAGTGATAACATACCCGTAAAAGTTCCATCCTCATTAATCATTCAGTTGTTAGTAGCTTTTGGACAGCATCCAGCCATCCGCAAAAGATTACTTTCTTCATCACAGAAAGAAGGGTAGAGTTTCATTGCACTTGCAATACCAACATTCTTCGTTCGATCTTTTTCAACATAATTTACTTCATATCGCGCTTCAGAAAAGAGAAAAGCTAGAGCATGGTTGTTTAATTGTGAAGTGCTTGGTCCACTTCCATCCGACTTTTCTAGTCGTCCTTTAATACAGAGGTAGCTTTCGTGTGGTAAGGTGTATACATCTTGCTGATTAATAATAAAATGAATTTCATCATTGTTATTTAATCCAAACGTGAAAGGTTGATAGGAATGAAGCTCACTTCGTACTACACCTTCAGGACTTTCTACTGTATTCGTAATGTCTAGCATTTCTCCCATTCTGTTGTAGTAGTGTATATCCTAAATCTTGGAGTATCTGCTTATGGGTATATGTTAACTCGATGAGTCTCTGCACACACGTAGTATGTCTTCGGAATGTACACCGTGTTTTATAGATGGTTTTCATTCTGGTTTAAGATGTAGTTTGTAAGCTACGTACGCGTGCTGATCTAAATGAATAAGCTGATTATGTTTATTTACAAGTCTAAGAGTAATGTTGCTAATGTGTTTTACAGACACAGGTTGATAAAGAACTACTGCTGGTTTCCCAGAAATAGTATATCCACGTTCCTCTGTAACAATAAAGTCGTGCAGGACGTGCGAAGGTTGTAGATTACTATTCAAGTCTGTAATAATATTACAAGTAATGTTCACATTATAATCATCGAAGAGTTTTATAGCTTGATCAGACTCGTAACGTACGTTCGGTAGGAGCTCCCTCGATGAAAATCCAAGCAGTGGTCCAATCGAATCAGGTTGTGATTTGAAGTCAATCTTAAATGATGATCAATAACATATTTATGTGTAATGTTGCTTATAGTGATTGAGAACTTGTCATGATGATTACTAAAACTATCTTCCCCAAACTGATCAATTAACGTACTTTCAATATAGTCGTGAATATCGTCTACTGTATAACTACCTGTGGGTAGTGTTGGCACATACTCATCGTAATAGAACTTGTTTACACCATCACGCACATTATATATTGTATTGTAGCTTTCAAACGATACTAGTCCAAGACTATGCGGCTGATAGCCAAGTTCGATTGGTGGATTAAAATAGACGGTTGTTTCAGGTCCTTCTCCACGTACAGCAAACGTTCTTTCACTGTTCGTCATCACGTAGACACTAATGCACTTTATTTACTGTCTGGGTTTGATATAAGAACATAAGACATAATCGTCCGCACATGCGTGTATTAAAGTTTTGCACACGGTTTTTATTGTAAACAATGTCTGCACTGCTTCCGAAATAACGTATGAGCTCAAAAGGAGGAGGTAAGTCTCCATAGCTATCAAAATACCATACTTTAGATTTACGTTTTACATAAGCAACGTAATTAGTTCCAGGTCCACGACTGTCGTCCAAGTTAATTACGGCACTTTCACGTTCACGTGGGCGCGTTGGTAGTTGATCGCGCATATACACTCCTCGAAAATAATTATTTCCTAGTTGTTTAGCAAACGTAAAAACTTCATCATGCGTTAGAGCGCGATGTGGCAGTGCATTCAGTAGACGGTTTTTGGAGAAATGTATATACCAAGCCCTTTCTTGTATGGCGCTAGCTTCATGTTCATACCTTTGCCTCGTAACGCAAATGCCTCCATCGTCTTGTTATGACGTTCACTCTCTTTCAACTGTTGTTTCGCTTCTTCTACAGCTTTGAGAGTTCTCGCTACAGCACTAGCACCACCTAGCAATGACCCTAAAGCTGCTAAGCCAGCAAACAGCGCAGGAAGAAATCCTCCTCGTTTTGGTACAGGAGTAATTCGTGCACGTTTACTAAATATTGCTCTGCACTTTGGAGAAATTCTCGCTCTTGCTGCGCGTAACGCCTTAGTAATAACTACACGAGGATTGTATTCCCCTCGAATAGCTTTTTGCGCAGCCTTTATAAGATCTTTCCATCCAACAGTTTTTAATTTCTTCTTCTTCTTCATGTCGTTTGGATATCGTTGTTTCACCATGCTGTACACGACTTTACTACTCAAGAGCAAATCATAAACTAACCGTTGCCTCTTGTTTCGTTTAATATATATATTACTATTACGCACTTTATGATTCAGTTATCATTAAGATTATAAAGCAGCAAGACACGCTACCTGTTACCGACATTGTACCACATCTCTTACCTAGTTCTAGTACAACTATAAGAAAAGGTCATGGAACGTTGTTTCCTTTTACTGTTCGATGTATTGTATCAGGTCCGTCGGGATGCGGGAAAACAAATCTTTTACTCACACTTATTACTTCTGTAAATGGTGTACGCTTCGAGAATATTTACGTTTTCGCAAAGTCTCTCTATCAGCCGCTATATACTATTCTACAAACTGTAATGCACGATCTAGTTAAAGATGGAATAAGATATTTTAAATTTAATTCGCATGAGCAAGTACCATCACCAGACGATGTGCTTCCTAATTCTCTTATGATCTTTGATGATGTCGCAACAGAACAGCAAAACGTTATTCGTGCATTCTTTAGTATGGGTCGGCATAAATATGTTGATTGCATCTATTTGTGCCAAACCTATTCTCGTGTGCCTAAGCAGTTGATACGCGACAACGCAAATGTTATTGTGCTCTTTCGGCAAGATGAGCGCAACATGCGACTGTGTATAACGATCATGTTAACACTGATATGACATTCGATGTCTTTAAACGTATGTGTGCTAAATGTTGGTCATTACACCGTTACAGCTTTTTAGTTATTGATCAAGAAAGTGATGTACAACATGGACGATATCGCATGGGTTTCGATCATTTTATATGCATTAACACAGAATTACAGTAACTACTTTATTAAAAACCATCATCATATTAACATCTAGCAAGGAGATCACAAAACATATCATCCAAGCTCGAAACAATATTCGACGGAAATTTAAAGAGCTTAAACGTATTCAAGCAGACACGGATTTATTTTTAAAAACACAACTAAGTACACCACTCAAAGAAATTTTTAATTCTACTTCATTACCGCAGTCTACTTCAAGTTTTGCTTCTATGCAAACATCATATCATAAAGAGAAGCATGAAGAAGAAAAGCATGAACAAGATATGGAAGAGAAGAAGCAGGATATAGATCAAGAAGAGGAAGAGGAAGATAAGGAAGAAAAAGAAGAACTTAATGATACATCACAATTTAAGCGTGTTGAGATTTTAACTACAGATGTTATTGCTGAAACACCTACTACATCGACGCAAAATCTACCATCCTTGTCTGAGGTTATGATTACACCAGAGTATCGCAATCAGTTTAGAACTTTTATTCAAGATACCTATGGATCTCTCTTTGCGCCTTATATAGAAAAACTTTTTACAGGACAAACTAACACTACCTACGGTATTCGCTACGAAGATGACTGTTTCTGGATAGGAAATTCAAATGTTAACATTAATAACAACAAACTCATTGTGAAAGGTGTTACCTATAAACCGACGAAAGGACTCTTAGAACTTCTTTTCTCACGAATACCTGACAAGGATATAATTTTACAAGATGATCTTAAAAAATATAAAGCAATACGTTTTGCTACTGACGCAACACGACGTAATTACAAGAGAACAGAAGCTGTAAATGCGAATAAGAGTTACAAGTATCGTGAGTTTATTTCTAAGCTGTTTCCGACTGCACGTAGTCTTGATGTTATCTACAAGCCTTTGTTGCCGTATGTGGATGTAAGATACTGGAATGACCCAAACTTACTCGTTGAACGATTACAACTTTTAAGAGCATCGCAAGAGGCTGGTCACACTGGTCATGGATCAGAAATTCTAGAAATAGAAAGAGAACTACATTATGCCGGTATTATTTTGTAATGGATCGTCAAGAGAAGATCTCACCTGTAAAGATAAACATCGCACATGAGTTACATAAACCAGCACGTCGCACCTACTGTCGCAGACGCGTCATTACACGAGGAAAAGATGATCTCTGGCAAGCAGACTTAGTAGAAATGATTCCATATGCCTCTAGTAATAAGGGGTATAAGTATCTACTTAGTGTTATCGATGTGTACTCGAAGTTTGCTTTTGCACAACCCGTGAGTTCTAAAACAGCAGCTCAAGTTAAAGAAGCATTTAAACATATTGTTGAAGAATCGAAACGCTGCCCAAGGCTTCTTCAAACTGATCAAGGTAAAGAGTTTTACAACAAGGATTTTTCTTGTTACCTCAAGTTACATGGCATTCAACACTACTCTACGTTCAGCAATCTCAAGGCAAGTGTTGTAGAATGCTTTAATCGTACACTCAAAACAATGATGTGGCGAGAATTTACAGCACAAGGTTCATATCGTTGGATTGATCTGCTACCTAGACTTTTATCTACCTACAACGATACACCTCATCGCACTATCGGAACAAAGCCACGTCTTGTTACAAAGAATACACCTCGTATAAATGTTATTCATCTTGTAATTAAAACAGCTGATCCACGTCGCCATCGCTTTAAAGAAGGTGATTTTGTTCGCATCAGCAAACACAAGTCTATCTTTGCAAAAGGATACACACCTAACTGGAGCACTGAATTTTTCAAATCAGAAGTGTTAAGCTTACTAATCCAGCTACGTATTTACTTCGCGATCTCTGAGGACAACTCATTGAAGGAGGATTCTATATCGAAGAACTGCAGAAAACAAAATATCCTGATCACTATTTAGTTGAACGTGTTATTCGACGTCGTGGCAATAAACTGTATGTTAAATGGCTTGGTTTTAATAACAGCTTTAATTCATGGATTAATAAAGAGGATGTACTTTAAATCTTATGTGTGTTTTCTTTTCATCTTCTAAGTTTCCTTTCTTCTAAGTCACTAGGACATGCTGTAGGATTAAACAACACCTGTAATATGTTTTGACAATTCATATTTATTTAAGAATATATATACATTTTTATCCTTTGTTTATTTTACGGTCTTTGCCATTCAGTTTTCGTTTTAGTGCACCAACAACGACAAGTGCTGCTATCTTCTGAGCAGCTAAAGCACTAGGTAATAACACACACACACAGCATAACTTTACGAAGCAGATTTTAACAGCTACACGACATACTCTATGCAGGCAGCGTGTAACTACGTGTCAGGCGAACGTGTTCTAGGGCCGCAGGGAAGATGAAGCACGAAGAAAAGAAGATCAATCACTTTATTGATGAGTCCACGCCCAACATGCTTCCTCATCTTTTTCCCAGCACGTTTCTTCACCTTTTCCTTGTTTACTCTCTTTGCAGACATGATAAGTGTTTATAAGCGAAGACAACTCGTTAGTTTTAGGTCCGTGATACAGTTTAATTAGTTGACATGTACGGCACTGTCTCACAGAAGGTCTTCTACCTAAACTCACGTGTTCATGATGTAAACTACACGTTTGAAGCTCTGACAAAACAGGATCTTGAGTCCACTCACGAGGCACCTTATCCCAAATCCTCTTTACAGCACTCGCAGCTGTATTAACCAAAAATGCCTTTGGTAATGCATTTAACTCTTCTTCAGTAAAAGTGTTTAGTTTCTTTTTGCATGCATAAAACTTTACGATCGCCTTTTCAACTGCGTTACACTTAGTATCTGTTAGAAATGACATGATATCTTTACTCTACAAATGTTTCTTTTACACTAAGGTTATTTCGACACTGCAGTTTACATATGTTGTTTACTTCCCGGCATGCACTGCAACACAACCAATCAAAGAGCATGCATACATGTTGTAAAGACTGTTTACTTGTTTCTCTACTATGCTCTTTCGGAAGAGTTTTAAATGATGGGCACCCCAATTCATGCATGTCGATAATTTCACACGATGATGGTAGAAAATCACGCAACCATTCTTTCTTTTCACAACCCTTTAAAAGAACAAGATCTGCTCTTGACAAATGTGCATTCATCATTAAAGGTAGAAAACGATAAGGTATTCCTTTTTCTTCCCACTTCAAACCTAAATTGTTTCCAATCCACTGAGTCTGCTTTTTATCTTCATCTGTTTGGAAACAGTAAGGGAACGGTGGGCTAAATACTAAACCAACAAGTTTTGGTGCCCACAACACACTGCAATCTAACACAGCCACATCTTTAAACATAAATTTGTTTCCGTTTACTTTAAAGACTTGCACATCAACTATTAATGCTTTCGTCATGTTTGCACTCCACTCTCTATCACTGTTTCTCGAAGACTAAAGCTTTTAGTCAACGAACGGGTTTAAACATGCGCACCTACAATAACATCATCGCTGCAGCACATGCAAACTCTTGTTTTTATGATGCATACGTATTGCATTCTTTTACACCGACTTACTCTCAAGAAAACGGACCAGTCTAAACATGCATGGTGACGTCATCACTGCAGCACGTGCTTACTCTAGCTCCCCCGATGTATGATTAAATTTGTTCGAATTTACCGCCACCACATTTCAACTAAAGAGTGCAGCACCTACGTAAGCGATGTAAGATAGCGGTAACTATGTTGAATAAATATGGCTGTTTGTCAAAAAGAATTTTTCAAATTATCCGCCACCACATAGAGTGCGGCACTGCGCTCTCTTGATTAAAGATGGCGGATGACAGCTGTCAAAAAAGCACGTGGGTTTGTAAAGCACGTGGAATTTACCACCACCACCACCACCACCACCACAAAGAGGGCAGCACGGTGCTCTCTAGATTAAAGATGGCGGATGACAGCTGTTAGAAAAAAGTATCTAGAATATTAAATTGCTCGCTACTACGATAAAGATAGCAGCACGGTGTTCTGTAGTTTAAAGATGGCTGCACCGGGCGAGTTGGCCGTGTGCGTAGAGGCGCGCGGCTGTGAGCTTGCATCCGGGAGATAGTAGGTTCGAATCCCACTATCGGCAGCCCTGAAGATGGCTTTCCGTGTTTTCCCATTTTCTCACCAGGCAAATGCTGGGGCTGTACCTTAATTAAGGCCACGGCGGCTTCCTTCCAACTCCTAGGCCCTTCCTATCCCATCGTCGCCATAAGACCTATCTGTGTCGGTGCGACGTATAGCCCCTAGCAAAAAAATGATGGCTGCTTGTCAAAAAAGATTTTTTTCAAATTATCCGCTACCACATTTCAACTAAGGAGTGCAGCACTGAGGTTTGCGATGCAAGATGGCGGGTGACAGCTTGTCAAATAGATGTTTTTCAAATAGTCCGCCTCAAAGGTATGTAGCTAAAGAGGGCAGCACTAAGGTTAGCAATGCAAGAGGGAGGATGACAGCTGTGACGTAAAAATTACCCGCAAGATAGCAGCACGATGCTCTTTTCATTAAAGATGGCAGCTTGTCACATAGAATTTTTCAAATTAACCGCCTCAAAGGTAAGTAGCTAAAGAGGGCAGCACTGTTCTCTCTGGATTAAAGATGGCTGCTTGTCAAAAATAATTTTTCAAATTATCCGCCACCACAAAGAGGGCAGCACGGTGCTCTCTTCATTAAATATAGTGGATGACAGCTGAAGAGCACGTAGAATTTGTTTCCAAACAAGAGCACGTGGAATTTGCCGCCACCACATTTCAACTAAAGAGTGCAGCACGGTGCTCTGTTGATTAAGGATGGCGGATGACAGCTGTCAAAAAAGCACGTTGATTTGTTTCCAAACAAGAGCACGTGGAATTTGCTGCCACCACATTTCAACTAAAGAGTGCAGCACTGTTCTCTCTGGATTAAAGATGGCGGTTGACAGCTGTCAGAAAAGCACATAGATTTGTTTCCAAACAAGAGCACGTGGAATTTGCCGCCACCACATTTCAAAGGTAAGTAGCTAAATAGGGCAGCACGGTGCTCTCTGGATTAAAGATGGCGGATGATAGCTATCAAAAAAGCGCATGGGTTTGTTTCCAAACAAGAACACGTGGAATTTGCCGCCCACCACATTTCAAATGTATCTACCTAAAGAAGACAGCACGGCGCTCTCTAGATTAAAGATGGCGGTTGATAGCTGTCAAAAAAGCGCATAGCTTTGTTTCCAAACAAGAGAATGTAGAATTTGCCGCCACCACATTTCAACTAAAGAGGGCAGCATGGTGCTCTGTAGATTAAAGATGGCGGATGACAGCTGACGAAAGAGGGCAGGACGGTGCTCTCTTGATTAAAGATGGCGGATGACAGCTGCACGTGGCTTTGTTTACAAATTCAAATCTCGGGCCAAAATTCAAATTTCCCGCCAAAATTCAAATTTTCTGCGGGAGGTGGAGGGCTCTCCCGAGAGCCAGAGGTGGAGGTGGCGGCCGAACTGTCCTATTTACACTACTGAAGGATAAATGCTCTCCACGAAGGGTTAAGGCTTTTAGTGGCAATTGAGCATGTAGGACGTGGGTTCACCCTGAGGAGCTGCGATAGTTGCTGAACTATTCTACGCAGGAACCAACAATGCGCTGGATCACTTCTTGTGGCATGGAAACGTCCCACGACTTTCCCTGCATCTCAGTCATATTATTCTACGCAATGCAAATACAAAGAAAGGGAACTAATGTACGTATTTCAGAATCATACCATGGATAAATAAAAAACACAACTATACCAATAACACAATTCTCCAACGAACCCGAGCCATACTTATAACAGATTTATAACTTTGGAGACATACATTACCGAAATGTATACGCAGATAACAGGGTTTGAGGGAACAGTATCCTAAATTTGACGCAGGGTTGAAATTTGCTTAAAACGGGCGCACTTAGCATTCCACCCAGAAGTAGTATTATTACTACCATCTTAATACTTAAAATAAATTGAACCTGTAACTATCTGTTTCATACATTAAAATTATTATTATTATCATAATACACAACAAAAGCACGCCAACCTCTACAGAGTCAAGTCAGGATATCAGTAAAATACCACGTAAGGTGAAACCTTGTGTGTGCTAATTTAGAATATTAATTATAAAAGAGAGAAATATATTTAAAATGATACTTGAAGTACGAGTACGGGTTTGATCAACAGCACTGAATGTGATGTTTTCATTTAGTTATTTCTTCAATAACAGTTTTATTACGCATGGCAAAGGATTGAGACGTTTCAGACTGATTTTCTGGCTTAACGGAGTAGTTTGCAAGGAACCTGAAAGGACATTAAAGAACGAAGTACAAGGAATTGTGTACCACGGTAGTACATTTTACTGCGTGCTGAACATTCACGTTTAATGTTCACAATTATATTTTTGTCCTTGTTAATATAAAAAATGTTAAAATATACATCGATAAATGGAACCGTACAGAACCTACCATAAAATGAAACAAAAAAAGAGGTTTGATTGGATTTCCTGTAGGCCAATTGATTATTTGATTGAAGAGGAGCCGTAATCTCGTCAGTGTTAAAATGAAGTATAATTGAACCATTCCTCAGTAGCCACTGAATGTAGAAATATATTTTAATATCCTGTTAACTTGTGTCTTTTGCGTGCAGTGATCTAGAGTAGCTTGAAAATATTTGCTACGAAAAGTTACATTTTTAAAAGAAATTCCCAATTTTAATTTGTCTCCCGATATTTTGTTATAAAAAGTAAACTGTTCAAGAAATTCCAACGAAGTAGATCTCAGCTACCAGGATATTTCTTAAACATTTCATGGAATTGTACCCGGCAGTTTTTGGAGAAAGGGAGCATATATTCTGAAACAAAATGATTTTTTGTAAATCGCATTTAAAATTGAAAGTTTCGGTAAAGCTCACTTACTACAGAATAGAAGCTTGAAAATCCTCCGCCAAAACAGCACTGCATCTTGCGACTGCAACACAAGCAGAGTGAGCAACGAATAGAACAGACATTTCTCTATTAAACACGCCAAAGCGCAGCCTTTAGAAATCGTGAGATATGTGTAAAACATGTCTTGAAATAGAAGTGCATCAATGTATTAAATAAATTATTTATAATAATAAATATTCGAATATTTGAATGAATCAAATGCTATATTGAAGAGAATGATTCACACGTTCATAAAGTGTAAAAAGTGAAGAAGTTCAAATTTGCCGATTTGGCCTTTTACGACTTTTCCAATCTTCAAACTCGAGTAGACATAATATTTTGGTCGACAGGAATGTTCTCGTTTAGGGAGTAAATACATAACTGTCCCTGATAATAAGACTGTGGTGTCACATCACTGCTTGCAGTTTCCTGCTCTTGTCATGGTGAATTTTTGTTGTGGTAATGAGCGGAATTTAAAGTAGTAGTATAATAGGGTGGCTCTGCGGCCTCCTCCTCCTCCCGCGGCGCGGGAAATTTGAATTCTGGCGGGAAATTTGAATTTTTGGCGAGAGATTTGAATTTGTAAACAAAGCCACGTGCTTTTTGACAGCTGTCATCGACAACAACGCATCGCTAACCTCACTGCTGCCATCTTGACGGGCCTAAACCTCAGTGGTACCAACTAAACCTAACTAGCGTGAGGTAAAAAAAGCCACGTGTTTTTTGACAGCCACGTGCTTTTTGACAGACAACAACGCATCGCCAACCTCAGTACTGCCATCTTGACGGGCCTAAACCTCAGTAGTGCGAACTTAACCTCACTAGCGCGAGGTAAACAAAGCCACGTGCTTTCTGACAGCTGTCACGTAACCTAACTAGAGCGAGGTAAACAAAGCCACGTGTTTTTCGACAGCCACGTGCTTTTTGACAGACAACAACGCATCGCTAACCTCAGTACTGCCATCTTGACGGGCCTAAACCTTAGTGGTACCAACTTAACCTAACTAGCGCGTGGTAAACAAAGCCACGTGCTTTTTGACAGCCACGTGCTTTTTTGACAGCTGTCATCCGCCATCTTTAAACACTGTGCTGCCCTCTTGAGATGTAAAATTCGTCACCTGTCATCGGCAGTGCTGCCATCTTGGCGGGCCTAAACCTTAGTGCTACCAACTTAACCTCACTAGCGTGAGATAAACAAATCCACGTGCAGCTGTCGTCCGCCATCTTTAATCACAGTGCTGCTCTCTTTAGCTACTTACCTTTGAAATGTGGTGGCGGATAATATGAAAAATGCTTTTTGACAGCAGCCATCTTTGAGCACCGTGCTGCCCTCTTTAGCTACTTACCTTTGAAATGTGGTGGCGGTAAATTCCACGTGCTTTACAAACCTATATGCTTTTCTGACAGCTGTCATCCGCCATCTTTAATCCAGAGAGAACAGTGCTGCCCGGTGGCGGCAAATTCCACGTGCTCTTGTTTGGAACCAAATCAACATGCTTTTTTGACAGCTGTCAACCGCCATCTTTAATCACCGTGCTGCCCTCTTTAGCTACTTACCTTTGAAATGTGGTGGCGATAAATTCCACGTGCTTTACAAACCTATATGCTTTTCTGACAGCTGTCATCCGCCATCTTTAATCCAGAGAGAACAGTGCTGCCCGGTGGCGGCAAATTCCACGTGCTCTTGTTTAGTAAACAAAGCCACGTGCAGCTGCCATCCGCCATCTTTAATCAACAGAGCACCGTGCTGCGGGCAATTTCGTCAGTTGTCATCCGCCATCTTTAATCTACAGAACACCGTGCTGCCCTCTTTATGGCTACTACCTTAAGCACGTAGTAGCGGGCAATTTGAAAATTTCTGTTAGCTATCATCCGCCACCTTTGAGCACAGTGCTGCCATCTTTAGCTGAAATGTGGCGGCGGATAATTTGAAAAAATGCTTTTTGACAACAGCTATCTTTGAGCACCGTGCTACCCTCTATGTGGTGGTGGCAAATTCTACATGCTTTACAAACCCACGCGCTTTTTTGACAGTAATCATCCGCCATCTTCAAGCAATAGAGTACAGTGCTGCCCTCTTTATTGTGGCGGCAAATTCCACGTGCTCTTGTTTGGAAACAAAGCCACATGCTCTTTTGACAGCTGTCACCCGCCATCTTTAACCAACAGAGCACTATGCTGCGGGCAATTTCGTTAGCTGTCATCCGCCATCTCTTAATGAACAGAGCACCGTGCTGCTCTCTGTAGTAGCGGGTAATTTGAAAAGTTCTGTTAGCAGTCATCCACCATCTTTGAGCACCGTGCTGCCATCTATGTGGTGGCGGAAAATTCCACGTGCTTTACAAACTCACGCGCAGCTGTCATCCGCCATCTTACATCGCAAACCTCAGTGCTACACTCTTTAGTTGAAAAATGGTGGTAGATAATTTAAAAAGAAAAATTCTACAGCAGCCATCTCTCGACGCTAATTGCACAAGATGGTGGCTATACATGACTCCTTAAAGGTTCTTATGCAAGATGATCGCTATACATAGACGCCCTTGGAATGCTTACGCAAGATGGCGGTTATACAAGGCTCCTTATGAGACACCCTAGGGATGCTTGCGCGAGATGGTGGTTGCTCTTATGAGGCGGATTAAGGATCCTTGGCTAGAGACGTCCTAAGGATGCTTGCGCAAGATGGCGCATGCAAGATGGCGGCTATACATAGCTCCGTATGAGAGAGCCAGTACTCAATACAACATGTGATCAGAACATTGATTGATGTATTCAGAACACAAAATAAGTAGAATCGAACACTGTACTCGATACAACATGTGATTAAAACATTGTCTGGTATGTTCAGAATACTACATAAGTAGAATCGAACGCTGTACAACATGTTAGGGGATACCTTTGTTCTAAGAAGATCAGATTGAAACATAACAAGACTAGAACTGAACACTGCACTCGATGTCGTTACATGTGATCAGAACAATGATTGATGTGTTCAGATCACTAAACAAGTAGAACCGAACATGGTACAACATGTTAGGGGATACCTTTGTTCTAAGAAGATCAGATTGAAACATAACAAGACTAGAATTGAACACGGTGGCTGCACGGTGTTCAAAGATGGCTGCTGTCAAAAAGCATTTTTCAAATTATACGCCACCACATTTCAAAGGTAAGTAGCTAAAGAGAGCAGCACTGTGTTTAAAGATGGCGGATGACAGCTGCACGTGGATTTGTTTATCTCACGCTAGTTAGGTTAAGTTGGTAGCACTAAGGTTTAAGCCCGCCAAGATGGCAGCACTGCCGATGACAGGTGAGGAAGTTTACATCTAAAGAGGGCAGCACAGTGTTTAAGGATGGCGGATGACTGCTGTCAAAAAAGCACGTGGCTGTCAAAAAGCACGTGGCTTTGTTTACCACGCGCTAGTTAGGTTAAGTTTGTACCACTAAGGTTTAGGCCCGTCAAGATGGCAGTACTGAGGTTAGCGATGCGTTGTTGTCTGTCAAAAAGCACGTGGCTGTTGAAAAACACGTGGCTTTGTTTACCTCGCACTAGTTAGGTTAAGTGACAGCTGTCAAAAAAGCACGTGGCTGTCAAACAGCACGTGGCTTTGTTTACCTCGCGCTAGTGAGGTTACATTGGCACTACTGAGGTTTAGGCCCGTCAAGATGGCAGTACTGAGGTTAGCGATGCGTTGTTGTCTGTCAAAAAGCACGTGGCTGTCAAAAAACACGTGGCTTTTTTACCTCACGCTAGTTAGGTTAAGTTGGTACCACTGAGGTTTAGGCCCGTCAAGATGGCAGCAGTGAGGTTAGCGATGCGTTGTTGTCGATGACAGCTGTCAAAAAGCACGTGGCTTTGTTTACAAATTCAAATCTCCCGCCAAAATTCAAATCTCCCGCCAAAAATTCAAATTTTCCGCCAGAATTCAAATTTCCCGCGCCGCGGGAGGAGGAGGAGGCCGCAGAACCACCTATTATACTACTTAAAGTGTATGCGTTGGAATTTAACGGTGTATTCGTAGATAGAGATCCAGGAAGTCAGTGCAGTGTGGGGACTCAAAATATGCACCACTATACGAGTGTGTTCACGGCAGAAGATGCAACAGTAATAGTATTACTTGGTATAGTTTAAGTACAGTAAATGCCGTATCGAGCTTGTGAAATGGAACATTTTATTGGAGTTCTCAGCTTCATTTTTGAATAGAGCCACGAAGTCAAATATCAGAACGAATTGTAAATAAAATTGTTTAAAGTATCTACAGAAAATTCATTCCGAAGTACGCGGCTGGCTGTAAAGGAAAACATCATGTTAAGTGTGGAAAAACATGACTGTTGAGCTCGTGGTTTCAATCACAACCAATCAGGAGCTGCCAGGCGACTTGTTGCGATATAGTGGCTCAAAGTGTTTCAATTCAAAAATGAAGCTGCACATTTCTGTCCTTAATATTTAGCACTCTGTGTCGATTTGGAATATTCATGTATTTCATTTGTTTTATATTATTTATCATTACGTACTTCATGTTGTGTGTATCCGCTAAATCTATGTGTCATTGTATATAAGAATCTAAATTGAAATAATCACTCGTACTTGTAATGGAAATCATCATTTCTTCTTTTTCAGCTGAGATTGCCATCACTCCTCATCCAACACTGTGTTCTATACTGTTCGATCGTAATCCTGGTTTCCTTCTTCCTCTCTTCCCTGCCACCCTGTGCTTGTCTCTGCAGTCTTCCTGACATGTCCGAACCACCTTAATAGGTTCTGTTCCAGTTTGCCATTTACTTTTTGCATGTCTTTATCATCAATGCAAAAACAAAGAGGTTTACAATTCTTAGGACATATTATATGACTTCGGACCCGCCCCGAGAGTTAAACTGCTGAGCAAGCAAGAAAAGAAGTAATTAATCGGCCATTACCTGGTTGTTGACCGCTGCCGGAGAAAGAGGCGCTTCCCGCCCCCTGCTATGTACTTTACACACTGAAAGATGGAACAGAAGTGGCTCGGAGACCCTAAAATCAGCAGTTTATATTCCCTCGGGGCGGGTCCGAAGTTTTTCCATTATGTAACCTTCCTTCAAATGTAAAGGAACTTGTATCTATTCCATCTTCTAAACTGCATATCGGGATAGAGAGTGCTTAACCCTATCGAGCTCCCAATCATATTGTTTTGAGGTGAACTTATTTTTCTCAACCTATTCTTAGTTAACGTAAAACAAATTGTTCTTTTCTAAAGTCACCTCTGTAGTGTGGGATTAGCCCTTGCATTAGTGGCCTAGAGCCAGATTAGGTTTTAAAAACAAGTGTATTAGGAGTGCAGATCGCCTCCTTTCAAATTGTTATTTTAGAGGTCATGTAATTACCCCTTTTCATTTAATAGACCTCAGTAGGTTGGGTATTTTACCCCTGTGTCTATGTCCAGTGAGGACAACTTGAAGGTGGAGTTTGGTGTGGCCTTTGAGAGGCTTAAAGTTGAGAGCGAGTGGCTCTTTTTCGAAAATTGAGTGTTGTACGCCTCGTGGAGACTTTTCGGTGTAATTTGGAGCAAGTGCTCCTGAGCATGAATGGGGTTTTCTGCCCCTCTGTTAATACTTATTTTGAAGTAAGGTTGGGCTGATTGCCCAAGCATTGTGAAGTCAGGGCTCGAAGCCCAAATCCTGTAAATATTGTAACTACCCTTTCGACTTGCTACTCTGTACCTGCCACGCTTGTTATGTCTTTATTTTGAAAAGAAAATATAACCTTGTTAAATTTTAAATTAATTTTAATTTCGTAGCTTGAGACCTGTTCACCACCCCGCACCTTCTTTCACGCATAACTACCACAAAAACACGGTAACAAGTGGTAGCAGAGCGTGGTTGAATGGGTCTCATTTTAGCCTCTTTTGACGGCTAAACATTGTTTTGATCCGAACTCTAACCATTTTCTCAGTTGCTGGAATTTTTTGAGTTTTTCAAAATTGTTCTGTCATCATGCCCGGCCCTCGCGATGTTCTCCATCTTAACTATTTGCGCAAGGAGGAGTTGATCTATGAATTGACTATTAGAAATGTGCAATCTGGAGGCACGGTTGCGGTAGACACAAACAAGCTTAGAGAGTTCCTTGATTTGCCCATTTCCATCCCCACCTTGGGAGAGAAAAAAATTGACGACTCTCTTTCCACGATCGTCGAGAATATTACTGGGCTAGCATCTGTAGTTAGTTTTTTTGATGAAAATGATCCTTCTCCTAATCAAATTAAGCGTGTGCAAGCCAGGCTATATCATTTCTCAAATAGAGTTAACGATTTGTTGTCTCTAAAGCTGAATGACGTTCAGAAGAAGGAAGCTAGTACGCTGCTTGAAAATATTTCTGAATTATCTAGCAAGGTCACTCAATTGTTAACTGGGGAAGTTCCTACCAAAATTGATCAACCCACCACGATGAATGTAGGTAGCGAGGAAGAGCCTCCTAAGGGAGAAGCCACTAGGATAACCGTTGCCGCTCAAACTATCTCTGCCCCATTGGACAACGAGTCTGAACGCCGTGCATCGTTGAATAATATACGTTCGGAATTAATTTCCTTGCAATTGAAACCTTTACCTACTATGTCACCAGGGTTTAGCAGCTTGCCTCATCCATTGGCAATGTTGCTCAGAGGTATCTCTAAGTTTTCCGTTAATAACACCAGTGACGTAATTTCATTTTTAAGATTTCTAGTTGAATTTCAGGACCATGCCGTTGTGTTTTCTCTTTCTCCATGTCAAATTTTGCAAATCATCTATCCTTATGCATTTGGTATTCTCTCTGACAAAATAGTACGAGGCATAGCTGAAAAGTCATCTATTGAAGATTTTCACGCACACTTGCTTGCAAATTTTATTCCTGCTCGCGCGAGGTCATCTCTGATTCAGAAGTACTATTACCGTGTACAGCGCTTGGATGAAAACTTGGCTGATTTCATACAGGACATTAAGTTTTATACTAGGGTGTTTGCTCTTCACTTCCCTGAGGATCAGATTGTACAAGCCATTGTGGAAGGTATCTCACCATCCTATAGGTCATATTTGTGTTTCGCGGCGTGCCCGCAAACTTTCTCTGAACTTGAAGCATTGGCCGTCTCAGCGGAAGGAGTTAGATACGCCGATTCTTTGCGTGTCGCGAAAGAACCCCCTCCTTCGTTTAGTAATCCTCGGCCTCCACCTCGCCGATCAGTCAATCCCCGTAAATGTTATGCTTGCGGGTCGCCTGACCATCTTCGCAATAAGTGTTCACTGATCAAGTCGAGTGGGACAAGGAATGGGGCTGGTTCATCACAAGGCTGTTTTAAATGTGGGGCTTTCTCACATATCGCCAAGAATTGCCCAAACTCAAATAGCACCCCCTCCTGCTCAACTTCTGGTGCAAATTCCACCAATGCCAATAATAAAATGTGACTAGCGGCTTCGGCTGAGTCGACTAATTCTGCTTCCCAAGGCTCAGCCCCTGGCAAAAAGGTCGTGAATTCAGGGAACGTTCAATTTGTAAATCCATCTTCCGAATGCCCCAAAGAATGTCTTAGGATTGCGGCGGATACCCCCGCACCTGTTCCTTTTCTTAAGATTGAGTTAAATAACGAGCCTATAACCGCTCTATTAGATTCAGCCAGTGTTTGTTCAATTATTTCGGACCAATGGTACTCAAAATTGAAGTCTGTCTGTAAACTACCTGACTATGACTCATCTCCTGTTCAATATGTTTCGGCTAATTCATCTCCATTAGAAATTCTAGGTTCTGTACAGGTCAAAATTCGTATTTTTAAATTTACATGGAAAACCAAACTGTTTGTGGCTAAGCACTTGTTTTGCCCCACCATACTGGGAGCGGACTTCATTTCTCACACTGGTCTTGTGCTCGATCTCCAGAGTAGGTCGTGCACATTCAAATTTGCGTCCAATTGTAAAATTCCCTTGTTAAAGTGTAATTCTGTATCATGTTCATCTATTTCGCCTACCCAGGATGAGATGTTGTTAGACCTTAGACATCTACCTGAGGAGCAGGCTGATAGTATTCGTAAGTTGTGTCAGTCGTTTTCAGAGGTGTTCTCTGACACTCTTGGTGTTACTGACCTTATCGAATACAAAATTGAGGTCACGGATTCGATTCCTGCCCGTTTTCCACCATATAGGCTATCTCCACCTAAAATGAAGGCATTGAAAGAAATCATCGATGAAATGTTGAAGGATGGTATTATTAGGCCCTCTAAGTCGGCGTATTCGTCACCTATTTTTCTAGTCCCGAACCCCAAGGAGGCTTCAGGCCTGTCATTGATTATAGGGCTCTCAATCGGAAGGTAGTGTTGCAATTCGTGCCCCTTCCTGACCTTCATTCTTGTTTTTCATGGTTTCGTAAGGCCAAGTTCTTTACTATCTTGGACTTGAATCAGGCCTATAATCAAATTCCACTTGCCGAAGAGTCTAAACATCTTACAGCGTTTGCCACGGACTGGAATTTATACGAATACAACCGCGTGCCTTTCGGGCTCCCCACTGGAGCAGCTGTACTAACTAGGCTGCTAGATAGGGTCTTCTCCGACATCAAATTTGAGTACTTGTACCACTACTTGGATGATGTCGTCGTATTTTCAGAGACTTTTGAAGAACATTTTGATCATCTGCGAGAAGTTCTCGATCGCCTTCGTAAGGCTGGGTTAACTGTCAAGTTGTCCAAGGTTGCCTTTGCTAAGCCCTCTATGTCATTCCTAGGGCATATTGTGTCACCTGATGGTGTAGCAGTCGATCATTCAAGAACACAGGCCATCCGTGATTTTAAACCTCCCAAGGACATTAAAGGTATCGCCAGGTTCATTGGTATGGTGAATTTCTTCAGGAAGTTTATTCCTAACTTCGCTAATAGAGCGGCGCCCTTGAACCTTCTTCGTAGGAAAGGCATCAAATTCGAGTGGGGACCTTCTCAACAAGCCGCCTTTGAAGATCTTAAATTAGCTCTCTGTAATGCCCCTGTCCTTGCTATGCCTGATTTCTCAAAGAAATTCATCGTCCAAACCGACGCGTCGTCGTCAGCAGTAGCTGCAGTCCTTCTTCAAGAGACTGAACTAGGGAGGCGACCCATTGCCTATGCATCTAGGACCTTGTCGGCTCAAGAAGCCAAGTATTCCATCTATGAGCTCGAAGGGTTGGCAGTCTTATTTGCCTTAGAAAAGTTCCGTCTCTATCTGGAACATGTCAAATTCGACTTGGAGACAGATAATCAAGCCTTAAGCTGGGTCTTAGGTAGGCCGCGTCGTACTGGTCGCATAGCCCGTTGGGCCATCCGTATTTGTGCCTTCCAATTCGATGTCAGGCATATCAGAGGTACCGAAAATGTTGTTGCTGATGGACTCAGCCGTATGTTTTCCAACGACGTCGAGACCCATGAACCGGTCGACAGTTCATCACCTTCCGAGTCCATACTATCTGATGTTAATGCCATCTTAACAGATGTTCCCATGCTCTTTAGGGATATCGAGAAATACCAACGTGAAGATCCGACGCTGGCTCCGATAATGGAAACCCTTTCTTCTGGGGAACATGTTGTCCCTTATGTTCTGAGGAATGGTGTTTTATGTTGCCCATCGAGGCATGATAAGATGATGTTGGTTGTCGTTCCAGCTGTTCTTGTGCCTATGATCTTCAAATACTATCATGAGACCCCATTAGGGGGGCATCTTGGAATCTTTAAAACTCGTGAAAAGATTCGTGAAATGTTCATCTGGAAGGGTATGGACGCTGAAATCTGTGAACTTGTAAAAGCTTGTAAATCTTGTTTGCTCAGTAAACCCACCATGTCCACCAAGGTAGGCCTTTTGTCTTCGCATCAAGCGTCGCGCCCCATGGAACGCCTGTATATTGATTATGTAGGACCCTTCCCCCAGTCAAAGGGAAATGCTAACAAGTTTATCTTTGTATGCGTAGATGGCTTTACTAGATTTTCCTGGTTATTTCCGACTAAGCTGGCTACCGCTCAGTCCACCATTACTTGCCTAAATTCTATTTTTGCTTCTTTTGGTCCGTGCCAATATATTGTATCTGATAATGCTAAGGCTTTCACATCAAATCTTTTTCGTAAATTCTGTTTTGACTTGTCCATCTCTCATGTGACGACTTCGGCTTATTACCCTCAACCATCTCTGGCTGAACGAGTTAATCGTAATCTCAGGTCCGCGCTTATTGCCTATCATCATGAAGATCATTCCAGGTGGGACACGTCCCTGCATTGGTTAGCTTTTGCTTTGAATTCGGCGGTTCATGAATCTCACAAGTTTACTCCAGCTTCTTTGGTGTTCAAGTTCGTTCCCAACACGCCGCTCTCTAACCTCTGGTCTCTGAGTGACATTCTACCCGAGACAATAGATCCGGATAATATTAAAGATCTTTGGAAGAAGGCTAAAGCCAATCTTAAAGTGTCTCATGAAAAGGTTAGGGAAAGGTATGATCGTGGACGGAGACCCACCCATTTGAAGGTAGGTGACCAAGTAATGGTCAAGAATTTTGTTCCCGCGGGCAAGCTTGCCCCCAGATTCCATGGGCCGTGTGTCATTCTCGATTTCCTTACGCCGGTTACGTTGTTATTAAGCAATCCAGCCACCGAGAGGATATTTAGGGTTCACCTGTCCCAGGTGAAACCGGTGTAATTTCTGTGTTAACTTGCTTCATATTATCTTGAAAGGAATATGAAGGTTATATTTTTTTTGAGTTTTCACTTTTAAGGCATTCTGCCCCTTCTATAATATTTTTCTATATTTAAGCATTTTTGTAAACCTCCCCCGATTCGTTAAACTGCCATCCTATCCTTGTCACGGCCATTACCACGCTCCCGTCTCCTGCTCCACTCTACACAGTGGCTTAACTTATGCCATGGATGTTTGCACGCCGCTGGCCCCTCAACCTCTCCACAAGCCTGTGCCCTAAAAAAAAAGATGATGGTCCAACAAATTCTGCCGCCTAGTTTTAATGTTTCAGTGCCCCCGCAGCCGCGCGGCGCCGTGCCGCGACTGGGCTAGAGGAAGGGCCCCCTCGACCCCAGCGAGGACGACAGGTGCACGGCGAGCCGGAGCTCTCCTCCCGGCCAAGGCTGATGTGCGGCGCACGACCTGCTACTTGCCCGCAGCCTGTATATGTTCACCGCGGGCGCGGCGTGCTTCAACACCACTGCTACCCTCATTGTGCGGGCGAGCGGTATCTCAGGGTACTTGAGGGGTCCGAGCGGCCGCCTTTGGACGCAAGCTGCAACGGCCGGTCTGGCCATACAACTTTATCAACATCAACTACATGGACAGTTACTACTAGCAATTACTACACTTGGGAATTCAACAGCAATATTTTGTGGACCTTGCAAAATTTTTATTCACTTTCAAGTATTAAAAGTTTATCTTCTGAATTCAACTACTACAAACATAAAGACTTTACTTCACCAAGTCACAACAAAAATTTTGAAACTGAATCAAACCAAATTAAGAAAATCTTATAAATGCTTCTGCAATCAATCTTCATATCCACATCATAACTTGGACCTTGTTTCAAACAGATTTCATGTGTCACCCCTGGAGGAACTTTTGTGGGGGGAGGTCTGTACCGGGCGGTACACGTCCACGCCGCTAATTTAAAATGTGCGCCAGTTGAAACTCCTCTGCTGGAGGAAGTCTGAACTTTATTGACGGTATTAATTTTCAAGTTTCTCAGAAGATGTCACTGCCTAGAAATTTTAGAGTTTTTGAACTGGGTCATTTTCGACGTATTTTTGTTTTGCTTGTAGTAAGAAGTGTGAACTTTCTCTTCTAGAGGACACTACTGAAGATCAACAATAGTGCACCCTAGTGTGGAGTGAAAGAACTATTTTTTGGAGAAATTTTTATTTCAAAAGTTTGTTTCTTGTTAAATTTCCTTCTGTTATTGTTTAAGTTGGCTGTATACCCCTCTCTTTCCCCTTGTTTTGTATTTAGCCAATCCCGAATTTCTTTTATTAATTTCTGACCAATCGGATATATCTTCCCCCAACTTGAATATGTTGCTGTTTCCTACCCAATAAAGAGTTTGTTGGAGGGTGTTTTCATTCCCCTAACGCCTCGAACCTTCCGCGAGAGAATATAAACTGCTGATTTTAGGGTCTCCGAGCCACTTCTGTTCCATCTTTCAGTGTGTAAAGTACATAGCAGGGGGCGGGAAGCGCCTCTTTCTCCGGCAGCGGTCAACAACCAGGTAATGGCCGATTAATTACTTCTTTTCTTGCTTGCTCAGCAGTTTAACTCTCGGGGCGGGTCCGAAGTTTTTCCATTATGTAACCTTCCTTCAAATGTAAAGGAACTTGTATCTATTCCATCTTCTAAACTGCATATCGGGATAGAGAGTGCTTAACCCTCTCGAGCTCCCAATCATATTGTTTTGAGGTGAACTTATTTTTCTCAACCTATTCTTAGTTAACGTAAAACAAATTGTTCTTTTCTAAAGTCACCTCTGTAGTATGGGATTCGCCCTTGTATTAACGGCCTAGGGCCAAGTAGGTCTTAAGCAAAGTGTATTGGGAGTGCAAGTTCGCCTCCTCTCAAATTGTATTTTAGAGGTCATGCATTAACCTTTTTGTCATTTAACAGACCTCAGTAGGTTGGGTATTTTACCCCTGTGTCTATGTCCAGTGAGGACAACTTGAAGGTGGAGTTTGGTGTGGCCTTTGAGAGGCTTAAAGTTGAGAGCGAGTGGCTCTTTTTCGAAAATTGAGTGTTGTACGCCTCGTGGAGACTTTTCGGTGTAATTTGGAGCAAGTGCTCCTGAGCATGAATGGGGTTTTCTGCCCCTCTGTTAATACTTATTTTGAAGTAAGGTTGGGCTGATTGCCCAAGCATTGTGAAGTCAGGGCTCGAAGCCCAAATCCTGTAAATATTGTAACTACCCTTTTGACTTGCTACTCTGTACCTGCCACGCTTGTTATTTCTTTATTTTGAAAAGAAAATATAACCTTGTTAAATTTTAAATTAATTTTACTTTCGTAGCTTGAGACCTGTTCACCACCCCGCACCTTCTTTCACGCATAACTATCACAAAAACACGGTAACAATTATTATTATTATTATTATTAACATCGTTTAGAGTTCTCAGGAACACGAGCAATACATTTGAGCCTTTTGGGATTTCCAGTACTTGTAAATACCAGATCACCTCTTCACTGATCCTTTACCCAGTTCACACAGGTTCACTCTTCAACCAGTGTCCCAGATCCTCCTTCACTACGGTATAAAAAGTTATAAAAAGAGATCGAGAAGTCGAGGCATGTTGGAGCTACCTCACATCAAGAGAGAGCTTTTTAAATTTATACAAGAGCTCTGCGGCCGTTCCTTCATTCTTTCTCTATTCTCTCCGTAACTAGCTGGCGGTGAATTATGAGATATTGACAGGTCTCTAAGTTCGGAGAACTTTGAGTAATAAAATCACTAAATGGCCAATCCAATAATTGCAGGCGAAGGCTTACCTAAGACGGCCGTACTTAGCGGGTATTAACATTTTCATTAATATTTTGATGTGATAATATCATTACATGCAGCCAGTTTGATTACTACCTGTCAACCCAGAGAGTACACACTTCCTATGATGACGGATCGAGGGGCTAGATACTCTTTGGTCCTCTGACCTTCACCAGCTTCAAAAGATACACCACAAATGGCAGAACGTTCCTAATACCTTCAGATGAACAGTCGACGTACGCGTAGACGGGATTGTATCAAGTGGACAGGTCTTCTGCATGACAAACTCCTGTGTATCTACTTACCCACTATCTCCCCCGACCGGTTGAAGCACCGTGAATCTACCGTCGGAGTGAATCAATTATGTACCGGTACTAAACGTTCATTAAACCATTGAACAGGGCACAGGCTGAGCAACACGAGTATCCTACTTGACCCGGTTCGCGGAACAGAATAAGCCGATGAAGTTTGCGAGATTAGAGCAGCGGTAAATACATCCTTGAGAGGATGTCGACGGTGTCTCTCATTCATCAAGAACGTTCCAACTGTAATCAATCTTGTGTCTCCTACGAGGCGGCAGGCTCCAGTTTCATCTCATATGTGGGGACATAGAACACAACACTCTCACTTGTCTACTTCAAACCAATTTACATTGAAGCCGGAGCAGATACACCTTTAGACTGGACCTGGAGATAGACTGGTTAACAAGTTTCGAGGTCGTCTTGTGGTTGTGTATCTACATAGAGTGTTCTCTCTAGATTGCTCAGAATTTAAAAAGAAATGGTATGTATGTATCGGTCGTGTCCACAGTCACAAGGAAATGCACATTTTACTTTTCCGTAATATCTATCTGTCTGTGTCTCTCTGTGCATTTATGTGCACGCATCTCGAGAAACCGGCTGAAGATAATTTAATGAAAATCTAGGCTCTAAATCATTTTATTCACGCTGAGAGAAGTGGTAGTTTATGGGAAGGCTGAAAATTGAATTATCAAATGTTTATGTTATTTTTGGTTCTATCAATAAATAGTGCATAACTAAAGTTCCTATCATTTATGTCTTACATTTTTACCGTACCGGCTACGATAACAGAGAGATATTCATGAATTTGTATTTTTGTTCCTAAGTCCATATCAACGCCGAGCCACGACTAAGTGGGTAAACAAAATTTAATGAAAATCGGTATATGAGGTCGGGGAATAAGAAAATACAGTCTAAGCTATAATCAATTTTATTCATCCTGGATGAAATGTTAGTTTAGGATAGGCGCCTACAATTTAAACCTTTAATACCTACACTATGTTATTGGTCTTATCGAAAAGAGCTAACATAACATAATCTATGGAAAATACAATTTCCGATCATTTATGTTTTATTCGGTTTAACGTACCGACTATGATAAGAGTGGTATTTCAGAGTCGGAAGAAAACTAAATGTGAATGCTTACCGTACCGGAAGGTGCACTCGCCCCGTTCATTTAAATGATGCGCCTTGGAGAATGCCATCTAAAATCTAAAACTCAGAACAACTAGTACAAGAAGTTTGGACATTTCCCTACAGATGTCTCTATTATAAACTTATGTTATGCCCTCTGGTGTGAAGATTAAATGTTTAAATTGTAAACAAATTTAGTATTTTAAGGTTTACTAAACTGAGTTGCTTATTCTTTGTTTTTGATGTGGTAAAGTTTACAACACTTCTTTCTCTTCCCGCCAACTTCAGGTGCTGGCCAACAGAAAATTGTGTATATTTACTTTTCATCCAGTCAACTGTGTCTGGTATTTATCTAATTACCCAATAAAAATTGCGGGTGTGTCGGGCCTTAGCCAGAGTTTTCTAGAACCTTCCTCTCGGGTATAAAAGCTGGCACATTTGCGGACGTAGTTGTCATATCGATCGTTCCAGTGTGATATCCATCCATACATTACATCACAGCCTGCACGGTTGCTGTAGTTACTCTACCGTCACACATTTTCGGATGACCTCCAGTGATAAGAAATATTTATGTCAAAAACGGTATGGGATAGGACTTCATTTGCTGTGACCGACATCACGTGACGACACTGATGCAAGCTCAGTCAAACATACTGAACCGGGAAAAACAAGGTCTGTCTTTGGGGCCGCTGACACTATCTTGAAGAACATGGAATGTTTCTAAGGGTGTGGTACGTAAACATTGGTGTTGGTACAGAGAGGAGTATTAGTTCATTGAATTTCTATTTCTTTGAAAATTTGGTTTTATTGTTCTTTGGAAACAAATTCATATCACCTTTCATACAAGTAGAGTTAAAGCGTTGTAGCATGCTGGAATCTCCGGACTCCGGGTTGGTTACTGGACACGGTCTGGACAGGAACTACGCCCGTCCTGGATGTGAAGTTCTCGACGTTCTGGAATTTCTCGAAGTTCTAGAGGATCTGGGAGTTCTCGAATTTCTAGGTGCACACGTTGCGGGGTTCGATCTCATACGATAACACTGAGAGGTGAGGCGTGGCGCGCACACAAGTCCCCCGTATGGCATTCAACTCACTTGTAGCACTGTTAAATAAATTAACATTGGCCTTTAAATATTGAATTCATTCATTGCAAGTGGGATGTGTCAAATGTTAATGAAATTGAAACTCGAATCTTGGTTCAAACAACTTGTCGAAAGGTTCATAAATGATCATTTGAGAGGAAAACAATTAAACTGAATATCTGACCACATATTGGATGTGAGCCGAATTAATACTTGGAAAAAGTATGTACAATTTATAATGTCAATTTCACGACGTAAGTCCGCTGGCATTGGCATGACAGACTGGAATGTTCTATTAGATCGCTAATCTTTATCATCACATTTTCTAACTTACTGACTTCGTCAATTTATAATCAGAACACAATATTGAACGCAATACGCATAGTCCGTGTAAGTTCAAGGCATATTAACATGTTCATGATAAATTAAGCAATTTTAATGGCACTCGGAAATGTCCTATTCCGTCTATAAATAAAAATTACGTGTACTTGAAGACTGTCCGGCAATGTCTTTATATTATTATTAAAATTAAACTGCACATGAAGAGAGCCTAACACTGTTCGTGAATAATTATTACTAAGCGGAAATTACAAGTTCGAATATGGCACTGAAAAATCATGTTTTCTCTCGGAACTTCAAGAGAGGAAAACAAATTCAGATATGACATGCTTATTCTACGTTTCCATAGTCTGTTACGATGACACAAGTTTAAACACAAGTTCAGATGTGACACTCAGGAATATTCTATGTTCCCACAGTTCGTTATTCACGAAGTTGTACCAGCCGTACCGGTGATAACTGATACAAGTAAACAAGAACAAGTGACCAGAAAGATTAGAAAATACTCACCGGGAAGTTAGTCTACGGCCCATTAAGCAGAGAATAGTTGGATCGGATTTTAACCACAAGCACGATGTAAAATAAATTAAGTTTTGAAAGAAAACACCAAAATTCCTTTGTCAAAAATTTAAATTTAATTAATAATTCTTTTGTAAGAACCTTACAATTATTTGAAAGAATACCTTTCTCGTTCTTCCTTAAACGTACGGTGCACCGTCTAAATCAAATTTAAGTTTAAAAGTTAGAAATTAAATTAAATAAGAATGGATTAAATCAAAATGTTTTTCACTGAGAAGAGGGACGCCCTCAAAATTAAAAAATAACATAAAGAAAGAAACAATTAAAGAGAAAAATTATTTCCTGGCGGAAAGCCCCTAAAATAAACAGTTTTCCAACAGGTTAATTTTCGAAGTATTACAGGTTTTATTCTCCTTTAATTAATTATCAGACTAAATAATGAGAAGCCACGGATTCTCCCGAAGAAACCAGAACACAGGGGGAATCCGGAAAAGAGTAAGACAGGGAATAAAGTACTAGTTCAAAACCCGAAAGAGACACGAAGGTTAAGTCAGACAGGTCACCAACAGGACCCAAAATTCACCACACTTCACAAAAGTTGCCAGGTACCATCAATTTTGGGGGAAAACCTTCGCAAATTAATCATCAAACCCCGAAGAAATAGGGGTAAAACACATAAACACCAGAAACACGGGTTAAATCTACACAAGCACAAATATCTTTAATACAGAGCGAAAGCACTCCAAGTTTAAAAAAACAAGGGGAAAAGGCATCACCTCAAACATGAGGCAACTGCCAAATTACAACTTCAATCACCTCCATCTCTCTTTTTTTTAAAATAATCATCAACATCATACCAACAACACATCACTAAGGGCAACGGTTGCTATAGAAACAAACAAGAGCAAGAGCCAAACAATACCTTTTTAATAAATATAATAAATATAGCTTTCAGAAAGGGTGAATAGGAGAATGGAAATTAAAGAATAAGAAGATTCGGGTTTCCTGAGAAAATCGCGTGGTCTCAATTTTACAGCAAACGACTACTCATTAGTAAATTTACCTCTCTTCTAATTAACAAATTCTTTACATGATCCCCAAAACATTAAGATTTACAATGAAGTTGTTTCTCGCAGAATAATGCAGAGATAAACAGGTTTTGGTAGAGTTCTTCCCGCAGTACGGAGTTTGAAAAGGAGCAGTAAATACGCCAAACACTTTTCACTTTACCAAATTTCCAATTTCATTCGGACGAAAATCAATCAGAAAAGTTATTCGTAGGACAGAACAATATCCGCAAACTTAATTAAGATTTTGAGACGAGGCGATCCAGCTCCAGGAAAAATAAAATAATAATGTCTTGAAGTAGATAACTTACATTTTGCCCTTGAGTATAATCTAACGCATGGCGTCAGATGGGATGTTGATTACTTACAAATCCATAGAGATAAAATTAGGCAGAATAAGCAGCGGACGTCCACTCCACATAAGAATATAAGATTAATAAACTCTTCAGGGCGTTAGCCCTGATCCTTCACACGCTATCCTGGCATGTTGAGATAAATACACGTTCTTCTGAGAAGCCACCACATCAAGCTTCCAACACTCATGGCGGGCGACAATCAACTGGCCTCACGCCAATAAGCAACGCGAAACAGAGCCCGGCCCGACAGCAAACGAGCCCCGGGAGACAGACTCGCTTCAGAACCGGTCCAACACCGGACCAGATAACAAGAATAGGAGCAGAATACATCGTATATGGACGATAGAGCACAATTCCGCAGACGGAGTAGATGCAATTAAACCTAGCGACGTAAGTCAGACAGAAAATAAAATTAAAAGAGTAGACATAAAATTCTAAAGTGAAACAAATTTCAAAGGTGAGTCACCTAGGCCTAAAATGTTCGGGAGAAAGGCTAAAATCGTGTCCCACCTGGGACAAAGTTTAACACACATACTTCGAACTTGTTTTCACGTAGCTTAGTTTCCGGTACAATACATGCGCACATCTACAACGCTACCATAGAGAGGTGAGCAATCTTTTCAGATCCTGCACATACTTACATTTGCGGCACCGAAGAAGAGTGAACTTGGAAACGAATCGATGTGTTCATCCAACCGTCATTGCAAGTTTCTCCTTGCTACTGGATCTCTCTTGACTGATTTTCTCTCTGAAGAGGTCTGACGTCTAACGGACATAACCGTTTATTGATTATACTTTGATCCTTTTTTGTGCGGTTAACTCCTCAAGTTGGTAAGAACAAAGTCACGGGTCGCAGTCGCGCCAGTAGGCAAACTCGCCACCGCTGGGAGCGATCATACAGACTGCCTCACGGTACTCAGGTGACTGAAAGGGTAACTTGTTAGGACCAATATTCCCTTTTTAGTTCCTCCCATCTGATCTTCCCTGACCAAATCTTGTTCTCTTCTGATCCCGACGTTGTTACTTTTGAGATGTCTAGGTGCCTTTCATGCCTACATTCGCAGAAACGTTAGACCTCTTACACAATTCCTGTGATTGCTGTTAATAGAAGACTGTTCTCCAGCTGTACTTCTTCCTAAAACAAAGTGTTCAAATAAATCACCATGTGTTATTAACATCCAACATGACAAGAAAGTCACTGTGCAAACTTTGTGGGTGCGGTACAGACTACAATATTATGTACAACGTTTTCTATATGCGATTTGTTTCAAAGTTATGATATAACGCTAAATAGTGCAGCATTGATACTGTGACGTGTTGGCGGGGTAAGTAACTAAAATGAGTACAGAAACTGGTTGCGTCCTATTTCTAAGATTTATTAACTTAGCACTACAGTTACAGATTTACACACACACAGGCGATAGCGGAGAGTTTCTCTTATGTTCCATCTACAATGACACGCACGCACACATACACACACATACACACACATACAGAGAGAGAGAGAGAGAGAGAGTCATCGATTATTTGCAGTACACTCTCTCAGCCACTCAGTCACACTCGTTAACGCTGTCACGGTCGTCAGCCTCGCAGGTCGGGATAGTATCCGCTGTTCGCTCAATCCGTCGAACCCCGTTCGCAGTCTACACACGTCGTACCCACTGTTCTCTTCTTCGCCGCTCCCGAACACCCAAGGTTCTTCTCCAGCAGCCAGCCACACACACGACGTCAGGGGAGCAGGAACGAGTCCTCGGCTGCACTTTCCCAGGCCATCACTGACTGCGCTCCAGCAAACTCAACCTCGCTCTCACTCACTCACTAACTAACTCTCACACCCACTGACTAACTCTGTCTAACTCTCACTAACTCCAGGCAGGTCGTTCCTCTCTTATATACCTGCTCTGGATCTTCTAGAATCGCCCGGATGCTGGACGGATCCAGAAACATCGCGAGATGGAAGACTTCAGATTAATCGTCGAGTAGTTTCTATCGTCCCATGCGGCGCGACGACGGACAAAAGAGATGAGGGCCCGCCGAGCACGTAAATGTTGCTCCCGATTGGCACGCTCGAGTCTAAGGGGGTGGGGGCGATGGGTGACCAGCTCGGCGCGTAGCGACTTGGCATGGCGGATGCTGTAACCATTACACTGCCCCCTCCTTCAGGCTTCTCGTCCCGAGCGGCTCCACGATACGCCGCAATACATTATGTTCGGTTGGCCACCACCTTCCCATGGAGGATCCGCAGGGTCCGGTCGATGGTGTCTACCTTTCCGGTGATAACAGTCAGCAAGTCCTCGCGTGGTATCATGCCCGGGACTAGTTTGCTCGTCCCAGGTTTAGCCCTGTTGGATTTCCTCTTCTTCCGGGCTGCGGAATTTGATGTTCGTACCGGCACGCAGCTTCGTGTCGGAACAAGTGTCCTAGTCAGGTGGCATCCTCGTTCGTTGGTCATCGGTTCGTCTTCCATCGGTGCTCCGTCTCCTAGTAGAGTCGCTCCAGCCGTGCCGTTGCAGTCGCTGCCTCTGTCTCATGGGCCATCGTCAGAGCCTCTTCGTAGTTCTGTTTCCTGCCGATCGTCCTCCCTGGACGGGTCTCAGCGCCACGTGGTTTATCACAGCCGTCAGCCACCTCGAGCTTGGTGTCGTCACGTCCGGATAACTCGTCCAAAATCACGTCTCCTGGTCCCTCGATCTCGGCGTCGAATTCCCGCGGCGTTACATCGGTGCGCTGAGTCCTCTCCTGCAGCTGGACTCGGTAGGTAGCTCTCAGTTGCTGGACACCACAGGGCACGTCGAGCACTCCCACAACCTCCTCGTAGGTCGAACTTGGCTGGGGGCTGCATTGTACTACCGTCTTCTGTACACGTAGTCCGGCGAACGGGTATTCGGCACTCTTCTTGGACGTCGATCCGGTCTCGAACTGGGTTCGGCATGTTCACTTGGAAGTTAATCCCGTCGTCGCGTAGGGTTTCCAACTTCACGATGGTGCAGCCGCCGTCGCTGCTAGCAGGATTCATTCGCGTCTCCACAGCCATCATTTCCGCACGCAGGGCACTTGCGTCCACCTCTGGGCCTCGAACTCCGGACTCCACAACCGTGAGCACCTCTTCGGACCGCTTCTCGTCGAGTTTGTTGTCGTTCCGCACATCCTCATTGTCGACCTCTTTTTCGAGAGAGCGCACTTCATTTTCCGACTTTAACTGTTCGCTCTTCCGTTCACTTGAGTCTGTTTTCAACGGGTCCGGGTTTGACCTCCGCTCAGATCGCAGTTCACTAATGAGTTCGGCATAACCAGATAAAATTTTATTTTCAAGTTCACTAAACTTACTTAGAAAAATCTGGAGCTGTTCGGAATTCATTTCACTCGAAGAAATTTCTGCCGCCTACAAAATAATTTACCAGGTACTCCATTCTGACACCAGTTTTTACGTAAGAGTTTATCCACTAGTTTCTCACAATTGTCCATCGCACTTCTGACACCAGTTGTAACGTGCTGGCGAGGTAAATAAGTAAATAAATGAGTACAGAACCTGCTAACGTCCCATTTCTATGATGAATTAACTTAGCACTACAATTACAGATTTACACACACACAGATGATAGCCGAGATTACAACTTACGCAAGTACACTTATACTCATTCAGACGGTTCGCGCTCTCTCTCTTAGTTTCTTATGTTCCATCTACAATGACACACACACACACACAGAGTCATCGATTATTTGCAGTACACTCTCTCAGCCACTCAGTCACACTCGTTAACGCTGTCACGGTGGTCAGCCTCGCAGGTCGAGATAGTATCCGCTGTTCGCTCAATCCGTCGAACCCCGTTCGCAGTCTACACACGTCGTACCCAGTGTTCTCTTCTTCGCCGCTCCCGAACACCCAAGGTTCTTCTCCAGCAGCCAGCCACACACACGACGTCAGCGGAGCAGGAACGAGTCCTCGGCTGCACTTTCCCAGGCCATCACTGACTGCGCTCCAGCAAACTCAACCTCGCTCTCACTCACTCACTAACTAACTCTCACACCCACTGACTAACTCTGTCTAACTCTCATTAACTCCAGGCAGGTCGTTCCTCTCTTATATACCTGCTCTGGATCTTCTAGAATCGCCCGGATGCTGGACGGATCCAGAAACATCGCGAGATGGAAGACTTCAGATTAATCGTCGAGTAGTTTCTATCGTCCCATGCGGCGCGACGACGGACAAAAGAGATGAGGGCCCGCCGAGCACGTAAATGTTGCTCCCGATTGGCACGCTCGAGTCTAAGGGGGTGGGGGCGATGGGTGACCAGCTCGGCGCGTAGCGACTTGGCATGGCGGATGCTGTAACCATTACACTGCCCCCTCCTTCAGGCTTCTCGTCCCGAGCGGCTCCACGATACGCCGCAATACATTATGTTCGGTTGGCCACCACCTTCCCATGGAGGATCCGCAGGGTCCGGTCGATGGTGTCTACCTTTCCGGTGATAACAGTCAGCAAGTCCTCGCGTGGTATCATGCCCGGGACTAGTTTGCTCGTCCCAGGTTTAGCCCTGTTGGATTTCCTCTTCTTCCGGGCTGCGGAATTTGATGTTCGTACCGGCACGCAGCTTCGTGTCGGAACAAGTGTCCTAGTCAGGTGGCATCCTCGTTCGTTGGTCATCGGTTCGTCTTCCATCGGTGCTCCGTCTCCTAGTAGAGTCGCTCCAGCCGTGCCGTTGCAGTCGCTGCCTCTGTCTCATGGGCCATCGTCAGAGCCTCTTCGTAGTTCTGTTTCCTGCCGATCGTCCTCCCTGGACGGGTCTCAGCGCCACGTGGTTTATCACAGCCGTCAGCCACCTCGAGCTTGGTGTCGTCACGTCCGGATAACTCGTCCAAAATCACGTCTCCTGGTCCCTCGATCTCGGCGTCGAATTCCCGCGGCGTTACATCGGTGCGCTGAGTCCTCTCCTGCAGCTGGACTCGGTAGGTAGCTCTCAGTTGCTGGACACCACAGGGCACGTCGAGCACTCCCACAACCTCCTCGTAGGTCGAACTTGGCTGGGGGCTGCATTGTACTACCGTCTTCTGTACACGTAGTCCGGCGAACGGGTATTCGGCACTCTTCTTGGACGTCGATCCGGTCTCGAACTGGGTTCGGCATGTTCACTTGGAAGTTAATCCCGTCGTCGCGTAGGGTTTCCAACTTCACGATGGTGCAGCCGCCGTCGCTGCTAGCAGGATTCATTCGCGTCTCCACAGCCATCATTTCCGCACGCAGGGCACTTGCGTCCACCTCTGGGCCTCGAACTCCGGACTCCACAACCGTAAGCACCTCTTCGGACCGCTTCTCGTCGAGTTTGTTGTCGTTCCGCACATCCTCATTGTCGACCTCTTTTTCGAGAGAGCGCACTTCATTTTCCGACTTTAACTGTTCGCTCTTCCGTTCACTTGAGTCTGTTTTCAACGGGTCCGGGTTTGACCTCCGCTCAGATCGCAGTTCACTAATGAGTTCGGCATAACCAGATAAAATTTTATTTTCAAGTTCACTAAACTTACTTAGAAAAATCTGGAGCTGTTCGGAATTCATTTCACTCGAAGAAATTTCTGCCGCCTACAAAATAATTTACCAGGTACTCCATTCTGACACCAGTTTTTACGTAAGAGTTTATCCACTAGTTTCTCACACTTGTCCATCGCACTTCTGACACCAGTTGTAACGTGCTGGCGAGGTAAATAAGTTAATAAATGAGTACAGAACCTGCTAACGTCCCATTTCTATGATGAATTAACTTAGCACTACAATTACAGATTTACACACACACAGATGATAGCCGAGATTACAACTTACGCAAGTACACTTATACTCATTCAGACGGTTCGCGCTCTCTCTCTTAGTTTCTTATGTTCCATCTACAATGACACACACACACACACACACACACACACACACACACACACACAGAGTCATCGATTATTTGCAGTACACTCTCTCAGTTACTCAGTCACACTCGTTAACGCTGTCACGGTGGTCAGCCTCGCAGGTCGAGATAGTATCCGCTGTTCGCTCAATCCGTCGAACCCCGTTCGCAGTCTACACACGTCGTACCCAGTGTTCCTTTCTTCGCCGCTCCCGAACACCCAAGGTTCTTCTCCAGCAGCCAGTCACAAGGGATTCACACACACACGACGTCAGGGGAACAGGAACGAGTCCTCGGCTGCAACAAGCAGATAATCCATCAGACTGCACTTTCCCAGGCCATCACTGACTGCGCTCCAGCGAAATCAATCTCGCTCCCACTCACTCACTAACTCTCACTCTCCAATTTTCACTGACTCCAGGCAGGTCGTTCATTTCTTATATACCTGCGCTGGGTCTTTTAGAATCGTCCGGATGATGGATGGATCCAAGAACATAGCGAGATGGAAGACTCGAGATTAATCGTCGAGTAATTTCTGTCGTCCCATGCGGCATGACCACTGACAGAAGAGATAAGGTCCGCCCAGCCCGTAAATGTTGCTCGCGATTGGCGCGCTCGAGTCTAAGGGGGTGGGGGCTATGGGTGACGAGCTCGTCGCGTAGCGACTTGGCATGGCGGATGCTGTAACCATTACAATACGTTCGAACGTTCATCTAAATGATGATGATGATGATTGCACCAAGAATTGGCAGCGGAAGTGGAATTTAGGAAGGTGCGGGCTTTGAGATCAGAGCCATTACCAGTCATGCAATAAGGTCGATAGAAAAGTTAGCGCAAACCGGGGCCATCTCCTATGCTAGATATTTATTAACATAATGTATTCTACCAAGAACAAACATTCTTTACAACCGGGGGCATGCCCCTTCACTATACAAAGCCTCTACTATTCCTTTCATAACAAGAGTGGGGTGTTTCTCGAATGCCTTCTCACTCGAATAGCACAACACAATTCTCAAATATTTAACAATTTTAAAAGGCGTTTTCCCATATACAAATTAACTTCAGTGAGGGCGAAATAATATTGACTGCCAAATCTGCCCAACCATTTTGATTTTACCAAGGAACAGAGGCTCAGACTCGTAAGCGCAGTTTGACAAACTAGATTTAAAACAGATCCCACACATTAATATCTGATTCGAAAAGCGTATTCTTTGCAATACACGACGTCCGTAGCCTCTCTTAGTACAATTAGCAAATACATTACATTTTCAAGGTTTAAGAAACTCCCTTCCTAGGCCCAAGAGAAAGTTGACGAACCTTCTCCCTACCTCCACACCCGCAGATGAAATGAGCGGAACACGCCGCTGCTTTTCGGCCAGACAGCTTGCTCGCACCGAGCGATCTGAAGAACTCTCACAAGGGGCACTGACCTCAGTCCATAAGCGCCACGCCCTCCGCCCCCTCTCGTGAGAAGCGGTGTGAGGCGGGTAGGCGACGAGATGTGTGTGAAGATCGGAGGAAGGCTTGCCAACATAAAGATGGAGAAATCCACCAGGGCGGAAGTAGCTTCCCTTTCCCCTGGGGCCATAAGGGGGAAGGAGCGAAATATAATTTATTAAGGAACAAGGAAAAATAGCACATACATAAATATAAGAATACACTGACTGACAGAGCAAATGCAACACCAAGAAGGAGTGGTCAGAACTTTATGCAAATTGCAGGGTAGACTGACGTCACTGAGGTATGCTCATGATGTGAAATGCGCCGCTGTGCTGCGCACGTAGCGAACGATAAATGGGACACGGCGTTGGCGAATGGCCCACTTCGTACCGTGATTTCTCAGCCGACAGTCATTGTAGAACGTGTTGTCGTGTGCCACAGGACACGTGTATAGCTAAGAATGCCAGGCCGCCGTCAACGGAGGCATTTCCAGCAGACAGACGACTTTACGAGGGGTATGGTGATCGGGCTGAGAAGGGCAGGTTGGTCGCTTCGTCAAATCGCAGCCGATATCCATAGGGATGTGTCCACGGTGCAGCGCCTGTGGCGAAGATGGTTGGCGAAGGGACATGTGGCACGTGCGAGGGGTCCAGGCGCAGCCCGAGTGACGTCAGCACGCGAGGATCGGCGCATCCGCCGCCAAGCGGTGGCAGCCCCGCACGCCACGTCAACCGCCATTCTTCAGCATGTGCAAGACACCCTGGCTGTTCCAATATCGACCAGAACAATTTCCCGTCGATTGGTTGAAGGAGGCCTGCACTCCCGGCGTCCGCTCAGAAGACTACCATTGACTCCACAGCATAGACGTGCACGCCTGGCATGGTGCGGGGCTAGAGCGACTTGGATGAGGGAATGGCGGAACGTCGTGTTCTCCGATGAGTCACGCTTCTGTTCTGTCAGTGATAGTCACCGCAGACGAGTGTGGCGTCGGCGTGGAGAAAGGTCAAATCCGGCAGTAACTGTGGAGCGCCCTACCGCTAGACAACGCGGCATCATGGTTTGGGGCGCTATTGCGTATGATTCCACGTCACCTCTAGTGCGTATTCAAGGCACGTTAAATGCCCACCGCTACGTGCAGCATGTGCTGCGGCCGGTGGCACTCCCGTACCTTCAGGGGCTTCCCAATGCTTTGTTTCAGCAGGATAATGCCCGCCCACACACTGCTCGCATCTCCCAACAGGCTCTACGAGGTGTACAGATGCTTCCGTGGCCAGCGTACTCTCCGGATCTCTCACCAATCGAACACGTGTGGGATCTCATTGGACGCCATTTGCAAACTCTGCTCCAGCCTCGTACGGACGACCAACTGTGGCAAATGGTTGACAGAGAATGGAGAACCATCCCTCAGGACACCATCCGCACTCTTATTGACTCTGTACCTCGACGTGTTTCTGCGTGCATCGCCGCTCGCGGTGGTCCTACATCCTAATGAGTCGATGCCGTGCGCATTGTGTAACCTGCATATCGGTTTGAAATAAACATCAATTATTCGTCCGTGCCGTCTCTGTTTTTTCCCCAACTTTCATCCCTTTCGAACCACTCCTTCTTGGTGTTGCATTTGCTCTGTCAGTCAGTGTACACATAGATCGATCTGGGCAAATAGATAAAGCTGAAAAAAGCAATGAACAGCGAGGGAGCATAATTCATGGTACAATGATGATGATGATGATGATGATGATGATGATGAATGATGATCATGTGTCATCAAGTCGACGTCTAGTCCTGGAGACTGGTTGGATGGGCTGCCTCCAGATAATCCGGTCTTCAACATTATGATTCAGATCCATCGCTGGCATGTCCATGTTGGATTTGATGGAGTCTATCCATCTCAGTGCTGGCCGGAGACTGCTCCACCTTCCCAAACATACCAGTCTTTTCCAGTGAATCAGAGCATCTCATAATGTGTTGAGCATATGATAAATGTAATCTTGTACTGGATGCTTCAACAGACAAATCTAGTTTGATCTTTAGCACTGATTAAACAGCGACTAAAAATCTTCAAACTTAAGAGAGTAACGGAATTGAATCTTATGTCTTCTTATATATAAATAGATATGAGTAAAGGAGCGGAATCATAGAGACGGCTTTATTCTGTATCGAGCAATAAATAAGTTTTAAATAGTGAGCAACTGCAAGATGTCCTCGATAATGTTGGGAGATGGACAGCAGGCAATGGTATGATGGCAAACGGGGTTAAAATTCAGGTTTTAAGTTTCACGAAAATGAAAAGTCGTCTCCTTTTAAAATCTGTGTTGACTGGGTGTAATTTTCTTATGGGGGTTAGTGTAATACCTGGGTGTTAATATAATAAAAAACCTTCATTGGGGTATTCACATAAATGGGATGGTAAACGAAGGGTACATATCTCTACACACGGTTATGAGGATGTTTAGAGGTTGTATTAAGGATGAAAAGGAGAGGGTATACGGGTCCCTCGTAAGACCCCAAGTAGATTATGTTTCCAGTTTACGGGACCCTCGCCGGGGTTAATTGATTCAAGAACTGAAAAATCCAAAGAACTGCACCTCGATGTGTTCTGGGTGATTTCCGACAAAAAAGTAGCGTTACAAAAATGTTACAAGGTTTGGTCTGAGAAAACTTGGGAGAAAAAAGGCGAGCTGTTTTTTAAGTAAGTGGTATGTTCCGAGCTGTCAGTGGAGAGATGGCGTGGAGTGACATTAGTAGACAAACGTGTTTGAGTGGCGTCTTTAAAGTGCGAAAGATCACAGTATGAAGATAAAGTTGGAATTTAAGATGACAAATTGGAGCAGATATTCGTTTATAGGAAAGGGAGTTAGGGATTTGAATTTTTTATCAAGGGAGATGTTCAATAAATATCCAACTCCTTTGCAATCATTTAAGAAATGGCGAGGAATTCAACAGGTATGGAACCCGCCACGGGGCGACTGGCCTACATGCAGATCACTTGTGACTGGATATTATTGACCTGTGAAGGACAATACATGTGGCGTCAATTACAACCATGTAAGTTTCTCTATTGAGTTTCGCCACTTGGAGATGCTTTAGTGTTAAAACTTTGTTCTTGCCATTAACAACTGCACTATGTTAGTTCACGCCACTGCACACAGTTGATTCCCACAAAACAGGAACTTTGTTTACTAAGCATAGTGTCAAGGGAGCCTTTGACGTTCCTAGAGCAGTACGTCCCCGAGAACGTCTCCATGGACGTTACTTTGATGTGAACTGAGTGTAGTTTGTGTTGCACTTGTGTTCCCTTACTTTAGTTCAACTCAGATACAATTTCATTCTGTTTTGTTTGTGTTGCACTGTGGGTAGGATCCTTCTAAACCGCGTACCATACCTTAGTTTCACTGTCGGCAGCCCTGAAGACGGTTTTCCATGGTTTCCCATTTTCACACCCAGTTGTACCTTAATTAAGGCCACGGACACTTCCTCTCCACTCCTAGACATATGTGTCTCGATGCGACTTAAAAAATTGTAAAAAAATAACGTAAAACCCGTTATTTTGTTTGTGTTGCGTATAACTCTTAGGTCCTTCAGTCTGCGAAAACTAATTTCCAATTAAGAAACGCCGGAGTAGGGATAGCATACGTGCCTCTTACCTGGAGGTTGGGGGTTTGATTCCCGGCCAGGTAAGGCTGGTTCGAGGTAGACCTAGCCTACGTGATGACAATTGAAGAGCTGCAGTCGTGTTCGAGAAAGCAAAGAGGATTCGTCGTGCCGATCACCAAGAGAGTCTGCAATTAGGGCGGTCTGTTTACTGTTACCGTGTTTTCGTGGATCACAGAGAGGTGAAAGAAGGTGCTGGGTCTATCTACGATAAGCAAAGATTAATTTAAAACTTTTAACAAGCAGCAAGATTTCATGTACAGAGGCAGCTTGGTACAAAATAGAAAAACAGAAAACCAAGAAGTGGTAAGTTACAATTTGAGCTTCAACATCACTAATGTTGCCTTCAGACAGATCGTCAAGGAGACGAACCTCCCAATTCCTTTTCCAGGATGTAAGACACAATTTTCAAGAGCCCTTTGCTCCTACGGCCTTCCAAAGGCACCACTCAGTATCTATTGCATTACGCCTCAATGCTCGCCCTCCCAAACCTGTACAGCCTTTATTTTTTACACTTGTGATTGGAGCGTCTTGCTTAATAAAATTTACACTTTCTGGCCTCTCTAGGCACAACCTACATTTAACAAGACCGTAGCAGTTGTATTTTAAGAAATAATACAGGGGTATCGAGTACCCATTCTACCGGGCGTTCGTGAAGAAATACAGGTTAAATTACGGGCCCGAAAAGCAAAATGTATGCAGGCTGAAACTTACGCTCCTTGAAATCAAAGATTAAAATCCTATTTTGGTTAGTGCAGAGGCTAATCCCACACTACTGAGGTGACTAGATGGAGGAAATTTAACTTACAAGGCTACAGATAGAAAACACTGTCACTTCAAATACAAGATGATAGGGACCTCGAGAAGGTGTAGCTCTCTCTATTCCCGAATTTCAGGTAAGTACACTTCATTTACTCGAACTTACACACGAGAACAAAGAGAAGTTTTCATTTTAGGGAATGGACTGTTACATAGTTAAAGACTGGAACTTTCCCGTCGAGTCAGTTTGCGGAGATAACTACTGAGATAGAAAAATGGTGGCCATTACCTTAGCTGATGTTCTGCCTGCCGATGGATGAGACCTCGGCCTCCTCTCTTAGCACACACACTCAATAGCACGACGATCAATGAGACAAGTTAACTGGAATAAGCGTGAGCTTTTATACACGAGAGGAAGGTTTGAGAAGGCTCAGGACTAAAACCAGACACACCTTCTTATTTTCATTGGACTGTCGAAAAGTTACAAGGAGCCTATGACTGATAGAGAGATAAATACAAAAAAATTTTGATTGGCCAGAATAAGTTGGCGGGATAAGTAAGACGTGTTGCAAACCTTGAACAATTAAAAACAAAGAAAATCAATTCAGTTCAGAAAAGCTATAAATACAAAATTTCTATAAATTTATAGTTGTTCCACTTTGCATCATGTTGCCTGACATTAGTTCATTATTAGAGACGGCTGTGGAGAAAAGTCCAAAGTTCTTGAAGTAGTTGTTGCAAACTGTGATACACCAAAAGGAATGAAATCCCGTCAGGTCCTCCAGCTCAAGGTGATGGCAATCTCGGAGCAACTATGTGATGGCTCGAGGGGAAGGTTTCAAATCTTTAGTAATGTAACTTTATTTTCTTAAATATAAATTTCATAACAGTCAACAGATCTTAACCGGAATCCGGGAACAGAGAGTGAGGTACCCTCTCAACTTGTTATTGAGGTGACTGTGATTTTGTAACCTTTAAAATCTATCTTGTAATTTCGGCAACTTAAATATTTTTCTCCATGTAGTCACCTCCGTAGAATAGGCTTAGCCTCTGTAACGTCGGGCCATGGTCTGGCACTACTGCCATCACACTGTAGAGTGCATTAAGTCGCCCATTGAGGGACAAGTCAATGAATATTGAATTTTCACATGTACATTTCGAGGAGAGCAAGTGTTCGCCTCGTTAACATCTTGGTTTTTGGCCAGTAACTTTAACCTTTTGTTTTACCGAAGGCTATGTAGAGTGGGTACTTCTCACCCCTGTTAAACTCTATGTCAGACTGTTGAGCGTATGAGAGAGTGAAGACCGTTTAGTTGTAGGCTGTGTATATGATAGGCCTGGAAAATGTAAAGTGATGGAGCAGAAATGCTCTCACTATTGGTGTAAAAGAATTGGGAGATCCGTCTCCTCGACTATTGATTTAAAGGAGCCGCAGTGCTCAGATAAACATTGTAACTTGGAGCTTCAAGCTTAGTCTGTAAAATTGTTATCTGACTTTTCTAGACCTCTCTGAAAGTGTTTTCAAGCTTACGAGCTAAATTTCTTTAACTAATTGTTAATTACTTGGCAAAGTATTAAGATTTGAAAAGAAAAAAGGGAAAGGTTAAGAAAAGAAATTAAACTGCCAATTTTAAGGTTGTAAATCAATCTTTCGATTTTCGTATATCCACACATTCATGCCCGCAACTTCTTTCACCTCTGTGGTCCACAATATTTCCGTAACAATTATTATTATTATTATTATTATTATTATTGTTATTATTATTATTATTATTATTATTATTATTATTATTATTATTATTATTATTATTATTATTATTATTGTTACGGAGATTCCGTTGTCGACAGAGGTGAAAGAAGGTGCGGGCATGAACGGGTCTATCTATTACAATCTGTTACAACCAAACTTTGAAATTAAAGTTATATTTGTTTTCTCCTTTTTTTTAAAATGCAAAATATTAACAAAATAATTCGCTCAGCGACGGAACAAGATTTCAGGTACAGTTGTTTAAATACACGGTAGGAGAAATCAGAAAATCAAAAAAATTTGTCAATTAATCATCTGAGCTTGAAGCTCCCAATTTTACAAATGTTATTTGAGCACTATTGCTCCATACACTCATGAGTCAAGGAGACAGGTCTCCCACATTCATTTACAGAGTTTTACTAACACCTCTACAACATGCTCTAGGAAGTATCTAGGAGACTGAGCTCCGAACCTTATACAAGCAGAGCATCTTTGCTCACTGAAAGTTACCTTTTCGAGGCCTCTCCGGGCACAACCTACATTTAGTAATTCAAACAGAATTCACTGACTTAAACTCTCAACAGTTTAACCACTTAACATAAAGAATTTTACAGGAGTATCGAATACTCATTCTACCGGGCCTTGGTGGGAAAAGAATAACACAGGTTAAAGTTACTGGCCCAAAAATCAAAATGATGCCGAGGCAGACACTTGCACTCGTTGAAACTGACAGAAGTTCAAAATCCTAGTTGGGCTCACTGCCCGACGTTACAGAGGCTAATCCTATACTCCGTTACTACATGGAGATTTAAGTTACAAAGCTACAGACAGAAAGCGGTTACAAAACATAGTCACCTCACATTCAAGTTGATGAGGAAGTCGAGAGGGTGTCACACTCTCTATTTCCGAATTTAAGCTATGTGCTTTTCGGCTTGTTCGAAATTTACAGTAGAAATTTATATTTTAGAAGATTGGAAATTTAAAGTTACATTATAAAACATAGGGAACCTTCCCCGCGAGTGAGCTTTCAGAGGCTATCACCTAGTTATTAAATGGCTGCCATTACCTTACTGCGCTGGGCTGCTCGATGAAAGGCGAGACGCCCCGCCTCCACTATTACCACGCACTCAGTAAACTGGACGATCAGTAAGACAAGGTGGCTCGAAAAATTGCCAGCTTTTATACCCGAGAGGAAGGTTCCGGAGAGATCTGGACTAAGGCTCGCCACACCCCCAATTTTATTGGATAATTAAATGTGTAGAAGAAAACGCTGATTGGTAGAAAAATACACATACAAAATTTCTTATGGGTTAATTTTGAAGTTGGCGGAAGGAGATCGAAGTGTTGACAACTGCAACACAGTAAAAAACTAAGGCAAATCAACTCAGTTTAGGAAACCTTAAAATAACAAATTACTTTAGAATTTTAATAGTTTCCCTTCACACTAGAGGGCATAACATACGTTTTGTTTGTAGAGACATCTGTGAGGGAAAGTCCAAACTTCTTGCCCAAGTAGTTGCAAGTTTATATTGAAGATGGCGTTTTTCAAGGCGCTTCATTTGAATTAACGAGGCGGATGTACCCTCGCGGTACTTTTCCTTCTTCTTCTTCTTCTTCTTCTTCTTCTTATTATTAGTGTGTAATTTTCAATGAGTTGTTTTTTTCTCAGTTAGTTAATACATTTAGGCCCGGTTTCATCAACACATGTTAGTACTTAACAAGGTGTTAAATCATTTTAACATACGATTTAAGAAATTTTACGTTTCATCAACAACTGTTAACATTAAGAAATGTTAAACTACCTATTAAAGTTAACATCAGCCATTTCCAATGTTAGATGGCTAACATTAGCATTTAGCAACCCGTTCCAAAATGGCTGCTGTGAATCTCGTTTTCGATGCGGAATTGCTCTATTTAGATCTTTTACAAAACAATCCTGATCGAAGAAGAGTTCAGCGACGTAATGACTTTTGAAAATTTGACGGATGCGGAATTTCTTCATAGATACAGGTTATCGAAAATAGTCGTTGCTAAGGTTGTTGACGAAGTTCGAGTGAGGTTAGAATATCCTACGAAGAGAAACTACACCTCTTTCACCAATGTTGCAGGTACTGATAATATTACGATTTTTTGCTACTGGTTATTTTCAAATAATGGTCGGAGACAATGATGGAATTTCTAAAGCCACTGTTAGTAGAGTTGTTTGACGAGTGTCTGCAGCAATAGCATCCATGAGGAGGAGGCATAGAACATTACATTCCCTTCAGTAGAAGAGCGTCAGCAAATTATCCGCGACTTCTATGAAATACGCCGTTTTCCTAGTGTTTGTTCTAGGTGCAATAGATTACACACATGTAAGAATCCAATCACCTGGAGGCAATTGGGCCGAAATATATCGTAATCGGAAGGGATATTTCTCTGTTAATGTTCAGGTGATTAATGAGCCTAACCTCCAAATCAGGGATATACTTGCTAGGTGGTCTGGTTCTGCACACGACAATACAATATTTAATAACTCCCATATCGGAGCACAGTTTGAAGTTGGACAATTAACGATGTGATTTTGTTAGGTGACAGTGGATACCCGCTAAAAAAGTGTCTGTTAACCCCATTGAAACCATCGCGGACTTTCTCCCACTCCTCGTCCTTTTCTTTTATTGTCAAGCCATCCGTGCGCTTGCACTCAATAACTTATATACATTTACTAACTAATTCCATTAAGAACTCTTTTCCGATGGAGGAAAAATTAGAACTACGATTCCGTTTCACTTCTCGCGCCATATTTTACAGCTGTACGCAAACAAAAGCGCATCGAAGCGCGCAGTAAAACAGCATGTTCGTACCACTGCCTCCTTGATTCGCAACAGTTCGCTATATTGGGAGAGTTAACAGTCGATTAGTTAACGTTTCACAAGAAAAGTTTGATGAAACGCAGGAAACCTAACAAGATGTTAAATTTTTAACTCCGTATTAACTAACTACTTGTTAGTATATATTTAACATGACTGTGTTGATGAAACCGGGCCTTATTTGTTCGAAACTATTTTCGGCTATCTGAAGAACGCAAGTAACTGAGTTGAAACGGAAAGAGAAGGCTTCAGGTGTTACATTACTGTGTAACTCCGGCTCTGGACTTGATAACCGCCTGGAAGTGCAGGCTAAGCCACCCACTGAGGATTTCATCGCTCGAATTGCTGGGATGATGATGTCGGCGTTTTACCCGCTGTCTCAACATGTACCACAGATGTTCAGTGGGGCTGGAGTCACATATTCGTCCAGCCCGATGGACTTTTCTGTTGTCATCTTGAAAATTCGGGCTATCAATAGCATTTGACTGTCATCATCCAGAATGCTGGTCACCTGAGTGAGCGGGCCCGATCCACGATCCACCTCCGGCTTGAACGTCACCTTGCTCAGATCCAGCATGAAATGCGTCATTTGTCATTCGTCACATTACATTCAGCTGCTCTCCACGTTCGCTGAAGACGCGCTGCTTTATGTGCCTGTGGCCTCTTGCGAGATGTTCCCGTCGCAATGCTAGGTTCATTCACTGACTGCAGCGATTACTGTCGGACTTGGAAGCAATTTTGGTTTTCAAGCCGTGAAAAGTGTCTCCGCTCCCAGTCAGACAGGATCTTCTTCCGACCACAAATCTAACGTCGTGTTCCACTGCTTGTGGACAGTCCGCTGCGAAACACCAACAAATCCAGCACCGTATGGTCACGGCCCGTTTAGCCACTTCCGTACATCTACACTGATCGCTACTGCCTTATGCTCACGTAGAGGCACTGCGCTTGCCATTGACTTGCCATCTGTACAGACTGAACGATCCATCTGTGCTTTGCGCACTAGGGTAACGAATTGTTTGTTCGGTGAGCCTATTGTGTACAGTGACTCGCGAATCATCCTAAGCAGGTTAATGAAGACTGGAGTATATTTTACGCCTTTCATGTCCCTTTCAAGAGACGATGCACACATTCTTCGAAAAGTCTGTTATTTTCAATTATATTCGCTGTTTGCTATTAAGAAGAGGGGTCTCTTCATCCTAGAGCAACAATCACCATCACCAGAAGGAATGTAGTGATAGATGGAGCACATAAAATGCTGGAGTACAACAATGTTGCTCTATTGTTTCCTCCGATTACTCTTAAGAGAGGATGATTACTTTCTCTTACAGTAATAATCACCACCATTACAAGAAATACAACGATAAAAGGAGCTTCCACAATGGTGGAGTACAGCTGCTCTATGATCCCTGTAGCGGAGTGAGTCATGGAAGTGATTCAGGTTGATCCAAGCCATTGCTTATTATGCACGTGGTGAATTATCTTGTCCGGACTCGGGGAGGAATAATATTCGTTACTTCAATGGGAGTTCTGACCAGTTCGCATGAAAGAGCTTGTAGCACTTTGTCACGTTAATTCCGGCCGGCCGCCTCCATACATATTTAAAGGGCTGGCCAGCGCACACTGGGCTGACATTTCCCTTTCAAATGTTGGCAGCAGACGGTGCGACCACACTCCTCCACCTTCAGCTAACTTCATTAAAAAGTGCTTGTTTGATTCCTAATTCGAGCTTCTGACATCTACAAAAAATATTTCTCTGCATTTTCTTTTTTATTACTCCATTTTGCAATCTGCCGTTGAATATGATGCTACAGTGGTTATTTCCGTAGACTGCGGCAGAACCGTACCTGAGCCGGTGTGCTTTAGAAGTGAAATGACTTCTAGAGAACACGTGCAAAGGCAGTGTTCAACATGTCAGATTAAAGAGAAGGGCTGGTGAATCTATAAACAAGATGCTGATTAGGAGTGATGCTGCCATCTTGCGCTACTAAAATCGCCGTGCGGCCCGGCTAAGAATTTTCCTCCAGTTTTCTTTTACGAGAGAAGAAATTTATTTTCCGTGTTTGTTTCATTAGTACATGCACAGTACATGAATCAATGCATATGAAAGTGTACAAAAGAGTTCTACAAATGTTACTGTTAAAACTAAAAGTTTTAAAAATAACATATTTATGAACTGAAAGTGATAGAGTGAGGAACATTGTTATTGAAAGAACCGACGACTTCCAGCAAGTACGGGTTGCCATAAAGCGTATCATGATGCAGGTATTATGACGGTAATACCGATATTTTAACTATCGAGGTCCGTATAAGTGTGATCTCAGAATGTTTACAGATCCATCAGTGGTGGCGGTAATTATTCTTTCAATGCTGTTCATAGCCAGTTCGAACTTCTTCCTCAATTCTGTGAAAAAGACAGGTATTGTGCCAGGAGCACCAACCATTAGGCCGATAATCTGTGCTTCATTCAGTTGGTATTCATTTCTGTTGAACGGTATGGTGGGTGCGTAAATGTTCAGCTTCTCAAGTTTGATCGACATGGTGCTCGAATCGGCTATGAAGGCTTTCTTGTCGTTATCCTATTGTCTGCCATAGAAAAGAAATCCTGAACATGCACTAGGAAAACAAATTATGGCAAATAACACTTGGGTAATAATGACAATTAAAATGTAAAGGGAATAATATGAAGAGAATATTTTAAAATATAGATGTGGTGACACACGCACTATCCACCATCCAACCAGCCTCAAGTAGAGGCGTACTACTTCCACTGAAATCACACTTTCCAAAACTGTGTTGCTTCAATCTTTATTCAGTGCAGGGCAATTATTGAAGGTGTTCTGGTGGTGGTGATTACTGTTTGAAGAGGAAGTACATCTTTTATTAACACTGTTCAGAAGGAAAGTGGAAGCTATTGAAGACTTCAAGAAATAAAGATATCGGCAAGATAAAGACAAGCACTACGAAGATGGTGGAGTTGAGAGGAATCCTAGACATCGGTAACCTAATGCCGTCGAGGTAGGAAAAAAAAACATTTGACCAAGAGAGGTGGGAGAGGATAAATAATTGTAATATTATTATTATTAATAATAATAATAATAATAATAATAATAATAATAATAATAATAATAATAATAATAATAATAATAATAATAATAATAATTGTACCGGTTGGAACACCTCTATGCTGCAAATTTGAATTTTCCGCCTTAAAGTACCTCTCTACAGGAGAAACCATGAACTGTAACAACTGAATCAACTCTACTGTTTATCAGAAGATGTCACCGGGTGTTTTTGATTTGCTTTTGTTGATCAAGAAGTGTGGACATTCTCTAACAGATGTCTCTACTAAAAAACTATGATAATGCACTCTGGTACGAAGGAATGAACTTTCTTGGAGAAATTTTGTATTCATAAGTTTTGTCTTTACTAAACTTTGTTCCTTCATTTGGGGGTTGGCAATATTAAGCGTCCTTTCCGCCTGTTTTGAATTTAACCAATCCTACATTTCTGTAATTAATTTCCCACCAATAAGATGTTTCTTCATCGATTTGTGTGTAACTTTTGCTGTTAGCCAATAAACGTTTGTGGGCAGGTCTTAATCATTCATGAAAGGTCTCGAATTTTTCGCGAGGGTATAAAAACTGCTGGTTTTCTTGTCTCCGCCACTTCAATAACATCTAGCTTAGCGTGTGGATATGTAGCAGGGGGCGGGAAGCGCCTCTTTCTTCGGGCAACAGATCTTCAACAAGGTAATGGCCATTTAACATCCTTTCTTGCTAGCTCAGCAGTTTAACTCGCGGGGAAGGTTCGAAACCTTTAATATGTAACCAATCTCTTAAAATGTAAATCCCTTTTCAGTCTATGTAAAAACTACAAATTTCTTCAACTGTAAATCGGGGATAGAGAGTGCTTTACCCTCTCGAGCTCCCCTTCATTTTTGAATTTGAGGTGACTATGTTCTCGTAACCGTTTTTCTCTTCCTTCTTAATGTGTTAAATTTATTTTGTATACTAGTCACCTCCATAGATTGGGATTAGCCCCTCTGTAATCGGCCTAGTGCCTCTTAGGTTTTAAAATGTGGATTTAGGAGAGTTAACTCACGCCTCCATTCCTTTTGCATTTAGGGCCATTTAATGTAAACCATTATTTTTCCATTTTAGGCCCAGTAGAGTGGGTACAAGTTACCCCTGTTTATTTATAAGTGTGCCTTGAGGGCAGTTCGTAGTAAAGTCCGTTTATGGCCTCTTAATAGGCTTGAAAGATTGAGAGCGGGTCAGCTCTTTCTGGTATTTTGAAAGGTGCCTCGGGGAGGCGTGACATTTTGATTGCTGGGAGCTAGTGCTCCATGTAATTAGGGGCGTTCTGCCCTTTGGTATTTTGTGGTTGTGAGCTGAGAGCTCAAGGATTGACGAATTTGGGCTCGTAGCCCAGAATTTGTAAAGACCCCTTAACTTGTGCTTTCTTTTGTAAAGTTGCATTGTACCTGATTATCTTTGTTATTTCACCTAGTGAAAATTGTTAAATGTTGTTATCTGTTGAAAATATAATCTTTATTTCAATTTTAAATTCATCTTTAAGACTTGTAGTTAGACCCATTCCAGCCCGCATCTTCTTTCACCTCTGCCTTCCACGGATAACTCCGTGACAAGTAGTAGCAGAGCGTGGTTGAATGGGTTTCATTTAGCCCCTTTTGACGGCTAAACATTGCTTTGCTTTTGAACTTTAACCATTTTCTCAGTCGCTGGAATTTTTCGATTTTTCTAAATTTGTAAAATGCTGTCATCGTGTCCGGCCCTCCCGATGTCCTCCATCCCGGCTATTTGCGCAAGGAGGAATTGATCTATGAATTAACAATTAGAAATGTTCAATCTGGAGGCATGGTTGTGGTAGATACCAATAAGCTTAAATATTCCCTTGATTTGCCTATGACCATCCCAAATTTGGGAGAGAAAGAGATTGACGAAGCTCTCTCCACGATCACTGATAATGCTACTGAGCTAGCATCTGTAGTTAGTTCTTTTGAAGGGGGTGATCCATCACCTAATCAACTTAAACGTGTACAAGCTAGATTTTACCATTTTTCCAATAGAGTTAGTGATCTATTGTCTTCTAAGTTGAATGGTATTCAAGGGAAGGAAGCTAGAGCTGTTCTCGAAAATCTTTCTAAATTGTCCAGTAAGGTTAGCCTATTATTAAATGGAGCAGCACCCCTCTAAACCGACCAACCCACTCTGGTAAAAGTAGTTAGCGAGGAAGAGTCTTCTAAAGGAGAAGAAAATAGGTAATCTGTAGGAGCTCAACAAACCTCTGCCCCATTAGAAAACGAATCTGAGCGTCGTACCTCATTACCACAATTTCAATTGAATAATCCACCTTCCGAAACTACTTCTCCGCCCCTTGGGCCTCTACCTACTATGTCAACCGGGTTCAGTACTTTGCCTCGTCCATTAGCAATGTTGCTTAGGGGTACTTCTAAGATTTCTGTTAATTCTACGAATGACGTCATTGCATTCTTAAGGTTTTTAGATGAATTCCAAGATCATGCTCTTGTTTTTTCCCTTTCTCCGTGTCAAATCCTTCAAATTATTTATCCATACTCCATAGGCGTCCTCTCTGACAAAATAGTAAGAGCAATTGCTGAACAATCATCTGTAGAAGAATTTCACGCCCATGTGTTAGCTAACTTTATTCCGGCTCTGGCAAGGTCCTCTCTCATACGGAAGTACTATTATAGAGAACAGCGATTGGTTGAAAATCTTGCCGACTCATCCAAGATATTAAATTCTATATTCGGGTATTTGCTCTTCATTTCCCTGAAGGTCAAATCGTGCACGCCATTGTGGAAGGCATTTCCACATCTTATAGGTCATATTTGTGTTTTGCGTCGCGTCCTCAAACTTTTGTCGAGTTAGAGGCTATGGCTGTCTCAGCCGAGGGAGTTCGATACGCTGACACATTACGGGTCGCTAAGGATCTGCCTCCGTCCGCTAGCAATTTTCGGCCTCCTCCTCGCCGAACTTTCACTGCCCGCAAATGTTATGCTTGTGGTTCGGCAGATCATCTCCGAAACAAGTGCCCTTTAGTTTAATCTAGCGGGACAAAGAATGGAGCAGGGTCATTTCAAGGCTGTTTTAAATGCGGCGCGTTTTCCCATATTGCCAAGAATTGTCCGAATACTAATAGCACCCCCTCCTGCTCAACTTCTGTTGCACATTCCAACATCACCAATAATCAAAAGTGACTAGTGGCATCGGCTGAGTCGGCACACCCATATTCTTCAGGCTCAACCCCGGTTAAATCCGACCAAATCTCAGGGAAAACTCAGTCCTCTACTTTATCATTTGAAGGTCCCAAGGAATATCCTAGGATTGCGGCGGATACTCCCTCACCGGTCCCATTTCTCAAAATTGAATTGAATAATGAACCTGTAACAGCTCTATTAGATTCTGGCAGTGTGTGATCCATTATTTCGGCCGAGTGGTACTCCAAATTATAATCTGTTTGTAAACTTCCTGATTATTGTTCGTCTATGGTTCAATGCGTTTCGACAAACTCCCCTCCATTAGAAATTTTAGGTTTACTTGTCTTGCCCCATTATATTGGGAGCGGATTTCATGTCTGATTCCGGCCTAGTGCTCGACCTTCAGAGCAAGTCGTGCACATTCAAATTTGCTAGTAATTTCAAAATCCCCTTACTTAAATGTAGTTCTGTATCATGTGCATCTGTTTCGCCTACCCAGGATGAGATGTTGTTAGACTTTAGACATCTACCTGAGGAGCAGGCAGAGAGTATTCGTAAGTTGTGTAAGTCGTTTCCAGGTATTTTCTCTGATACTCTTGGTGTTACTGAGCTTATCGAATACAAGATCGAGGTTACGGATTCGATTCCTGTCCGCTTTCAACCTTATAGGCTATCTCCACCTAAAATGAAGGCTCTGAAAGAAATCATATATCAGATGCTAAAATATGGTATTATTCGCCCCTCTAAGTCGGCGTATTCTTCGCCTATTTTTCTAGTCCCGAAACCCCAAGATGGCTTCAGGCCTGTGATTGATTACAGGGCTCTCAATAGGAAGGTTGTGTTACAGTCTGTGCCCCTTCCCGACCTTCATTCTTGTTTCTCGTGGTTTCGGAAAGCTAAGTTCTTCACCTTCTTAAACCTCAATCAGACTTATAATCAGGTACCACTGGCGGAAGAATCTAAACATCTTACAGCGTTTGCCACGGATTGGAACTTGTATGAGTACAACCGTGTGCCTTTCGGGCTCCCCACGGGAGCAGCTGTGCTTACGAGACTGCTAGATAGGGTCTTCTCCAGCATCAAATTCGAGTACTTATATCATTATCTGGATGATGTCGTCGTATTTTCGGAGACCATTGAAGAACATCTAGAGGTCCTTAATCGCCTTCGTAAGGCAGGGTTAACTGTCAAGTTATCTAAGGTTTCCTTCGCTAAACCTTCCATGTCATTCCTAGGGCATATTGTAACACCCGATGGCGTCGCAGTGGATCATACTAGAACACAGGACATCTGTGATTTCAAACCTCCCAAGGACATCAAAGGTATCGCCAGGTTCATTGGCATGGTGAATTTCTTCAGGAAATTTATTCCTAACTCCGCCAATAGAAAAGTTCCGCCTCTATCTGGAACACGTTAAGTTCGACTTGGAAAAGGATAACCAAGCCTTAAGCTGGGTCTTAGCTAGGCCGCGTCGCACTGGCCGTATAGCCCGCTGGGCTATCAGAATTTCTGCCTTCCAATTTAATGTCAGGCATATAAGAGGAAGGGAAATGTTGTGGCAGATGGACTAAGCCGTATGTTTGCCAAGGATCTAGAGACCGCTGAACAGGTGGATAGTTCTTCACTTCCCGAGTCCATAGTTCTTGAGGTTAATGCCATTCTAACTGATGCTCCCATGCTCTTTAGGGATATTGAAAAATATCAACGTGAAGATCCGACGCTGGCCTCTATCATGGAAACCCTTTCTTCTGGGGAACATGTCGTCCCTTATGTATTGAGGAGTGGTGTTTTATGTTGCCCGTCGGGGCTTGATAAGATGATGAAAGTAGTGGTTCCAGCTGTTCTTGTGCCCATGATCTCTAAGTACTATCGTGAGACCCCATAAGGGGGGCATTTAGGCATCTTCAAAACTCGGGAAAATATCAGAGAGATGTTCATTTGGAATGGTATGGACGGAGAAATTCGTGAATTGGTAAAAGCTTGTAAAGCTTGTTGGCTAAGTAAACCTACCATGTCCACCAAGCTAGGTCTTATGTCCTCCTATCAAGCGTCGCGCCCCATGGAACGTCTTTACATCGACTACGTAGGACTCTTCCCCCAATAAAAGGGGAATGCCTATAAATTTATCTTTGTGTGTGTAGATGGTTTTACAAGATTTTCCTGGTTATTTCCGACTAAGCTGGCTACCGCTTAGTCTACTATTTCTTGTTAAAAATTCCATCTTTGCTTCCTTTGGCCCGTGACAATATATCGTTTCTGACAAGGCTAAAGCTTTCACCTCCAATCTCTTCCATAAATTCTGTTTTGATTTATCCATCTCACATGTAACAACCTCGGCGTACTATCCTCAACCATCTTTGGCTGAACGGATCAATCGTAATCTGAGATCGGGTCTAATTGCCTATCATCACAACGATCATTCTAGGTGGGACACATCCCTTCATTGGTTAGCCTTCGCTTTGAATTCGGCGGTTCACGAATCTCATAAATTCACTCCGGCTTCATTGATGTTCAAGTTTGTACACAACACGCCGCTCTCTAACCTTTGGTCTGTTAGTAATATTCTACCAGAGACAATAGATCCCGATAATATTAAAGATCTTTGGAAGAAGGCTAAGGACAATCTTAAAGTTTCTCATGAAAAGGTTAGGGAAAGATATGATCGTGGACGGAGGCCCACCAATTTAAAAGTAGGAGACCAAGTAATGATTAAGAACTTTGTTCCCGCGGGCAAGCTTGCCCCCAGATTTCATGGGCCGGGCACGATTTTGGATTTCCTATGTATGTAACCCAGCCACCGAGAGGATCTTTAGAGTTCACCTGTCTCAGGTGAAACGTGTGTAAATTACTTGCTCATTCGATCTTTAACTCCTTGTAAGAACCCCAAAGTTTATATTTTTGCGTTTAATTTTTAAGGCCTCCTGCCCTGTGTTTGTCCATCTACCTTGTACAACTATGTAAAACCTTCCCCGTGGTTACTCTGCTGTCCTTGCCCAACGGCCATTACCAAGCACCCGTCTCCTGCTAAACCGCACCTATGGCAAATAAAATTTCCACGCCGCTGGCCCCTCAGCCTCACCAATATGATAGTACCCTAAAGCAAATTTCCAACAAAAATTCTGCCGCCGAGATCTTACAGTTGCAGTGCCCCCGCAGCCGTGCGGCGCCTTACCGCCACTGAGGTGGGGTACGGGCCCACTCCACTCCAGTGATGTCAACCGGTGTACGGCGCGCCGGAGTCCTCCTTCCGGCAAAGGCTGATGTGCGGCGCACCACCCGCAAGGTCCTCGAGGACTGTAAACAAACTTTGCATCTGCGGCGTGCTTCACCAAGACTACCCCTCTCATAGTGAGGGAGAGAGGTATCTCAGGGTACTTGAGGGGTCCGAGTGACCTCGTCTGGACATTGGCAGCGGCGGCTGGTGTGGCCGTCAGAATTATCAACATGTATCTTGCTGGTTGCGGCAACAAAGAAACTCTATAGTTGGTGTTCAAATAATTTCTACAAATCTACTTAAAAAAAACTGTGAAAATTTTCCTTTTGGTAACAACGCCAAAATTCTTCTACAAATCTACTTCAACCATTAGTAGCTCTTCTATGAACCTTCAACAAATCTATTGGTAAGAAATCAGAACATCTTGATTAATATTTGATCAAACACAAAAGACTATGACATTTTTTTTTCTTTCTTCAAGATTCATCTGCTATTCAGCAAAAATGACTTTCTCATCTATTAATGTTCCGTCAATATTCTCTCACCCATCTAATTACAAGGAAGCTGGAATTCAATTAATTTTTTAATTCTCCAATATGGAATATTTTTTAACCTTGTTAAAGAACGTCTCCTGTGTCACCCCTTGGAAGGACTTTCGTGGGGGGGGGGGTAAGGTCTGTACCGGTTGGTACACCTCTACGCTGCAAATTTGAATTTTCCGCCTTAAAGTACCTCTCTACAGGAGAAACCATGAATTGTAACAACTGAATCAACTCTACTGTTTATCAGAAGATGTCACTGGGTGTTTTTGATTTGCTTTTGTTGATCAAGAAGTGTGAGCATTCTCTAACAGATGTCTCTACTAAAAAACTATGATAATGCACTCTGGTGAGAAGGAATGGACTTTCTTGGAGAAATTCTGTATTCATAAGTTTTGTCTTTACTAAATTTTGTTCTTTCATTTGGGGGTTGGCAATATTAATCTTCCTTTCCGCCTGTTTTGAATTTAACCAATCCTACATTTCTGTAATTAATTTCCCACCAATAAGATGTTTCTTCATCGATTTGTGTGTAACTTTTGCTGTTAGCCAATAAACGTTTGTAGGCAGGTCTTAATCATTCATGAAAGGTCTCGAATTTTCCGCGAGGGTATAAAAACTGATTTTCTTGTCTCCGCGCCACTTCAATAACATCTAGCTTAGCGTGTGGATATGTAGCAGGGGGCGGGAAGCGCCTCTTTCTTCGGGCAACAGATCTTCAACAAGGTAATGGCCATTTAACATCCTTTCTTGCTAGCTCAGCAGTATAACTCGCGGGGAAGGTTCGAAACCTTTAATATGTTACCGATCTCTTAAAATGTAAATCCCTTTTCAGTCTATGTAAAAACTACAAATTTCTTCAACTGTAAATCGGGGATAGAGAGTGCTTTACCCTCTTGAGCTCCCCTTCATTTTTGAATTTGAGGTGACTATGTTCTCGTAACCGTTTTTCTCTTCCTTCTTAATGTGTTAAATTTATTTTGTATACTAGTCACCTCCATAGATTGGGACTAGCCCCTGTGTAATCGGCCTAGTGCCTCTCAGCTTTTAAAATGTGGATTTAGGGGAGTTAACTCACGCCTCCATTCCTTTTGCATTTAGGCCATTTAAAGTAACCCATTATTTTTCCATTTTAGGCCCAGTAGAGTGGGTACAAGTTACCCCTGTTTATTTATAAGTGTGCCTTGAGGGCAGTTCGTAGTAAAGTCCGTTTATGGCCTCTTAATAGGCTTGAAAGATTGAGAGCGGGTCAGCTCTTTCTGGTATTTTGAAAGGTGCCTCGGGGATGCGTGACATTTTTGATTGCTGGGAGCTAGTGCTCCATGAAATTAGGGGCGTTCTGCCCTTTGGTATTTTGTGGTTGTGAGCTGAGAGCTCAAGGATTGACGAATTTGGGCTCGTAGCCCAGAATTTGTAAAGACCCCTTAACTTGTGCTTTCTTTTGTAAAGTTGCGTTGTACCTGATTTTCTTTGTTATTTCACCTAGTGAAAATTGTTAAATGTTGTTGTCTGTTGAAAATATAATCTTTATTTCAATTTTAAATTCATCTTTAAGACTTGTAGTTAGACCCATTCCAGCCCGCACCTTCTTTCACCTCTGCCTTCCACGTATAACTCCGTAATAATAATAATAATAATAATAATAATAATAATAATAATAATAATAATAATAATAATAATAATAATAATAATAATAATAATAATAATAATAATAATAATAATTGTATGGCCACTGCTACCGTACAACCACGATATCCCCAGCCAATCGTAGGAGGCGACTAAAAGTGCGGCAGGGGCTCTGAATTTGCAAACATGGTATGGTGATCACCAGGCCCTCAGCTGAGTACTTGCATTTCCTCCACTTACTTGTGCCAGACTCCTCACTGTCGTGTATCCTATCCGACCTCCTTTTGTCAATCCTTATTCTTTTCCGACCCCGGCCGTATTAGAGCATTCGAGGCCTAGGGAGTCTTTCATTTTCATGCCCTTCGTGGCCCTTTCCTTTCATTGGCCGATACCTTCATTTTTCGAAGTGTGGGATCCCTTCCCTCTGATTAGAGAGCATGGCTGCCACTTCCTCTTAAAACAATAATCACCACCTGCATTTCTAGCTGCTTGCTCGACGCTAGGTCCGCTAGACAGCAGAGTAAGCGTAATCTCTCTCGGACGTCCAAGGCTGTCACCAGAGTGTTTCCGCCCTTCAAGAAGCCGGTTTCGAATGCGCTACCACTGATACACGGGACTCAGCTAATTGGCCAGTGACTGCCAACTCATTCTCCCAAGTTGAGAGCCTCTTACGAGATCCAGAGGGGAAGTCTAGTGTGGTAGCAGAGTTCTACACGTCTAGGCTACAACAAAACAGTTCAGCTAATTGTAGTGCAAAAAAGTGCGATTCGTAAAATGTCGCTACATATGAATAATAAATGGCCTAAAATTTTCAAAAAAAGGATCAAAGACTCTACAATGCCGATCATAATTTAATAAAAATCCAAAATTACCACTACTGAGCACCAGAAGGCTTACCAGGATCAAAACCACAGCCCCAGAGTGGCCCCATGTCATTGAAGATGCACAAATTTATTTAGAATTAAGAACTAGAATCTCGTCCACCTCTGTGGTGTGGTGGTTATTGTGTTTATCTGACGGCCCGTGTTCGATTCCTGGCTCTGAAAAGTGGTACGAGGTGTGGAACGGGGTCAGCTAAGAAGAGGGTCTCGATTCTCTCCTCAGCTATCCTGGAACTGCTTTACCGTGGTTTCCCACTTCTTCTCGAGGCAAATGCTGGGATGGTGCCTAACTTAAGCTGCTTCCTTGCTTATCCTTTCCAAACTTCGTATCTCCCCAAAGGCGCCCGTTCAGGATGGCGGGTGAGGCCACCTGGGAGAGGTATTGGTCCTCCTTCCCACTTTCATAACCGACAAAATGTTTCACGCTCCAGGACACTGATAGACATGGGATCCCTGGATGAGTCCGGCTGGGGGGAAGGAACAACCACGGAGGACAGAGGGATTAAACTTTTTTAAAAGAAGTAGAATATCTACAGTAATATTACAAACACGTGCTGACCGGGTACGCTATGTCACTCGCGGTACGTGTTTTACATGAAGGGACGCGTTTCACTTTGAGAAGTTCATATACCAACAACGTGCTCGGTGGCGTTACAGCGTGGTAGGCCGGTTCGACTCTTGTCAGTCAAAGTAAAATCCACCCTGAGAACGGTAGCGGGCAGGGTAGGGGAGTTCTGACCACTCGATTGCATTCCAGAAGCCTGGATCCAATTGCAAACCTATCAACAGTCTTCATGGGGAGTGAGGGAATACGATGCTGTTGTTGGCGGATGTTGACGTTAAGCCTAGAGCATACTCCTCGCTCTTATTCGGTACGAGTAGGTTATGTGCTGGCACAGAGTTTCGCCCTCTCCCTTCATCATCTCATCTCATTAACTCCTCAGCAGGAAGTGCAACCCCTTGTAGAAACTCGCTGCGATTCATGTCTCTTCATACTCGACCGCACAGAGAAACGGGGCCGAGTTGTTTGGGCAGCAGAACGCTGGTTCCCGGAATCCAAGTTGGTGGCTCAATCTAGCGGTAACTGAAGTGGCTATAGAACGCCACCTTCTTTCTGTTGATTAAGCCCTTAAGTCATGAATTCACTTTTGACATGTAAACCAAACCAAACCAAACCAAACCCCATGGTACTACAGCCCTTGAAGGGCCTTCGCCTACCAAGTGACCGCCGCTCAGCCCCAACGCCTGCAGTTTACGAGGGGTCGTGTGGTCAGCACGACGGATCCTCCCGGCCGTTATTCTTGGCATTCTAGACCGGGGCCGCTATCTCACCGTCAGATAGCTCCTCAGTTCTAATCACATAGGCTGAGTGGACCTCGAACCACCCCACAAGGCTTTTTTGCCGATTACGTTATACCGTTTAAGGTAGTAAGTTACAGGTCTGAGAGCGACATGGACAGCGCACGAAATGTCACCTCTCAGAGTACAGCCGGCACAATTCCACGCAGGCTTCATTCTTTCCATTCCTGACCCGTTCAAACTGGCTATGGATCTCCTTTTTTTTCCGTTGATGGGGTGGATATTCCATACGGGGTTCACAGTAGTATAATAAGCGGGTTCGGTCGTCTCCTCCTCCTCCTCCTCCTCTGATAGCAGAAGATAAAAGTCCGTCATGGAAAAACCTATTTCTAGATATATTTGCGAAGAGTGTGGAAAAGCATTTTCCCGAAGCTATCACAGGAGACGTCATGAGATATCATGTAGGACGATTTTTCAATGCAAACATTGTAGAAGAGAGTTCAAGAACGCATACAACGCTCAACGTCATGAAGCCGCGTGTAATGTAGCTTCATCGGGAACAAAATACAAAGAGCTCGACCATATTCCAGCGAACACTGATTTATGTTTAAAAAGTACACCTCTGCGAGAGATTTTTAATTCTCCCTTGTTGTCTAGGCCTGCTGCAAGTTCTGTTACTGAGCACAAACTTCAAGATAAAGAGAGGCAAGATCATGATTATGATAATAAGGATAATGATGTTGATCAAAACAGTAGTAAAGGGAAAGTAGTAGAAGAAGAAAATTCATTGCCATTACAGCTTGATGATTTTACTTCATTTCCTAAGCCTACTACACGTTCTGTCGAAGTGCAAACATCTCAAGAAGAGATGCAAGGTAAAGAAGAAGGAAATTTCAACGCTTCATCGCTATCGAAACAAGTTATGTTTGTACCTAGAAACGCTACTGCTGAAGCACGTATTATATCAAAACAAGTCCCTGCACATCAACTGTCTGCATATAGACTCAAAGTTCACAACAAGCCTCTGTTACCCTATGTAGATATAAGCTACTGTAAAGACCCCAACGTACTGGTAAAACGTTTACAACTGCTAAGAGCCTATCATGATGTTGGTTACACACAGTACAAAGAAGATATTTTTGAAATAGAGCATGAATTACGTCGTGTTGGTATTATTAAGTAAGCGCTTACCCTCACCTAAGTCATCCATCTGTAGTATATAGTCGATCGAGTAGCTATATTCGTATAGATTATTTCCCAACATTCTCCCTTCCTTAGGGTGTTAACTCCACCTCTAGTTGTAGAGCCGGTCTCAAGCCCGGATAAAGAGAGGAGAGGCACCCTAGACCTTTAGCCCTTTAGCCCTTTAGCCCTTTAGCCCATTAGCCCTTTTGCCCATTAGCCCTTTAGCCTATTAGCCCTACAAGGAATGTGCGGTAATCTAATCTTCTTAGAACAAAGGTATCCCCTGACATGTTGTATTGAGTACAGTGTTCTGTTCTACTTATTTAGTGTTCTAAACACTTCAATCAATGTTCCGATCACATGATAAAGTTAACAGCATAGAGTGCAGTGTTCGATTCTAGTCTTGTTATGTTTCTTTAGTGATTTGCAAGTCTAAACATGCATAATGACGTCATCACTGCAGCACGTGCTTACTCTAGCTATCCCGATGCAGGTTTATGCCTTGACATAAGAGGAGGCCTTAACAGCTTATGTATAGCCGCTATTGTTTAAAGGTAGCTGCTGTTAAGAAAAAGCACGTAGAATTTTTCAAATTACATTTCAAAGGTATGAGGTTTAGTGAAGTAAAGATACCTGCACGATGCAAAGCTAGATTTCTTCATCAGAGCAGCCACCATCTTGTGTGAGCACCTCTAGACCGTATCATAAGGAGCTGTGTATAGTCACCGTCTTGTCGCTGCTACCTTGCGCAAGCACCCCTAGGGCGTCTCATAAGAGCAGCAGCCATCTTGTGCAAGCGCTCTTAAGCTGCCTCGTAAGAAGCTATGTATAGCCCCCCCATCTTGTAGAATTAGATAGCTGCCAATGCCAAAGGGCCTAAGTAGGGATCGAAGCGTCGATCTCATCATTAGACTATGTTTTTTTCTTGTTCTTGATACTGCAAACCTAGGTATCAGGTTTTGCTCTACGATGCACCGTTTTCGAGATATTTAACATTTTGCATTTAAGCCCCAAATTTAATGAATCGAACCTGCACGGCACGTTATACTCTCTACCATAGCTAAACCTGATCATGTTACGAATACTTGCTTCAATACAAGCTAAAACAGAGCGAATGCCAAAGGGCCTAAGTAGGAACCGAACCGTTGATCTCATCATTAGACTATGTTTTACTTGTTCCCCATACTGCGAACCGAGGTATTGGGTAGAAAAATTTTGTCCGTTTTGCTCTACGATGCACCGTTTTCGAGATATTTAACATTATGCATTTAAGCCCCAAATTTAATGAATCGAACTAGCACGACACGTTAGCCTCTAAGCTAAGAGCAGCAGCCATCTTGCGCAAGCACCCTTAAGGCGTCTCATAAGGAGACGTGTATAGCCGCCATCTTGTGTCCGCCATCTTACGCAAGCATCCTTAGGGCGTCTCAAGCCATCTTGTGCAAGGACACTTAAGCCGTCCCATAAGAGCAGTCGCTATCTTGAGTAAGCATCCCTAGGGCATCTCATAAGGAGCCATGTATAACTACCATCTTGAGCAAGCATCCCAAGGGCGTCTCATAAGAACCTGTGTATAGCAGCCATCTTGCGTAAGCACCCTTAAGGAGTTATGTGTAGCCGCCATCTTATGCAATTAGCGTCGAGAGAGGGCCGCTGTAGAATTTCTCTTTTTAAATTATCCACCACCACATTTCAAAGGTATCTAGCTAAAGATGGCAGCACTGCGGATGATAGGTGATGAATTTACATCTACTACGATAAAGAGGGCAGCACGGTGCTCTCTGGATTAAAGATGGTGGATGACAGCTGTCAAAAAAGCACGTGGCTATGTTTACCAAACAAGAGCACGTAGAATTTGCCACCACCACATTTCAAACTAAAGAGGGCAGCACTATGCTCTGTTGATTAAAGGTGGCGGATGGTAGCTGTCAAAAAAGCATGTGAGTTTGTTTCCAAACAAGAGCACGTGGAATTTTTCAATTTGCCGCCACCACATTTCAAAGGTATCTAGCTAAAGATGGCAGCACGGTGCTCAAAGATGGTGGATGATAGCTAGCAGAACTTTTCAAATTGCCCGCTACTACGTGCTTAAGGTAGTAGCCATAAAGAGGGCAGCACGGTGCTCTGTTGATTAAAGATGGCAGATGACAGCTGCACGTGGCTTTGTTTCGAAACAAGAGCACGTGGAATTTGCCGCCACCACATTTCAAACTAAAGAGGGCAGCACTGTGCTCTATAGATTAAAGATGGCAGATGACAGCTGTCAAAAAAGCACGCGAGTTTGTTTCCAAACAAGAGCACGTGGAATTTTTCAATTTGCCGCCACCACATAGGGGGCAGCACGGTGCTCTCTTGATTAAAGATGGCTGCTGTCACGTGGAATTGTCTGCCACCACAGGTATCTAGCTAAAGAGGGCAGCACTGAGGTTTGCGATGCAAGATGGCTGCTGTCAAAAAGCAGTTTTCAAATTATCCGCCACCACATTTCAAAGGTAAGTAGCTAAAGAGGGCAGCACTGTGCTCTATGGATTAAAGATGGCGGATGACAGCTGTCAAAAAAGCACGTGGCTGTCAAAAAAGCACGTGGCTTTGTTTACCACGCGCTAGTGAGGTTAAGTTGGTAGCACTAAGGTTTAGGCCCGCCAAGATGGCAGCACTGCCGATGACAGGTGACGCAAGAGGGCAGCACAGTGCTCTGTAGTTTAAAGATGGCGGTTGACAGCTGTCCAAAAAGCACGTGGCTGTCAAAAAGCACGTGGCTTTTTTTATCTCGAGCTAGTTAGGTTAAGTTGGTATCACCGAGGTTTATTCCCGTCAAGATGGCAGTACTGAAGTTAGCGATGCGTTGTTGTCGATGACAGCTGTCAAAAAGCACGTGGCTTTGTTTACAAATCTGTCAAAAAGCACGTGGCTGTCAAAAAACACGTGGCTTTGTTTACCTCGCGCTAGTGAGGTTAAGTTGGCACTACTGAGGTTTAGGCCCTTCAAGATGGCAGTACTGAGGTTAGCGATGCGTTGTTGTCTGTCAAAAAGCACGTGGCTGTCAAAAAACACGTGGCTTTGTTTACCTCATGCTAGTTAGGTTAAGTTGGCACTACTGAGGTTTAGGCCCGTCAAGATGGCAGCAGTGAGGTTAGCGATGCGTTGTTGTCGATGACAGCTGTCAAAAAGCACGTGGCTTTGTTTACAAATTCAAATCTCCCGCCAAAATTCAAATTTCCGCCAGAATTCAAATTTCCCGCGCCGCGGGAGGAGGAGGAGGCGGCCGAACCCGCTTATTATACTACTGTTCACTCTAAGTTCTTACGTGTTTAAAGAAAGATCTTCACTAGCGTAATCAAATTGAGGAGGCTGTAAATAAAAGTTACATAGCTCTTAATATGTTTATGATGTATTCAGTGGTTCTGGTAGGGATATCAAGGAGAGGGCGGTTAGAGTATACCTGCTGTATATGCGACCCACTCCAGGAATATTTCATATGAAACGTGGAAACGATCAGAAGGCGCGCGGCATGAGGGTGACCCGGTCTGAGTAGCTCGGGCGGTAGATTCACTAGCACGTGAAAGAATTCCTGTGGGACAACATCAATCAATCAATCAATCAATCAATCAATCAATCAATCAATCAATCAATCAATCAATCAATCAATAATCATCGTGATCTCTCGCCCGAGTGGCAGATTCCCTGAGAATTGTTTACCTCTCCTTTTCTTAAATGATTTCAACGAACTTTATCGAACCTTCCCCTCGATGAACTACTGAAAAGCCTAATTCCACGTCCATAAGAAGATATTAAGAAGTCTTCCTTGTATCGGATATTTAAAGCAGCCTACTGTGAATTCCTCCAGTGTACTGTTGACTTGAGTGAATGTAAGTGTAAATGATGGGTGAATCAAACCAAAAATACATATTAAATTTCAGTATCTTTTTCTATTCTACTACTGTTTTTATTTTTCTCGTTCAAGACTATGAGCGACGCCTAGCAATAGATAACATAGTAACATTATTTTTGCGTTTTCCCTCGTAACAGAACAAGTTTCTCTTTAAGGGGACTCACGACTCAAATGTTCACTGAGAACTCGAATGTTCGGTTTTAATTTTTATATCCCCAATTCCTCGTCTTTCAAAACCCGTTTAATTTTTGCCCTAGCGTCATTTTTAAAGATCTAAATCGTGGATTGAAAGGTTAGCGGCATAGTGCGAGCTCACGCCACTTCCTCTGACGCTGTAGGACAGTATTGGCTTCAAAGTTCTTTCGGATAACCATTTCAATAATCCTCAGGAATTTATTTACCTTTTAGTAGGCCTACGCTCTGCATTAGAGGAGAAAGAAGTCTGTGCCTAGAGAAGTTTAAATGCCAATATGTTTCTTAGAAGTTTCAATTGCATTTCTCTACCTTAAAATAATTTCGACTCTTCGCCATATACAAAATGCTCCCTGCGACGGAGTTCTTATCAAATTTACCCGAAATTTTCTGATAATGTTTCAACATATACAGGAATTAAAAATAGTTCTGCATTTCATTGTCGATTGATTATGACTTTCATAGTTTTGCTCCCAAAATAACACCAAATTAGATTTTACCTATTATGTGTGTACCGGGCGGTACACCTCCACTCCGCTAATTTAAAATGTGCGCCTGTGGAAACTCCTCTGCTGGAGGAAGTCTGAACTTTATTTACCCTATTAATTTTCTGGTTTCTCAGAAGATGTCACCACCTGGAAATTTTTGAGTTTGTGAACTGTGTCATTTTCGACGTACTGTTGTTTTGCTTGAAGTAAGAAGTGTGAACTTTCTCTTCTAGAGGACACCACTGAAAAACTACAATAGTGCACCCTAGTGGGAAGAAAAATAACTGTTCTTTGGAGAAAATTTTATTTCAAAAGTTTGTTCTTTGTTAAATTTCTTTCTGTTATTGTTTAAGTTGGCTGTATACCCCTCTCTTTCCCCTTGTTTTGTATTTGACCAATCCCGAATTTCTGACCAATCATTGGTATCTTCCCCCAACTTGAATATGTTTCTATACCCTAGCCAATAAAAAGTTTGTGGGAGGGTGTTTTCTTTCCCCTAACACCTAGAACCTTCCGCGAGAGGATATAAACTGCTGATTTTTGGGTCTCCGGGCCACTTCTGTTCCATCTTTCAGTGTATTAAGTACATAGCAGGAGGCGGGAAGCGCCTCTTTCTCCGGCAGCGGTCAACTATAAGGTAATGGCCGATTAATATATTCTTTCTTTGCTAGCTCAGCAGTTTAACTCTCGGGGCGGGTGCGAAGCGTTCCACCATGTAACCTTTTCCTAAAATGTAAATGTAACTAATCTTTTCATCTATTCTCTTGGAAAGCTACATTCTGGGATAGAGAGTGCTAACCCTCTCGAGCTCCCACTCATATTGTTTTGAGGTGAACTTATTTTTCTCAACCTATTCTTCGTTAATGTAAAACAAATTGTTCTCTTCTTAAGTCACCTCTTTAGTATGGGATTAGCCCTTGTATTAACGGCCTAGCGTCAAGTAGGTCTTAATCTAGTGTATTAGGAGTGCAAGTTCGCCTCCTCTCAAATTGTTATTTTAGAGGTCATTTAATTAACATCCTTTTCGTTTAATAGACCTCAGTAGATTGGGTATTTTACCCCTGTGTTTATGTCCGTTGAGGACAGCTTGAAGGTGGAGTTTGGTGTGGCCTGGGAGAGGCTTAAATTTGAGAGCGAGTGGCTCTTTTGAAAATTGTATGTTGTATGCCTCGAGGAGGCTTTTCAGTGTAATTTGGAGCAAGGGCTCCTAGGTATGAATGGGGTTTTCTGCCCCTCTGTTAAAACTTGTGTTTGGGGTAAAACTGAGCTGATTGCCCAAGCATTGTGAACTCGGGGCGCGAAGCCCAAATTCTGTAAATATTGTAACTACCTTATTTTGACTTGCTATTCTGTACCTGCCATGCTTGTTACTTATTTATTTTGAAAAGAAAATATAACCGTATTAAATTTTAAATTTACTTTACGGGCACTATAATTTCGTAGCTTGAGATCCATTCATACCCGCACCTTCTTTCACCTCTACCTACCGCTAAAACACGGTAACAAGTGGTAGCAGAGCGTGGTTGAATGGGTCTCAATTTAGCCTATTTTGACGGCTAAACATTGTTTGTTCCGAACTCTAACTATTTTCCCAGTTGCTGGAATTTTTTGAGTTTTTCAAAATTGTTCTGTCACCATGCCCGGCCCTCGCGATGTTCTCCATCTTAACTATTTGCGCAAGGAGGAGTTGATCTATGAATTAACTATAGAAATGTGCAATCTGGAGGCACGGTTGCAGTAGACACTAACAAGCTTAGAGAGTCCCTTGATTTGCCCATTTCCATCCCCAATTTGGGAGAGAAAGAAATTGATGACTCTCTTTCCACGATCGTCGAGAATATTACTGGGCTAGCTTCTGTAGTTAGTTTTTTTGATGAAAATGATCCGTCTCCTAATCAAATTAAGCGTGTGCAAGGCAGGCTATATCATTTTTTGAATAGGGTTAACGATCTGTTGTCTCTAAAATTGAATGACGTTCAGAGGAAGGAAGCTAGTACGCTCCTGGAAAATATTTCCGAATTATCTAGTAAGGTCACTCAATTGTTAACTGGGGAAGTTCCTCCCAAATATGATCAACCCACCATAGTGAATGCAGGTAGTGAGGAAGCGCCTCCCAAGGGAGAAGTTAATAGGATAACCGTTGCTGCTCAAACTATCCCTGCCCCATTGGACAACGAATCTGAGCGTCGTGCATCTTTGAGTAACATCCGTTCTGAATTAACTTCCTTGCCATTGAAACCTTTACCTACTATGTCACCCGGGTTTAGCAGCTTGCCTCATCCATTGGCAATGTTGCTCAGAGGTATCTCTAAGTTTTCCGTTAATACCACCAGTGATGTAATTTCTTTTTTAAGATTTCTAGTTGAATTTCAGGATCATGCCCTTGTGTTTTCTCTTTCTCCATGTCAAGTTTTGCAAATTATCTATCCGTATGCTATTGGTATTCTCTCAGATAAAATCGTAAGAGCCATTGCCGAGCAATCATCTATTGAGGATTTCCATGCCCATTTGCTAGCTAACTTCATCCCGGCTAGGGCCAGGTCCTCCCTTATTCAGAAGTACTATTACCGTGTACAACGCTTGGATGAAAACTTGGCTGATTTCATACAGGACATTAAGTTTTATACTAGGGTGTTTGCTCTTCATTTCCCTGAGGATCAGATTGTACAAGCTATTGTGGAAGGGATTTCACCACCCTACAGGTCATATTTGTGTTTCGCGGCGTGCCCGCAAACTTTCTCTGAACTTGAAGCGTTGGCCGTCTCAGCGGAAGGAGTTAGATACGCCGATTCTTTGCGTGTCGCGAAAGAACCCACGCCTTCCTTTAGTAATACTCGGCCTCCACCTCGCCGACCAGTCAATCCCCGTAAATGTTATGCTTGCGGGTCGCCTGACCATCTGCGCAACAAGTGTCCACTGATCAAGTCAAGTGGGACAAGGAATGGAGCCGGGTCATCACAAGGCTGTTTTAAGTGTGGGGCCTTCTCACATATCGCCAAGAATTGCCCAAACTCAAATAGCACCCCCTCCTGCTCAACTTCTGGTGCAAATTCCACCTATGCCAATACTAAAAAGTGACTAGTGGCTTCGGCTGAGTCGACTAATCCATCTTCCCGAGACTCAGCCCCTAGTAAACAGGTTGTAAATGCAGAGAACGATCAGCCTTCAAATTCATCTTTTGAATGCCCTAAAGAATGTCTTAGGATTGCGGCGGATACCCCCGCACCTGTTCCTTTTCTTAAGATTGAGTTAAATAACGAGCCTATAACAGCTCTCTTAGATTCAGGCAGTGTTTGTTCGATTATTTCGGCTGAATGGTATTCTAAATTGAAAACGGTTTGTAAACTTCCTGACTATGTCTCTTCTCCTGTTCAATACGTATCGGCTAATTCATCTCCATTAGAAATTCTAGGTTCCTTACTGGTCAAAATTCGTATTTTTAAGTTTACATGGAAAGTTAAATTGTTTGTGGCCAAGCAATTGTCTTGCCCCATTATATGGGGAGCTGACTTTATTTCTCACACTGGTCTTGTGCTCGATCTCCAGTCTAGGTCGTGCACATTCAAATTTGCTTCTAATTGTAAAATCCTACTATTAAAGTGTAATTCTGTGTCATGTTCTTCTATTTCGCCTACCCAGGATGAGATGTTGTTTGACCTTAGACATCTACCTGAGGAGCAGGCTGATAGTATTCGCAAACTGTGTCTGTCGTTTCCCGAGGTGTTCTCTGATACTCTTGGTGTTACTGACCTTATTGAATACAAAATTGAGGTCACGGATTCGATTCCTGTCCGTTTTCCACCTTATAGGCTATCTCCACCTAAAATGAAGGCTCTGAAAGAAATTATCGATCAGATGTTGAAGGATGGTATTATTAGGCCCTCTAAGTCGGCGTATTCATCGCCTATTTTTCTAGTCCCGAAACCCCAAGGAGGCTTCAGGCCTGTCATTGATTACAGGGCTCTCAATCGGAAGGTGGTGTTGCAATCTGTGCCCCTTCCTGACCTACATTCTTGTTTTTCATGGCTTCGTAAGGCCAAGTTCTTCACCATCTTGGACTTGAATCAGGCCTATAATCAAATTCCCCTTGCCGAGGAGTCTAAACACCTTACAGCGTTTGCCACGGACTGGAATTTATATGAATACAACCGCGTACCTTTCGGGCTCCCCACGGGGGCAGCTGTGCTCACTAGGCTACTAGATAGGGTCTTCTCCGACATCAAATTCGAGTACTTATATCACTACTTAGATGATGTCGTCGTATTTTCAGAGACTTTTGAAGAACATCTAGATCATCTGCGAGAAGTTCTCGATCGCCTTCGTAAGGCGGGGTTAACTGTTAAGTTGTCCAAGGTTGCCTTTGCTAAGCCCTCTATGTCATTCCTAGGGCATATTGTGTCACCCGATGGTGTAGCAGTCGATCATTCTAGAACACAGGCCATCCGTGATTTTAAACCTCCCAAGGACATTAAAGGTATCGCCAGGTTCATTGGTATGGTGAAAATCTTCAGGAAGTTTATTCCTAACTTCGCTAATAGAGCGGCGCCCTTAAACCTTCTTCGTAGGAAAGGCATCAAATTCGAGTGGGGAACCTTCTCAACAAGCCGCTTTTGAAGACCTTAAATTAGCACTTTGTAATGCCCCTGTACTTGCTATGCCTGATTTCTCGAAGAAATTCATTGTCCAAACCGACGCATCGTCGTCGGCGGTAGCTGCAGTCCTTCTCCAAGAGACTGAAGTAGGGAGGCGCCCCATCGCCTATGCATCTAGGACTCTCTCGGCTCAAGAAGCAAAGTACTCCATATATGAGCTTGAAGGTTTGGCAGTCTTATTCGCCTTAGAAAAGTTCCGTCTCTATCTGGAACACGTCAAATTAGACCTGGAGACAGATAATCAAGCCTTAAGCTGGGTCTTAGGTAGACCGCGTCGTACTGGTCGTATAGCCCGTTGGGCCATCCGTATTTCTGCCTTCCAATTTGATGTTAGACATATCAGAGGTATCGAAAATGTTGTTGCTGATGGACTCAGCCGTATGTTTTCTAACGACGTCGAGACCCACGAACCGGTCGACAGTTCATCACCTTTCGAGTCCATACTATCTGAGGTTAATGCCATCCTAACAGATGCTCCCATGCTTTTTAGGGATATCGAGAAATACCAACGTGAAGATCCGACGCAGGCTCCGATAATGGAAACCCTTTCTTCTGGGGAACATGTTGTCCCTTATGTTCTGAGGAATGGGGTTCTATGTTGCCCTTCGAGGCATGATAAGATGATGAAAGTTGTTGTTCCAGCTGTTCTTGTACCTATGATCTTCAAGTATTATCATGAGACCCCATTAGGAGGGCATCTTGGTATCTTTAAAACTCGTGAAAAAATTCGTGATATGTTCATCTGGAAAGGTATGGACGGTGAGATCCGTGAACTAGTAAAGGCTTGTAAATCCTGTTTGCTTAGTAAACCGACCATGTCCACCAAGGTAGGCCTCTTGTATTCTCAGCAAGCGTCGCGCCCCATGGAACGCCTGTATATTTATTATGTAGGACCCTTCCCCCAGTCAAAGGGTAATGCCAACAAGTTCATCTTTGTGTGTGTAGATGGTTTTACCAGATTTTCTTGGTTATTTCCGACTAAGCTGGCTACCGCTCAGTCCACCATTACTTGCTTAAATTCTATTTTTGCTTCTTTTGGTCCATGCCAATATATGGTATCTGATAATGCTAAGGCTTTTACATCTAATTTATTTCGTAAATTCTGTTTTGACTTGTCCATCTCTCATGTAACTACTTCGGCTTATTATCCTCAACCATCTCTGGCTGAACGGGTTAACCGTAATCTCAGGTCCGCACTTATTGCCTATCATCATGAAGATCCTTCCAGGTGGGACACGTCCCTGCATTGGATAGCTTTTGCTTTGAATTCGGCGGTTCATGAAACTCACAAGTTTACTCCAGCTTCTTTGATGTTCAAGTTTGTTCCCAACACGCCGCTCTCTAACCTCTGGTCTCTGAGTGACATTCTACCCGAGACAATAGATCCGGACAACATTAAAGATCTTTGGAAGAAGGCTAAAGCCAATCTTAAAGTGTCTCATGAAAAGGTTAGGGAAAGGTATGATCGTGGACGGAGACCCACCCCTTTGAAGGTAGGTGACCAGGTTATGGTCAAGAATTTTGTTCCCGCGGGCAAGCTTGCCCCCAGATTTCATGGGCCATGCATCATTCTCGATTTTCTTACTCCGGTTACATTGTTAGTAAGCAATCCAGCCACCGAGAGGATATCTAGGGTTCACCTGTCCCAGGTGAAACCGGTGTAAATTTGTTTCAACTTGCTTCATATAATTTGATAGGAATATGATGGTTATATTTTTTTTTGAGTTCCACTCTTAAGGCATTCTGCTCCTTCTATTTTATTTTATATGTAAGCATTTCTTGTAAACCTCCCCCGATTGTTAAACTGCCATCCTGTCCTTGTCACGGCCATTACCACGCTCCGTCTCCTGCTCCACTACACACAGTGGCTGGCTTAGATGAAATGCCATGGATATCTGCACGCCGCTGGCCCCTCAATCTCTCTACATGCCTGTGCCCTCAAAAGAAAAATGATGGTCCAACACAATTCTGCCGCCTAGCTTTAATGTTTCAGTGCCCCCGCAGCCGCGCGGCGCTGTGCCGCGGCTGGGTTCGAGGACGGGCCCCCTCGGCCCCAGCGAGGACGACATGTGCACGGCGAGCCGGAGCTCTCCTCCCGGCCAAGGCTGATGTGCGGCGCACGACCTGCTACTTGCCCGCAGCCTGTATATGTTCACCGCGGGTGCGGCGTGCTTCAACACCTCTGCTCCCCTCATTGTGCGGGCGAGCGGTATCTCAGGGTACTTGAGGGGTCCGAGCGACTTCCTTTGGACGCAAGCTGTAACGGCCGGTCTGGCCATCCAACTTAGCCTACATCAACTACATAGACATTCCTGTTCAACCTTAATACCGTTTCATGGGAATTCAACAGCAATATTTGGTGGACATTGCAAAATTTTTCTTCACTTTTAAGTATTAAAAGTTTATCCTCAGAATTCAACTACTACAAACAGAAAGACTTTACTTCACTTGCAACAACAAAATTTTGAAACTGAAACAAACCAAATTAAGAAAATCTCATAAATGCTTCTGCAATCTATCTTCATATTTACATCATAACTTGGAACTTGTTTCAAACTGACTTCATGTGTCATCCCTCGTGGAACTTTTGGGGGGGGAGGTCTGTACCGGGCGGTACACCTCCACTCCGCTAATTTAAAATGTGCGCCTGTGGAAACTCCTCTGCTGGAGGAAGTCTGAACTTTATTTACCCTATTAATTTTCTGGTTTCTCAGAAGATGTCACCACCTGGAAATTTTTGAGTTTGTGAACTGTGTCATTTTCGACGTACTGTTGTTTTGCTTGAAGTAAGAAGTGTGAACTTTCTCTTCTAGAGGACACCACTGAAAAACTACAATAGTGCACCCTAGTGGGAAGAAAAATAACTGTTCTTTGGAGAAAATTTTATTTCAAAAGTTTGTTCTTTGTTAAATTTCTTTCTGTTATTGTTTAAGTTGGCTGTATACCCCTCTCTTTCCCCTTGTTTTGTATTTGACCAATCCCGAATTTCTGTTATTAATTTCTGACCAATCATTGGTATCTTCCCCCAACTTGAATATGTTTCTATACCCTAGCCAATAAAAAGTTTGTGGGAGGGTGTTTTCTTTCCCCTAACACCTAGAACCTTCCGCGAGAGGATATAAACTGCTGATTTTTGGGTCTCCGGGCCACTTCTGTTCCATCTTTCAGTGTATTAAGTACATAGCAGGAGGCGGGAAGCGCCTCTTTCTCCGGCAGCGGTCAACTATAAGGTAATGGCCGATTAATATATTCTTTCTTTGCTAGCTCAGCAGTTTAACTCTCGGGGCGGGTGCGAAGCGTTCCACCATGTAACCTTTTCCTAAAATGTAAATGTAACTAATCTTTTCATCTATTCTCTTGGAAAGCTACATTCTGGGATAGAGAGTGCTAACCCTCTCGAGCTCCCACTCATATTGTTTTGAGGTGAACTTATTTTTCTCAACCTATTCTTCGTTAATGTAAAACAAATTGTTCTCTTCTTAAGTCACCTCTTTAGTATGGGATTAGCCCTTGTATTAACGGCCTAGCGCCAAGTAGGTCTTAATCTAGTGTATTAGGAGTGCAAGTTCGCCTCCTCTCAAATTGTTATTTTAGAGGTCATTTAATTAACATTCTTTTCGTTTAATAGACCTCAGTAGATTGGGTATTTTACCCCTGTGTTTATGTCCGTTGAGGACAGCTTGAAGGTGGAGTTTGGTGTGGCCTGGGAGAGGCTTAAATTTGAGAGCGAGTGGCTCTTTTGAAAATTGTATGTTGTATGCCTCGAGGAGGCTTTTCAGTGTAATTTGGAGCAAGGGCTCCTAGGTATGAATGGGGTTTTCTGCCCCTCTGTTAAAACTTGTGTTTGGGGTAAAACTGAGCTGATTGCCCAAGCATTGTGAACTCGGGGCGCGAAGCCCAAATTCTGTAAATATTGTAACTACCTTATTTTGACTTGCTATTCTGTACCTGCCATGCTTGTTACTTATTTATTTTGAAAAGAAAATATAACCGTATTAAATTTTAAATTTACTTTACGGGCACTATAATTTCGTAGCTTGAGATCCATTCATACCCGCACCTTCTTTCACCTCTACCTACCGCTAAAACACGGTAACAATGTGAATACTGAAAAATTTAAAAGCTTACTTCTTCAATAGTTTACACCTGACTGCAAAGAAGTTATTAGATATGTAAGTATTTTGGACAAATTTGAAAAATTATAGTCCAAAAATGCCGAAACTCTGCCGCAGCGAGCATCTTCGATTCAACGAAAAATATAATATTATTTGTTAATAACTTTACAGCAAATTAGCTAATCAACTTCAAATTAATAATATAGGCTTGTGTATTAAATTTGGTTCTAGTAATGTAAATTTTATCAGTGACTCTCCTTAAGCTATTTAGTAGTTAGTGGAAGCGTGCTGGGCCTATAACTCAGAGGTCCTTGGATCGTAACCACGCTCTCCTACCACTTTTTCCGGAGATTTCTTGGAACGCAGAGGTGTAAGAAGGTGCTGGAATGAAAGGGTGGACTTCTCCAGTTTATAAAGAAAAAACAGAAAATAAATGAATGAATTTTTGAATACAGTTTCAACTTCATCTTCATATCTTGACCTCAATTATTCGCTAGACCTTGAAAATATAATAATTTCGGGGTCGGAAGAGAACGAGTTTTGACCAAGGAACAGAAGCTTCTTAAACCGAAGCAATGGTTGTCAATGTTGCCATCCCCCCTACCTAGTTGCGAGAAGGCAGGCAGAGAATACGCAGGTGTTTCCTTTCCGCCCGCGCAAAGGAAGACCTTGGAATTCTGCCATCGCTGAACACCTAACACAAGAGTAACCAGGTAACTTAGTGTGCAGTTCCAGAACTAACTGAATATTCGCATTAACCCGGCGAATGTCGCGCCTTTGGCGGGCCACCATGACCCATAAATTATTATCTGAATTGCTTTAGCCTATATAACTATTTCTATTTTACAAAAACTCTTCTAGCAGTGTTTCATAATATGAAAATGTCCATATTACTTTCTTGGAAATTCATAGAACATAAAAATGTTAATCTGGAATATTTTCTACGATGATATAGACCATACATAAGTTCGTTTCCAAAGGGCTTCATCCTAAAGTTTTCAATGTTTATCACACACGAAATTTTCCTATATCGAAAATCTGAGAATATGAACTGAAGTTAACAAATTTGAAAATCAAATGATTAAAAAATGGAGATGATAGAATAATTTACACTAATCCAGCTTCTTATTGCATTAAGGGTATAACAAATGTTGTGTAATAGCTCTTCTTTACACGTTGATAACACGTCCATGTTTATAGAAATAATTGTAATGATTGGCTCTGATACGAGCCTTTCCCGTTTGTTGGAAAACATCTTACTCATCTTATATGAACTGTATTATTGCTGGAATTCTGACATTCAGTTATGTAACGGAAACTCAGTTTCAACTACCTAAGGAGGGGCACCACGAGCAGGAAGAACTACCGACCAACCTCTTTGTTGTGCCATTTATACAAAATCATAGAATGAATGATTCTGGATAGACTATCTGAAGTGATAGATCCACTATTCATACCTGAACAAGTCGGCTTTCGACCAGGGAGAAGTTGTAATTCCCAAGTACTGCACCTCACTCAATCTATCGAAGACGGCTATGAAACCAACAAAGTCACTGCAGTAGTTTTTGTTGACTTGACATCAGCCCACGATACTGTTAATCACCGTACACTGCTTCGTAAAGGGCACTGTATAACTAAGGACTATAAACTCACCCAAATGATTGTGTGCTTTCTACAGAACAGAAGGTTTTTCTTGAATTCCACGGCCAGAGGAGCAGATGGAGGAACTTAAAGAATGGCCTTCCACAAGGGAGTGTGCTGGCTCTTATACTCTTCAAAATCTACACCTATGATCAGCCTCGCCCACAAGGGACAAAGTGCTTTATGTATGCAGACGATGTCGCTCTGGCAGCTCAATAGGAAACGTTTGAACTAGCTGAAGAGAAGCTCTCCCATGCTCTACAAATTCTAAGTGCTTATTACCAAGAGAACCAACTAAAGATAAATCCATCAAAAACACAAGTCTGTGCCTTCCACCTAAAAAATCGACAGACAACAAGAAAATTGCAAGTGATTTGGGAAGGTAAAATATTAGAACACTGCTTCACTCCCAAATATCTAGGAGTAATTCTTGACCGAGCACTAACCTATAAAACACACTGTCTGAACACCAAAAGGAAGGCATTTGCAAGGAATAATTTTATCCGGAAATTATCGGGTTCAACCTGGGGGGCGCATCCTCTCCTTTTAAGAAATTCGGCAATGGCCCTCTGTTATTCAGCAGCGGAATACGCCTGCCCTGTCTGGTGTAGATCTAGTCATGCTAATCAAGTGGATGTCGCCTTAAATGAAATCTGCAGACTCATTACAGGATGTTTGAGATCTACACCACTTGATAAAGTTTATTGTCTAGCAGGTATCCCACCTCCAGTGTGCATCCAGACTGGAGAAATCTAAAGCACTGAAGCTGACGACCCATACTTTATATGGGTACCAACCAGCAACCCAACGGCTCAAGTCAAGGAAAAGCTTTCTCCATACAACTGAAAGCCTCACTGAACCACCATCGAACTTCAGAGTGAATTCATTGCGTTCCAGATCCAGCCACCTTGCAGAATGGATAACGCCTTCCGAAAGACTTCCTTCAGGCCACGAGCAGAGCTGGTCAACATGGAAGACGCTCAACAGGTTGCGTTCAGGAGTTGGAAGAACAAAGACCAACATGAGGAAGTGGGGTTTGTCTGTGACTCTACTCTATGTGAACGTGGTGAAGAACAGAAAATGAGCCATCTCCTTGTTTGTGTCCAACTACTTGCTCTCTCCAGAATGTGATCGACGCTACCAAGGAAGCATGTGAATTAGCCGCATGTTGGTCACACCACATTTAATTAAATTTTTATTCATGTGGAGCTTAATCACATTGTAACCTGCCATCATCAGAAATAATTAATGGTTATAGTACGAGATTTGTTATTATCCTGATATTATTAATGTATGTTTCTGACACGATTAAATAAATAAATAAATTGCATTACGCCACTACTTTAGACAGTTTAGGCTGCAAAGGAGACCCCATGTGAGGAAGGGCCAGTTCCTTGGTCATTTGTTCCAGAAACTGCCTCCTTGAATTTCTTTGTTATTAGAAGCATAGACAACTAATAAATTCATGGTTGCGACATCAATAAAACGAAAGAACGCTCTTAGAGGTCATTTCTTGGATTTTGTTCAGAAATAATACGTTCGTACACACAATAAGTAGGGAAGAATTACGCTCGTAAAAGCGGTGGTGGTGGGTTGTGATGACACGAAAACAACTTTCCTCGTCAACTCGTAAGTTCGAACTGTTTGGTGACTACTGGCTTGTGTATGGCGATGAGAATTAGAAAGATAGTGAGAGAGGGGGTGCAGAGTCACAATTGGTGGTGGCGCTAGCAGAAATATAAGAATGGAAAACATAGTGAACCATGGCAACAGTTCTGGGGTTAAATGAGGTCTGAGCAGCGCTTATCGATCTTCTGGTTCAAGTCACAGACTCAAACCTCAAGAGGGCCTACTTTTATCTGCTCATCGGAATTATTTTCACGTTACACGCCTCCTCTAAATGCTGATAAACGTTAACGGCGGCATGGCTGGCTTTAGTGCACATCGCTGTTAGAAAATAACTGTTGCATATTCAACGGTGCGGTGTTTTAACATTCAAACTACTTCGAGGAATCCTTTATAAATGAAGAAAGATCTCAAATAGAAATCGCCTTCTTAATGCCACTCACTGCCACTCTTTGAGAACAATTCTGATGTTGTGTAAGTTACCACAGAACAGAGGACACTCACCTTTAATATGAGGGTTACAGACACCGATAACATGGAACTTACTAGAAGACTAGCAAGCGTACCCTACCTGGACGAATAGAAATGAATTGCGTGACGACTCCCTCTGAATCACATCTTAACAGACACGGTGCACATGTTCTCCGCCACCTGCAGCGCTGCTGTCGATAAACAGTCCAAGTACGCGCGCTTTTTTCGGCTTTTGTGGAAGTGTGTAAAAAGTGTGTGGTATTTTGGGGTAGTTTTATACGTTCTCCAGTTTTATACGTGCAAAATATCTGGTGTTGACTTTTCGCGAACTGAAAAGTGAAAAAGATTAACCATTTGAGAAGTAAGACGCATACGTTGGCATGTGAATATGTCTACAACTTGCTATGTCCCGGGTTACGATAAACATTTGAATGATAAACGGCGTTTTTGTTTCAAGATCCCAGTCAGTTCTCAAAGTGGTCGAAGGCTATCCTCTGCCTTAAGTGATAGTACACTTAACATCATTTTTCAGTCGGATTAGAGCCATGGAAAAAGCTGTTGTCAAAGAGAATGCCAAAATAATAAGTACAGCTCAGGAAAAAAATACAGCAAGCGTACCTTTGATCAGCCACCAAGATCATTCTGTTCGCTAGTGGCTTTACGTCGCACCGACACAGATACATCCTTTGGCGACGATAGGGTAGGTAAGGCCGAGAGTTGGAAGGAATCGTCCGTGGCATTAAGGTACAGCCCAAGCAATTTCATGATGTAAAAATGGGAAACCATTGAAAACCATCTTCAGGACTACCGACAGTGGGATTCGAACCCACTATCTCTCGGATGCAAGCTCACAGCCGCACGGACAACTAGCCAGGTCCACCACTATCAAGTTGGGAATATAAAGAAATAGCTCCTTTCTTCAGTTCAAAAATGAATGTCATTCATCACTTCTGTGGGTAATTGTTAAACATGCAAGCAAAGTGACAGGCTGTACGGCATGTGTTAGTTCTATGTAAAACAGTACAGAGGAGGCAAAGGACAGTTCGTTTTCAGCTCTAACAAATCTAGAAGTAGTATATTGTAACGCATCCAACTATCTCATTTACCTATCGAATGAATTATTATTTATATAGAGGAAGTCGTTGTGAGAAATCTCAGTGTACAAGAAGCATTACGGGGAGGAATATTTAAAGAATGCCTGGAGAGTTTACCTCCAATTACTGTTTCTCATCGACTTGGGTGCTGTACTGAACATGCATGGGACTCGGAACAAAAATAATTTTCCATTACATACGATGCCGATTTTATTTCCGAATAAAAGACTGATTCAGAAAGTGATGGAACCAACCAGAGGGAAAAATATCCTGGATGTCGTGCTGATAAAACCAGATGAGCTCTATAGGGAAACTGAAGTAATAGATGGTATTAGTGATCATGAAGCTGTTTTTGTGGTAGTTAAAAATAAATGTGATAGAAAGGAAGGTCTTAAAAGTAGGACTGTTAGGCAGTACCATATGGCTGATAAAGAAGGTATGAAGCAGTTTCTAAAAAGTAACTATGATCGGTGGAAAACGGTAAATAAAAATGTAAACAGACTCTGGGATGGGTTTAAAGATATTGTTGAGGAATGCGAAAACAGGTTTGTACCTTTAAGGGTGGTAAGGAATGGTAAAGACCCACCTTATTATAATAGAGAAATAAAGAGACTAAGAAGGAGGTGCAGACTGGAAAGAAATAGAGTTAGAAATGGCTGTGGAAGTAAGGAGAAATTGAAGGAACTTACTAGAAAATTGAATCTAGCAAAGAAGGAAGCTAAGGATAACATGATGGCAAGCATAATTGGCAGTCATACAAATTTTAGTGAAAAAATGGAAAGGTATGTATAGGTATTTTAAGGCAGAAACAGGTTCCAAGAAGGACATTCCAGGAATAATTAATGAACAAGGGGAGTGTGTATGTGAGGATCTTCAAAAGGCAGAAATATTCAGTCAGCAGTATGTAAAGATTGTTGGTTACAAGGATAATGTCGAGATAGAGGAAGAGACTAAGGGCAAAGAAGTAATAAAATTTACATATGATAACAATGACATTTACAATAAGATACAAAAGTTGAAAACTAGAAAACCGGCTGGAATTGATCAGATTTCTGGGGATATACTAAAGACAATGGGTTGGGATATAGTACCATATCTGAAGTACTTATTTGATTATTGTTTGGCCGAAGGAGCTATACCAGATGAATGGAGAGTTGCTATAGCAGCCCCTGTGTATAAAGGAAAGGGTGATAGACATAAAGCTGAAAATTAGAGGCCAGTAAGTTTGACATGCACTGTATGTAAGCTTTGGGAAGGCATTCTTTCTGATTATATTAGACATGTTTGTGAAATTAATAACTGGTTCGATAGAAGGCAATTCGGTTTAGGGAAAGGTTATTCCACTGAAGCTCAACTTGTAGGATTCCCGCAAGATATAGCAGATATCTTGGATTCTGGAGGTTAAATGGACTGTATCGCGATTGACCTGTCTAAAGCATTTGATAGGGTGGATCATGGGAGACTACTGGCAAAAATGAGTGCAATTGGACTAGACAAAAGAGTGACTGAATGGGTTGCTATATTTCTAGAAAATAGATCTCAGAGAGTTGGAGTAAGTGAAGCTTTGTCTGACCCTGTAATAGTTGAGAGGGGAGTTCCTCAGGGCAGTGTTATCGGACCTTTATGTTTTCTTATATATATAAATGATATGAGTAACGGAGTGGAATCGGAGGTAAGGCTTTTTGCGGATGATGTTATTCTCTATAGAGTGATAAATAAGTTACAAGATTGTGAGCAACTGCAACGTGACCTCGAAAATATTGTGAGATGGACAGCAGGCAATGGTATGTTGATAAACGGGGTTAAAAGTCAGGTTGTGAGTTTCACAAATAGGAAAAGTCCTCTCAGTTTTAATTACTGCGTTGATGGGGTGAAAGTTCCTTTTGGGGATCATTGTAAGTATCTAGGTGTTAATATAAGGAAAGATCTTCACTGGGGTAATCACATAAATGGGATTGTAAATAAAGGGTACAGATCTCTGCACATGGTTATGAGGGTGTTTAGGGGTTGTAGTAAGGATGTAAAGGAGAGGGCATATAAGTCTCTGGTAAGACCCCAACTAGAGTATGGTTCCAGTGTATGGGACCTTCACCAGGATTACCTGATTCAAGAACTGGAAAAAAATCCAAAGAAAAGCAAATCGATTTGTTCTGGGTGATTTCCGACAAAAGAGTAGCGTTAAAAAATGTTGCAATGTTTGGGTTGGGAAGAATTGAGAGAAAGAAGAAGAGCTGCTCGACTAAGTGGTATGTTCCGAGCTATCAGCGGAGAGATGGCGTGGAATGACATTAGTAGACGAATAGATTTGAATGGCGTCTATAAAAGTAGGAAAGATGACAATATGAAGATAAAGTTGGAATTCAAGAGGACAAACTGGGGCAAATATTCATTTATAGGAAGGGGAGTTAGGGGTTGGAATAACATACCAAGGGAGATGTTCAATAAATTTCCAATTTCTTTGAAATCATTTAGGAAAAGGCTAGGAAAGCAACAGATAGGGAATCTGCCACCTGGGCGACTGCCCTAAATGCAGATCAGTATTGACTGACTTGTCAGTATTGATTGAAGGAAAGAAAGGCAAACTCATACGTCCGCAGAACATACCCGGAAAATTTCCATGGTGTCCAGTTAACTGGCTGATGGGGTGAAGTGCTGTTAAGATTCATTAAGCTGAGCATGTTAACATATAAATGTAATGGGGATGTATAGAACTAGCACCGATAGAGTGCACTGCTGTTGTACTGGGTAAGCGCAATGCGCTCTTCATATGTCTCCTGTGTACTCATGCCGCTAAATATCCACGAATTTAAGTTGTTTAAATTGTTATTTTCGTGACTATGCCGAGCTGTTGCAGTGTTCCTCTTTGAAAAGATCAGGGAAGGCCATTTTCGTTTCACCACTTTCCACAAAATAAAGAAATGAGGAAGAAATATTTACATGCTATTAGAGGGTACAATTTCGGTGAGAAGAATTTGACCGAAAATATTAAAGTGTGTTCCCATTATTTTCAACCCGGTAACTTCACGTAAACTTTGTTGGGTAAGTGCGATTTACGAAGGGAAATAATTCTTATTTTCTACCTATAAACTGATTAGGCACTTTGATAACAACCACCGAATTTATGCGTTTGTATTTAAAGGTGAGAGAACACGATTAAAACTGGGCGCTGTTCCATCTCTTTTTTCGTGGACCACTAACACAACAAAAATGAAGAGGCCATATACCAGAAAATTGTCTGATTACCACGATAAGCCTACAATTTCGGAATATGCAGAAATCACCCCCCTTTGAAGTACGGGAAGAAACAGTGAATATACCCGAAGAAGTGAATGTTACATTTGTGACTCCCATTTTCAAAGACATCAGCACTGAAAAAAATGGTTGTTGAGCAAACAATGAGCAATCGTGATGCCATACTGCTTTATACAGGGTTTGTAGACGTCCAACACTGTAATTTGGTGTTTGCTGTTCTGTGAGAAAACAGATAATATTTACAGATATTCCCTCTTGAACCCAGACTGTGTTCCTTCTTGACTGTTATGAAGCTAAGGACCAAGAAATCTGACAAAGTACTAGGCCTTAACTTCGGAATGCATAAAACGACTGTTGGGAGAATATTTAATGTTTGGATTAATTTCATGTACTGCCAATTTAAAGAGTTAAACATTTCGCCTGATAGAGAAAATGCCCTTGAAAACAGCCCCCTTGCTTTCGGACAGAAATACCCCTCGACCAGAGTTATAACTGGTGCAACTGAGATCATACATAGTAAAACTTGTTCCAAGGGCAAACATTCCACTTTCATAATGCTAACTGGCCTCAACCGTTTGGTAGGGGGATGCTGAAAAGTTTATAAATTTTGGCTGCATGTTTCTGAACACTGAACAATACCAGTCTTGGGGCAAGTGCTCTAATGCGTAGCTTACAGAAAAATATGCTTACAACATGCCTTGGGACCGGCTCCAGCAAAACGTTCACATTCCCCTCCTATAATGCCTCCAGGTAACTCCTAAAATAAGCTTCACATTATAGGTTTTATGTTTTGTGTACTCGGATTTCACAGCACTGCATTTTAAAATTAAACCCGATTGAAATTAACCTTTTATAAACAAAACAAACTTTTCACTGAAAAATCTGTATCCAGCATAACACAATGATTTGTAGTTGGAAACAGGTGTTCCATCTATTTCCGATTTTCTAACTACGAAATAATCCATCAGATGAAAATTTCTGATAATGGTCTTCACCTTATGGCTGATGGTCAAATATTCAAAGGAATCGGAAATGGGAAACTCAAGAATATTCAAATGCCTTTGGTGGTTGAAAAAGGCTGTGTCTGCAGTTTCAAGTAAGCCATCAACCTTAAAAAAGTACATGATTCGAAGTCTATAAGCAAGGGGAGAAACTGCGTGTTTAAATATCTATTTATGATTGAAGTCTTGTGGAGGTACATTTACATGTTTATCAATGTACAATACTCAATTAATTGTAATCTTTAGGAAAAGGCATGCTGACTCCCATTCATTATTTGGATAATAAAGCGTGTTAGAATTGCCTAATTACCGCTGTACTAATTCTTCCTTCCTCCCGCTAGTTTTAGCGTTTCTGGTTCGTAGCTCATATTGCAGCTGAAAATCGTCCGTAATATACTAGGGGATATACCTATACAATTAATTAATATAGTCTTGGAGTCAAATTAGAGAAAATACAATCGGCTTTATCTCAAGGAACTCGGGCACATTCTATACATTACTCGCAGCTGACTGGCAGAAACATAAGACGATCGCCTTGCGCTTACCCAGTAGTACACGAGCGCTATCTAGCGCGAACTTTCTCTGCCTACATCCCTATTAGTTATGTAGGAATCAAATGGGTATGATATACCGGTACGTAACAATCATGTGGGTTCCTGCAAGGTTTTTAATACTTTTATATTACGTAGCATGTACACTAACAGTTTAACATGTGTTTTATGGTTATAATTGGTAATTGCAACTGAGTTTGATTTCGTAGTGAATTAATGAAATACCACTCACCTCTATAGACACATATACGTCTGAGATTTTCGTTAAGATACTGACGAAACCAATTTCAGAAGTAATGTCATTAAATCATTACTAAATGTAAAATATTTCCTACTATTTTTCACATATTACTTTTGAAAACAAGGAACAGTATATTGTAGCCTGGTGTGAGTGTCAGCTGCGTCATTCAATTGTAATTATTTATTAAGGAATATATTTCATATTCCGTAAGCAGAATATCTTACATTATATATTGTAAGTACTGACCAGTTCAGAAGGTATTGTGAAACCTACCACAGACCCTTGTCTCCACTAGAGATTATGAAACACAATGGCCAGCTAAATTAGTATTCTCAGAAATTATTGCCAAGTTGAAGAGAGAAGTGAATGATTATATTTGAGTCAGTGGAAAGTACCTAGCCTTAGAGCCAAGTAATATTTTGAACAGGAAAAGTATGGCATACGATAGTCCTGGAAATGACGTCAGGGAAAGACCAGGATGGCAGCCGGGGTTGAAGCGAGCTGTTGGCACTTAAGGAAATAAATATGAAATTTCAAACTCCCGCGTAGCTATGGACCAATAGTAAATTCGCCGGGGAGAAGCAGTCGAGCCAACCTCAAATTATAGGAGGCGATTTCAAATGTAACTCCACTGATTACGTTTATAAAAGAAAACTGATTATAGACCCGAGATAAGGAGAAATTCAGAAGCCTAACCAATTATTAAAAGTTACTAATTAAGGAAGATTTACTCTCATAATTCTGAGAAATGAATGACGCTATTGGCTGATTGGTTGAAGGGGAGGGACGCCACAAATGGCGCGTATTTACACGCCCAGAATACAGGAGCTACATTCACAATTATATTAATTACCAGCGATCGAATTTAGTTGAGATTTGACGTAGAGGCTAGAATAATATAATCACATCAGTGGATCCCAAGTTTCAGCCACTGGCAGGTGCGCAAATAGTCATATGGGGAAATTCGAAATGCTCACTCTAAGGTGACCTCTCGTGAACATGAGATTCACATAGAGCCAGGTAAGGGTGACGGAGTAGACACTTGGAAAATGTTGTTGGAGCTGTTACTCCGCTCGTTAGCGAAGTGATCCAGTACGTGAAGTGGTACGCGTTACGGGACATTCAACAATATCAGGAGTTCAAATACCGGAGAAAGTTACAAGGAGTTTTCTACCGACAGATCCATCGAAATGTATAAACATTTAAAGAAATAGTTAAATATAAACCTACGGGTAGGAGAACTGTTGTTGTCTGAGTCATCAGTCAGTAGACTGGTTGATGCAGCCCTCGATGTCACCCTATCCTGCTCTAAGATTTTCATTTCTACGTAACCGCCGCATCCTATATCTGCTCTAATCTGCTTTTCATATTCATACCTTGGTCGACACGTACCGTTCTTAACGCCTGCACTTCCTTCAAAAACTAACTGAACAAGTCCTGGGGTCTAAAAATGGGCCATATCATTCTATCTCTTCTTCTCGTCAAATTTACTCAAATAGATCTCCTCTCGCCAGTTCGATTCAGTATCTCTTCATTCGTGATTCGATCTATCCACCTCACCTTCAATATTCTCTGTAACACACACATTTCAAAAGATTCTATTCTCTTTCTTTCTGTGCTAGTTATCTTCCATGTTTTACTTCCATACAATGCCACGCTCCACATGAAAGTCTTCAGAAACATCTTTCTAATTCCTATATCAATGTTTGAAGCGAGCAAATTTCTATTCTTAAGAAAGGCCTTCTTAGCTTGTGCTACTCTGCATTTTATGTCCTCCTTACTTCTGCCATCGTTAGTTATTTTACTACCCAAGTAATAATATTCATCTACTTCCTTTAAGACTTCATTTCCTAATTTAATATTTCCTGCATTACCTGCCTTCGTTCCACTGCACTCCATTATATTTGTTTTGGATTATTTATTTTCATCTTGTACACCTTACCCAAGACTTCCTCCATACCATTCTGCAGCTTCTCAAGCTCTTCTGCAGTCTCAGATAAAATAACAATATAATCGGCAAATCTCAACGTTTTGATTTCCTCTCCTTGGATTGTGATGCCCTTTCCAAATTCCTCTTTGATTTCCTTTACTGCCTGTTCTATGTAAACACTGAAAAGAAGGGGAACAAATTGCAGCCTTGCCTCACACCTTTCTGGATTCCTTCTTCTTTTTCAATGCTCTCGATTCTTATCACTGCAGACTGAGTTTAACACAGATTGTAGATAATATTGCTTTTTCTTGGTTCCCGATCCCAATCACCTTCAGAATCTCAAATAGCTTGGTCCAATCAACATTATTCAATGCCGTATTTTTTACATTTTCGAACGCCGTTTATATGGGCTTGTCCTTAATTCGATCCTCTAGAATCAGACGTAAACGCAGGAATGCTTCAAGTGTTCCTACATTTATTCTGAAGATAAATTGATCTTCTCCCAACACAGTTTACATTTTGTTTCCATTCTTCTGTAAATCCATACGTGCAAGAATTTTGCAGGTGTGAGATACTAAACTGATGCTGCGGTAGTTTTCTGATTTGTCCGAACCGGCTTTCTTGGGAATAGGTGTAACAACATTCTGCGGATGGCACTTTCCGGTCTCATACATTTCACACATAAATGGAATAATCTTGCTATGCTGCTTTCTCCTGAGGGAGTCAGTAATTAATAGGGAATGTCATCATTTCCAGGTGCCTTGTTTATGTTTTGGTCTCTCAAAGCTCTATCAAATCCTGTCCTCAAAATTGGGCCCCCATGTCATCAGCATCAACGGCCTTTTCATGTCCCAGTACCATATCATCTGAATATACAACTATGGGATATGTTCCTGCAATCTTTCTGCCTTGTCTTCCTTCACTAGAAGTGGATTCCTATTTGAGCTCTTAATATTCATACACCTAGTTTTCCTTTCTCCAAAAGTTTCCTTGATTTTCCTGTATGCAGCATCCACCTTTCCTAGGACCATACAACCTACAACATGCTTGTAATTCTCCTTCAACCGTCCTTCCTTAGCTGTCCTACACTTCCTATCCAGTTTATTCTTTAAACTCGTGTATTCCTTTCTGCCCTCTTCATATTTTACATGGTTGTAATTTCGTATTTCATCTATCATGTCTTTTATCACCTGAGTTATTAATTGATTCTTAGTTAATCTTTCCTTTCTTCCTAAAATTTCTTCAGCAGCCTTACTGATCTCATTCTTCACGACTGTCCATTCTTCTTCTAGTGTGTTTCCATCGGACTTTTAATTTACTCCCTGTGCAAAATATTCCTTGAAACAGTCTCTCATACTCTTTCCTTTCAATTTTTTTGGATCCCATCCCTTTGCATTCCTTCCTTTTTCATATTTCTACAACTTGAAGTGACATTTCATGACCAACAAGTTGTGGTCACCGGGCGAGTTGGCAGTGTGGATAGGGGCACACGGCTGTGTGCTTGCATCCGAGAGATAGTGGGTTCGAACCCCCTGTCGGCAGCCCTGATGATGATTTTCCGTGGTTTCCGATTTTCACACCAGGCAAATGCTGTAGCCTAGGCACTTCTAGGCTTTTCCTATCTCATCGTCGCCATAACACCTCTCTGTGTCGGTGCGACGTTAAGCAGATTGTTAAATATTAAATGTTTAGGTCATAGTTCACGTCTGCAGCTGGGAAAGTTTTGCAATCCAGCACTTAGTTTCTGAATCTCTGCCTAATCATAAAGAAGTCTATTTGATACCTTTCTGTGTTTCCAGGCCTCGTCAACGTATACAGCCGTCGTTTGTCGTATTTGAACCAAGTATTAGCAAGGACTAAATTATGATCGGCGCAGAATTCAACCAGCCGACTTCCTCTTTCATTCCTTTGTCCCAATCCGATTTCTCCTACTGTATTACCTTTCCTTCCTTGGCCTACCACTGCATACCAGTCTCCCATTACCATTATATTCTCGTCACCTTTTACACATTGCATTAAATCTTCTATCTGTTCATATATTCTTTCGATTTCTTCATCATCATCTGCTGAACTAGCAGGCACTATTGTGGTGGCCATTGGTTTGGTGTCTATCTTGACGACAATAATTCTTTCACTATGCTGGTCGCAGTAGCTTACCCGCTGCCTTATTTTCTTATTCATTATTAAACCAACTCCTGCATTTCCCCTGTTTGATTTTGTGTTGATAATTCGGTAGTCGACCGACCAGAAATCCTCTTCTTCCTGCCAACGTACTTCACCTATACCAACAACATTTAACTTTAGCCTATCCATCTCCCTTTTCAGATTCTCTAATCTACCACAACGATTCAAACATTCAACGTTCCGACTCGCAGAATGTCAGTATCCATCTTCCTGATGATCGCCCCCTCTCGCGTAATCCCTACACGGAGATCCGAAGGGGGCTATTTTACCTCCGAAGTATTTCACCCGGGAGGAAGCCATCATCAGTACATCATTCACACAGACAGAGCTGCAGGTGCTCGAGATTTAGTTACGGTTATAGTTTCCCGTTGCTTTCAGTGGTGTAGCAAGCTATGTTGAGTATTATTACAAGGCCATATCAGTCAATCATCTAGCCGGGTGTCCTTGCAACTTCCGAAAGGCTGATACCCCGGTTCGATGAACCATTCGTCATTCTTGTCTTTCGACAGATGTACATCCGATATGGTTGCACCTGCGGCAAGGTCACGTGGGTATAAGAACTGTACCGACATCAGGGATGCTGCAATCTGATTGAAGAATGAGTTATCTTTGTTACGTCTGAGCGCGCGAACTCGCCTCGCCGTATTTGCTGTGCCGCTGCTATGTTTCAGAGACCAGAAGGGGAGGGACGGGTATCGGTGTGTATGCCGGGGACAGAAGATAATGCACATGTTTCTTCGTTCGACTCTCAGAGGCAATATCCAGAGTTGGTTTAATAAACAGACATAACTCCACACACTGTAATTCAGACACACTTGCCCCTCTCGTCTGGTGGTCGCAGTAACGTTCTACGCTGCCGCCCCTCCATTATTTACTCCTTTACTCACGTCATTGTCATCATCATTAGTCATTTTGCTCATTGCTGAGCGCCGAGCCCTCATAACTCTACCATTTCCGTGTTGTAGTCTTCACGAAATACCTCCATCTAAAGCGGTTTTCAGCTTTCCTTAACGTGATCTGAAAATCTAACCATATACTTGCTGTTCTTCTACGTGGTCTACTGCCTTGTGAAAGGGTCCTTTCTAAATTCTCTTCTGAAAATGTGGCCGAGAAACCGGAGGTAACAAAACATTGCAAATGCAATGGAATATTGAACGAAGGAAACATACGCCCGACGTCGATGCTCAGTTCTACCGTGAACCTACGCCTCTCTATTGCGGAGACGGAGTGGGGCTGGTTCCCGCTGTTGGCTGTCCTGAGAATGGTTTTTCGTCGTTTTCCATTCTCCTGCACTAAGCTGAATGCCGGGACAACTCATGACAACTGAGTAGACGGCTTCGATTTCCACCTCAGGCATCCTCGAAGTGGTTTTCCGTGGTTTCCCACTTCTCCTCCAGGCAAATGCCAACCCTGAAACAAGGCCAGAAACAGTAGTAATCCTGATACTCAATGCCGTAATGCTTGAACACTCATGTTCATACAAAATGAGAACACTTTGAAAGACTGGAGATAGGCAGTTCATATTCGCGGGACATGTGCATTAGTCTGTTCTGAAGAAATGCCATGCCGGCCCTCAGGTTCAAGGTCCACACGATATCCACCGGCTGCTCCCGTTGTCGCTATGAACCGAAGGTGACGTGATCAGACATGCGGGATGTCTCGTAGACGTATGCGAGAACCGTACCGTCAAACGAGTGAGTTTGAAAGAGGGCGCATTATTATCATGACAGAACGTGATGCATCCTTCCGCGAAATCGCTGCTCGAGGAGATTGACACCTCATCCGAATGGCATTGCAATAGAGGTCTGCATCCTCCTCGGCTCCGGCGCAACAGTGGAACAGTGTAACACATCGTACACTATCAGCAGTGACATTCCATCGCCATTTATTACAGTCTGGGTTACTGACGCGTCGTCCACTTCTCCGCCTACCTTTCATTAATGTGCATAAACATGCTAGACTACAAAGGTGCAGGGAACAACGTCACTGGGGACAGGAATGGCAGCAGATAGTGTTTTCAGACCAATCGAGGTTCTGTTTGTTTGATAATCATGGCCGAATTTTGGTTCGCCGCAGACAGAGTGAGAGACATTTGGACAAGATATACAGCGCCAACTCAAGGTCTTATCGTGTGGGGTGCTATTGGGTACAACCACTGGTAAAGCGTGAACTAAGTAAGGGGGTAGACAGAGATTTTTTATTTATACTCTTTTAATCATATTATATATGGAATACAGATCTGTATTCAATATTATATTAATGACTCTGAAACTGAGACAAACTCTATGAAAATGAAATCCACACCGGTCATTCGACCAGTTCAGGGATGGAATGAATGAAGCCTCCATCTAGCGGCGAGGATAGGAATTGTGCCGGCTGCCGAAGCCTGTCGGACTCCTGTGGGGCAATTATTAATGAATGAGACATGAAATGAAATTATATTGGAGAGTATTGCTGGAATGAATTATGGCAGGGAAAACTGGAGTACCCGGAGTAAAACCTGTCGCGCCTCCGCTTTTCCTAGCACAAATCTCACATGGAGTGACAGGGATTTGAACCACGGAATCCAACGGTGAGTGGCCGGCGCACTGCCGCCTGAGCCACGATGGCTCCACAACAAACTCTGTAACAACCTATAACCCTACGTGCACTCCTTTTCTTTTTAGATATAGGCAGCAGGAATTGTCAAGTAACAAATAGCAATATAATTCACTGGTATGGGATTTCAAAAGAGAAATAGATTTTCGTATAGTCACCTTAAACAATATGAATCAAAATAGGACAATCAGAAAATTAATTTTAAACTTTTAAAATATAGCTATACTTTCTTTCTCAGCTATCTTTTATTTTCTTTCAAAGAAACTAAACTTTACAGTTCACGTACAGAAGTTGCGGTAATAACAAGTAATTAACAACTTTGGGCTTGAAGCTCCCTAATTATACATCCTCCATGAGCGCTGCGGCTCCTTTCAAAAAGCAGTCGAGGAGACGAGTCCTTTTATACACAAAGATACAAGGTGTCCACAAAATTATCTAGGAGTCTATTCTCCGAACATTACAGCCCTCCAAACGTAACACCTCTACATTCATAGAAACAGCGTCAATGCTCTATAAACTTTACACATCGGGATCTATTTCGAGAAATTTCGATGCCTATCACAGGCTCGAGCTACATCTTTACATCAAAAGAAATTAAATACAATTTCAAGGGGGTATTGAATACCCATTCTACCCGGCCTTTGTGTAAGACAATAGTGTGGAGGCAGACACGTACGCTCCTTGAAAACCGAAATGAAAGTTTTAAACTCTATTTGTGCTTATGGCCAGAAGTACAGAGGCTAAGCCTATACTACCGAAGTGACTAGATGGAGGAGATATTTATGTTACAAAGATCACAAACTGAAGAATGTTACAAAATCATACTCACCTCCCTAATTACGTTTAAGTTTGAAATTTACATTTGAACTAAGAATTTACATTTCAGAAAATTAAAGTTAAGTAGTTAAAGGTCGGAAACCTTCTCCTCGAGCTAGTTTTTAAAGACTATCACTTAATAAAATGCGGACTGCCATTACCCTGACCTGATGGACGAGGCACCCCGCCACCCTTGTAAACACACACACTAGACTGGAGCGATGAATGAGACCACCTGGCTGGAAAAATGTATCAGGAAGGTACTAGAAAGCTCTGGGCTAAGGCCCTACACACCCCCAATTTTCATTGGGTAATTAAATAGATACAGGACAGAGTTTATTGGCTGAAAAGTAAATATACAATATTTTCTATTGGCCAGCATCAAAAGTTGGCGGGAAGAGAAGTAAGTGTTGCAAACTTTAACACACCAAAAACAAAGAATAAACAATTCAGTTTAGTAAACCTAAAAATAACAAATTACTTTGCTATCTTAAGAGTCCCTCTTCACACCAGAGGGCATAACGTAAGATTTTTGGTGGAGACATCTGTAAGGAAAAGTCTAAACTTGTTGCAACTTTAGGATGGCAGATAGCGCTTGATTGTACTTAACAACCCAATGTTTGCAACATTTTCGTACCGCTCCTCTTTTGTTGCAATTCACCGTGAAAAACCCGTGCTGTTTTCTCGTTCTCCTAACAGCCACACTCTAACTAGGGGCTTACCAGAGACTTATGCGCCCTCTCCTTTACATCCTCACTACAAGAATCTTATCACCATGTGAAGAGATCTGTAACCTTTCATAACAATCTCGTTAATATGATTACTCCAATGAAGGGCATTCCTTATATTAAAACCTGGGTATTTACATGGTGTTCTATCAGCCCTTCAACTCAGTACTTAAAACTGAGGAGACTTTTCCTGTTGGTGATCCTTACAACTTGACTTTTCATCCCATTGTACGCTTTTCATCTTATAACATTGTCCACGTCCTGTAGACCTAGGGATGAGCGTGCATAATTTGAACTCGATCGTAGCCTTTACGTGAAAGAAACGCAGAATGTCACACAGACCAACATTCAGAAGGAGTTCAATCGGCAAATGTTGAGCACAGAAAATGCAAGTGAATGGGTTCCCCTTAAGACCTAGGATGCAGTCGTCCATTGGTGTCCCCTTTACCTTAAGAAATAGTTCTGGTGATGATGGAGCAAACCAATGCAGAAAGTATCTCCTGTCAATATCTAGGCACGTGCCCACCTCTCATATTGAATAGAGAAGACATCACCTGCTCCGAAGTCTCCCATTATGATGCGGTGTAGCTTTGAAGCCGGTGATGCAGACAAAAGACCGAAATGTAGCCTGTTTGACGGGCTGAGCGCTACATGTTTAACTACAGATTAAAGTTTCATACAGGTCATTAAAATCAGATCAGCACGTTGAGTCTCCTCCTTGTGCGTTCATCGATTTGTCCATTAGACGGGATTTATGTCGTTCTTCCTCCGCAAATATTTGGCGAGGATTTACGACGGAGCGATAATGAAGAGCTATTGGTATCCTCGTTTGAAGTATATCGATATATCGCTGTAAGCTTGTCACAGCCATTTCTTATCGTAAAAAATTGGACAATAGCCCACCATTATGTAGCACATAGCCTCTCGTCGTCATAACTTTGGTAGGTTGTAGTGTTCTTGTGCCCGGCACATCATATCGCCATAACCTGCGTCTATGGTACAATTATTCTTCATGAAAAAGATTCCTAATAAGTGAGCTATATTCTGCCAAATAACAATTACAACTGAATTAATTGAAGAGGTTTCTCGAAACTGCGCACCGTATGTTTGATTGATACAAATTACTTTGCTTTTCTGTGTGACCCAGACGATGAAGAGCAATTTCCGAAGGAAAGACTTACAAGCAAGTCCAGTTGTCCTGGCGGGTTAGTCACAAACGTGGCCAGGTGGATGGCATTTAAGGGCGCTTAAATGTGACAGGTCTGCGTTGTTGTTAGCAGGGCGAGTAAATGATCAAGTGTTGGAACTTCTAGAAGGCTCCGACAATGTAGTTCCATTATTCAACACGACGCGCCGCACACATCGTTTGGCCTGAACGAGCGCACTATATTAGAGGGTGAACATCACCAGCTGCCTTGTGCCAGGTTGTAAGTCTGGGTAGAATAAAGGGGATGTAGGGAAGGCACTTGTTGAGACCAAACCGTAATTGTTTGAGTAAATGGAACTGAAAAATTCCAAGGGGTGGTACACTGTGTGACGTACATTTTAGTGACGCAATCCTGTTCACGAGGCTGACGTATTAGAGCACCTTCAAATACCACCGGACTGAGCTGGCCCCAAGCTACTCAGCCCTGCTCAGCATTCGCATTATTGCGATAATAGGCTCTACGTATTGGGACCTTTCCCATCACCTCCCATACCTCATGGGACCATGTGACAACGAAAGTAACCCTGTCAGGTCATGAACACATGGGACCAAGCTCCACGGAAGGCGATAGTCAAGGGACCTTTTCGGCCTGTCACTATGCCTTCTCATTGGGATTTTATATAATTAATCCACTCACATGAGGCGACAAATGCCCATCTTGCGCAGCAAGGTCGTTGCTAGTCCCCCGTTCTTAAGATATGAACCCCGGCCACTCAGGGTCACAGACCGTCCGCGGCGTTAGAATAAAATAACTTACAAGTAACTTGAAGGCTGAACGGAAGAGGTATCTGGGTGCTAAATATCGCCAAAAAAGCACATATTTATTTTTCTTAAATATATAATTAACTCTCGATGAACAATTTTACAACTTGCAACCTTGTTATCTCCTTCCAAGTGAAATACATTTTATTCAGATTACAGCGACGGGAGATCAAGACCCTGCTTTCACCCAAGTGAATATTAGATCCACATCATTATGAGAGTCTTTACGTGGTCTAATAACATTACGCTGTCGACTTTTAATAACAGGAAAAATCACATACTCAAATCAAGCACTTGGGTGTTCACACAACTCGGAGAAAATTGAGTTGCTCTTCCTACAATCTTCATTGTTAACCTTGGTTTCGAATTTAAGGACACGATTATTTTACCTGTTGAGTACTGTAAACAGGATTATAATGAACCTAACATATTTAAAGAAAAAAAAGAAATTATGGTATTACGCATATAAATATTCCCGGGTTTAATTCCCAAATTACACTGACTGACAGAGCAAATGCAACACCAAGAAGGAGTGGTCAGAACTTTATGCCAATTGCAGGGTAGACTGACGTCACTGAGGTATGCTCATGATGTGAAATGCGCCGCTGTGCTGCGCACGTAGCGAACGATAAATGGGACACGGTGTTGGCGAATGGCCCACTTCGTACCGTGATTTCTCAGCCGACAGTCATTGTAGAACGTGTTGTCGTGTGCCACAGGACACGTGTATAGCTAAGAATGCCAGGCCGCCGTCAACGGAGGCATTTCCAGCAGACAGACGACTTTACGAGGGGTATGGTGATCGGGCTGAGAAGGGCAGGTTGGTCGCTTCGTCAAATCGCAGCCGATACCCATAGGGATGTGTCCACGGTGCAGCGCCTGTGGCGAAGATGGTTCGCGCAGGGACATGTGGCACGTGCGAGGGGTCCAGGCGCAGCCCGAGTGACGTCAGCACGCGAGGATCGGCGCATCCGCCGCCAAGCGGAGGCAGCCCCGCACGCCACGTCAACCGCCATTCTTCAGCATGTGCAAGACACCCTGGCTGTTCCAATATCGACCAGAACAATTTCCCGTCGATTGGTTGAAGGAGGCCTGCACTCCCGGCGTCCGCTCAGAAGACTACCATTGACTCCACAGCATAGACGTGCACGCCTGGCATGGTGCCGGGCTAGAGCGACTTGGATGAGGGAATGGCGGAACGTCGTGTTCTCCGATGAGTCACGCTTCTGTTCTGTCAGTGATAGTCACCGCAGACGAGTGTGGCGTCGGCGTGGAGAAAGGTCAAGTCCGGCAGTAACTGCGGAGCGCCCTGCCGCTAGACAACGCGGCATCACGGTTTGGGGTGCTATTGCGTATGAGTCCACGTCACCTCTAGTGCGTATTCAAGGCACGTTAAATGCCCACCGCTACGTGCAGCATGTGCTGCGGCCGGTGGCACTCCCGTACCTTCAGGGGCTGCCCAATGCTCTGTTTCAGCAGGATAATGCCCACCCACACACTGCTCGCATCTCCCAACAGGCTCTACGAGGTGTACAGATGCTTCCGTGGCCAGCGTACTCTCCATATCTCTCACCAATCGAACACGTGTGGGATCTCATTGGACGCCGTTTGCAAACTCTGCCCCAGCCTCGTACGGACGACCAACTGTGGCAAATGCTTGACTGAGAATGGAGAACCATCCCTCAGGACACCATCCGCACTCTTATTGACTCTGTACCTCGCCGTGTTTCTGCGTGCATCACCGCTCGCGGTGGTCCTACATCCTACTGAGTCGATGCCGTGCGCATTGTGTAACCTGCATATCGGTTTGAAATAAACATCAATTATTCGTCCGTGCCGTCTCTGATTTTTCCCCAACTTTCATCCCTTTGGAACCACTCCTTCGTGGTGTTGCATTTGCTCTGTCAGTCAGTGTACATATAGAAATTACAACAAGTTACACTAATTCACCCTGAGACCCGCATGAGAGTGGCCACGAAAAATACCATATCTAATGAATTTAACCTAATAATAAAAGTCATGAACTGATATGCAAACTCGACGGAGTTATGCCTATCCTAAATTAATAAAAATACCCACAAATCTAGTTACTACAAATCACCTCATTTGAGGACTAACGATACACATCATATGGTAACAACCCTCCACTCAAACGAACTATCAAAGGATTTTTCACGAAGTCTAAATTAAATAAATCACTAATTATCAAAACATCTTATTTAAACACTTACAACACCTGGAAAGAAAAAAAACACATACCATTATATTTACATAAATAGTGGCTGCATATAGTTTACCATTATCCGCCGTTTTTGTGCCTTACTCCAGCACCGTGCCCGAGATACGAACAAGAGTCTGTTAGGACTCCCACATCGGGTATTCTGAAAAAATAACTTCACCCTACCTATCGCTGCTCTCGGTGTATGAATTAAAGGTCCCTGCATTCATTCAGCCTAGCCTTTTAGAATGTGGTAATCCAATAGATTAAAGCATTTTACTAGCAGACCTTGAGAGGCTTCGAGTAACAACACTTCCTTGACGAAGAGACGGCCATGCGTTTCCCTTTTAGCAGGCCTGGTTTGACACAAGCAAGCGAGCTCAGACAGCCCAGAGTAACATGCTATAAATTTCCTCGTCAACCGCTCACGGGCTACACTCTTTTTAAACCCAACATTAGTGCCTTTAACAAAGATAACAAAAATAAAACTGATGCATATAATTATGCTCTAATCATCTCAGGCATTCTTCATCTGATCAATCACTCAACATTTGGGCCGTTACACTATTTTACTCTCTCTCTCTCTCTCGTCTTTATAGGAGTCCGGTGTTCCATCCTCGTGCCTCTCATAGTAGAATTACCACGATCCACGGGCTAGCAAACTAGAGTTTGATAATATTTCAGATAGTAATAATAATAATAATAATAATAATAATAATAATAATAATAATAATAATAATAATAACAGTGTACCTGACCTGAATTTATACTACCTTCATTAAGTCGAAATAAAATTATCCGATCAATTTAATTCATTTAAATAAATAAGATGAACTAGCAAAAGGATATTTAAACTATCACAAACAGACAGATTTTCTTTAACAGGGCCCTAGCTAGTGTTGGTTGGGGAGAACATTCGCATCTCGGCAAGATGAATAATTATTCACACACATGAGGATGCAGCCGACCTTAATTTATCATGCAGCAAATACTACTACTTTACATTAAAATCGAGTACTGTGTCTATTCCCATTTACTTGTTCACAGGATATTTGGCAAAGATCCTAGCGTCATCTCAACCTGACTTCCACTTTTTATAGTCTTTCCAGATGACAGAACCCCATCTTTACCTGGACAAAATTCACTACATTTTTCCTCCCCTTTCCTTTGATAGTACTCGGCAAACAAAGATACTTCTATGCACATGCAGTTAACGAAACAGGGAGAGAAATTCTTCTTCTATTCCTAATTTGCTTCCTTCCCAGACAACATCAAATGATTAAAATTAAAAGGAAACTACGGTCCACTCCATGCGTTCTACTTTAATTATTCAGTATAAAACATCCTATGCTATTCCTACATTCTGATATAATTTATTTACAGGGAATATTAATATCATAAAAACATAGCTTTGTACTCAACAGTGGCAGGTCCGTCGTCCATCGTCCATCATTCGAGCCCATGAGAGGGCTCCCTTGAAGGTCTTAGTCCATCATGCTGAAGTGGGAGGCCGCTGGTTCAGGACGTTCATGATGGTTCTTGAATAACCCATGGCGTGGGGGTTCGAACACTGAAATGACACTGTTTACTCCGTTTTCACAAATATTTCCACTGCACACTTCACAGGAAAATTTTCCTTTCCTCTCACCAGAACGAAAGTTATGTATTTGTTACCCCGGTACAGGATGCAGCTAGCCTATCCTAATCCGAGCTCACAGTTCCATTACCGGAATAGTTTAATATTCCGCATTACCCTGGTATGGGTTACTTGTACTTGTTATGATGCTCTATCTCGTGCGCTTTATTCTGCGTGCTTCTAAATTACGCCGTTATCAAGCGCGATAAGGCTTTCTGGAATTTGTTTATGTGATAGGACACTGTTTATTCGTACTACCTCTAATCATGCGTCTACCTTCACACAGTTCGAAACATATACTACAATCACTCGGCTCACTGTCTCCACTACGGGATACTAGTCGAAAAGTCCTATAAAAGGCAATTTATAGCCTCACAGTCCACGGTACGAGATCACACTGTCGTTCACGTACTTTCGTGTTGCGTCGCTATCAAACTATCACCGCGCACATCGATCTCACACAGTTCCAAATTTCACGGACGATTCGCACAGAAAGGATACTTCTCACAGTCCCGTTCACGGCAAGTTTATAGTACAAAGAAAGGGAAGCTCAGACCACCATCAGGCCGTGTGGTCACGTCATAGACTCCTCGCAGACTAATGTCCACCCTCATATGTGCGGGCAATATAAGGGCTACCCTAGGGTGGGGATGCTTGGGAGATTTCGCTCTCCCACGATTTTTCAGATTTCCAGATCCACACGACTTACGAATCTCAGCGATGCGGCAGATTGTGTGGCCATCTACTCCGAAATACAAGATATGATGCCGAGCGCAAAACGATCAGTAGCTTTGTAGTAATTAATTCCTATAAAACCGGAGTGGGGGTGGTACTCCCCATTAGCATCTGGCTTCACTATCAGCGTGGGGACGCCAAGCCAGTTACGTAATCTTATTCAGACGCATTTTCGCGGGTGACATTCTTCTACGTTGATTTCTAATTTTGCCATTCATCCAATATTCTTCTCATTGCTCCGACATGTGCTTCCTGGTTACTTTAGCCTTTATTAACCTGAAAATACCTCTGAAATCACTCCATCGCTCTGGCATCGCTGTGCGCTGGCATTTGTTTTTAAAGCGGAGTCAGCAAGAACTGTATTCTTCTTCTTCTGCTTCCATGACACGCGCCCACTTCGGGGGTTTTCTGAGCCACCCACTGGGTGCTCCTGGCGCCTCTATGTCGCGAAGCGTTGTGCAATATGATGCAACCGCCAGCATCCACGCAAAGGAAGCTACAAGCCTAATTCTTTCCCAAATGTATAATTCGAAATAATTATTCATTGTGACGATACGGTCACAGTATGCTTATTCCATCACTTATCTTTTTATATATAGGTACTGGAAAATATTAATGAAGAATTAAACGAAACACGAGACGACGTTCACTAGACATCAACATACACGGATGGATCGCCCGCTTTCACCTTGGCCTCCACTCGACGTTGCCAAAATTACATGACTCCGGCTTGTAACTCAAGTCGGCTAGAGTATAGGGTCGATGCATAAGTTCGTGCGGTATTCTTTGGGTTGGCAACAATGCGGCGTGAAGGATTTGCTTATCATTATTCCCTTGTTTTAACTGAGTTTGGAGTTTTTGTGTTTGAAACACAGATTTCCTTGATTGTGAACGTATTATTTGTGTATATTTCAGACAAACGGATATGGAATGTCAAGTTGAGAGAAGTGAGCATTTCCGACACATTTTACTCTTTGAGTTTAACCGAGGATCCAGTGCAGCAGGAGCTGCCAGAAAATTCATGAAGTGTACGGGAATGAAGCAATTGCCCAGAGAACAGCGTAAAAATTATTTTTCCGCTTTCGAGCAGGACAGTTTGACTTGTCTGATGATCCGCATTACAGAAGACCTTCAGATTTTGACGAAAGTCGCTTGAATGAGCTGATTCATGAGAAACCTCATAACAACGCCGGAAATGTTGCAGGATTTTGAATTTCAACTATTGTATGCCATTTTCATTCGATGGGTAACTTACAGAAATTGGCTATATGTGTACCACATGTGCTAAGTGACAGTAACAAAAATCAACGAATAAACATATGTTCGTCATTGCTTGCCCGGCACCGATTGGGTTGTAATAGACACGAAGCATTCCTTTCGATCATTGTCACCGGTGACGAGAAATGGTGCCTGTACGCCAACGTGAATAAGAGGAAAGAGGGGCTCAGCCCATAAAAAGTAACAACTCCCCGTGCCAAGGATAGTGCCCATCCACAGAAAATCATGTGTGTTTGGTGGAACAAAGATGGGATCCTTCACGATGAACTTCTTCCGAAAAACGTAACGATTACCTCTGCTGTGTATAGTGTACAGTGACCAGCTTAGTTGGCTTGCCGTTGCTACTGACAACAAACGACAAAGACAACAACCAGTCTTATTTTGTCATGATAATGCCTGTCCGCATCCAGTTCAATTGACCAAAGGTGTGATTGCTGAACGTTGTTGAGGTTTGAATGTACAAGCAAACGACACCTACCAGACAGACTAGTAACTAAGTGGAGTTTTACGTTTGTAGATTCCCTTTTGTTTTGTATGTAGTAGTCAATAAAGTGTTGTAAGAAAGACGTAGGTATCATTTGCACGTTACAACTCAACATAGAGGTGCCGAAAACTCGCTCACGGTTCAAATTACTTATCGCTGCATCACGAGACGAAGTTCTTTGAACATTCTTAGACGAAGATACGAAGTGGAGAGCGAAGTGAAGTGTAGGTTATATTAAATAAGACACGGGACTTCACAACAAGAGACGCCAGCCGGTAATATCCGATACACACTTGAAGAGTACAATATTTATTCATTCTGTGAAATATATCAAGAATCGTTTGCTTAACAAAGCATGCTAGCAAGGAATTCGCAACTACTGCATGGATTGAGTGGCAATTACTGTGAGCATGCACGCATGATTTTCTCATTGTGCACGAGTAGCCATTTTGAACAGCTATAGGAGCGCCATCTGCCGCCTTCTAGGTGTTTCCACGACTAAGTACGTGACTAGTGCTGCCATCTGTCAGCACCTACTGGAGTCAGAACACTGCATACTGCGCCATCCTTACGACTTCACCGTACTACATCACATCAGAACTGACCCACCCCACCCCTCAGTCGCATACCTACCTGGAAGAGCAATAAATTACCTCTTCCCTACCCGACCGGCACGTTCCATTCACAATGACTGACAATGAACAGCAGCTTAAGAAGCTTAAACGGAGGATAACAACTCAGCGTAATAATGCTACACGCTTCTTCACATTTTTAAAAGGCTGTAATGACTCTACAGACCTCAGTGAGATTCAACACATCCATGATCGTCTTCAACATACATTGCAACAGTTAATAGCCTTAGATGACTCTATACATGACCTGTTACAAGATGAAGATTATGAAGCATACGCATGTACTTGTGAAGAATATATAGATACCTCAAAGTGCGCTATTCAGAAGGCTAATAGCCTTCTCAGAAAGAAGAAAGAAGAAACTAGTGTGTCTTCTACACCCTGTTCGGACGTTCATCCCACGAACATTCAAGGAGTTAAATTACCAACGATCAGACTCGAACCATTGTCCGGAAACATAGAGACTTGATCTACATTCTGGGAGCAGCTCCAGTCCTCGGTCGACAAGAACCCGTCAATATCCGACATAAACAAGAACGTGTTCCTGCGAGGGTATCTCGAAGGGGAGCCAAAGCGACTCGTAGAAGGCATTGCAGTGCGCGCAGATACCTACGAACAAACGAAGACATTACTGGTAGCACGGTACGGAGACAAGAACAGAATAATGCAGGCCCACCTAGACTTCCTGGAGAATTTAAAGCCCGCTTTCTCGAAGACCCCTGAAGAACTAAATATGACATACGTGGAATGCCACCGAAGAGTTCAAGCCCTCAAGGACCTAGGGGAAGATGTAAACCTGTATGGTCGTGTGCAGGCTCCAAAAATCCTAAGAGCATTTCCAGCTGAGATCTGTAGACGTTGGTTGATCCACGATAACGCAAAGATATCCCAGAAGGTCATTTGATGACATTAATGGAATTCCTAAATGAAGAGGCAGATGCAGCACTAAAATCTCAGAAGATACGAGGAGAATTTAGCACGCCACCTCCATCACTCTACACACCAACAGCGGCTACTCTTCAAGTTACTACGGGAGCAGAAAAATCTAGGACGAAAAGAAAGACGACAATAACACCCTTTTGTGCCTTTTGTGAAAGTAGAGGCCACTGGGCGCAAGGATGTAAAGAAACAGTTAACATTCAGGATAGAATAGACAAGCTAAAACTTTCCAAAAGATGTTTTCTCTGCCTAAATAGGGGCCACAGCGTCCGCCAGTGCTACAAGAAAGGGAATGTTTCATGCACAAAATGTAAGCAAATTCATCACGTATCAATCTGTAACGCGAACTCTCAACCCACGTCTGTCAGTAAAACTTTTCCTTTCTTCAAACTGCTCGTGTTTGGATCACAGGACCGACGGGAATATCTAAACTAACAAGATGTCTGCTAGACGCCGGAAGCCAGTCCAGTTTTATAGCCAAGTCTCTTCAACTACGCGTGACTGGTAGTCGAGAACTTGCAGTGGCAGCCTTCGAAGCGACATCGAGCATTACCAAGCCAAGTCAACTTATCCAGTTTGACAAGATTGGATTTTCGAAGGAGACAACCGTAACACTCACGGCCTTCGAAAGTCAGAATATCTATCCCTCTTACCAAGTATCCCCCAGGATCTCCGGAACTTGACACTCGTAGACACGCAAATTTACAATGAAGAACCACCTATTGAAATACTAATCGGCGCGGACCATTATTGGAAAATTGTAAAACTGGGACAACCGATGTTAATCACGCCTTCCCTCGTACTGCTACTTACAGTCTTCGGCTGGGTACTAACGGGAAACCGATCTGGAGTTTCAGTAAATCAGGTTACGACGCACCACGTCTCAGTCACTAATAGTGAGATATCTGAAGAAACCATGCGAAGATTCTGGGATCTGGAAACAATTGGAATTCGCGATACACAAGACAGGACACTGAACGATACGGATGCCGCTATCCTTCACAAATTTCATGAGACACACAGGTTCCTAGATAGAAGAAGAGTTGTATCACTTCCAAGAAAAAAGGGCATCGTCTTGTCTGATAACCGGTCAACAGCTGAGAAAAGATCCAGAGCCTTGAGAAACGAATGGATCAAGATGCGGATTTCCAAACTATGTACCGCACGCATATGTTGGACTACATCGTGTAGCGTTATTAACAAATACGCTACCTGTGATATACATATATACACCGACTGACAGAGCAAATGCAACACCAAGAAGGAGTGGTTCCAAAGGGATGAAAGTTGGGGAAAAAACAGAGACGGCACGGACGAATAATGGATGTTTATTTCAAACCGATATGCAGGTTACACAATGCGCACGGCATCGACTCCGTAGGATGTAGGACCAATGCGAGCGGCGATGCACACAGAAACACGTCGAGGTACAGAGTCAATAAGAGTGCGGATGGTGTCCTGAGGGATGGTTCTCCATTCTCTGTCAACCATTTGCCACAGTTGGTCGTCCGTACGAGGCTGGGGCAGAGTTTGCAAACGGCGTCCAATGAGATCCCACACGTGTTCGATTGGTGAGAGATCCGGAGAGTACGCTGGCCACGGAAGCATCTGTACACCTCGTAGAGCCTGTTGGGAGATGCGAGCAGTGTGTGGGTGGGCATTATCCTGCTGAAACAGAGCATTGGGCAGCCCCTGAATGTACGGGAGTGCCACCGGCCGCAGCACATGCTGCACGTAGCGGTGGGCATTTAACGTGCCTTGAATACGCACTAGAGGTGACGTGGAATCATACGCAATAGCGCCCCAAACCATGATGCCGCGTTGTCTAGCGGTAGGGCGCTCCACAGTTACTGCCGGATTTGACCGTTATCCACACCGTCGCCACACTCGTCTGCGGTGACTATCACTGACAGAACAGAAGCGTGACTCATCGGAGAACACGACGTTCCGCCATTCCCTCATCCAAGTCGCTCTAGCCCCGCACCATGCCAGGCGTGCACGTCTATGCTGTGGAGTCAATGGTAGTCTTCTGAGCGGACGCCGGGAGTGCAGGCCTCCTTCAACCAATCGACGGGAAATTGTTCTGGTCGATATTGGAACAGTCAGGGTGTCTTGCACATGCTGAAGAATGGCGGTTGACGTGGCGTGCGGGGCTGCCACCGCTTGGCGGCGGATGCGCCGATCCTCGCGTGCTGACGTCACTCGGGCTGCGCCTGGACCCCTCGCACGTGCCACATGTCCCTGCGCCAACCACCTTCGCCACAGGCGCTGCACCGTGGACACATCCCTATGGGTATCGGCTGCGATTTGACGAAGCGACCAACCTGCCCTTCTCAGCCCGATCACCATACCCCTCGTAAAGTCGTCTGTCTGTTGGAAATGCCTCCGTTGACAGCGGCCTGGCATTCTTAGCTATACACGTGTCCTGTGGCACACGACAACACGTTCTACAATGACTGTCGGCTGAGAAATCACGGTACGAAGTGGGCCATTCGCCAACGCCGTGTCCCATTTATCGTTCGCTACGTGCGCAGCACAGCGGCGCATTTCACATCATGAGCATACCTCAGTGACGTCAGTCTACCCTGCAATTGGCATAAAGTTCTGACCATTCCTTCTTGGTGTTGCATTTGCTCTGTCAGTCAGTGTATATTACCATCTACTGTCTACGCGACATATAATTATATGGTGTATCTCATCGGAACTGGTATGTTGGTAAAATTACTAATTCCTCTACTGACATTATGTTCACTGGCTAAGTACTGTATTGAGCCGTGATTTTCCCGTTCATATGGAACTGTTATTCTACTCTATGGAAAGACTAAAACCTTGAGTCTGGTAGACTTGATTATTTTAAAACATGAGCGCTGTGAGCTGTTGGAATATTGGTCATACTTCCTGTCTAAACGTGGCTATGGTGACCTTTCGGAACACTGTTTTGTGCTTGGTAATACTTCTGCATGATATGATTACATAGTGGAACGATACATGAACGCCTACGCCATCTGTGAGAGTGGCTAGGAACTCATCTTGGTGGTTCAGCGGTCTCCGCCAGAGCGTGTAGCGGGGTCGAGACTGTGTCGCGCCTAGTGACGGTGTGTGAAAGTCGTCTTTTAGCTGTTGGACTCGCTCGTGGCTGGAAGCTAAGCCATGTTTAACGGCTACTTTGTAACCAAAATGAAAACTGTGGGTATCGGGTGATAAGGGGAGTACACCTCGCCTAACGAGGAAGTATAATGCTGTACCGTAGTTAAGGATATTCATTTTTAGTATGTAAGTTATTCTTTAATTTCTTATTTGTGAAGTGCAGTGGTAGTTGGTTGTAGCACGAGGAAGTTACCTGAGCATTACTGATCACCACAAAGTTCGCCTTTAGGTCTTATTAATGTGTATATATCGTTTTGGTGTAGTTTTCTGTATTCTATAAGTATATTTATTGTAAGTGAAGTTAAGCTACGGCTTGGTGATGGTGTTCATATTTGAAGTGTGTGCTGCGTAACGGCGAAGTGCAGTGTCTGCTCTAGGTAACAGTCAAAATTCGTTTCTGCCTTTTCTAAATTTGTTATTCTCTTGGTTTATTCTTGTTTCTAATGTATCTACGTGTGTTTTGGTGTATTATTTGATTCGTGTGCTGTTTCTTTTGATAAATTGCATCTTCATTTTACCGTGTTTATTGTGGTGTACACTATCATCTGTTCTCTCTGATATTTTGTTCCCCTACTATTGTTTTGTGATTCGGTTCGTGTTTCGGCCTTCTGTTACTCGTGTCACGACCTAACTACTACGATTGCACTGAACACCACCCATTTCTCTTAAAGGGCATCGTTATTATTATCATTAATTTCATTATTATTATTATTAGTTGGATTTTTCATAGATTTTATTTTAATTCATACGTATGACTAGGGAATAGGATTGTATATTTATTGCATTTTTGCGGGTGGTTTTATTTTATTATTGCCCTAATAATATTTGGATACCTACATTTATTACTACGATGAAATTCTTTAACAATGTAAAAATTTGAAGATTTAATTGAGGGTTTTGGGCACCCCTAGTGTGGAGTGATTGTTCCTTGGGGATTATCTTCTCTTCTCTGTATTGTTGCTTATCTTATCGCCGTGTGGCAGTTACGCAACTGTCATTATTATTATTGTCTGGAGGCATTAGCATCGGCTGTCGCATACCGCTGTCATTAGTATGATGTTTTGTTTTGCGGTATTGTGGAAAAATCGTGTGTTTTTCTATCTTGTAATGTGGGTTCCGCCTCATTAAATTGCACACTTCTGGTCGTGTTGTTACCGATTACCACATCTACTATGTGTAGTGATTTTATTTATAATGTATTAGTGTTGATTTTATTTTAACTATCGTACCATTTGGGTTTTCATATTGGTCGGTTGTAGTGTAAAGTCCCGTTATTTTTCTTGCATTGTTTGTTTACGTTATGTGAGTTTGTGAGGAACGATCCTTCGGCTGGGACGTGTCGAAACCCTCTATTAAATAATTCATTGTAAATTTTATTAATATTTTATGTTGTTCACGAACACTTATAGTAATTTATTTAGTTAGCTGACTGGTGCACCAGAATTTTATTTTACAAAGAAGACTTATTCTAAAGAATATTAATTTTATTTATATCTAGATTGGTTACCTGTCTTATTTTCGTGGATGCCAAAAAGAATATAATTTTATTTATTTTTAAAATTCATTACGTTATTTGGGGTCTAATGATTTTTCTTTTATTTTTAAATAGTATGTAAGAATGAATTTTCTTTTAAGTATAAATTAATTTAATATTTTATGTTGGTGTTATTTGGGCGATGTCTGTCGCAATTCCTAATGATCCCATCCTCTAATCTTATTTCTTTGGGTTTGGTCCTGCACACTTCCATTTTGCTTTTGTTGATGTTGTTTACTGTTTATTTTATATGCGCACGTCCCAATGACGCTTGTCATTTTCTTGTATTGCTTGAGGGCGTTGCAGTAGAGAAGGGACAAGTTGAAATAGCTCCGACGTAGGAGACTCCCGGAAACGTCTTCTACCTAACACATCACGCTGTGAAGAAGCAAAAGAGAGAGGGCATAAAATGGAGGATCGTGTTCGATGCCTCTTCTCATGAACGAGGTCAACCAGGATTAAATGATGCCCTAGAGATGGGACCAAATCTGCTCCTTGAAATTCTAGCGACGTAGCTCCGTTTTCGAATGCGTCCAAGTGCCATTGTCTGCGATGGAAATCAAACGTTTCTACAGCTATCCCTAGATGAAAACGACAGAGATCTCACAAGATTTCTGTGGTACCGAGTCCAAAATACCACTGATGGCGCGTACCAGATCACCAGAGACGTCATAACGTATCGCTTCACCCGACTACCGTTTGGACTTACCTTCAGCCCATTCCTTCTGTCCGCTACTCTACGAGAACTGGTTACAATGCATCAGGAAAAATATCCCACTGCAGCAGCACTTCTGGATGGTTGTACTTTTATGGACGACTTTGCAGGGAGCGTCGATAACGATAACTTGGCCGCCGTCGTCTATTATGAACACACAGGCCTACTTCGACACATCAAACTTCCGTTGTGGAAATGGTTTACAAATTCAGAGGCACTGAGGGCCATCTGGAGAGCAGAAGGTCGAGAGGTGAAATCGGAAACACGAGTCCTTGGTGTTAATTGGAATACGAAATCTGACTACCCCTTCGCAACTCCAGACGATATGACCGCCGTACTACTTGACCAGCCAGCAAATAAACGCCACCTTCTGCTAGTTCCTGCCAGAATATACGACCTTCTAGGGCTGTTTTCCCCCGTCCTGATCACCGGAAAGATCCTATTCTAAGACACTTGGTGCAAGGGATGAAATCCTCCCAACTGTCCTAAGGCAGAGGAGGTAAGCTTGGACATCTAACCTGTCGTATTTGTCTTCCATCCGCATTTCAAGATGGATTGGTATATCTAAATTTAACGACGATTTATCCGTGCACGTCTTTTGTGATGCTTCCGAAAGGGCATATGGTGCTGCGCTGTACGTTTGGATGACAACCAAAAACACTTCCTCCGTCACGCAGTTTTCCAGTAAAAACCGATTATCACCCGTGAAGAAAGTCACACTTCCCAGACTGGAATTGCTTGCAGCCCTGCTTGGATCTCGTCTCCTTCACTACTTTTGCCCAGAGACTGGAGTTGAGTCCTCTTGTGCCACCTTATGGAGTGACTCAACCGTCACATTAGGATGGATCCGCAACAATCCAAACCACTGGAAGACCTTTGTCTGCAACCGCGTGACAGAGATTCAAACGCATACCGTGTCCAGTCAGTGGAGACACTGCCCCGGCATCGACAATCTTGCTGATTGCCTCTCCAGAGGAAGTACATCCCAAGATCTAGCTTCGAGGGATTCATGGTGGCAAGGACCTTCCTGGCTTGCCGAACATCCAAACTCCTGGCCCCGTGACGTCACTGTCCCGGACATGACCCTGCCAGAAGAAAAGAAGACGTTTCAAGTCCTAGTAGCCACAGCTCCAGAAGTATCTCTCCTCGCATCACGTTTCAGTTCGTACTGGAAGTTATTATACGTTACCGCATGGGTCCTACGCTTTTTATGTGTATTAAGAAAAACAAAAGGGCAGCGGAAATTATTTAGCTGCCGAAGATATCGAAAATGCCAGAGTGTATTGGATACGTCAGGTTCAAGAGGAATATTCACTGCTGAACTGGCAGCCTTGAAGAAAAATCATCAGTTGCCAAAATCATCCAAAATTTTGCGATTCAATCCCTTCTTACAAGATGGTATTATTCGTCTTGGTGGCCGCCTACAATTTGCAGACTTGACAAATGCTGAGAAACACCCAGTGATTTTGGATGGATCGCACACTTTCACGCACCTGCTAATTCGGCAGACCCATCCATCACTTGGGCGTACGCCTAATACTCACTGAACTTCGCAATGAATTTTGGATTGTACGAGCCCGACAAATCATCAAAAAGGTGCTGCACGGATGCCTGCCGTGCAAAATATCTCACAAGGAAAGGTGTGAAGAGGTAGAAGCCCCATTGCCTTTAGATCGCGTCCGTCCTCTTCGACCATTTACTGTGACCGGAATCGACTTCGCAGGCCCACTCTATGTCAAGTCAGAGAACACGACCAAGAAGGTTTACATCGTTCTGTTCATGTGTGCAACCGTGAGAGCTATACACCTGGAACTCTCAACGGACTTAACTACCGACAGATTCTTAATGGCTTTTCAACGTTTCGTAGGACGACGAGGTGTTCCACACACTATATACACCGACAATGCCCAAACATTCCAAGCAGCGAACAGAGAACTCCAAATCCCACACGTGCTCAGCAGTCCGAAGACTCATGAATATATGGCACATCACAATGTGACGTGGATGTTTATAGCTCCACGGGCGGCTTGGTGGGGAGGATGGTGGGAGAGAATGATTGGCTCCACTAAGCGCTGCCTTAGAAACGTTCTAGGTCGCTCACAGGTCGATGAAGAGGGTCTCCGCACAGTTCTAATCAGCATTGAAGCCACCCTGAATTCACGTCCCATTGTTCAAGACGAAAGTAACTCTGAAGTGGTAACAGCCTCACATTTCCTCAACGGCGAGAAACTCACGACCATTCCAGTTGGATCTGAGCCAGTAAATAAGAAAGACCTTATAAGGGAATTTCGCACGAAGATGAAAATGGTTGAAGACTTTTGGCGAAGGTGGAAAAAGGAATACCTCCTTCAGCTGCGGAACTACCATGAGGTCAAGTCTCCAACCGGTAAACATCCGAGACTTCGAGTAGGATATGTTGCCCTCTTACAAGAAGACGTCCTGCCTAGCCATATGTGGAAAAGAGACCGAGTCGACGAAGTCCTTTAGGGGAGAGACGGCCGAGTGAGGACAGCCATCCTGCGTCTGCCAGATTGTTCAAGAGTCAGCCGACCGGTGCAACTGGTGATTCCTCTCGAAATCGACCAGGGTGGGAAGGATGTTGAGGTTTGAATGTACAAGCAAACGACACCTACCGGACAGACTAGTAACTAGTGGAGTTTTACGCTTGTAGATTCCCTTTTGTTTTGTATGTAGTAAATAAAGTGTTGTAAGAAAGACGTAGTTATCATTTGCACGTTACAACTCAACAAACGTGGCAGAGAACCACTCCATCATACTCCGTATCACCCTGACATTTGCATGTTTTCCGCTCTCTTTCTAACCACATTCAGGTGCAAGTATTTGCTGTCGAATCTTCTCTTGACCTATGGTTAACAGATTTATTCCAGTCGAAACAAAAACAATTCTACAGGGGACTACCTGAACGTTGGCAGGTCATAGAGAGTGGAGGTGAGTGCTTCTGATAGTGAGTTGCAGTGCGCAACTGTGAAAGTAAAATAAAGTATAAGAATCGCACGAACTGCATGGCAGCTTAGACAGCCCGAAATAAGTTCTAGTTCCTCACTCGCCGCTACTCTTACTTCGTGTTTGCCCTCCACTGTTTAACACTGAAGTATATGGAAATAGTGCATACATACATACATTACCTTTATAGACTGTTATGCCTTTCAGCGTTCAGTCTGCAAGCCTCTGAGAATTTACTAAACGTCGCCACAATCCTCGATTTGCAAGTAGTGTTCTGGCCTCATTTAGTTCTATACCTCTTATCCTTAAATCGTTAGAAACCGAGTCTAACCATCGTCGTCTTGGTCTACCTCTACTTCTCTTACCCTCCATAACAGAGTCCATTACTCTCCCAGGTAGCCTATTCTCCTCCATTCACCTCACATAACCCCACCACCGAAGCCGGTTTATGCTACAGCTTCATCCATCGAGTTCATTCCTAAATTAGCCTTTATCTCCTCATTCCGAGTACCCTCCTGTCATTGTTCCCATCTGATTTTACCAGCAATCATTCTTGCTACTTTCATGTCTGTTACTTCTAACTTATGAATAAGATATCCTGAGTCCATCCAGCTTTCGCTCCCGTAAGGAAAAGTTGGTCTGAAAACTGACCGATGTAAAGATTGAAGCTCTTATTGAATTACAATGTGTTACATTTAATTTTTTATTAAACATCATAGAAATACCACTTTTCTGGTCAAAACGCTAACCTTTGTTATGTGCTTTTATATGCGAGTGCCAATTGGAATCGTGCTGTGGATAGCCTGAAATTTGGCGGCGCTATTTGAACTGCTGATGCTCAACTAAGTTATTACTTGGAAAAACCGCGCATGATGGGGCCTATACTACTTATATCGGAGGCAACGGTCTTATCCGTGATATTGGTTTATCCGTTGCTTACGCTATTGTACGAGGTAGTGAAATGGGCAATGAGAAGTGGGCTCACCGAATTTAGTTTTCAGTTCTCCCGCTAGGATCGCCTTTCTAAGACACAAGTTTTGAATGTCTCCTTATGTTCAGCATGGATCTTGGGACAAGTGCCTTGAAAATGAACAGCTAATTATGATACATACAGTGAAACCACGTGTTCTGAATGTTGCTAATGATCCATTCTTGTTATAGTGCAAATAATCCGTCAATATGATAATATGTCTTGCCGGACACTTGTTTACATCAGTATCTTGAGGTTATGAGCCGTCGTAGTATGGATCCTACAGTCAACACGAATTTCTACAAATTTAAAATGATGTTTTAAAGTGTTTATGGGAATCTATAGTCAATTTATACACACGTACAAGCAAATAATTAAAACAGTAGTCTTTGGTAGTGGCTTTAAGTCGCACCGACACAAATAGCTCTTATAGCGACGATGGGTAAAACATAACGTTTTGACCAGAAAAGTGGTATTTCTATGGTGATTAATAAAATAATTAAATGTATCACATAAACAGGCTTAGGACTTGGAAGGAAGCGGCCGTGGCCTTAATTAAGGTACAGCCCCAGCATTTGCCTTGTGTGAAAATGGAAACCACGAAAAACCATTAGTAGTATAATGGGACAGTTCGGGAGCCTCCGCCCGCGGGAAATTTGAATTCTGGCGGGAAATTTGAATTTTGGCGGGAGATTTGAATTTTGGCGGGAGATTTGAATTTGTAAACAAAGCCACGTGCTTTTTGACAGCTGTCATCGACAACAACGCATCGCTAACCTCACTGCTGCCATATTGACGGGCCTAAACCTCACTAGTGCCAACTTAACCTAACTAGCATGAGGTAAACAAAGCCACGTGTTTTTTGACAGCCACGTGCTTTTTGACATACAACAACGCATCGCTAACCTCAGTACTGCCATCTTGACGTGCCTAAACCTCAGTAGTGCCAACTTAACCTCACCAGCATGAGGTAAACAAAGCCACGTGTTTTTTGACAGCCACGTGCTTTTTGACAGATTTGTAAACAAAGCCACGTGCTTTTTGACAGACAACAACGCATCGCTAACCTCAGTACTGCCATCTTGACGGGAATAAACCTCGGTGGTACCAACTTAACCTAACTAGCTCGAGATAAACAAAGCCACGTGCTTTTTGACAGCCACGTGCTTTTTGACAGCTGTCATCCGCTATCTTTAAACTACAGAGCGCTGTGCTGCCCTCTTTCGTCACCTGTCATCGGCAGTGCTGCCATCTTGGCGGGCCTAAACCTTAGTGCTACCAACTTAACCTCACTAGCTCGAGATAAACAAATCCACGTGCTTTTTGACAGCTGTCATCCGCCATCTTTGAGCACAGTGCTGCCCTCTTTAGCTACTTACCTTTGAAATGTGGTGGCGGATAATTTGAAAAATGCTTTTTGACAGCAGCCATCTTGCATCGCAAACCTCAGTGCCGCCCTCTTTAGCTAGATACCTAAGGTGGCAGACAATTCCACGTGACAGCAGCCATCTTTAATCAAGAGAGCACCGTGCTGCCCTCTATGTGGTGGCGGCAAATTGAAAAATTCCACGTGCTCTTGTTTGGAAACAAACTCACGTGCTTTTTTTTCTGACAGCTACCATCCGCCATCTTTAATCTATAGAGCACAGTGCTGCCCTCTATGTGGTGGTGGCAAATTCCACGTGCTCTTGTTTGGAAACAAAGCTACGTGCAGCTGTCATCCGCCATCTTTAATCAACAGAGCATAGTGCTGCCCTCTATGTGGTGGTGGCAAATTCTACGTGCTCTTGTTTGGTAAACATAGCCACGTGCTTTTTTGACAGCTGTCATCCACCATCTTTAATCCAGAGAGCACCGTGCTGCCCTCTTTATCGTAGTAGATGTAAATTCGTCACCTGTCATCCGCAGTGCTGCCATCTTTAGCTAAATACCTTTGAAATGCGGTACGTCATCCGCCATCTTGCATCCGAAACCTCAGTGCTGCCGGGTGGCGGCAAATTCCACGTGCTCTTGTTTGGAAACAAAGCTTTTAATCCAGAGAGAACAGTGCTGCCCCGGTGGCGGTAAATTCCACGTGCTTTACAAACTTGTATGCTTTTCCGACAGCTGTCATCCGCCCAGCAATTCTCTTTCTATATAATAATTTCGTGTGGCTATTTCTAGCCAAGTGCAGTCCAAGTCTTGTTACATCAGGAAGGGTAACTGGCTAAATCCTGGTCTTTCAGCGTTAGGAAGGGCAACCGGTCGAAAACCATAGTGTAAGAGGCTAGATACTCCCAGTTTTGCATCAGGAAGGACAACTCAACAAATTCTTGCGATTTAAAAATCTTAATCAGGAAGGGCATCCGGCTGTGAAACAATAGTTCGTGATTTGCAATCTAAGAAGTACATCTAGCTGTAAATCCCCCGATTCTCGACAGATCTTTAATCCGAGTTGTCAGGAAGGGCAACCTGTCGAAAACCATAGTGTAAGAGGCTAGATACTGCCAGTTTTGCGTCAGGAAGGGCAACTCAACAAATTCTTGCGATTTAAAATCTTAGTCAGGAAGGGCATCCAGCTGTGAAACAATAGTTCGTGATACAGCGATTTAAAATCTAGCTGTAAAACCCCCGATTCTCGACAGATTCTTAATCCGAGTTCTTTGACGTCAGGAAGGGCAACCGGTTGAAAACCATAGTGTATGATGTAAGAGGCTAGATACTGCCAGTTTTGCGTTAGGAAGGGCAACTCAACAAATTCTTGCGATTTAAAATCTTAGTTTTTCGTCAGGAAGGGCATCCGGCTGTAAAACAATAGTTCATGATTTAAAATCTAAGAAGCGCATCTAGCTGTAAATTCCCGATTCCCGTGTTAGAAGTTGTAAAACAGATTCTTAATCTGAGTTGTCAGGAAGGGCAACCGGTTGAAAACTATAGTGTAAGAGGTTAGATACTGCTAGTTTTGCGTCAGGAAGGGCAACTCAACAAATTCATGCGATTTAAACACATTTTTATTCCCAAGAGATTCGAAGCCGAGACTACTGGCTGAGAGGCATGCATACTGTAGGCTATGGGTTTGTTCTACAGTCCTTGAAGTATCGGCACAGTCATTCTGAGCGAGTGTGGAATGCATGTGTTAGCTGAAATTGTACACGTATCTTCCGGCTTGTGTAACCTTGAACGAAAACACGGTGTGCTGATAAGCGACTTGTAACTCACGAACGTCTTCTTAGCTGAGTAGCATTCAGCCCATGTAAGCTCTTAAAACACAGTACTAATTAAGGTTGTAAAATATTCTGGAATACTCCTCCTCTGTAGTGTAGTAGTTAGTGTGATTAGCTGCTACCCCCGGAGGTCCGAGTTCGATTCCCGGCTCTGCCACGGAATGTGTAGCATTTAGCCTATGTAAGTTCCTAACGTAAACTATCATGAATGTACGGAGAGGTTAAAACACACACAGTGCCCACTCCTATCGAAAGAGCCTGCGCGGTGCCGGCATGTAGGCTTCTCCTGATGAAGGAGCCTGCACAAGGTTTAACGTCCCCATCAACAGCCCTTACTTATTGCTGGCTTTTTTTGCACACCCCGCCTCACACCATAGTTTTATACAACCGGTTGCCCTTCCTGACTAGGATTTTAAATCGATGTTCCGACATAGCCTACTCCTACTGAAGAAGCCAGCACAAGGCTTATTACCTCCATCCGACAAATGAATCACCATCAACGTCTTGTACTCAAAAATCATTTTCGAAGGAGCCTGCACAAGGTTTAACACCCCCTATCAACAGCCCTTACTTAATGCTGGCTTTTTTGCTCACCCCGCCTCACACCATAGTTTTATACGACCGGTTGCCCTTCCTGACTAGGATTTTAAATCGATATCCCGACATAGCCTACTCCTACCGAAGAAGCCTGCGCACAGCTTAACGCCTCCATCCGACAAATGAATCACACTCAACACTCTTCAATCATTCTCGCTACTTCGGAAGATAGCGGGTTCGAACTGGAAGCCGTAAATGTTAGGCGAGGGACCTGCGCGATCGTCATAACATGATCTAGCCGGATGCCCTTCCCGACGGCATAAGTTGCCAGGATTTGAATCGCGTACCCTGACTAGAAGAAGCCTGCACATAGCTTAACGCCTCCATCCGACGAATGAATCACCCTCATCACTCTTCAATCATTCTCGCTACTTCAGAAGATAGCGGGTTCGAACTAGAAGCCGTAAATGCTAGGCGAGGGGGCCTGCGCGATCGTCATTACATGATCTAGCTTTAGCTCAATACCTACAGGTAAGGAATACCGCGGATGTACCCTCGAGAAGTCGAGGATCGCGCGCTAACTTTCCAAGGCTCGAATTCTTAAATTCTGGCACCTCGGCATCAACAGGAGGTTCGAATACGTCAGCCTGCGGGACTACAGGGGGAGAGCTCTTGCTGCATAAACACTTCGTTCCGACTGTACCGCAGTTGTCAGCGATTATCACATCCGCTTGGTAACAAGCAGCATATTTAGTCGCTGCAGTCTGCGCGAAGTGCTCACAGTTCTCTGTATGCGTTTATTACGTACACACACATCCCCCGTCTGCTGTGAATATTATTCTTCAGCCTTTATCTTAAGGTAAGGTAGAACTGTTAGTTACTTTTTTATTTGCAAAGCAACTTCTACGCTAGACATCTACATTCATATATGTTTGTTCTTTTTTAGGTACCGTTCGAAAGTACGCAATTTTATTCATCCCAGTAACAGTCTGCAGCACGTGCATTTTTTTAAAGGTATGTTTTCGAACTTTGAGTTGTAAAGATAACTAGGTTAGATGATGTACCCCTACACACTACATTCATATATGTTTCTTCTTTTTAGGTACGACCAGAATATTATCATTCGAGTTTCAGGCTTGAACGCACGCATTTTATTTATCCGAGTAACAGTTTGCAGCGCGAAGATTTTAAGGTATGTCTGACCTCTATTCATTGAAACTTGGTTTCTTCTAAAACATCGTAACTTTAGTCTATTGATAAATAGTTGTTCTCTTTAATCCTCACGCTATAGACGAGGTGCGTACATAGCTATGTCTGCCCTCAACAGGCTGAAACTTGGTTTCTTCTAAAACATCGTAACTTTAAGCTATTGATAAATAGTTGTTCTCTTCAACCCGCATACTATAGACGAGGTGTGCACATAGCTATGTCTGCCCTCAACAGGCTGAAACTTGGTATCTTCTAAAACATCGAAGCGCACATAGCTATGTCTGCCCTCAACAGGCTGAAAATTGGTTTCTTCTAAAACATGGTAACTTTAGGCTATTGATAAATAGTTGTTCTCTTCAACCCGCATACTATAGACGTGGTATAATTTCAAACACGCGCACATAGCTATGTCTGTCCTCAACACTCTGAAACTTGGTTTCTTCTAAAACATCGTAACTTTAGTCTATTGATAAATAGTTGTTCTCTTTAATCTACATACTATAGACGAGGTATAATTTCAAACACGTACACATAGCTATGTCTGTCCTGAACGGGCTGAAACTTGGTTTCTTCTAAAACATCGTAACTTTAGAGTATTGATAAATAGTCGTTCTCTTTAATCCTCATACTATAGACGTGGTATAATTTCAAACACGCACACATAGCTATGTCTACCCTCAACAGGCTGAAACTTGGTTTCTTCTAAAACATCGTAACTTTAAGCAATTGATAAATAGTTGTTCTCTTCAATCCTCATACTTGGTTTCTTCTAAAACATCGTAACTTTAAGCAATTGATAAATAGTTGTTCTCTTCAATCCTCATACTATAGACGTGGTATAATTTCAAACACGCACACATAGCTATGTCTATCCTCAACAGGCTGAAACTTGGTTTCTTCTAAAACATCGTAACTTTAAGCTAATCATAAATAGTTGTTCTCTTCAATCCTCATACTATAGACGTGGTATAATTTCAAACACGTACACATAGCTATGTCTGTCCTCAACGGGCTGAAACTTGGTTTCTTCTAAAACATCGTAACCTTAAGCTATTGATAAATAGTTGTTCTCTTCAACCTGCATACTATAGACGAGGTATAATTTCAAACACGCGCACATAGCGATGTCCGCCCTCAACAGGCTGAAAGTTGGTTTCTTCTAAAACATCGTAACTTTAGTCTATTGATAAATAGTTGTTACCTTCAACCCGCATACTATAGACGAGGTAGAATTTCAAACACGCGCACATAGCTATGTCTGTCCTCAACAGGCTGAAAGTTGGTTTCTTCTAAAACACCGTAACTTTAAGCTAATCATAAATAGTTGTTCTCTTTAATCCTCACGCTATAATCGTGGTATAATTTCAAACACGCGCACATAGCTATGTCTGCCCTCAACAGGCTGAAACTTGGTTTCTTCTAAAATATCGTAACTTTAGTCTATTGATAAATAGTCGTTCTCTTCAATCCTCATACTATAGACGAGGTGTGCACATAGCTATGTCTGCCCTCAACAAGCTGAAACTTGGTTTCTTCTAAAACATCGTAACTTTGGTCGTTCTCTTCAATCCTCATACTATAGACGTGGTATAATTTCAAACACGTGCACATAGCTATGTCTGCCCTCAACAAGCTGAAACTTGGTTTCTTCTAAAACATCGTAACTTTAAGCTATTGATAAATAGTTGTTCTCTTCAATCCGCGTACTATAGACGTGGTATAATTTCAAACACGTACACATAGCTATGTCTGTCCTCAACGGGCTGAAACTTGGTTTCTTCCGAACATCGTAACTTTGGTCGTTCTCTTCAATCCTCATGCTATAGGCCTAACTCACAGCCATGTCCAACCTCTATACGTTGAAACTTGGTTTCTTCCGTAACTTTCACCTAATCTCTTTCGGTCGTTCTCTTTTCAGATGTTCCCCTGCTGCGAGGAATGTAATGTAACGTTTGCAAGGCGTGATAACTTCATGCGCCATATGAAATCAAAACACCCTAGCATAACATCTGCTTTATGTAAAGTTTGTAGTGTGTATTTCGCTAACGTAGTGCGATACGAGGCTCACTTAGCAGAGGTACATCAAATATCTACTTGCCCTCAGGTAGTAGTAGGGAAAAAGCGTGCAGCTACTGATGTAGCTGTAGAAAGTACTAGTAGTAAAAAACCTAGAAAAAATCATGAACTTCAAACTATTCACTGCGAGCACTGTAACACTGATGTACCATCTTCGCATTTTCAGGGACACTTACGGAGTAATGCACATAAAAATAATGCATGTAGAAGTGGTAGTAACGCAAACATCGAGGAAATTAATACAGCATTTAAAAGTAGGATTGCTAGTTACAGAATTCGCACCAGTCAAAAGTTTCAGAGCACTTCAAACTTTTTAAATTGCGTTCAACCGGATGTACAACAGCTTCTTGCTAAATCTTTACCCAATCATAGTTTATTTAAAGTTAATTTTAAACTTTTCGCCTTGTACATTAAAAGCACGGATGAATCCGAAATAACGGACATTATATCATTTAATACGAAGAATTTTGTCATAAGTCAGTCGACTAATTTTGGTGATGTACTTAGGGATGTCTCTAACATTATTTCAACTAAGAGCGAGGAATTTCAGGAAAAGGAATCAGGGTGGGCTTTAGTTGAAATAATGTATCTAGAAGTTAACATCAATAAGTACAATCCCATGCGAGGTTCATCGTACATCGAGCTGCCGACATGGATTCAGCGAAAAGAAGCTGTTGTAAACATCCAAAACAATGACGAAGCATGTTTTGCATGGGCGGTGATGTCAGCTTTAAATCCTGTGAAACGGAATGTAGCGAATAGAACATCATCGTATCCACACTATGTAACGCAGCTAAATTTCGATAGTATACAATTTCCTATGCAGATAAAGGATATTAAGCGCTTTGAGGAACTAAATAACATTAGTATTAATGTGTATGGTGTAGAGAAAAAGTCTGTAGTAGGTCCTCTGTATTATACATGTCATAAGAAGAGTACTCACGTTAATTTACTCTATATTGAAAACAGTGTGAATGGCCACTTTTGCTGGATAAAAAATCTGAGTAGACTTGTTGGCAGTCAGTTGTCAAAACATGATGGTAAAAAGTGGTTATGTGATGGATGCTTCCAGTATTTTAAAACTGAAGATCAGTTAACGAAGCATTCCAAGAATGACTGCAATCATGTACGTACAGAGATACCTACTACAGGTAATAATGTTTTAAAATTTACAAATTTTCACAAGCAGATGTGGGTACCGTTCGTGATTTATGCAGACTTTCAAGCCATCCTCACGCCATGCAACACATGCTCACCGAATCCTGACAACTCTTTTACTAATACTACGCACATGCATGTCCCGTATAGCTTCGCGTATTACATCAAGTGTAGTTACGATAGTACGCTTAACAAGTTAGAGCTGTATCGAGGACATGATGCTGCTAAAGTATTTTTAGAAAGACTTGAAAGTGATGCAGTTCGTCTCGGTCGTATTCTGAATAGTAATATTCCTATGAAGCCACTCACCGAAATTCAGTTAAATGATCATGAACGTGCTACAAAGTGTAGCATTTGTGATGGGGAATTTTCCGAAAATGACCCTAAAGTTTTTGATCATGATCATTTAACTGGTTTCTACAGATGTGCCGCTCATTATAGCTGTAATCTTAAGTATAGAGTTTCTAAATTTATCCCTGTAATTTTTCATAACTTATCTGGTTACGACTCTCATTTCATCATTTCACAATTTGGAGCTTCAGATGAAAAAGTAGATATAATCCCTCAGAATAAAGAGCGGTACATTGCGTTTGCAAAGTCTGTAAAAGTAGATGCTGAGCATTCTATAAAACTGAGATTCCTTGACTCGTTTCGCTTTATGGCGAGTAGCCTCGATAAAATTTCTAGTCATTTACAGTCTGAACAATTTACGGAAATTCGACGCGTTTTTCCCGAAGAAGCGCAGTTTAATTTACTTCGGCGTAAGGGTGTTTTTTGTTATGAATATCTCGACTGCTTAGACCGCCTCGAAGAACGTGCCTTACCATCGAAACAATCCTTTTACAGCTCGCTGAATTCAGCAGATATTAGTGATGATGACTATTTACATGCACAACATATCTGGGAGCAGTTCCACATTCAAACGCTGGGTGAATACTCCGATTTATATTTAAAGACAGATGTACTTTTGTTAGCTGATGTTTTTGAAAATTTTCGCTGTGTTTGCATGAACACCTACAGCCTCGACCCATGTCAGTATTTTACTGCACCTGGGTTAAGTTGGGATGCCATGTTGAAACACACGCATGTGAATTTGGAACTGCTGACCGATATCGATATGGTGCACTTCATAAAATCATCAATTCGAGGCGGTCTGAGTCAGTGCAGCGGGCGGTATTCGAGGGCTAATAATAAGTACATGCCGAGTTTCGATTCCAGTCAGGAATCTCGGTATATCGTTTACCTCGATGCTAATAATCAGTATGGGTGGGCGATGAGTCAGCATCTACCGGTGAGTGGTTTCCGCTGGCTGGCGCAGTGCGAAATTGATGCTTTACAGCTACACGCCCTAGGTGATGAAGCTGATAAAGGCTATTTCCTCGAAGTTGACTTACAGTATCCTAAAGAGTTACACACTTCTCATAATGACCTACCGTTCTGCCCTGAAAATATGAAGCCCCCGTACATTGCATCAACGACGAAAATGCTCATTGCTAATTTGTGCGATAAATCTAAGTATATCATTCATTACCGAAATTTAAAACAGTGTTTGCAGCATGGTTTGAAGTTATCCAAAATTCACCGTGTACTAGAATTTAATCAGTCACCGTGGCTAAATCCATATATCGATCTGAACAATAATTTAAGAACGAATGCGGTTAACGAGTTTGAAAAAGATTTCTACAAGCTCATGAATAACAGTGTGTTTGGTAAGACTATGGAAAATGTTGACAAACGCGTTGATGTAAAATTGATTACAAACTGGGATAATATTAAGAAAAGGTATGGTGCTAACTATTTAATAAGTAAACCAAATTTCACAGCTGCACCATCATACATGAGAATTTAGTTATTATACAGATGAATCGTGTCAAGGTTAAGTATGACAAACCTACCTACGTCGGCTTTGCAGTACTTGAATTGGCTAAAACACTCATGTATGAATTCCATTACGATTATATGATGAAGAAGTACGCGCATAATGCGCAATTGCTCTACACAGATACCGATTCGTTTATTTATCAAATCAAAACTGATGACTATTACAATGATATAAAGCCGGACTTGGGTAGGTTTGGTACAAGTAACTATCCTGCAGATAATCAATATCATCTACCGCTAGTGAACAAAAAGGTTCTAGGTAAAATGAAAGATGAATGTGCTGGGAATATTATCGATTAATTTGTAGGTACTAAATCCAAGTCATATTGCATAAAACTCTTAAATGAATTACAAATAAAGAGATTGAAGGGGGTTAAAAAGAATGTCGTTCAGAATCAGCTAAGTTTTGAAAACTATAACAATTGCATTAAAAGTAATCAATCTGTTTTGCATAAGCAAATGTCTGTCATTAGAAGCAAGAAGCACCAGTTGTACACTCATTTAATTAGTAAGGTAGCCCTTAATAGCGATGATTGTAAACGGTTTGTCATTCCAAATTCTACCAACACGCTAGCCTGGGGGCATAGTAGTATTGATAGGTACTACTTTACATAAACATTATGCTAGAGGTGTGTACTTACGTTACGCTGTCTTACATCACAAAGAGGTACGCTGAGAGCGTCGTACAGCAAGTTTAAACTTGTACATTCACGAATTGCATCGAGAAGTACGCAAACATCACTAGGGTAAAATGATTCGAGATAAAACTTGTACATACAAGATGTAAATAAATAATGTAGAATTGGCATATTCTTTTATTTTAGGTTAGGTATTACCTTCCTCCCGCTCCTTATTTGCAAGATAGAGTTTTTGTTTATTACTCATAGAAGAAAGAAGGTGATGAGCAGTTTCGTAAGTATAGTATCGTCTAGTTCGGCAAGTATCTCGAGAGCAGAATTTTTTTGTCAAAAAAACACATAGCTTTGTAAAGCACGTGGAATTTGCCGCCACCGGGGCAGCACTGTTCTCTCTGGATTAAGAGCTTTGTTTCCAAGCATGAGCACGTGGAATTTGCCGTCACCAGGCAGCACTGAGTTTTCGGATGCAAGATGGCGGATGACGTACCACATTTCAAAGGTATCTAGCTAAAGATGGCAGCACTGCGGATGACAGGTGACGAATTTACATCTACTACGATAAAGAGGGCAGCACGGTGCTCTCTGGATTAAAGATGGTGGATGACAGCTGTCAAAAAAGCACGTGGCTATGTTTACCAAACAAGAGCACGTAGAATTTGCCACCACCACATAGAGGGCAGCACTATGCTCTGTTGATTAAAGATGGCGGATGGTAGCTGTCAAAAAAGCACGTGAGTTTGTTTCCAAACAAGAGCACGTGGAATTTTTCAATTTGCCGCCACCACATTTCAACTAAAGATGGCAGCACGGTGCTCTCTTGATTAAAGATGGTGGATGATAACTAGCAGAACTTTTCAAATTGCCCGCTACTACGTGCTTAAGGTAGTAGCCATAAAGAGGGCAGCACGGTGTTCTGTGGATTAAAGATGGCGGATGACAGGTGATGAAATTGCCCGCATGATAGCAGCACGGTGCTCTGTTGATTAAAAATGGCGGATGACAGCTGCACGTAGCTTTGTTTCCAAACAAGAGCACGTGGAATTTGCCACCACCACATAGAGGGCAGCACTGTGCTCTATAGATTAAAGATGGCGGATGGTAGCTGTCAGAAAAAAAGCACGTGAGTTTGTTTCCAAACAAGAGCACGTGGAATTTTTCAATTTGCCGCCACCACATAGAGGGCAGCACGGTGCTCTCTTGATTAAAGATGGCTGCTGTCACGTGGAATTGTCTGCCACCTTAGGTATCTAGCTAAAGAGGGCAGCACTGAGGTTTGCGATGCAAGATGGCTGCTGTCAAAAAGCATTTTTCAAATTATCCGCCACCACATTTCAAAGGTAAGTAGCTAAAGAGGGCAGCACTGTGCTCAAAGATGGCGGATGACAGCTGTCAAAAAGCACGTGGATTTGTTTATCTCGAGCTAGTGAGGTTAAGTTGGTAGCACTAAGGTTTAGGCCCGCCAAGATGGCAGCACTGCCGATGACAGGTGACGAAAGAGGGCAGCACAGCGCTCTGTAGTTTAAAGATAGCGGATGACAGCTGTCAAAAAGCACGTGGCTGTCAAAAAGCACGTGGCTTTGTTTATCTCGAGCTAGTTAGGTTAAGTTGGTACCACCGAGGTTTATTCCCGTCAAGATGGCAGTACTGAGGTTAGCGATGCGTTGTTGTCTGTCAAAAAGCACGTGGCTTTGTTTACAAATCTGTCAAAAAGCACGTGGCTGTCAAAAAACACGTGGCTTCGTTTACCTCATGCTAGTGAGGTTAAGTTGGCACTACTGAGGTTTAGGCCCGTCAAGATGGCAGTACTGAGGTTAGCGATGCGTTGTTGTATGTCAAAAAGCACGTGGCTGTCAAAAAACACGTGGCTTTGTTTACCTCATGCTAGTTAGGTTAAGTTGGCCCTAGTGAGGTTTAGGCCCGTCAATATGGCAGCAGTGAGGTTAGCGATGCGTTGTTGTCGATGACAGCTGTCAAAAAGCACGTGGCTTTGTTTACAAATTCAAATCTCCCGCCAAAATTCAAATTTCCCGCCAGAATTCAAATTTCCCGCGGGCGGAGGCGCCCGAACTGTCCCATTATACTACTACCATTTTCAGGGCTGCCGACAGTGGGATTCAAACCCACTATCTCCCTGGTGCAAGTTTACAGTCGCGCGCCCGTAACCACACGACCAACTCGCCCGGTAAAGTAGTCTTTGTAATGGGTATCCAGTTCAGAGTCACCGTTTGAATCTCACAAAACTGCCTAGCCTAACTTAGCTTTAACACTTTTCTGTTCAAAGGTTTGCTATGTGTAAAACAATATGACATAGGAATTTTGAAGACCTTTGAACAGAATGTAGAGCAATTTGTTAGAAGGCTTGTCTTCAAGACCGACAGGATCTCTCTCCACAGTACACCAGTCATTCCAAGAAGTTTATCGAAATTGCTGTCGTAGACCAGCCATGGCTTTATTGCCATCTCGTCTATGATGACAGAAGCAACATTTTCATATTCGTGCTGTGAAGAGTTCTTTTCTGTAATCAGACGAGCTCGTACCCTACAAGAAATTCCTATCTTTCCTGTGGCAAGGCCAATATAAGTTTTCACAGATTGTTGGTGTGGTAGGTGCAAAATATTAGGAGATCTTAGGAATCTTTAGCCTTTGGATGACCTGTTGGACAGTAATATGCAGACTTCTGTAGCATTCACTCTGAATTTATACTTCTGTTTACATAAAGCTTGAATCTCCTCAATCAAGATATTTGCTTGCATATCACCTTGTTCAACTCGTACTGGAAAGTTATTTAGTTGACGCTCAAGTCCATGTTACTTTTTTGAGTTCATGTATCATTCCTTTTAAAGTGGTAATAATATTTGTATGCTTCAGAATAAGTGCTGATTGTTTCCTACATTTTGCAACTGTTCTTTTCTGTTTCAAACCTACTTTAGCGCAGTATAGTTTAAATATAATAGAGCACTCTTTACCTCTGGTTTTATACAATGGTTACAGGCGGAGAGAGATATATGGTCCTTCTCTCTGCTGGCTGTACATGTCTTTGGTTCTACATGAAGTTCAATTTTCTTGTAGAGTTTATCTTCATTTCCCATTTCTGTAGCCTTCCTATTATGTGGTCTTCCTGCATGTGATTGTGTTCGTTTGTGTGAAGTAAAAACATGACATACAGATTAAATGACGTGCGAAAGTAGGATTTATAGCGCTGTGTTTATCCTAATCTTTAAAAGGGAAAGATACATGTTGTCCTAGACTATATAGTACTGTTAACGTCTAGGACAAAATGAATTATATTTAGTATAGTAATAGTCAAATAATTGTGAGAGGGAAATGTAAGTCATGTATCGAATGTACTGAATTGCAATAAACGAATGCTCTCTCCCCAGTTTCAGGGGATCCGGAACTAGGAGACGGGAGTGTTCTATTCTAGATATCGCTAAAACGTGGATGCAGAGCCATATAACCATAGGAGAAGGAAGTTTCAGGCATTTTTTTTAAGTTCGTGTTCGCTGACAAAGGTGGGCATAGAGAAGGCACGTAGTTTACATTGTCGGGGAAGGGGCATCTCTGGTACAATTATTATTATTATTATTATTATTATTATTATTATTATTATTATTATTATTATTATTACGGAGTTATCCGTGGTAGTTAGAGGTGAAAGAAGGTGCTGGAATGAATAGGACTCAATCTTCGAAATTAAAGTTAAATTTTAAAATTTAACAAGGTTATATTTTTCTTTTCAAGATCTAGAAATAACAAATATAATAGGTACACAGTAGCCTAACAACAAATCGAGAATGTTCAATTACAGTGTTACAGGATTTGGGCTCCGAGAGCCAGACACACAATTCTTGAGCTGTAAGCCCAACTTTACCCAAATACAAGATTCGACAAAGGGGCAGAAAACCCCAATCATGCCCAGGAGCACTTGCTCCCAATTACCTAATAAAGCCTCCTCGAGGCACACAAAATCAACTTTTAAGAAAGAGCAAACCCGCTCTCAAAATTCAAGCCTATCAAAGGCCACACCGAACTCCACCTTTAAGCTGTCCTCCAATTACAATAACACAGGGGTAAAAATACCCAACCTACTGAGGCCTATTCAGTGAAGAAACAGGACAATTACATGGCCTTCAAAAATACCAACTTGAGAGGAGGCGAAACTCCACTCCTAATACATTTTGTTTAAAACCCACTTGGCACTAGGCCGTTAATGCAAGGGCTAATCCCATACTAAAGAGGTGACACGATAGGAAAACTTATTACATTTCGAAACGAAGAAAAATGGTTGAGAAAACGTAGTCACCTCAAGAACAATATGAAAGGGAGCTCGAGAGGGTAGGCACACTCTATCCCAATTTGTAGTTTAAAGAGATAGAATTTATACCAAGAGTCTTTTACATTTTAAAGGAAAGTTACATGATAAAAGTTTCGAACCCGCCCCGAGGGTTAAACTGCTGAGCTAGCAAAAAAGAAGTTATAAGGCGGCCATTACCTGGTGGTTGAACTGCTGCCCGAAGAAAGAGGCGCTTCCCACCCCCTGCTACATAATTTACACACTGATAGATGTTACTGAAGTGGCGCAGAGACCCGAAAATCAGCAGTTTATATACCCTCGCGGAACATTCGAGACCTTTCAGGAATGATAACACCCGCCCACAAGCCTTTATTGGACGACCGAAAGATTACATGTCAGAAGTGAAGACGAAAACCAGGATTGGTGGAAAATTAATTACGGAAATTACTCATTGGTCGAATTCAAAACTGGCGGAAATTGAAGGGTTATACAGCCAACCTAAACAATGACTGAAGGAAATTTAACAAAGAACAAACTTATGAACACAAAATTTCTCCAAAATCACAGTTCTTTCGCTTTGCACTAGGGTGCATAACTGTAGTCCTTCAGTAGTGCCATCTAGAAGAGAATGTTCACACTTCTTACTACAGGCAAAACAAAAATACATAGAAAACGACACCGTTCAGAACACTTCAAAATTTACAAGTAGGGACATCTTCTGAGAAACTAGGGAATTAACACTGTAGTTAAAGTTCAGGCTTCCTCCAGTAGAGGAGTTTCAACTGGCGCAATGTTTGAATTAGCGGAGCGGAGGTGTACCGCCTGGTACAATTATTATTATTATTATTATTATTATTATTATTATTATTATTATTATTATTATTATTATTATTATTATTATTATTATTATTATTATTATTATTATTATTATTATTATTATTATACCGGGCGGTACACCTCCACGCCGCTAGTTGAAATATTGCGCCAGTTGAAACTCCTCTACAGGAGAAAGCCTGAACTTTAACAAACTGTATAAACTCAACGGTTTCTCGGAAGATGTCACTACTGTAAATTTGGTAATTTTGAAGTGTTCTGAACTGTGTCTATTTCGATTTGTGTTTATTTGCTCCGTATCAAGAAGCTGGGACATTCTCAAACAGATGTCTCTACCAAAAACTATGATAACGCACTCTGGTGTAAAGGAATGTACTTTTTTGAAGAAACCTTGTATCAAGAAGTTTGTTCCTTGTTAAATTTCTTTCTTTCATTTTTTGGGTTGGCAATATTGATCTCTGTTTCCGCCAGTTTTGAATTCAGCCAATCCCTAATTATCTAATTTAATTTTCCACCAATCCTAGGTTTCTTGTTCATGTTGTGTGTAACTTTTGATGTTAGCCAATAAAGGGAAGGGGTGTGGCGCTTTTATTTCATGAAAGGTCTCGAAGTTTTCTTGTGGGTATAAAACTACTGAGGTTCATGGTTCGTCGCCACTCCATCGACATCTTGCTTAGTGTGTGAATATGTAGCAGGGGGCGGGAAGCACCTCTTTCTTCGGGCAGCAGTTCATCAACAAGGTAATGGCCGTTTAATAACTTTATTTCTTGCTAGCTCATCAGTTTAACCCACGGGGCAGGTTCGAAACTTTTCTCATGTAACCTACCTTTAAAATGTAAAAGACATTTGGTAAAAATTCCGTCTCTTTAACTACAAATTGGGATAGAGAGTGCCTAACCCTCTCGAGCTCCCACTCATATTGTTTTGAGGTGACTACGTTTTCGTAACCGATTTTCTTCTTTTCTGAATATAATAAAGTTTTCTTATGCGAGTCACCTCCCTAGTATGGGATTAGCCCTTGTGTAAGCGGCCTAGTGCCAAGTAGGTTTTAAAAGTGTATTAGGAGTGCAAGCTACGCCTCCAGTCAATTTGGTATTTTGGGCCATGTAATTAACCTGTTCCTTTTCTGAGTAGGCCCAGTAGGCTGTGTACATGATACCCCTGTGTAAATTTGTAAGTTGTGCCTGCAGGCAAGTGATTTAAAAGTCGAGGATGCCTTAAATAGGCGTGAATAACTGTCAGCCGGTTCGCTCGTTTCGAATTAGGTTTTGGGTGCCTCTAGAAGGCCGGAATGTGTTAGGTGAGAGCAAGGGCTCTTTGATTTCAGGGGAATTCTGCCCCAGGTAGTCTGGTTGCATATTGGTAAAGTGGAGCTTGGAGCTCATTAATTATTCACCCGGGGCTTGAACCCCAGCAAATGTAATTTATTAACTTATTTTCCTGCTACTTGGTACCTGTTACTCTGTTGTTGTTATTTGTTGATTTTGAAAAGAAAATATAATCTTAGTTAAAGTTTTAAATTAACTTTAATTTGGTAGTTGAGACCTATACCAGCCCGCACCTTCTTTCACCTCTGCTGTTCCACAGATTTCTCGGAACAAGTGGTAGAAGAGCGTGGTTGAATGGGTCTCAATTTAGCCCCATTTGATGGCTAAACATTGTTTCCGATTCGAACTCTAACAATTTTCTCAGTTGCTGGAATTATTTTATTAATTTTTCTAAACATTTTCTGTCATCACGTCCGGCCCTCACGACGTCCTCCATCCCGGCTATTTGCGCAAGGAGGAATTGATCTATGAATTAACGATTAGGAATGTTCAACCTGGAGGCACGGTTGCGATAGACACCAATAAGCTTAAAGATTCCCTCGATTTGCCTATTTCCATCCCCACTTTGGGCGAGAAAGAGATTGACGACGCTCTCTCCACGATCACTGATAATACTACTGAGCTAGCATCTGTAGTTAGTTTTTTTGGAGAAATTGATCCATCACCTAATCAACTTAAACGTGTGCAAGCTTTATCTGACCCTGTAATAATTAAGAAGGGAATTCCTCAAGGCAGTATTATCGGACCTTTATGTTTTCTTATATATATAAATGATATGAGTAAAGGAGTGGAATCGGAGGTAAGGCTTTTTGCGGATGATGTTATTCTCTATAGAGTGATAAATAAGTTACAAGATTGTGAGCAACTGCAACGTGACCTTGAAAATGTTGTGAGATGGACAGCAGGCAATGGTATGTTGATAAACGGGGTTAAAAGTCAGGTTGTGAGTTTCACAAATAGGAAAAGTCCTCTCAGTTTTAATTACTGCGTTGATGGGGTGAAAGTTCCTTTTGGGGATCATTGTAAGTATCTAGGTGTTAATATAAGGAAAGATCTTCATAGGGGTAATCACATAAATGGGATTGTAAAAAAAGGGTACCGATCTCTGCACATGGTTATGAGGGTGTTTAGGGGTTGTAGTAAGGATGTAAAGGAGAGGGCATATAAGTCTCTGGTAAGACCCCAACTAGAGTATGGTTCCAGTGTACGGGACCTTCACCAGGATTACCTGATTCAAGAACTGGAAAAAATCCAAAGAAAAGCAGCTCGATTTGTTCTGGGTGATTTCCGACAAAAGAGTAGCGTTACAAAAATTTTGCAATGTTTGGGTTGGGAAGAATTGAGAGAAAGAAGAAGAGCTGCTCGACTAAGTGGTATGTTCCGAGCTGTCAGCGGAGAGATGGCGTGGAATGACATTAGTAGACGAATAAGTTTGAATGGCGTTTATAAAAGTAGGAATGATCACAATATGAAGATAAAGTTGGAATTCAAGAGGACAAACTGGGGCAAATATTCATTTATAGGAAGGGGAGTTAGGGATTGGAATACCTTACCAAGGGAGATGTTCAATAAATTTCCAATTTCTTTGAAATCATTTGGGAAAAGGCTAGGAAAACAACAAATAGGGAATCTGCCACCTGGGCGACTGCCCTAAATGCAGATCAGTATTGATTGATTGATTGAAGCTAGATTGTTTCCTTTTTACAATAGGGTCACTGATCTATTGTCTCTAAAGTTGAATGACATTCAAAGGAAGGAAGCTAGTGTTGTTCTCGAAAACTATTCTGATTTGTCCAGTACGGTTAGCCGATTGTTAACTGGGGCAGCCCCCCCCCCAAATCCGACCAACCCACTCTGGTAAACGTTGTCAGCGAGGACCATTCTCCCGCGGGGGAAGAAAGTACAAAACCTGTAGAAGCCCGACAAACTTCTGTTCCATTAGAAACTGAGTCCGTTCGTCGCACATCCATTCCACCCTTTGTCTTGAATAATGCACCTTCTGAATCTGCTTCTCCGCCACTTAGGCCACTTCCTACTACGTCACCCGGGTTCAGTAGTTTGCCTCATCCGTTAGCAATGCTGCTCAAGGGTATTTCTAAGTTTCCTGTTAATTCCACCAGTGCTGATATTGCTTTTCTAAGATTTTTCGTTGAGTTTCAGGATTATGCTCTTGTGTTTTCTCTTTCGCCATGTCAAATTCTGCAAATTATTTATCCCTATTCCGTTGGTGTTCTCTCAGACAAGATAGTCAGTGCAATTGCTGATCAATCATCCATAGAGGACTTCCATGCCCATCTGTTAGCAAATTTTATCCCCGCTCGAACTAGGTCATCGCTTATTCAAAAGTACTACTACCGAGTACAACGGTTGGATGAAAACTTGGCAGACTTCATCCAAGATATTAAATTCTATACCAAGGTGTTTTATCTTCACTTCCCTGAAGATCAGATTGTACAAGCCATTGTGGAAGGAATTTCACCGTCGTACAGGTCCTACTTGTGTTTTGCTTCGCGCCCGGAAACATTTGCCGAGTTAGAGGCTATGGCGGTCTCAGCGGAAGGAGTTAGATAAGCCGATAACTTGCGTGTCGCAAAAGAACCCCCTCCATCCTCTAGTAAATTTCGGCCTCCACCTCGCCGAAACTTCACTGCCCGTAAATGTTATGCTTGTGGGTCGCCTGACCTTCTTCGGAACAAGTGTCAATTAATTAAATCTAGTGGGACAAGGAATGGAGCAGTGTCATCCCAAGGCTGTTTTAAATGCGACGCGTTTTCTCATATTGCCATAAACTGCCCTAATACTAACAGCACTCCCTCCTGCTCAACTTCTGGTGCAACTTCCACCAATAACCATAAGTGACTAGTGGCTCCGGCTGAGTCGGCAGATTCATCTTTTCAAGCCTCAGCCCAGGTTAAATCCGACAAAAATTCAGGCAAAAGTCAGAACTGTTCTACATTACCATTTGAATGTCCCAAAGAATGTCTTAGGATTGCGGCGAACACCCCCGAAACCCGTTCCCTTCCTTAAAATTGAACTGAAAAATGCGCCTGTGACTGCTATTTTAGATTCAGGCAGTGTTTGTTCCATTATTTCTGCTGAATGGTATTCGAAATTGAAATCTGCTTGTAAACTTCCGGAGTTTTGTTCGTCTTCGGTTCAATGCGTTTCGACAAACTCCTCTCCATTAGAAATTTTAGGGTTTCTGTATGCCAAAATTCGTATATCTAAATTTACTTGGAAATTTAAACTGTTTGTGGCCAAGCACTTGTCTTGCCCCATTATATTGGGAGCTGATTTCGTGTCTCACACCGGTCTAGTGATCGACCTTCAGAGTAAGTCGTGCACTTTCAAATTTGATAGTAATTCCAAAATCCCTTTGTTAAAATGTAGTTCTGTATCATGTTCATCTATTTCGCCTACCCAGGGTGAGATGTTGTTAGATCTTAGACATCTACCTGAGGAGCAGGCTGAGAGTATTCGTAAGTTGTGTCAGTCGTTTCCAGAGGTTTTCTCGGATACTCTTGGTGTTACTGACCTTATTGAATACAAGGTTGAGGTGACGGATTCGATCCCGGTTAGATTCCCGCCTTACAGGCTATCTCCGCCTAAAATGAAGGCCTTGAAGGAGATCATTGACCAGATGTTAGAGGATGGTATTATTCGGCCCTCTAAGTCGGCGTATTCTTCGCCTACTTTTCTAGTTCCGAAACCCCAATGTGGCTTCAGGCCTGTGATTGATTATAGGGCTCTCAATCGGAAGGTGGTGTTACAATCTGTGCCCCTTCCAGAACTTCACTCTTGTTTTTCTTGGTTTCGTAAAGCTAAGTTCTTCACCATCTTAGATCTTAATCAGGCGTATAATCAGATACCGCTTGCAGAGGAATCTAAACACCTGACAGCTTTCGCCACAGATTGGAATTTGTATGAGTACAACCGCGTGCCTTTCGGGCTCCCCACAGGGGCAGCTGTGCTTACGAGACTGCTAGATAGGGTCTTCTCGGGCATTAAATTTGAATACTTGTATCATTATCTTGATGATGTCGTGTTTTCTGAGACCTTCGAAGAACATCTTGATCATCTGAAAGAGGTCCTTAATCGTCTTCGTAAGGCAGGGTTAACAGTTACGTTGTCCAAAGTCGCTTTTGCTGATCCTTCTATGTCATTTCTAGGGCATATTGTGTCGCCCGATGGTGTCGTTGTAGATCATTCTAGAACACAGGCCATCCGTGATTTCAAACCTCCCAAGGACATCAAAGGTATTGCCAGGTTCATTGGTATGGTGAATTTCTTCAGGAAATTTGTTCCAAATTTCGCCAATAGAGCGGCGCCCTTGAACTTACTTCGTAGGAAAGGCGTCAAATTTGAGTGGGGACCTTCTCAACAAGCCGCTTTTGAAGATCTCAAATTAGTCATTTGTAATGCCCCTGTCCTCGTTATGCCCGATTTCTCTAAGAAATTCATCGTCGAAACCGACGCGTCGTCGTCGGCGATAGCTGCAGTCCAAGAGACAGAACTAGGGAGGCGACCCATCGCCTATGCCTCTAGGACATTATCGGCCCAAGAATCCAAGTATTCCATCTACGAACTTGAAGGTTTGGCAGTTTTGTTTGCGCTAGAAAAGTTCCGCCTCTATCTGGAACATGTCCAGTTCGACTTGGAGACTGATAACCAAGCCTTAAGTTGGGTCTTAGGTAGGCCGCGTCGTACTGGTCGCATAGCTCGCTGGGCCACAAGAATTTCGGCCTTCCTATTTGATGTTAGGCATATAAGAGGTACTGAAAATGTTGTGGCAGACGGACTAAGCCGTATGTTTTCTAATGAGGTAGAAACCCCTGAACAGGTTGATAGTTCTTCACCTCCCGAGTCCATACTACCTGAGGTTAATGCCATTCTAACAGATGCTCCCATGCTCTTTAGGGATATTAAAAAATATCAACGTGAAGATCCGACGCTGGCTCCGATAATGGAAACCCTTTCTTCTGGGGAACACGTCGTCCCTTATGTACTGAGGAATGGTGTTTTATGTTGCGCGTCGGGGTATGAGAAGAAGATGTAAGTTGTGGTTCCAGGTGTTCTCGTGCCCATGATCTTCAAGTACTACCATGAGACCCCATTAGGGGGGGCATTTAGGCATCTTCAAAACCCGTGAAAAGATCCGTGAAATGTTCATCTGGAAGGGTATGGACGGAGAAATCCGTGAATTAGTAAAGGGTTGTAAATCTTGTTGGCTTAGTAAACCCACCATGTCCACTAAGCAAGGGCTCTTGTCTTCTCAGCAAGCGTCGCGCCCCATGGAACGTCTTTACATCGACTACGTAGGACCCTTCCTCCAGTCAAAGGGGTACGCTAACAAGTTCATCCTTGTGTGTGTAGATGGCTTCACAAGATTTTCTTGGTTATTTCCGACTAAGCTGGCTACCGTTCAGTCCACTATTTCTTGTTTAAATTCTATTTTTGCTTCTTTTGGTCCGTGTCAATATATTGTGTCTGATAATGCTAAAGCTTTCACATCCAATCTCTTTCGTAAATTCTGTTTTGATCTGTCCATATCTCATGTGACTACTTCTGCTTACTATCCTCAACCATCTCTAGCTGAACGGGTCAATCGTAATCTGAGGTCGGCTCTTATTGCCTATCATCATGAAGATCATTCTTGGTGGGACACGTCCCTGCATTGGTTAGCTTTTGCTTTGAATTCGGCGGTTCATGGATCTCATAAGTTTACTCCAGCTTCTTTGATGTTCAAGTTCGTACCCAACACGCCGCTCGCTAACCTTTGGTCTCTTAGTGATATTCTACCAGAGGCAATAAATCCAAATAATATTAGAGATCTTTGGAAGTAGGCCAAGGCCAATCTTAAAATTTCTCATGAAAAGGTTAGGGAAAGATATGATCGTGGACGGAGACCCACCAATCTGAAGGTTGGCGACCAGGTTATGGTGAAGAATTTTGTTCCCGCGGGCAAGCTTGCCCCCAAATTTCATGGGCCGTGCATCATTTTAGATTTCATTACCCCGGTGACGTTGTTACTAAGCAATCCAGCCACCGAGAGGATATTTAGAGTTCACCTGTCCCAGGTGAAACCTGTGTAAATTACTTGCTCATTGGATCTTTAAAATCTCGTAAGAACCCCAAAAGGTTATATTTTTCTCTAAATCCTAGGCCTTCTGCCCCTTATAGTTTTACATTTTGTATTTCTTATCTGCTCTGTAAAAATTTTGTGAAACCTTCTCTGAGGTTACTCTGCTGTCATCTCCATAAGGCCATTACCAAGCTCCCGTCTCCTGCTAAACCACACCAGTGTCATTAAAATAAAAGTAATGAAATAAAAGTTTCCACGCCGCTGGGCCCTCAGCCTCACCACAAAGACTGTACCCTAAAAACATTAATGTCCAACACAATTCTGCCGCCGAGATCTTACTGTTTCAGTTCCCCCGCAGCCGTGCGGCGCCGTGGGGTACGGGCCCACTCCACTCCAGTGAGGTCAGAGGACAACCTGTGTACGGCGCGCCGGAGCCCTCCTCCCGGCCAAGGTTGATGTGCGGCGCACCACCCGCAAGCTACTTGTGGACTGTAAACAAACTTCGCATCTGCGGCGTGCAGCACGACTACCCCTCTCAATAATGTTGTGGGATGGACAGTAGGCAATGGCATGATGATGAACGGAGTTAAAAGTCAGGTTGTGAGTTTCACAAATAGGAAAAGTCCTCTGAGTTTTAATTACGGCGTTGGGGGATCATTGTGTGTATATGTGTGTTAATATAAGGAAAGATCTACATTGCGGTAATCACATAAATAGGATTGTAAATAAAGGATGAATATCTCCGCAGATGGTTATGAGAGTGTTTAGGGGTTGTAGTAAGGATGTAAAGGAGAGGGCTTATAAGTCTCTGGTAAGACCCCAACTAGAGTGTGGTTCCAGTGTATGGGAACCTCACCAGGATTACCTGATTCAAGAACTGGAAAAATCCAAAGAAGAGCAACTCTATTTGTTCTGGGTGATTTCCGACAAAAGAGTAGCGTTACAAAAATATTGCAAAGTGTGGGCTGAGAGGACATGGGGGAAAGGAGACGAGCTGCTCAACTAAGTGGTATGTTCCGAGCTGTCAGCGGAGAGATGGCGTGGAATGTCAATTAATAGACGAATAAATTCGAGTGGCGTCTTTAAATGTAGGAAAGATCACAATGTGAAGATAAAGTAGGAATATATGAGGACAAATTGTGCCAAAAATTCATTCATAGGAAGGGGAGTTGGTGATTGGAATCACTTACCAAGCAAGATGTTCAATAAATTCCAATGCCATTGAAATCATTTAATAAAAGGCAAGGAAATCAACAGATAGGGAATCTGACACCTGGGCGACTGCCCTAAATGCAAATCAGTATTGATTGATTGATTGATTGATTGATTGATTAATTGATTGATTGATTGATTGATTGATTGATTGATTGATTGATTGATTGATTGATTGATTGATTGATTGATTGATTGATTGATTGATTGATTGATTGACTAAGGCTCAAAGAGATGTAATGCTGAAATAAAAACACAAAATTCTGTCCTGCGAGTTTTATTCTCGTTATACAGTAGGTTGTGAGTAGCAGGAGCAAAGTATGTTCTGAATGAGTGGGGGCTGAGTCAGCATTATCCCACGCTTTTTACTGAGTCAGCACTTTTTTCATGCAGGCAGGTGTATTGAATCCCACCTAACGTCGTCATGACGTCAAACCTTGCCTACGTGGGCAACCCTAGCCTCACAGGGTCTACATATGCGTGGTTATGACTTCACGATGAAGTCTTAGCCTAACCTTACACACTGCGGACGCTCACCTTACCCCCAAAGGAGAATCTTTTCAGTGAGGTTATTAACCGAATGTTTTGGGATTGGTGGGGAATGTCCTTTCCTGCGAGGTATGTTTTGACGTCAACTATCGGTGAAAGACCCCACATCAGTGAGCTTACCTGTACAAGTAAAATACTGACTCAGTAACAAGCGTGATAAAATGCTGACTCAACACGCCTTGTCTCTTAATATACGTCGCTCCTACTACTGTTTTCAATACCTATGTATTTTTTTAATTTCGTACTTATGTACATTCATTATCACTTGTTTCATTATTTAGTTTGTGTGAAATAGTCTCAAAGTACAGATTCTGTTCTGATTATCGTTATATTGCCACTGACAACTAAATGTCAAATATTGGAAGGAATTGGAATCGTCTTGTCCGTTACCTGGAGGACCATGCTAGTTGCTCGCTCGCTACTGGATTGTGAGCGACCTGAGATGGTGACATGAAAAGTCACGTTGTAACTTTCCCCAAGCTGAAAGATCCTCTCATTGTGGTGATAGTACTGGACCGTATCCTGTCACAAGCTCAGGATAAAGCGCAAGCTTATGTTCGAAAAATGGGGACACGAAAATCTCTGAATAAATACTTATACCAAGGAAGTATATTGGAGAAGTACTCATATATAGCTACTGAACGAAAACTCAAGTATACGGGTAAAATGGATTTATTTCACAAAAACATGAAAATCACTCATCTAATAAAACATGTAAATCGAATATACTGTAAATCAAAGTAAGTGCGACCAAAAAATCGGTCGTGAAAAGTGATCCGCACATGAACATTTTACACATTTAGAAATCATGTAAGGAAAATGCGGGTATCGAACCGAAATTGTATAAAGGAACATTATTACATTACAGTTTCATATCGTTACATAGATTTTTTGATATGATGTCTGCACCGTTAAATCCACAAGTCAATTGCCCGCAGGATCGATCTAAAACCGTGTAGTAGCATGGCATGTGATAATCGGAACTAGTATTTTGGTGTGACCAAATTATAAATACACATTCCTAAATTCGGATACAAAGAAATGCAATACTTGTTCAGGGCTGTCCCTAGTTTTCCCTGCCAAAATATCACTCATACTATTAATGAGTCCATACCGATTGGCAAATGAATTTGGACAGAGCCAACTTCCCTTTAATCAGCCAGCTTGCTGACATATTCCCTCAGTTAACGCTGGACAAATATCACAAAGAGACAACAACATACAAGACAAAAACACCACGAAGAAATCAAACACACAAATCAGCTGTAAGAAAGAATTGAACACACAAAAACATATATAAATAAAATAGAGTCGTCGGGATTCAACCTCGATATATACAGGATCTGACAGCCCATCTCTCTAAAAAGAGACAAGGTCGTTCTTCTTCCATATGGCCTGGACGGTTAGCTCGATATCAAGGAGTGTAAATAACCTGGGCAAGGATACAGTTCCAAGAAACCAATGATAGGGAGATTACACGGCACACAGCCGCAGCTCTAGGGGCATAACAGGCTGTCGGCTGAAGGCCGAATCTCTCCATTGGAACACGACAAAGATTCCCTCGCCCTCGCTAGGCGAAGCAAGTGCAAATTCAAGCAAACCTTAGGCTTGCACATTATCACAATTAATTTACGTGTCCACAATAAACATCACGGCTTAAACTGCCCTTTCTCATATACATTTAGCCCCATTTATAAAACATGGCATTTCAAGCCTTTCTCATATTCATTTCGCCCCATTAACATAACACGGCCTCTCAAGACTTTCACTTTACATATCGTCAGTTCATAACCCTCGCGTTCTCAACGGTGAAATGAAATATACCATATCATCTCGTCATAGCTGAAAGGTACATGCGGCATGCACAGAATGACATCCTATTCTACTGGCTGTGTCCAGTCTGTACAGCCTGCATAATAATTCAAATACTTTGCCCAACAACTCTATTTGAATATAATCACACACTGGAATAAAACACACTAAAAACAGAATTTGAAATATAAAACACACACCTAACTATCTAACCTATCATTCCCTCTTGTTTCCAACTGAATAAATTATATAAAAAGAACACAGGGCTAATGCATGCATCACAACCTCGAACGCATTTACTACTATTTCTAAAATTACCAAAGCAAGTGCCTACTGGCTGACATTCAATTAACATTTAAATTTCTCGGAAAACCCCATACTGCATTAGTTTGACTTCCACTATACGCCTGCTAAAACTAAAGAGTTAGTACTTAACTTTGCAGGCACTTCTCCATCGGTGACGAATTACAAGATCACCATTAGCCCATCACAATTGCGTAGATCATGAGCTGAATGGTCGTCCAGTCGACTCCTGATGCTGCTCATCCTGGAATCGTCTACAATAATAGTGGATATTAGGAGTTCTTCACCGCTTGGCGTGAACGTACACACGATTATGACCCTACTTGCATTGCGATTTGCTTCATCCAAATAAACTAGTCCCGATGTGCGCGCAACTGGATTAAGGGATCAGGCCCGGTCAAAATCTGTCCTTCTCAGCGGTAATTTATATATGCGGAGTGCACACGTTACTTCACGACTCGCGGACGCGTATTCAAGGTTAGTGCTCGTGAGCTGTTTTACAGTTACTGAGCGCTAGTCTATCAAGCTCATCATTTATTTTTATTTCGATAAATTACCAACTACGCCAGGTCGCACTTGGCGTCTCATTACAGTTAATAATCTCAGATAAAGGACACTATATCTGAATTTTGCAAGTCTCAAACTATAATAAATTTAGATGTCTCTGTGACGCACAAAACGTACCCGACGATCAACTGGCGACTAAAATAACACGACTGACAAATAAAGATTGAGTGAGTCACGAGTGAGAGCGCTTCCCCCTCTACAGGCAAGCCATGACGCCACTGCTGAGGTGGTTCCCCAACAAACATTCTCGTGAGCTATGCACGGCGCTCCAAGCTTCCTGCCTTTGTTCCTTGCGACTCGCAGATGTATCAAAATAAATTTTTCCACAGTATTATTATTAGTATATTGAGCCATATAGTGATATGGTTCAGTACCACATGGGGAATCACTGTAAGGACCTAGGTATTACTATAAAGAAATATCTCCATTCGGGTAATCACATTAATGAGGTTGTTAAGGAAGGTTGGAGATATCTTCACTCGGTTATGAGGGTATATAAAGACGTAAGGCGGAGGCTAAGGAATCAATTATAATATTTCCAGTGCATGGTACCTACATCAGGAATACTTGATAAGAGAATAAGGAGAGATCCAAAGGAAAGCAGCAGGATTTGTTAGAGTGATTTCAGAAGGAAAAAGAGTAGAGTTACGGAAATGTTGCAAACTTTGGGCTGGGAAGACTTGAAAATAAGGAGACAAGCTGCTCGACTAAGTGGTATGTTTCGAGCTCTCAGTGGTAGATGGCGTGGAATGACATTAGTGGACGTGTACACTATAAAGGTTGGGAAGGTCCTAATATGAAAGTAAAGTTGGAATTCAGGAGGATAAATTGCGGTAAATATTCATTTATATGACGAGGAATAGGAATGCGACCGAAGATATTCGACAAATTTCAAAATTCCTTTAAAATATTTAAGAAAATTCTGGACAGGGAAGCTGCAACGTGGGCAACAGTCCTGATGACATCAAAAGCAAATACGATCATGATCACGTGCAGACTGCGATAGCTGACACATTCTCAACAAGATACATTTGTGACCTCAGTTAAGTTGCTACCTTCAAAGAGCGGGGCTGACTAGGTTAGAGAGCAGGGAGCAGGGCCTTCAGAGGCTAGTTTGGTGCCCCCAAACCTGGCATATTTTGCCCCGTGGCATTTTAAGGTGCTCATACGCGTACGTCACCTTCATGCGGATAGATTTACTGGCACCCTGTGGGACGACATTCCGGTTACTTGGTGTCTCCCTAAATAACAAAAGTAGTTTGTGAGTTCTAAATTTATTATTTCATTACGCACTTTTGCGGAGCAGAGAGGGAAAAAAGAGTGAGCAGTGAATTTCTGAACAAGGAATAATCGGAATATAATTATAGGTAACGAAATCACATTTGAAATTTATTTATTTTCTTCCGCTATTTTGAACAAAATTAACAGTAATTGCCTCTCGGAAGGTACCCTCAGTTATTCACAAAAGAGGAGAGCCACTATAGAATTTACATAGATTAATCCAGAAAATTTACACATGAGGAGTTCGAAGGCTAATATTATTTACAGTATTATAATGTATTAAATAAAATTCTAATCCAGTACTTGAACACCCTCTTATCTATTTCAACCTCTATCGATTCTTTACAGACTAATCTGGTCCTGGCTTTGGCTGTACAGTTCGGGAGGTCCATCATGATCTTACTAAATTACTGGATTAGATTGGAGGAAGGGAAGGGTGGGGCGTTAGTACAAGAAACGTTTAGTTTTCAGAAAGTTATGACGAATGAAGGTTACTGGGTGAATAAGTGCAAAAAATGGTTACAAAAGATTGGATTGGGGGTATATGGAGAGGTTTGGGGGGATGGTAGGAATAAATGGGTATGGGAAAGGATAAAGGGAAGACTACTAGATATTGAAAGACAGAACTTAATAGGAGAATGTAGAGAGAGAGTCTCTTTATCACTATTAAAAAATTGGTGGAAGTAATAAACCCGAAAACGGAGTTTAAGGGTAGAAGGGATAAGAGAGGTTTGTATTAGTGGGTACTGGGTATTCCGAGGGGTTGTGCAGATAATGTGGTTCGTGCCGAGGGAGAAAGGGGGAAGGCATTCTGCTCAGATGAATGGATATCCGCCCTGAGCAGATGCGGGAAGGGTATCATGGTAACCATGATATCAGAGGAGGGGGCTGTAGTGTTAGGGGAAAGGGGGAGAGCACCTTGCCCTGTGGAAAGGTGATCCGCCCGGGGCCAAGGGAAAGCCTGAGAAAATTAGGTAAGAGTTGAGAAAAGGGGAGGTTGAGTAGGCTTGAGGGTAGTGTAAATTTAAGAAGTTGGTATATAGTTTAAGTTTATCGTGGATAGTTGAAATGAAGCTTAGGTGGAAGCAAAAAAATAAGGTGAGTTGACTGAGTGAACTAATGGACTTGGAATGGAGTACTGTCTGTTGGTGTGTAAATGAGGAGTGGAAAAAATGGATTGTTTAAGTGTATTTGTGTGAGGAGGGAGTATAAAGAAGGTGTATGTGATAGAATTGAGATAGATTAAGTGGAACTGTAGTTAAGGAGAATATGTTGGCAGTATGGAAATTATTAAAGTAGGTCATATGAAAAAAAAAGTTAAATGGTGTAGATGCCTTGATGGAGGGGTGTAAAATTGAGAGATTCTTGATGTTTATGTACTAAGTTTAATAGGATGGAAGAAATAGGATAAGTCTAACAGTTTGATGTAATTGAGGTGCTGCAGACTGAGAAGACGGAGTGAACTAATGGATTTGGAATGCAAACTGTTTGTTTGTGTGTAAGTGAAATGTAAAAAAAGAAAAGTTAAATTGTTCTAAGTGCGATGATGAGGGATGTAAAATGATTGTTAGTTGATGTTTAAGTCTTAAGCTTATTAAGGTGAGACGGTTTGATATGTGAAGTGTGGTGCGGTAGACTGAGAAGACTGAGTGAACTAATGGACTTCGAATGAAAACTGTTTGTCTGTGTGTGAGGTGTAAAAAAAGAGTTTTAATTGTTTTATCTGAGTTGATGAGGGATGTTAAATGGTTGTTAGCTGATGTTTAAGTTTTAAGTTTGATAAGGTGATATGTAGTGAGCGGGAGTAGTGCGTGAGAGGTGAGGGTGACGTATCAAGGGAAGAGGGATGGGTGGGGACTCGACCCCACTCCAAAGAAGTTAGACTTGAGCACGTCTGCACGGAAAGGAAAAGGAGAGGAAAGGTAGTGTGCTGACAATGGACAAGAGTATGTGTGACGTACATAGCGGAAGTGTGTAGCAGGCCACCTGTTGGGTCTGGTTTCAGCCAGGGTGGCTTGTAACACATGATAAGGGAAGAAACACAGTGTTTGTCAGCGAGGGTCGGTGAGATACGATACCAGTTCTCACGTGGCAAGACTGGTGGCTGCTGTAGACGGGTTGGTGGGCGTGTGTTCCATACCAGGGCTGATGCAGCGACCAGTCTCATTATTTTTTTTAGGTGGTAGTGAGGGGTTGGGCTTAGGGTAGTTAGTAGTGCGGTATCGTCCTGCATGTGTGCTGGCTATCCGCGTACGTGTGGGATGATACTGAGTAGATGTAAAGGTAGTAAATGTAGTTAAGTAATTTCAAGAGAGATGTACTTGCTATTATTGCTTGTTTTCCTTTGTTTCGCTCTGTCTGTCTTTATTGCCTGTAAGCCGATGGTGTACACTAGGGTGGGCAATAAAGATATGTATGTATGTATGTATGTATGTATGTATGTATGTATGTATGTATGTATGTATGTATGTATGTATGTATGTATGTATGTATGTATGTATGTATGTATGTATGTATGTATGTATGTATGTATGTATGTATTAAATAAAATTCGCTTTGAGTAGTGCAGCAAAAGTATTTGTCCCTCAGGTCCTAAAATTCTAGCAAGAGGGAGGTAATCCCTTCTAAAATGTATACAGTCATAGGAAATCCAAGCCTTAACTTCCGTAATGCGCAGGATTCTAACCCTGGGGTATCATTTTATATCAAAATATAATAATTATTTGCCCCTTGTGGTTTATGAATTTACTCCCTTGGAACATCATCACAGTATAAAACAGTGGTACATTGCTCTACAAATCCCCTACACAACTAGCTACTCTCGAAAAGAGAAATTATTTACTACTCGGCCAAAATGAAGAGAAAATAAGGTTCATTTTTACAAGGCTGAAAGCACCCAGCACTCCAAATTAATTTAAGAAGCAATTTCCCTAACTGGGCCTCGATCTTATGACACAGAGGCTAATCCCGTACTACCGCGTGACTAAGTATTTGAAATTTTAAAACAAAAAATAAATAAATTATTGAAAAAATTAGTCACCCAACACAAATTTAGAAGAAGGTTGAGGGTAACCACTAGTGCTTCCTTACATGTCAACTACTTCCCCAGGGGAAATGAAAATATGAGAATCTAAAGAAGGAAGGCACATTAGTTCTCAAAGGGGGAAGTCTTACATTTAATATGAGAACGGAGTCGGCGACCTAGCAGTTACTTACTAAAGGTAGAAATCTCCCCTAGCTTCACACGCAGTAGGTCACTTAATAAATCTGACTGCCATACCTTGCTTATTTATGACGTCATGATACCGAAACAACGCCTCCTTATCTCCCGGAGGAGATTTCCTTTCTCCTTAGTTCGTAAGGCCGGCAAATGCAGCAGTGTTCTGTTTACTGAGCTGTCTCGCCCGATCATTGCAGCACGTTGGAGTCCGAAAAGCTATAAAAAATCTTTAAAACTAGTAATTTCAGAAGACACCAAACAGATGTGAGATAAAAATGTAGACCAATAGCAGTTGTGTGACATACTTTCTACAGCGTACTGTATTTCTTACACTTTGCTTAAACGAAATAAGTAATTCACGAAAGAAGCAGAGATGTCTATTAACGAGTTTGTCACTTCTTCCCCTTTTCTCCAATTCTGCCTCAGTGTATCCGATAAACTGATCGAGATTTCGGTCAAAAATAACTTTGGGTTTAATCGCCAACTTATAAATTATCAGCTATCCTACCTTTTCCTCCACACATCTGATGTTGCGACATTCGTATTGAAGCCGCTGTTTGGAGAGCGATGTTATGCCCGTTTCGTCATTAGAAAATCCTATATATTTTTCCAGCATCTTGTGATGTGTTAGAGTTAGGCAGTACAAGGGTCTCAAATCTGTAGCCGATAGGTGCTTTCCTATGCCAGAGGACGCAAATTTTTGGCGTCGTTTCTCCGTATTTAACTTCTTCTTCCCGTACGATTTAATTTGTTCTAAGAGGAATAAAGCTCCTAAATGATCATTTCTACCATTATTTTCAATTTGGTTTACTTTTTGGTCAAGTTCAGATACCTTATATCATTTTTCTGATTTCATTACCGTATCCTACTTCTCAATATTAAGACTGTTTTCCGTAATGTGGCACTTGAAATCTCATCAATATATATTTAGATTTAACATAGATACTCGTAGCCTTTCCTTGGCATAGAAACGAGACTTGTAGGTACTTATTTTTTGTTTTGTGGGTGACATAGAATAGTTATATGCAGAAGATACGATACTTTCATCGTTATCTGAATCAGAAATTTTGCTAAATTTTGATAGCAATTCGTCTTTTCTAGGAACGGGAGCCTTCCTGCGTTTGACACTTTTCTGTTGTGAACAGGATATACACTAAAAGAAGAAGGAAATTCGTTGGGGAGAATTCGCTTGATTGATATGCTTACACAGAAATCTGATGTATTAAAATCCGAGCTACATACTCGTGCCTCGAAACAGCTTGCCTATATTTATATCTTAAATAGCACTCCGAGGGAAAATTATGGAACGTCATATTAATCTTGCTTTTTAGCGGTGTACGAAGTACCCAGAGGTACACAACAGTGCACCATGCTTTTCAACCTCATGGGCACGCGCCGACAGAAACAATACGCACAATAAATGGCATCAAGTCCACACAACATCACAATTACTCCGTACATCACAATGTTAAATTCCGCCAAGAGCCGAACAGAAACCTGACATCTAGCAGCCAAACCGTGAACACGGTTGGGCCGTCCCTTCAGCGGCAAATTAGTAGCCAAACATCTATCTGTGACAGTAAGCTTCACGCGCAGGCTCACTTTGACTGGTTACGTCATCTGGCCTCCACTCTCGGGCTTTCAGTGAACTCGACCCATCGTAATTGTTCGTTTCTATTAATGATTTCTTTGTTGTTATTTAAGCACTTGCTAAATAGTTTTCAGTTTTGTCAAATGTAATTGCCAGTTGTTATGTGTAGATAATTATGTTATAATTTATTTCAGTATTTTTTAGAACATTACAAGTAATATAATAACACTGTGCTTAACACGAACTATTCCAGTATCTTTCTCTGTACTAAATTATCTTTCGCCTCGCAAATAAAGTATTCGCAGTTCAGTTTTCGTATTTTCTCTCCACCCTGTGATTTTAGAATGATTTTATACGTATTTTATTTCTAAAAATACTCACAAATTTAAAAAAAACGTGACCAATCGCACGGGATGCTTTTTACCCTTGTTTTAGCGGATTGTTTGTGTTAAGTAGTATTAAAAACACCTAATATTATATGTATGTGTATGTTATTATTTTTAAATGTGTATTGGCAGGTGGAATGTTGGTAAAAAGCCCCTGAAGGAACGTCAACCTCTTCCACCATATTAGGGGTCACTACATTTTTTGAGGGGAAAGAGGCTTCCACACGCTTAAGCCATATAGAAATGTGGTACGGAGAAAACCATCACAGTCAGAAAATGCGATCAACTGTTTAGTATTTAAAAGCACCTAATGTATACTCCTAATTATTATTATGGTAGTAGATGTGTATACATATTTACATTATACAGGTACCACACAAAATACCTACACCTGGATTTTTTCTTGGTTGTTTTACATTACTAAAATCAGTCTTTCCAACAAACCTTAATTTTTTCACACTTACCTCTTTTGATTAGGAGTTCGTTTACACGTCTTGTAAGAACCCACTGTGGGTGGGGGCGGTAGAATAACACCCATGGTATCCCCTGCCTGTTGTAAGAAGCGACTAAAGGGCCCCAGGGGCTCTGAACTTTGGAGCATGTGTTGGCGACCGCGTTGCCCTTAGCTGAGTCCTGGCATTGCTTCCACTTATTTGTGCCAGGTTGCTCACTTTCATCTATACTATCCGACCTCTCTTGGTCAACTCTTGTTCTTTTCCGACCCCGACGCTATTAGGTTTGCGAGGGCTAGGGAGTCTTTCATATTCACGCCCTTCGTGGCCCTTGTCTTCCTTTGGCCGATACCTTCATTTTTCGAAGTGTCGGACTCCTTCCATTTTTCTCTCTTATTAGTGTTATATAGAGGATGGTTGCCTAGTTGTACTTGATCTTAAAACAATAATCACCACCACGTCTTGTAAGAATTCATGTGCCTATGCTTGTTTATGTTTTTGATCCTTATGAACTTTCTGGTTCTAACAAATTTAAAACAACAAAAACTTCAAGATGAGGATATTTTTTCTTTATTTTTCCTTTAAAAATCTGAAAATTCCTGGACATTTCTTAATGTAGTTTCCATGGAACGCACTAAACTCATTTTCCATTTTCTTATTCTTCATCTGTTTTCCCTCCAGGGTTGGTTTTCCCTTGGACTCAGCGAGGGATTTCACCTCTACCGCCACAAGGGCAGTGTCCTGGAACGTGATACTTTGGGTCGGAGGATACAACTGGGTAGAACGTCCAGTACCCCACCCTGGCGTCCTCACCTGCTATGCTGAACAGGGGTCTTGTGGGTGGGATGGGAAGATTGGAAGGGATAGATAAGGAAGAGGGAAGGAAGCGGCTGTGGCCGTAAATAAGATTGTTTTAAAATTGCATGTCTCTTAGCGTTATCCGAGAAAGAGCATGGGGAGCTCCCCGTACGTTGTTTCCAATGTAAAGTGTTTGTTATGGATTTGTGATATAACGGCAGGCTCACTTGCCTACTGCCATTCACAATCGAGTTGGGAAGTTTACATTATATTTGCAGACCCCATTGCCTACTATGCGGACAGGATCGATTTGGGGAGTTTTCGTTAAAATGGCAGCCCCCCTTTCCTACTTCCAGACAGATTACAGTTTTTATTATAATGGCAGGCAATTACCCTACTATCACTCGAAATTGAGTTGTGCAGTTATCATTATAATGCCAGGCCCATTTTCCTACTTCCAACCAGCTTACTGCCAGTCACACCAAGTTGGTGAGTTTCCATCAAAATAGTAGGCCACTATGCCTAATGCCAGTCACATTTTAGATGAGGGCATTTCTTTATAATGGCGGGCACCCTTGCCTACTGCCAAACACAATCGGGTAGGGAAGTTTTAAACAAAACTGCATGCTCACTTGCCTTCTGCAAGTCAAATGGAGAAGTGAACTATTCATTACAATTGTAGACCTTACTTACTAATGACAGTTACACAGGAGTTGGAGAAGGAACCCTTTCATACTGCCAGTCAAAGTCGGTGTGGGGAGTACTGATTACAATAGCAGACCCACCCTTTCTCGATCGCTACAAATCGACATCAGTGAATATATATAGATCGACATACAAAAGTATATGCGTGTTTACAATATTGAAGACCTTCATTTACAGATTAACTGCTACTAAACGTACGTCATATCGACAAAGGATTATACCATAAGACACGCCGGATTTAGTGGCCTAAATGGCTGGTCCTATGATATGTCATCTATTCTTGGGTCAGATTGAGTTAGAAACGTGGAACAGGGTAACGTTCTTGTAAGATTATCTCACATTACATTACTTTTCGTATAATTATGTGACAGCTACATACATAGCATTTGGCTCATATATGGCTACTGGGTGGGCCAATTTTCGTGAAGAGTTTGATGATTCTGTACTTCATATAAGTAATCGAAGGTATGAATTATGCATGTGAAAATTTCAAATTAACTTAACATCCATTAATAGAGAAAAATCAAACGTAAAAGGGATACAGATACGGCAAAAAGTCATAAGACCAAGGTTGTAGATCATTCCAAATTGAACGGAGATTGTGCAATCTGTTATGTGACAGGAATTTCCGAAGGTCTGCACCATCATTAAAATTGCCTGCATATTTCGATATTCTTCGGGGATAAAAAGTGAAAAATTTAATGATCTTGGATGTTTTCCGTTCGTTACAGGCTAAAACGTATAATTTTGTCAAATCTCAATTATCTTCTTTTCCTTCTGGCAGATTATGCCGCAAACTGGATTTTGGGCAAGGCGGGTAAAAATTAGGACTTTCAGGAAACTAAACCAAAAATTATGCAGATGGTCATTATTACCCCTTAAACGGAAAGCTGTACGAAAATTTCGCCAAAATAGTCAGTGTAGAGGCACACAGTCGTTACGATTGGATTTATATAGATAAGGAATCTGCTCCATGTAAAACACCTTTTTGGCTATGTCCGCTGGACTTAACCCGCAAAACTGACCATTCATGATATCTCCCTTATTAATCCTCCTGATGAAAAAATGCACATGAAAAAAGGTTTAGAGGTGGAATTCCATCACGTTTGGTCGATTTCCAGTCAGGTTGGTCTTGTTCTGTATGTTTTGTGGAAGAATAAAATCACCATTTCGGTTCCCTATAAACCGCCAGTCCATTCCGGAACATGAAATGTTATTTACTTCTAAAACCTACCTTTGGACAGGTGGATGCTAAATATAAATTTTGGTTGGAATGTCTTCAGTAGTTTTCAAGTTGTAAGGAATACGCTTTACACGCACCCGCTCGTGAGTTAAGTCCGATGGGACTTGTACAGAAAAACGGTCCGTTAATGATATCTCCGTTATTAATCCTCGTATCGAAATGTTGCACATGAGAAAAAAGGTTTAGAAATTAATTTCTACCAAGGCAGGTAGATTTAAATTAACTTTGGTTGTGTATAAATTGTGGAAGTGCAAAATCACTGTTTCGGTTTCGTATAAACCCCCAGTCAGTTCAGGGATTTAGAAACAATATTTGCCTTAAAACCTATCAAGGACAGGTGTATTCTAAATATGAGTCATGGTGGAATTACATCCAATAGTTTATAGCACTCGCGTACATACGGCGTAATTAAGGAAGAAAATAATACAGTTAAGAAAGTAGAAAGTAATAGAAAATGGATTATAACTGAGTACAGCCGGATAACGACAAATATGTGAATGCCAAGTTAATGTATTGGAAAATCAAATGCCCCTCAATAAATTATGCTAGTGTGAGTTATGGATATAATAAAGCGGTAACAGGGGAGAAAATCAGGTCCATTGATTCCTAGGTAAACAAATAAAAAGAAGATGACTAATGGTGTTATTACTTAATCTATTCGAAGGCGGTTATAACATCCAACGATATTCAGCCAATATCCCGCAGATAGGCCGATTGACGCCTCTCTTGCCTTCTACCCAAGGAACAACCACGAATTTAAAAGCATGATGCGGAAAATGGCAATACGTTACTTCCCTGCTGGCATGCAGTCAGAGACGTCGCCATGGTAACCTGTAGGTTCGTTGTCGGTCTGTCGGTCACTCAATGCAGAGCATGATACCAGCGGAAAATTGTAAATTTCTCCGTCATGTGAAGAGTAAGGTAAATTATGAACATAACGAAAGTTGTTTATAATGAAGAGACGTTTCACGTACGGTAAACGAAGTTTACAGAAAATCAATAGTATAAGAGAAAATGGAGGAAAACCAGATCTATCCAGCCGTTTCGACGTGATGGTGGAAAAACCATTCTGGTTTTCCTATAAACCACCGTCTATTTAAAGATTTTAAAATGATATGCATATCGAAACCTTCCCCGGGAGGAGTATACTCTAAATGTGAAGTTTGGTTGAGATCTATCCAGCCGTTTCGACGTGATGGTGGAAAAAACCATTCTGGTTTTCCTATAAACCCCCCGTGTATTCAAAGATTTTAAAATGAAGTGCATATCGAAACCTTCCCCTGGAGGAGTATACTCTAAATATGAAGTTTGGTTGAGATCTATAAAGCCGTTTCGACGTGATGGTGGAAAAACCATTCTGGTTTTCCTATAAACTCCACGTGTATTCAAAGATTTTAAAATTATATGCATATCGAAACCATCCCCGGGAGGAGTATACTCTAAATATGAAGTTTGGTTGAGATCTATCCAGCCGTTTCGACCTGATGGTGGAAAAACCATTCTGGTTTTCCTATAAACCCCCGTCTATTTAAAGATTTTAAAATGATATGCATATCGAAACCTTCCCCTGGAGGAGTATACTCTAAATATGAAGTTTGGTTGAGATCTATAAAGCCGTTTCGACCTGATGGTGGAAAAACCATTCTGGTATTCCTATAAACTCCACGTGTATTCAAAGATTTTAAAATGATATGCATATCGAAACCTTCCCCGGGAGGAGTATACTCTACATATGAAGTTTGGTTGAGATCTATCCAGCCGTTTCGACGTGATGGTGGAAAAACCATTCTGGTTTTCCTATAAACCCCCGTGTATTCAAAGATTTTAAAATGATATGCATATCGAAACCTTCCCCAAGAGGAGTATACTCTAAATATGAAGTTTGGTTGAGATCTATCCAGCCGTTTCGACGTGATGGTGGAAAAACCATTCTGGTTTTCCAAAAAAACGTGTATTCAAATATTTTAAAATGATATGCATATCGAAACCTTCTCCGGGAGGAGTATACTCTAAATATGAAGTTTGGTTGAGATCTATCCAGCCGTTTCGACGTGATGGTGGAAAACCATTCTGGTTTTCCAAAAAAACGTGTATTCAAATATTTTAAAATGATATGCATATCGAAACCTTCCCCGGGAGGAGTATACTCTAAATATGAAATTTGGTTGAGATCTATCCAGCTTTTTCGACGTGATGGTGGAAAAACCTTTCTGGTTTTCCTATAAACCCCCCGTGTATTCGAAGATTTTAAAATGATATGCATATAGAAACCTTCCCCGGGATGAGTATACTCTAAATATGAAGTTTGGTTGAGATCTATCCAGCCGTTTCGACGTGATGGTGGAAAAACCATTCTGGTTTTCGTATAAACCCCCCGTGTATTCAAACATTTTAAAATGATATGCATATCGACACCTTCCCCGGGAGGAGTATACTCTAAATATGAAGCTTGGTTGAGATCTATCCAGCCGTTTCGACGTGATGGTGGAAAAACCATTCTGGTTTTCCTATAAACCCCCCGTGTATTCAAAGATTTTAAAATGATATGCATTTCGAAACCTTCCCCGGGATGAGCATACTGTAAATATGAAATTTGGTTGATATCTATCCAGCCGTTTCGACGTGATGGTGGAAAACCATTCTGGTTTTCCTATAAACCCCCCGTGTATTCGAAGATTTTAAAATGATATGCATATCGAAACCTTCCCCAGGAGGAGTATACTCATAATATGAAGTTTGGTTGTGATCTATCCAGCCGTTTCGATGTGATGGTGGAAAAACCATTCTGGTTTTCGTATAAACCCCCGTGTATTCAAAGATTTTAAAATATGCATATCGAAACCTTCCCCGGGAGGAGTATACTCCAAATATGAAGTTTGGTTGAGATCAATCCAGCCGTTTCGACGTGATGGTGGAAAAACCATTCTGGTTTTCCTATAAACCCCCCGTGTATTCAAAGATTTTAAAATGATATGCATATCGAAACCTTCCCTGTGATGAGTGTACCTTAAATATGAAATTTGGTTGAGATCTATCCAGCCGTTTCGACGTGATGGTGGAAAAACCATACTGGCTTTCCTATAAACTCCCGTGTATTCAAAGATTTTAAAATGATATGCATATCGAAACCTTCCCCGGGAGGAGTATACTCTAAATATGAAGTTTGGTTGAGATCTATCCAGCCGTTTCGACGTGATGGTGGAAAAACCATTCTTGTTTTCCTATAAACCCCCCGTCTATTCAAAGATTTTAAAATGATATACATATCGAAACCTTCCCCGGGAGGAGTATACTCATAATATGAAGTTTGGTTGAGATCTATCCAGCCGTTTCGACGTAATGGTGAAAAAACCACTCTGGTTTTCCTATAAACCCCACGTGTATTCAAAGACTTTAAAATGATATGCATATCGAAACCTTCCCCGGGATGATTATACTCTAAATATGAAGTTTGGTTGAGATCTATCCGGCCGTTTCGACGTGATGGTGGAAAAACCATTCTGGTTTTCCTATAAACCCCCGTGTATTCGAAGATTTTAAAATGTTATGCATATCGAAACCTTCTCCGGGAGGAGTATACTCTAAATATGAAGTTTGGTTGAGATCTATCCAGCCGTTTCGACGTGATGGTGGAAAAAACATTCTGGTTCTCCTATAAACCCCCCCGTGTATTCAAAGATTTTTAAATGTTATGCATACCGAAACCTTCCCCGGGAGGAGTATACTCTAAATATGAAGTTTGGTTGAGATCTATCCAGCCGTTTCGACGTGATGGTGGAAAAACCATTCTGGTTTTCCTATAAACCCCCCGTGTATTCAAAGATTTTAAAATGATATGCATATCGAAACCTTTCCCGGGATGAGTATACTCTAAATATGAAGTTTGGTAGAGATCTATCCAGCCGTTTCGACGTGATGGTGGAACAAACAGACAAACAAACAGACACGAACAATTTTATTTACACTGACTGACAGAGCAAATGCAACACCAAGAAGGAGTGGTCAGAACTTTATGCCAATTGCAGGGTAGACTGACGTCACTGAGGTATGCTCACGATGTGAAATGCGCCGCTGTGCTGCGCACGTAGCGAACGATAAATGGGACACGGCGTTGGCGAATGGCCCACTTCGTACCGTGATTTCTCAGCCGACAGTCATTGCAGAACGTGTTGTCGTGTGCCACAGGACACGTGTATAGCTAAGAATGCCAGGCCGCCGTCAACGGAGGCATTTCCAGCAGACAGACGACTTTACGAGGGGTATGGTGATCGGGCTGAGAAGGGCAGGTTGGTCGCTTCGTCAAATCGCAGCCGATACCCATAGGGATGTGTCCACGGTACAGCGCCTGTGGCGAAGATGGTTGGCGCAGGGACATGTGGCACGTGCGAGGGGTCCAGGCGCAGCCCGAGTGACGTCAGCACGCGAGGATCGGCGCATCCGCCGCCAAGCGGTGGCAGCCCCGCACGCCACGTCAACCGCCATTCTTCAGCATGTGCAAGACACCCTGGCTGTTCCAATATCGACCAGAACAATTCCCCGTCGATTGGTTGAAGGAGGCCTGCACTCCCGGCGCCCGCTCAGAAGACTACCATTGACTCCACAGCACAGACGTGCACGCCTGGCATGGTGCCGGGCTAGAGCGACTTGGATGAGGGAATGGCGGAACGTCGTGTTCTCCGATGAGTCACGCTTCTGTTCTGTCAGTGATAGTCACCGCAGACGAGTGTGGCGTCAGCGTGGAGAAAGGTCAAATCCGGAAGTAACTGTGGAGCGCCCTACCGCTAGACAACGCGGCATCATGGTTTGGGGCGCTATTGCGTATGATTCCACGTCACCTCTAGTGCGTATTCAAGGCACGTTAAATGCCCACCGCTACGTGCAGCATGTGCTGCGGCCGGTGGCACTCCCGTACCTTCAGGGGCTGCCCAATGCTCTGTTTTAGCAGGATAATGACCGCCCACACACTGCTCGCATCTCCCAACAGGCTCTACGAGGTGTACAGATGCTTCCGTGGCCAGCGTACTCTCCGGATCTCTCACCAATCGAACACGTGTGGGATCTCATTGGACGCCGTTTGCAAACTCTGCCCCAGCCTCGTACGGACGACCAACTGTGGCAAATGGTTGACAGAGAATGGAGAACCATCCCTCAGGACACCATCCGCACTCTTATTGACTCTGTACCTCGACGTGTTTCTGCGTGCATCGCCGCTCGCGGTGGTCCTACATCCTACTGAGTCGATGCCTTGCGCATTGTGTAACCTGCATATCGGTTTGAAATAAACATCAATTATTCGTCCGTGCCGTCTCTGTTTTTTCCCCAACTTTCATCCCTTTCAAACCACTCCTCCTTGGTGTTGCATTGTCACTGTCAGTCAGTGTATATAGATAGATAGATTAATGCACTCATCCGTGGGTTTCATTAGGCACCCTCTTGAAATGGTTTCTAGCCAATTCCTAGGTGATGGACAAATGTTCACGGTTTGGATCCAGGAGAAATAGAAAACTGCCTTAGCCGTCGTTTGATTGTAACTTCGCTAGGAAGAGTGTAATTAATCACGTCTCTAACAAAACGCATTGCTTTATATGATATGGACCGTAAGGTGACCGCCTTAGCAATGTCCTCAGGTGACCAGGTCGAGCATCTGCCTTTTACTAAAGCTTGCTGTTGACTTTTAGAAAAAGCACCGTCAAAAATTTGAAGATTATTTTTTTAAATTTTATTATCTCGCCATTAGCTGCACTAAGACGACCCTGAAGATCCTTATTTTGCTGTTTCAATTCACAATTTTCTGGTATAATTAACTCAAATTCTGCAGTTATTTCGGCAATTTTCTCATCACAGAAACACTGAAGTTTACTTTTGTTATCTAATTCCTTTCTTAATATTGCATTATTAACACTTTCTGCTTCAATTGGCGCCTGCGATTCTGAAATTTGCCGTATCTCCTTAATACGATTTCGCTTTTGAGCCCTTATTTCAGGATCTTTACAGGACTGACTCGCTAAATCATTACCTACTACTCAGTGGCAAATTTAAATGTGGTACTGCTTCAGGCCTTACATTAGGTCTACCTGGAAGGTTTAACAACTCGCTCTTCAAGTCCCTTATGTAGTTCGAGAGCACACGCGTGCATTCTCAACAGTAAACCAGTCAGCCCATTTACAGGTATTAATGCACTTTAATTTAATGCCACTGTTCTATGGAAAACAATGCAATTTAATATCTAAGTCCTTCTGGTGTCAATCGTGGTTAGAGCAACCAGCGACAGCACAACACACCATCGCACACCACAGAAAAATTAAACCCTTACACTGTTACGAAGGTAATCACTAGACTAATGGAGCTCTGCTTGCTTTAGTGAACTTTAGGACCGCGTGACGTCAGGAGGCGTGGCTTTGCTAATGCGCACCCAACTGATGACCCCTACCGTCTAGTGTAGTAACCGTGATCTATACCATGTATGCACATTGTGCGAATTTCTCTCATTATTATTATTAGTAGCTATGTCCCGGCCTTGTACATTTCGAAGGCAACGGTACTGACACTAATTCTACCGTAAGATCCCCAAGACTCATCTCGTATATAGAGGTTTCGGTAGAACCTTTTAAACATTTAATATAAACTCTTATGACTGAATTAAATTAAATTCATATCATATGTTCTGAAAAATTTGCAGTTTATGTGACTTCAGATAGTTAAAATGAACTTTGGAAGATAAACAGTGTGAATAACATCTGAAAACAGACATTCTCCCTGACAAGTAACGACATCAGAACATTTTGTTATCTCATACATCTAGTCATGAAATGGAAAAGCTACTACGATTTCGTCAAGTTCATGGTATTTTCTAGAGATGGATGCACAGTCGTAGAATACATGGTTTAAAAAATTCACCGGGAGGCTTTACTCATGTCACAATTATTATTATCATTATTATTGTTGAAACACTCGAATTAAACTACCACGACGATCTCGTCTTCCTCCTGTAATTGTACATCTGTATTATCAGATTCGTATCATGGACGCAAGTTCACGAACGCCGTCCTGGCTGACGTAATTTGGCGATCCATGCCACTGTTAAAACCCTCGTGTCACATGAAACAGAAACTGAGACATAAGACAGGCTGCCTGGATGGCTCCAGTTTAGGTCTGCGAGAGGGTACTGGAGGCTTCTCTGCATTCAGCTACAGCTCACATAACCCATCAAATTCATTAGCAAACACCTTACATAATCCACCAATATTGTTTACCAAGCCAACAAACACCTTAGTCCACCAAACTTATTTTCAACATATATTTGCAACTTCTCACTTTCAGGCCTGTTCACGTTTCATCACCACACAAATTTAATATATTATTTATTGTTATGATTTCGCGACTCAGAATCAGAATTAGTCATTTCAGATGAGACAAACCAAAGGAAAATTTATCGATCATCCCTTTTCCTGGTGGCATGGAATGTTAATGACTACGGGGACCCTAGCTGACTCTATAACTGCTTCTACTTGTGTCAGGCTCAAAATTTCCTATTCGACCTCGCTTCATTAACTCTTGTTCCCTTCTGATCGTCACGGTATGACGTCTGCGCGGCCTATTCACTCCCTTCGTGTTCTTTGCCGACACTTTCATTATTTTGTGTGAGTGGTGTTAAGAGAGGGAGGTTTGTACTTGCCCTTATATCCACTACTGTCTCCGTCTTTGTACTCTGGAATGGGTGAGTTGTTATCACATGTACAATCGTTAAGAAAAAAGAGAATGCACTCACGATAATCTGTAGGTTCTTCGCGGCACTTCTGCGCATGCGGAAGTCCATCGACTACGGTTTGGCGGTGCGGCTAATGTTATTTCATCATTCTCAGCAAATCTAAATCCCTGTTAATACTGTACCGTACCCAGGGGTGAGAAACCTCCAGGACGATGCCTCCATTTCCTGATTAAACATCCGACTAACTCAGGTTGGGTAGAGATGTGGATAAATTGTCGTGGGTAAGACTAAATGTTGAAGTTTATAACTTATCTCTAAGTATTGTGACAGGAATACTGGAGGTTTGTCTCGAATGAGAAACACTAACATGGGGTAAGATGAGTTGTAACCGGAATCGTACTACAACACAAATAAAAATCAATTAATAAAACGTCAATGAAACTGGTATTAAAATGCAGTACTAAATCAGCAAAGCTTGAATGTGGAAAATAAGCATTGATTACGCAAATAAAATAAAATAATAAAGTAAAGATTCCAATTACAATATTTAATATCGATAAGTTTCGAAATTACTCTACATTATAGTCCAACGATCCTGTGCCCATGGAGTAACACCATTATGAGAATCACAATTATACGAATTGCTATTCAGGATAGTTGCCGCGATAATTGCATTAAAACGTGATTTAAGACGCAGTGGGACATGACGATATGAACTACGAAAAATACTAGTGGCATTTCCCTACGCTATATTTACACATCAGTTAAATTAACCCAGATATTTACATTGGATCAGGTGGGGAAAACTTACACACTACACTGACTCGATGTGAAACGCGGTTCACCAAAAGCTCTAGTAAGAACTGGATTAACCATAACCATTCACTCAGCACTTGGGCTGTTCCCCATTAATCAACAAGACAACAGATCAAAATTACAATGGAATCACATAAAAACACAATCCTGTAAGAGAAAAACAAATAATATAATTTAATAAACACATGGAAAACAATGGGCAACCATCGCGTTCGTCTTACTGCATTTGCGCGCCGGTTAGCGCCCCTCGTCAATCACATATTTCCTGCTCGGCAGTGGGCTGAAGAGAATGTTAAAACTCAAGACTACTCTTGGAAATTGGTCACTGTTTTGACAAGATTATATCACGGAAATTGATTCTCACTTCACGACTACAGTATAACCTTGGCTGATAACTGACCTGCATAGCGGGCTCATATCTCAACAACTGCTCGGAGATTCACATACACAATCGTACATCTATTATTCACTGGCCTAATATTTCCCTCACTGCAATTCTGATTCTCAATAATATTCCAGAATACAATCACAGGCCTATTCTCGCTTCACACAATTCTTATAACATTTCCGGGCATGCACTCAATTCTCATGTATATTCTGTAAACTCATCAGCCTTTCTCATTACAAATCAGGGTTCGATTCCATCTCTAATCATTGTTCAAAACAGTTTCCAACCCACATTAAAATAATCTATTCTAGTCAACGGTGCACGTACAGCTCCACACGTCTCACAGCTCCTGTAATACATGCAGCATGCGTCCTATCTGTCACTAATATCTCTAATACATGAAATTTAGTCTCGACGCTGCGAGTTTATAACTCGGGAGGTTGATGATTTTGGCAATCTAATCCTTCTAACTCTATCAAACAAGAATACAGGAATAACCTTAATCTAGATGACATGCACAATACACACAAATTAAATGAAAAATAAATCCTAACATTTCCCTCAATATCCCATCTAGCTAGTTATAAAGTAAAAGAAATAAAGAGAAAACCTGCGATCCCACCCGGTCCATATTTACAACATCAAAAATATAAAATAAACACATGCCGTCAGGCGAAAATTACACCAAAAAATCCCTAATCTAAGCCTCACTAGTATTAATCGTAATTCATAAAATATGCCATTTAATCATAATACATGCGTCTTATCTTGGCAACTCCCCGGACACCTGCAGCAGATCACATCCCCACATCTATGGGGGTCTACTCCATGTTCAGCAGGATTTCAACACTTGGAAACCATCTTCTTTCTTCTATAGGCGATGCCATCTTCTTGAGGATAGTTCCTGTACAACAGCAACACACAACATTCTGGTCAGTATTTCTTCACCGCTCTCCGTGCACGATGCACCGATCAAACCATTTGTCAGCCGTAGTTTAAGGCCAACGTGAATACAATGACACAAAACACACGTAATATTCACTGTACAATAAATGTTAAGTCATTAGCAGCGGCTCGAATTGTCTCTCGCGACACGCGACCGGCCCGAAAATACAATACGGATGAGCGTGTCTCACTCGATTACCAGTCTGCGTCTAATATTACGGCCTATTTCTTTAATACAAAAAAAACTTGCGACATGGTGCACTTGGCGACATGTAACTGCACCCAGTTTACGTAGCACTGTTCACAAGTAATAAATTCACTGTCTTTGGTCAGTGCGACCTTACTACGTTATACTTCTGCCCACGTGGCAGCAATTACGTGTCCCGCGCACACTGTAGTACTACACTGATGCTCACGCACAGATAAAGGAGAAATACGGAGCAATGTTCACTTCATGAAAACACACCCAGAAAGAAGGACACTCCCGACAAGTGGGCCGCTTAAGTAACATAGCCAACGCCGTTGTGCCTAGGGGATTTCCTGTATGTTCAAATGTTCCACCAATCAGAGTTCTTGTTACACACAATGACTTTGTGATTTACTAAATTTAATATCAGCTGCACTCGTGATAACCAAGTTACGGCTCAGACAATTGTTATAATTTATTCCTTACTATTTCTCGCTCTCAGATCTGTGGAAAACCCTCAAATAACAGAAATGACCTCCCTCTTTCACTGAACATATCACACACATACCAATGTTCGTCAACCTGAGATTTTAACTCTGCACGTCCAGTATTCATATTAGCCACATCCTCCCTTCCTAATTAGCTGAACACTCCTCGTGGCCAAAAGACTTCTACATGTGCCGGGATGTGCTAACTCTTGGTAAAGCTGAACGTTTCCCACGGTTGCAGGCAAGATTCGCGAATCATCTAGCGATATTACGTCTCCAGGACTTCCGGTCTCAACTATACTGTAATCTGCTACTCTTCTAATGCCTAACTGAAGTGCACGTTTATATTACTATTTGATATACCAAATATATGACTTAATATCTCATATGGGCCGTCAGGGTACAGTACTGTAAAATCTGCACAAACCCTGCGCTACCGGTGCAAGAAGACATCCCTGCACTCAATCTTCAAAGGCTGAAGTCTTTGCGTGATGCTGCTCACATTGCTCGCTGTGGAAGTTCGGAAAGATCACCGGGAATGCTCAGCTCAGAACGTGTTTTCCGGTGTCCAAATTGCTAGTGGATTTCATCTAGCGCGCAGGTAGTTGGTCACACTGAACGGAGTCCGGACGGGCCATGGAAGATGCAGGGACTCGCTGTACCCGCGAAACTGCATAACGTCACCGGAATGCTGCTATGATGCCCCACGGAAACCTATCACTCACATTGTCGGCAGTCGCGAGCTACGTGCCTACTCGGGTAGCTGGGCTGATTTCTTTCTACCATCAGAGGCAATGTTAGAGTAGATGGAAGGACTGGACACTCTGATGTGAAATATTAATGTTTTCTGGTTATTGTAGTACATTCAATTATATATATATATATACATTTTTTTGCCAAATGATAAATAATAAGACAATGGAGTGACGCAATGTAAGAATTCACACCGGCTCGTATTAATGTGGCAAATGATGAAATGCCCTTGTATGTAGTACGTAGCTTTTCCTCACTTTAGTCATCTAACTTTAGTAGTACGATGCACAGCACCCCACTTTGTACATGTGCTGTGTGGTGTAGGTTTATCGAAGCATCACGAGTTCGATTCCCATCCACGGCATGTACACTGGTCAAAGAACGGTTTTGTATGTTGCAAGATTTTGTATTTCCGAACATGCTCGGAAAATGATGTGGCAGTCTTTTTTATGTATGAACTTTGAAGCGCATTACATTTGCTTTCCTGGTACTTAGTAGAGATTCTGATCAGTTGAGAAATTGAGCTTATGAAATGCAGTTGAAAAGGAAGCGTTAAACACTGTTTTGCCGTGTAACTTACTACAGCAGCTCTGCCAAGGCACACGATTTCAGCATCAGATAGAGTTGGAATGGTGACCTTAATGCAAGACGGTCAAATGACACAGGCCGAAATAGCTCAAGTGGTGCGATGCAATGAAAATGGCGTTTCCAGACTGTGGCGGAATTTCCAACAGACACAATCCATTGCTGATTAGCCCAGGACAGGTCGACTGCGCAAAACAACCGCTGCTCAAGAAGATACTCTCGTATTTCCGCTTGGAGGCAACCTAGGAGCACAGAGCGCGCTTCGAGCGGCTACAGGAGTCAAACTGTTCCAAATCGACTCCACAATGTAGGACTACGTTCTCGAAGGTCATTGAGGGAACCAGGCCTCGAATATTGCCACAGACGTCAGCGTGTAGAATGGGCCCACACGTTACTCACGGGCGAGGTACGCATTTCGTTGCATTTAAGAGACAAAAGTATTCATGTCTGGAGGGCAAATGGTGAACGTTTAAATGAAGCTAATAGCAAGGTGGTGGTTCAGCACTTGTTTTGGGGAGGAAAAATGACGGGACGCCGCACACAGCTAGTCAACGTCCAGGGCAATATGACGTCACAAAACTACGAGGAAAACGTCCTTGAACCAATTGTTCGTGTATTTAGGGCTGAAATTGGAACAGATTCCACTTTAATGTGCTCAACAGTCCGTGAATAGTTCTTGAAAAGGCATGGCATTCAAAGGATGGTCTGACCACCATCGTCACGTGATTTGAATTGCGTGGTGAATGAGTAGAAATTACTGAAAGAAAGCAATTTCCAGTCGTCTCCAACTCCCTGCTGCCATAGAGGAATGGGACAATATTTCCAAAGATTTACTGGATACCGTGGTACTGAGCATGCCCCTCCGCTTCCAAGAATGTCGCAGAGCCCCTGAAGGGTACACACATGACTGATTATACAGCAAATTGAGTTCAATTGTGAATTAGGATTATGCGAATATTTCTACTTGGCTGTATGACGAAATATCCTTTTTTCACATTGGCTCATGTCTTATGTATAAGATAAAGTAGTTTTTTGTATGTTTGCACTGTACACTCTCATAGGATGAACAAGGTTCTATTATATTTGGTCCAGAAATACACAATCTTGAAATATGCAAAACTTTTTGACCAGTGTAATATTATTTGTACATTTTAAATATACGTTTCACTTTTCATCTCATATATGTAATTGGTAGTAAAATTACTTGTGGTTAATTATTCTGAATAATTCAAATCTCCTGTGTGTATTATGAAACATCACTGCCTTTTCATTCATTCTTTGTAATGCCGAAGGGAATGTCCTGTTACACGTGAACAGTCTGATATCCGCTGCGGTGGTATTGGTGGTGATGGTGATTATTGTTTTAAGAGAAAGTACAACTAGGGAACCGTCCTCTATTATAACACTAATCGGAGAGAAACAGTGGAAGGGGTCCGATTCTTCGTAAAATGAAGGTATCGGTCAAAGAAAGACAAGGGCCGGAAAAGAACAAGAGTTGACCAAGGGAGGTCGGATAGGATAGATGATAAAGGGGAACCTGGCGCAAGTAAGTGAAAGAAATGCCGGGACTCAGCTAAGGGCCCCGTGGTCGCCATCCCACGCTCCAAAGTTCAGAGCCCCTGGGCCCCTTTTAGTCGACTCTTACGACAGGCAGGGGATACCATGGGTGTTATTCTGCCGCCCCCACCCAGAGGGGTTGATATCCGCTGACCCCGTAAGGTGCTTACAACCGTCCCTTCAGTAATAGTGGAGCTAGTCAGCCGTTCTGATGCTAGCGAAGGCAGGTTCTTCAATAACATATGCGCTGATCGTACGGAATGAATTCCCGCTTTCACTACTGGGCAATGGACCAGGATTTTCCCCGAACATGCTCAAGAAGCAGGGAGACATTCTACAGGCCATGAGGCCATCCTGGAAGTGCCAGAGGAGAACCCCTTCCCATCACCTGTTTCACTGATGACTGTCTCTTTGAAGGGAGGCGCACGATATGGACAAGTAGAAGATGTCTTGTGTTTGTTATTTAAAGCTGAGTCATAAGTCAGTGGTTTACTTTGCCTGTAACGGAAAGTGCAGGCATTCTACATATGCTGAAATTTAGATGGTTGAGCACAGAATCTGAGTCTATATGATGGTGTTATTATTTATTTATTTATTTATTTATTTATTTATTTATTTATTTATTTATTTATTTATTTATTTATTTATTTATTTATTTATTTATTTATTTATTTATTTATTACATTAGATATAAGTGGCCATGACTATATCATTACATATATGAGAAGCTCTGTATTAGTACTTTTATAATTCTATTTTTTCTGAATTGATATAGATTTGATGCTGTTGTTATGAAACTTAAAAGTCATCTTTGTAATATACAGTTACTGGTGTCCTCAATTTTATAGTAGTTTTTTTGAAAAATATGAAAATTATGGCGCTGTGAAGGATTAGTGACAGTTGCTATGGTTATTATAAACAAGTCTTTTATGTTCTTTGAAGACTGAAGTTTCTTTATACGGTGAATATTTTAAAATTATTATATTTTATACACTTTATATGTATTTTATCTATATCACGAAGAACTTGGCATATTAACCTATTTGTTATTGTTCTGTATATTATCCAAAATTAACTTTATGTGGAATACATAACCTCTCCTGGCATTGAAAAGGACAGTGAAATGGACAAAGATTGGAAGAAGAAAAATACTTTTAGATGTACTACCTGGAATGTACAAGGTATCTCACACAAAGATGACCAGCTGGACGACATTCTCGCAAAAAAGACATTTTTAATTGCAGCAATTTCAGAAACAAAAAGAAAGCTTCAGGGATCAAAAAGACAGTAAATTATTTACAGTTTTACAGTGGGGTTGACAGAGATACTAGAGCACAGGCGGGTGTACAGCTCATGGTACACAAAAGATTAAGATCAACAATTGATAACTACACTTTTTGGAATGAAAGGATTATCCATTTAAGACTAAAACTATTCAGGGGTTATCTTACAGTTATAGGGGTATACGCTCCAGTGGAGGGCAATTCAAACGAAAGTGATGGGTTCTATAATGATCTGCAAAAGATAGTCAATATAATTAACAAACAAGATAATGCTACTATTACTGGGAGACTTCAGTGCTAGAGTTGGTAATGAGAAAATTCAGAATCACATCGGAATCCACGGAGAAACAACCCGTAATAACAATGGAACGAAATTAATAGATTTCACTGTCTTCAATCAGTTAAAGATTATGAACACAATGTTCCCACACAAGGACACCCACAAGTATACGTGGTCTGCACGAAATCAGAAATCGATTATAGATTATATAATTTGTAATGGTAAATTGGCAGATTTAGTCTTGGATACAAGAGTCTATCGAGGCCCTGAATTGGAAACTGATCACTATCTATTAGTAGCACCTATTCGTCTGAGGCCTAGATGGTATAAAAGAAACACACAAACAACACAAGAAATTAAAACTTCTTACAAGGTTAACCTAATAAGAGACCCCAGTATAAAATAGCTGTGCCAGAACAGACTTAATGAAGTTACACAGATGACACCAGTTAGTGACAACGTGCAAATGGAGTGGTCTAATTTGTGTTCAATTTTAAAGCAGTCTGCTTTTGATAGTTGGGGAGTTAAGAAAAAATGGAAGAGGAAAAATGGTTTAAGAATCTGGGATGAAGAGATTGGAAAGGTTATTTCAGACAAAAGAAATGCTTATAAATTTTTTTTGTCAACTGGCAAATTAGGAGATAAAATAGAGTATCACCACAAGAGAGCAATAGCAAGAAGGGAAGTGCGGTAAAAGCACAGAAAGAGTTGGGAAAACTTTGTTTCACAACTGGAGACTGATATAACAAGACCACAACCACAGACCTATAAAAAACTCAAGAAACTAAATAATGATGTAAAAGAAGACATACGCATAAATGCAATACCTCTAACGGAGTGGCTCATTTATTTTTGGAACCTTTGGAGAGGTTCAAATATTGAGCCATTTCTTCTGCCAACATCTCTTAACAAGTCTTCGGAAACCACTACACTCGAATGTAAAATGTAGCAAAGGCTTTTCAGTCTGTCAAACACATAGCAAATACAATGTAAATTAAAACAATAAAAGCATATCTGTAAAACACACACTAACATACAAAGAATGACATGTTTCGTTCTACAAGAACATCCTCAGATTCTATCAAATCACTTAAAATAAGCTTATGTATGTACAGTATTGTTTACGTAGCGTAAACTTGTCAATGATAGAGAGATAAGTGATAACATGAAACAGTAATGACAAAAAATAAATTATATACAATTATAATATAGTGAAAAACTTACGTATTTTTCTAGACTGCCGATGTTAAGTCTGTTGTCACCAAACACTATTCCAGGACTGTGGTCATGGAAAGTTTGTGGTGAGCCACGCTGTGCGTGGAGAGGGTAGGGCAGGACAGGACAGGGAGGGGCCTAGTAGATCGATGTGGATCTCTCCTATTGGATGATAAAATCGGGTAGACTATAGAGTGGAGAGGGGGGAGAGATGTAGGGCGGAGCGGCTGGAGCGCTGTGGAACTTTCCATCAACATTGGAGAGGGGAGAGAAGTTATTGACCTTTTCCATGCGAATGTACATTTATGTAATATGGATGAATGCAAATTAATAATTTTTAGTTGAATAAAGTAAGGGACGTTATTATTATTATTATTTACGATAGAAGCAATTTAAGGAGTAGGTGTTGTCAGATATTAAGCGAGTAGAGCAAATAGGGGGGAAATTATTTAAATGTGTATTATTATTATTTACGATAGAAGCAATTTAAGGAGTAGGTGTTGTTAGATATTACATAAAGGTACATTCGCATGGAAAAGGTCAATAACTTCTCTCCCCTCTCCAATGTTGATGGAAAGTTCCACAGCGCTCCAGCCGCTCCGCCCTACATCTCTCCCCCCTCTCCACTCTATAGTCTACCCGATTTTATCATCCAATAGGAGAGATCCACATCGATCTACTAGGCCCCTCCCTGTCCTGTCCTGCCCTCCCCTCTCCACGCACAGCGTGGCTCACCACAAACTTTCCATGACCACAGTCCTGGAATAGTGTTTGGTGACAACAGACTTAACATCGGCAGTCTAGATAAATACGTAAGTTTTTCACTATATTATAATTGTATATAATTTATTTTTTGTCATTACTGTTTCATGTTATCACTTATCTCTCTATCATTGACAAGTTTACGCTACGTAAACAATACTGTACATACATAAGCTTATTTTAAGTGATTTGATAGAATCTGAGGATGTTCTTGTAGAACGAAACATGTCATTCTTTGTATGTTAGTGTGTGTTTTACAGATATGCTTTTATTGTTTTAATTTACATTGTATTTGCTATGTGTTTGACAGACTGAAAAGCCTTTGCTACATTTAACTAAGTCAACACTGGAAAACATGGCTTCATTTTTAACAAATTACACTCGAAGAACTGGAGCTAATACTCAGAAAACTTATAAATTGAAAAGCATCTGGAGAAGATTCAATAAATGCAGAATTATTCAAGTATTCCAGTGACATCTTCAAGCAAAGATTTCTCAAATTCATCAATTTAATTTGGAATGGCAACAGACCACCAGAGAATTTGCAAAAAGCTATGGTTATTCCTCTTCATAAGAAGGGCAGTGTGAAAGATTGTGGAAATTACAGAGGGATATGTAAACTCCACTCAGGTTACAAAATTTACTCAAATATAGTCAGAGAAAAATTATTCAGGTATTATGAAAATGTGATTGTAAATGAACAACATGGATTTCTAAAGGGGCGCTCATGTGCTGATGTTTACTTTACCTTGAAAATCTTAGTCGAAAAACGCAGGGAATTTAACTTGGAAACTCACATAGCATTTGTTGATTTTAAGAAAGCCTTTGACCTAGTTAACAGGAACAGACTTCTTAATATCTTAGCAGAAGATAATGTCCCATAACAGTTAATAGATAACATATACAACATGTACAGTGACAACCTTATTGCAATAAAGTTAGGTAATCATCAGACTGAATGGAAACCGATCAGCAGAGGTGTGAGACAAGGTTGTGGACTTTCTCCTTTGTTGTTCATAATCTATATGGACAACATAATACAGGAATGGAGGCATGAAAGGCATGGATCAATCCCAGTCAGCAGATATCTCACACATCTAGATACCATACTCTTTGCTGATGATGTTGCATTGGTAGCATCATCAGAAGATGATCTTCAGTGGTCAGTATTTAATCTCCAGAAAGTCTCTTCAAAATTCGACATGATCATTTCACCACAAAAGAGCAAAATAATGGCCTTTAAGGGGAAGAACCCTGTCCCGAGTAAAATCTGTTTAGATAATAAAATTTTGGAAAGAGTCAACGAATTCAATTATCTGGGATACAATTCATCTTACCAAGGGGAAATTGATATCTCTGAAAAAATAACCAAATTTACCAGAAAAACAGGAATCATAAATCATATCATGAAGCCATCTCTTGTCCAAAAACACACTCGCTTACGTCTTTATAACACTTTAGCCAGACCAACCCTTTGCTACGGCAGTGAGGCATGGACGATAAGAACTCAAGACATTTCCAGAATTACAGCACGTGAAATGACATTCATGCGCAGAACAGCAGGCTATACGAAATGGGATCGTATAAGAAATGAATATGTGCTTAAGGGACTGAATGTGAAATCAGTAATCCATTACATCTATGATTAGCAAGAAAACTGGAAAGGTCATGTTCAAGGGATGGAATCTGGAAGACTACCAAAGGAGATCCTACGCTATCAACCAAGAGGACGTCCAATGAAGCGATGGAAAGAAAATGCAAGACCGTAACGGGCCATATGGCCCAGTACTTGGAAGGATGATGATGATGATTATTATTATGACATAACTTCTCCTGCCCAAAGGCCAACCTCACCTTCCCGAGATGAAAAAACCTGTTTCCATAGATGAGCCCTGTGGACAGAGTCACGGCGGTATAACCGTTACATCCATTATGGAGGAAATGCTGTGATTTCAGCTGAGAGGTGGCAGCCCCACTTCCTTCAGGCTAGCAACCCGTCGGAAGGACATTTTACTGCTTTCAAGTCTTGCAAAAAGTAAAATGCAAGACCGTAACGGGTCACATGGCCCAATACTTCGAAGGAAGATGATGATGATGATTATTTATTTATTTTTGATTATGGAGACGGATAGAAGAGCTCTGTTATATAAACTGGATCAAAAGGTAAAAAGTAGGTCGCAGAGATTAAACTAGAAGAAATATTCTTTGGTGATTCAGTACGCTGATCATTGCTATCCATTACAAGCAGCAAGTTTAGAGTGTTTTTAGAAAGATGTAAGGTACTTCAGGAAAACACCTGTAAATACACATGATGGTGGCGTGTTCATAACGATAAGCTAATAATGAATCATTATACCTCTCAATTCACTGCAAATCGTAATGTTAAGCTACTGGAGATATTTAGGTTAATCTGTTGATTTTCATATGTTTGCGTATTACACTATATTAGTCGTAATGGAATATTTTGTTATAATGTTTCTTAACTGTTGAGTGAATGCGTAACAATAGGTTTACAAGAGTCACTAACTTTATAGAATGCTCGCTGAAGGTTGCCAATAAGGGGGCTGCTTATACGAGGTCGTATAGTTGATCGGGAAGGACGTGGGTTCCATTCGCTTTAGGGAAGTCGGAAAACATAAGATATGGTCCTGAAGTTTACTCAGTCTACACCAAAAACGAGTACCAGGTTAATTCGTGTGGGTAAAGGTCGCTTGGCGTAGAGCTGAACCAGTCTACAACACCGGAAGTGATACCAGGCTATAATGAAGATTCTCGAATACTATGTCTGTAAAGTGTCCACTTGCCCCCAAATCCCGCGACATTTGGCACAACCGATTCTTTCCTACTCCTTACCCAACTTATTTCCTTATTGCTCATTGCATCACCATTAGCTCCTCAACTACGGTTAGCGTCAGGAAGGGCACTCGGCCGTAAACCATGTAATAATTTCACCTCATCTGATCTCATCTGCGTCCCCGTATCAGAAAACGAGGCAGTGTTATACAGGGTTATTCCAAAAGAAGGAACAGATTTCGAACATTTATTTCTTCCGAACTACAAAAGACAGGGACACGATTCCAACGTTCCTGGAAAGAGAAAGAGTTCAATTTTCACTTTTGTGGGGTTTCAATATGAGCACCATGTGTTGCACGACAAGTGGCTGATTTCTTGCCACACACGGACCAGGTGGCATGTCGCTAATTTTCAACAGTGTCATGCATAGGGGGGACAAACACACGGTCTTTTACGTAACCCGACAGGTAAAAATCACAAGGAGTGAGGTCTGGAGACCCGGTAGGCCACAAGCAATGAAGGTTATCTTCTGCTCCTCATCTTCCATTCCAACATCGTGGAATGGTGTCATTTAAATAACGTCGAACATGCTGAGCCGAACGAGGCGGGGTACCATCCTGCATGAAGATGAAGTCATCGGAATCATCATCGATTTGAGGAAATAAGATTTGAAGCATGCCTAGATAGGTTAGTCCTGTCGCAGTTTTCTCCATGAAGAAGAAAGGTCCATACACTTTCTTTACAGGTATGGCACAGAAGACGTTCGCCTCGGCAAATCTCTTTCATGTTCAATAACTGCCGTAGGATTTTCACTTACCCAAATTCTAACGTTATACCGGTTAACTTTACCGGAAAGGTGAAAAGTGCGTACATCTGAAAAAATTAATCATTCAGAATAATTGTCTTCTTCCATATCATCTAGCATGCTCTTACCTCTTGTTGTAGTCGTCTGGATGCAATTTCTGCAATAACTGCAGTTTGTACGCCTTCAGGTGCAGACGGTGTTTTAGAACTCGCCATAATGTTATTGAGGAATGTTAAGTTCCTTGCTACCTCGTGTTGTGGATTTCATTGGGCTCCTTTCGTGAACAGCACGAACATGCTCGACATTTTCATTCGATGTGCGTGGACGTCCCCTGCTTTTCCTTTTTTAGGTGCAACCATCTTCTACGAACTTTCAATGCCACTGGTAAATCCGCTTATGCCGAGGCGGTTATTTATTAAACTGATGGCGAAAAGCACGTTGAACTGCAATAATGGACACTAGTTTTGCTAATTGCAGGACACAAAATCCTTTTCCCTGTTGTTTCGCCATTTGCTTACACTCCAACTGACAAGCACCAGCGCGCTGCGCCAATGCGGCCGGCATTGGAACTTGAAACAGCGAAGCTTCTACGTGGAGTGTTCAAATTTGAAACCTTTGTCTGTCCAGGAACATTGGAATTGTCGTTCTGCCTTTTGTTGTTTGGAAGAAATGCATGTTTGAAATCTGTCCCTTCTCTTTGAATAACCCTGTATTTATACGTACATACATGCGTCATATGAGTAACAAGTACGGATTCTGATGTCAAGGTTCAGGATTGTGAGAACCCGCAGAAGGACCTGCTGTACTGATGAATGGGGTGAAGGGTCAGGTTGTAAGTTTCACCAAGAGGAAAAGTCCGTTCGGTCTGCAATCCTCTCTTCTGCCGAGGTTACGGATAGTGGAAGCCTTTACATTTCAGCCCTCCAATGGCCTGTACGAAGATGATATTCTTTTCTCTGTTTTAATGTTTACAACAAATAGTTTGATAAGCTCCTACAGAATGCAAAATACCTTGCACGATCTTACACTTCCCTCCCTTCTTCTCAATCGTCACATGGATGGAGCTGGCTTCATTTGCGTGAGTACCAACTCTAACTACTTCTGCTCAGTTATTGTTTCCTTCATAATTAATTCAAAAAGTTCATTAAACAATTTGACATTTCTGTGTTATACTCACACCTATCTTTCCAAATGACCTCTATCCTTTCCCGGTCGAATGTGTGCCCACAGTGGTCACTCCCAAGTATCATCAGGTCCTTTACTCGTCTCCGCCTTGTCGACTGTACACCACCATGTTGCTCTCTCCTTGGTTCCTCGACTGCTAGAGCTCTCTTAACACAGCGTTGCTCGAGCCGAATGGATGAACGCGGATGGTCGAGGGTGAGATCGTTCTTGATGAGGTTTTCTTTTGTAGACTATTTTTACTTTCTTATTTTTTGGAGAGGTTTATTTTTTATGATTCTATTCTTAAGGCGCAGATCGCTTTCATTTTTTCAATTTGTTTCACGTCGCACCGACACAGATTGGTCTTATGGCTCCGATGGGATAGGGGAGACCTAGCAGCCGTGCCCTTAATTAAGGTAAATCCCCAGCATTTGTCTGGTGTGAAAATGAAAACCACTGAAAACCATCTCAAGGGCTTCCGACAGTGGGGCTCGAACCCACTATCTCCCGGATGCGCGCCCCTAACTCGCCCGGTAGATCATTATATGAGGCTCTTGTGAGATCTAGACTCAAAGTTTCAGGAATTTCCTTCTTGAAAGCTTTTCTCCAGTTCACGATGATTCGTGAATTTATTCCACTTCTACTGGTATTGAAAATATTCTCAAAGAGAAGAGCACTAAGCAATTAATAAAAGCATCTGTAGCTCGTAACCAAATGAAATATTTCAGGTGCAGTTGCGTCATTTGCACGAAATTTTAATTTGCTTACGTGGGAAGATTTCATCACCCCAACCAGATAAAGCTCCAATAAGGGCTTTAATTTTTCCTACTGTAGATTGTATCAACCATGTCTCGTACACGCATGCACTTTACTCTAATTTTCTCATCCGTACATTCGTATGGTACTGTATTTCTTCAAGAATCGACACTGGGAAAAAGAGATTCCATACTTCAGTAAATGTCTCGGAATTCCAGGCTTTCCCTGTCAGTCGTGGAAGGTGAATTAGGATGCGCCCCCTTGGTCTACGTCTGCACAGATTTGGTACGTGGATTATCCACTGTGTTGTCTTGTCATGGTCAGTATAATAAGGCCCAAAACAAATGGCTATTCCTTCTTCTTCATCTTCTTCAGCATATTGTTCATATTGTGATCAGTATTTCCAACCTCATCTACCTTGGAGAATTATCAGAAGAACTGTCACAGTCCTGAAACATATTCTTTTCATGGTCCGATTCCTGTTCAAGCCAATTGGCCATTTGATATTCAACATTCACAATATAAAAAGTAAACAAGGCATAAACATGGAAAAATGATTAGAACTGGGTAATTAATCATAAGAGTTGTAAGAATTTTGGCAAGCTAAACGCCAAATACGAAAATAGGGAATCAAAATAAGTAAAAATGTGTAACACGGATGGTCTAGAGTTAGCGCTCCACTCACTGGCACGTAGCAGTGCACAGTTCAGTGGCACTGAAGTCACTGAAGGTGATTCAGTTAGGTAGTGACTGATCCCTCTCACTCCATCTATTCCCAGGAACAGCTACTCATAGCCACACCTGCGGCTTTCGGTCTTTGAGGGGTGAGCGTCGCGCTCATCCATCGACCAACGGCGGCTTCCTCTCGACCTTGTACGTGTCCGTGCCGCTGATCCAGTTTCTCACTGACAGAGGTCCTCGTATATGCTCATTGCACACTCGGTCCAAGAAGGTTGCAACTCGTGACCATCGCAGCATCCGCATAGCTTTGCTCATCAACACTCGGAGCCGTAAGACTTCCACAACACCCCACTCTACTCAACTCCACCAGAGGTGTCAACCTTCCTCCACTCTCCTCAACAGCAGGCTGCTTTCAGCCGGCCACTCTTGGCGACCGGAAGCTCACTAACAGACGGTCAACATCGTGTGCGCCACAAGTTCCAAGTTATTGTTTTAAAATGTCAGTTGCATTCATAGATGCTGAAAGGTTAAAAATACAAAATTGTCCCTGTGTATGGGATTTACAAAAGGCAGACTATTCAAATACAATTTTAAAACTTCAAATGTGGAATGAACTTTTCCAAGAAGTGGTTCAAAATTTTGTCGAACTGGACGATTGCAAATAGAGACAGGTTGGTAAGTACTATATTATTCTATGTGTTATATATGAACTATTCATTCAATATTGCAATAACGTAGGTCCTTGAAAAATAATTAATCAAGGTTTTTAGTAGTTTTTATTTCAAAATAATTGTTTCCAATCAAATGACATAATAAGATTTTCTTATTCGTGAGAACTACCAGTGTCTTTACAGAAGTTAGGTGTAGGTAGCAAGCCCGTACTGGTAGCTCACTAAATCAGTCGTTGAAACTATCAACATTGTGTGCGTCACAAGTTCGAACTTTTCGTCTCGAAATGTCACTTTCTCCTTGCTTCAAGGATTGACACCAATTCATCAAACGAATTGCCACTCATACGGAAGTAATGGATCACTCGTACGTTCGTCTAGAAGATGAGCTCCTCGTTGTAGGCGATATGAATTCAATGGATGGACCCAATGAACCCTAATAATCTCCTTTCACCTCAATCTCCCTTTTCACCAGGCGAGTTGGCCGTGCGGTTAGGGACGCGCGGCTGTGAGCTTGCATCGGGGAGATAGTGTGTTCGAATCCCACTGTCAGCAGCCCTGAAGGTGGTTTTCCGTGGTTTACCATTCTGACACCTGGCAAATGTACGTTAATTAAGGCCACGGCCGCTTCCTTCCAACTCCTAGGCCTAACCTGTCGTCCCCATAAGACCTATCTGTGTCGGTGCGACGTAAAGCAATTGGCAAAAAACAAAGTCTTCTTTTCGTAAAAATATAAATCCCAAGTATAACGTTGGCGTCCATGGCGCAAAGTCAAACTGTGACGCAAAGGATGTGGTGGGGACTAGATGTTGTCGGAAGTGGACAGTAAGGAAAAACAGACTGTCCGAGAAGTGGAGTGGCGTGGAAAACAAGTAAATCGTGTGAAAGGAGACTATGTGAGGATAGGTCTGAGCTTTATAGGCATCCTCCCGTCAGCAAACGCCAACGTTGCTGCGATGCTTGACGTCATTATCAATTGTAGGGGTAATAACCGAGAGGGCTATGAAGACGGAAACTGCATATTCAGGCAGCACAACTATTAGAATTTTCAGGACTACTTAAAGGCATGTTAGTGTGTTCGAAAATCTGGATATACTCAGGGTAAACTAGTGCTTGCCTGACTCCTGTGTCTGTTTAGAAAGTCCCTCAGTTGCTGGTGTACAGCACGTTGGTTACCACAATCTTTCACCGCACTTTGTTCCCTCTATCGACCCAACCTTCCGCTATCAGTTGAGCTGTATCTCCTTCACCTCGCTGCGGATAGGAGGCCCCACAAGCTACTGCTCGTATTGCGGTAACATTTCCGCTTATCTCTGTTCTTCCAGTAATGGTTATTCCAGGCTTGAAACGTTTCACACGCAGGGAACAAATGGGAGAGTTTATCAGCGTTACGGTAATGGTAAGTGGATCTACTGCTGAGGATCAGTGGAGATCTAACGTCTGTAGCACACCATCATCATCATCATATTCATCATTATAGACATCGTATGGTCTTATGTCGTGCCAAGAAAATGAGGTGAAACACTTGACGTTTCGCACAGGAGTTTGCTCCACGCGTCAGAAGAAACTGTCAACTGCTGACGAGGAAGCCCCTCTTCAGCTCTGTTCTATTCCATCCTCGTGTCTTTCGTTTCACTTTATTTTATTAATTTCCATTTATTTCTTCTACTACCTTCGTCTCTGATTCGTCTGATGTCTTCCCTGGTACTTCTCACGCACGCACGGTGTGATACAGCCAAAGACTTTAATATTATAGCATGGTCATTGGAGCACGGCCGACTTGATGCGTCGCTCTAGCTAGCTAAGGAGAGCAGCGACAGATCCTGTCGGCCGTGTTTGGAGCTTAATGTTGAGGTCAGCTCCCGCTTGGAGCGCTGCGCCACCTGCTGACGTACCACTACAGTTACAACGATAAAACATTCTTAAATTCAAACCTTCATTGTTATAAAGACATCTTCGTGAACAGTAGAGATTTTCTCTGAGGACGCCGAGCAAAATTCTCTGCGACACGTAAAGGATTTCACCTTGACGCGGCATAAGCCCGTATCAAGTCTACAAGCATCAATGTTAACATTATTATTAATAATATTATTATTTACTCACGAATCGTCCACTTACGATCACACTACAACTTTATGTCGTTCTTCTTGTATGGAGTTTCCTATGTGTCCAATACTCCTTCACGCGGCGTTCGTTCGTCTGCTTCCGTTGTTCCTCTCTCCAGCCTCTTCCGATCTTCTTAGTTCTTACTTTGTCTTGAAACCCTTGCAAATATTTCGCCGTGTTCCGAAATTGATTTCTGTCTAACATTTGGACCTCCCAGATGTACAAGTCATTATGCGCCAACCTTCAGTTTTTACGTCAATGAATGCAAACGTACTGGCGCAAGTTCGGTTGTGAAGAGAATGGAGCAGGACAGGTACAAATCACAATCAGTTTTAAGGTAAATGTTCAGTCATAACGGATTTCACGTGTCCCGTTCCTTGGTAGAATTGAGGCACTCTGTTCAGAGGGACCACATATTGATTGCTGGTCGGGTGTTATTTTTACTACGTCTAAATTACCTTGTTAAGTACACTACTCTTAATATACACGCAACACACCAACCCCTCAAAACTAAAATCAATCCGTGGTTTACTTTCCACTAAATGTTACAGTTATTAACCTGTTCGTTTACGTCTGACTCTTGCACTTGAACTCATGTTCTCCAGCACGGTCCCCCACTACTAACAATTTGCACGGCTCTGACGTACTCACTCGTCACGGACTGGCGATTGACGCCACTTATGACCGACTCAGTTCGCTCTTCATGTCTAGTCATTCCAGATCATTCTTTATGCCTTAACGATATGAAGGCGCTACAGTTATACGGCGGCATAACCATTATTGCCACGCACTCGGTCTTCAAGGTCACATTACATTCTCTAAGAAGGTAGGCTGTATAACTTCTTTGTTCCTTATTTAACATGTGTATTGCCCTCACCTTGGTGAGATTTGGAACGAACTCCCTAGGATAGTTCCTCGTTAAATCATGTCCATGAACGTTTTTATACCTACCCTTGTAGAATGCTGCACTTACTGGTATACAAACAACCAAGTTTTCTAGGACATGTTGGGTTATTGAGAGATGAGGAAGCTATATAACGCTGTTAACGGTTTATTTCGTTACCCCGAACCTGCATCCTTCTTTTCCTTACATGTGCCAACTCGCAAAACCAGGACTAATCCGCCCCTTCATATTCCGTATTCGCGCCTCTCTCTCGTTCAAAGAAGTTTATTTATCCGCATACCAACCCTCCTTAACTCTTTATCTTCTGACAGGAACTTGGACGTTTTTTTTCTTCGTATGCCTCTTTCTTCCTTAACTTAACCTAGTTCATTTTCTTCCTCTTCCTTTTTTCTCTTCTCATTGCTGTCTTCTCTTTTGTTCATAATGAAACATTCATTTATTTATTTATATTTTACTGTACTATACCATTCCTTATATGTTATACCTGTATTTATCTTACTGTGCCTAGCTAAAAGTTCTTCTCTTTGTTTTACGCTCAATCTTCAGTTTTTCAAGTCGTTTCTTCTGCCTTCATACTTTGTTCTTAATTGTTGTGTCTCTATTTTGTTAGTTTTTAATTTTTTCCTCAATTTTGTCTTTAGATGTTATTTCCTCTTGTTCTTCCACTTATTTTTTTTATGTTTGCCTTGCGCTACTCCGCTGTAAATATATTTTTCCTTTGCGGAACCCTGTAACTCGGCTTCTCGCGTTTTGGTTTCCCAAATAAATAAATAAATAAATAAATAAATAAATAAATAAATAAATAAATAAATAAATAAATAAATAAATAAATAAATAAATAAATAAATAAATAAATAAATAAATAAATAAATAAATAAATAAATAAATAAATAAATAAATAAATAAATAAATAAATAAATAAATAAATAAATAAAATAAATATTTGGGGATTCTGGAAGCACTGACCACGACCGACGGTTCAGACTTCACATGGTTAGTCTACATCAAGTATAAACAGGTACGTGTTGAAGGATTAGTGCCACGAGACTTTTTATATCGAGGGGCTGTAGCAATAGTCGTGTGTATCGTGATCAGCCTCTTTGAATTCCAATCGCATGTCGGGTTCTTCTCTCTTTTCCCATCTCCGCTCTCGTCTACGTCCATGTGGATTTACTGCTGTGAAACGCGTGGCGGAATTAAAACAAACATACTGTCGTTGTTGCAGGTGAATCGGTCATTCAGCCTCCCCCCACTCTCTGTACACTTTTAAAGCAATAATAAAAAATAAAGGAAAACAGTCGTCTTTAAATTTTCTCACACTACTTTACATCCCGCACTCGGTCTTCAAAGTCACACTATCATCTGTTATTCACCGAGAAAATTCAACAGTTTTAGCCCTTTAAGCAAGCAACTCAATGTTAAAAATATCCTAGGGATAAGAGATGCGAATTTTAGGTAAATCAAATATCATACAGTATCGGAATACATTCTTTATTTTTTCGTAAAAATTAGAATCCTTTTTCTAATCATCGTTATCCAGTCGATTAAATTAGGAATTTGCCCTTTTCTATCACTAGGAGCGCTAATGTGAGTCAAAGCAGAGTTTCACTTAAGCCCTTATAACTATATTCGGTGTGGAAATTTTTCAGGGTGTTGCGGGTATAGAACCAAGGAAGCCTTTACAGAAGAAATTACGTAAAGAAGTTAATTTGGCTAGGATTTTAATAAAAAAGAAAACGGGTAGGCTGATTTTTCAGAACCGCATTTTGGTCGGTTTCGATTACGATGCGGTCGTGAAAATTCAATATTCATTGTATATTTTTACTTTGAAAACTCTACCCAAGATTCACAGTTTGAACCTCTCCGGTCCGTTTAGCCTTTCAATTTACAGCACAATAGAGAAAATTGCTTAATTTTCAGTTTTTCGTCTGTCCCTACTTTGTCTGGTAAGAAATGTTTCAACATTGAAAAGGCGGAGATATGTTGTGCATTTCCTAGAGCAGGTGTGCCCGTCCTTGCTTAAGATCCGAGTGATGGAATAGCAGGTGTGCGCGTCCTTGCTTAAGATCCGAGTGATGGAATAGCAGGTGTGCGCGTCCTTGCTTAAGATCCGAGTGATGGAATAGCAGGTGTGCGCGTCCTTGCTTAAGATCCGAGTGATGGAATAGCAGGTGTGCCCGTCCTTGCTTAAGATCCGAGTGATGGAATAGCAGGTGTGTGCGTCCTTACGCTCCTTGCTTAAGATCCGAGTGATGGAATAGCAGGTGTGCCCGTCCTTGCTTAAGATCCGAGTGATGGAATAGCATGTGTGCACGTCCTTACGCTCCTTGCTTAAGATCCGAGTGATGGAATAGCAGGTGTGTGCGTCCTTGCTTAAGATCCGAGTGATGGAATAGCAGGTGTGCGCGTCCTTACGCTCCTTGCTTAAGATCCGAGTGATGGAATAGCATGTGTGCGCGTCCTTGCTTAAGATCCTAGTGATGGAATAGCATGTGTGGGCGTCCTTGCTTAAGATCCGAGTGATAGAATAGCAGGTGTGCGCGTCCTTAGGCTCCTTGTTTAAGTTCCGAGTGATGGAATAGCATGTGTGCGCGTCCTTACGCTCCTTGCTTAAGATACGAGTGATGGAATAGCAGGTGTGCGCGTCCTGGCTTAAGATACGAGTGATGGAATAGCAGGGTGCGCGTCCTTGCTTAAGATCCGAGTGATGGAATAGCAGGTGTGCGCGTCCTTGCTTAAGATCCGAGTGATGGAATAGCATGTGTGCGCGTCCTTACGCTCCTTGCTTAAGATACGAGTGATGGAATAGCAGGTGTGCGCGTCCTTGCTTAAGATCCGAGTGATGGAATAGCAGGTGTGCGCGTCCTTGCTTAAGATCCGAGTGATGGAATAGCAGGTGTGCGCGTCCTTGCTTAAGATCCGAGTGATGGAATAGCAGGTGTGCGCGTCCTTACGCTCCTTGCTTAAGATCCGAGTGATGGAATAGCATGTGTGCGCGTCCTTGCTTAAGATCCGAGTGATGGAATAGCATGTGTGCGCGTCCTTACGCTCCTTGCTTAAGATACGAGTGATGGAATAGCAGGTGTGCGCGTCCTTGCTTAAGATCCGAGTGATGGAATAGCATGTGTGCGCGTCCTTACGCTCCTTGCTTAAGATACGAGTGATGGAATAGCAGGTGTGCGCGTCCTTGCTTAAGATCTGAGTGATGGAGTAGCAGGTGTGCGCGCCCTTGCTTAAGATCTGAGTGATGGAGTAGCAGGTGTGCGCGTCCTTGCTTATGATCCGAGTGATGGAATAGCAGGTGTGCGCGTCCTTACGCTCCTTGCTTAAGATCCGAGTGATGGAATAGCAGGTGTGCACATTCTTACGCTCCTTGCTTAAGATCCGAGTGATGGAATAGCAACTGTGCACATCCTTACGCTCCTTGCTTAAGATCCGAGTGATGGAATAGCAGGTGTGCGCGTCCTTACGCTCCTTGCTTCAGATAGGAAACTTCGGACATAGTTTATACCTGAAATAAATCAGCCTTCAAATGGGTGACCCCTTAGCTGTGGTCTTCCCAAGTTAGAGCACTGGGACTTGCAGACTGAACGCTGAAATGTGAAGGGACGTATTACGCATTTCAAATCAAAGGTTCCTAGAGAGGAGATGACGCTTTCCTGGTTTACCAAATCCACTATGTCTGCTGTCGCAATGACGAATAGTAGTGGACTTAATGGGTCTCCCTGTAATACCCCGGTTGTTTGTTCCAAAATAATGGATTTGGTAATGCCATCATCTACTTCTATTGAATTGTTGAGCAGTAGGTTCCTAATCTGCGGTACGAGGTAGTTCATAATACCAATGATATTCTCCAATTTTTCTAACAGTATTGTTCTGCTTATGGTGTCAAAAGCTTTCGAGTAATCTCTAAAGATGGCATGCAATTTACTCCCTGGTTTCTTTAAGGCTTCTTCTATGTCAGTATGGAGACAGCGGATAGCTAAAGTCGTTGATTTTCCTTTTCTAAATCCTTATTTTCCACCAGTTTGATGAGACGTTTACCTACTAGTGAAGTTAAAGTCTTTAGTAGAGTACATTCTAGTGCTATTCCTCTATATGAGTTGGGATCTGCGGTGTCACCTTTGCCTTTATATAGCATTTTAATAGTAGATTTTCTCCAGTTGTCTAGTATCCTACCTTGCCGCAAGCATTCATTCATTAGGTGAGTGATGGATTCATCCAATTTTGGGAGAGCAGCTTTAAGATGTTCATTGAAAATGTGATCTGGGCCACATGCCTTGTTATCTTTGGATGCTGTAATATTTGATACAACCTCATTAATTGAAAATTCGTCAATTTCAGGGATTATTTGAAAAACTGGCACGAAATAATTAGTAGGTCGTGTGTCTCTCTCTTGAAGCACTGCACTTAAGTGCTTTTCCCAAACTTCCCAATTCCCCGCTTTTGGAATCTGTCCTTCAGTATCACCTGAACTCTGGCCTTGATCTTTATGCCGTTAGGTGTAACACGTTCCTGGAAATCTTCTCACAATGTGGCAGATGCTCAGGACGGCGGCTTTCCGTAGTCTAACGTAGGTATGATAATGCAGATTCAATGCGGCCAGAGAGTTGTGCAAGCTTTCCGGAATAACACTAGTAAATCATATTACTCCTGAAAGAGTGATGACTGTGAATCTGTCAAGTGTAAATAGGACTCATCTACTCATATAGTTCTCAGTCTAGCTAAAAACGGTCAGAGCGAACTCGATAAATTCCTCTTCACTAGAACTCTGGCATTACTTACAGAGACTTTTCCTGCCTAGCGATTTAGGAACTACACAAGCAGTGGATAAACTAGCCTTGTAACCACCAGCAACTCAACTACAAACTTTCGGAGCTCCATACTTTACCGTACGCAAACTACAGGCATATTTATGTTTAACTGAGTAGAGAAAACATAATATTAACAACGATTATCATTGAACCGTTTGGAAACCCGACCTAGTACAGTTTAGTACCATCGATGGTACCTACGTAAATTGTTTAGAGTAATGAAAACCAAGATTTTAATGGAAAATAACACAAATTTCCTTTAAGAATAAGGAAAGTGTTTTAGACCACGGGTAAGAAAATTGTACTGTTGGCAGTCTTGTGTAACATTTTCAATATGAACTGTACCGGGCGGTACACCTCCGCGCCGCTAATTCAAACATTGCGCCAGTTGAAACTTCTCTACTGGAGGAAGCTTGAACTTTAACTTCCACATTAATGCTAAGATTTCTCAGAAGATGTCATTACTATAAATTTTGAAGAGTTCTGAACTATGTCAGTTTTGATGTGTATTTGTTTGCTCTGTAGTAAGAAGTGTGAACATTCTCTTCTAGATGGCACCTCTTAAGAACTACAATTGTGCACCCTAGTGCGAAGTGAAGGAACATTTATTTTTGAAGAAATTTAGTGTTTAGAAGTTTGTCTTTTATTAAATTACTTTCAGCCATTGTTTAAGTTGGCAATGTTAATCCTTTCTTTCCGCCAGTTTTGAAATTGACCACTCGCAAATTTCTGTAATTAATTTTCCACCAATCCTGGTTTTCTTCTCCAGTTTTGGCCGTCCAATAAAAAGCTTGTGGGCGGGTGTTATCATTCATGAAAGGTCTCGAATGTTCCGCGAGGGTATATAAACTGCTGTTTTTCTGGTCTCGGTGCCACTTCAGTAACATCTTTCTTTGTGTGATAATGTACAGGAGGCGGGAAGCGCCTCTTTCTTCGGGCTGCAGTTCAACCATAAGGTAATGGCCGTTTTATAACTTATTTTCTTGCCAGCTCACCAGTTTAACCCTCGGGGCGGGTTCGAAACTTTCCTATGTAACCTATATTTAAAATGTAAAAGAAACTTGGTATAAACTCTGTTTCTTTAACTACAAATTGGGATAGAGAGTGCCTAACCCTCTCGAGCTCCCATTCATTTTGTTTTGAGGTGACTACGTTTTTATAACAGTTTCCCTTATACTCATAATGTCATAATATTTTTCAATCGTGTCACCTCCGTAGTATGGGATTAGCCCTTGCATAAGTGGCCTAGTGCCAAATAGGTTTTAAAGAAGTGTATTAGGAGTGCAGTTACGCCTCCTCCCAAGTTGGTATTTTGGGGGACATATAATTGTCCTGCTTCTTTATTGAGTAGGCCTCAGTAGGTTGGGTATTTTTACCCCTGTTTTCATGTGCTTGGAGGACAGCTTGAAGGTGGAGTTTGGTGTGGCCTTTGATAGGCTTGAACTTTGAGAGCGGGTTGCTCTTTCCGAAATTTGGTTTCTGTGTGCCTCGAGCAGGCTTTACTGAGTAATAGGAAGCGAGTGCTTCCGGACATGATTGGGGTTTTCTGCCCCTTTGTTAAACCTTGTGTATAAGTAAAGTTGGGCTAATTGCTCAAGAATTGTGTGTCTGGGTCTCGGAGCCCAAATCCTGTAACTACCGTAATTGTACATGCTTGATTTGTTGCTAGGCTACTGTGTACCTGTTATATTTGTTTTTTCTTGATCTTGAAAAGAAAATATAACCTTGTTAAATTTTAAATTAACTTTAATTTCGTAAGTTGAGACCTGATCACCCCAGCACCTTCTTTCACCTCTAACTACCACGGAGAACTCCGTAACAAGTGGTAGCAGAGCGTGGTTGAATGGGTCTCAAATTAGCCCCTTTTGACGGCTAAACGTTGCTTTGCTTTCGAACTCTAACAATTTTCTCTGTCGCTGGACTTTTCTTTTTCATTTTTCAAAGCTGTTAAATTTTGGTCAGCATGCCGGGCCCTCGCGATGTCCTCCATCTCAAATATTTGAGCAAGGAGGAGTCGATCTATGAATTAACAATTAGAAATGTGCAATCTGGAGGCACGGTTGCGGTAGACACCAATAAGCTTAGAGAGTCCCTTGATTTGCCCATTTCCATTCCCACTTTGGGAGAGAAAGAAATTGACGACTCCCTCTCTCCACGATCACTGACAATACTACTGAGCTGGCATCCGTGATTACCTTTTTTTGAAGAAAATGACCCTTTTGATAATCAAATTAAACGTGTGCAAGCCAGGTTATTTCATTTTCTAATAGAGTTAACGATCTGTTGTCTCTGAAGTTGAATGGCATTCAAAGGAGGGAAGCTAGTGATTTTCTAGAAAATCTTTCAGAATTGTCCAGTAAGGTTACCCTATTATTAACTGGGGAAGTCCCTCCCAAAACCGACCAACCTGCTACGGTAAACGTAGTTCAAGAGGAAGAGTCTTCCAAAGGAGAAGGAAATAAGAAAGCTGTTGGAGCTCAACAAATCTCTGCCCCATTAGACAACGAATCCGAGCGTCGTACCTCGTTGAACAATGCACGTTCTGAATTAGCTTCTTCGCCACTTAAACCTTTACCTAATATGTCACCTGGGTTCAGCAGTTTGCCTCATCCATTAGCAATGTTGCTCAGAGGTATTTCTAAGTTTTCGGTTAACTCTACCAGTGACGTAATTTCATTCTTAAGGTTTTTGGTTGAGTTTCAGGACCATGCCCTCGTTTTTTCTCTTTCTCCGTGTCAACTTTTGCTGATAATTTACCCCTATTCCATTGGTGTCCTCACGGACAAAATTGTAAGAGCCATTGCCGAACAATAATCCACTGAAGACTTCCACGCCCACTTGCTAGCTAACTTCATTCCGGCTAGGGCAAGGTACTCACTAATTCAGAATTACTATTATCGTGTACAGCGGTTGGATGAAAACTTGGCAGATTTCATCCAAGATATTAAGTTCTATACTAGGGTATTTGCTCTTCATTTTCCTGAAGACCAGATTGTTCAGGCTATAGTGGAAGGTATTTCTCCATCATACAGGTCATATTTGTGTTTTGCGTCCCGTCCTCAAACGTTTGCTGAATTAGAGGCTATGGCCGTCTCAGCGGAAGGAGTTAGATACGCCGATATCTTGCGTGTTGCGAAAGAACCCCCTCCGTCCTCTAGTAGTTTTCGGCCCCCACGTCGCCGACCCATCACACTCCGTAAATGTTACGCTTGTGGGTCGCCCGACCATCTTCGGAACAAGTGCCCATCAATCAAGTCTAGTGGGACAAGGAATGGAGCAGGGTCATCTCGAGGCTGTTTTAAATGTGGCGCGTTTTCCCATATCGCCAAGAATTGCCCAAATTCTAATAGCACCCCCTCCTGCTCGACTTCTGGTGCAACTTCCACCAATGCCAATAATAATAAGTGACTAGTGGCGTCGGCTGAGTCGGCGAACCCTTCTCCTCGAGGCTCAGCCCTAAGCAAACATACCAAAATTTCCGGGAAAACTCAGGCTTAAAATTTAGCTTTTGAAGGCCCTAAGGAATGTCTTAGGATTGCGGCGGATCCCCCCGCACCTGTACCTTTTCTTAAAATTGAGATGAATAATGAGCATATAACTGCTCTTTTAAATTCAGGCAGTGTTTGTTCCATTATTTCGGCTGAATGGTATTCGAAATTGAAATCTGTTTGTAAATTTCCTGACTATTGTTCGTCTTCGGTTCAATACGTTTCGGCTAATTCTTCTCCATTAGAAATTTTAGGCTCCTTAAAAGCCAAAATTCGTATTTCTAAATTTACTTGGAAAGTTAGATTGTTTGTGGCAAAGCACTTGTCCTACCCCATTATATTGGGAGCAGATTTCATGTCCCACAATGGTCTAGTGCTCGATCTTCAAAGTAAGTCGTGCAAATTCAAATTTGCTTCGAATTGTAAAATCCACTTATTGAAATGTAATTCTGTATCATGTTCATCTATTTCGCCTACCCAGGATGAGATGTTGTTAGATCTTAGACATCTACCTGAGGAGCAGGCTGATAGTATTCGTAAGCTGTGTCAGTCGTTTCCACAGGTGTTCTCGGATACTCTCGGTGTTACTGACCTTATTGAATACAAAATTGAGGTCACGGATTCGATTCCTGTCCGTTTTCCACCTTATAGGCTATCTTCACCTAAAATGAAGGCGCTGAAAGAAATCATTGGTCAGATGCTGAAGGACGGTATTATTCGGCCCTCTAAGTCGGCGTATTCTTCGCCTATTTTTCTAGTCCCGAAACCCCAGGGGGGCTTCAGGCCTTTGATTGATTATAGGGCTCTCAATCGGAAGCTGGTGTTACAATCTGTGCCCCTTCCAGACCTTCACTCTTGTTTTTCATGGTTTCGGAAGGCTACGTTCTTTACCATATTGGATCTGAATCAGGCCTATAATCAAATTCCTCTGGCTGAACAATGTAAACATCTTACAGCGTTTGCCACGGATTGGAATTTGTATGAATACAACCGCGTGCCTTTCGGACTCCCCACGGGAGCAGCTGTACTTACGAGACTGCTAGATAGGGTCTTCTCCGACATCAAATTTGAGTACTTGTACCACTATCTGGATGATGTCGTCGTATTTTCGGAGACCTTCGAAGAACACCTAGACCATCTGCGAGAAGTTCTCAGTCGCCTCCGTAAGGCTGGGTTAACTGTGAAGTTGTCCAAGGTTGCCTTCGCTAAGCCCTCCATGTCATTCCTAGAGCATATTGTGTCGCCTGATGGTGTTGCTGTCGATCACTCTAGAACACAGGCCATCCGTGATTTCAAGCCTTCCAAGGACATCAAAGGTATTGCCAGATTCATTGGTATGGTGAATGTCTTCAGGAAATTTATTTCAAATTTCGCCAATAGAGCGGCGCCCTTGAACTTACTCCGTAGGAAAGGCGTCAAATTTGAGAGGGGACCTTCTCAACAAGCCGCTTTTGAAGATCTTAAATTAGCTCTGTGTAATGCTCCTGTACTGGCTACGCCCGATTTCTCCCAAAAATTCATCGTCCAAATCGACGCGTCTTCGTCGGCGGTAGCTGCAGTCCTTCTTCAAGAGACTGAACTAGGGAGGCGACCCATCGCCTATGCCTCTAGGACTCTATCGGCTCAAGAAGCCAAGTATTCCATCTATGAGCTCGTAGGTTTGGCAGTCTTATTTGCCTTAGAAAAGTTCCGTCTCTATCTGGAACATGTCCGATTCGACTTGGAGACTGATAATCAAGCCTTTATCTGGGTCTTAGGTAGGCCGCGTCGTACTGGTCGTATAGCCCGGTGGGCCATCCGAATTTCTGCCTTCCAATTTGACGTTAGGCACATCAGAAGTACTGAAAATGTTGTTGCAGACGGACTTAGCCGTATGTTTTCCAATGAAGTCGAGACCCACGAACTGGTCGATAGTTCATCACCTCCCGTCTCCATACGACCTGAGGTTAATGCCATTTTAACTGATGCTCCCATGCTCTTTAGGGATCTTGAGAAATATCAACGAGAAGATCCGGTGCTGGCTCCTATTATGGAAACCCTTTCTTCTGGGGAACATGTTGTCCCTTATGTCTTGAGGAATGGTGTACTAAGTTGCCCGTCGAGGCATGATAAGAAGATGAAGGTAGTGGTTCCAGCTGTTCTTGTGGCTATGATCTTCAAGTACTATCATGAGACCCCATTAGGGGGGCATTTAGGCATCTTCAAAACCCGGGAGAAGATTCGTGAAATGTTTATCTGGAAGGGTATGGACGGTGAAATTCGTGAACTAGTTAAAGCTTGTAAATCGTGTTTGCTTAGTAAACCAACCATGTCCACCAAGGTAGGCCTTTTGTCTTCTCATCAAGCGTTGCGCCCCATGGAACGTCTCTACATCGATTACGTAGGACCCTTTCCCCAGTCAAAGGGGAATGCCAATAAGTTCATCCTTGTATGTGTAGATGGTTTTACAAGATTTTCTTGGTTATTTCCAACTAAGCTGGCTACCGCCATTTCCATTTTCGCTTCTTTTGTTCCGTGTCAATATATTGTGTCTGATAATGCTAAAGATTTCACCTCTCGAAGACTAAATTGATGTTAGTAGGTAAGAAATCCAACATAATTGAATGTCAGATTGATGATACAAAGCTAGAACAGGTCGATAATTTCAAGTATTTAGGTTGTGTGTTTTCCCAGGATGGTAATATAGTGAGATTGAATCAAGGTGTAGTAAAGGTAATGCAGTGAGCTCGCAGTTGCGATCAGCAGTATTCTGTAAGAAGGAAGTCAGCTCCCAGACGAAACTATCTTTACATCGGACTGTTTTCAGACCAACTTTGCTTTATGGGAGCGAAAGCTGGGTGTACTCAGGATATCTTATTCATAAGTTAGAAGTAACAGACATGAAAGTAGCAAGAATGATTGCTGGTACAAACAGGTGGGAACAATGGCAGGAGGGAACTCGGAATGAGGAGATAAAGGCTAATTTAGGAATGAACTCGATGGATGAAGCTGTACGCGTAAACCGGCTTCGGTGGTGGGGTCATGTGAGGCGAATTGAGGAGGATAGGTTACCTAGGAGAATAATGGACTCTGTTATGGAGGGTAAGGGAAGTTGAGGGAGACCAAGACGACGATGGTTAGACTCTGTTTCTAACGATTTAAAGGTAAGAGGTATAGAACTAAATGAGGCCACAACACTAGTTTCAAATCGAGGATTGTGGCGACGTTTAGTAAATTCTCAGAGGCTTGCAGACTGAACGCTGAAAGGCATAACAGTCTATAATGATAATGTATGTATGTATGTATGTATGTTTCACCTCCAATCTCTTTCGTAAATTCTGTTTTGATCTGTCCATATCTCATGTGACAACTTCTGCTTATCATCCTCAACCATCTCTGGCTGAACGGGTAAATCGTAACCTGAGGTCCGCGTTGATTGCCTATCATCATGAAGATCATTCTAGGTGGGACACGTCCCTACATTGGTTAGCTTTTGCCTTGAATTCGGCAGTTCACGAATCCCATAAGTTTACTCCAGCTTCTTTGATGTTCAAGTTTGTTCCAAACACGCCACTCTCTAACCTGTGGTCTCTGAGTGACATTCTACCTGAGACAATATATCAGGATAATATTAAAGATCTTTGGAAGAAGGCTAAAGCCAATCTTAAAGTGTCTCATGAAAAGGTTAGGGAAAGATATGTTCGTGGACGGAGACCCACCAAATTGAAGGTAGGTGACCAGGTGGTGGTCAAAAATTTTGTTCCCGCGGGCAAGCTTGCCCCCAGATTTCATGGGCCGTGCATAATCCTTAGTAGTATAATAAGCGGGTTCGGCGGCCGGATCCGCCTCAGGGCTCCCAGGGGCCCCTCCGCCTCCGCCTCACGGGAGGCCCTCCCGGAGGCCTCCTCCGCCTCCGCCTCCCGAGGGGCCTTCCCAGATTCCTCCTCCGCCTCCCGCGGGAAATTTGTATTGGTAAACAAAGCCACGTGCTTTTTGACAGCTGTCATCGGAACAACGCATCGCTAACCTCACTGCTGCCATCTTCACGGGCCTAAACCTCAGTAGTACCAACTTAACCTAACTAGCGCGAGGTAAACAAATCCACGTGCTTTCTGACAGCCACGTGCTTTTTGACAGACAACAACGCATTGCTAACTTCAGTGCTGCCATCTTGACGGGCCTAAACCTCAGTAGTACCAACTTAACCTCACATGCGCGAGATAAACAAAGCCACGTGCTTTTTGACAGCTGTCATCCTCCATCTTTAAACTACAGAGCACCGTGCTGCCCTCTTTATCGCAGTAGCTGTAAATTCGTCACCTGTCATCGGCAGTGCTGCCATCTTGGCGGGCCTAAACCTTAGTGCTACCAACTTAATCTCACTAGCGCGAGATAAACAAATCTACGTGCTTTTTGACAGCTGACATCCGCCATCTTTTATCAACAGAGCACAGTGCTGCCCTCTTTAGCTACTTACCTTTGAAATGTGGTGGCGGATAATTTGAAAAATGCTTTTTGACAGCAGCCATCTTGCATCGCAAACCTCAGTGCTGCCCTCTTTAGCTAGATACCTTGGAAATGTGGTGGCAGACAATTCCACGTGACAGCAGCCATCTTTGAGCACCGTGCTGCCCTCTTTGTGGTGGTGGGTAATTTTTACGTCACAGCTGTCATCCGCCATCTTGCATCGCAAACCTCAGTGCTGCACTCTTTAGCTAGATACCTTTGAAATGTACTGGCGGCAATTTCAAAAATTCTTTATGCTCTTGTTTTGAAACAAAGCCACGTGCTTTTTTGACAGCTGTCATCCGCCATCTTTAATCAACAGAGCACCGTGCTGCCATCATGCGGGCACTTTCGTCAGCTGTCATCTGCCATCTTTAAACCACAGAACACCGTGCTGCCCTCTTGCGTCAGCTGACATCCGCCATCTTCAAACTACAGAGCACCGTGCCGCATTCTTGCGAGCAATTTCGTCAGCTGTCATCCACCATCATTAAACTACAGAGCACCATGCCGCATTCTTGCGAGCAATTTCGTCAGCTGTCATCCACATCATTAAACTACAGAGCACCGTACCGCACTCTTGCGGGTAATTCCGTCAGCTGTCATCCGCCATCTTTAATCAAGAGAGCGCAGTGCCGCACTCTATGTGGTGGTGACAAATTCCACATTCGCCATCTTTAATCTACAGAGCGCCGCGCTGCACTCTGTGGTGGCGGATAACTTGAAAAGCTGCCAAGAGAGCATCGTGTTGGCATCTTTATTCTTTGACATGTGGTGGCGGCAAATTCCACATCCGCCATCTGAGAGCACCGTGCTGCGCTCTTGATCGTAGTAGCGGACAATTTAAAAAGAACATGTCAAGGAATACCTTTGTTCTAAAAGAAAGCATGACTACAGTTCTGAACGGCTTGCGTAAGATAGCGATTGTTATAACCTCCTTTTCTCTGCTCTGTTAAGGCAAAGCTTTATCGAACATACAACGCGATCTTACACATAAGACAGCATGCATATCGCGTACCTGCAAGTTTAGACTTGAACACATAATACTGCTTCTAGTTCGACGTTGTTGAACACTGCATTGCATGACTAGAATCGAGCACTGTTTAGAAAGAAAAAAATTATCTTCTCAACATACTTACTAAGCTGCTCTTCCTCCTCTATCAAGCTACATCTCTATCGAACGTGCATTGCAAAAGCAAGAGTGTGCAAGTTTAGACTTGAACACATACTACCGTTTATAGTTCGATGTTGTTGAACACTGCATTGCAATCAAACACTGTTTAGAAAAAGAAAAACAATCTCTTCTCAACATGAGATAGACAATAACATACTTACGAATCTGCTCATCACCTTCTTTCTTGCTTTTCTTCTTTGAGTAATAAACGAAACTCTATCTTGCAAATAAGGAGCGGGAGGAAGGTAATACCTAACCTAAAATAAAAGAATATGCCAATTCTACATTATTTGTTTACATCTTGTATGTACAAGTTTTATCTGGAATCATTTTACCCTAGCGATGTTTGCGTACTTCTCCCATTCTCGACATAATTCTCGTATGTACAAGTTTAAACTTGCCGTACTACGCTCTCAGCGTACCTCTCCCTATCTTTATACAATATGTACAGTGAATTGTGATGTAAGACAGCTTAACGTATATATTACAAAGTACACACCTCTAGCATAATGTTTACACACATCTGCTTTATGTAAAGTTGTACCTATCAATACTACTATGCCCCCAGGCTAGAGTGTTGGTAGAATTTGGGATGACAAACCGTTTGCAATCAACATTATTAAGGGCTACCTTACTAATTAAATGAGTGTACAACTCGTGCTTCTTGCTTCTAATGACAGACATTTGCTTATGCAAAACAGGAGGATTACTTTTAATGCAATTGTTATAGTTTTCGAAACTTAGCTGATTCTGAACGACATTCTTTTTAACCCCTTCAATCTCTTTATTTGTAGTTCATTTAAGAGTTTTATGCAATATGACTTGGATTTAGTACCTACAAATGAATCGATAATATTCCCAGCACATTCATCTTTCATGTTACCTAGAACCTTTTTGTTCACTAGCGGTAGATGATATTGATAATTTGCAGGATAGTTACTTGTATCAAACCTACCCAAGTCTGGCTTTATATCATTGTAATAGTCATCAGTTTTGATTTGATAAATAAACGAATCGGTATCTGTGTAGAGCAAGTGCGCCTTACGCGCGTACTTCTTCATCATATAATCGTAATGGAATTCATACATGAGTGTTTTAGCCATTTCAAGTACTGCAAAGCCGACGTAGGTAGGTTTGTCATACTTAACCTTAACACGATTCATCTGTATAATAACTAAGTTCTCATGTATGATGGTGCAGCTGTGGAAATTTGGTTTACTTATTAAATAGTTAGCACCATACCTTTTCTTAATATTTTCCCAGTTTGTAATCAATTTTACATCAACGCGTTTGTCAACATTTTCCATAGTCTTACCAAACACACTGTTATTCATGAGCTTGTAGAAATCTTTTTCAAACTCGTTAACCGCATTCGTTCTTAAATTATTGTTCAGATCGATATATGGCTTTAGCCACGGTGACTGATTAAATTCTAGTACGCGATGAATTTTGGATAACTTCAAACCATGCTGCAAACACTGTTTTATATTTCGGTAATGAATGATATACTTAGATTTATCGCACAAATTAGCAATTAGCATTTTCGTCGTTGATGCAATGTACGGGGACTTCACATTTTCAGGGCAGAACGGTAAGTCATTATGAGAAGTGTGTAACTCTTTAGGATACTGTAAGTCAACTTCGAGGAAATAGCCTTTATCAGCTTTATCGCCTAGGGTGTGCAGCTGTAAAGCATCAATTTCGCTCTGCGTTAGCCAGCGGAAACCACTCACCGGTAGATGCTGACTCATTGCCCACCCATACTGATTATTAGCATCGAGATAAACAATATACTGAGATTCCTGACTAGAATCGAAACTCGGAATGTACTTATTATTGACCTTAGAATACCGCCCACTGCACTGACTTAGACCGCCTCGAATTGATGATTTTATGAAGTGCACCATATCGATATCGGTTAGTAGTTCCAAATTCACCTGCGTGTATTTTAACATCGCGTCCCAACTTAACCCAGGCGCAGTAAAATACTGACATGGGTCAAGGCTGTAGGTTTTCTTGCAAACACAACGAAAATTTTCAAAAACATCAGCTAACAAAAGTACATCCGTCTTTAAACATAAATCGGAGTATTCACCTAGCGTTTGAATGTGGAACTGCTCCCAGATATGTTGTGCATGTAAACAGTCATCATCACTAATATATGCTGAATTCAGCGAGCTGTAAAAGGATTGTTTCGATGGTAAAGCACGTACTTCGAGGCGTTCTAAGCAGTCAAGATATTCATAACAAAAAACACCCTTACGCCGAAGTAAATTAAACTGCGCTTCTTCGGGAAAAACGCGTCGAATTTCCGTAAATTGTTCAGACTGTAAATGACTAGAAATTTTATCGAGGCTACTCGCCATAAAGCGAAACGAGTCAAGGAATCTCAGTTTTATAGAATGCTCAGCATCTACTTTTACAGACTTTGCAAACGCAATGTACCGCTCTTTATTCTGAGGGATTATATCTACTTTTTCATCTGAAGCTCCAAATTGTGAAATGATGAAATGAGAGTCGTAACCAGATAAGTTATGAAAAATTACAGGGATAAATTTAGAAACTCTATACTTAAGATTACAGCTATAATGAGCGGCACATCTGTAGAAACCAGTTAAATGATCATGATCAAAAACTTTAGGGTCATTTTCGGAAAATTCCCCATCACAAATGCTACACTTTGTAGCACGTTCATGATCATTTAAATGAATTTCGGTGAGTGGCTTCATAGGAATATTACTATTCAGAATACGACCGAGACGAACTGCATCACTTTCAAGTCTTTCTAAAAATACTTTAGCAGCATCATGTCCTCGATACAGCTCTAACTTGTTAAGCGTACTATCGTAACTACACTTGATGTAATACGCGAAGCTATACGGGACATGCATGTGCGTAGTATTAGTGAAAGAGTTGTCAGGATTCGGTGAGCATGTGTTGCATGGCGTGAGGATGGCTTGAAAGTCTGCATAAATCACGAACGGTACCCACATCTGCTTGTGAAAATTTGTAAATTTTAAAACATTATTACCTGTAGTAGGTATCTCTGTACGTACATGATTGCAGTCATTCTTGGAATGCTTCGTTAACTGATCTTCAGTTTTAAAATACTGGAAGCATCCATCACATAACCACTTTTTACCATCATGTTTTGACAACTGACTGCCAACAAGTCTACTCAGATTTTTTATCCAGCAAAAGTGGCTATTTTCACTGTTTTCGATATAGAGTAAGTTAACATGAGTACCCTTCTTATGACATGTATAATATAGAGGACCTACTACAAACTTTTTCTCTACACCATACACATTAATGCTAATGTTATTTAGTTCCTCAAAGCGCTTAATATCTTTTAACTGCATAGGAAATTCTATACTATCGAAATTTAGTTGCGTTGAATAGTGTGGATACGATGATGGTGGTGGTGGTGATTATTGTTTTAAGAGGAAGTACAACTAGGCAACCATCCTCTATATAACACTAATCAGAGGGAAAAATGGAAGGGATCCGATACTTCGAAAAATGAAGATATCTGCCAAAGGAAGACAAGGGCCACGAAGGGCGTGAAAATGAAAGACTCCCTAGCCCTCGCAAACCTAATAGCGTCGGGGTGGGAAAAGAACAAGAGTTGACCAAGGGAGGTTGGATAGGATAGATGAAAGTGAGGAGCCTGACACAAGTAAGTGGAAGCAATGCCAGGACTCAGCTGAGGGCCCCGTGGTCGCCAACCCACGCTCCAAAGATCAGAGCCCCTGGGGCTGGATACGATGATGTTCTCTTAGCTACGTCTGATTTAGCAGGATTTAAAGCCGACATCACCGCCCATGCAAAACATGCCTCGTCATTGTTTTGGATGTTTACAACAGCTTCTTTTCGCTAAATCCATGTCGGCAGCTCGATGTACGATGAACCTCGCATGGGATTGTACTTATTGATGTTAACTTCTAGATACATTATTTCAACTAAAGCCCACCCTGATTCCTTTTCCTGAAATTCCTCGCTCTTAGTTGAAATAATGTTAGAGACATCCCTAAGTACATCACCAAAATTAGTCGACTCACTTATGATAAAATTCTTCGTATTAAATGATTTAATGTCCGTTATTTCGGATTCATCCGTGCTTTTAATGTACAAGGCGAAAAGTTCAAAATTGACTTTAAATAAATTATGATTGGACAAAGATTTAGCAAGAAGCTGTTGTACATCCGGTTGAACACAATTTAAAAAGTTTGAAGTGCTCTGAAACTTTTGACTGGTGCGAATTCTGTAACTAGAAATCCTACTTTTAAATGCTGTATTAATTTCCTCGATGTTTGCGTTACTACCACTTCTACACGCATTATTTTTATGCTCATTACTCCGTAAGTGTCCCTGAAAATGTGAAGATGGTACATCAGTGTTACAGTGCTCGCAGTGAATAGTTTGAAGTTCATGATTTTTTCTAGGATTTTTACTACTAGTACTTTCTACAGCTACATCCGTTTTTTTACGCTTTTCTCCTATTACCTGAGGGCAAGTAGATAACTGATGCGCTTCTACTAAGTGAGCCTCGTATCGCTCTACGTTAGCGAAATACACACCACAAACTTCACATAAAGCAGATGTTATGCTATGGTGTTTTGATTTTATATGGCGCATAAACTTATCTCGCCTTGCGAACGTAACGTTCCACTGCCCGCAGGAAAACGTATCAGACGCATCACAAAGTTTCGATTTTACATGACGTGTGAGGATGTCACGTCTTCTGAACGTTTCGTTACACTGCGAGCAGGGAAACATCTGAAGAGAGAACAACCAATAGAGATTAGCCTGAAGTTGCGATGTTCAACGTATAGAGGTCGGACATGGCTGTAAGTGTGAAATTGTAAGATTAACCTCTTCTACAGCATGAAAGATTGAAGAGAACAACTATTTATCAATAGACTAAAGTTGCGATGTTCGGAAGAAACCTAGTTTCAACCTATAGAGGTCAGACATGGTTGTGAGTTTGAAATTATAAGATTAACCTCTTCTACAGCATGTAGATTGAAGAGAAAAACTATTTATCAATAGACTAAAGTTGCGATGTTCGGAAGAAACCAAGTTTCAACGTATAGAGGTCGGACATTGCTGTGAGTTTGAAATTATAAGATTAACCTCTTCTACAGCATAAAACATTGAAGAGCACAACTATTTATCATTAGACTAATGTTACAATGTTCGTAAGAAATCAAGTTTCAACCTATAGAGGTCAGACATTGCTGTAAGTTTGAAATTATAAGATTAACTTCGTCTATAGCATGAGGATTGAAGAGAACGACTATTTATCAATAGACTAAAGTTACGATGTTCGGAAGAAATCAATTTTCATCCTATAGAGGTCGGACATTGCCGTGAGTTTGAAATTATAAGATTAAACTCTTCCATGACATGCAGATTAAAGAAAATAACTATTTATCAATAGACTAAAGTTACGATGTTTTAGAAGAAACCAAGTTTCAACGTATAGAGGTCGGACATGGTTGTGAGTTTGAAATTATAAGCACTATTGTTTTACGGTACGGCTGGTTGCCCTTCCTGACGCGAGATTTTAAATCACAAGAATCTGTTTTACGACTAGTTGCCCTTCCTGACACAAAACTAGCAGTATCTAGCCTCTTACATCATACACTATTGTTTTCGACCGGTTGCCCTCTTGATGTCAAAGAACTGGGATTAAGAATCTGTTTTACAACTAGTTGCCCTTTCTAAAACAAGAATCGGGGTTTTACAGCTAGATGCTCTTCTTGGTGCAGGAACTAAGATTTTAAATCGCAAGAATTTGTTTTAAAACTAGTTACCCTTCGAGATGCAAGAAATATGATTTTAAAGTACAGTATCTAGCCCCTTACATCATACACCATAGTTTTACGACCGGTTACCCTTCCTGACTTTAAAGGACTAGGATTTTAAATCGCAGTATACGCGACAAATCTGTTGTAGCAGGTTTTATAACAAGATGTCCCGGTACCGGCACATAGCCTACTCCTACTGAAGAAGCCTGCACAAGGCTTATCGCCTCCATCCGACTGATGAATCACCATCAAGATCTTGTACTCACAATCATTTTCGAAAGAGTGTGCACAAGGTTTAACGCCTCCATCAACAGCCCTTACTTAATGCTGGCTTTTTGTACGCCCTCGAAACTACCTAAGAATGTAATATACTACAGTAGGGAGAGGGTAAAACCCGGTGCCGGCACATAGCCTACTCCTACCGAAGAAGCCTGCACAAGGCTTATCGCCTCCATCCGACAAATGAATCACCATCAGCACTCTTGTACCCGCAATCATTCTCGCTACTTCGGGAGATAGCGGGTTCGAACTAATACTGTCGGAAGCCGTAAAAAATAGCAAATGCTAGGCGAGGGACCTGCGCGATCATCATAACGTGTAATTACATGATCTAGCCGGATGCCCTTCCTAACAGGCATAAGTTGCCAGGATTTCAATCGCGGTATCCATCATTGTGTCTGACTTGCGTGTATGCAAGCTCACGCGTATTTTTTTGCTGAGATATCATGCTACTTCCGTTCGCCAGCTATAGCGGAAACTCGCAGTACTGCGTCTATTTCGTCTTACAACTTGGAGGAGACAACATGTGTACATATAATTTATGATCTTTCATCCCCCTATTTTTTAACATGTAAGTATGTAGTATCCCGCAACATTCTTATCCGTGTGTGTGCGTTTCGAGAAAAAAAGGGTAACGTGTATCAGTGTGTTTTTTTTTTGCTAGGGGCTTTACGTCGCACCGACACAGATAGGTCTTATGGCGACGATGGGATAGGAAAGGCCTAGGAGTTGGAGGGAAGCGGCCGTGGCCTTAATTAAGGTACAGCCCCAGCATTTGCCTGGTGTGAAAATGGGAAACCACGGAAAACCATCTTCAGGGCTGCCGATAGTGGGATTCGAACCTACTATCTCCCGGATGCAAGCTCACAGCCACGCGCCTCTACGCGCACGGCCAACTCGCCCGGTATCAGTGTTCTAGTCGTGTTGCAATTACTAAGCGAGTGACCGAGCGAGTTGGCTACGCAGTGTGCTTTCTTGATTTTCGCATGACATATATCAGTGTATTTGCAATTACTAAGCGTCTTAGCAGTGCGGTGAACGAGTTAGCTACGCGGTATAGATTTTTTATTTTCGCACTAAGCAAATCATTTGAAGTGTTGCCGAGTTAGCTATGCGATATGTGCACAGTGTGTTTTTTATTTTCATACTAGGCAAGAGATAGGCGAGATAGCTACGCGATGTGTGCACAGTGTGTTTTTGATTTTTACACTAGGTAAATCATTGAAGTTGTACTTTTGCTCTGAACACATCAAACAAGGTTCTAATCACATGTTGTATCGAGTACAGTGTTCGATTCTAGTCTTGCTATGTTTCAATCTAATTTTCTTAGAACAAAGGTATCCCCTGACATGTTGTATCGGATCACATGTTAAGGTTAACGACATCGAGTGTAGTGTTCGATTCTAGTCTTGTTATGTTTCAATCTAATTTTCTTAGAACAAAGGTATCCCCTGACATGTTGTATCGAGTACAGTGTTCGGTTCTACTTGTTTAGTGATCTGAACACATCAATCAATGTTCTGATCACATGTTGTATCGAGTGCAGTGTTCGATTCTAGTCTTGTTATGTTTCAATTTGATCTTCTTAGAACAAAGTTATCCCCTGACGTGTTGTATTGAGTACAGTGTTCAATTCTAGTTGTTTAGTGATCTGAACACATCAGACTATGTTCTAATCACATGTTGAAGTTAACAACATCGAGAACAGTGTTCGATTCTAACTGTTTAGTGATCTGAACACATCAATCAATGTTCTGAATCACATGTTAAGGTTAACGACATTGAGTGCAGTGTTCGATTCTAGTCTTGTTTTGTTTCAATTTGATCTTCTTAGAACAAAGTTATCCCCTGACGTGTTGTATTGAGTACAGTGTTCAATTCTAGTCTTGTTATGTTTCAATCTGATCTTCTTAGAACAAAGGTATCCCCTAACATGTTGTATTATGTACAGCGTTCGATTCTACTTATGTAGTGTTCTGAACACACCAAACAATGTTTTAATCACATGTTGAAGTTAACGACATCGAGTACAGTGTTCGATTCAAGTCTTGTTATGTTTCAATGTGATCTTCTTAGAACAAGGGTATCCCCTGACATGTTGTATCGAGTACAGTGTTCGATTCTAGTCTTGATCACTTATTTTGTGTTCTGAACACATCAATCAATGTTCTGATCACATGTTGTATCGAGTACAGCGTTTGATTCTACTCTTCTTATGTTTCGCAAGTCTAAACATGTGCAATAATGTTATCGCTGCACACGCTTGCCTTCGCGATGCAGGTTTAAACTTGTTCGATATAAAGCTATGCCTTGACATAAGAGGCGGAGGAGGAGGAGGATGAGGTAGAGAAGGAGGAGGAGGAGGAGGAGAATGATAAGGTCTTAACAGCCTATGTATAGTCGCCATTGTTTAAAGATGACACCTGTCAAAAGAATTTTTCAAATTATCCACCACCACATTTCAGCTAAAGAGGGCAGCAGGGTGCTCTGTTGATTAAGCACATAGAATTTCAATTTGCTCTCCACCGCATGCATAACAGCAACCGTTATCTTGCGCAGTAGCCTCTAAGCTAGCTTTCTTCATAAGAGTACCGCCATTTTGTGCGAGCACCCCCTAGGCTGTCTCATAAGGAGCTATGTATAGCCGCCATCTTGCGTCCGCCATCTTGCGCAAGCATCCTTAGGGGCGTCTCTAGCCATCTTGTCTGAGGACCCTTAAGCCGCCTCATAAGAGCAACCACCATCTTGCGCAAGCATCCCTAGGGTGTCTCATAAGGAGCCTTGTATAACCGCCATCTTGCGCAAGCATATCAAGGGAGTCTCATAAGAACCTATGTATAGCGACCATCTTGCATAAGCACCTTTAATGAGTCATGTATAGCCACCATCTTGTGCAAATAGCGTCGAGAGATGGCTGCTGTAGAATTTTTCTTTTTAAATTATCCGCCACCATATTTCAAAGGTATGTACCTAAAGAGTGTAGCACTGAGGTTTGCGATGTGAGATGGCGGATTACAGCTGACAAAAAGCGCGTGAGTTTGTTTACTAAACAAGATCACGTGGAATTTTTCAATTTGCCGCCACCACATTTCAAAGGTATCTAGCTAAAGATGGCAGCACGGTGCTCTCTTGATTAAAGATGGCGGATGACAGCTAACAGAACTTTTCAAATTGCCCTCTACTACAGAGAGCAGCACGGTGCTCTGTGGATTAAAGATGGCGGATGACAGCTGACGAAATTACCCGCATGATAGCAGCACAGTGCTCTATTGATTAAAGATGGCGGATGACAGCTGTCAAAAAAGCACGTGGCTTTGTTTCCAAACAAGAGCACATAGAATTTTTCAAATTGCCGCCACCACATTTCAAAGGTATCTAGCTAAAGAGTACAGCACTGAGGTTTGTGATGAAAGATGGCGGATGACAGCTGTCAAAAGCACGTGCGTTTGTTTCCAAACAAGAGCACGTGTAATTTGCCACCGGCACAAAGAGGGAAGCACGGTGCTCTCTGGATTAAAGATGGCGGTTGACAGCTGTCAGAAAAGCACATGGGTTTTTTTTCCAAACAAGAGCTCGTAGAATTTACCGCCACCATATTTCAAAAGTAAGTAGCTAAAGAGGGCAGCACGGTGCTCTCTGGATTAAAGATGGCGGATGATAGCTGTCAAAAAAAAGCGCATAGGTTTGTTTCCAAACAAGAGCATAGAGAATTTTTCAAATTGCCGCCACTACATTTCAAAGGTATGAAAGGCGGATGACAGCTGTGACGTACCACATTTCAAAGGTAAGTAGCTAAGGAGGGCAGCACGGTGCTCTCTGGATTAAAGATGGCGGATGGCAGCTGTCAAAAAGGCACGTGGGTTTGTTTATCTCGCGCTAGTGATGTTAAGTTGGTAGCACTAAGGTTTAGGCCCGCCAAGATGGCAGCACTGCCGATGACAGGTGACGAATTTGCAGCTACTGCGATAAAGAGGGGAGCACGGTGCTCTGTAGTTTAAAGATGGCGGATGACAGCTGTCAAAAAAGCACGTGGCTGTCAAAAAGCACTTGGCTTTGTTTATCTCGCGCTTGTGAGGTTAAGTTGGTACTACTGAGGTTTAGGCCCGTCAAGATGGCAGCAGTGAGGTTAGCGATGCGTTGTTGTCTGTCAAAAAGCACGTGGCTGTCAAAAAGCACGTGGATTTGTTTACCTATTCAAATCTCGCGCTAGTTAGGTTAAGTTGGTACCACTGAGGTTTAGGCCCGTCAAGATGGCAGCAGTGAGGTTAGCGATGCGTTGTTGTCGATGACAGTTGTCAAAAAGCACGTGGCATTGTGTACCAAATCAAATTTCCCGCGGGAAGGCCCCTCGGGAGGCGGAGGAGGCCTCTGGAAGGGCCTCCCGTGAGGCGGAGGCGGAGGGGCCCCTGGGAGCCCTGAGGCGGAGGCGGCCGCCGAACCCGCTTATTATACTATTATACTACTATCCTTGATTTTCTTACTCCGGTTACGTTGTTATTAAGCAATCCAGCCACCGAGAGGATATTGAGGGTTTACCTGTCTCAGGTGAAACCTGTGTAACTTCCGCGCTAACGTAGCTGATTTTATAATTGTTTTAACATTTTGAAAGTATTTGGTAGGTTATATTTTTGTGGGGGTTTCATTTTGAGGCCTTCTGCCCTTGGAATCAGGTTCTTTGTATTTTAGCATTTATTATAAAACCTTCCCCGACCAGTTAAACTGCCATCCTGTCCTTACCATGGCCATTACCACGCTCCCGTCTCCTGCTCAACAACACACAGTGGCTATTTAAATGAAATAAATATTTCCACGCCGCTGACCCCTCATCTTCACCACAAAGACTGTACCCCAAAATCATTGTGGTCCAACAAATTCTGCCGCCGAGATCTTAATGTTTCAGTGCCCCCGCAGGCACGCGGCGCCGTGCCGCTCCTGGGGTAGAGCAAGGGCCCGATCTACTTCAGGGAGGTCAAGCAGTGTGCGGCGAGCCGGATCCCTCCTCCCGGCCAAGGCTGATGTGCGGCGCACAACCGGCAACTTGCCCGCGGCCTGTAAACATTCGCCGCGGGTGCGGCGTGCTTCAGCACCACTACCCCTCTCACGGTGCGGGCAAGCGGTATCTCAGGGTACTTGAGGGGTCCGAGCGGTCTCCTCTGGACACATGCAGCGGCGCCTGCTCTGGCCGTCAAAATCAACATTGAATGTATTTAACCAGCTACATGGACATTTCATATCAACAATTACTCCATTTTTGGATTCAACTACAATATTTGGTGGACTTAGAAAATTTTTTGTTCCTTTCAAGAATTAAAAGTTTTCCTTCTGAATTCAACTACTACAAGCATAAAGACATTACATCAAAAGGTACTACAAAGAAATTTTGAAACTGGATCAAACCAATCTAAGAAAACTTGTTTGTAAATCCTTCTGCAATTAATTTCTATTTCAACATCATAACTTGGACTTTGTTTTAAAACAAAATTTGGTGTTCTTCTGTGTTACCCCTTGGGGGGACTTTTTTTGGGGGGGGCAGGGCTGTACCGGGTGGTACACCTCCGCGCCGCTAATTCAAACATTGCGCCAGTTGTAACTCCTCTACTGGAGGAAGCTTGAACTTTAGCTTCCACATTAATGCTAAGATTTCTCAGAAGATGTCATTACTATAAATTTTGAAGAGTTCTGAACTATGTCAGTTTTGATGTGTATTTGTTTGCCCTGTAGTAAGAAGTGTGAACATTCTCTTCTAGATGGCACCTATTAAGAACTACAATTGTGCACCCTAGTGCGAAGTGAAGGAACCTTTTTTTTTTTTTTGAAGAAATGTAATGTTTAGAAGTTTGTTTTTTATTAAATTTCTTTCAGCCATTGTTTAAGTTGGCAATGTTAATCCTTTCTTTCCGCCAGTTTTGAAATTGACCAATCGCAAATTTCTGTAATTAATTTTCCACCAATCCTGGTTTTCTTCTCCAGTTTTGACATGTAATCCTTTGGCCGTTCAATAAAAAGCTTGTGTACCGGGCGAGTTGGCCGTGCGCGTAGAGGCGCGCGGCTGTGAGCTTGCATCAAGGAGATAGTAGGTTCGAATCCCACTATCGGCAGCCCTGAAGATGGTTTTCCGTGGTTTTCCATTTTCACACCAGGCAAATGCTGGGGCTGTACCTTAATTAAGGCCACGGCTGCTCCCTTCCAACTCCTAGGCCTTTCCCATCCCATCGTCGCCGTAAGACCTATCTGTGTCGGTGCGACGTAAAGCGACTAGCAAAAAAAAAAAAAAAGCTTGTGAGCGGGTGTTATCATTCATGAAAGGTCTCGAATGTTCCGCGAGGGTATATAAACTGCTGTTTTTCTGGTCTCGGTGCCACTTCAGTAACATCTTTCTTTGTGTGATTATGTAGCATGGGGCGGGAAACGCCTCTTTCTTCGGGCTGCAGTTCAACCATCAGGTAATGGCCGTTTTATAACTTATTTTCTTGCCAGCTCACCAGTTTAACCCTCGGGGCGGGTTCGAAACTTTCCTATGTAACCTATATTTAAAATGTAAAAGAAACTTGGTATAAATTCTGTTTCTTTAACTACAAATTGGGATAGAGAGTGCCTAACCCTCTCGAGCTCCCATTCATTTTGTTTTGAGGTGACTACGTTTTTATAACAGTTTCCCTTATACTCATAATGTCATAACATTTTTCAATCGTGTCACATCCGTAGTATGGGATTAGCCCTTGCATAAGCGGCCTAGTGCCAAATAGGTTTTAAAGAAGTGTATTAGGAGTGCAGTTACGCCTCCTCCCAAGTTGGTATTTTGGGGGACATGTAATTGTCCTGCTTCTTTATTGAGTAGGCCTCAGTAGGTTGGGTATTTTTACCCCTGTTTTCATGTGCTTGGAGGACAGCTTGAAGTTGGAGTTTGGTGTGGCCTTTGATAGGCTTCAACTTTGAGAGCGGGTTGCTCTTTCCGAAATTTGGTTTCTGTGTGCCTCGAGCAGGCTTTACTGAGTAATAGGGAGCGAGTGCTTCTGGGCATGATTGGGGTTTTCTGCCCCTTTGTTAAACCTTGTGTACAAGTAAAGTTGGGCTAATTGCTCAAGAATTGTGTGTCTGGGTCTCGGAGCCCAAATCCTGTAACTACCGTAATTGTACATTCTTGATTTGTTGCTAGGCTACTGTGTACCTGTTATATTTGTTTTTTCTTGATCTTGAAAAGAAAATATAACCTTGTTAAATTTTAAATTAACTTTAATTTCGTATATTGAGCCCTATTCATCCCAGCACCTTCTTTCACCTCTGCTGATCCACCAAACCACGGTAACATGAATACTGAAAACATTTCTCCCCATACTACGACAAACGTAAAATTAACCAATTTCCTCAATTGTATCGAAATTTGATTGGCTAAAAGCCCGTAATGGTTTCAAATTTAGAGTCTGGAATAACTCCATCAAACTAAAAGGAAACAATCGAAAGCGACTTTCAACCTTTTAGGTCGTGTTACGTACATTTAGTACGTGATGAAGAGATGTTAAGTACAGAACAAAAATGGCCAACCAGACACCAGTGGGATCCGAACCCACAACCTCCCGATTTCGCGTCGGTTGCTCTACCAATTGAGCTATGGTGGCCTAGGCCATCTTTGTTCTGTTGGAAAGGATCTAAGCTACAGGTCTGGCACTACTACCATCACACTGTAGAGTGCGTTCAAGAGGGCAACTTTTTATTTATGGGCCTTAGAAGGGTTTTCTTGCTATGACACATCCTTTCAAGCCGGCTTCAATGAGTCGCCTTTTTACTGTTGCAACATATATTTTTGTCGTATTCATTTCTACCAAATCTGCACGAATTTGGGGCTCTGTTTGGAATCTATTTCTCTTACTGGTAATTCTGATATATTTATAATCACTTTTACTTGTTTTACGAGGTCGTCCTTGTCGTGGTATATCTTTATTGCTACCTGTTGTCTTCTGGTGAAGGGTGTATTGCACTCTACTACTGTAGAGACGCACTACACTGTTTCGCAATTTGGCGAATAGATAAACCTACTTGGGTAAGCGCTACAATTGCAGCACGTTCTTCTATGGATATCTCCACGCGTGGAGCCATACTAGCGACGTGCACACTTCAAATGTCACGAATGAACTGACATGCAGGACCCACATGTTATGTACCGTAGCAATGTTTGCCGTTCGCTGTAGATATCACATCACTACAGGGAACAACACAGATGCACCAAATGCGGCGTCCATCGGCAAATAGGTAAACAAACATTATACGATAGGTACACAACGTTTATGTACACAACATTGGCTGTTGGGTACTATTGTATCTTGTACCACAATCAAAAATGATGTCATGTGTACAACTGTTGTACTATTCCTTTGCTTCCACAACCGTACCTACGGTATTAGACGTTATCTACAAAGAACGAGATGTAAATTATTGGGTGTATTGAAATTAATGAGTGATAGTGTACTTACTCGCATTAGCGCTCATAGCGGTAGAAAAAGATAAACTGCTAATCTAATAGACCAGACAACGATGATTAAGAAAAGTATTGTAATTTTGATGAATGAATATAAACATATTCCCACACATTATTAAATTTTCCTTACCTAAAGTTCGCAGCTCGTATCCTTAGGATGTTTTCAACAATGAGTTGCCTGGCTTGAGGGCTAGAACTGTGGGTATTTATGTAAGTTCTGTGCCATGGAACGAAATCTTTTCTTGCCGATTTTTAGAAATCTTTAATGATCGCTTAGGAAGAGAGCAGAACTTGTTATAGAAATATGTACAAAACCAATATGTATTAAATAAGTCATATATATTTACATAATTATATTGGCGAGGCGTAAGTATTACAGGCCAGTTTCACAGGTTTTTCGATAAAAGTCTCTAGTCATTATGGATCAATTAAAACCGATTGTAAGTTTATTAACTGTACCGGGCGGTACACCTCCACGCCGCTAATTTAAAATGTGCGCCAGTTGAAACTCCTCTGCTGGAGGAAGTCTGAACTTTATCGACGGTATTAATTTTCAAGTTTCTCAGAAGATGTCACTACTTGGAAAGTTTGGAGTTTTTGAACTGTGCCACTTTTGATGTATTTTTGTTTTACCGGTAGTAAGAAGTGTGAACTTTCTCTTCTAGAGGACACTACTGAAGAACTACAATAGTGCACCCTAGTGCGAAGAAAAAGAACTGTTCTTTTGGAGAAAATTTAATTTTAAAAGTTTGTTCTTTGTTAAATTTCCTTCTGTCATTGTTTAAGTTGGCAATATTAACCCTTTCTTTCCCCTTGTTTTAAATCCAGCCAATCCCGAATTTCTTTAATTAATTTTCCACCAATAATATGTTTCTTCTTCGTATTGTGTAGGGGTTTTCTCGGTGAACCAATAAAATGATTGTGGGTGGGTGTTTTCCTTCCTGAAACGCCTCGAACTTTCCGCGAGAGTATATAAACTGCTGATTTTAGGGTCTCTGTGCCACTTCAGTACCATCTTTCAATGTGTAAAGTGCATAGCAGGGGGCGGGGAGCGCCTCTTTCTTTGGGGAGCAGTTCTACACCAAGGTAATGGCCTTTTAGTATCTTCTTTTCTTGCTAGCTCAGCAGTTTAACTCTCGGGGCGGGTCCGAAGCGTTCCTACCATGTAACCTTTTCCTAAAATGTAACGTCTCTTAACTCTATTCTCTTTAAAGTCACATATTGGGATAGAGAGTGCTTAACCCTCTCGAGCTCCCACCCATATTATTTATTTTGAGGTGAACTTATTTTTCACAACCGATTCTTCCTTAATATAATGTAAATTGTTCTTTTCTGAAGTCACCTCTGTAGTATGGGATTAGCCCTTGCATTAACGGCCTAGTGCCAAGTAAGTTTTAAATAAAGTGTATTAGGAGTGCGGAGAGCTTCCTTTCAAGTTGGTATTTTAGAGGCCATATAATTAACCTTTTCTCACTTAATAGGCCTCAGTAGATTGGGTATTTTACCCCTGTGTTTATGTCCGTTGAGGACAGCTTGAAGGTGGAGTTTGGTGTGGCCTGGGAGAGGCCTAAATTTGAGAGCGGGTCGCTCTTTAGTGTAAATTGTTGTTGTTGTACGCCTCGAGGAGGCTTTACTGTGTAATTTGGAGCAAGTGCTCCGGGGCTTGATTGGGGTCTTCTGCCCCTCTGTTAAATCTTGTTTTGAGGTAAAGTTGGGCTAGTTGCCCATGAATTGCGAGGTCGGGGCTCGAAGCCCAAATCCTGTAAATACTGTAATTGTACTTTTGTTGCCTTGCTACTCTGTACCTGCCATTCATGTTATTTCTGAATTTTGGAAAGAAAATATAACCTTGTTAAATTTTACATTAACTTTAATTTCGTAGTTTGAGACCTATTCACACCCTCACCTTCTTTCACCTCTACCTACCACGGAAATCTCCGTAACAAGTGGTAGCAGAGCGTGGTTGAATGGGTCTCATTTTAGCCCCTTTTGACGGCTAAACATTGTTTTGTTCCGAACTCTAACCATGTTCTCAGTTGCTGGAATTTTTTGAGTTTTTCAAAATTGTTCTGTCATCATGCCCGGCCCTTGCGATGTTCTCCATCTTAACTATTTGCGCAAAGAGGAGTTGATCTATGAGTTAACTATCAGAAATGTGCAATCTGGAGGCACGGTTGCGATAGACACCAACAAGCTTAGAGAGTCCCTTGATTTGCCCATTTCCATCCCCAATTTGGGAGAGAAAGAAATTGACGATTCTCTTTCCACGATCACCGAGAATACTACTGGGCTAGCATCGGTAGTTAGTTTTTTTGACGAAAATGATCCTTCTCCTAATCAAATTAAGCGTGTGCAAGCCAGGCTATATCATTTTTCAAATAGAGTTAACGATCTGTTGTCTCTGAAGTTGAATGACGTTGAGCGGAAGGAAGCTAGTACGTTGCTTGAAAGTATTTCTGAATTATCTAGCAAGGTCACTCAATTGTTAACTGGGGAAGTTCCTCCCAAAATTGATCAACCCACCACGATGAATGTAGGTAGCGAGGAAGAGCCTCCTAAGGGAGAAGCCAATAGGATAACCGTTGCCGCTCAAACTATCTCTGCCCCATTAGACAACGAGTCTGAACGCCGTGCATCGTTGAGTAATATACGTTCTGAATTAACTTCCTTGCCATTGAAACATTTACCTACTATGTCACCCGGGTTTAGCAGCTTTCCTCATCCATTGGCAATGTTGCTCAGAGGTATCTCTAAGTTTTCCGTTAATACCACCAGTGAAGTAATTTCATTTTTAAGATTTTTAGTTGAATTTCAGGATCATACTCTTGTGTTTTCTCTTTCTCCATGTCAAATTTTGCAAATTATCTATCCCTATGCAATAGGTATTCTCTCAGACAAAATAGTTAGAGCCATTGCGGAGCAATCATCGATTGAAGAATTCCACGCCCACTTGCTAGTTAACTTCATCCCGACCAGGGCAAGGTCCTCCCTTATTCAGAAGTACTATTATCGGGTACAGCGTTTGGATGAAAACTTGGCAGATTTCATCCAAGATATTAAGTTCTATATTAGGGTGTTTGCTCTTCACTTCCCGGAGGATCAGATTGTACAAGCTATTGTGGAAGGAATTTCACCATCCTATAGGTCATATTTGTGTTTCGCGGCGTGCCCGCAAACCTTCTCTGAACTTGAAGCATTGGCCGTCTCAGCGGAAGGAGTTAGATACGCCGACTCCTTGCGTGTCGCGAAAGAACCCGCTCCCTCTTTTAGTAATCTTCGGCCTCCGCCTCGCCGACCAGTCACACCCCGTAAATGTTAAGCTTGCGGGTCGCCCGACCATCTGCGCAATAAGTGTCCACTGATCAAGCCGAGTGGGACAAGGAATGGGGCCGGTTCATCCCAAGGCTGTTTTAAATGTGGGGCTTTCTCACATATCGCCAAAAATTGCCCAAATTCAAATAGCACCCCCTCCTGCTCAACTTCTGGTGCAAACTCCACCAATGCCAATAATAAAAAATGACTAGTGGCTTCGGCTGAGTCGACTAATCCCTCTTCCCGAGGCTCAGCCCCAGGTAAACAGGTCGTAAATTCAGGGAATGTTCAATCTGCTAATCTATCTTTTGAATGCCCCAAAGAATGTCTTCGGATTGCGGCGGATACCCCCGCACCTGTTCCGTTCCTTAATATTGAGTTAAATAACGAGCCTATAACAGCTCTATTACATTCAGGCAGTGTTTGTTCAATTATTTCGGACCAATGGTATTCAAAATTGCAATCTGTTTGTAATTTACCTGACTATGTCTCTTCTCCTGTTCAATATGTTTCGGCTAATTCATCTCCATTGGAAATCCTAGGTGCTGTAAATGTCAAAATTCGTATTTTTAAATTTACATGGAAAATCAAATTGTTTGTGGCTAAGCACTTGTCTTGCCCCATTATATTGGGAGCTGACTTCATTTCTTACACTGGTCTTGTGCTCGATCTCCAGAGTAGGTCGTGCACATTCAAATTTGCGTCAAATTGTAAAATTCCCTTGTTAAAGTGTAATTCTGTATCATGTTCATCTATTTCGCCTACCCAGGATGAGATGTTGTTAGACCTTAGGCATCTACCTGAGGAGCAGGCTGATAGTATTCGTAAATTATGTCAGTCATTTCCAGAGGTGTTCTCTGATACTCTTGGTGTTACTGACCTTATTGAATACAAAATTGAGGTCACGGATTCAATTCCTGTCCGTTTTCCACCTTATAGGCTATTTCCACCTAAAATGAAGGCTCTGAAAGAAATCATCGATCAGATGTTGAAGGATGGTATTATTAGGCCCTCTAAGTCGGCGTATTCGTCGCCTATTTTTCTAGTCCCGAAACCCCAGGGGGCTTCAGGCCTGTCATTGATTATAGGGCTCTCAATCGGAAGGTGGTGTTACAATCTGTGCCCCTTCCCGAACTTCATTCTTGTTTTTCATGGTTCCGTAAGGCCAAGTTCTTCACCATCTTGGACTTGAATCAAGCCTACAATCAAATTCCCCTGGCGGAGGAGTCTAAACATCTTACAGCGTTTGCCACGGACTGGAATTTATACGAATACAACCGCGTGCCTTTCGGGCTCCCCACGGGAGCAGCTGTACTCACTAGGCTGCTAGATAGGGTCTTCTCCGACATCAAATTTGAGTATTTGTATCACTACTTGGATGATGTCGTCGTATTTTCGGAGACCTTTGAAGAATATCTAGATCATCTGCGAGAAGTTCTCAATCGCCTTCGTAAGGCTGGGTTAACTGTCAAGTTGTCCAAGGTTGCCTTTGCTAAGCCCTCTATGTCATTCCTAGGGCATATTGTGTCACCTGATGATGTCGCAGTCGATCATTCTAGAACACAGGCCATCCGTGATTTTAAACCTCCCAAGGACATTAAAGGTATCGCCAGGTTCATTGGTATGGTGAATTTCTTCAGGAAGTTTATTCCTAACTTCGCTAATAGAGCGGCGCCCTTAAACCTTCTTCGTAGGAAAGGCATCAAATTCGAGTGGGGACCTCCTCAACAAGCCGCTTTTGAAGATTTTAAATTAGCTCTCTGTAATGCCCCTGTCCTTGCTATGCCGGATTTCTCAAAGAAATTCATCGTCCAAACTGACGCATCATCGTCAGCAGTTGCTGCAGTCCTTCTTCAAGAGACTGAACTAGGGAGGCGACCCATCGCCTATGCATCTAGAACTATATCGGCTCAAGAAGCAAAGTACACCATATATGAGCTCGAAGGTTTAGCAGTCTTATTTGCCTTAGAAAAGTTCCGTCTCTATCTGGAACATGTCAAATTCGACCTGGAGACAGATAATCAAGCCTTAAGCTGGGTCTTAGGTAGGCCGAGTCGTACTGGTCGTATAGCCCGTTGGGCCATCCGTATTTCTGCCTTCCAATTCGATGTCAGGCATATCCGAGGTACCGAAAATGTTGTTGCTGATGGACTCAGCCGTATGTTTTCCAACGAGGTCGAGACCCATAATCCGGTCGATAGTTCTTCACCTCCCGAGTCCATGCTATCTGAGGTTAATGCCATCTTAACAGATGCTCCCATGCTCTTTAGGGATATCGAGAAATACCAACGTGAAGATCCGACGCTGGCTCCGATAATGGAAACGCTTTCTTCTGGGGAACATGTTGTCCCTTATGTTCTGAGGAATGGTGTTCTATGTTGCCCTTCGAGGCATGATAAGATGATGAAGGTTGTCGTTCCAGCTGTTCTTGTGCCTATGATCTTCAAATACTATCATGAGACCCCATTAGGGGGGCATCTTGGAATCTTTAAAACTCGTGAAAAGATTCGTGAAAGGTTCATCTGGAAGGGTATGGACGGTGAAATCCGTGAACTAGTAAAAGCTTGTAAACCTCGTTTGCTTAGTAAACCAACCATGTCCACCAAGGTAGGCCTTCTGTCTTCGCATCAAGCGTCGCGCCCCATGGTTCGCCTGTATATTGATTATGTAGGACCCTTCCCCCAATCAAAGGGAAATGCCAACAAGTTCATCTTTGTATGCGTAGATGGTTTTACAAGATTTTCCTGGTCATTTCCGACTAAGCTGGCTACCGCTCAGTCCACCATTACTTTCCTAAATTCTATTTTTGCTTCTTTTGGTCCGTGCCAATATATTGTGTCTGATAATGCTAAGGCGTTCACATCAAATCTTTTTCGTAAATTCTGTTTTGACTTGTCCATCTCTCATGTAACTACTTCTGCTTATTACCCTCAACCATCTCTGGCTGAACGGGTTAACCGTAATCTCAGGTCCGCACTTATTGCCTATCATCATGAAGATCATTCCAGGTGGGACACGTCCTTGTATTGGTTAGCTTTTGCTTTGAATTCGGCGGTTCATGAATTTCACAAGTTTACTCCAGCTTCTTTGATGTTCAAGTTCGTTCCCAACACGCCGCTCTCTAACCTCTGGTCCCTGAGTGACATTCTACCCGAGGCAATAGATCCGGACAACATTAAAGATCTTTGGAAGAAAGCTAAAGCCAATCTTAAAGTCTCTCATGAAAAGGTTAGGGAAAGATATGATCGTGGACGGAGACCCACCCCTTTGAAGGTAGGTGACCAAGTAATGGTCAAGAATTTTGTTCCCGCGGGCAAGCTTGCCCCCAGATTCCATGGGCCGTGTGTCATTCTCGATTTCCTTACGCCGGTTACGTTGTTATTAAGCAATCCAGCCACCGAGAGGATATTTAGGGTTCACCTGTCACAGGTGAAACCGGTGTAATTTCTGGGTTAACTTGCTTCATATAATCGTGAAAGGAATATGAAGGTTATATTTTTTTTGAGTTTCACTTTTAAGGCTTTCTGCCACTTCTCTAGTATTTTGTTTTATATGTAAGCATTCTGTGAAACCTGCCCCGAACCATTAAACTGCCATCCTGTCCTTGATACGGCCATTACCACGCTCCCGTCCCCTGCCTTATTACACACAGTGGCTTGCTTATATAAAATGCCATTGATATCTGCACGCCGCTGGCCCCTCAACCTCTCCACCAAGTCTGTGCCCTCAAAAAAGATGATGGACCAACAAATTCTGCCGCCTAGCTTTAATGTTTCAATGCCCCCGCAGCCGCGCGGCGCTGTACCGCTACTGGAACAGAGGAAGGGCCCCCTCTCTTCCAGCGAGGTCGACCAGTGTACTTCGAGCCGGAGCCCTCCTCCCGGCCAAGGCTGATGTGCGGCGCACGGCCTGCTACTTGCCCGCAGCCTGTATATGTTCACCGCGGGCGCGGCGTGCTTCAACACCACTGCTCCCCTCACTGTGCGGGCGAGCGGTATCTCAGGGTACTTGAGGGGCCCGGGCGCCCTCCTCTGAACGCAAGCAGTGGCGGCTGGTCTGGCCGTTAAAATCATCAATGTTTGAAGTACATATCCAGCTATATGGACATTCCAGTTCAATTTTACTACCTTTTCTTGGGAATTCAACAGCAATATTTGGTGGACTTTGAAAATTTTCCTTAACTTTAAAAACTAAAGTTTTCCTTCTGAATTCAACTTCTACAAAAATAAAGACTTTACTTCACCAGATACAACAAAAATTTTGAAACTGAATCAAACCAAATTAAGAAAATCTTATAAATACTTCTGCAATTAATCTCCATATCAACATCAAAACTTGAACCTTATTTTCAAACAAAAGTTTATGTTCTTCTGTGTTACCCCTTGGAGAAACTTTTGGGGGGGGGGGAGGTCTGTACCGGGCGGTACACCTCCACGCCGCTAATTTAAAATGTGCGCCAGTTGAAACTCCTCTGCTGGAGGAAGTCTGAACTTTATCGACGGTATTAATTTTCAAGTTTCTCAGAAGATGTCACTACTTGGAAAGTTTGGAGTTTTTGAACTGTGCCACTTTTGATGTATTTTTGTTTTACCGGTAGTAAGAAGTGTGAACTTTCTCTTCTAGAGGACACTACTGAAGAACTACAATAGTGCACCCTAGTGCGAAGAAAAAGAACTGTTCTTTTGGAGAAAATTTAATTTCAAAAGTTTGTTCTTTGTTAAATTTCCTTCTGTCATTGTTTAAGTTGGCAATATTAACCCTTTCTTTCCCCTTGTTTTAAATCCAGCCAATCCCGAATTTCTTTAATTAATTTTTCACCAATAATATGTTTCTTCTTCGTATTGTGTAGGGGTTTTCTCGGTGAACCAATAAAATGATTGTGGGCGGGTGTTTTCCTTCCTGAAACGCCTCGATTTTTCCGCGAGAGTATATAAACTGCTGATTTTAGGGTCTCTGTGCCACTTCAGTACCATCTTTCAGTGTGTAAAGTGCATAGCAGGGGGCGGGGAGCGCCTCTTTCTTTGGGGAGCAGTTCTACACCAAGGTAATGGCCTTTTAATATCTTCTTTTCTTGCTAGCTCAGCAGTTTAACTCTCGGGGCGGGTCCGAAGCGTTCCTACCATGTAACCTTTTCCTAAAATGTAACGTCTCTTAACTCTATTCTCTTTAAAGTCACATATTGGGATAGAGAGTGCTTAACCCTCTCGAGCTCCCACTCATATTATTTATTTTGAGTTGAACTTATTTTTCACAACCGATTCTTCCTTAATATAATGTAAATTGTTCTTTTCTGAAGTCACCTCTGTAGTATGGGATTAGCCCTTGCATTAACGGCCTAGTGCCAAGTAAGTTTTAAATAAAGTGTATTAGGAGTGCGGAGAGCTTCCTTTCAAGTTGGTATTTTAGAGGCCATATTGTACCGGGCGGTACACCTCTACACCGTTTATTTAAAAGTTGCGCCAGTTGAAACTCCTCTTCTGGAGGAAGGTTGAACTTTATCTATTCTATTAATTCTCTACTTTCTCAGAAGATGTCACCACGTGGAAAATTTTGAGTTTTTGAACTGTGTCACTTTTGATGTGTTTTTGTTTCGCTTGAAGTAAGAAGTGTGAACTTTCTCTTCTAGAGGACACTACTGAAGATCAACAATAGCGCACCCTAGTGCGGAGTCAAAGAACTATTTTGTTGGAGAAATTTTTATTTCAAAAGTTTGTTTCTTGTTAAATTTCTTTCTGTTATTGTTTAAGTTGGCTGTATACCCCTCTTTTTCCCCTTGTTTTAGATTTATCCAATCCCGTATTTCTTTTAGTAATTTCTGACCAATCTGGTGTATCTTCCCCCAACTTGTATCTGTTGCGGGGTCCTATCCAATAAAAACATTGTGGGCGGGTGTTTTCATTCCCCTAACGCCTAGAAACTTCCGCGAGAGTATATAAACTGCTGATTTTGGGGTCTCCGGGCCACTTCTGTTCCATCTTTCAGTGTATTAAGTACATAGCAGGAGGCGGGAAGCGTCTCTTTCTTCTTCAGCCGTTCAACACCAGGTAATGGCCTATTAATAACTTCTTTTCTTGCTAGGTAGGCAGTTTAACACTCGCGGCGGGTTCGAAGCATTTCCATCATGTAACCTTTTCCTAAAATGTAATTACTCTTTTCATCTTTTTCTTGTAAAGCTACATATTGGGATAGAGAGTGCTAACCCTCTCGAGCTCCCACTCACATTTGTTTTGAGGTGAACTTATTTTCTCAAACTATTCTTCGTTTATGTAATGTAAAGTGTTCTTCTCTAAGTCACCTCTGTAGTATGGGATTAGCCCTTGCGTTAGCGGCCCAGAGCCAGATTAGGTTTTAAAAACAAAGTGTATTAGGAGTGCAAGTTCGCCTCCTCTCAAATTGTTATTTTAGAGGTCATGTAATCAACCTTCTTTTCATGTAATAGACCTCCGTAGGTTGGGTATTTTACCCCTGTGAATACGTCCTTAGAGGACAGCTTGAAGGTAGAGTTTGGTGTGGCCTTGTGATAGGCTTACAATTTTGAGAGCGGATCGCTCTTTGAAATTTGTTTCTGTATGCCTCGTGCAGGCTTTATGTGTAATGTTAGGAGCCAGTGCTCCTGGGCATGAATGGGGTTTTCTGCCCCTTGGCTAAAATTTTTTTTTGGAGTAAGGCGGGGCTGATTGCCCAAGAGTTATGAAGTAAGGGCACTGAGCCCGAATCCAGTAATATTGTACCTACATTTTTGCTACTCTGTACCTGTTATGATTGTTATCTCTTGTTTTTGAAAAGAAAATATAACCTAGTTAAATTTTAAATTAATTTTACATTGCACGTTAATTTTGTAGCTTGAAACCCATTCACACCCGCAACTTCTTTCACCTCTACCTACCACGGATATCTCCGTAACAAGTGGTAGCAGAGCGTGGTTGAATGGGTCTCAATTTAGCCCCTTTTGACGGCTAAACATTGCTTTAATTCGAACTCTAGCAATTTTCTCAGTTGCTGGAATTTTTTGAGATTTTTTTAATTGTTCTGTCATCATGTCCGGCCCTCGCGATGTTCTCCTCCTTAACTATTTGCGCAAAGAGGAGTTGATATACGAGTTAACTATCAGAAACGTTCAATCTGGAGGCACGGTTGCAATAGACACTAACAAGCTTAGAGAGTCCCTTGATTTGCCCATTTCCATCCCCAATTTGGGAGAGAAAGAAATTGACGACTCTCTTTCCACGATCACGGAGAATATTACTGGGCTAGCTTCCGTAGTTAGTTTTTTTGATGAAAATGATCCGTCTCCTAACCAAATTAAGCGTGTGCAAGGCAGATTATATCACTTTTCAAATAGAGTTAATGATCTGTTGTCTCTGAAGGTGAATGACGTTCAGAGGAAGCAAGCTAATACGCTCCTTGAAACTATCTCTGAATTGTCTAGTAAAGTCACTCAATTGTTAACTGGGGAAGTTCCTCCCAAATCTGATCAGCCCACCATAGTGAATGTAAGTAGGGAGGAAGAACCTGCTAAGGGAGAAGGCAATAGGATAACCGTTGCTGCTCAAACTATCTCTGCCCCATTGGACAACGAGTCTGAACGCCGCACATCGTTGAACAATGTACGTGCTGAATTAACTTCCTTGCCATTGAAACCTTTACCTACTATGTCGCCCGGGTTTAGCAGCTTGCCTCATCCATTGGCAATGTTGCTCAGAGGTATATCCAAGTTTTCCGTTAATACCACCAGTGACGTAATTTCATTTTTAAGATTTCTAGTGGAATTTCAGGATCATGCCCTTGTGTTTTCTCTTTCCCCATGTCAAATTTTGCAAATTATCTATCCTTATGCTATTGGGGTTCTCTCAGATAAAATAGTAAGAGCCATAGCTGAACAGTCATCTATCGAAGATTTCCATGCACATCTGCTTGCAAATTTTATTCCTGCCCGCGCGAGGTCATCTCTTATTCAGGAATACTATTATCGGGTACAGCGCTTGGATGAAAACCTGGCAGACTTCATCCAAGATATTAAGTTTTATACTAGGGTGTTTGCTCTCCACTTCCCTGAGGATCAGATCATGCAAGCTATTGTCGAAGGGATTTCACCACCCTACAGGTCATATTTGTGTTTCGCGGCGTGCCCGCAAACCTTCTCTGAACTGGAAGCATTAGCCGTCTCTGCGGAAGGAGTTAGGTATGCCGATTCCTTGCGTGTGGCAAAAGAACCCCCGCCTTCTTTTAGTAATACTCGGCTTCCACCTCGCCGATCAGTCACCCCTCGTAAATGTTATGCTTGCGGGTCGCCTGACCATCTGCGCAATAAGTGTCCTCTGATCAAGTCTAGTAGGGCAAATAATGGAGCTGGTTCATCACAAGGCTGTTTTAAGTGTGGGGCCTTCTCACATATCGCCAAAAATTGCACAAACTCAAATAGCACCCCCTCCTGCTCAACTTCTGGTGCAAATTCCACCTATGCCAATAATAAAAAGTGACTAGTGGCATCGGCTGAGTCGACTAATCCATCTTCCCGAGACTCAGCCCCTAGTAAACAGGTTGTAAATGCAGAGAACAATCAGCCTTCAAATTCATCTTTTGAATGCCCTAAAGAATGTCTTAGGATTGCGGCGGATACCCCCGCAAATGTTCCTTTTCTTAAGATTGAGTTAAATAACGAGCCTATAACAGCTCTCTTAGATTCAGGCAGTGTTTGTTCGATTATTTCGGCTGAATGGTATTCTAAATTGAAATCTGTTTGTAAACTACCTGACCATGTCTCAGCTCTTATTCAATATGTTTCGGCTAATTCATCGCCATTAGAAATTCTAGGTTCCGTACTGGTCAAAATTCGTATTTTTAAATTTACATGGAAAATCAAACTGTTTGTGGCTAAGCACTTGTCTTGCCCCATCATATTGGGAGCGGACTTCATTTCTCACACTGGTCTTGTGCTCGATCTCCAGAGTAGGTCGTGCACATTCAAATTTGCGTCCAATTGTAGAATTCCCTTGTTAAAGTGTAATTCTGTATCATGTTCATCTATTTCGCCTACCCAGGATGAGATGTTGTTAGACCTTAGACATCTACCTGAGGAGCAGGCTGATAGTATTCGGAAACTGTGTCAGTCGTTTCCCGAGGTGTTCTCTGATACTCTTGGTGTTACTGACCTTATTGAATACAAAATTGAGGTCACGGATTCGATTCCTGTCCGTTTTCCACCGTATAGGCTATCTCCACCTAAAATGAAGGCTCTGAAAGAAATCATCGATCAGATGTTGAAGGATGGTATTATTAGGCCCTCTAAGTCAGCGTATTCTTCGCCTATTTTTCTAGTCCCGAAACCCCAAGGAGGCTTCAGGCCTGTCATTGATTACAGGGCTCTCAATCGGAAGGTGGTGTTGCAATCTGTGCCCCTTCCCGACCTTCATTCTTGCTTTTCATGGTTTCGTAAGGCCAAGTTCTTCACCATCTTGGACTTGAATCAGGCCTATAATCAAATTCCCCTTGCCGAAGAGTCTAAACATCTTACAGCGTTTGCCACGGACTGGAACTTATACGAATACAACCGCGTGCCTTTCGGGCTCCCCACGGGGGCAGCTGTGCTCACTAGGCTACTAGATAGGGTCTTTTCCGACATCAAATTTGAGTACTTATATCACTACTTGGATGATGTCGTCGTATTTTCCGAGACTTTTGAAGAACATCTAGATCATCTGCGAGAAGTTCTGAATCGCCTTCGTAAGGCTGGGTTAACTGTCAAGTTGTCCAAGGTTGCCTTTGCTAAGCCCTCTATGTCATTCCTAGGGCATATTGTGTCACCCGATGGGGTAGCTGTCGATCATTCTAGAACACAGGCCATCCGTGATTTTAAACCTCCTAAGGACATCAAAGGTATCGCTAGATTCATTGGTATGGTGAATTTCTTCAGGAAGTTTATTCCTAACTTCGCTAATAGAGCGGCGCCCTTAAACCTTCTTCGTAGGAAAGGCATCAAATTCGAGTGGGGACCTTCTCAACAAGCCGCTTTCGAAGATCTTAAATTAGCTCTCTGTAATGCCCCTGTACTTGCTATGCCTGATTTCTCGAAGAAATTCATCGTCCAAACGGACGCGTCGTCGTCAGCTGTAGCTGCAGTCCTTCTTCAAGAGACTGAACTAGGGAGGCGTCCCATCGCCTATGCATCTAGGACTCTATCGGCTCAAGAAGCCAAGTATTCCATCTATGAGCTCGAAGGGTTGGCAGTCTTATTCGCCTTAGAAAAGTTCCGTCTCTATCTGGAACATGTCAAATTCGACCTGGAGACAGATAACCAAGCCTTAAGCTGGGTCTTAGGTAGACCGCGTCGTACTGGTCGTATAGCCGGTTGGGCCATCCGTATTTCCGCCTTCCAATTCGATGTCAGGCATATCAGAGGTACCGAAAATGTTGTGGCTGATGGACTCAGCCGTATGTTTTCAAACGAGGTCGAGACCCATGAACCGGTCGACAGTTCATCACCTTCCGAGCCCATACTATCCGAGGTTAATGCCATCCTAACCGATGCTCCCATGCTCTTTAGGGATATCGAGAAATACCAACGTGAAGATCCTACGCTGGCTCCGATAATGGAAACCCTTTCTTCTGGGGAACATGCTGTCCCTTATGTTCTGAGGAATGGTGTTCTATGTTGCCCTTCGAGGCATGATAAGTTGATGAAAGTTGTTGTTCCAGCGGTTCTTGTACCTATGATCTTCAAATACTATCATGAGACCCCATTGGGGGGGCATCTTGGAATCTTTAAAACTCGTGAAAAGATTCGTGAAATGTTCATATGGAAAGGTATGGACGGTGAAATTCGGGAACTCGTAAAAGCTTGTAAATCTTGTTTGATCAGTAAACCCACCATGTCCACTAAGGTAGGCCTTTTGTCTTCTCATCAAGCGTCGCGCCCCATGGAACGCCTGTATATTGATTATGTGGGACCCTTCCCCCAGTCAAAGGGCAATGCCAACAAGTTCATCTTTGTGTGTGTAGATGGTTTTACAAGATTTTCCTGGTTATTTCCGACTAAGCTGGCTACCGCTCAGTCAACCATTACTTGCTTAAATTCTATTTTTGCTTCTTTTGGTCCGTGTCAATATATTGTATCTGATAATGCTAAGGCGTTCACATCAAATTTATTTCGTAAATTCTGTTTTGACTTGTCCATCTCTCATGTAACTACTTCTGCTTATTACCCTCAACCATCTCTGGCTGAACGGGTTAACCGTAATCTCAGGTCCGCACTCATTGCCTATCATCATGAAGATCCTTCCAGGTGGGACACGTCCCTGCATTGGATAGCTTTTGCTTTGAATTCGGCGGTTCATGAATCTCACAAGTTTACTCCAGCTTCTTTGATGTTCAAGTTTGTTCCCAACTCGCCGCTCTCTAACCTCTGGTCTTTGAATGACATTTTACCCGAGACAATAGATCCGGATAACATTAAAGATCTTTGGAAGAAGGCTAAAGCCAATCTTAAAGTGTCTCATGAAAAGGTTAGGGAAAGGTATGATCGTGGACGGAGACCCACCACTTTGAAGGTAGGTGACCAGGTTATGGTCAAAAATTTTGTTCCCGCGGGCAAGCTTGCCCCCAGATTTCATGGGCCTTGTATCATTCTCGATTTTCTTACGCCGGTTACCTTATTGCTAAGTAATCCAGCCACCGAGAGGATATTTAGAGTTCACCTGTCCCAGGTGAAACCGGTGTAATTTCTGTGTTAACTTGCTTCATATTATTTTGAAAGGATATGAAGGTTATATTTTTTTTGAGTTTCACTTTTAAGGCATTCTGCCCCTTCTGTAATATTTTTGTTTTAGATGTAAGCCTTGTGTAAAACCTGCCCCGACCCGTTAAACTGCCATCCTGTTCTTGCCACGGCCATTACCACGCTCCCGTCTCCTGCTCCACCTTACACTGTGGCTTCATAATAGTAAATGCCATGGATATCTACACGCCGCTGGCCCCTCAACCTCTCCACAAGCCTGTACCCTCAAAGAAGATGATAGTCCAACACAATTCTGCCGCCTAGCTTTAATGTTTCAGCGCCCCCGCTGCCGCGCAGCGCCGTGCAGCGACTGGGGAGGGGGATGGGCCCCCTCCTCTCCAGCGAGGACGACATGTGCACGGCGAGCCGGAGCTCTCCTCCCGGCCAAGGCTGATGTGCGGCGCACGACCTGCTACATGCCCGCAGCCTGTATCTGTTCACCGCGGGCGCGGCGTACTTCAACACCTCTGCTCCCCTCATAGTGCGGGCGAGCGGTATCTCAGGGTACTTGAGGGGTCCGAGCGGCCTCCGTTGGACGCAAGCTGCAACGGCCGGTCTGGCCATCCGACTCAATCTACATCAACTACATGGACAGTCACCATAAGCAATAACTACACTTGGGAATTCAACAACAATATTTGGTGGACATTGCAAAATTTTTCTTCACCTTTAAGTATTAAAAGTTTATCTTCAGCAATTCAAATTCTACAAACATAAAGACTTTCATTCACCTGCAACAACAACATTTTGAAACTAAATTAAGAAATCTTGTAAATGCTTCTGCTATCTATCTTCGTATCAACATCATTACTTGGACTTTGTTTCAAACTGATTTCATGTGTCACCCCTGGAGGAACTTTTGGGGGGGGGGAGGTCTGTACCGGGCGGTACACCTCTACACCGTTTATTTAAAAGTTGCGCCAGTTGAAACTCCTCTTCTGGAGGAAGGTTGAACTTTATCTATTCTATTAATTCTCTACTTTCTCAGAAGATGTCACCACGTGGAAAATTTTGAGTTTTTGAACTGTGTCACTTTTGATGTGTTTTTGTTTCGCTTGAAGTAAGAAGTGTGAACTTTCTCTTCTAGAGGACACTACTGAAGATCAACAATAGCGCACCCTAGTGCGGAGTCAAAGAACTATTTTGTTGGAGAAATTTTTATTTCAAAATTTTGTTTCTTGTTAAATTTCTTTCTGTTATTGTTTAAGTTGGCTGTATACCCCTCTTTTTCCCCTTGTTTTAGATTTATCCAATCCCGTATTTCTTTTAGTAATTTCTGACCAATCTGGTGTATCTTCCCCCAACTTGTATCTGTTGCGGGGTCCTATCCAATAAAAACATTGTGGGCGGGTGTTTTCATTCCCCTAACGCCTAGAAACTTCCGCGAGAGTATATAAACTGCTGATTTTGGGGTCTCCGGGCCACTTCTGTTCCATCTTTCAGTGTATTAAGTACATAGCAGGAGGCGGGAAGCGCCTCTTTCTTCTTCAGCCGTTCAACACCAGGTAATGGCCTATTAATAACTTCTTTTCTTGCTAGGTAGGCAGTTTAACACTCGCGGCGGGTTCGAAGCATTTCCATCATGTAACCTTTTCCTAAAATGTAATTACTCTTTTCATCTTTTTCTTGTAAAGCTACATATTGGGATAGAGAGTGCTAACCCTCTCGAGCTCCCACTCACATTTGTTTTGAGGTGAACTTATTTTCTCAAACTATTCTTCGTTTATGTAATGTAAAGTGTTCTTCTCTAAGTCACCTCTGTAGTATGGGATTAGCCCTTGCGTTAGCGGCCCAGAGCCAGATTAGGTTTTAAAAACAAAGTGTATTAGGAGTGCAAGTTCGCCTCCTCTCAAATTGTTATTTTAGAGGTCATGTAATCAACCTTCTTTTCATGTAATAGACCTCCGTAGGTTGGGTATTTTACCCCTGTGAATACGTCCTTAGAGGACAGCTTGAAGGTAGAGTTTGGTGTGGCCTTGTGATAGGCTTACAATTTTGAGAGCGGATCGCTCTTTGAAATTTGTTTCTGTATGCCTCGTGCAGGCTTTATGTGTAATGTTAGGAGCCAGTGCTCCTGGGCATGAATGGGGTTTTCTGCCCCTTGGCTAAAATTTTTTTTTGGAGTAAGGCGGGGCTGATTGCCCAAGAGTTATGAAGTAAGGGCACTGAGCCCGAATCCAGTAATATTGTACCTACATTTTTGCTACTCTGTACCTGTTATGATTGTTATCTCTTGTTTTTGAAAAGAAAATATAACCTAGTTAAATTTTAAATTAATTTTACATTGCACGTTAATTTCGTAGCTTGAAACCCATTCACACCCGCACCTTCTTTCACCTCTACCTACCACGGATATCTCCGTAACACATATAATTAACCTTTTCTCACTTAATAGGCCTCAGTAGATTGGGTATTTTACCCCTGTGTTTATGTCCGTTGAGGACAGCTTGAAGGTGGAGTTTGGTGTGGCCTGGGAGAGGCCTAAATTTGAGAGCGGGTCGCTCTTTAGTCTAAATTGTTGTTGTTGTACGCCTCGAGGAGGCTTTACTGTGTAATTTGGAGCAAGTGCTCCGGGGCTTGATTGGGGTCTTCTGCCCCTCTGTTAAATCTTGTTTTGAGGTAAAGTTGGGCTAGTTGCCCAAGAATTGCGAGGTCGGGGCTCGAAGCCCAAATCCTGTAAATACTGTAATTGTACTTTTGTTGCCTTGCTACTCTGTACCTGCCATTCGTGTTATTTCTGAATTTTGGAAACAAAATATAACCTTGTTAAATTTTACATTAACTTTAATTTCGTAGTTTGAGACCTATTCACACCCGCACCTTCTTTCACCTCTACCTACCACGGAAATCTCCGTAACAAGTGGTAGCAGAGCGTGGTTGAATGGGTCTCATTTTAGCCCCTTTCGACGGCTAAACATTGTTTTGTTCCGAACTCTAACCATGTTCTCAGTTGCTGGAATTTTTTGAGTTTTTCAAAATTGTTCTGTCACCATGCCCGGCCCTCGCGATGTTCCCCATCTTAACTATTTGCGCAAAGAGGAGTTGATCTATGAGTTAACTATCAGAAATGTGCAATCTGGAGGCACGGTTGCGATAGACACCATAACCGTAACATTAACAATAAATTTATGATGAATATTAAATATAACACGCATTTATAGTGTAAATGTTAAAAATCTCTTCTCTATTTGCGAAACGAGATGATAGTGAATATAACACATGTCTCCCGGCCATGGCCACCGATCAACGGCTGCTAATTGCAGATTACTACCGGCCATAAGGCACAACCTACACGGTTGCTAGGTAACATTGTCTGTCCATCCAGCCATACCTTACATCACAGCCTACACGGTTGCTAAGTAACATTGTCTGGCCATCCATCCGTACCTTACACCACAGCCTGCATGGTTGCTAGGTAACATTGTCTGGCCATCCAGCCATACCTTACATCACAGCCTACACGGTTGCTAGGTAACATTGTCTGTCCATCCAGCCATACCTTACATCACAGCCTGCACGTGTGCTAGATAACATTGTCTGGCCATCCAGCCATACCTTATATCACAGCCTGCATGGTTGCTAGGTAACATTGACTGGCAATCCATCCATACCTTACATCACAGCCTGCATGGTTGCTAGGTAACATTGTCTGGCCATCCATCCGTACCCTACCCCACAGCCTACACGGTTGCTAGGTAACATTATCTGTCCATCCAGCCATACCTTACATCACAGCCTGCATGGTTGCTAGGTAACATTGTCTGGCCATCCATTCGTACCTTACCCCACAGCCTACACGGTTGCTAGGTAACATTATCTCGCCATCCATAAGTACCTTACACCACAGCCTGCATGGTTGCTAGGTAACATTGTCTGTCCATCCAGCCATACCTTACATCACAGCCTACACGGTTGCTAGGTAACATTGTCTGTCCATCCAGCCATACCTTACATCAGAGCCTGCACGTGTGGTATGTAACATTGTCTGTCCATCCAGCCATACCTTACATCACAGCCTGCACGTGAGGTAGGTAACATTATCTGGCCATCCATCCGTACCTTACACCACAGCCTGCACGTGTGCTAGATAACATTGTCTGGCCATCCATCCGTACCTTACACCACAGCCTGCACGTGTGCTAGAAAACATTGTCTGTCCATCCATCCGTACCTTACACCACAGCCTGCACGGTTGCTAAGTAACATTATCTGTCCATCCAGCCATGCCTTACAACACAGCCTGCACGTGTGCTAGATAACATTGTCTGGCCATCCATCCGTACCTTACACCACAGCCTGCACGTGTGCTAGATAACATTGTCTGCCCATCGATCCGTACCTTACACCACAGCCTGCACGTGTGCTAGATAACATTGTCTCGCCATCCATCCGTACCATACACCACAGCCTGCACGTGTGCTAGATAACATTGTCTCGCCATCCATCCGTACCTTACACCACAGCCTGCACGTGTGCTAGATAACATTGTCTGTCCATCCAGCCATACCTTACACCACAGCCTACACGTGTGCTAGATAAAATTGTCTGGCCATCCAGCCATACCTTACACCACAGCCTGCACGTGTGCTAGAAAACATTGTCTCGCCATCCATCCGTACCTTACACCACAGCCTGCACGTGTGCTAGATAACATTGTCTGGCCATCCAGCCATACCTTACACCACAGCCTGCACGTGTGCTAGATAACATTGTCTGTCCATCCATCCGTACCTTACACCACAGCCTGCACGGTTACTAGGTGACATTATCTGTCCATCCATCCGTACCTTACACCACAGCCTGCACGTGTGCTAGATAACATTGTCTGGCCATCCAGCCATACCTTACACCACAGCCTTTACGTGTGCTAGATAACATTGTCACGCCATCCATCCGTACCTTACACCACAGCCTGCACGTGTGCTAGATAAAATTGTCTGTCCATCCATCCGTACCTTACACCACAGCCTGCACGTGTGCTGGATAACATTGTCTGTCCATCCATCCGTACCTTACACCACAGCCTGCACGTGTGCTAGATAACACTGTCTCGCCATCCATCCGTACCTTACACCACAGCCTGCACGTGTGCTAGATAACATTGTCTGTCCATCCATCCGTACCTTACACCACAGCCTGCACGTGTGGTAGGTAACATTGTCTGTCCATCCAGCCATACCTTACACCACAGCCTGCACGTGTGGTAGGTAACATTGTCTGGCCATCCATCCGTACCTTACACCACAGCCTGCACGTGTGCTAGAAAACATTGTCTGTCCATCCAGCCATACCTTACACCACAGCCTGCACGGTTGCTAGGTAACATTATCTGTCCATCCAGCCATGCCTTACATCACAGCCTGCACGTGTGCTAGATAACATTGTCTGGCCATCCATCCGTACCTTACACCACAGCCTGCACGGTTACTAGGTGACATTATCTGTCCATCCATAAGTACCTTACACCACAGCCTGCACGTGTGCTAGATAACATTGTCTCGCCATCCATCCGTACCATACACCACAGCCTGCACGTGTGCTAGATAACATTGTCTCGCCATCCATCCGTACCTTACACCACAGCCTGCACGTGTGCTAGATAACATTGTCTGGCCATCCATCCGTACCTTACACCACAGCCTGCACGTGTGCTAGATAACATTGTCTGGCCATCCAGCCATACCTTATATCACAGCCTGCATGGTTGCTAGGTAACATTGACTGGCCATCCATCCATACCTTACATCACAGCCTGCATGGTTGCTAGGTAACATTGTCTGGCCATCTATCCGTACCTTACACCACAGCGTGCACGTGTGCTAGAGAACATTGTCTGTCCATCGATCCGTACCTTACACCACAGCCTGCACGTGTGCTAGATAACATTGTCTCGCCATCCATCCGTACCTTACACCACAGCCTGCACGTGTGCTAGATAACATTGTCTGTCCATCCATCCGTACCTTACACCACAGCCTGCACGTGTGCTAGATAACATTGTCTGGCCATCCAGCCATACCTTACACCACAGCCTGCACGTGTGCTAGATAACATTGTCTCGCCATCCATCCGTACCTTACACCACAGCCTGCACGTGTGCTAGATAACATTGTCTGGCCATCCAGCCATACCTTACACCACAGCCTGCACGTGTGCTAGATAACATTGTCTGTCCATCCATCCGTACCTTACACCACAGCCTGCACGTGTGCTAGATAACATTGTCTGGCCATCCATCCGTACCTTACACCACAGCCTGCACGTGTGCTAGATAACATTGTCTGGCCATCCAGCCATACCTTATATCACAGCCTGCATGGTTGCTAGGTAACATTGACTGGCCATCCATCCATACCTTACATCACAGCCTGCATGGTTGCTAGGTAACATTGTCTGGCCATCCATCCGTACCTTACCCCACAGCCTACACGGTTGCTAGGTAACATTATCTGTCCATCCAGCCATACCTTACATCACAGCCTGCATGGTTGCTAGATAACATTGTCTGGCCATCCATCCGTACCTTACCCCACAGCCTACACGGTTGCTAGGTAACATTATCTCGCCATCCATAAGTACCTTACACCACAGCCTGCATGGTTGCTAGGTAACATTGTCTGTCCATCCAGCCATACCTTACATCACAGCCTACACGGTTGCTAGGTAACATTGTCTGTCCATCCAGCCATACCTTACATCAGAGCCTGCACGTGTGGTATGTAACATTGTCTGTCCATCCAGCCATACCTTACATCACAGCCTGCACGTGAGGTAGGTAACATTATCTGTCCATCCAGCCATGCCTTACATCACAGCCTGCACGTGTGCTAGATAACATTGTCTGGCCATCCATCCGTACCTTACACCACAGCCTGCACGTGTGCTAGATGACATTGTCTGTCCATCCATCCGTACCTTACACCACAGCCTGCACGTGTGCTAGATAACATTGTCTGTCCATCCATCCGTATCTTACACCACAGCCTGCACGTGTGCTAGATGACATTGTCTGTCCATCCATCCGTACCTTACACCACAGCCTGCACGTGTGCTAGATAACATTGTCTCGCCATCCATCCGTACCTTACACCACAGCCTGCACGTGTGCTAGATAACATTTTCTGGCCATCCAGCCATACCTTACACCACAGCCTGCACGTGTGCTAGATAACATTGTCTCGCCATCCATCCGTACCTTACACCACAGCCTGCACGTGTGCTAGATAACATTGTCTGTCCATCCATCCGTACCTTACACCACAGCCTGCACGTGTGCTAGATAACATTGTCTGGCCATCCATCCGTACCTTACACCACAGCCTGCACGTGTGCTAGAAAACATTGTCTGGCCATCCAACCGTACCTTACACCACAGCCTGCACGTGTGCTAGATAACATTGTCTGTCCATCCATCCGTACCTTACACCACAGCCTGCACGGTTGCTATGTAACATTATCTGTCCATCCAGCCATGCCTTACACCACAGCCTGCACGTGTGCTAGGTAACATTGTCTGGCCATCGAGCCATACCTTACACCACAGCCTGCACGGTTGCTAGGTGACATTATCTGTCCATCCATCCGTACCTTACACCACAGCCTGCACGTGTGCTAGATAACATTGTCTGGCCATCCAGCCATACCTTACACCACAGCCTGCACGTGTGCTAGATAACATTGTCTGTCCATCCATCCGTACCTTACACCACAGCCTGCACGTGTGCTAGATAACATTGTCTGTCCATCCATCCGTATCTTACACCACAGCCTGCACGTGTGCTAGATGACATTGTCTGTCCATCCATCCGTACCTTACACCACAGCCTGCACGTGTGCTAGATAACATTGTCTCGCCATCCATCCGTACCTTACACCACAGCCTGCACGTGTGCTAGATAACATTGTCTGGCCATCCAGCCATACCTTACACCACAGCCTGCACGTGTGCTAGATAACATTGTCTCGCCATCCATCCGTACCTTACACCACAGCCTGCACGTGTGCTAGATAACATTGTCTGTCCATCCATCCGTACCTTACACCACAGCCTGCACGTGTGCTAGATAACATTGTCTGGCCATCCATCCGTACCTTACACCACAGCCTGCACGTGTGCTAGAAAACATTGTCTGGCCATCCATCCGTACCTTACACCACAGCCTGCACGTGTGCTAGATAACATTGTCTGGCCATCCATCCGTACCTTACACCACAGCCGGCACGTGTGCTAGAAAACATTGTCTGGCCATCCATCCGTACCTTACACCACAGCCTGCACGTGTGCTAGATAACATTGTCTGTCCATCCATCCGTACCTTACACCACAGCCTGCACGTGTGCTAGATAACATTGTCTGGCCATCCAGCCATACCTTACACCACAGCCTGCACGTGTGCTAGATAACATTGTCTCGCCATCCATCCGTACCTTACACCACAGCCTGCACGTGTGCTAGATAACATTGTCTGTCCATCTATCCGTACCTTACACCACAGCCTGCACGTGTGCTAGATAACATTGTCTGTCCATCCATCCGTACCTTACACCACAGCCTGCACGTGTGCTAGATAACATTGTCTGGCCATCCATCCGTACCTTACACCACAGCCTGCACGTGTGCTAGAAAACATTGTCTGGCCATCCATCCGTACCTTACACCACAGCCTGCACGTGTGCTAGATAACATTGTCTGTCCATCCATCCGTACCTTACACCACAGCCTGCACGGTTGCTATGTAACATTATCTGTCCATCCAGCCATGCCTTACACCACAGCCTGCACGTGTGCTAGGTAACATTGTCTGGCCATCCATCCGTACCTTACACCACAGCCTGCACGTGTGCTAGATAACATTGTCTGTCCATCCATCCGTACCTTACACCACAGCCTGCACGTGTGCTAGATAACATTGTCTGTCCATCCAGCCATACCTTACACCACAGCCTGCACGTGTGGTAGGTGACATTGTCTGTCCATCCAGCCATACCTTACACCACAGCCTGCACGTGTGGTAGGTAACATTGTCTGGCCATCCATCCGTACCTTACACCACAGCCTGCACGTGTGCTAGGTAACATTGTCTGGCCATCCATCCGTACCTTACATCATAGCATGCAATATTGCTATGGTTATACTTCCGTCACACTTCATGTCGCGTCACGGTACATCAACCGAGCAGAGGAGGGGTGGTCACGGCTCTACCGTGGCTCTAGGCCTCTGCATTCGATGACGGGACAGGGCTGGACCTCAGGGCTGGCCCCAACCGTTGGCTGTCCCGAGACATACTTGTCATAACATAAAGAAAATATAAACCTGGTGCAGACATTCATGGTCTTTCGTGCCGTCGTAATTTGTCCGATAATTTCTTCAATGAATGCATTATTGCAGTAATAGAATATTGGAAAAACTTTGGTTTTCATAAACCTGACTTCCTTACTTCCCATGTTCCGAAGATAATGGAAAGAAAAATTAGGGAAAAGTTGGAAAGACAGTTATATCAGGAACAATTTGGCTTCAGAAGTGGAAGGTCAACGTTCATTCTGAGACAGATCATGGAAAAGAGCTGGCAATATGGGAAGAATGTAGTCATTACTTCCATAGACTTAGAAAAAGTATATGACAGCAAGCGCAGAACAACTGTTTGGGACACACAGGGGCATGTTTACGGAACTAATAACCATGATGAATGTTGCAGCTTTGTGAAGACAACAATGAGTAGATGAGAGCTGTTTGAAATGGTGCCATAGAGAATACGACGAGGAGATAAACAGTCGATAGGAAATCTCCCACCCTGGCGACCGACCTCGATTCAGAACATTGAATGAATGAACGTAATGATGATGTTTTGATCTGGGAAGAAGATGAGGGGGAGGTAAAACAACAGCTGAATGGACTGAACAATAGCGATTGATGATCAACACGAAGAGGAGAAAGACCTTGGTGATCATGGGGAGGAAGTAAAACAGGTGAAGGAGCTACCAAATTGCAGACAGCGAACTGAAAATTGTAGAATAATTGAAATACTTGGGAAGTGGACTGACAGTAGGTGAAAGACTGGATATGGGGACTGCTTTTACCAACATTACGGAGATTAATACCTAATAAATATATATCAACGAATGGTACAGCAGTAATGTACAAGATATATTACTTACCTAAGGCATCTCAGAGATGAAAATTATGGCTTCCGATTGAGATGGCTAAATACAATTTTTAGCCTGGTTTGGTGACCACGGGGCCCTTAGCTGAGTCCTGGAATTGCGTTCACTTACTTAGACTAAAAGGGGCACAGGGGCTCTGAACGTTCGAGCGTGGTTTGGTGACCACGGGACCCTTAGCTGAGTTCTGGAATTGCTTCCACTTACTTGTGCTAGGCGACAACATTTAAGTTAACGTTTCGGATTTCATTCACTTTGATACTCACCGGTAACAAACGAAGGCGACAAAGGCAGCATCCTTGTATTTCTGGTCATCCGTCCTTATTGTCTTCTTCAAGTGGCTGTGGTAGGCGAGCTCGGTGCGGTAGTGGAAGTTAAAAATCATGAACGCAATAGTCACCAATGAGAACACTCCCAGGGAAACCGACAGCTCCACATGGGATGGAGCATCAGCTTCCTGCTTCACACACAAACTACTGTTCAACAGAGTTGATTGTAGTTTAATCTGATGATCATTGAAGAAGCAATAAAGTGGCTTCCGTGTCCCTATGTTTTGAATAGTCGCTGTTAAATTCTCTGTCGAATCAGCCAATATGACATTATTAGGATGACAAAATTCTAGGTTATTTCCGCTAAACTTCACACTCTTTTAAGTCCTCAGGAAATTTCACCAGTCCATCTGGAATATGACTAAAAGTTTTGTGCTATAAATTCCCCAGTTCTATCGTTATGATGTAGTTCCGTGATAATTCGAGGTCCGTAATATCGGCCAAAGGCTGTGGCCACAGAATTACCTCCTTTGATTCGTTGTTGGATAAATACACATTTTCTATATCAAATAGTTTAAACAGTTCCTTGGAATGAACGGCCAAAAACACGCTGTAGTGGATATTTATCAGTTTATTGAAAGATAAATCGAGGTGTATCAGACTTATCAAACCCCCAAATGTATTGACACTATTTCATTCCATGATGCATCGAGTCTTTGTTAGTTTTCAATACCCTGACAAGTTACGTAGTCGGTTATTACACATAACAAGAGTTTCCAGTTTCTTCAGAAATCCTAGTAAATTCCTTAGACAGTCTGTGAGATGATCGCCGCGTACATCAAGAGACATTACATTTTTCATTCGTTTAATGAGATTGCTTATTGCGGTTGGCAGTTATTACGAACTCACTCGACCCTTCGTACGTTTGAGTTTGTATCCCTACAGTAGGTTTCCTCCTACCATCCACTTAGTATCACTGAATCAGTCACTAGAGGAGTATGCAGATTAACTAACTCTGAGATAATTCTATTCGAACAGTAACATTCTTCATGAAAATTTCAAACATCATCTTACGCGTTGGTGAAGTGCAGTCATTTAATTGAATACGAATCTTGTTCCCTAATTGTTAAGATGAAAAAGAAGTGTGTATTTATGGTGTCTAATGCCGAAGGGCAGCGGAAATAATCTGTTACCGGACAGATGTAATTGGACTAAATTTGGTGTACCGCTGAATTAATCTGCAAATAAGATATTATAGCAAATAAGTGAAGAATGTTTTTATTTAAGCGTACGAGTAATCTAAACTAGAGACTTAGTTTTTGAGTGCTATTAACTTTGTTCTACATTATAACTGAAGATAAAGGCTCAAGAGTGGTGGTGGTGATTATTGTTTTACGAGGAAGTACAACTAGGCAACCATTCTCTATATAACACTAATCAGAGAGAAAATATGGAAGGGATCCGACACTTCGAAAAATGAAGATATCGGCCAAAGGAAGACAAGGGCCACGAAGGGCGTGAAAATGAAAGACTCCCTAGCCCTCGCAAACCTAATAGCGTCGGGTTCGGAAAAGAACAAGAGTTGACCAAGGAAGGTCGCATAGGATAGATGAAAGTGAGGAGCCTGGCACAAGTAAGTGGAAGCAATGCCAGGACTCAGCTGAGGGCCCCGTGGTCGCCAATCCACGCTCCAAAGTTCAGAGCCCCTGGGGCTAAAGGCTCAAGAATTTTCAAAGTGTTCCATTTAGTCATCACTTATTCAGAATTAATTGTACAGGGTCTTAGTTGCCTTAAGGCCCTACAGTCTGATGTCTCCATAATAACAATTACTGTCCATGGTTTTTATTGCATATGTAGCACTCGAGGAAATTTCACTTTAAATACTGAACCTCTATATATCGCAGGCTGTGAGTTGGGTATCATCGCTTTGCAAGTTGTGGAGCCAATACCTTTTGGGAAGCAGACTATCTTACTGCACAAGTTCTCTGACGGGCTACCGCCGAACAATTTACGTCTATTTACGAAGCTAACAGGGTATGTAGACCAATTCGCAGGTGCTGGTTAGGTGAAATTAATACAAGTATTAACCTATTTTTAGAATAATATTAAACATAAAATTATTCGAGCATGCATGAAACATTACGTAATGTAGAATACAAGCAAATCTCATTGGCCATTGTCCCGTCACAATACGATAATAAGCAGTCTAAAGCGGCGAGAGCCTGCAGCAGGTTTGTGTGAAAGGCACGTGAGGAAATGAGGCTTATCTTGTGACTCTTGTAGAAGTACTTGGACTTTCTCTCTCAGTCTACGGCAATACGTAATGATTATTATTATTAGCATCTGGTTTAGATACTTAGACTCCTTAGCGTGCGCAGCTCTGATTACTTCAATATTTTCCAGTGAGGAAGGAGACATCGAATATTTGTGACGTGCGACATTGTGAAAAGTACACGAGATCGACAACAACACGCTCACTTGGAATGTTTGGGGAAAGTTGGTGGTGATTATTGTTTTAAGAGGAAGTACAACTAGGCAACCATCCTCTATATAACACTAATCAGAGGGAAAAATGGAAGGGATCCGATACTTCGAAATATGAAGATATCGGCCAAAGGAAGACAAGGGCCACGAAGGGCGTGAAAATGAAAGACTCCCTAGCCCTCGCAAACCTAATAGCGTCGGGGTCGGAAAAGAACAAGAGTTGACCAAGGGAGGTCGGATAGGATAGATGAAAGTGAGGAGCCTGACACAAGTAAGTGGAAGCAATGCCAGGACTCAGCTGAGGGCCCCGTGGTCGCCAACCCACGCTCCAAAGTTCAGAGCCCCTGGGGCTGTTTGGGGAAAAATAAAGAAATTGACATTTTTTTCATTCCTTCCATGATTTTATCAACTTCATGTATTTAGTTATGTACTTATCTTAGGTTGAAAGAATCGTCGTATTTGTGAAAAGATAGGTCGACAAGTTTTTTACAAGGTATAATACTGAAACCGAAATATATGCTAATATAAAATTCTTCTTGAAATGTTAGTGTGCCACTGGCTGTAGGGAGGCAAGAGCAGGCAACTGCAACTATTTTAGTATTATTCAAATCACCTAGACCATAGTACGTTCATTAATAATGGCACTTAAATCGTCCAGCCAAAAAGTTAGTACACGTGAACGTAACACAGGAAAGAAGTGAAACAAGACTTCAGGATAGAAGCATTATGAACATAAACTTTCCATTTTACTCGTATCAACACTTCGATGATCCCCTCTGGTGGTCCCCGTGTGGGTGAGAACGATAGAATAACACTCACGGTATTCCCTGCCAGTCGTAAGTGGCGACTAAAATGGGCCCCAGGAGCTTTTACCTTGGGAGCGTGGTGAGCAGACCATGCAGCCCTCAGCTGAGTCCTGGCATTGCTTCCACTTACATTTTTGCTATTTGCGTTACAGATCGGTCTTATGGCAACGATGGGATAGGACAGGTTCAGGAATAGGAAGGAAACGGCCGTGGCCTTAGTTAAGGTACAGTCTCAGAATTTTCCTGATGTGAAAATGGGAAACCACGGAAAACGATCTTCAGGGCTGCCGACAGTGGGGTCCAAACCCACTATCTTCCCGACGCAACTCAGAGCAGCGTGCCCCTAACCGCACCGCCAACTCGCCCGGTCAACTTACTTGTGCCAGGCTCCTCACTTTCATCTTTCCTATCCGACGTCTCTTGGTCAACTTACTCTTTTCCGGCGCTGACGCTATAGGTTTGCGAGGCCTAGGGAGTCTTTCATTTTCACGCCCTTAATGGTCCGTGTCTTTCTCTGACCGATACCTTCATTTTTCGAAGTGTCTGATCCATTCCATTTTTTCTCTCTGATTAGGGTTATATACCAGGTGCATAAGTTTTTGCCAGGTTTTGTGGTAAAGAAAACAGGTAATTTTCAAGGGATAGCTATGGTCAACACACTTCGCCCATCGTTCAGGTAAGTTATGCCAGAAAAACTGCTTGTCTTTTGCGGCAACCATTTATCCAGCCAACTTCCTCGAAATTGCTAAAGTGCGCGTGCCCCATTGATGCGAAGAGGTGATGGATTGCGCCAGGTCGGGAGAGTACGGTGGCTGTTGAAGAACGTCCCATCCAAGCGATTTCAAGGTGTCTTTCACTGGTTTTGCTGTGTGGGACGGCGCACTGTCGAGTAACAAAATCATTTTGCCATGTCTTCAAGCCCATTCCAGTCGTCTTTCGATCAATGCGTGATTTAAATTAATCATTTTTTGGCGATAGTGTTGAGCGTAACGCACTTTTGTGGTCTACAGAGCGCGCACTAACCTAATGAGTTCTCAGTCGTAGTTCGCACATAGAGTACAGCTCCGTAGGCCCTTTCGGACGCGTCGCAAAACACGTGAATTTCGGACTGTTTTTGTCTTTTGGATATGCCAATCCACCTCGGTACATGCAACGCTGATAAAACGGGCAGTTTTGCCGTCCAGGACTGCCATCGTTGCGCGAGATCTGATGGTAATATTTCTTCCAAGTCGATTCCTCTGAGCCAAATGTTTTGAAAGAGAATTCTGGCGATGATGGAGACTGGAGTGAACAAACCAAGAGGATCGTAAAATTTGGATGTTGCACGGAGAACGTTTCGCTTAGCTCCAGGTTTTTCTAATGGGATCTCATTGATATCAGACTGATCAGTAAAGATATAGTCGCCCATGGAATTCCAGGCCACTCCTAAAACACTGACTTAAATCCTAGCCTTCACCATTCCATATATCTCGAAGAGCTACAGAACTTGTGGCCCTTTTTGAGAGACGAAGCTTGATGTGCTTCAGTGCTTCGTCTTCTTCACTATCTGTAAACTCATCTATAAAGGTAGACTTCTCTATTACGGCGGATTTCAGTGCTGCTACCTCTCGTAGAGTGGCTGATAATAAGAACGGGCTACTAGTTAGTCCAAAGGTGGTGGTGGTGGTGGTGATTATTGTTTTAAGAGGAAGTACAACTAGGCAACCATCCTCTATATAACACTAATCAGAGGGAAATATAGAAGGAATCCGACACTTCGAAAAATGAAGATATCGGCCAAAGAAAGACAAGGGCCACGAAGGGCGTGAAAACGAAAGACTCCCTAGCCCTCGCAAACCTAATAGCGTCGGGGTCAGAAAAGAACAAGAGTTGACCAAGGGAGGTCGGACAGGATAGATTAAACTGAGGAGCCTGGCACAAGTAAATGGAAGCAATGCCAGGACTCAGCTGAGGGCCCCGTGGTCGCCAACCCACGCTCCAAAGTTCAGAGCCCCTGAGGCCCCTTTTAGTCGCCTCTTACGACAGGCAGGGGATACCGTGGGTCTTATTCTACCGCCCCCACCCACAGGGGGTGTTAGTCCAAAGGGAATGCGTGCAAACCGATATGTAATGATGTCGTCCTTCGTGACATAGTCCCATTCGTTATTCAGCTCCACCCGGTACCAAAGAAATATAGTCAAATTTCTGTCATCGTCGTGAAGATTCAATTGTAGGAATGCCTGACATCCGTCGCAAACGATTGCTTTAGCATGCGACCGGAAACGCAGCAAAGTGGGAAGTATCTCAGGTTGCAGATTTCGTCCCATTTCTAAGGCGTCATTGAGGGATGGATAACTTTTTTCATGTGAGGAAGCGTCAAAAACGATTCTGAATTTAGAGCTACCTTTCTTATCTTTCTTAACCGCGTGATGGGTTAAATAAAATATCTCTTTGCTTGTGTCGTCGGCAGGAATAATTTCTACTTGTGCTTTCGAAATGTAATTAAGCATCAATTGGTGATAAATAGGGGGCGGATTTCTATGACAAGTCATATTTTTTCCCTTAACATTATATCTTATAGTCTTGTATTTTCAACACGTTTCCAAGCATGATCATCAAAATTAAACCGGTTTTATTGGGCATATAAATGCATATTTAGGCTTTCTTAAGTTTTATGGCATATCTTCAACAAAATATCATTATAACGGCATATTTTGGTAATTTTAATTTTAATTTCGTTCAAAAAATCAGTATAAGCTCTAGTAATTATTTTTCAGGATATACTGGAATGTACTACTGAAGAACCATTCTAAAGTAGTGTATGGAATGTTTCTAACAGGTTGGAGCTATCGTTTGTTAGCTGGGTCAATTCCTTGAAACTGGGCTATTGTTTACACGGAAGCAGAGGTAATTCTGCAGTTATTTGCCATTGTTCTTATTTCTCTCCTAGGGACATCCCTCTTCCACCTTCAACACACTGAATGACCTTGGTCATTAGGAAGCTTCACTCATTCAGTTCCTTTCAATATGCCTAAAACGAAAGTCTCAATTTGTGGGAAGTTGCGAAGTTTTATTCGCGAGTTCGGTGAAAACATATTCAGTACGGATGGAGTGACATTATTCTGCAAATTGTGTGAGGTAAAAGTTACTGCCGAAAAACGCTTCTCTGTCCAACAACACTGTAATACTGTGACTAGATATTCTGCACTCGAAAATAGGCAACGCCTGCTATTCGAAACCCCGACATCAAGTTCACAGTGTTCACAATTTTCACAAGGTCTCTGCAAGATGATGGTTACGTCTAATATCCCTTTAAAGAAAATTAACAGCCGAAGCTTCAGACAGTTTCTTGAAAAATATACAAAGCATTCTGTTCCCAACGAATCTACTCTCAGGAAGGACTATCTGACCCCTTTTTATGAAGAGATATTGGACATAATAAGGCGTGGCGTGGGAGACAGTAAGATATGGGTTTCAATAGACAAGACCACAGATGTGGATGGAAAATATGTAGCAAATGTGATCATTGGCACGCTGAAGGAAGACCGGCCTGGAGATACATTCCTCCTGACACAGGTGGTGGTGATTATTGTTTTAAGAGGAAGTACAACTAGGCAACCATCCTCTATTTAACACTAATCAGAGAGAAGAAATGGAAGGGGTCCGACACTTCGAAAATTGAAGATATCGGCCAAAGGAAGACAAGGGCCACGAAGGGCGTGAAAATGAAAGACTCCCTAGCCCTCGCAAACCTAATAGCGTCGGGGTCGGTAAAGAACAAGAGTTGACCAAGGTAGATCGGATAGGATAGATGAAAGTGAGGAGCCTGGCACAAGTAAGTGGAAGCAATGCCGGGACTCAGCTGAGGGCCCCGTGGTCGCCAGCCCACCCTCCAAAGTTCAGAGCCCCTGGGGCCCCTTTTAGTCGCCTCTTACGACAGGCAGGGGATACCGTGGGTGTTATTCTACCGCCCCCACCCACAGGGGGATCCTCCTGACACATGAAGTGCTAGAGAAGACAAACCATTCCACCACTGCAGTTCTCTTCGACAATTCAATGAATCTGTAGTGGCCAAACGGGGCAACGAGAGAGCACATTTTTCTATTTGTAACTGACTCTGCTCCGTATATCGTGAAGGCAGCCAAGGGACTTAAAATGCTATACCCCAAAATGACATGTCTTGCACATGCCTTGCACAGGGCAGCTGAAGAAGTTAGAAGTAGCTACCCTGAAGTTGATAATATCGAACTGTAACAAAGTGTTCGCCAAAGCTCCACTTAGCGTTCAGAAATTTCAAGGAGAAGCACCTTCACTACCCCTACCTCCCAAGCCAGTCATAACGCGATGGGGGACTTGACTTGATGCCGCAGTGTACTATCGCTACAACTTCCCTACCCCTACCTCCCAAGCCAGTTATAACGCGATGGGGGACTTGGCTTGATGCCGCAGTGTACTATCGCTACAACTTCACTACCCCTACCTCCCAAGCCAGTTATAACGCGGTGGGGGACTTGGCTTGATGCCGCAGTGTACAATCGCTACAACTTCACTACCCCTACCTCCCAAGCCAGTTATAACGCGATGGGGGACTTGACTTGATGCCGCAGTGTACTATCGCTACAACTTCACTACCCCTACCTCCCAAGCCAGTTATAACGCGGTGGGGGACTTGGCTTGATGCCGCAGTGTACTATTGCAACAACTTCACTACCCCTACCTCCCAAGCCAGGTATAACGCGGTGGGGGACTTGGCTTGATGCCGCAGTGTACTATTGCAACAACTTCACTACCCCTACCTCCCAAGCCAGGTAGAACGCGATAGGGGACTTGGCTTGATGCCGCAGTGTACTATTGCAACAACTTCACTACCCCTACCTCCCAAGCCAGTTATAACGCGGTGGGGGACTTGGCTTGATGCCGCAGTGTACTATTGCAACAACTTCACTACCCCTACCTCCCAAGCCAGTTATAACGCGGTGGGGGACTTGGCTTGATGCCGCAGTGTACTATTGCAACAACTTCACTACCCCTACCTCCCAAGCCAGTTATAACGCGATGGGGGACTTGGCTTGATGCCGCAGTGTACTATTGCAACAACTTCACTACCCCTACCTCCCAAGCCAGTTATAACGCGATGGGGGACTTGGCTTGATGCCGCAGTGTACTATTGCAACAACTTCACTACCCCTACCTCCCAAGCCAGTAATAACGCGATGGGGGACTTGGCTTGATGCCGCAGTGTACTATTGCAACAACTTCACTACCCCTACCTCCCAAGCCAGTTATAACGCAGTGGGAGACTTGGCTTGATGCCGCAGTGTACTATTGCAACAACTTCACTACCCCTACCTCCCAAGCCAGTTATAACGCGGTGGGGGACTTGGCTTGATGCCGCAGTGTACTATTGCAACAACTTCACTACCCCTACCTCCCAAGCCAGTTATAACGCGGTGGGGGACTTGGCTTGATGCCGCAGTGTACTATTGCAACAACTTCCCTACCCCTACCTCCCAAGCCAGTTATAACGCGGTGGGGGACTTGGCTTGATGCCGCAGTGTACTATTGCAACAACTTAGATGTCGTGGAGAAGATCGTGAAGTCTATTGATCCTGCAGAATCGTCCTCCATAAAAACCACTCAAGATTTATTTTCAAGCACTACATTAAAAGCGGACCTGGCTTACATAAAGTCCAATTTTCTTTATCTGGAGCAATCACGCAACTGGAAGTTTCAGGTGCAGAACTAAGCGATGCACTGGATGTTTTAAAGTGCATTGAACAGGACTTAAAGCATGCATCTACGATGTGTAGAAAATTAGAAAATATACTGAAAAAAAAAAATAGCGGACTTGTGTACCTGCGTGGAATAAGTGACATTCTTTGTGGAAACCCTTCACTGCAGATTTCCAGGAATTTTCTCCAAGTGATTTAACTCTATTCAAGTACGCTCCCGTTACATAATGTGATGTCGAAATAAGTTTTTCTCACTACAAGACGATACTCAGCGACAACAGGAGGGGATTCTCATTCAACAATCTTAAGATGCATGTGGTCATAAATTACAACAATTCTGATAATGGAGACTAGACCAGGTATGTAGGTTTCATTCAAGTAACATATGTTTTGTGTATAAAACTGATTGAATACTGAACAGTGAAATTAACTGTAGTGTTTATGTCTTCGACAGAGTCCATCCTTGCCTAGGAGTATGCAGTGTGACCTTAAGTGACATTCTTTGTGGCAATCCTTCACTGCAGATTTCCAGGAATTTTCTCCAAGTGATTTAACTCTATTCAAGTACGCTCCCGTTACATAATGTGATGTCGAAAGAAGTTTTTCTCGCTACAAGACGATACTCAGCGACAACAGGAGGGGATTCTCATTCAACAATCTTAAGATGCATGTGGTCATAAATTACAACAATTCTGATAATGGAGACTAGACCAGGTATGTAGGTTTCATTCAAGTAACATATGTTTTGTGTATAAATTAAAACTGATTGAATATTGAACAGTGAAAGTAACGTAGTGTTCATGTCTTCCACAGAGTCCGCCCTTGCCTAGGAGTATGCAGTGTAGAGTTCATCAAATATTCATCATTTTAGTTGATTTTGGGTTAAAGATTCCGAAGAATTAAAACTTTTTAAACTCTAAATTAATTGCAGCCTGTAGCAATCGTAATAAAAGTGCTTCTATGTAACGTAGATGCTATTCATAAGTCATATTGTGAATTTTTCAGGTCATATTTTTATGTTTTTTAGGTCATAAGTGCATACATATTTCATACATTTTTAGGTCATAGAAATCCGCCCCGTAGTGATAAATAATCTTAAATTCTTCATTTGTCTGTATCTTCTTCTGCAGGCTATAGAAGCGTCTCTCTGCGATGGATAGATTGTTAGAGAGTAGGACTTCTTTCTTTCTGGGAAGTTTTACAACTCTTCTGCCATCTTCAGTCCAATAAGATTCATGAAATTCTTGAAGAATGGTATTGTCTTTAGTTGTCAATGCACGTTCTTGATTTTCTGCGATACCAATGGCTTCCAGTTCCCGGAATGTTCGTAGGGTATCATCGGATACATGAGAAATCTTATTGGTTGTTATTTCGTTGGAGAGAGAGAGATGTGCTGGACTGTAATTTGATTGACTGTAGTGTCTGATCTATTCCCATTGAGGACCCATTCAAATATCGTTGGGAGGAGGACTAAAGATGATGTTACTCGAATTGGTTGGTCTATCTTCACGACCTTCCAATAATGGTCTGCGCCGATGAGAATTTCGATGGGAAGCTCACATGAATCATCCTTCGAGTCGGCTAGTCTCAATTTACCTACTGATGCCAGTCCATTTATGTCGTGTGGTACTGTTCGATGACGTGAATACGTATTATTGCTTTCAAAGGGCGAGAGTTTGAGGTTGGCGTTAGTAGAAAATCCCGTAATATCAAATTTGATCTGTTGTCTGGACTTGTGATGCAAGAAGATGTCTCGAATAAAGTCACTACAAGATTTCTTTTGTCAATAACCTCAAGCTGGAGTAAATCAACTAAGGATGTGTCGATGAAACTCGACTGGCTTCCGGCGTCTAGAATGCATCGAGTAAGTTTACTTTTCCCAGTTGGTCCTTTGGTCCCGTTATCCATACTCGCGCAGTCTGAAGAAATGTGAAGTTTGTAGTGTAGACGTCAATTTTACCCACGGAAGTAGGCAGAGTTTCTCCGTCGTCACAGACGGAAACATGGTCTTGTTTCTTACATTTTGTGCACTTTGCCTTGTTTCGTTTAACACACTGTCGTTCATTATGTCCTCGATTTAGGCATAGAAAACATCTGTTTGTAGCCTTCACTTTCTCAATTCTCTCCTTCAGGTTTTTCATTCTCTTACAGTCTTGTCCCCAGTGACCGCTATTCTCACAGAACACGCAGTATGAATTTGGTGGCCGTTTGTTGTTAGATTTGAACTTACTTGCTCTGGCGTTATTGGCTGCTGTCGGTACGCTAACAGTAGTTACAGAAACATCCCCTCGTATCTTTTCAGTGGTCAAGGCACTCTGAACCTCGTCATTAAGAGATTCCATTAGTCGTGAAACGTTGCTCTCCTCGAATTCTGATCTTTTGGCGTGAAGAAGCCAGCGTCGGCAAAGATCGTCGGGGAAGGCACGGAGGATTTTCGGAGCTAACATTCATCCATACGCGTCCACGTTTTCTCCTAGCGAGGCGATGGCTTGAACTCTTCGGTGACATTCTATGAATGTGGAATTGAGAACGTCAGGGTTGTCTGAAATTGCGGGCTGTAGGTGTTCGAGATAACCTAAGTGAGACTGAATTATTCTGTTTTTGTCTCCGTAACGTGATTTAAGAATTCCTTTAGTTTGTTCATACGTTTCCGCTGTGACGGATATTCCATTAACCAAACGTTTTGGTTCGCCGTCCAAGTATCCCCGTAGAAAGACGTGTTTGTTGATAGTAGATACTGTCGGGTTTTTGTCCACGGAAGAGTGGAATTGTTCCCAGAAACGTGGCCATGCTTCGATGTCCCCCGTAAACAGTTCTAACCTGATAGTCGGCAATTTAACTTCAGGCGTGGCTGTGAATGAAGCTGACTGTGGACCTAAATCCCCTGCATCAGTGAATTTATTTGTTGCTAAGAGTCTATTAGCCTTGCGGGTGTCACGCTTGGCACTTTCTGTATACTCTTCGCATATCTGAACGTCGTTTTCGTACTCGTCGTCGGCTATGAGATCATGAATGGCATCGTCCAGAAGCGTCAAATTCCTACAACTTTCCTGCAGTCTATCCAAATTGTGTTCAACTTCTTCAATTGGTAAGGAATCGCTAAATTTACTTATCTCCCTAGAAAAGCGAGAGACGTTTGAACGTTAAGTAGAGCGCTTTCGTTTCAATTTGTCCAGCTGCGTAGGTTGAGCCATAATTATGTGTGATAGATAGATACAATATGTTTGGATATTAGATTCGAAGTTAACAGTTGATTGATATCTGACAAGATGACCGATGTACAAATAGTCCCTCTATTGTCCACTAGATAGCGCCACGTGTCAATTCAACCGTGTTAGAATCCTCTTAGTGCATCGAGTTTCTACCAGATAACCTCTTCGGAGATGCGTTAACAAGATGGCTGCATGCAGGTCCGATGTAATCTAACCATATACTTCGTCATCTTCTAATTCTACAGCTACTTCAGACATTCAAGATATAGCGCAAATTCATCTACAAAGGGTTCGAAATAAAATGTAGTGTTAGCTGGGAACTTATCTCTCGTGATGAAGTACGCTCTTTTCTTGTTGTTCGTGACGCGTTGCTGAGGCACTATATTGTTTACAAATTTGTTAGCTCCTCGAAATGTAAATGTTTTAAACACAACGCAAAGCTTAAGTGTTTCGTGACGTGATTATCCTGACATACCGCGTTTTCGGCACCAAAAATGTCGTGAATCGTGATCGTGATGGCAGAGCGAGGTTAATGAAACATACCTTTATGTAGCAATACCTCTCTTTACTAACGGAGACAATAAATAAACAATGAACACAAACCATAAAGATGCTTCGGTCACGGAGTAAAATAAGAGATGTTAGGCAAGGTCCCCGACACAGGTATAACTAGAAGTTTGTCAGATCTTGGTTCTTCAGAAGCAAATGTGACTTCCTACTTTCTAGGAGCATATGTCGGCTTTGCCAAAAACACGTAAAGTTTACGTAGCATCTTTCTTTCGAAATTACTTTGGCAGGAAGAACAGCATAAGGTAACCTTCAAACCTGTTAGTTAGGTGGCGACACATGTATGGTGGGAAGAATCATATTTACATTCTTGAAGCACGAATACGTCATCCTAATGCCTTGTTAGCATTCTAGAATTAATGTGTGCAAGTCAAACAGTGGGCGCTCAGTGTATAAGCATATCTTACCAGAGACTTATATTCCCTCTCTTTTACATACTTACTACAACCCCTAAATACCCTCATAACCATGTGCAGAGATCTGTACCCTTCATTAACAATCATATTTATGTGATTACCCCAATGAAAGTCTTTTCTTATATTAACACCTAGGTACTTACAATGATCCCCAAAAAGAAACTTTCACCCCATCAACGCAGTAATTAAAACTGAGAGGACTTTCCCTATTTGTGGAACTCACAACCTGACTTTTAACACCGTTTATCATCATACCATTGTCCACCGTCCATCTCACAGCACTATCGAGGTCACTCTGCAGCCGCTCACAAACTTGTAACTTATTTATTACTCTGTACAGAATAATATCTTTATCTCTTCATCTCCCCAGTTTCACTCAGCCTACACCATAAGTGAGTACAAGGCGTAGACCTATCCAAGTGCTAATGTTACGGATAGTTGAAGGCTTCATCTCCCCAGGTTCACTCAGCCTACACCATAAGTGTGTAGCGGGCGTAGAGCTAACCAAGTGCTAATGTTACGGATAGTTGAAGGCTTCATCTCCCCAGGTTCACTCAGTCTACACCAGGGCCTCTCAAACGCCCAAAATCTCACGCGTGCAGATAGAGGCGCAAGAGCTCCGTGCACTGTGCACTGCTGCCGCTCGGCAGGGCTCGGATCAACGCTTCGTCTCTGGGCTACTCGGCTAAGCTCGGCTCAACTCGCCTATACTCGGCTCAAGTCAGCCCGGATATGGAGCGCTACGGCGCAAGTGGGGCAGAGGGAGACAGGCGGAGCGAGCGAGACGGGCGTGAGGAAAGAGAGAGTAAGCGCTATTGCCCCAAATCGAGGAGTGGGGGGTCTGCACTCTGGTCAACCAAGCCAAGTCGTCTTTTGCACCGTGCACAGTGCATGCACCACGCGCATGCACCCTGAGAGGCCCTGGTCTACACCATAAGTGAGTACCAGGCGTAGAGCTATCCAAGTGTTAATGTTAGGGATAGTTGAAGGCTTCATCTCCCGAGGTTCACTCAGCCTACACCATAAGTGAGTACCAGGTGTAGAGCTAACCAAGTGCTAATGTTACGGATAGTTGAAGGCTTCATCTCCCCAGGTTCACTCAGCCTACACCATAAGTGAGTACGAGGCGTAGACCTATCCAAGTGCTAATGTTCCGGATAGTTAAAGGCTTCATCTCCCCATGTTCACTCAGCCTACACCATAAGTGAGTACCAGGCGTAGACCTATCCAAGTGCTAATGTTCCGGATAGTTAAAGGCTTCATCTCCCCATGTTCACTCAGCCTACACCATAAGTGAGTACCAGGCGTAGACCTATCCAAGTGCTAATGTTCCGGATAGTTAAAGGCTTCATCTCCCCATGTTCACTCAGCCTACATTTGATGCTCGATCATTGAATCAAAGTTCGACTGTTCTACGTTATCGATTTGTTTTCCATTTAGTGGTTGACCGAATGTGTTATGTGATATTCAGTTTAAATTGGATTGTTCCTTTTAAAAATATGTAATTTGGGATTATTACCTAACCTCTTTCTCCCTTTAAATTCCAAATATAGTCTGTGATTGCATTATACATGCATGTTGGTTGTGTGGCCCATGCTTGATGGGAAATAATTATCCATCTTAATTTACTAATTACATTCGAGAGTCACATGGAGACTATTTTTGGCTCGGTTAATAATTTTAAAAGTAATTGTAGTATTCAATTTTGAATTGTAATAATTTGAATTGAAAGAATTTTATTTTAATTTTATGAATTGGTATATACCAAATTATGTAAACATATTGAATCCTCACATTAATTTGAATTTTTCTTAAGGAAGGCTCAGATTTTATTGAAAATCAATCATTTTTCGTAATGAGAGTTTCAATATTTTCTGAAACTGGTGTGCTTGTTTCAGTCAATATTCAACTTGTTAATATTTTAATTTAATCCGCCTGACCACTTTGGACCTAGTTTATTATTTATTTTCACGACAATCCCTTGGGACACGTTTGAGGTAAGTGTTCTTCCATTACCCTTGTTTATTGGAGAATTTGCTTTCGTTTGTATGTCCCACGTCGTTTAACACCTGTCGCTTGTGGATATCCTGAAGATGCGTGAATGCGACCTTGGTTTTAACCTGATGCTCGTAGTTACCATCTCTCTTTCATGTAATTAGTTTGATTTGTTTTCTTTCTGATGTTAAAAAATGATATTCTCTCTGAAATAGGAGCATAGTGTTTGGAAACCTGCAGGATATAAGGTTGTGAATTGAAGGGAATAATTATTTTTGTACTGTGTATTGATATTTTGTTCCATATTCTCGATCTTTGCTGTGTCCTCGCACATTGAGATAAAGTGAAGTATCGTATGAGTTGGTGAGTCCGGCCGTGCTTCCAGTATGTAACTTGCTGCTCTTGATAATGTCTTTTAAAACCTGACTAGGTAGCCTGCAATATCGGCGAGTGAATTGTTTTCATTCATTTATTAATTTATTCACAGTATTGGAAATATTTATTTTATCACATTTTATAATTAGCAATTTCTGTTATAATAATTGAATAACTGAGCTCAATCAGAAGTAAATATGCGCAATATATTTTGTAAATTCCATTTTATTGTTATTTTTTTCTATAAAATGGTTAGTTTTTATCAGTTGAACTTTCTTGCAAAAATAGATGTAAGTGGATATATGAGCTATTCTGTTCGCTCTTCCGAAAAGTGAATACTAATTTTGAAAGAAACACTGCATGTTAATGTTGTAACATCAGAATGATCTATTTTAGTTTTTGTGAAACTAGAGTTGCCGCATATGGATGCACTGTTGCTATTTAATACTTTGTGGTCCCACCACGCACCTTAAACACCGCTTGACATCATGAAGGCATTGAATGAATTAACTTTTTCATGTAATCCTCACTCAGCAAATGAAGCCACACACGCACAAGGGTCTCCAACAGTTCGCATTTATTCCGTGGCTTGCATTTGGTGATAGCAATTCCCATAACCTTCCAACAGTTCTAAATAGGATTAACATCAGTGCTATTTCCAGGCCACTCTAACACTTGAAGCCAATTTTGTCTAAGGAAGGATTTTACCTGAAATGTAGAAATATGTGATAATAACTACGGACGTCATATGGTTCGTGCCTGGTACAAATATTAGTCATAGGACTCACCTTCTAAGCTCTGTGCCAAGGAGCGGAGTCATCCTGAAAAATGCAAGTGGAAACATCTCCAGACTGGTCTCCTGTTGTTGGTATAAGCTTCCTTTCGGGGATGCTTATGTATGAATCCGCGCTGACAGTGCCGTTTGTAAAGTCCAGACGACCTACTCTTTGAGTGGAAGTGCAACCCCAGACATCTGTCCTTGTGGATGTTTGACTGTATGTGTTATACATGATGGCAAAAATTCTTCACCTTTCCCTTGACGCACAAACACTCTTCCATCTGAGGGATGAAGATTCAATTGTGATTCATCTGAAAAGATTACTCTCTTCCACATCTCTGGTGTCCATGCCGCATGTGCTTTTGCCGATTTTAGCCGCTTTTATCACATTGTCTTGGTCAATAAAAGCTTCTTTCTAGGATGACAGGCTGAGAGTCCAGCTTCAAATAGACTACTTTTTTACGTTCTACTGGTTACTGAGATGTCCCAGTCTCGCTTTAGTTCATGTGATGTCAGGAAACGATCCTTGAGTGAATGCCTTTTCAATACACTGTCCTGTTTCGTAGTAGACGCCCTTTTTCTACCTCTTGCCTTCTCATGATCAACTGTATTTTTCAGTAACCTCGAATCCTAGACTGAATAAAACCTGTCTTAGAGGCTATCTCTAGACCAACAGATGAATAAGCAAGTATAGCAGCTTTCTTTCCTGGCGTTAATTCAACTGATCTACCCATCTCCTCGCTGCAAATTCCCAACCCAAAATGACTGTATAAACAAACAAACAACAACAACAAAGAGTTTTGTGTTGTTGGAATAAATATGACAAATGAAACTTTCAAAGCAAGAATGTGGGACTGGCTAAAGTGAAGCAAACAGCTGGATGGTGATGCAGTAAATATTTCCCCCACTGTAATCCTGTTATGTGTGAATTTGATTTAGTGAACTTTATTATGATTAAGGTCTGAGAACAACTCGTATTATTATATGTCCTGGCGTAAATGTATGGTCCTCAGACTTATTACTTTCTTTCTGGCATTATGATTCGGTAGTGTGCATGCAAAATGGGCATCTTGCTAGGCTTTGTCTGTTTTCCCTGCTCGGTCAGTATGTGCTGTTTCCATATCAGTAACTGTTTCTTCTCAATTATTATTACCTGGTGGATGTGTATTATTTAATGTGGTCATGAATTAAATGTAGCCTATTATGTTTTGTAAATCTGGGGCCAGTTGGGCTATTCACGAATTTAATCCTTATTGATTCTGGTTAAATAACCTCAGGCTCATTTTAATAATCTAGTCCTTATAATTAAATTTTTAGAAAGAGTTTGGCTTACTTCTTTTGGTCATAACTTGTGTCCTCTGGCGCATGTGTAGTAATATGACTAGTGGCATGCCTGTACTGGTTGCGGAAAGCAGTGTGCATCTTTGCACGAATGACGTTTTCATGGCTAGTGTAGCTCTGTGGATTGCTATGCAGTGGTTGTTGAAATTTCTACAGTGTTGTCTTCATTGGGCAACATTTGTTGTTGTGAGATACTATAGGTTGTGCTGGAAAATGTTACCTGCTTGCCCTTTGTCTTTATAGTGTTTCCATTTCCGTTATCAAATGTATGGGCTTCTCAATTTCAAAATAAGTCTTCATGCCCTCCAGTTAGTTGTACTTGTCACCTTGATGTTGATTATACATCATTGAAAAGAGCCAATCACAAGTTTTACCCAGTTCATAATTTTCCTGGTGTTGAATTAAATTGACCTAACCGATTATCCTTGAAATTATGATTCTGTTGTTCATTTTATGTAAATGATGTTTAATGTGTTATCCTTCGCAATATTAAATAGTTCCCTGGGTATTTAGTTCTGTGCACTGCTGTAATCATTATCTTGATGAATAATGTCTTAAAATTGGTAACCTATTTAACTATTGTATTGTTCTGCATGGGTTATAAATTTGCATGAGATGTACGGGAAGTATGCCCCATCTAGTTGTTAGTGATTTTTTGAGTATTCTGGAGAAAGGATTCATGATCCGAGGAGTATATCTCCTTTTAAACTTTATGGTATGGCTACTGTCCCTCTGCTTAGTGAATGTGAATTGTGATATTGTGGATTTTATTTTGGGTTGCTAATTGTTATATACGACATGATGTTGTGGAGGATGGTAATGGTCCTTTCAACCTTCCCGGGCTTACACATGTACTCTGGTGATCATTAATTTTGTGTTATATGGTTGTTGCTGTTGTTGTTGTTTAAGTTTCTTTGTGTTAATTGTCTTTATCGGGCAGTTTGGTGAGGTTGTACATCACCTTTGTAATTATTTAATTTATTTTCCGGGTTGAACCGTGTTGTACTTGTACGCATATCACGTACAGTTTGCCGACGTTTCGACTACATTGCAGTATTCATTGTCAAGGCGACTGAAATACCCCTACTCGATCCGAGGTAATCAGTCTCCCAGGCAGAGTTACACTACTAGAGTGGCCTTGATCTTGGCCTTTTATATCCTAGCCTATCTGGCTGGCGTAAGCCCTGGCTGTCTCGCGAGGCTTCTGGAAAGTTTATGTCACAGCCAGGTAGTGGGGGCTTGCCCGCGCTGTTATGTAATGGGGTTGCGGCCCGTGTGTTTATGTTGTGGTCTGTATGTCTTAAACTATGAATGATGGGCATCCAAGAATTCATAGCTTAAGACATACAGACCACAACATAAACACACGGGCCGCAACCCCATTACATAACAGCGCGGGCAAGCCCCCACTACCTGGCTGTGACATAAACTTTCCAGAAGCCTCGCGAGACAGCCAGGGCTTACGCCAGCCAGATAGGCTAGGATATAAAAGGCCAAGATCAAGGCCACTCTAGTAGTGTAACTCTGCCTGGGAGACTGATTACCTCGGATCGAGTAGGGGTATTTCAGTCGCCTTGACAATGAATACTGCAATGTATTCGAAACGTCGGCAAACTGTACGTGATATGCGTACAAGTACAACACGGTTCAACCCGGAAAATAAATTAAATAATTCTTCACACCGTGGAAGCTTCACTTCTAAAATATCACCTTTGTAACTTTACCTCAGTGTATTTGTGGGTTAGTATTATGGCATGTCTGCAACTCATTTTGCTAAATGTCCCTTGAATGTTCTTGTTTCTTCATCTTGTGTTTACATACATAATGTGTTGTTTTGATGTCATCATTAATTTAATTCATGATACTATCAAGTTCATTTTAAAATAAGGTATCATTCTATGGTGATTTACTCAGTGGGAATTTTAATATCTGTTGGTATTGTTAAATTTACACATTTTTGATAGATAAGTATGGGGTTATTTCGCTATTCCCAGTCGGTACCGAAGTCATCAACCTACTATTTGATTATGGGGACTTTCGTGGTGTTTCCTCCTTCTTCATAGCATGGTGTAGTATTTTCGATCGAGCTGACTCGTTCTCTGCCAATTATGTTCTATTTACCTCATTTTCCTGTGTAATTGGTGAGTTACCTGTATTGGCTTGTATGCTGCACAGTGAATCGCTTGATATCACACATTTCTAGCCCAGGTTTTCCTGAGATCCTTCATGGACAGCCGGTAGTGTATGGTGTACTCGCATGTTCCTGTTGGTCAACTGATTTGAGGTGTATGTCATAACCTTTTCCTGTTAATTGGTTGTTATATTAAGGAATTAACATTTTAGTTATTTCTGTGAAGTTGCTTGATTATGTGACTTTAGGTTTGGTTACCCTCCTGAGCCTTCTTCTCTAAACCATTTCCTCTCCTGTCCTTCCCATGGTGTTTATGGCGGTGCTGTGATGGATTTATTCCTTTCCTTCTTCGTGTCATTCGTTCATTGTTGCTGTTTGATGGATATGTTGTTGATGACAGACTAATGGCGCTCCCACTATCTTAAAAGTGCTAGAAGTCTCAAACTGTTTCTATCAACTTTATCCTTACTTGAAACAACGGTTATCGTTAAGCCATGGATGTTGTCATTTTCTTTAACCTTGCCATTTCCTGTGTTACTAATCCAATAGTGTAACTGTTCCAGTTTTTCAATCTCTTTCTTCTAGGTTATGTGTTATGATGTGTTGAACTAGACTATGATGAAAATTAATTAAATAATTTTGGTTGTGTATTTGAGAAATTTTGAAAATTAATAAGCTCACCGATTTGTGTTTCTATCTTCCCTTTTTCTCTAACTGTCTTTGGTGTATTTGTAACTTAACCAGATGGGATATTTATCAAAGTTAATGGTGCCCTTCTCTGTTAAGGAATCTCCAAACCTGTATTGATAAGTTTTAGTTCAACAATTATGTTCGTAATCATTTTCAAACCACTAAGTTCTGTTTGTCATACGTCACTTCGAAACTTGATATAATTTTAAACAGATAAAAATGTATCTGTTGTTTTACTACCGCCCTTAAAATTGACTGTTGCAGTACTGTAATGTACCAATTGTAAGGGATGTGTTTCGGTGTAATCTAGAATCCTGAATCATGGACTTAAACGGATACCAACCAAACTGGTAAGCTTCGGCATCTAGGCTCCAATATGTCAGCATTTGTATCACAGGAAAACAGCTATGTATGTTACTTCTACCAGTGTCAAGTAAAAATCTTACTATTTTACTTTACCGTTGGAAAGGAAGATATGGAATATCGGTCCGGAATTCTACAGGAAATAATGTGATACCTTAACACTTGATCACTCATGCCTTACGAATTGTTGCGCCCAACCCGGTGTTCGTCTTTTGTGGGATGAGGCTATAACATGATTTGGAAACGATATGTTTACCTATCGAGCATTGATTGAAATTTGTGTCCATAAACATTAAGATAAGTGAATATAATAGGGTAGGCCTTAAAGATCTCTTTCATTTCTTGGCAAAATGTGTGTACGGGACTTTAAAATTGTGACACTTGTTGCTAGTACATCTAATTTACGTGGAGCGCTCAACGACTGTGCATGTACTCGGGCACTATCTAGCGGTTAGTCGCGCTACCTCGAGAACAACCACTTACCGAGTTCAACTGTTTGTGACAATGAACTGACCTTGGACTGTTTTGAACCTTTGGTGTAAGAAGCACCACGCTTCTTCTGCGGCTGCCAGGTTTTACCTTTAATTCAAAATAGAAAAACGGAAGATGCTGAAGGAATTTGATCCTGGATTATTAAATCACCATCCGGCTTCAGGCCGTAACGTTTTCGTGATGGTTTGATGATCATTCTTAAACGTCTTGTTTATAAACTGTGTAAGTAACGTCGTCAGTCCTCCCTCAGTGCCTGGATGAAATTCATGTAAGGTCTACATACTAGTTTTTCGAACTATCGCTTTGATGTTTGGATTGTGTATGTCAAAATTTGAATCACGTTAATCTTACCAATGACAATAATTATGGAAGGGAGAAGCCCACTCCAATAGTAGATTATTCAAAGGCCTGGGTCGTGCAAATACTATCGTGCTATACCTCCTTGAAAGTACGCGATAAAATGAATATTTGCCCAATTTTGTCCTCTTGTATTCCAACTTTATCTTCATATTGTGATCATTCCTCATTTTAAAGATTTATTCGTCTACTAATGTCATTCCACGCCATTTCTCCGCTGACAACTCGGAACATATCATTCACTCGAGCAGCTCGTCTCCTTTCTTCTTGTTCTTCCCAAACCAAACTTTGCAATATTTTTGTAACGCTACTCTTTTGTCGGAAATCACCCAGAAAAAATCGAGCCGTTTTTGTTTGAATTTTTCCAGTTCTTGAATCAAGTAATCCTGGTGAGGGCCGCATATACTGGATCTATACTCCTGTTGGGGTCTCACCAGAGACTTATAAGCTCTCTCCTTTACATCCTTACTACAGCCCCTAAACATCCACATAACCATGTGCAGAGATCTGCTTCCTATATTTACTATCCCATTTATGTGATTACTCCAATGAAGATCCTTCCTTATATTAACACGCCGATACGTACAATGATCCTCAAAAGAAACCTTCACCCCATCAACGCAGTAATTAAAACTCAGAGGACGTTTCCTATTTGTGCAAATCACAACCAGACTTTTTAACCCCGGAGGTTACGTCTTGTAGACCTGGGAGAGATGCAAGCGCGGTGTATGGGCCCATCTCGTTCGGGCCTGGACTCCATATAAACTGTCTCCTTTGTGTCTTTTGTCATTGGGAGATGCCGGGCGACTGGACTCAACCTCCCAATCTATCCTTGGACAGGACCGTACTACTTGGTCCTGGGGTATCATTACCTAGGCTTCCACCCTCACTATATGGGGAGGAGACACCTTAGGGTACGTAGGGGTTCCGAGCGACCCCATCCAAACATCGGTATCGGCTGCCGCTGCCACCTTGGCCACTACAGCCCAGACTTGGACTACTTCGGCAACGCTATGAAGACTACCTTATTTCAACAAACAAACAAACAAACAAACAAGAATGGACTCTCTATGCACATGCACTGCAACTTATATAAGTTGTTCTCAAAATTATGTATTTCAGAATCAAGATTTTAGAACAGTTCATATCGTCGTAAAATCTTAGGGGGTGGAGCTCTGTACCGGCCAGTTAAAATGGGCGCGTGCCATGAACGAAATTAGGGCCTATACACTGTAAATGTCTTGATTTGTGTGTAAAGATTTTCTGGACTTAGATCTCTTCAGGAACAGTGTGTTACAAGTTGTTCAGCAATAGATAAGCCTACATCAGGGCAACGGTGTGTAAATACTTTAATTAATGACAACCGATAGATTGAACGCGCTCAATTAGAAACTGATGCGTCTTCGAGGCTGGACTATGATAAACTGTAGTTGGAGCGCAGACCTTCCATTGTACCTGACAATAGAAATGACGCTTTTTCTTTATGTAAATCAACCAAACTGTTAACTGTTTAAAATTTTGCAGCTGAGTTTTCGACTTTAAGTCCTGGTAATTTGTGGAGCAAAAGAGCTCATTAATACTGTTAATATTAATTCGATTCATAAACTTAAGAGTAGAGAAAAAAGGAAATAAATAAAATGTCGATTTTTGTTGGCTTAAGTTACCTATGTTCTAGTTAATTCCTTGTCCACCCATTCTCACACCTCTGTGATCCACGATTTGCTAACAACAACATCAACAATAACAACTGGCAAGTCACTGCGTGGAACTAAAGAAGCAGGTAAGCGAGTTCTTCCCTCAGCAGAAGTACAATTGTCTCAGGATTGAACCACAAATTGTCACTTAATTTTAATCCCCAAATTCGTTTCGAAATAAGAGAAAGGAGAAAGAAATGGAATCGCTTCTACTTGGAAGAGCTCAGTTTATGTTGGGGGGAGAGAGTTCGCGCTAAGCTAGGATTAAAGGGCAGACATAGCACAGTTGCTGAAGTTAATAAGCCAGGTTATTGCGGGGACTTGTACATCACTTCACGGTCAGTTCTGGCTCAACGTGGTCTTGAGGCGGAGCCTGGTCGTTCCTCATTGTAACGAGAAGAAAACAGGTCAAATATGCATCTGAAGCTTGTACCTATAGTAAACCTCAAGACGTGTTGTGCACATCAGATAGACCGAGACCAACTACAATACTCGGAGCACTAAGGCGACGAGTAACCTAATGAAGGTCGCGAGAATTTTGTAGTGCGGAAATGGTTGTCGATGTTTTTCGTAAAACTTAATACTTGATACGTAAAATAACAATGGTTACGATTTGTCTAGGAGGGTTTAAGGTGCATAAAGAGGATTTTAAATCCAATATATTTAGCAAACTTCACTACAGACTAAAGAAAAGCCTCATTTTCTCTGTTAACGTTCATCCTTCACCAAAACTAGCAATTCTCACATCCAACAAACAGTTTAAGCGATGTGTTGTCTCCAGAAAGTAAACATTAGGTAATGAAAGAAAATAATTATACCTATAATTAGGATGGTGAGATTTCTTCTGCTAACCTTCAATCAATTCCTAATCTGTTGTTTCTACCAACATTTCTTCAATAGTCTTCCGCTTGGTTCCCTCCTTTTAGACTTTATCGTTGATATCTTCGGTGTTTTTATATTAGAGACCTTCGTATAATTGTTGGTAAAGTATTGGCCAGAATGTTTACACAGTTCTTTATAATTATTTCCAAAGGAACACAACTCAGTTGCGCACATAACTTTAATTATGAAAGCTTCTGTTAAAGGCTAAAAGGGTATTTTTTCAGAAAGGTCCTCAAAATATTATCTCACTTCAAGCTATATTGTCCTTCACATTCTAGTACAACACATTTCTGATAGTAAAAGCAATATATTTAAAATACTCTTGCACTTCTATGTCAGTCGCCACTTTAAACTCACTAATATGGATGGAATATCTACAGTAGATCTTTATAAAACTACCATTCTTCACAATCACGTCAAATGGATCCCCGCGTTTATCGTGAAACACTCATCTGATCTTCTTCATACAATCGTTTGAATGCTCTGTTGTTCACACTCTTCAGGGCTCTTCCTTCCTCGACGATAATTAGTGTTGTCATATGAAGGTTGATGGTCAATTATGGTTAAAAGGTCTTCGGTGACAAAGCGATTGACTAGGGATGAGGATTGGTTCATTTTCCTCAACCGGTTAAACATATTTACTGGCAATAAACTTAAAAGTTAAAATATTTTGTGCACACGACTTTTTCATTATTTGCAGTAAAATTCTCGCAATGAATGTATGGGACCCATTCCTCTCAAAAACCTTCTCCTTCGGTGAGGGCATACATTGACGTAATTTGACTTTCAGGGAGGTACACAACACGGTCTATCCATGTTAATCTATGTACACCAACAGCACACAGTTATGAACAGATACAGCAAACACGAAATAAATAACCTTGAGGTATTTTAAGTTCCCACGTAAACGCACCTATTGATTTATCAGCACTGAAAGTCTCGAAGTACGATCACAATCAGACTCGAACTTATCTTCACGATCACATTGATGGGGTGAAAGTTCCATTTGGGGATCATTGTAAGTATCTAGGTGTTAATATAAGGAAAGATCTTCACTGGGGTAATCACATAAATGGGATTGTAAATAAAGGGTACCGATCTCTACACATGGTTATGAGGGTGTTTAGGGGTTGTAGTAAGGATGTAAAGGAGAGTGCATATAAGTCTCTGGCAAGACCCCAACTAGAATATGGTTCCAGTGTATGGGACCCTCACCAGGATTACCTGATTCAAGAACTGGAAAAAATCCAAAGAAAAGCAGCTCGATTTGTTCTGGGTGATTTCCGACAAAAGAGTAGCGTTACAAAAATGTTGCAATGTTTGGGTTGGGAAGAATTGAGAGAAAGAAGAAGAGCTGCTCGACTAAGTGGTATGTTCCGAGCTGTCAGCGGAGAGATGGCGTGGAGTGACATTAGTAGACGAATAGGTTTGAATGGCGTTTATAAAAGTAGGAAAGATCACGATATGAAGATAAAGTTGGAATTCAAGAGGATAAACTGGGGCAAATATTCATTTATGGGAAGGGGAGTTAGGGATTGGAATAACTTACCAAGGGAGATGTTCAATAAATTTCCAATTTCTTTGAAATCATTTCGGAAAAGGCTAGGAAAGCAACAGATAGGAAATCTGCCACCTGGGCGACTGCCCTAAATGCAGATCAGTATTGATTGAAGCTATGCATGGCCCACGTTTACGGCCATGTTCCCACTAATCGAAACCTGACTTGAGGTCTTGGATATACCAAGTATTGGCACTGATGCTGCCATCTAGACTGCATTGTACAATATGTTGAACACGGCCGACTGGATCCTTCGCTGCGCTCTTTAGCTAGAGCGACGCATCAAGTTGGCCGTGCGTTAAATGAAACATGGCTGGCCATCGCTCGGCTCATAGAAGTAACGGCAGAAGCGGCAGAAGTATTGTTCATTCTGTAACGTTTAAAATCTGATACTTTGGAGTTACTGCTACTGATTGTGCGGTAAAACCTCGAGATAAATTCTGTGCATAACTGCGATAATAAATATTATATCAAAACTCTACCTAGGAGAATAATGGACTCTGTTATGGAGGGTAAAAGAAGAAGAGGGAGTAGTATAATGGGGGGGGGGGGTTTCTGCCACCGCCACCGGGCTCCCAGAGACCTCCTCCGCCACCGCCACCCGGGAGGCCTCCCAGAGGCCCGCCGCCCCACCAGCGGGAAATTTGAATTGGTAAACAAAGCCACGTCCTTTTTGTCAGCTGTCATCAGCTATCTTGCATCGCAAACCTCAGTGCCGCACTCTTTAGTTGAAATATGGTGTGGATAATAATAATAATAATAATAATAATAATAATAATAATAATAATAATAATAATAATAATAATAATAATAATAATAATAATAATAATAATAAATATACAGCAACCATCTCTCAACGCTAATTGCACAAGATGGTGGCTATACATCACTCCTTACGGGTCCTTACGCAAGATGGCGGCTATACATGGCTCCTTATGAGACTCCTTAAGGGTGCTTGCGCAAGATGGCGGTTGCTCTTATAAGACGACTTAAGGGTGCTTACACAAGATGGCTTGAGACGCCCTAAGGATGCTTGCGCAAGATGGCGGACATAAGATGGCGGCTATACACGACTCCTTATGAGACGCCTTAAGGGCGCATGTACAAGATAGCTGCTTCTCTTATGAAGAAAGCTAGCTTAGAGGTTAACTTGTCGCGCTAGTTCGATCCATTAAATTTGGGGCTTAAATGCAAAAAGTTAAATATCTCGAAAACGGTGCATCGTAGAGCAAAACGGACAAAATTGTTCCGCCCAATACCTAGGTTCACAGTATGAGGAATATGATAGCATAAGAAAAACATAGTCTAATGATGGGATCAGCGGTTCGGTTCCTACTCAGGCCCGTTGGCATTTGCTCTGTTTTAGCTTGTACTGAAGCAAGTTTTTGTAACATGATCAGGTCTAGCTATGGTAGAGAATATAACGTGCCGTGCCAGTTCGATTCATTAAATTTGGGGCTTAAATGCAAAATGTTAGATATCTCGAAAACGGTGCATCGTAGAGCAAAACGGACAATTTTTTTTCTGCCTAATACCTCGGTACGCAGTATCAGAAACATGATAGCATAAGAAAAACATAGTCTAATGATGAGAGCAACGGTTCGGTTCCTACTTAGGGCCTTTAGCATTAACGGCTGTCTAATTCTATAAGATGGCGGCTGCTCTTATGAGACAGCTTAAAGGTGCTTGCACAAGATGGCTTGAGACGCCCTAGGGATGCTTGCGCAAGATGATGTACAAAAATGGCGGCTATACACAGCTCCTTATGAGACGGCTTAAGAGCGCTTGTACAAGATGGCTGCTGCTTTTATGAGACTCCCTAGGGGTGCTTGCGCAAGATAGCAGCGACAAGATGGTGACTATACATAGCTCCTTATGAGACAGCCTAGGGATGCTCGCACAAGATGGTGGCTACTCTTATGAAGAAAGCTAGCTTAGAGGGTACTGCGCAAGATGGTGGCTGCTGTTATGTATGCGGTGGAGGGCAATTTGTGACAGCTCTGATCTTTAATCAACAGAGCATCGTGCTGCTATCTTTAGCTACTACCCTTGAAATGTGGTGGTGGTGGGTAATTAAAATAATTCTTCGTGCTTTTTTGTCAGCTAACAGCGGTCATCTTTAAACAATGGCGGTTATACGTAAGCTGTTAAGGCCTCTTCCTATGTCAAGGCATTGCTCTATCGAACAAGTTTAAACCTGCATTGCGAAGGCAAGAGTGTGCTGCGATAACATCATCGTGCATGTTTAGAGTTGCGAAACATAACAAGACTAGAATCGATGTCGTTAACCTCAACATGTGATCAGAACATTGATCAACGTGTTTAGAACACTACTTAAGTGATTAAGACTAGAATCGAACACTGTACTCGATACGAAATGCGTTTAGAACATGTTAGGGGATACCTTTGTTCTAAGAAGATTAGATTGAAACATAACAAGACTAGAATCGTTGCTGTTAACTTTAACATGTAATCAGAACATTGTTTGATGTGTTCAGAGCAAAAGTACAACTTCAATGATTTGCCTAGTGTAAAAATCGAAAACACACGTGTACATATTACGTACCTAACTCGCTCAGTAAACGATATTGCAAAAGTACAACTTCAATGATTTGCCTAGTGTAAAAATATAAAACACACACTGTACACATACTGCGTAGCGAACTCGCTCGGTAAACAGTAATCTGATTTAGTTACAATAGAAAAAATAGATTCAAACCCAGTTCTATTATCGCAAACATGGAGAGTAAATATTAAACAGAACGATTGGTGCTATAAGAAATACATTGGCTACATTCAAGTCCCTAGCAGTCGAACAAGTTATCGCATAAACATGTAACATGAAATATCTGCCAATCTGTTGGCATAGGTTACAAGCATGTAGCTCATGCGGAACGATAGAACATGTGTTTAGAACATTGCTTGATGTGATCAGAACACTAAATAAGTGATCAAGACTAGAATAGAACACTGTACTCGATACAACATGTCTTTAGAACATATTACGGGATACTTTTGTTCTAAGAAGATCAGGGTACAAAAGAAGTAATTAAGACTAGAATCGAACACTGTACTCGATGTTAACTTCAAGCATATGATTAGAACATTGATTGATGTGTTCAGAACAAAAGGACTTTTCCTCCACCTCCTCCTCCTCCTGACTGCGTCCTCCTCCTACTCCTCCTCCTCATCCTCCTAGAGCTAAAGGGCTAATGGGCTGAAGGGCTAAAGGGCTAATGGGCTAAAGGGCTAATGGGCTCCTCCACTACCTTATTACGCCCACCTCCTTCCGGAAGGAGTTAACTGAAGTAGGTACATTTTTAACGCCCTCATCCATCGATCGCTATCCGCAAGAACGCTTCTACTTTGTTAAGTGTAGAAAATTAATCTTTATTGGTAAATGGTTTTATGTTCAGAACAAGGAACGGAACCTAGGGGTCACGTCTTATCAGAATTACCTAACAGAATCCCCGAGGTGTGATGAGTTGCGTTTTTCTAACAGAAATCAGTATCCGCTTGATTGTTTTAAGTGTTTGGAACACTGAACTTTTCAAGAAGGCAGCAGTGAGGTTAGCGATGTTCTGTTGTTGGATTTTAAATTCCGCGCTACGACATGCATATGGTGGCGGCCTTGAGGTTTAGCGCCGTAAAGATGACAGCAGTGAGGTTAGCGATGTTCTGTTGTTAAATTTTAAATTCCGTGCCACTACATGCATAAGGTGGCAGCCATGAGGTTTAGCTCTGTAAAGATAGCAACAGTGAGGTTAGCGATGTTCTATTGTCCTTCAACGTGAGGTTAGGATCCGTCAAGATGACAGCTGTCAAGGTTGTGGATTGAAAGTGAGGTATCCCCCTTGTAGATACAGATAATGTTAATATTATAATCTTTAATATGAATGTGTTATGTGGACACCTCATTTCTTCATGTGCCATGTCCTCACAGATCTGTCGTTTGTCCATAGCTTACGCTATGCAACCGCAAGCTACGATGTCCAACTTTACTCAGGACCATGTCCCTTGAACTACACCTTGTAGAAGTGGTATTTCCTGTTCCGCATCATATCACCAACGTATGCTAACTCCCTTCTCTTGATGGTATTAAGAATTTTTGGTTCTTTCTTCTAACGGTGCGAAACTTGAATATTGGTCGTTTTAGCTCTCCAAGGTATCTTCAGCATCCTTCGGTACGTTCACATTACAATGTGTTGCACACGGTCTCAACGCCGTATAGCAGGATACAGAAAACGTTTCTTGGCATTCTGTGTACCAGCAGGGGTTGTACGACGTGATCCATATTTTATGTACATTCTAGAGAGTTAGTCTTGGACATTGATGATGACCTTTAGGTAGTTGGTTCTGACTGCCACTTCCTCTTGCACCGCCGCAAAACATCATCCTTGTTTCACCGAAAACGGTACAAAATACCTACATGTTGCATCAAATCTTGCTGATTCAAGAAGGTCGGATATGGGCCATGGAGTTTTTTCTTCTCCACAGGCGTTGTTCTGCTATGTCTTGCGGACTGACAAAAGTGGTCTGAGTTATGTGACGCGCACATTCACTTTACATAGTGTTTCATTTAGCGCAATCTTCCCATATCTCTCCTGCGGTGGATGTGTCGGGCTCATCACGTTAATCTATCCTTTTCGACCTCTTTCGGTCAACCCTTAATCTTTCACGACCCCGACGCTATTAGGTTTGCGAGGGCTGGGGAGTCTTTCATTTTCACGCCCTTCGAGGCTCTTGTCTTTCTTTGACCGATATCTTCGTTCGAAGTGTCGTATCTCTCCCATGTTTTCTCTCTGATTAGTGTTAATAGAGGATGGTTGCCTAGTTGTACTTCCTCTTAAAACAATAATCACCACCACCTACATCGTGGTTTGAATGTTAAGGACCCGTCCACACCTTTCGTTCTTGCGGGTAAAATTGTTCAGAACCTAATGGATCGTGAGTCCTGAAGCTAGAACCTTACACCTTCAGGTTCGGTAGCAAGCTCGTAATCCCAGAGGACAGCCTGGTGCAGGTGTTGACTGACTTCACGTTATTCCTCGCCGACAATTGCGTCATGACACGATTAACAAACACCAACTCGAGTTACGCACGTTAGGCAGGTTTCACCAACGTCAGTTAAATTTGCTGTTATCTTAGATTTCCGAAACTCTTATTTCGGATAACGTTAACTTCTGTATTCACTGCAGAATTTATTATATAGATTTTCCAAAACTAAGTTTCGTCTCAATCCGAATTTGAACCTTAAATTTTTCATGCTGATCCATACCTGTCAACACTATTGAAACGTAAACAAGTTTTTGACTCCATTCGGGGTTTGCAAATACAATAATTTGTCATAAATTTTGTCCGCTGTTGAACAGAATGAAGCAAAAGATGACTTTCCAAAGGAAGGAATTTTTATTGAATTTGGTGGCAGAAAGCGGACAAGAAATCAAACTATAGCCTACACAATTACGTTCCACTCAAACAATAGGGCGGTATTCTTTATTAGAAAGTCGTGTACGGTACAACATATAAGGTATATGTCAGGCTTGCCTACGTGTTTGGAATGCCAGGTTTTATTCGATTATGGATAACACTGACATTGTCGAAGCTCTAGATAACATACAGTGTGTGGTAGTCCTCAAACTATGTATCGCGTTCTTTTTGTCCACCCAGGACGTCTTATTGGATCATTTTGGTCATCTTCCTGGTCGCTGTTATTTTCCCTTTCAGTTAAATATTCCAGCCGTCTTCTAACGGTCAACCTTTCTCCGTTAATATTTTACATCGCGATTACGCGCGTTATCCGACCAAATGTACCTGGCGAATACAAATGTAACATTCATCTCAGTTTCTTAGTTTTAAAGTGAGATAATGCGCGTTATCCTAGCAAATGTACCTGGCGAATACTAATGTAACATTCATCTCAGTTTCTTAGTTTTAAAGTGAGATAATGCGCGGTATCCAAGCAAATGTAGCTGGCGAATACTAATGTAACTTTCATCTCAGTTTCTTAGTTTTAAAGTGAGATAATGCGCGGTATCCAAGCGAATGTACCTGGCGAATACTAATGTAACTCTTGTCTCAGTTTCTTAGCTTTAAAGCGAGATAATGCGCGTTATCCTAGCAAATGTACCTCACGAATACTAATGTAACTTTCATCTCAGTTTCTTAGTTTTAAAGTGAGATAATGCGCTTTGTCCTAGCAAATGTAGCTGGCGAATACAAATGTAACTTTCATCTCAGTTTTTTAGCTTTAAAGTGAGATAATGCACGTTATCCTAGCAAATGTACCTGGCGAATACTAATGTAACTTTCATCTCAGTTTCTTAGTTTGGAAGTGAGATAATGCGCGTTATCCGAGCAAATGTACCTGGCGAATACAAATGTAACTTTCATCTCAGTTTCTTAGTTTTAAAGTGAGATAATGCGCGGTATCCAAGCAAATGTAGCTGGCGAATACAAATGCAACTCTTGTCTCAGTTTCTTAGCTTTAAAGCGAGATAAAATCTACTGCTGTCGTTGGTGAATGTGGACCTTATACTCGGTGGTACTTCATGTTCATCCAAGTGGGAGTATTGTTGCTGTGTGGCCTTGAAGTGAAGAGTGTCGATTTCACTGCTCTAAAGCGTGTTCTTAAACGGTGATCAGCGTTCATCGATTAAAACAGAGTTTGCTTGTGGGAGAGGACTGTCCCACGGTGGGTAAAGCCGTTTCATGGGGGTCGAAATGAGACTGTGGATTTGAACCGCACAGGTCGTCCTTCCATTCCTCAAGATGAGATTGACATTGGGAGGTCTTGGAACATCCTCCGTACTCACCAGACCTGTGTCCAAGGTCGCTCATTTCGAGACGTGGTATCTGTACTCCGCGCAGTCCGTCACTGTCGTCAAGAGAGAACGCCTTGGCGACATTTGGCACTTTGAGGGTGACTGCATGGAAGGGATGAATTGCAGCTTTACTTGACAGTAGCCACCTGTTTATGTACAGCAGACGTATTTATGTACATATAGTGTTAATATGTTCATTGGCTTTATTCGACTGGAAATAAAGGGCTACTTGGTACGTGGACGAATGTTCTATTTTAATGTTTGCACGGCCTGACGCTGGTCGATGCCAGAGGGTGTATTAGCATGGGGGACGTGCTGGTCAACTCTGACTGCGGGGAGAGGGTCGACTTTCATTACTTCCAGGACCGACACCGCATTCCACTTAATGTGCGCCTCGCCAATTGGAAAAGAATTATTCAAGGCAAGTAGATTGCGCTCTCTACACGAACCTAGGTAACAAACTTTTATGTCGTGCTGTTATTGAAATTACATCTGTTATATTTTACATAACTAAATTCCAACGAATCTAGCCCCATAGAGCTGAGTACACTCACTAACGGAAAATTTAAAATCGCTGTATGAAATCGTACTCAAGTAGGCCTACTTATATTCAGATGGTGATGTAATATTGGGCGGGATTTCTTCAGGCCCGTCATTAAAATATCATTTCTATGACAGGTTAGTAAGCCAAATATCTTCCTAGAAATCTTCAAAAAGCCGTGATATGGCACCTCAAGATCATAATAAAATAGGTACCATAAACCTCAACTGATTCCATGTAATATATACCTTTCAGAACATTTAATCTTTTCTTTATGTATCTCTCTAGCCTGTTCAACTTTCAACTTACATCTTATTCTGGGATCCAAAATTACATCTCGGTTTGTATTAGAGTAGTGTATTATCATGTCAGCTCTATGAGTTAATCCATTCACAGAAAATGTCCTCATCTACTGTTCTGCCCTTCTTCCTTGGAGCACCAGCTCTGCTCCATCCGGTAGAAGAATCACCGTCAAATGGGGTCACTCCAGATAAATAGATTGCGGAGAAGTTCGGAACTGGATCCAGACTTTTGGCACCCAATCTAGTGATTGCAAATTGTTTACCACAAGCGGCCAACATTCGGATGATCTGTCACCAACGCGGCTCAAACCGGCTAACCACGGTGTGAGCCCATATCGCCCTACAATCTCTGCTTCGTTCCTTACTGATATACCAACGAGCATTGAACTCGCTGAAGTGGTCTCGGAAATGGAAAAACTGGCATGTGCATCATGGTGTATCCTGTTCTCCATTAGCTGTTCTATGGTGAATTCATCAATAGACGGGTTCATGCATTGTATTTAGGAGGAATTGTTCAAAAATGGCAAGAATTTTATTTATATCATGTCAGAAGCAGAGTTGCATATAAAGATGTACAAGAAATGTCTATAGGAAGTAAATATAAATAAACTGTGAACCGAAGGATCATACTGTGGTGCACCAGTAATTAGCAACGTCGAGCCTCAAGCAGCTCTGCACTTTACCGCAGCCATACAAAACGTAATCCTGAGAATACGCCCTCTTGTGGGGTTTGGTACTGCACCTAGTAAAACCTTAGCACAGCTTAGTTAGAGACACCAAGTCGTCCAGCTGGTAATTCTTCACCAGGCCCTAGCTCGCCACAAAGCAAGTCTTCCTTGCTATTGTGTTCCGTCAAGTTTCTGTGTGGTCTTCCAGAAACTTTTGCGGGGTGGTGCTGGCTGGAATGGCAAGAAGGTAACCAACCTCATTTACTCTGATGGCAAGGACATGATAGCCGCACGCGTATTGGAACCAGAATATGTCATCACACTCCTGAAGGAAAGCACGGTAGCGTTGGGGCTGCATATAAACGAAGGCAAAAACAAAGCGAAGACAGTTGACCGAACTAATTGCAAATTCCCTCTCCACACCAAAATGATACGGAGAGCTGGTGATTCTGACGTTGATCACAAGATTGTGTGCCTACGATCACTAATAGAGAACACTGCAGCCTCCACAATAAAAAGATACGCCGAGGAAATGACATGTTTTAAGATTAACATACATTGATAGAGATAATGCCATCACCCAATGGGCAAAACTCTGGCTGCTAAATGTTCTTGCCATTTCTGTATTACCATGACGAATATAAGAACAAGGGTGAGGACACCTCAAGTTCAAGCGCGCCGCACCAGGCAGCGCTAGAGTGGGCAAGCTCCACAGTACCGATAAGCTGGAAGAACGATACCAAGAGGAACGTAGTAATCCGTAACTGATAAATATGTACTCTGTCTTTAAAAACAATGAGAGATTGCAATTAAAATACCAGAGGAAATCCACAATGGAAAAAATCATACATGGAAATAAGAGCTACGGCCTTCATCACACGTTGCGGAAAGACAGGTTACTGGAGTGTTCATAGCACATAACTCCCAGCATATTAAAACAAACACCCATGAGCTATTTAAAGGTAATACTTTCTCAAGTGACTCATGTGAACACATACGGCTGGTTTACATGTTTTATCTGGATTACTCTTTCCAAGATGGACTTTATTTTCTTTGTATTCCATATGTAATTTTCACATCAAGATGGACGCTATCTCACATACGTTTATTCTATTGTGTGATGTTATTTAATTATCTTCACCTCAAGATGGACTTTACTTTCTTTCTCCTTTACGTAAAATTATTACTTAACATCACGATGGACGTTATTTCTAAACGTTAACTATATTTGAGTTTATTTCTGTGTTATGTACTCTGTTCGAACCTCAAGTTGGACTTTACTTTTCTACACATTTTGCCCATGTTCATTACATACTATGTTGTATTTTCCTGTATGATATGTAATGATTTATTTGGAAAATAAAAGGGAGTTCATCGTTGGGGGAAGGCTTCGGCGGGTGGGATGCGGGTCTTGCTCTGGGGTCCCCTTGTTGATTTTCGCGGTTGCCCCTGCGCCACATTCTACGTACACATTCCCCTCCCCAGTATGTACGACACATACATCTTTGTTCTATTCCCATGTCGTGTATCAAAATCGTAAAATACGGCCAAAGAGCTGCTCGTCCAGCTGACGAAATAACTTATCTTCGCTTCGCTTCGCTTCTCAAGTGACTTTCTGAGGGTAGAGGCAAGACGTTACGTCGCCGGCAATGACGGAATATTATTCTCAACAATAAACTCTCTAAAATGAATTCATTGCTGTATCTCCAACTGGCATTTCTTATGCATGGTGCCGAGGGTCTTTTTCCTGTTGGGAGTTTCACGGGACTCATTTGAAAGTTATTTCGGAAAATTAGGTAAAGTGTGAGGCACTGCTTCTGGACGTAATTTCCATCTCGCACGAGATTATATCCACTTTTTCACCATTCACTATACATTTATCTTAGTACCAAATAATCAGAGAAAGGAACATGACAAATTGTGATATTACGCATTAGGACTGTGTCACTAGGAGTCTATGTAACCAGCGTCAGCAATATCAATAGGCTTCACGAATAAATCGCCTCTACCTACAATACTGACTGGTCTGGCTGAACTATATGAAATGAGAACTACTTGACTATCTTCATGTATAAGTAGCTTAAGCGTTATCTGATCGTGTAATAATTAAGAGGGAGGGAGAATAAGAACCACGGTGTCCCCTGCCTGTCCTAAGAGACGAGTAACAGGGGCACCAGGGGTACTCAAAATGGGAGCGGGGCTTGCGGACCACGGGGCACTTAGCTAAGTTCTGGCATTACTTCCACTTACTTGAGCTAGACTCCCCACTTTCATCCCCCGTATCCGACCTCCCTTGGTCAACATTTGTTTTTACCGACCCCGATGGTATTGGATTGTGAGGCCTAGGGGTCCTCCATTTTTACGCCTTTCAGTTATAACTATTGTGTTGATGGGGTGGTAGTAACTCACGGGGAACACCTTGGTGTTAGTATGAAGAACAATCTTCACTGGGGTAATCATATTAACGAGGTGGTTGAGAATTGTTACAGACATCTTCACATGGTTATGAGAGTATTTAGGGGTTGTAGTAAGGGTGTAAAGGAGAGGGCGTAAAAGACTCGGGTAAGACCGCAGTTAGGAGTATAGCTCCACTGTATGGGACCATCATCAGGACTAATTGATACGAGAACTGGGAAATCAGTTCGATTTGTTCCGGGTGATTTCCGACAAACGAGTAGTGTCAGTAAAATGTCGCACACTTAGGAGTGGGAAGACTTGGGAGTAAGGAGAGGAGTTGCTCTTCTATGTGGCATGTTTCGAACTGTCAGTGGTGAGCTGGCATGGAATCACCTAAGTAGAATTTAAGCTTGAGTGGAGCTTCTAAGAGTAGGAAAGATCATAATATGAAGATAAAGTTTGAATTCAAGAGGACAAATTGGGGTAAATATTCATTTATAGGACGAGGATTAAGGGATTGCAATAATCTAGGGAATTCTTCGATAAATTTCCAAGTTTGTGTAAAATATCTAAGAGAAAGCCAGATTAAAATTTGATAGGGAATCTCTCACGTGGGCGATCGCCTTAAATGTAGATCATTGATGATTGATTGAGTGATATCTCATGATGAAGACAGAGAATTATAGCAGAGCTGCAATAAAAAGCAATTCTCTTACCTTCAACTCACGGGGTGGGAAACTTTCAGACACGACAAACAGAAACCCAAACAGAAACAGATCCATTGCCTAAGGGCATCATATAAACCAGGAGAAGTTACAAAATCCTCACAACCCATGGCGTCACAGAAATCCCTCCCCTGCCAAATAAATATATGGGAAATTTCTTAATAATCGATCCAAAAAATTAAAATAATTTTAGAACCATGGAACCAATACGGCATCAATATTTACAGAAAAACTAATCAATTAATTTCCTAAACAATCTATGATTCCTGGAATGTCCTTCTTGGAACCTGTTTCTGCCTTAAAGTACCTACACATACACTTCCATTTTTCACTAAAATTTGTATGACCGTCATTTATGCTTGCCTTTATGTTATCCTTAGCTGACTTCTTTGCTAGATTCAACTTCCTAGTAAGTTCCTTTAATTTCTCCTTACTTCCACAGCCATTTCTAACTCTAGTTTCTCGGTTATTATAATATAGTGGACCTTTACCATTCCTTACCAGCTTTAAAGGTGCAAACCTGTTTTCACATTCCTCAACGATTTCTTTACACCCATCCCAGAGTCTGTTTACATTTTTATTTACCGTTTTCCACCGATGATAGTTACTTTCAGAAAACCCCCACATGCCTTTTCTTCAGCCTTGTGGAACTGCTTAATAGTCCTAATTTTAATACCAGTACCTTCCTTTCTTTCACATTTGTAACTACCACAAAAACAGCTTAGTGATCACTAATACCATCAGTTACTTCGGTTTCTCTACAGAGCTCATCTAGTTTTACCGGCACCACATCCAGAACATTCTTCCCTCTAGTTGGTTCCAGCATTTTCTGAATCAGGCGCCCTTCCTATTTTGCCATTTGTTGGTCATGCTTCCTGTCATTCGTATTACCTTCCTAATTGAGATTTGGTATATTGAGACCACCCACTACAATCAATTCCGTTCTTTATCGTTTGCCACATAGCTGATTATCTTATTAAATAATTCTGAATCAGCGTCAGCTCTTCCCTTTTCCGGGCCGTACACTCCAAAGTAATCAAGATGAGCCTTACGCCTAGAATTTCATGTTTGTCATCTTGAATTTTTGGTAGCTTACGAATTCTCTTTTGAGTAGAATGACTACTCCCGCTCCTACCGTTCCTATCCTATCTCTACGATACACACTCCAGTACCGTGAGAAAATTTTTTCATCCATCATATTATTTCTTAGCCATGATTCAACTCCTATTACAATATCTGGTAAGTAAATATCTACTAAATTACTTAATTCTATTCCTTTCTTTACAATACTTCTACAGTTCAGCACTAATATTTTTATGTCATCCCTACATAAATGCATTGACCTACGAAACGTCCGGCTCCATGGCTAAATGGTTAGCGTGCTGACCTTTGATCGCAGGGGTCCCAAGTTCGATTCCCAGCAGGGTCGGGAATTTTAAGCATCATTATTTATTTTAGGTTGCACGGGGGCTGTTTGTATGTGTCGTCTTCTTCCTCATCACGACGCGCAGGTCACCTAGGGAGGCAAATCAGAAGACCTGCACCTGGCGAGCCGAACATGTCCTCGGATACTCCCGGCACTAAAAGCCATATGCCATATTATTTCATACCTACGGAAAAAGGAAAATGAATATACTACAATAAATCCCCGAGAAGGAACAATAACACGTAAGATAAAATTCAAATGATTAAATGCAAGAAAACCAGAAAGTGACAGAATAAAACGATCAAGAGTCAAAAAATGGGGGCAAGACGTAAGTAATAAGTAAAGTATAGTTAGTATACGTCTATAGAACGCCGCAAATGATGTAATGACATCTTGGCCTTAGCTCCATATTGAAAGACAAAAAACAAATAAAACCTCTTTATATAAGTTAATTCCTGGTACTTACTGAAACCTAGAACAAGGCAGTCGGACTGTAGCGCAGCAATCCGGACACACTGTAGCCTACATGGTCAAAGGAAATGTCCAATCCCCGTACTGATTTGATAATTACTATTGGTTATCTTCAATCAACCTCGTAAATTGGAGGCTTTTTCCTCATGCTTTTTGTAAGTTGGAAACAAAAATGAGCCACCGTAAGCGGAGCCAACACCAGAAGACAACTTGCATTAGTTCCAGTTCCACCAAGAGAGTCCACACTCACTCAGTATCTCGGAGATTAAATGTTAAATTGCGTTAAAACATTTGTAAAGTTGAATATTAAAAAATTAAAATGTTAAAGAACAGTCACAAAGACAATAACCCAATGTTATGATTGAGATATCATCACTAAACATCGGTGATTGATTACCTCATACACTTGTAACTGTTCCCTCTCGTCAAAACACTTGAGGAGATGAAAGTTATTATCTTGGGACACATCAATATTAAATAAACTATTTGTGGCTTGCCCGCAAATTGCCACGCAAATAGAAACAATTAACATTCCATGGTTCCCCATTTCTCTATGTAATGTTTGGGCGCCATGGTTACAGTTAAAAAAAAAACTGTAAACCAAAATTTACATTTACTGGCATAGAGACTTACACTTATATCACAGGGGTAGGATATTAAATAATTAACCATTAAGTATCGCTTAAGAAAGAAAATTAACGAAATATAAAATACAAATGAATTTATTATACAAAAAAAATGAGATGAATCGGAAAAGTTTCCTTAAAGCGCGGAGGAATTTAGAATTTAATGAATTTACTATTGCTTGCTTTATCTAGTTGAAGCTCACCAATTGCAGCTTCCGTTGAAGTCATCTGGTTTCCGTGGTTATTCGTTCTCTTCTTCTCGATGTAGAATTTCCTCTATGGACATCCTTCCTCCCTTCTCTGATATGGTACGGGCTATCTGGACTAACACTCCCTACTTGCCTAGTCTTTAAATTAGACATTGGCCCTATACTTGTAAAAACTGATCAGCGTTGATCGTATGAGGAGAAAATTCAGAGATATGAATTTTTCCATATTAGTAGAAATCTCAATCCAACTGAGCTATACTATTTATACGGTACAGACTTGTACCAAAATTCCGTAGACTTGAACTAAACATAGTTCTTCGTCCACAATATTTACTGAATATCACACAAGCCCTAAGCTTGTTTCGAGTCACGCAGATCCGATAACATTACCGCAACTAAGTACTGTTATCGAAGTGATAATACATTGTACAAAAATAACTATGTCGCGGAGCGACCACACACTGTTTCAAAAATCAAATCACGTCGTACAAAGTAGATGTTCACAGTAGAAGCAGTAGTGATGGAGTACACGAAGTTAGGTTGTAAGGTTGTAAGGTCGTAAGGTCGTAAGGTCTCGTTCTCGTGTTGAGAATGAGTATATATCCGGGCTCACCCCCACTCTTGGTAACAGTTCAATCTCAAAACTCATATACAACGAAGTATCTGATTCGATAGATCGAAGCATCAACTCCCCTTTCTCTTCTTACTCGACAAGTCCAGAAGGCCTGGCGATGATATAGCTGACCAGCTTGCAAGCCTCGCGCACGGGTCGCTGTTTACTAGCCTTGGTCATAAAATAAACCCATGACTCACGCAAAATCCAAAGCTTCAAGAATAACCCTCCGTATACACAAATATGAGATGAAATGAAAACAACTATGTCTCAACATATTGACCGTATTTACAACATAATGAATTCTTATCCTACATAATATAATAATTTAAATAATAAAGAAGTGTTATCATATATATGATTCCAAAATGCCTTGATTACAAATGATTTACGTTGAATAAATATGTTATTACAAATAATTGCCGATGGCGGATAAACTTGATATCAAATGATATCGCGTAAAATGATATTATATTAAATTAGTAGGGCTGGAGAAGCCTGGACGGTTACACACTGATTGAACAATCGTGGAGGACGCTAGGCCTATAAATACTTTTAAACGAAACGGGGCACTTTCGAATACAAAAATACAGACTGAAGTATATTCCTTTCAGCACTAAAGATACGACAACAAAGTATAAAGAATTGACCTTTCACAACGAATCTACACATACTTCTTAGATGAAAGTAATTTTTCAACAGGAGAATAGCACGTAACAAAAACTCATGACGTTCCATATACAGTATTGCTTACAGAATGCACGATAACAATCAGCAACAGTTTTAATATCCCATTCCTTCCATGTGTCCATAAGGAGTAGATCCTGGGAAAAGGCCTTTTCATATCAGCGTTTGCGCCAAGAATGCAGCAGAAGAAGTAACCTTCCTTAAAGTTACGGATTTATACAACCGTTCCTGCAAAATATTCAAACCAAATGTCTCCAGGAGATTTTGTTTCGCCGAGGGAGGTGGCCTTGCCGTTAGGGGCGCGCAGCTGTGACCTTGCACCCGGGAGGTAACGCACTGTCAGCAGCCTCGAATATGATATTCCTTGGTTTGTCACTTTCACGCCAGGCAACAATCTCGCGCTGTACCTTGATTAAGGCCACGGCGACTTTTCTGCCACTCAGAGGGATGTCCTGTACCATCGACACTATAAGTGTTATCTGTGTCCATGCATCGTAAATATTTTTTAAGAACAAGGTACCGATTCCCTTTTCTCTTCTCTGGGCCATGTAATACATTAATTATTAAGTATGTACGTGTTCAACACAAACTAACAAATTACGTGGTAGTAATTACGTGGTGACGGAAACAGTGAATTCATTTTACAGCAAAGCAGTTTATATCCAGTAATCCGTGCTATCATTACCTCCTGAAACAGTGGACTTCATTCTTCAGCAAAGCAGTTTATATCCAGTAAGCCGTGCTATTTTCATTTCAAAAACTGAGGGTGACGGCAACTGACAAGATATTTTAAGAACAAATTACCGAATCTTTTTCTCTTCATTCAGCCATGCAATATATTAATTATTAAGTATATTCGTGTTCAACGTAAACTTACAAATTACACGGTAGTTCTACGTCCTGAAAGAATTATCGGAAAGCCGAGACAACATGTGGAAAGCTGTGATATGCGTACAAGCCCCAGGCATTGTCAGCTGAGAACTACTGCAGTCAGGCTCTGATCAGCCACTGGCACAGTTGTAAACTTTGATGTATCCACAAAAAATACGCAAAAGATGAGCTGCCTGTGCCCCTGTTGCGAGTCACGAACAGTAAATAACAGCTCGCGGACCGCAGGGTTCACACCGACAGATTCATGACGGCGAGCTCTTGGGAGCTCCGCCAAGGAAGAAGATTTTTTCTTCCTGAAGCCGCAGACTGTTTACATCAGCCGATAGCGCACTGCCAAAAACTCGTCCAGTCCCTACTTGGCCACATTCTCGATCTTCAACGTATTGTTCTTCTTCTCAGAAAAAGAATTATGTGGAGAAGAGAAACGAATTTCGCGGTGGTACTTACTTGAGTCGATAAGAGCCGCAACTTCATTCCGTTCTGAGTTGAATGCCATTTATCATTTGTCAACAGAGATATTTTGAACATTAGTAAACGTCATAGAGCAGCTCCCACACAGGGCTATAGTAACTTCTATTATCTCAGCCTCTTCAGTACGTAGTCCCAGGTATCTCAAGAGACCATCATCTTAATCATCAAGAGCGCACAGTTCAATACGTTTATGCAAAATACGTACGACATGTGACAATTTTATGCTTTAAGTGGCCTGGTCCTCATCAGCGAGGGTGCTGGAGACAGCCGCATCGAATTAATTACTACAAAACTCCCTGAGAGGATCTACTCGGCAGGGTACGTATCTGTCGCTATATGAGAGGTAGATAGTGAAAGGTTTTAGTCCTGAAAAATCTGTGGAAGCATCCGCGGACTGAAAATTGTGTGCATAAATTCATAGAACGGCCTCAAGTATTCAGACGTTGTTATGACTTCGGTAAATCATCGTAATTTATGAGCTTCATATCCGTATTTATGACTCACACAAATGCAGAACTCCACTAATCAATAGGCCTACTTGTTTATTATTGTTATTAAAAATACAGGACCAGTTTCGACATACACATCGTGCAACCACATCTAAAAAGGAATATCATGTCAGCTTGTACTCCTGCGTAGGGCATTCGTTAAATTGTATGTTATCATGCGTGAATGTGAAAAGTGAATATTCATAAACTTAAAATAACTTATAAGTATTCATACATTAAAAACAACTTATGCGTAAAACACTTTCATGCTCGTGAATGTTTGAGTTTATGGCTTGCACTGTTCTTAATTCTTCAGTTTGATGGCTTTTTTTTTTTTTGCTAGGGGGTTTACGTCGCACCGACACAGATAGGTCTTATGGCGACGATGGGATAGGAAAGGCCTAGGAGTTGGAAGGAAGCGGCCGTGGCCTTAATTAAGGTACAGCCCCAGCATTTGCCTGGTGTGAAAATAGGAAACCACGGAAAACTATTTTCAGGGCTGCAGATAGTGGGACTCGAACCTACTATCTCCCGGATACAAGCTCACAGCCGCGCGCCTCTACGCGCACGGCCAACTCGCCCAGTAGTTTGATTGCTATCATTAAGTCTAGTTGTCCACAACTGTGCATTAAGCTCAAAACTCAATGGCTTAAATTGTAATATGAGTTACACTTTAAAATACCAATATATCATTTAGAAGATTTTTGTCACCATATGTACACGAAGGATAAGAAACACTTTGCATCTCTAAAAGGCAAAATATTGACGTATTGTGGGTTCAGTTGAGGCTTGGACGGGAGTGTAGAAGTTGCAGCGTGCCGTTTATAAAATCCAGTTGTTTACATTAAAAGATGAGTCATAATGTCCTTTGCCGTATTAAGTAATGTTGTATTGCATTAAACCAGGGTGGTGGCTCCTTCCGTTTTGTAGTTGTGTGATATTGTAAGAATTATTGCTGTTGTGGTTTTGAGGTTGTATATATGTATGTTGTATGCATCTTCCTGAACTGCGAGACTGTTGTGGGCGGGCTGCGAACTGTGGACTGATCGAACGCCAACCATTGTGACTGGGAGACTGCTGTACTGGTGACCATAGTCTGTGTGTTTTAGAGTAAATAAGCAGTGAGTACTAAGAGAGGGAGTGCGCACTCTGTCATTGTGAGCTCGGTAATCCTGCGTGTTAATGTGCATTCTCAGTAATTAGATAATACATTTTAGACGTAAAACTCTACCAGATTCTATCATTCATTTATCTACCCCAACAACATGTGTCAATATGCAGAAATATAAAAAGTGTAAACGTACTATGAAATAAAGATAAAAATGGCAAAATGAAAATAGTGGATTTTAGAAATTTCTCGCCTTTAAAACCATCGGCAACGCCAGAATGACACTGTTTTGAAGAGCTTACTTTGGCGTACATTTGGTGACATATAAAATATGATGGTCTTCGCCATTTTATTCTAAGACCTTTGCGAGGGGCAAGTTAGGGCGGACCGACAGTGCTTGACGCCCGCTCACTGCTACAGTAACTAGTCAGGAACAACCGGGCGTGAAAGAGCAGCCCCTGTGTCATCACTCGTGTCGTCACCCCCATTCACTCACTGGTGGCCTACCCGGTGGTGCGAAAACGAAGTAAGGGATGAATCCAGAGCTTTCGGATGCGAGAGGACTATGGAGGCTTCCCCTTTCTAGAAGTAACTGACAGGGACAGCTTTCCTATATAAGGCAGGCCAGAAGAGCTTCGTTGATTCTGTCCCTCTAGCTAATGATAAGGTTCAGTTCTGATAGTGATTCAGTCAGAATGACGGTGTTCTGGAGATAGTGTACTGCTCTGGAACACTGGATCAGTCAGTGGGCAGTGCAGCTGAGTGAAGGGACCGTGAATGTACGGACAGTGTACCGCGTACAGAATTGTGAGAATGTGTTGCTTACTTGAAACCCGTGAACTGTGTGGCCGTGATTAGTGTACAGCGAGTGTGACACTGAACTGCCCTAGTGCCTATATGACAGTTGCAGAAGATTTCGTAGTGCGACTTTTTAGTTTGTAAGCGATAGATCGAATAAATAGTCTGACTGAACAGTGAGATCACAGAAAGCTAGAGATAGCGTAAATATGTGCGTGTGTAGTTAATTGTATAAACAATTATTATTCTGCCGATAAATCCTAGAATACACGCTGCCAGTTGTGTGTTTATTTACCGACCCGTCTACACGTTACAATACAAGATGTGTCTGAATTATACCGGGCAAATATCAGGAATGCTGTTCGTATTATGTAAAGAACTATGAAGCGATTGGATTGCCCGAGAAAATTCTCCATTTCGAAAAAATGGGGATAATTTGTTACTTCCGGGGCGCGATTCATATTGACAAACTCGCCGTGGTTTAAACGAGGTGATGTGTGCACAAGTTTATTCGTTCGTTTCTAGCCCCAGTAGGCAGTGTACAGATTGACTACTAATTTTGCGGCTGAAATTGGTGAGAACGGCTCCGTTTCGGGACACCGATCAAATATTAGGCGCAGTAAAAGGGAACGAATTTGGGAGTCAAGCACATTTCACTCCCAGCGCTTAAATGGCCTTTGTCCAGGCAGGTTGGCCAGGAAAGTCGTCTCCGCGCTCAGCCAATTTAACTCCCATGCACTTTCCTCGTTACGTGAAGATCGAAGTAGGAGGGGCGGATATGGAAGATTTTCTGTCAGCGTATTGCTTGTTTCCTTCACTATTTCATTCATTTTACAATGTCGTTAGAAAAGGAATGTACGACCTTGTGGCGGCATGATGCATCTTCACGCATGTCCAGTAATAAAAAAGACTTTACTGTGACCAGTAGACGAGAGAAGACAAGTGTGTCTTAATTACCGCGTGTGTCTGCTTAGTAAACAAACTGTGGATACTGCTTGTAAGAGACAAGGACAACTTGTGTCTGTCTCCATATGCCATACACCTCATGCACAGCAAGTAACGTCATTTGCTCGGAAAAGAATCATTTTCTCCAACAATCCGCTTGAGGCATCGTTCTTTGTGTAACACGAAGAGCATCCCTGACATTTTTTGTCTGTGTAAGTTTGGTAGATCCTCTATATAAGAGAGTGATGAACAGCACAGTGCTAACCACGAGATTCACTGAACGTCGCTCCCGGAATCTGAGAAGTTAGGCAGGGCCATAGCTGAGAGAGAGACATGTTCACACATTCTGTGAACGGAGTATACATATATGCCTCAATTATGTCTCGGAAATTTATTTCATTTTTCATTTAAGTGGCCAACGGCTGTAGCCGTGTTGAAACACCGGATCCCGTGAGATCTCCGAAGTTAAGCAACATTGGGCGTGGTCAGGAGTTGGATGGGTTGCCACGTGCTGTTGGTGGGAGGTAAGGGAATGGAGAGCGGAAAGGAACTGGCCAGCTTACCGTACGTAAACTCCGGCGCAGAAAGACCTCTGCGGAGGTTCGGACCTGCCTTCGGGCAGAGTAATCCTTACCTTACCTCATTTAAGTGCTTCAAAATATTATTTATTAGCACCCGTTGTTGACGGCACAGTCATATAGAATGTACAGCTACTTTCGGCCAATACTCAGGGACGAAGCAGATGAGTCACATCACAACATCAATATAATGTTATTGTGGATCAGTTAGATATTGTAGGCCTTCACGTATTCCGACACTCTGATATTAGAGCCTGTAATGTAAACGGAGTATTTCCTCCTTTCATATCTCCTTCTTGTCTTATTCTTCACGCGATCGTTCCTTCAAGAATATTTTCATTTTTGTAATTATCTTCTCAAATATGCTTGTCGATGTGCACCGATGAACACTCGGTTTTACATTTTCAGACATCACGACGAAAAGCATCGCCACTGAACAGGATTGAACAGCAATGCTTGCCGTTCACATGGATTACCCAATAAAAGTCTAAATACATAAATTCTTCTAACATAGTCGGTACTTTAAAACTGTACAAGACATAACTGATCGGAAGTTATATTCCCTGTAATGTTTGTTATGAACTACTTTTCGTTAGGGCCAATACCTTAGGTATTTAAAAATTAAATTTTAGGGGCCTTACCCGAAACAACCATTACATCCAACGAGAATTACAATTGTTTATAACCTAGATTACATTGCGTTATTCTCCGACTTTGCATACTGATTTTCATTAAATTCTCTTGAGCCACAGTCTTGTAATGCCCGTACACACAGACAGAGAGCCATGACGGAAAATTCAAAGTTCATTTCCTTGGTGCTGTGTACACAACCGATAAAGAAATACCAATGTACAGACACAACTCGTATTCAGCTAAAAGCTCACTGTCCAGTAATCGGGAGATAGTGGGTTCGAGCAACACTGCCGGCAGCCGTGAAGATGGTTTTCCGTGGTTTCCCATTTTCACACCAGGCAAATGCCCGGGCTGTACCTTAATTAAGGCCACGGCCGCTTCCTTCCAGTTCCTTGGCCTTTCTTATCCCATCCTCGCCGCAAGACATATCTTTGTCGGGGCGACGTAAAGCAAATAACAAGAAAAAAAAAAAGAAAAGAAAAAAAGCTCACTGATATTCAAGTATCGTATAGCAAGCTATTCAAACAGAATGGATTGTGATTCCTTAACGGTCAAATATTGACAGTATATTCCGAGAAATATAGAGAATATGAAATCACTTCTTCTAAACAAACCACATCTCTGGCAGAGGGTGGGTTCTGAGCAGACTGCAGCTCCTGACGCACCTTACAGACAGTACGGCGCTATAAGCCACCACATCTGTGGCAGCAGGTGGGTTCTGAGCAGACTCCAGCTCCTGACGCACCTTACAGACAATACGTCGCTATAAGCCAACACATCACTGGCAACGGGTGAGTTCTGGGCAGACTGCATCTCCTGACGCACCTTGCAGACAGTACGGCGCTATAAGCCACCATATCTCTGGCAGCAGGTGGGTTCTGAGCAGACTGCAGCTCCTGAGGCACCTTACAGACAGTACGGCGCTATAAGCCACCACATCTGTGGCAGCAGGTGGGTTCTGAGCAGACTGCAGCTCCTGACGCACCTTGCAGACAGTACGGCGCTATAAGCCACCATATCTCTGGCAGCAGGTGGGTTCTGAGCAGACTGCAGCTCCTGAGGCACCTTACAGACAGTACGGCGCTATAAGCCACCACATCTCTGGCAGCAGGTGGGTTCTGAGCAGACTGCAGCTCCTGACGCACCTTACAGACAATACGTCGCTATAAGCCAACACATCACTGGCAACGGGTGAGTTCTGGGCAGACTGTATCTCCTGACGCACCTTGCAGACAGTACGGCGCTATAAGCCACCACATCTGTGGCAGCAGGTGGGTTCTGAGCAGACTGCAGCTCCTGACGCACCTTACAGACAATACGTCGCTATAAGCCAACACATCACTGGCAACGGGTGAGTTCTGGGCAGACTGCATCTCCTGACGCACCTTGCAGACAGTACGGCGCTATAAGCCACCACATCTGTGGCAGCAGGTGGGTTCTGAGCAGACTGCAGCTCCTGAGGCACCTTACAGACAGTACGGCGCTATAAGCCACCACATCTGTGGCAGCAGGTGGGTTCTGAGCAGACTGCAGCTCCTGACGCACCTTACAGACAATACGTCGCTATAAGCCAACACATCACTGGCAACGGGTGAGTTCTGGGCAGACTGCATCTCCTGACGCACCTTGCAGACAGTACGGCGCTATCAGCCACCATATCTCTGGCAGCAGGCGGGTTCTGAGCAAACTGCATCTCCTGACGCACCTTACAGACAGTACGGCGCCATAAGCCACCACATCTCTGGCAGCAGGTGGGTTCTGAGCAGACTGCAGCTCCTGAGGCACCTTACAGACAGTACGGCGCCATAAGCCACCACATCTCTGGCAGCAGGTGGGTTCTGAGCAGACTGCAGCTTCTGAGGCAGCTTACAAGCAGTGTGACGCTAAAGAAGCCACCACATCTCTGGTAGGGGGTGGGTTCTGGGCAGACTGCAGCTCCTGAGGCAACTTACGGACAGTGTGATGCCATAAAAGCCACCGCATCTCTGGCAACGCGTGGGTTCTGGGCAGAGTGCAGCTACGGAGGCACCTTACAAACAGTGTGACACTATAAAAGACACCACATCTCTGGTAGAGGGTGGGTTCTGGGCAGACTCCACCTCCTGACGCACCCTACAAACAGTGTGACGCTATAAAAGCCACCACATCTTTGGCAGCCGGTAGTTCTGGGCAGACTGCAGCTCTTGAGGCACCTTACAAACAGTGTGACGCTATAAAAGCCATCACATCTCTGGTAACGGGTGGGTTCTGAGCAGGCTGCAGCTCCTGAGGCACCTTACAAACAGTGAGGCGCTATACACCACCACATCTCTGGCAGCGGGTGGGTCTGAGCAGACTGCAGCTTCTGAGGCACCTTACGGACAGTGTGATGCTATTAAAGTCACCACATCTTTGGCAGCGGGTGGGTTCGGAGCAGACTGCAGCTCCTGAGGCACCTTAAAAACAGTGTGACGCTATAAAAGCCACCGAATCTCTGGCAGCGGGTGGGTTCTGGGCAGACTCCACCTCCTGACGCACCCTACAAACAGTGTGACGCTATAAAAGCCACCACATCTTTGGCAGCCGGTAGTTCTGGGCAGACTGCAGCTCTTGAGGCACCTTACAAACAGTGTGACGCTATAAAAGCCATCACATCTCTGGTAACGGGTGGGTTCTGAGCAGGCTGCAGCTCCTGAGGCACCTTACAAACAGTGAGGCGCTATACACCACCACATCTCTGGCAGCGGGTGGGTCTGAGCAGACTGCAGCTTCTGAGGCACCTTACGGACAGTGTGATGCTATTAAAGTCACCACATCTTTGGCAGCGGGTGGGTTCGGAGCAGACTGCAGCTCCTGAGGCACCTTAAAAACAGTGTGACGCTATAAAAGCCACCGAATCTCTGGCAGCGGGTGGGTTCTGAACAGACTGCAGCTCCTGAGGCACCTTACAAACAGTGAGGCGCTATATACCACCACATCTCTGGCAGTCGGTGGGTTCTGAGCAGACTGCAGCTCATGAGGCACCTTAGAAACTGTGTGACGCATATAAAAGCCACCATATCTCTGGTAACGTGTGGGTTCGGGGCAGACTGCAGCTCCTGGGGCACCTTACAGACAGTGTGATGCTATAAGAACCACCACATCTCTGGTAACGGGCAGGTTCTGAGCAGACTGCAGCTCCTGGGGCACCTTACAAACAGTGTGATGCCATAAAAGCCACCACATCCCGGGTAACGGGTGGGTTCTGAGCAGTCTGCAGCTCCTGAGGCACTTTACAAACAGTGTGATGCTATAAAAGCCACCACATCTCTGTCAGCGGATGGGTCTGAGCAGACTGTAGCTCCTGAGGCACTTTACAAACAGTGAGGCGCTATATACCACCACATCTCTGACAGTGGGTGGGTTCTGAGCAGACTGCAGCTCCTGAGGCACCTTACAAAGAGTGTGACGCTATAAAAGCCACCACATCTCTGGTAACGGGTGGGTGCTGGGCAGACAGCAGCTCCTGTGGCACCTTACAGACGGTGTGATGCTATAAAAGCCACCACATCTCTGATAACGGGTGGGTCTGAGCAGACTGCAGCTCCTGAGGCACCTTACAGATAGTGTGATGCTATAAAAGCCACCACATCTCTGGCAGCCGGTGGGTCTGAGCAGACTGCAGATTCTGAGGCACCTTACAGACAGTGTGATGCTATAAAAGCCACCACATCTCAGGCAGTGTGTGGGATCTGAGCAGACTGCAGCTCCTGAGGCACCTTACAAAAATGTGACGCTATAAAAGCCACCACATCTGTGGCAGTGGGTGGGTTCTGAGCAGACTGCAGCTCCTGAGGCACCTTAAAGATAGTGTGACGCTATAAAAGCCACCGCATCTCTGGTAACGGGTGGGTTCTGGGCAGACTGCAGCTCCTGAGGCACCTTACACACAGTGTGATGCTATAACAGCCACCACATCTCTGGTAACGTGTGGGTTCTGAGCAGACTGCAGCTCCTGAGGCAACTTGCAGACAGTGTGACGCCATAAAAGCCACCACATCTCTGGAAGCTGGTGGGTTCTGAGCAGACTGCAGCTCCTGAGGCACCTTGCAAACAGTGAGGCGCTATATACCACCACATCTCTGGTAACGGGTGGGTTCTGGGCAGACTGCAGCTCCTGGGGCACCATACAAACAGTGTGACGCTATAAAAGCCACCACATCCTTGGCAGCGGGTGGGTTCTGGGCAGACTGCAGCTCTTGAGGCACCTTACAAACAGTGTGACGCATCAAAGCCACCGCATCTCTGGTAACGGGTGGGTTCTGAGCAGACTGCAGCTCCTGAGGCACCTTACAAACAGTGAGGCGCTATAAAAGCCACCACATCTCTGGTAGCGGGTGGGTTCTGAGCAGACTGCAGTTTCTGAGGCACCTTACAGACAGTGTGATGCTATAAAGCCACCACATCTCTGGTAACGACTGGATTCTGGTAGACTGCAGCTTCTGAGGCAGATTACAAAGAGTGTGACGCTATAAAAGCCACCGAATCGCTGGTAGCGAGTGGGTTCTGAGCAGAATGCAGCTTCTGATGCACCTTACAAAGAGTGTGACGCTATAAAAGCCACCACATCTATGGTACCGGTTGGGTTCTGGACAGACTGTAGCTCCTGAGGCACCTTACAAACAGTGTGACGCTATAAAAGCCACCACATCTTTGGCCGCGGGTGGGTTCTGGGCAGACTGCAGCTCCTGAGGCACCATACAGACAGTGTGCTGCTATAAAAGGCACCACATCTCTAGTAACGGGTGGGTTCTGGGCAGACTGCAGATCCTGAGGCAACTTACAGACGGTGTGATGCCATAAAAGCCACCACATCTCTGGTAACGGATGGGTTCTGGGCAGACTGCAGCTCCGGAGGCACCTTACAAACAGTGTGACACTATAAGAGCCACCACATCTCTGGTAGAGGGTGGGTTCTCTATAGACTGCAGCTCCTGAGGCACCATACAGACAGTGTGCTGCTATAAAAGGCACCACATCTCTGGTAACGGGTGGGTTCTGGGCAGACTGCAGATCCTGAGGCAACTTACAGACGGTGTGATGCCATAAAAGCCACCACATCTCTGGTAACGGATGGGTTCTGGGCAGACTGCAGCTCCGGAGGCACCTTACAAACAGTGTGACACTATAAGAGCCACCACATCTCTGGTAGAGGGTGGGTTCTGTGCAGACTGCAGCTTCTGAGGCACCTTACAAACAGTGTGACGCTATAAAAGCCACCACATCTCTGGTAGCATGTGGGTTCTGGGCAGACTGCAGCTTCTGAGGCACCTTACATACATTGAGGGGCTATATACCACCACATCTCTGGTAACGGGTGGGTTCTGGGCAGACTGCCGCTCCTGATGCAACCTACAAACAGTGTGACGCTATAAAAGCCACCACATCTTTGGCAGCCGGTAGTTCTGGGCAGACTGCAGCTCTTGAGGCACCTTACAAACAGTGTGACGCTATAAAAGCCACCACATCTCTGGTAACGTGTGGGTTCTTAGCAGACTGCAGCTCCTGAGGCACCTTACAGAGAGTTTGATGCTATAAAAGCCACCACATCTCTGGCAACAAGTGGGTCTGAGCAGGCTGCAGCTTCTGAGGCACCTAACGGACAGTGTGATGCTATAAAAACCACCACATCTCTGGCAGCGGATGGGTCTGAGCAGACTGCAGCTCTTGAGGCACCTTACAAACAGTGAGGCGCTATTTACCACCACATCTCTGGCAGTGGGTGGGTTCTGAGCAGACTGCCGCTCCTGAGGCACCTTAGAAACTGTGTGACGCATATAAAAGCCACCATGTCTCTGGTAACGGGTGGGTTCTGAGCAGACTGCAGCTTCTGAAGCACCTTACAAACAGAGTGACGCTATAAAAGCTACCACATCTCTGGTAGCGGGTGGGTTCTGAGCAGACTGCAGCTTCTGAGGCACCTTACAAACAGCGTGACGTTATAAAAGCCACCACATCTGCGGCAGCGGGTGGGCTCTGAGCCGACTGCAGCTCCTGAGGCACCTTACAGACAGTGCGACGCTATAAAAGCCACCACATCTCTGGCAGCGGGTTTGTTCTCTGCAGACTGCAGCTTCTGAGGCACCTTACAAACAGTGAGGCGCTATATACCACCACATCTGTGGTAGCGGGCGGTTTCTGAGCAGACTGCAGATTCTGAGGCACCTTAGAAACAGTGTGACGCTATAAAAGCCACCACATCTCTGGCAGCGGGTGGGTTCTGAGCAGACTGCAGCTCCTGAGGCACCTTACAAACAGTGAGGCGATATATACCACCACATCTCACGGCAGTGGTTGGGTTCTGAGCAGTCTGCAGCTCCTGAGGCACCTTAAAGACAGTTTGACGCTATAAAAGCCACCACATCTCTGAAAGCGGGTGGGTCTGAGTAGACTGCAGCTTCTGAGGCAACTTGCAGACTGCGTGGCGCTATGAACCACCACATCTCTGGCAGTGGGTGGGTTCTGGGCAGACTGCAGCTTCTGAGGCACCTTACAAACAGTGAGGCGCTATATATACCACCACATCTATGGCAGTGGGTGGTTTCTGAGCAGACTGCAGGTCCTGAGGCACCTTACAGGCAGTGTGACGCCCTAAAAGCCACCACATCTCTGGGAGCGGGTGGGTTCTGAGCAGACAGCTGGGACACAGTCGTTGACTGGACATTTTTCCCAACAGCTCAATTTCTTCTCAGGGTATCCGATTGTCAAGTAAAATCTGGAGATTTTACATTAGGTTTCGCTTTACGTGAGTTCGAACAGAATGGCGATCCACGGTAAACTTATCTGCGGTCGTTTGATATAGACATACTATCAATTAATTATTTCTCCTAACTAAGGTACCAACGACGTGAGAACTCATATATTCAAATTGGGTAAATACCCATTCGTTAGTTCGCATATCTTGTCAACTAACTTATCAACTATGTCAAGATGAAAGAATTCATAACACACGAAATTATAGAAAAGCACAATAATAGTATTTATTGAATAAACAGATGCCCTTTGAAATGTAATCTGATTTGGGTAGTATTTTTTTCTGGTATTATTTACAAGTAAGGTTCAGAGTCAGCGCTGGCTCGTAGAAAAAGAAAATAAATATAACGTTAATTTATGAACATCAGTTCCGTCATGAATACAAAGTCGTATACAAATGTTTACAATTAATCACTGGATTCCTACGGTCTTCCTTGAAATCAAGTCCTTGAGACGACACCAATATCATGATGTTGTTAGGATTGCTATAAACCTAAGCTAAGCTAAATAGATCTGAGTAGACGTACAGTTAATCTGAAGTGAATGTAAGATCAACAGATAGATCTAAGCTTGAAAATAATTTTGAATTATTATTTCGAACTATATATCGCAATTATATTTGAATTATGAATAATATTTAAATTATAAGTTGCAAATCATAAATCTGAACTCATTTATTTGTTCTTTCTGCAATGTTACGCATGGCTAACGATTTACGGACTAAGGCATTTCCCCTAGTGCCTGTTAAATCTGGCTCCTAGCCTATCATTTCCCTAACCATTACTCATTGAAAGAATGTAAATTCCAACAAACTCCGTTTCAGGATAAATAAGCTATCTATCTAACTTCAACATAAGTTTTTGGTCGACATACACAGATATTTGAGGCTCAATATGCCCTCTCTCTGTTATATTCCATAACATTTCTCTTTTAGGCAAGTTACTGAATTCTTATGCGCAGTCGTAATGTAAATAATACGTATTTGTACATGGGAATATATCACCGCATTTATGGGTATCCCGAAAGCATTTGGTCAAGATCATCGTCATAAAACATATGATAATATTCTCGTAATTGGAACAAAGCATCTACAGTTGACATATAATCCCGTCATAAATTCAATTCTACTTCAATGAATTCCAACCATACCTTGGTTTAGCTCATCTCCGCGGTGTGGTCAATTTCACGTATCTGTATCCTTTCACATAGTTCCTTCCCTATAATAAGTGTGGCATGGCATATCCTAAGCTGCAGGCACTCCTTGGCCTCTACGTAATACATTAATAAACCTTCGCATTTTATATACAACAACATACTTCGTCGAGTTACCACTATTGTAACCATATTTCCACATTCATTTAACATCTTAACTATCATCGCCTCCATAACAACATGTCGCGATTATCTTCACTTTACCATGTCAAAATGCCACAATTCCTTTCTCATAAACGCGTTTCAATATCGCTATCTATCATAACCCTAAAACTGAGTTCAATGCACTTATTGCGAAGCAAAGAATGCGTGATTCTATGCATTCATTACCACCGCCCATACCAACGTGACGTAGACATATAGCATAACAAATATGAATTCATTGCAATTCCACAATCTGTCATTACTATCAGCTGGTATTAAAGACACTTCTTTCGACTTGTAGTTACTCACGAGTTATTCTGACCAAAGTGAGGTGATAGATATATATAACATACAAGAATCTTATTCTACACTGCTTAATCGTATTACTATGGACTTAAATATCTCACACATCACTTTCATTATTCACTTGCACTTTAAATTCCACGGTTTCTATAACCAACTTATCGGCACATGCCAAAAGCACCTGTGTACGCGAATCAATAACTATGTAATTAAATAATGTAAATGACTTAGCTCGCTTATCGTTACATCTGGTCAAGCTGTTCCGCCTCCACTCGGATGTAGTTGGCTCTGCGGTCAGATCATGGGTGGGTCGCCTGGTAGGTCCTCGGCCTCCTCATCATGGGTTGGTCAACTGGTTTCCCATTGCCTTCCTCATCATGGGTTGGTGGTCTGGTTTCCCATTGCCTTCCTCATCATGGGTTAGTGGTCTGGTTTCCCATTGCCTTCCTCATCGTGGGTTGGTCTTCCGGTAAGGATGTACTGCTCTCCCAGCTCGGTCCATCATGCGTATTTAGCAAGCCATCATCATGCTACTTCTGTTAGCAACAAAAATGCAGATTTCAGAGCAGTAAATAGCCATGGTATGTTCCATTCAACGATAATAATTCCTAAATTATTATTTCCTTTGCTGCTCTCAGAGGTGAATTTAATTTCGTTGGGTATAAGTTCTGCGTATATATATCTATATCGGCTGCTTCCCGGAAATGTCGAAAAAATTGTTCTTCTTCTCTTTAACTAAATTCAGATAGTCTTCTTCCCGTATGAGTATCTTTCTCCTAGGTTTCACTTGCTTCTTCCTTGTGGAATGTAGCTCAGTTGCTGTCGAGATCCTCCCACGCGTATTTCGTCGTATCTTTCCTATTTTATATTTTTTTATCGGCTTTCTTTCGTCGGCTGGTGAATTACTTCGTTTCTTTACTACGACGATCCCTTTTTCTCAAGTACTTCTACTAAATTTTTCCGCCTTCTTCAAATTACTTGGCGCGTTCGCCAATTGCGTCTTCACCCTCCCATGAAAATTTTTAAGCTGGAGTTTTTTAACAATTCGTTGTCTTCTATTTTTTTCGTAAACAAAATTCATTTTCAGTCTACTGTCCGTAGTGCCTTCAATATATGACCGTTCCGTGACGTGTATGGCCTTCATATAATATCGCATTAGATATCTATTCCTTGCATCTTATAGATCAGACGGGCCATACCTTCACTTGGCGCCATTTTGAAAGCTGTCTACGAGATGTAAGTGGGCACACTGCTGTTCCTGAGGCACCTTACAAACGGTATGGCGGTGTAAACCACCTCATCTCTAGCAGCGGGTGGGTTCTGTGCAGACTAGAGCTCCTAAGGCACCTTACAAAGAGTGAGGCGCTATATACCACCACATCTCTGGCAGCGGGTGGGTTCTGAGCAGACTGCTGTTCCTGAGGCACCCGAAAAACGGTATGGTGGTATAAACCACCTCATCTCTGGCAGCGGGTGGGTTCTGAGCAGACTGCAGCTCCTAAGGCACCTTACAAACAGTGAGGCGCTTATATACCACCACATCTCTGGCAGCGGGTGGGTTCTGAGCAGACTGCTGTTCCTGAGGCAACTTACAAACGGTATGGCGGTATAAACCATCTCATCTCTGGCAACGGATGGGTTCTGAGCAGACTGCAGCTCCTAAGGCACCTTACAAACAGTGAGGCGCTATATACCACCACATCTCTGGCAGCGGGTGGGTTCTGAGCAGACTGCTGTTCCTGAGGCACCTTGCAAACGGTATGGCGCTATAAACCACCACTTCTCTGGCAGCGGGTGGGTTCTGTGCAGACTGCAGCTCCTAAGGCACCTTACAAACAGTGAGGCGCTATATACCACCACATCTCTGGCAGCGGGTGGGTTCTGAGCGGACTGCTGTTCCTGAGGCACCTGAAAAACGGTATGGTGGTATAAACCACCTCATCTCTGGCAGCGGGTGGGTTCTGAGCAGACTGCAGCTCCTAAGGCACCTTACAAACAGTGAGGCGCTATATACCACCACATCTCTGGCAGCGGGTGGGTTCTGAGCAGACTGCTGTTCCTGAGGCAACTTACAAACGGTATGGCGGTATAAACCATCTCATCTCTGGCAACGGATGGGTTCTGAGCAGACTGCTGTTCCTGAGGCTCCTTACAAACAGTATGGCGATATAAACCACCTCATCTCTGGCAGCGGGTGGGTTCTGAGCAGACTGCTGTTCCTGAGGCACCTTACAAACTGTATGGCGGTATAAACCACCTCGCTCTGGCAGCGGGTGGGTTCTGAGCAGACTGCTGTTCCTGAGGCACCTTACAAACGGTATGGCAGTATAAACCACCTCATCTCTGGCAGCGGGTGTGTTCTGAGCAGACTGCAGCTCCTAAGGCACCTTACAAACGGTGAGGCGCTATATACCACCACATCTCTGGCTGCGGGTGGTTTCTGAGCAGACTGCAGCTTCTGAGGCACCTTACAAACAGTGAGGCGCTATATACCACCACATCTCTGGCAGCGGGTGGGTTCTGAGCAGACTGCAGCTCCTAAGGCACCTTACAGACAGTGTGACGTTATAAGCCACCATATCTCTGGCAGCTGGTGGGTTCTGAGCAGACTTCTGCTCTCAATGCACCTTACAAACAGCGTGGCCCATCAACCTCGACATCTCTGGCAGCGGGTGGGTTCTGAGCAGAAGGCTGCAAAATGGTTTAACTTCAACTAATTAAAGTATTGTGTGGTTTCGGCTCTCTGTAGTGTTTCTTTGTATTGGCTGTTTCTGGGATTTTGAAGTCTGTTCCTAGCCTGTGTATTACACCCTTCCGGGCCTCGAATGGAAGACCCGCGCATAAGAATGCCTCCACATAACAGGGTAAACACCCACGGATGAGACTAGTGTAAGGGGCGGCTCGACTTGCCGAACAAGCTTCGAACCGATCCCCTTCCTACTTTCCGTGCTAGCCGCGGCAGCTCGAGCACTTGGGGAGTGGTTACGTTCGAAAGAAAAGAAAAAACAACAAATATTTAAGATGGAGCCTTATGTAATCTGAAAGTAGGATTCTCTGGGTTCAACTATCTACTGGATACTGCTTAACACAAATGACAAGAAGCGTATAATTGGGGGCTTACAAAGACTAATATATTCGATATATGGCATAATAAAAAAAATAGATCCAACCCTATACAATGATTTCTCCGCATACAGGAGGGAAAGAAATTGTTAACACTTTAAAATTCGACTCGCCGATGGGCATCGTCTGCATAAAGGTATGACTGAGGTTTTGCGCCCACTACACTCTATTTTTCCCTCATTAACCTGTGTCGTTAATTTTATCCTTCTGTCGATCACATCGTGTAATATGAGATGATGTCCACTTACATAATACATTCTATTCTTAGCACGTAATCAACCGGTCCCTACGCTACATAATTGACATATCAAAGAGATATTTACATAATACACAAACAAAAACACACATATCATCTAGCTAAACCCCGAACTTCCCTTATCTGTCACCAAGACCAGACAACGCTGAACTTCGGTTCTGTTTGAACTCAAAATAGAAGCACATTACATACTAAGCACACACAGATATATACACTTCATGCCGAAAGGAGGCCATTCCTGTAAGAAAAACATGGTCATCAGTATCTTCTGCCTCAGCCGATCTGACCTGGGCTCGAACATATGACTCCGACCGAGAGGTGCATTCCTGAAAGAGAAATCCCTAACTAGCTACGGTCTCATATCACCGGACATTGGGGGGGGAGATCCATATTCCTTTATTAATTACCTTTTTAAATCACCATGATATTATCATTAAATAAGTATTCTTAGCTAAGCCATTTAAACCAAACAAAAGAGCACGGTGAAAACTGTAAGATTCCTAACTTGCTGACTAATTTTACAAACATATATATATAACTGCATTTAACTTGAAAAATCTGAATATCTTCTTTTAAAATGGAAATTATGAAAATCAACATTCATTAAATAAAATACACACTCGTCGGACCTTGTACTCACACTTACTTGTTACCTGCTTACTTACACATACGTTATTTGAAGGGCGCCAGCTGTCACTCAGTACAGCAATAATAGAATGAGACTCTTGACTATCTCTAGGGTGTGGGGTAATAAGCTTACTTTTGACAACATACCATATAAGTTCTGGGAAAAGGAGATTGGCGTTCGGTTTCCCCATTAATTTTGAGGTTAAGATATTTTACTTTCATTGAAATAAAACCATGAATTCGTTTGATAGAACAATATATATTCTTTAAATAATATATCAAAAATTAGTGAGTCTTGTTGCGATAAAACAGATGAGAATATGAAATTATGACATTGCAACTGAAAGAAACTAGGCATGAATTTGAATTCTTCTTGACCGGACATTTAACAATTTATACGAAATATTTCCCTCACTGATTCACTTGACTGTAACTTCAACACTTTGAGTGTAATTACGACGTAATCCATTGATCTGGTGTTTACTGTAGATGTGTCACGCCTAACTTGGTGATACATCCTTGTGACTGCTTCTTCTCCATATCATCTGACTTCTTTGTAAGTCAATATGGTATTACCTCTTGGCAGGTCGAGGGTTGCCCTCTCTGACTCCATGGTAAGCCCTTGCGTCCGTATCTTCCACTAAGTGACGGACCAACCAACTTTTGGCCTCACTCTCTCAATGACCAATAATTAATGGCTCACTGAGTTTTCTCCATCTCTCGTTCACACTTGTTGACTGACCGACTGAGGCCTCTTGATCTAGTAGACTTCTTCACTGTACTGCATCCGTATAACTAATGACTGACGCTACAATATGCACCCAACTTTTATAGACGTTGGTTGACACCGCTTCGTAATCTCCAGAAATAACAATGACATACTCCCACCTACGCGACAAATATTACATACAGTGGTGAAATAGCCCGGAGGCGGCTAACTCCGTGAGCGCATATCTAAATAAATACAATGCCGTAGCCATGGCGCGGCGATGACTTGGCAGAATCTCCACTAATCCTCCACAATGTCCCAACGTCACATCCAATCTCTGATATATACAACAATTCTCACTGTACAGGTATTGAGTGTTATTCTACACATACGTATACATGCATACATCTAAGTACAATCTTGCAAGCAACAGGCAATTGCAAAATCGAATTGAATAAAACGGATAATTACAATAATAGTAACAATATCACAGATAATATAATAATAATACTGACATAGTAATAATAATAATAATAATAATAATAATAATAATAACATACAGATAAAATCATACAATAATAAAAATACAGATATCATCTTGTAACGGGATTTGAACCGTTACAATTCGCCTCCCTCATAAATAAATCGAAGAACAAAGAATCGATTGATTTATGAACAACATAATATAAATATAAAACTGACACATATAAACACTTTAAATGAGTATAAAACAATAATTTTCTTTTTCAGCATCCATACATTTTATAATACATCACATATATGAGAATTTTTCTCGCACATTGTCATCGCAGCTAACTGTCCAGTGTCCCATTCTCATACAATTCACAAGAGCATAGCCCTTAATTTAACACACACAAATAATTTTAAATGATTACACTACATTCTTCTTTTTTAAACATTTTGTGAAAATTCACTTATATGAGAACTTTTCTCGCATATTGTTATCGCACATAACTGTCCAATGTCCTGTTCTCCGTTTTGTCACACAGAACATGACAATATAGCACTTATTCTTCCAATACACCAATACGACACTTGGTTCACACGCAAATCGCAGATGTTAGTTTTATTTTGCCAGTTTCTCACAAAAATTAATCATCTTATTATTATCTCAACAAATCTCACGTGAAGTACTTCTTTACATATACGTATAATACTATAAATAGCGACAATATCCCCTTCCTGAATTTATAAGAATATGCACACTTCCCGATACGGTTCACAATAGTGAAATACCCCTGATAAAAAAATATAACTTCAACATATTTCCCGCCTCTGCGGATGATGAAATGGAACTCTGAGTAGCACTCTGTCACTCAAACTGAATTAATTTTGCCCTTGTAAACTTACATATCTCAAAAAATCACATCCTACTTGGCAACAATAATTAAAGAATCAACACTATGGCTACAAGATGGTTCAATTATTCCGTAATCCAGCATAATGTTTATTTGTTCTAAGACTTCACTAGCATTTTTAAGTTGAATGGGGTACTTACCTCCCACAAACGATCTATGGTCATTTACTACAAACTTATGTTCATATACGTGTTCTTCCTCACTTACCACTAAATACATCTCGATGCTTACCTAACATCGAACACAATTACTCCTCCTGTAATTCACTCAAATTACCTCACGTCACTGCCTCATACCGACTATCCCTCGGATACTGGTCGTACAGGCACGTAACACACCCAACAAAACATTTCCTCTCACTAGGAACAACTTCACTTACCTCTCATATATTTCAAAGAACACACGTAACCAACACACTTACCTCAGACCATCATAATTAACACGTACCTCTTTGCTAGTTATATCCCAGAACAAACACACACTACCTAAATTAAAGACTACTCTACTTCCATGATTTGCAACCAAGTCAGCTCCTAAAACAACTGAACACACAAGTTCTGGTACAACAAGGCATAGTTGAAACTTACCATCATCTTCTATCGTGATTACTACCGCTATCATCTTATTTACTTACTTTGACTTACCCAACGGCTGTTATAATATCTAATAGTACCTTCTTCATCTCACAATTTCCATCATCGGAGTTACTACCTCACTACTTACATCATATTCTCAGTATTATAAGTACTTACATCACTTTAACAGATCACTTCTTACTTCTAACTTACTACTACCATTAACTACTTCATTATCTACGACTACGTCACTACTTAAATATCTCACTTAACATTACCCTGGTAACAATCACACTACTCTTAAATCTACTTTCACTACATGACTACTTATACTAAATACCTGTTCATTTTCTACCTTCAGCCTGTCCACTTACCGGTAACTTACCCGATTCCCTGTGAATCTGAAATACTCTGACTCGATAACGACACCTGGATAACATTCATATTAAGACTATCATAGTCTCTCTGATAACTCAAATCCGTACGCCTCCCATCTTCCGATTCTCTCTGATTACTCTTCTGATCCTCTCTCTCATAACGCAAATACATACGCCTCCCATCTTCCAATTCTCTCTGGTTACTCCTCTGACCCCTCTCACCATTGACACAACTATTAATCCTCTGCTCATCATGATCACCCCCTCTCCTATGATACACGGCTAACATTTTTCCCTCTCTCTCTACTATACTACTTTCCCCAGCTATCATGCGCTCTCTCTCGCGCGCGCACCCTAGCACACATTCCTCCCAAAGCCTATCAATGAACACTTTAATCTCTCCTAAATTAGACGTATTATCCCAGTATACTCGAAACCATGTTCTACTTTCACCGATAAAAACCTTCGACAAGATTTCCACCACGTATTCCCATTCAATAACATTATTCCTCAACTTACTTGCAAATCTTTTCTCAACTACTTTTACAAATTCTATAGAATTGAACTGTTCTCCAGAAAGCCCAGTTAAATCACGATCCCTACTGAACAAACCACTCACTACTATCACCTCTAAAGCTGTCTTACCTCTACCTTTCTGTCGTTCACTCCCTGGCAGTTCACAACTTCTTCTTCTTCTTCTTCCTCTTCCGCTGCTCCTTCAGCATTCTCTTCCACTATTCTCACGTCTTCCTGCAATTCTTCCTCTCTCTCTCTCACCTGCTGTGATAGCGTTTCCTGTTCGTTCCGTAGTTCACTGACTTCCACAAGTTTGCTTTCAATTTGTTCAATTCTACTAATCTGTTCCCTCGTATCTTCCCTAACTGCATTGTAAATTTTGTCCAATCTTTTCTCGACTACCTCATGAATTTCTTCCCGATTACTAGAAATCTTATTACTTAACTCTTTGATATTCTCTGTACAAGTTCCTTTGACATGCTCAATTTGCGTATGAAGATCGCTCCGACTCGACTCCATTTCTTTTCTAAGGTCAACACACTCTTTGTTTAACTTATTTTCTAACATGCATGTTTGACCAGTTACCTCTACTTAGTATCTATTTTAGAATTAAGTGATTCACTTAACCCATCTATTTTATCATTGATCACATTAAGATTTTCGTTACAACTACCAATCATTTCTTCCATTTTACTCCTTATGGAGTCAATCTGTTTATTACAATTTTCATTATTAGTACTAATTAACTCTTTCATCTCTTCCTTACTATTTTCGTTACTACTAATTACTTGTTCCATTTTACTACTTAGAGAGTTAATCTGTTTATTACAATATTCATTATTGGTACTAAAAAATTCTTTCATCTCTTTCATCTCTCTCTTATTATTTTCATTATTAGTATCAATCTTTTCCTCCATTCTTTTCTGACTTCCATTACTACTAATTATTGTGGCCATCAGTAAGGAAAATTGATCTTGGTTCATCCCACCTGGGACTTCCTTCTGAGTTTCTGTGTGCTTCTCAATTTCTGCACTTTCCTGAATTTCCTCAGAAGGTTCCATCGTATTCACCTGCTCCCTACTCTGAATTTCACCTTGGATGTCCGCAGAAGCAATGACCTCGTCCTCACATGACTTGTTATTGTCTTCCTTGTACATCTTTGGTTCACTAGTGATAGTACGCGATCTCAAATTAATTTCCCTCTTCAAATCCCTTGACATATCCCCAAAATACAAATATATATCACAAAGTTACACTCCTAACATTTACCGGTAATAATTCCGTTGGCTTAAATGTGCCAACGCTTCTCAAAATGAACCTATGATATGCTGTCATTCAGAACAAATTCTGAATTTATTCGAGCCCCACGTTGGGCGCCACATTGTAAGATTCCTAACTTGCTGACTAATTTTACAAACATATATATATAACTGCATTTAACTTGAAAAATCTGAATATCTTCTTTTAAAATGGAAATTATGAAAATTAACATTCATTAAATAAAATACACACTCGTCGGACCTTGTACTCACACTTACTTGTTACCTGCTTACTTACACATACGTTATTTGAAGGGCGCCAGCTGTCACTCAGTACAGCAATAATAGAATGAGACTCTTGACTATCTCTAGGGTGTGGGGTAATAAGCTTACTTTTGACAACATACCATATAAGTTCTGGGAAAAGGAGATTGGCGTTCGGTTTCCCCATTAATTTTGAGGTTAAGATATTTTACTTTCATTGAAATAAAACCATGAATTCGTTTGATAGAACAATATATATTCTTTAAATAATATATCAAAAATAGTGAGTCTTGTTGCGATAAAACAGATGAGAATATGAAATTATGACATTGCAACTGAAAGAAACTAGGCATGAATTTGAATTCTTCTTGACCGGACATTTAACAATTTATACGAAATATTTCCCTCACTGATTCACTTGACTGTACCTTCAACACTTTGAGTGTAATTACGACGTAATCCATTGATCTGGTGTTTACTGTAGATGTGTCACGCCTAACTTGGTGATACATCCTTGTGACTGCTTCTTCTCCATATCATCTGACTTCTTTGTAAGTCAATATGGTATTACCTCTTGGCAGGTCGAGGGTTGCCCTCTCTGACTCCATGGTAAGCCCTTGCGTCCGTGTCTTCCACTAAGTGACGGACCAACCAACTTTTGGCCTCACTCTCTCAATGACCAATAATTAATGGCTCACTGAGTTTTCTCCATCTCTCGTTCACACTTGTTGACTGACTGACTGAGGCCTCTTGATCTAGTAGACTTCTTCACTGTACTGCATCCATATAACTAATGACTGAAGCTACAATATGCACCCACCTTTTATAGACGTTGGTTGACACCGCTACGTAATCTCCAGAAATAACAATGACATACTCCCACCTACGCGACAAATATTACATACAGTGGTGAAATAGCCCGGAGGCGGCTAACTCCGTGAGCGCATATCTAAATAAATACAATGCCGTAGCCATGGCGCGGCGATGACTTGGCAGAATCTCCACTAATCCTGCACAATGTCCCAACGTCACATCCAATCTCTGATATATACAACAATTCTCACTGTACAGGTATTGAGTGTTATTCTACACATACGTATATATGCATACATCTAAGTTCAATCTTGCAAGCAACAGGCAATTGCAAAATCGAATTGAATAAAACGGATAATTACAATAATAGTAACAATATCACAGATAACATAATAATAATACTGACATAGTAATAATAATAATAATAATAATAATAATAATAATAATAATAATAATAATAATATACAGATAAAATCATACAATAATAAAAATACAGATATCATCTTGTAACGGGATTTGAACCGTTAAAAAACCCAGAGCCCGAGTCTTAATACAAATAGTACAGCAGGACCCCTCTGTCACGAGGGCGAGAAGCACTCACATAAAAAAGGATGGGACGGTCATTCAATTCATACGACCATTTCTCATTCGTTGGCCACGCCAGATTCTTCTCTCCCTCACACGTCCAGCCTTCTCTTCTCGGGAACATATATCTATGGCCCACTTTATTTGTTTATCCATCTTACCTCAAAATTCCCAAGAAATACTCATTTATTCCATACATTCTCACTCTTTTCATGAGCACCATCACTTCCGAATTATCTCATCAGAAACTATCTGGGCATCGGCCCTCTCATTACGTCTCATATCGCGTATCTTCTTACCTTGGGCATAGGACTCTCATGATTCCTTAAGTACACGTTCCTCATTTTCTTCCCTATCGCCCAAAGTTATGCATATATTTATATTTCTACCATACATAAGACTCTGGCTTCCCTGGATCTCAGCCGGTTGCATACAAAAAAGGACTCCATACATTCCGGTTAAATAATCAAGAATCACGGGAAACTCGCGAACTGTCCCTCACTATTATACCTAAATAACATAATGCACCTCTCTCTCGGTCAGGATTTCTTCTCTCTTGTTGTACATGCACTTATCATATATGTAAATTACGCATGCATCGTCTGATTGACCCTTGAGTTTGCCCAGCAAATGCGGTCGCAATGTTGGACATTAACTAGCAACCTATGGACATGATTTTCCCTGCTAATTTATTATTGTTCCAGGCACCCCTAAGGGGAACTCAAATATCCTCCTATCCTTGTCTACCTTACTTGCTACTATATACTACATATTACTAAGAATAACCCCTCACGATAAACTAATCATTAAGAAGGGGGAAAATGAGTCGTCCTTGGAGTACATCAACTCATCTCTTTGGTGGCCGTGGTTTTTCCTTCCACGGGACACCCATGGCAGAGTTTACTCCTGCATGACCTCGGCGCTGGCGTCGAGCGTGCTTTCCTGTGACCCTGGTACACGCAGGTCCGACATTCTGGCTGGCTCGTTCACTGCTGAAATCGTAAAGTAATCCAAAGGGTAACACTCCACAACTCGTCACACGGTCCTGCTGTTACCACGACACGAACACAGAGTCTACACCACGAACAAGCAGGTCATGCCACTTACAGCGAGCGCGTTCACAGTATGAATCGGGTAGCTCACAACACCTGAGCACCCTGACTTAGAGTAGCAACTTGGGTGATACCTATTTACTAATATCACGGACTCCTTTAGGCCAACATAGTACATAGCCGAAACCGGTACTCGTTTATAAACTCTCCTCGCAGCTTATTTACTGACACGCGGCACAGAAACATTCGCCTTGGCTCGCTTGGCTTCCCGTCCGCATTTCACAAAGGCTTCGTATTTCACGGTCGCGACGGACGCAATAGCACTGTCTTAATATGGGGTCAGTAGGTTACGGACTGTAAAACTAGAGCACAACGGGACACACCGTCCCCTCTCAACGACCCGCTCGGAACTGTCTTCAGCGAGGGTCAGCACAGCCTTTATGGTATACGCACCAGAAGATAATGGGCGTAAACCATTCACGGTATATTAAGGACAAGAGCTCCTTTCATTCCAAGAGTTGAAGACATTTAAATAGTGGATAGGTTGCCCTCTTTTTCCTCTCCTAATTGATCCAGGTGCGCTTAACCGACGATCGGCAGTTATCACGTAATTCGACTCCCGCCTTTAATTATTTCATTAGCGTCCCTTGGGGGTGGAGTCATCTTTTGAGCGCAACTCTTAGCTTGGGGTGACGCTCTTGTACTCACACGTGTTAGCAATATGTTAAATCTGGACATCTGGTGACCTCCTTTCGTCCCTTGAGTAAAGTATTCCATATTTTTAGTCTGGGATATACAGAAAATTCGGCTCTATTCACTGGTGTACCTCCCATAATTTTCCTGTGTCTGGATGAAAATATCATCTCATTTTTTACGCGTCAAAATCCGACGTTGGCACCCGTGAAACGTGCATAAAAACCGGAAGTTCCTTCGGTTAGTTTGGATCCCTGGTAGGATAGGCCACACCTCGGGGCGTATCTGACTACTCCAGCATAGCGTCGTCTCTCCAGCTCTCTCTGCAAGTTGAGAGGGTCCTTTCGCGGGGGCTTGGCTCCTGCTCAGTCTTCCCTTTGTTTTCCAGGCGCTCTATCGCGGGTTCCGTTCTGGCCGGACGCCGCTCGATCCCCATCGCCCATACTACTACCAATGACGCGACCTTTAGAAGTGATTTTAATGAGGTAGAAAGGCACCTACAATTCCAATGAGCAGTACAGCACCCTGTACGGTTTCAGTATGTGTATCACGTGGTTCCGGGTTTGATGCCGGTATGGCGTACGGCGGCCGCGTTGAGTGGTTGTGCTAGGTAGGACCGGTGGCAGGTTTTCTTGCATGTCTCTGAGTATTTAGTGAATAATCGAGGCGAGTTTAGGTAGTTTGAGTCTCTGTGGGGGTTGGATGTTTTTTGTTCTCGTTTTTTCTGCAGTTGTGAATTCCGGGGGTGGTTCACATGTGAGCTATTCAGTGTTGTCATGCTTCAAGTGAACGTACTACTCCGGTAATTTAAATTATTTTCCACACCTACGACAGTTGCTTAAATTCAACTTTGTTTCTCTTACCTTAATTATGCTTTCAGTTTGGTAAGTTTTCGTTGATTCGATGTAAGTTCCCCTTTGATGTGCATTCATATCACAGGTTTAATGAATACCTATTGTTTCCCATTCTCCTCCACTGCATACGCTGACCCTACGTCAAACATTCTTGATTTGTGATTGTACATTTCACCTGCGCATGGCTGTTTACGTCATCTGCAACTTTATGTTTGATCGGTACCGAGAATATATCGCTCCGCTGTTTTCTGCTTCTTATCGTTAGTAATGTAACGGTTCAAATCCCGTTACAAGATGATATCTGTATTTTTATTATTTTAGGATTGTATTTGTTTCATTATTATTATTATGATTATTATTTTTATGTCCGTATTATTATTATTTTATCTGTGAGATTACTATTATTTTGTTATAATTATTATTCAATTCCATTATGCAATGCTTGTCGCTTGCGTATTTGTAATTGAGTGTATGCATATATATGTATATGTAGATTAACATTAAATACCTGCACAGTGAGAGTTTCGATGTATCAGATGTGGATGTGACGTCGTTATATTGTGCAATACTGTTGACATATCTTTCAAGTCATCGCCACGTCATGGCTACGTCATCGTATTTAGTTAGCACTGAGCTCACTTTCTTTGAGAAACCCAGCGAGCCGGCGGCGGTTTCACAACTGTATGTAATAATTGCCGCGCGGTAGGAGTACATCATACTTATTTCTGGAGATTGCGTAGCTGTGTCAACCAACGTCTATAAAAGGTGGATGCATATTGTAGCGTCATTCATTAGTTAAACGGAAGCTGAACAGTGAAGAAGTCTACGAGATGAAGAGGCCTCAGTCGGTCAGTCAACGAGTGTGAACGAGAGATGGAGAAGACTCAGTGAGCCATTAATTATTGGTCATTGAGAGAGTGAGGCCAAAGTTGGTGGGTCACTTAGTTGAAGACACGGACGCAAGGGCTTACCATGGAGTCAGAGAGGGCAACCCTCGACCTGCCATGAGGTAATACCATATTGACTTACAAAGAAGCCAGATGATATGGAGAAGAAGTAGTCACAAGGATGTATCACCAAGTTAGGCGTGACACATCTACAGTAAACACCAGATCAAAGGAATACGTCGTAATTACACTCAAAGTGTTGAAGGTACAGTCAAGTGAAACAGTGAAGGAAATATTTCGTATAAATTGTTAAATATCCGGTCAAGAAGAATTCATATTCATGCCTAGTTTCTTTCAGTTGCAATGTCATAATTTCATATTCTCATCTGTTTTATCGCAACAAGACTCACTATTTTTACATATTATTTAAAGAATATATTTTGTGCTATCAAACGAATTCATAGTTTTATTTCAATGACGGTAAAATATCTTAACCTCAAAATTAATGGGGAATCCGAACGCCAATCTCCTTTTCCCTGAACTTATATGGTATGTTGTAAAAGTATGCTTATTACCCCACACCCTAGAGATAGTCAAGCTTCTCATTCTATTATTGCTGCACTGAGTGGTAGCTGGCGCCCTTCAAATAACGTATGTGTAAGTAAGCAGGTGAGAAGTAAGTTTGAGTCCAGGGTTCGACAATTGTGTATTTTATTTAATGAATGTTAATTTTCATAATTTTCATGTTAAATGCAGATATTCAGTTTTTTCCATATTAAATTCAGATTAATATGTTTCAAAAGTTAGTAAAAGAGTTAGGAAAGTCTCAATGTGTCGACGCAACGTGGGACTCGAATAAATTCAGAATTTGTTCTGAATGATAGCATATCATAGGTTCATCTTGGGAAGAGTATGCACATTTAAGCCGACGGAATTATTACCGATAAATGTCAGAAGTTTAATTTTTATATATATTTTTATTTTGGGGATATGTCAGAGGAATTGAAGAGGGAAATTAATTTGAGATCGCGTACTATCACTAGTGAACAAAAGATGGACAAGGAAGACAATAACAAGTCATGTGACGACGAGGTCATTGCTTCTGCGGGCATCCAAGGTGAAATTCAGAATAGGGAGCAGGTGAATACGATGGAAGCTTGTGAGGTAATTCAGGAAATTGAGAAGCACACTGAAACACAAAAGGAAATCGCGGGGGGAATGAACCAAGATTTTATAAATTTGATGATGGCGAAATTTACCGGGATCAGTAACGAAAATAAAAATCTGAGTGAAAATAGTAAGGTAGAGATGAAGGAAATGAAAGAATTATTTAGTGTTAGCTGTAGTAAGTTGGAAGAAAACTTTAGTAGTAGTAGTGAAAATGGTCAGAAACCTATGGAGGAAAAGATTGATATTATTAGCGAAAATAGTAATAAACGACTGGAACAAATAATTAGTAGTAACGAAAATAATAAGGAAGAGATGAAAGAATTAATTGGTACTAATCATGAAAATTGTAATAAACAGATTATCGCTGTAAGTAGTAAAATCGAAGAATTAATTGATGGTAACAATGCGATCATTAGTAATATAGATACTGAGATATTAGAGATAAATAATCAAACATCTAAATTAGAATCTAAGTTAGAAAATAAGCTAAATATAGAGTGTGTTGAAATTGAAGGTGAAATGGAGTTGGATCGGAGCAATCTTCATGTTCAGACCAAGCAAGTCAAGAAATATGTACAGGGGACAGTAACAAGATCGTACAATTAAGCAATAACATTTCTAGTAATTGGGAAGAAATTCATGAGGTAGTCGAGGAAAGATTGGACAAGATTTACAATGCAGTTGGGGAAGATACGAGGGAACAGATTAGTAGAAATGAACAAATTGAAAGCAAACTTGTGGAGGTCACTGAACTACGGAACGAACAGGAAACGCAATCACAGCAGGTGAGAGAGAGAGAGAGAGGAAGAATTGTAGGAAGAAGTGAGAATAGAGGAAAAGAAGGCTGAGAGACGAGAGGAAGAAGAAATTTTGAGTTGCCAGGAAGTGATACGGCAGGAATTTAGAGGTGAGACAGCAGTAGAGGTGATAGTAGCGAGTGGTTTGTTCAGTAGGGATTGTGATTTAACAAAGTTTTCTGGGAAACCGTTTAATCCTATAGAGTTTGTGAAAATAGTTGAGAAAAGATTTGCAAGTAAGTCGAGGAATAATGTTATTGAATGGGAATACGTGCTGGAAATATTGTCGAAAATGTTTATTGGTGAAAGTAAAATATGGTTTCGAGTGTACTGGGATAATATGTCTAATTCAGGAGAATTTAAAGTGAAGTTGATTGATAGGCTTTGGGAGGAATTTGTGCAAGGGCGCGCGCGCGCGGGAGAGAGAGAGAGCGCATGATGTCTGGGGAAAGTAGTATAGTAGAGAGAGGGGGGAAAATGTTAGCCGTGTATCAGAGGAGAAGGGGTTATCATGATCCGCAAAGGATTAGGAGTTATGTTGATGGTGATAGGGGTCAGAGGAGTAACCAGAGAGAATAGGAAGATGGGAGGCGTATGAATTTGAGTTGTGAGAGAGAGGATCAGAAGAGTAACCAGAGAGAATCGGAAGATGGGAGGCGTACGCATTTGAGTTATCAGTCTTAATATGAATGTTATTGTACCGGGAGGTACACCTCCACTCCGCTAATTTAAAATGTGCGCCAGTTGAAACTCCTCTGCTGGAGGAAATCTGAACTTTATCTACGCTATTAATTCTTTACCTTCTCAGAAGATGTCACCACGTGGAAAATTTTGAGTTTTTGAACTGTGTCATTTTTGATGTGTTTTTGTTTCGCTTGAAGTAAGAAGTGTGAACTTTCTCTTCTAGAGGACACTACTGAAGATCAACAATAGTGCACCCTAGTGCGGAGTCAAAGAACTATTTTGTTGGAGAAATTTTTATTTCAAATGTTTGTTTCTTGCTAAATTTCTTTCTGTTATTGTTTAAGTTGGCTGTATACCCCTCTTTTCCCCCTTGTTTTAGATTTATCCAATCCCGAATTTCTTTTAGTAATTTCCGACCAATCCGATGTATCTTCCCCCATCTTGGATATGTTTCTGTACCCTAGCCAATAAAGTAATTGTGGGCGGGTGTTTTCATTCCCCTAACGCCTAGAAACTTCCGCGAGAGGATTTAAACTGCTGATTTTAGGGTCTCCGGGCCACTTCTGTTCCATCTCTCAGTGTATAAAGTACATAGCAGGAGGCGGGAAGCGCCTCTTTCCTCGGCAGCGGTCATCAATAAGGTAATGGCCGATTAATAAATTCTTTCTTTGCTAGCTCAGCAGTTTAACTCTCGGGGCGGGTGCGAAGCGTTCCTCCATGTAACCTTTTCCTAAAATGTAACGATCTTTTCTTCTATTCTCTTTTAAGCTGCATATTGGGATAGAGAGTGCTAACCCTCTCGAGCTCCCACTCACATTGTCTTGAGGTGAACTTATTTTCTCAACCTATTCTTCGTTAATGTAAAACAAATTGCTCTTTTCTAAAGTCACCTCGGTAGTATGGGATTAGCCCTTGCATTAGTGGCCTAGAGCCAGATTAGGTTTTTTTAAAAACAAGTGTATTAGGAGTGCAGATTGCCTCCTCTCAAATTGTTATTTTAGAGGTCATGTAATTGCCCCTTTTCATTTAATAGACCTCAGTAGGTTGGGTATTGTACCCCTGTGTCTATGTCCAGTGAGGACAACTTGAAGGTGGAGTTTGGTGTGGCCTGGGAGAGGCTTAAATTTTGAGAGCGAGTGGCTATTTTGAAAATTAAGTGTTGTATGCCTCGTGGAGGCTTTTCTGTGTAATTTGGAGCAAGGGCTCCTAGGTATGAATGGGGTTTTCTGCCCCTCTGTTAAAACTCGTGTTTGGGGTAAAACTGAGCTGATTGCCCAAGCTGTGTAAAATCAGGGCGCGAAGCCCAATTCCTGTAAATATTGTAACTACCCTTTTTGACTTGCTACTTTGTACCTGCCATGCTTGTTATTTTTTGTTTTTGAAAAGAAAATATAACCTTGTTAAATTTTAAATTAATTTTGCTTTCGTAGCTGGAGACCTATTCACACCCGCACCTTCTTTCACCTCTACCTACCACGGAAAAACTCCGTAACAAGTGGTAGCAGAGCGTGGTTGAATGGGTCTCAATTTAGCCCCTTTTGACGGCTAAACATTGTTTGTTCCGAACTCTAACTATTTTCCCAGTTGCTGGAATTTTTTGAGTTTTTCAAAATTGTTCTGTCACCATGCCCGGCCCTCGCGATGTTCTCCATCTTAACTATTTGCGCAAGGAGGAGTTGATCTATGAATTGATTATTAGAAATGTACAATCTGGAGGCACGGTTGCAGTAGACACAAACAAGCTTAGAGAGTCCCTAGATTTGCCCATTTCCATCCCCAATTTGGGAGAGAAAGAAATTGACGACTCTCTTTCCACAATCACGGAGAATATTACTGGGCTAGCTTCTGTAGTTAGTTTTTTTGACGAAAATGATCCTTCTCCTAATCAAATTAAGCGTGTGCAAGCTAGGCTATATCATTTTTCGAATAGGGTTAACGATCTGTTGTCTCTAAAGTTGAATGACGTTCAGAAGAAGGAAGCTAGTACGCTGCTTGAAAATATGTCTGAATTATCTAGCAAGGTCACTCAATTGTTAACAGGGGAGGTTCCTCCCAAAAGCGATCTACCCACCACAGTGAATGCAGGTAGTGAGGAAGCGCCTCCCAAGGGAGAAGTTAATAGGATAACCGTTGCTGCTCAAACTATCCCTGCCCCATTGGACAACGAATCTGAACGTCGTGCATCATTGAATAACATCCGTTCTGAATTAACTTCCTTGCCATTGAAACCTTTACCTACTATGTCACCCGGGTTTAGCAGCTTGCCTCATCCATTGGCAATGTTGCTCAGAGGCATCTCTAGGTTTTCCGTTAATACCACCAGTGATGTAATTTCATTTTTAAGATTTCTAGTTGAATTTCAGGATTATGCCCTTGTGTTTTCTCTTTCTCCATGTCAAATTTTGCAAATTATCTATCCGTATGCTATTGGTATTCTCTCAGATAAAATCGTAAGAGCCATTGCCGAGCAATCATCTATTGAGGATTTCCATGCCCATTTACTAGCTAACTTCATCCCGGCTAGGGCCAGGTCCTCCCTTATTCAGAAGTACTATTACCGTGTACAACGCTTGGATGAAAACTTGGCTGATTTCATACAGGACATTAAGTTTTATACTAGGGTGTTTGCTCTTCACTTCCCTGAGGATCAGATTGTACAAGCTATTGTGGAAGGGATTTCACCACCCTACAGGTCATATTTGTGTTTCGCGGCGTGCCCGCAAACTTTCTCTGAACTTGAAGCATTGGCCGTCTCAGCGGAAGGAGTTAGATACGCCGATTCTTTGCGTGTCGCGAAAGAACCCCCGCCTTCCTTTAGTAATACTCGGCCTCCACCTCGCCGACCAGTCAATCCCCGTAAATGTTATGCTTGCGGGTCGCCTGACCATCTGCGCAACAAGTGTCCACTGATCAAGTCAAGTGGGACAAGGAATGGAGCCGGGTCATCACAAGGCTGTTTTAAATGTGGGGCTTTCTCACATATCGCCAAGAATTGTCCCAATTCGAATAGCACCCCCTCCTGCTCAACTTCTGGTGCAAATTCCACCTATGCCAATAATAAAAAGTGACTAGTGGCTTCGGCTGAGTCGACTAATCCATCTTCCCGAGACTCAGCCCCTGGTAAACAGGTTGTAAATTCAGGGAACCAGCAATTTTCAAATTCATCTTTTGAAGGTCCCAAAGAGTGTCTTAGGATTGCGGCGGATACCCCCGCACCGGTCCCCTTTCTCAAAATTGAGTTAAATAACGAGCCTATAACAGCTCTCTTAGATTCAGGTAGTGTTTGTTCTATTATTTCGGCTGATTGGTATTCAAAATTGAAATCTGTTTGTAAACTTCCTAACTATTGTTTGTCGGCGATCCAATACGTTTCGGCTAATTCCTCTCCATTAGAAATTCTCGGTTCCTTATATGTCAAAATTCGTATTTTTAAATTCACATGGAAAGTTAAATTGTTTGTGGCCAAGCACTTGTCTTGCCCCATTATATTGGGAGCGGACTTTATTTCTCACACTGGTCTTGTGCTCGATCTTCAGAGTAGGTCTTGCACTTTCAAATTTGCCTCTAATTGTAATATCCCTCTATTAAAGTGTAATTCTGCATCATGTTCTTCTATTTCGCCTACCCAGGACGAGATGTTGTTAGACCTTAGACATCTACCTGAGGAGCAGGCTGATAGTATTCGCAAATTGTGTCAGTCGTTTCCCGAGGTGTTCTCTGATACTCTTGGTGTTACTGACCTTATTGAATACAAAATTGAGGTCACGGATTCGATTCCTGTCCGTTTTCCACCTTATAGGCTATCTCCACCTAAAATGAAGGCTCTAAAAGAAATCATCGATCAGATGTTGAAGGACGGTATTATTAGGCCCTCTAAGTCAGCGTATTCTTCGCCTACTTTTTTAGTCCCGAAACCCCAAGGAGGCTTCAGGCCTGTCATTGATTACAGGGCTCTCAATCGGAAGGTGGTGTTACAATCTGTGCCCCTTCCCGACCTTCATTCTTGTTTTTCATGGTTTCGTAAGGCCAAGTTCTTTACTATCTTGGACTTGAATCAGGCCTATAATCAAATTCCCCTTGCCGAAGAATCTAAACATCTTACAGCGTTTGCCACGGACTGGAATTTATACGAATACAACCGCGTGCCTTTCGTGCTCCCCACGGGAGCAGCTGTACTCACTAGGCTACTAGATAGGGTCTTCTCCGACATCAAATTTGAGTACTTATATCACTACTTGGACGATGTCGTCGTATTTTCAGAGAATTTTGAAGAACATCTAGATCATCTGCGAGAAGTTCTCGATCGCCTTCGTAAGGCTGGGTTAACTGTTAAGTTGTCCAAGGTTGCCTTTGCTAAGCCCTCTATGTCTTTCCTAGGGCATATTGTGTCACCGGATGGTGTAGCAGTCGATCATTCTAGAACACAGGCCATCCGTGATTTTAAACCTCCCAAAGACATTAAAGGTACCGCCAGGTTCATTGGTATGGTGAATTTCTTCACGAAGTTTATTCCTAACTTCGCTAATAGAGCGGCGCCCTTAAACCTTCTTCGTAGGAAAGGCATCAAATTCGAGTGGGGACCTTCTCAACAAGCCGCTTTTGAAGACCTTAAATTAGCTCTTTGTAATGCCCCTGTACTTGCTATGCCTGATTTCTCGAAGAAATTCATTGTCCAAACGGACGCGTCGTCGTCAGCGGTAGCTGCAGTCCTTCTTCAAGAGACTGAACTAGGGAGGCGCCCCATCGCCTATGCGTCTAGGACATTGTCGGCTCAAGAAGCCAAGTATTCCATCTATGAGCTCGAAGGTTTGGCAGTCTTATTCGCCTTAGAGAAGTTCCGTCTCTATCTGGAACATGTCAAATTCGACCTGGAGACAGATAATCAAGCCTTAAGCTGGGTCTTAGGTAGGCCGCGTCGTACTGGTCGTATAGCCCGCTGGGCCATCCATATTTCTGCCTTCCAGTTTGATGTTAGACATATCAGAGGTACCGAAAATGTTGTTGCTGATGGACTCAGCCGTATGTTTTCTAACGACGTCGAGACCCACGAACCGGTCGACAATTCATCACCTTCCGAGTCCATACTATCTAAGGTTAATGCCATCCTAACAGATGCTCCCATGCTCTTTAGGGATATCGAGAAATAGCAACGTGAAGATCCGACGCTGGCTCCGATAATGGAAACCCTTTCTTCTGGGGAACATGTTGTCCCTTATGTTCTGAGGAATGGTGTTCTATGTTGCCCTTCGAGGCATGATAAGATGATGAAAGTTGTCGTTCCAGCTGTTCTTGTACCTATGATCTTCAAGTATTATCATGAGACCCCATTAGGAGGGCATCTTGGAATTTTTAAAACTCGTGAAAAGATTCGTGAAATGTTCATCTGGAAAGGTATGGACGGTGAAATCCGTGAACTAGTAAAGGCTTGTAAATCCTGTTTGCTTAGTAAACCGACCATGTCCACCAAGGTAGGCCTCTTGTCTTCTCAGCAAGCGTCGCGCCCCATGGAACGCCTGTATATTGATTATGTAGGACCATTCCCCCAGTCAAAGGGTAATGCCAACAAGTTCATCCTTGTGTGTGTAGATGGTTTTACCAGATTTTCTTGGTTATTTCCGACTAAGCTGGCTACCGCTCAGTCTACCATTACTTGCTTAAATTCTATTTTTGCTTCTTTTGGTCCGTGCCAATATATTGTATCTGATAATGCGAAGGCTTTTACGTCTAATTTATTTCGTAAATTCTGTTTTGACTTATCCATCTCTCATGTAACTACTTCTGCTTATTACCCTCAACTATCTCTGGCTGAACGGGTTAATCGTAATCTCAGGTCCGCACTTATTGCCTATCATCATGAAGATCATTCCAGGTGGGACACGTCCCTGCATTGGTTAGCTTTTGCTTTGAATTCGGCGGTTCATGAATCTCATAAGTTCACTCCAGCTTCCTTGATGTTCAAGTTTGTTCCCAACACGCCGCTCTCTAACCTTTGGTCTCTGAGTGACATTCTACCCGAGACAATAGATCCGGATAATATTAAAGATCTTTGGAAGAAGGCTAAAGCCAATCTTAAGGTATCTCATGAAAAGGTTAGAGAAAAGTATGATCGTGGACGGAGACCCACCACTTTGAAGGTAGGCGACCAGGTGATGGTCAAGAATTTTGTTCCCGCGGGCAAGCTTGCCCCCAGATTTCATGGGCCATGCATCATTCTCGATTTTCTTACGCCGGTTACATTGTTAGTAAGCAATCCAGCCACCGAGAGGATATTTAGGGTTCACCTGTCCCAGGTGAAACCGGTGAAAATTTTGTGTCAACTTGCTTCATATAATTTGATAGGAATATGAAGGTTATATATTTTTTTTCAGTTCCACTCTTAAGGCATTCTGCTCCTTCTATTTTATTTTATATGTAAGCATTTCTGTAAAACCTCCCCCGATTTGTTAAACTGCCATCCTGTCCTTGCCACGGCCATTACCACGCTCCCGTCTCCTGCTCCACTACACACAGTGGCTGGCTTAGATGAAATGCCATGGATATCTGCACGCCGCTGGCCCCTCAATCTCTCTACATGCCTGTGCCCTCAAAAGAAACATGATGGTCCAACACAATTCTGCCGCCTAGCTTAAATGTTGCAGTGCCCCCGCAGCCGCGCGGCGCTGTGCCGCGGCTGGGTTCGAGGACGGGCCCCCTCGGCCCCAGCGAGGACGACATGTGCACGGCGAGCCGGAGCTCTCCTCCCGGCCTAGGCTGATGTGCGGCGCACGTCCTGCTACTTGCCCGCAGCCTGTATTCCTTCACCGCGGGGGCGGCGTGTTTCAACACCACTGCTCCCCTCATAGTGCGGGCGAGCGGTATCTCAGGGTACTTGAGGGGTCCGAGCGGCCTCCTTTGTACGCAAGCTGCAACGGCCTGTCTGGCCATCCAACTTCATCAACCTCAACTACATGGACAGTTACGATAAGCAATGACTACACTCGGGAATTCAACAGCAATATTTGGTGGACATTGCAAAATTTTTCATCACTTTTAAGTATTAAAAGTCTATCTTCGGAATTCTACTTCTACAAACTTAAAAACTTTACTTCATCTGCAACAACAAAATTTTGAAACTAAATCAAACCAAATTAAGAAAATCTTATAAATTTTTTTTTGGCAATTAATCTCCATATCTACATCAAAACTTGGACCTTGTTTTCAAACAATTTCATGTGTCACCCCGGGAGGAACTTTTGGGGGGGGAGGTCTGTACCGGGAGGTACACCTCCACTCCGCTAATTTAAAATGTGCGCCAGTTGAAACTCCTCTGCTGGAGGAAATCTGAACTTTATCTACCCTATTAATTCTTTACCTTCTCAGAAGATGTCACCACGTGGAAAATTTTGAGTTTTTGAACTGTGTCATTTTTGATGTGTTTTTGTTTCGCTTGAAGTAAGAAGTGTGAACTTTCTCTTCTAGAGGACACTACTGAAGATCAACAATAGTGCACCCTAGTGCGGAGTCAAAGAACTATTTTGTTGGAGAAATTTTTATTTCAAATGTTTGTTTCTTGCTAAATTTCTTTCTGTTATTGTTTAAGTTGGCTGTATACCCCTCTTTTCCCCCTTGTTTTAGATTTATCCAATCCCGAATTTCTTTTAGTAATTTCCGACCAATCCGATGTATCTTCCCCCATCTTGGATATGTTTCTGTACCCTAGCCAATAAAGTAATTGTGGGCGGGTGTTTTCATTCCCCTAACGCCTAGAAACTTCCGCGAGAGGATTTAAACTGCTGATTTTAGGGTCTCCGGGCCACTTCTGTTCCATCTCTCAGTGTATAAAGTACATAGCAGGAGGCGGGAAGCGCCTCTTTCCTCGGCAGCGGTCATCAATAAGGTAATGGCCGATTAATAAATTCTTTCTTTGCTAGCTCAGCAGTTTAACTCTCGGGGCGGGTGCGAAGCGTTCCTCCATGTAACCTTTTCCTAAAATGTAACGATCTTTTCTTCTATTCTCTTTTAAGCTGCATATTGGGATAGAGAGTGCTAACCCTCTCGAGCTCCCACTCACATTGTCTTGAGGTGAACTTATTTTCTCAACCTATTCTTCGTTAATGTAAAACAAATTGCTCTTTTCTAAAGTCACCTCGGTAGTATGGGATTAGCCCTTGCATTAGTGGCCTAGAGCCAGATTAGGTTTTTTTAAAAACAAGTGTATTAGGAGTGCAGATTGCCTCCTCTCAAATTGTTATTTTAGAGGTCATGTAATTGCCCCTTTTCATTTAATAGACCTCAGTAGGTTGGGTATTGTACCCCTGTGTCTATGTCCAGTGAGGACAACTTGAAGGTGGAGTTTGGTGTGGCCTGGGAGAGGCTTAAATTTTGAGAGCGAGTGGCTATTTTGAAAATTAAGTGTTGTATGCCTCGTGGAGGCTTTTCTGTGTAATTTGGAGCAAGGGCTCCTAGGTATGAATGGGGTTTTCTGCCCCTCTGTTAAAACTCGTGTTTGGGGTAAAACTGAGCTGATTGCCCAAGCTGTGTAAAATCAGGGCGCGAAGCCCAATTCCTGTAAATATTGTAACTACCCTTTTTGACTTGCTACTTTGTACCTGCCATGCTTGTTATTTTTTGTTTTTGAAAAGAAAATATAACCTTGTTAAATTTTAAATTAATTTTGCTTTCGTAGCTGGAGACCTATTCACACCCGCACCTTCTTTCACCTCTACCTACCACGGAAAAACTCCGTAACAGTTATCAAGGTGTCGTTATCGAGCCAGAGTATATCAGATTCACAGGGAATCGCGTAAGTTAAGTAGACAGGCTGAATGTAGTAGATGAACAGGTACGTAGTATAAGTAGTTATGTAGTGAAAGTAGATGTAAGAGTAGTGTGATTGTGACCTAAGTAGTGTTAAGTGAGATATTTAAGTAATGACGTAGTCGTAGATAATGAAGTAATTAATGGTAGCAGTAAGTTAGGCGCAAGAAGTGTTCTGTTAAGTGATGCGAGTACTTGTAATACTGAGAATATGATGTAAGTAGTGAGGTCGTAATTCCGATGATGAAAATTATGATACGAAGCAGGTAAGTGAAGGTACTTTTAGATATTTTAACAGCTGTTGGGTAAGTCACAGTGAGTAAATTAGGTGATAGCGGTACCAATCACGATTGAAGATAATTGTAAGTTTCAGCCATGCCTGTTTGTACCAAAACTTGTGTATTCAGTTATTTTAGGAGCTGACTTGGTTGCAAATTATGGAAGTAGAGTAGACTTTAATTTAGGTAGTGTGTGTTTGTTCTGGGAGAGAAATTAGCAAAGAAGTACGTGTTAATTATGATGGTCGGAGGTAAGTGTGTTTGTGACGTGTGTTCTTTGAAATATATGAGAGGTAAGTGAAGTTGTTCCTAGTGAGAGGAAATGTCAATGTGTGTTACGTGTCTATAACGACAGTATCCGAGGGATAGTCTGTATGAGGCAGTGACGTGAGGTAATTTGAGTGAAATACAGGAGGAGTAATTGTGTTCGATGTTAGGTAAGCATCGAGATATATTTAGTGGTAAGTGAGGAAGAACACGTATATGAACATAAATTTGTAGTGCATGGCCATTCATCATTTGTGGGAGGTAAGTATCCCATTCAACTTAAAAATGCTAGTGACGTCTAAGAACAAATAAACATTATGCTGGATTACGGGATAATTGAACCATCTTGTAGCCATAGTATTGAGCCTTTAATTATTGTTGCCAAGGAGGATGTGATTTATTGAGATATGTAAGTTAATAAGGGCAAAATTGATTCAATTTGAGTGACAAGGTGCTACTTAGATTTCCATTCCCATCATCTGCAGATGCGGGAAATATGTGTAAATTATTTCTTTTGTATCAGGGGTATTTCACTATTGTGAACCGTATCGGGAAGTGTGCATATTCTTTAAAAGATCAGGAAGGGGATATTGTCACTATTTATAGTATTGTATATGTAAGGAAATACTTCACGTGAGATTTGTTGAGATAAGAATAAGATGATTAATTTTTGTGAGAAACTGGCAAAATAAAACTAACATATGTGAATTTGCGTGTGAACCAAATGTCGTATTGGTGTATTGGAAGAACAAGAGCTACATTGTCATGTACTGTGTGACAAAGCGGAAATATATTCCTCACTGATTCACTTGACTGTACCTTCAACACTTTGAGTGTAATTACGACGTATTCCTTTGATCTGGTGTTTACCGTAGATGTGTCACGCCTAACTTGGTGATACATCCTTGGATATTTTCTATAAATTGTTAAATGTCCGGTCAAGAAAAATTCAAATTCATGCCTAGTTTCTTTCAGTTGCAATGTCATAATTTCATATTCTCATCTGTTTTATCGCAACAAGACTTACTATTTTATATACAATTTCAAGAATATATTTTGTTCTATCAAATTAATCTTTCGTTTCATTCATACAGTAAAATTTCTTGACCTTAAATTTCATGGGGAAACCGAACGCCAATCTCCTTTTCCCAGAACTTATATGGTATGTTGTCAAAAGTAAGCTTATTACCCCACTTCCTGGAGATAGTCAAGATTCTAATTCTATTATTGCTACACTGAGTGGTAGCTGGCGCCCTTCAAATAACGTATGTATAAGTAAGCAGGTAAGAAGTAAATGTGAGTCCAGGGTTCGACGATTGTGTATTTTATTTAATGAATGTTAATTTTCATAACTTTCATGTTAAATGCAGATATTCAGATTTTTCAATATAAAAGCAGTTTTATATGTTTCAAAAGTTAGTCAGGGAGTTAGAAAAGTCTCAGTAATTTATTTATTGTATTATTTACTGATTGTAATTATTAAATTTCTTTCTGACCCGCATATTTTTCTATTTCTTTGTACTTTTTGTTAAGGTTTCTATGTTCTGCGTAGTAAATTTCAACATTAGTCTTTCAGCACTATTTTTCGTTCGCCGAATCTGGAACCTTCTGTCGTTCTACATGAGGCCAGCCTTACCCGGCTCGTTTCTCACTCTCTGCGGAATCTCCGCCAGTTGTTCACTGCAGCTACTTTGCTGCACGCACTAGCAACAGCGGTTCCTCGCACTCCGCTCGCCTTCGCACACTGCAGCATAACATAGCTGCGCTCGCTGTTGGCTTGGCTGACACTCTCGTTTTATTTCATATTAGCTGATGTACCCGTGCTTCGCTACGGAATTCTACCTTTTATACAGAATTGTAGGTTAGGTAGTGTACACGTAGTGAGCAAGGTTGTATTAAATTGCATAGCTTAAACTGTCACCCTAGAAACGCGACGGGGATTTCACCAAACGTCTTTTCTCATATGAAAACTGGGTTGGGGCATTTTCATTGTAAATGTAGGCTCACTTGCCTACCACCAGTCACAATCAGGGTGGGGAGTTTTCATTATAACGTCAGGCAGTCACACTCCATCTGCCATTTTATATCCTCAGAATGACTGTCTTAGTCGTTTCCCCAGCTGAAATGAACATAGGTCCTTACAATGATGTCAGTAGAAACGGCGCGATTAAAAGCAATGCTTTCATATGAAACAGTCGATCAAATGAAAAACCACAGTTTTTCTCGCTTTTAACGAACGCTGCCGATCCGACAGTCCAAAGTTCCAGAGCTGGAATGACCAAGCCGCAGACAGCCGTGATCCGTGAACACTCCTTGTCTTTTTTCGGCGGTGGGAGTCAAATACTGCAGATTCCCAGGGCAAGAACTATGTCTTTTTACTAATCTCTTTCCTAGGAGTACCCGATGAGTCGGAAAATCTCAATTCAGTACAATGGCGGCGGAAAAATCTATCTGACTTGGAGGCAAATTTTTCCTCCAAGCCAGAGCAGAAACCCCCACTTTACTGCTAATTTGTAATAAAATGAATATAGAATTTAGTAAAAGAGAAGAAAAAGAAGCTTTTCTTAATAAACGGTTCTTTTCCGGGTTGAATTTTGAGTTATTTAGTGAATAGTGGTGCTATAGTTTGGAATAGGTCTAAATTGTAATTCTAGACCAGGTCATATTACCACTACGACTACTACTACTACTACTACTAAGTGAGCCTCTGCTCATTCAAAACAGCGCGTCAGAGTAGGGATCGAACAGCTGGAATACTATGATAAACAAGTATGTTGCGTACCAGCAGTATCATAAAAATGTATGAACCAGAGGAATGGCATTCTAACCAAGAAAGTTTTCTAACTCCCCAGGTATTTCGTACCAATATTCAGTCAGGCTGTTATACTTGGTACACAGCAATAATCTCATCTATCGGAGTTGAGAGGCAGCGTAAGAGACAAATAACATCGCAACAAACAATGGTCAATGTAATATTTTGTTGATGAATTTTATGAGCTTTCGATATTGTAGGCCTTCATATTTGGTTTTATTCCGACTCTGAAATACCACCGTTATCATTGTCAGTACGGTAAAGCAGAATTAAATACAAATGATCGGAAATTGTATTCTCTATGACATTTGTTATGTAGTAATTTTGGATAAGACCAATAACATAGGTAATTAAATATTAAATTTTAGGTGCCTTCCCCTAAACTACAATTTTATCCAGAATGAATAAAATTGTCTATAGCCTAGACTGTAGTTTTTTATTCTCCGACTCTATAGGCCTATACCGATTTTTATTAAATTCTGTTAACCCGTTCTGTCGTGGCTCGCCGTTGATATGGACAAAAATACAAATTCATGAATATCTGTGTTATCATAGCCGGTACGGTAAAAAGTATAAGACATAAATGATCGGAAATGTAATTCCATATAACTTTAGTTATGTATTATTTATCGATAGGACCACCAGTAATATAAATATTTGTGAATTAAATTTTAAGCCTTCCCCTAAACTACCATTTCGCTCAGAGTTAATAAAATTATTTATAGCCTAGATTGCAGTGGTTCATACCCCGACTTTACATACCAATTTTCATTAAATTCTGTTCAGCCGTTCTCTAGTGATGTGTGTACAGACAGACAGACAGACAGACAGACAGACAGACAGACAGACAGACAGACAGACAGACAGACAGACAGACAGACAGACAGACAGACAGACAGACAGACAGACAGACAGACAGACAGACAGACAGACAGACAGACAGACAGACAGACAGACAGACAGACAGACAGAAATTACGGAAAAGTAAGAAGTGCATTATCTGGTTGCAGTGGGTATGACTAATTAAGAAATACCATTATTTTCAAATTCTGAGCAATGTTCAGACAAAACTCTTATTTTATATATATAGATAAGTACCGAATGGCAGCCTGGACTCTCTTTTCTGCAGTGAATGTTTACTCCTTTGAAAGGACACCTTTTATATGTCGGTTGGTTCGCAATATTATTTCTTGCCGTAAGTTCTCCCTGGAGGAGAATGAGTGCTACGAGATTCACCTCAAGATTTTCTAATCTATTTCATTATTTCTTTGAAATGTTAGTCATTGAAACTCTCCTAAATTTAACTCTTGGTAACCTTTTTTGATGAACTTGAATATTTCTGTATTTGTTATTGTTATTCAATTTTAATGTTAGGTCTGGTTTTAAACCACCCTTCAAAATTAGTATACTTAATTGCTTCAAATACCCTGAATTTTTCTGTCATCATAGGACGATAGTTTTTTTTGTATCATTTATTCATCGCGCAAAGCCAATGGCTAATTAACTCTAGGTCCTGCGCCTTGTGCACATAATTATTCACTAAATTTGACTATTATTCATTTAACTAAACTTAATTATTTGTTGTTATATTTTCAATATTGCTATAACAACATTTCCCATAACCTGCGCTCTTATCTCTTTCATCCCCGTAAAATACATATTCCGAAGTTCCCTCCAATATATGTAATTAATGTGTCTGAGTACTTTGCGTAGATAGTATGTGGTGAACTTACGCTAGTCATGTTCTTGGTGTAGGATTTCTTCTTCGGTGGATGGGTTATTGGTGATGGGTGGTGGGGGTGCAGTACGACAGGGGTTACTCCAGAGTAGAAAGTGTGGGGTAAGATGGAATGTTAGAGGAGTGGCTTGTGGTAGGGCAAATTTGGGTCTTGGAAAGTATGTGACATGGCTGTGGGGTATTGGAGAATGTTATGGTTAATTGGTGTTTCTTTTGTTCCCATATTTCTGACATGATAGCAGGAGATGAACGAACGGGAAGTCACTTTACTAGTGCGCGAAGCAGGGACATACAGACTGATCACCAATGTTCAACTGAAAGGAACGAAAACAAAATCACTCCCGAGAAAACAACAGCCATCCTACGTACCTGATGCTCGTTCTGCCGGATGGCCGTGACGTGAGTAGAGGGGCTAGGAAATGACTTCATCAATGCTATCCAAGGTCATTGACCCCAAGGTCATTGACCGCGCTCACGTGACAGTGACGTTATTTATTCACGTCAGCAAATTCATTGACCCCGGCTAGGGTCACTGACCCCGTGACGTCATCACCACGTGCTCTTGTTTGTAAACAATGCCATGTGCTTTTTGACAACTGCCATCCGCCATCTTTAAACAACAACGAAACGCTAACTTAAGTGCTGCCATCTTGACGGGGCTAAATCTCAATATTGCTACTTTATGCACATGGTGGCGGGCAATTTGAAAACTTCCACGTGCTTTTTGACAGCTGTCATCCGCCATCTTGCATCGCTAACCTCAGTACTGCCATCTTAAAAACACTAAACCTCACTGTCGCCACCTTAGGCACGTGGTGGCGGTTAATTTGAAAAATTCCACGTGCTCTTGACAGCTGTTAACGGCCACCTTTAAACCAAGCCACGTGTTCTTCAAAGCCACGTGCTTTTTTGAAAGCGGCCATCTTGCATCGCTAACCTCAGTGCTGCTATCTTGTCGGGGCATAATCCTCGTGGATGCTACCTTAGGCACGTGGGCGCGCGAAATTTTGAAATTCCACGGCTCTTATCAGAGGCTAACCTAAGTAAATGGTTATGCTTAATTGACTTCGGGGGAGTAGAGGCTCCCTCGAGCTCTACCGCCGTAGCGATGTCTCCTCTACAAAAAAAATTGCCTAGGGGGCCCAGGGCACGGCCGCCTCTTACGGGGCATGCAAGGATGCATTGTCTTACACTCGTATTTATACCTAGAGAATGTTTAGATCAACATGTACCTGCGCACCTCCTGCTATCTATTGAGGCGAGCAGTGAGAAATGAGTCAACTTTTCTTTGCAGAGTCCGCACCCGAAGTCTAGTAGAGTAGCAATGCAAGATCATTGACCCCTAGTATAGTAGGTGATCAATGTCAATTTGAGGATTTTGCATAAGAGAGCAAGCCTAAGCTCACCTCCTCCATCTTGAACGGGACTATCCTTATTTTTAAGGCAAGATGACCTTTCCGATGCCAATTGCACAAGATGGTGGCTATACACAACTCCTTATGAGACAGCCTAGAGGCGCTCGCGCAAGATGGCTGATGCTCTTATAGCACGCCCTAGGGACACTTGCGCAAGATGGCGGCTATAAGTGGGCTTATATGGAGAAAGCTAACTTAGAGGCTACTGCAAAAGATGGCGGCTGCACTTATGAGACGGCTCAAGGGCACTTGCGCAAGATGGCTGCCCGCCAAGGTCATTGACTACGAAAAGTCATTACCACGAGCTCTTGTTTGTAAACAAAGCCTCGGGATTTTTGACAGCTACGTGCTTTTTTGACAGCTGTCATCCGACTTCTTGCAAGTAAGCAGTGATTATTGTGTTACCGTTTGAATCACATGTTACTGCATGTAGCTATCAGCTTTGGGCGGGCAGATTTGAAACGTACCAGGCAAATAATAGAAGATCTATTTTAGCTGTAATCAATTTTAAACTGGAGGGTTGGTGAAGGATCGTAAGATAGGTGGTTCAAACTGTAATAGCGGATAACAATCGATAAGGGTGTTGCTGCTGTCAAACGTGTATCAACTTCAGCTAAATCATTCTGGGAGGAGGAGGTCGCGGTAAGGAGGAGGAGGAGGAGGAGGAGGAGGAGGAGGAGGAGGAGGAGGAGGAGCCTTTTAGCCGATTAGCCCTTTAGCTACTTAGCCTAAGGCGGAGGATTAGGAGGAGCCCTTTAGCCGATTAGCCCTTTAACCTATTAGGCCTTTAGCATTTTAGCCCTTTCGCCTATTAGTCGTTTAGCCGTAAGAGGAGGATGACGCGTTCAGTAGGAGGAGGAGGAAGAGTCCTTTCATCTCTTTGCCCTTCTGATAAGACGTGACTCCCTAGGTCCCATTCCCTATCATGTGTGTAGCACGATTAGTTATCGGTTCAGCGTTTTGCATAGTAGCCCTCTCCTGCACAACCTACATGCTTGTAACCCATTCCAACAGTTTGAAATAATATATTTCCGAACCGAAATTTCAAGTTACATGTTAATCCGATAAATTATTCGACTTCTAGGGACTTAAATGTAAGCAGTGCATTTCTTATAGCACTAGCGTTCTGTATGACGAGGAGGAGAAGAACGACATCGAGTACAGTGTTCGATTCTTGTCTTGTCATGTTCCAATCACATCTTCCGTAATCTGCAAGTATAAACATTCACAACGCTGATGACGTCATCGCTGCAACCCGTGCACACTCTTGCCAGCGAACAGGTTTAAACATGCACATCTATGATGACGTCATCGCTGCAGCACGCGCACACTCTTGCCAGCGAACAGGTTTAAACATGCACATCTATGATGACGTCATCGCTCCAGCACGTGCACTCTCTTGCCAGCGAACAGGTTTAAACATGCACATCTATGATGACGTCATCGTCCAACACGTGCACACTCTTGCCAAAGAACAGGTTTAAACATGCACATCTATGATGACGTCATCGTCCAACACGTGCACACTCATGCTTTCGCGATGCATGTTTAAACTTGTTTGATAGAGCTATGCCTTGGCAGAGGCTTAGGAGGAGGAGGGGGAGGGGGAGAAACCGCCTTCTAGCGCAATCACCCCCTTGGCCGTCTCATAAGAGCTCATGTATAGTCGCCATCTTCTGCAATCGCCCATAGCTGGCATCTCTAACGCCATCTTGTTAAAAACTAAGTTAATAGTATGTTGGGAAGGGGCAGCTCGGTACGTATGTTGGGAATGGCAGCTTGCTATAAGATCGTAGTAAGTTGAGAAGGGTAGCTTGCTTGCTTGCTTGCTTGCTTGCGGCGTGGCAAACTCCCACGCTATAAAGTGTACTTCTGTTAAGATAGCAGTAAGCCTTGTGCATGTAGTTAAAGATAGTGGCTGACAGATGTCAAAAAGCACGTGCGATTTTTTGAAATTGCCCGCCACTACATGTCTAAGGTTGTAGGCATGTGGATTTAGCCGCTGCCACCACTGAAGTTTTGTTGTTTAAAGATGGTCGCTACCAGTTGTCAAAAAGCACGTGGAATATTTCAAATTGCCCGCCACCACATTTAAAAGGTAGTAGCTAAAATGGCAGCACGGTGCGCTGTTGTTTAAAGGTGGCAGATGTCAGCTGTCGAACAGCACGTGGTTTTGTTCACAAACAAGAGCACGTGGTATTTCAAATTGTCCGCCACCATGTGCCTAAGGTATTAGCCGTCAGGTTTAGAGTTGTAAAGATGGCAGCACGGTGCTCGGTTGATTAAAGATAACTGCTGGCAAAAAGCACGTAGAATTTTTCAAATTACTCACCACCACATTTCAAAGGTAGTAGCTAAAGATAGGAGCACGATGCACTGTTGATTAAAGATGGCCGCCGACAAAAAGCACGTGGAATTTTTCAAATAGTCCACCACCGCGTACCTAAGGTAATAGCTAAAGATGGCAGCACGATGCACTGTTGATTAAAGATGGCCGCTAACAGCTTTCAAAAAGCACATAACTTTGTTTACAAACAAGAGCACGTGGAATTTTCAAATTGCGCGCCACCGCATGCATAAGGATCTTCATAACAGCAGCCGCCACCTTGTACAGTACCCTCTAAGCTAGCTTTCTTCATTAGAGCACATGTATAGCCGCCATCTTGCGCAAGCTTCCCTAGGGCGTCTCATAAGGACAGCAGCCATCTTGTGCAAGCGCCCTTGCTAGATGTCGGATGACATATGTGAAAATATCACGTGGCTTTGTTTACAAACAAGAGCACGTGGTAATGACCTTCGCTGGCTGCCATCTTGCGCAAGCGCCCTTAAGCTGTCTCATAAGGATCTGTGTATAGCCGCCATCTTGTGCAATTGGCTTCGGGAACGGCATCTTGCCTTAAAACTGAGGATAGTCCCCTTCAAGATGGCTGATGTGAGGTTAGGCTTGCTCTCCTAGGCGTCGGGAAGGGCAACTAGCCGTTAAAGTGAGGTTACGCCCCTCAACATGGTGACTGTAAGGTTAGGCTCGCACCCTTATGCAAAATTCTCAAATCGACATTGCTCACCTACTATTCTTGCATTGGATCCTGCATTGCTACTCTACTAGACTTCGGGTGCTGACTCTGCAAAAAACGCGTTGACTCATTTCTCACTGCTCGCCTCAATATATAGCAGGAGGTGCGCACGCACATGTTGATCTAAACATTCTCTAGGTATAAATACGAGTGTAAGACAATGCATCCTTGCATGCCCCGTAAGAGGCGGCCGTGCCTTGGCACCCCAGGGCAATCATTTTGTATAGGAGATATCGCCACGGCGGTAGATCTCTAGGGAGCCTGTACTCCCCCGAAGTCAATAAAGCATAACCATTTACTTAGGTTAGCCTAAGATAAAAGCCGTGGAATTTCCAAATTTCGCGCGCCTACGTGCCTAGGGTAGCATCCATAAGAATTTTTCCCTCGTCAAGATAGCAGCACTGAGAGGTTAGCGATGCAAGATTGCGGATCACAGCTATCAAAAAGAACGTGGAATTTTTCAAATTGTCAGCTAGCACGTGCATAAGGATGAGGTTTAGTGCCGTAAAGTTGGCAGCACTGAGGTTAGCGATGCAAGATGGCCGCTGTCAAAAAAGCACGTGGCAGTGAAGAGGACGGGTCTTGGTTTAAAGATGGCCGTTAACAGCTGTCAAGAGCACTTGGAAATTTTCAAATTACCCTCCACTACGTACCTAAGGTGGCAACAGTGAGGTTTAGTGTTTTTAAGATGGCAGCACGGAGGTTAGCGATGCAAGATGGCGGAAGACAGCTGTCAAAAAGCACGTGGAATTTTTCAAATTGCCCGCCACGGCGTGCATAAGGAAGCAATAGTGAGGTTTAGCCCGGTCAAGATGGCAGCAGTGAGGTTAGCGATGCGGTGTTGTTTAAAGATGGCGGATGACAGCTGTCCAAAACTACGTGGCATTTTTTTCCAGCAAGAGCACGTAGTGATGACGTCACGGGGTCAATGACCTTGCTGGCGTAAGCAGATGACGTCACGCTCACGAGACCTTGGGGTCATTGACCTTGTATGACCTTTTTTGACGTCATTTCCTGTGTGGGACTCACCTAGCTCCTCTACCGACGTGGCAACTGAGACGGTGGCAGTAACTTAAGGGGTGATAGAAAACATTAGGATTAACGCACACACACACACACACACACACAGACTGATCAGCGTAAGTACGAATACAGTGTAATTACACCGCAAGGAAAAATAAATAAGAACAGGAAAATGTTAAGACTTGCAAGAACGAGCAATGACACTTCACCTCAAACGGGGAGCGAGCTTATAGTGGACCATGCAATGGGTGAATGTGCGCGGAGCGAGCTTATAGTGGATCATGCAATGGGTGAATGTGCGGGGAGCGAGCTTGTAGTGGGTCATGAAATGGGTGAATGTGCGCGGAGCGAGCTTATACTGCATCATGCAATGGGTGAATGTGCGCGGAGCGAGCTTATAGTGCATCATGCAATGGGTGAATGTGCGGGGAGCGAGCTTGTAGTGGATCATGCAATGGGTGAATGTGCGCGGAGCGAGCTTATAGTGCATCATGCAATGGGTGAATGTGCGGGGAGCGAGCTTATAGTGCATCATGCAATGGGTGAATGTGCACGGAGCGAGCTTATAGTGGATCATGCAATGGGTGAATGTGCGGGGAGCGAGCTTGTAGTGGGTCATGCAATGGGTGAATGTGCGCGGAGCGAGCTTATAGTGCATCATGCAATGGGTGAATGTGCGCGGAGCGAGCTTATAGTGCATCATGCAATGGGTGAATGTGCGCGGAGCGAGCTTATAGTGGATTATGCAATGGGTGAATGTGCGCGGAGCGAGCTTATAGTGGATCATGCAATGGGTGAATGTGCGGGGAGCGAGCTTGTAGTGGGTCATGCAATGGGTGAATGTGCGGGGAGCGAGCCTATAGTGGATCATGCAATGGGTGAATGTGCGGGGAGCGAGCTTATAGTGGATCATGCAATGGGTGAATGTGCGGGTAGCGAGCTTATAGTGGATCGTGCAATGGGTGAATGTGCAGGGAGCGAGCCTATAGTGGATCATGCAATGGGTGAATGTGCGGGGAGCGAGCTTATAGTGGATCATGCAATGGGTGAATGTGCGGGGAGCGAACTTATAGTGGATCATGCAATGGGGGAATGTGCGCGGAGCGAACTTATAGTGGATCATGCAATGGGTGAATGTGCGCGAAGCGAGCTTATAGTGGATTATGCAATGGGTGAATGTGCGCGGAGGGAGCTTATAGTGGATCATGCAATGGGTGAATGTGCGCGGAGCGAGCTTATAGTGGATCATGCAATGGGTGAATGTGCGCGGAGCGAGCTTATAGTGGATCATGCAATGGGTGAATGTGCGGGGAGCGAGCTTGTAGTGGATCATGCAATGTGTGAATGTTCGGGGAGCGAGCTTATAGAGGATCATGCAATGGTTACCTCTCCTTTTATTCTAAAGATATCAGAATTAATCGAGTAAATTTTGGAGATTGGTTTCTAACCGTTGTCATGAAAGGATAATACCAATTTTACAAATAGTAAAATTTAATAACAACCGTGATGTAGTGTTTACAGCGCACTATGTCTTCTGGTATGGGCTAGAATAAATTTGTTACTTTCATTAACCTGTTACAGTCCCAACTTTGGCTTTGACAATATGAAAGTGACTGAGGTATGAGCGATGCCAGTAATGCCATTCCTTATGCAGCCAGTCCCTGTTATGAATGGTGTGAAAATATCACTCATAGGGTCAGTTGTTACATGCATTTCAATGGGCTTGGCAGACTGATACATAATAGCAACTTCTGGCTCAGTGAGGAAAGCAATGGGAAACTACCTGACCCCTCATTTCCCTAGTATGCCCGTTCAGTGACGCCTAGGCTATTTATGACAGCTGTTGGTGGAACTGTGGATGATCAAACCAGCCTTCGGGCTTAATACCCAATATACACGTACATATAAGAATTACAGATAAGTCAAATGATCTGGTTTGGTTTTAGAATAAATAGCTCAAGGAAGAAGAAGGAACAGGGTTTTTAACAATAAAATATATTGAGAAGGATAAGACAAAAACGAAACCAATACCTTAGTACGGTGTAAACTCAAGAACTGTAATGTTACCAGGCAGCAGAACATAGTAATTCAGCAAAACCGCAAAGGGATAACCCCAAAACCAATTAAGTTAGAGAAGTTTAAAACAAGGTCAAGTCAAGGAGAAAACCCTCCCAAAGTTCAATAAGTTTCAAATTAAAACGCAGCGGAATTACATTATGAATGATACCAACGGTCATTCAATGAAAAGTTGAACTAAATTTTTAATCAGTAGACATCACCACTGGCACCTCCAGGCCAAAGTCGACCCAAAACAATCACCAAAGTTCACCCGATCTGTGTGAAAGCAGACTCAAGTCTCAATACGCAAAAAAAAAAAAAAAAAAAAAAAATGTCACAATAAAGGTCAGCGAGAAGACGAGAAAAATAAAACATGTGACAAATGACCGTAATAATAGCGGAGGTTTCACAACAAGTGGTAACGTCCACCGGTATTTAAAGTCAAGGTTAAATAATACAATTTAGGAAAGCGGCCGAAAACCTCCCGTAAAGATAATGCTACTGACACAGATAATGTAACTAACACATTGTAAAAAATTAAATACAGCTTAATAAAAGGACGGGTTGGAAGGATTACCAAAATTGATAAGTACAAGATTGAGTGCCTTCATAAGAAGGACTGAATCAAGATTACTGACCGCCAAAATAATTAAAACCACAAACCAGAAGAATAATAGGATTTAGGAAAAGGTCAGTAGTGAACTATAATACTAACGAGAATCCCGGTGAGTGGGAATCCAGATGAGAACTAAAAAAGACACAAGGTTAATTTTCGTACCAAATGCAATCAATATTTAGAAGAGCTAGAAAATAAAACGACACTTAAAAATCTTCCCACCCAAAAGGAATGCGAACCGGGATAAATCCGGCAAATATATCGCAGCGTGCATGACGCGTCTGTCTCGTGCAAAGAAGAGCTCTCAACTGCCAAAATACGTACTCCAACACTCGGCAGGGCCATCCGGACTCCCGTAGTAATAGGAAGAGAGGGGGGCACAACAGAGAAGGTCCTTATAGATCTGCTAACATGTAAAGAGGACGTGGTTTGAGGTAATCCCAATGTTAAAATATCGTTACAGCGTCAAGTCTGACACAAGCTCAAGAGGTCAGCTTACGAGGAATTTCTTTTTCCCGAAGATTCAGGATAGACTGAGGAGTAGATTGACATATTTTAACACAGCTTATGCCAAGACATGGCAAACGTGGATCATATTTTGAGAGGTTTAGTATAACTACCAGAAACCCTATACCTGTACCTGTAAAATACCACAAATTTTACGTGATTGTTCAATATTTTAAATAAGTAGATATGAATTAGCAACTCACTATATGTGTGATATATAGTATCAAGCTCCTTTTAATGCTCTAAGAATTGCTGTTACTCGTACAATGCGTTTGCTAAATTCCTTCATCTATACATATATAAAACGCTAACGTGCATTTTTCACAAAACTGAAAAACTTAAACGAGAGGGAGTTAAAAGGTGCGGGTTGTACCAAAATCATTCAAACAGTCTCAATAGTGTAAAAAGAAACATGCATTTGTTGTCAAGTCAAAGGAAATATATTTATTTTCAAGATCTATCATAAAATCAAATCATTAAATGATCCCTCCAATAATTGCAGGCGAAGGCTTACCTTAACCCGCAATACATTCTGTACTTAGCAGATTGCTAAGCGACTAACACTTTCGTTAATATTTATATAAGTACACTTTATCCTTAATAATGTCATTGCAGGCAGCCATTTTTGATCAATGGCGGTCTAGCCAGAGAGTATAAACTTCATCTGATCACGGAAGAACATTATTCCATGATAGACACTCTTTGATTCTCTAACCTTTCCCAGCTTCCAAATATATTCAACAGGTGGCAGAGCGTTTCTAATAACTTACACGCTGTTAAGAGAAAAACAGTCTATGTACAAACAGACCCAAACATGACATACGTCTTAGACACTTCCTGGGAACACCTATCGAAGGAAAAGCAGAAAATGTTCTCTGCCTGGCAAAAAGCCCTCCTTCGTGACTAATTTACGAGCTCACAAGAATGTAACCACATACCACAATTAACTTTTTAATTTTAAATTCTAATATTATTTTTATTATTCCTGTTACCGTTTTTTTTGTGGTAGGTTGAGGTGAAAGGAGGTGCGGGGGTCAACGGGTCTCAAACTACGAAATTAAAGTTATGTAAAATTTAACAAGGTTAAATTCTCTTTTCAAAATCAAGAAATAACAAGCATGGAAGGTACAGAGTAGCAAGGCAACAAAAGAGCAACAACAGTAAGCTTTGGGCTTCGAGCCCCGAACTCACAATTCTTGGGCAGTTAGCCCAAGTTTACATGTACATAAGGTTTAACAAAGGGGCAGAAAACCCCAATCACGCCCAGGAGCGCTTGCTCCAAATTACACAGTAAGACCTCCTAGAGGCACGCAGAAACAAATTTCAAAAGAGCGATCCACTCTCAAAATTTTAAGCCTATCAAAAAGGCCACACCTAACTCGACCTTCAAGTTGTCCTCTAAGGACATAGACACAGGGGTAAAATACCCAACCTACTGAGGCCTATTAACTGAGAAAAAGGTTAATTACATGACCTCTAAAATAACAATTTGAGAGGAGGCGATCTGCACTCCTAATACATTTTGTTTGAAACCTAATCTGGCTCTAGGCCGCTAATGCAAGGGCTAATCCCATACTACGGAGGTGACTTTAGAAAAGAACAATTTACATTACATTAAGGAAGAATCGGTTGTGAGAAATAAGTTCACCTCAAAACAATATGAGTGGGAGCTCAAGAGGGTTAAGCACTCTCTATCCCAATACGTAGCTTAAAAGAGAATAGATACTAAGAGTCTTTACATTTTAGGGAAAGGTTACATGGTGAAAAAGCTTCGGACCCGCCCCGAGAGTTAAACTGCTGAGCTAGCAAGAAAAGAAGTTATTATACGGCCATTACCTGGTTGTTGAACTGCTGTCCGAAGAAAGAGGCGCTTCCCGCCCCCTGCTATGTACTTTACACACTGAAAGATGGTAGAGAAGTGGCGCAGAGACCCTAAAATCAGCAGTTTATATACTCTCGCGGAAAGTTCGAGGCGTTTCAGGAAAGAAAACACCCGCCCACAATCATTTATTGGTTAGGGTTAAGCAGCATATCCAATTTGAAGAAGAAACCCCTTATTGGTCGTAAATTAATTAAAGACATTCGGGATTGGCTAAATTCAAAACAAGGGGAAAGAAAGGGGAATACAGCCAACTTAAACAATACCAGAAAGAAATTTAACAAGAAACACACTTTTGAAATAAAAATTTCTCCAAAAAACAGTTCTTTCACCTTGCACTAGGGTGCACTATAGTAGTTCTTCAGTAGTGTCCTCTAGAAGAGAAAGTTCACACTTCTTACTACAAGCAAAACAAAAATACGTCGAAAACGACCCAGTTCAGAAACTTCAAAATTTCCAAGTAGTGACATCTTCTGGGTAACTAGAAAATTAATACATTTGATAAAGTTCGGACTTCCTCCAGCAGAGGATTTTCAACTGGCGCAAAGTTTGAATTAGCGGCGTGGAGGTGTACCGCCCGGTACAATTCCAATCACCTCACATAAATTTACCGACCGTATACCGGTACTTATTTCCCAAACAGACCAGGTGAAAAGCGCACCGGTACTGGTAACCAATTAAGGGCAACCTAGGGTTCCCTGAGCGTTGCATTTGGCAACTGTCATTAAATGGGCCTTCTACGACACATTACTAAGCTTTACATCAAGAACTGGAGGATAAAAAGGCGAATATACGAATAGAGTTTTACCAAACAGCTGGCAAGATGAATTCTGACTACGATAACGCGTTTTATATTAAATGTTCATAAAGCCATGGGGGGAGGGAATCCTCTAGTTTTATTTACAAGTGGCGCCAGATTTAAGTTTTGTTTGTTATTTTATGTATTATCCTAGTTTTGTTTCTTATAGCCCTAACATACCACGTGTAAAATAGACTTTGTACCAGCATAATCTATATATATATAATAAGAGTTTTGTCTGTACTGTAACGGTTCAAAGCCCGTTAAAAGATGATATCTGTATTTTTATTATTATTATTTCATCTGTAATATTATTATTATTATTATTATTATTATTATTATTATTATTATTATTATTATTATTATTATTATTATTATGTCCGTACTATTATTATTTTATCTGTGAGATTACTATTATCTATAATATTATAAAAGGGAGTGTCTGTCTGTCTGTCTGTCTGTGCGCGATGCCCAGCAAAATCTACAGCACGTAGAGATCTGAAATTTTGAACATAGGTAGACGGAAAGGGGTCCGAATGCACCTCGAAACCGGAATTTTCATTTTCGCTTTCGTTGGTGAGTTATGAACGAAAAGCCATCTGAAAACGTGCGTTGGGATAGGACAATCCAACGTGCTGTCACCAAGAATAAATGCATAGTGTCGCTGTCGCTAGGCAACGTACATAAGATAGGTAGAGAACACAATATTCAAGGAGCCATTTTACGTCCAGGACGTAGGAAGCTGTTTTTGGTCTTATATGGTGGGAGGGCATATGACGGTGTTGATGATGATTCGTCCGTCGGATCGGGACGTTAAGTCTTGAGCTATTCGCGAGGAGTAGTATATATACCGGCGCCGGGTTTCATCCTCTTCATTCTTGCTATCATATACCATGTCATTCATTTCTTTCAACAAGCAACTTTTACAAGAATTACCCGATGTTCTACACAGTTACAAGTCTATCGACTACACGGCAGACCTAATGTCGAATACATAGTTTTCGGGGGTCGCCGAAGTGAATTGTATACTCTGGATTTTTAGTATCAGGAGACAAACAACGTGGGGGTAAGAAAGCCCAGGAACCCTTAGGGGAGGGGGGCAGGGGGTCAGATAAACAAATTAACGAAAATACTGTCGAATCCATACTTTTCAGGGTCGCTGATATGAATAGTGACACTCCGGATTTTTTAAAAGTTCAAGTTCAACCCCTTTAGGGGTGGGGGCGAGGGGGAGTGATATATAAAATTAAACGAAAATAGTGTCGAATACATAGTTTTCGGGGTCGCCGAGGTGAATTGCACATTCCGGAGTTATAGTATCAGGAGACAAACCACGTGGGGGTAAGACAGCCCAGGAACCCTTAGGGGCAGGTGGGGGCGAATGGGCTTAGATATAAAAATCAGCGAAAATAGTGTCGAATCCATACTTTTCTGGGTCGCTGAGATGAACAGTGACACTCCGTAATTTTTTAAAGTCCAAGTTCAGCCCCCTTCGTGGTGGGGGGGGGGCGGGCGATGGGAGAGTGATATATAGAAATAATAATGATATATAGAAATAATAGCGTCGAATACATAGTCGCTGAGTTGAATAGTGACACTCCGAATTTTTAGTATCAGGAGACAAACCACATGGGGGTAAAACACCCCAGGAACCCTTAGGGGCGGGGGGGACAAGCGGACTGAAATATAGAAATCATCGAAAGTGGTGTCGAATCCATACTTTTCGAGGTCGCTGAGATGGATAGTAACATTCCGATTTTTTAAAACTCAAAGTTTAGCCCCCTTTAGGGTGGGGGAATTGGGAGTGAGATATAATAGTAATCGAATATACTGTCGAATCCATAGTTTTCCGGGTCGCTGAGATGAATAGTAACATTCCGGATGTTTAATGTCTAACTTCAGCCCCCTTTGGCATAGGGGGTGAGAAAGGGTGAAAAAATGAATTGTCATAAATGACCGAGATAATGGACGTGTGTATGTTCCAGTATGACTTTCAGGTATGACTTACTACCTGGAAAACGTACTGTGGGAGTAAGACGCCCCTAGAACCACTAGGGAAGCGGGTAAAATATTATCCACACTAATAAATGGAAGTCTGTTTGGCGCGATCTATATATACTGTACTATATATATATATATATATATTAAGGCATAAAAATGAAAACAGGCGTAAATTAGTGAGACCATTCTAGGCATCTTAGAAATTTAAAACTTGGTACCAGACAACCTGATGACTTCAGGATCCCTAGAAAAATCTCAAATTATCATAATTCTCTGAGGGGTACATGCTGGGAGTATCAAACCTGCATAAGAACACAGTCGGTGATATTTATCCAGAACCTACAGGTTTTATGGGCTTAAAAGTTTCCTTAAAGTCCTGATTTTTAACCCACTCCCCCATATCAAGATCGCAGCACAATCTCCCAGAAAAGTTAGAAAATTGAAATGTTGCAAATTTTAGCATGTAACCGACGGAAAATTAAGAGATGTTAAAACATTTTATTTTTTACCCCCGAAAAATATCGAAATATGGAGGCACTTTTAATGACGGTGCAGTCCTTCGTTTCGATGTATTTCGTGGCTAAACGGTAAGTCGTATCACAAAACGGATGACACAATCTCCGTTCAATTTGGAGTGATCTACAACGTCGGTCCTATGACCTTTTGTCGTATCTCTATCCTTTATACATTAAATTTTTCTCTATTTCTGCATTTACCTAAATTTTGCACTTTGTACACGTACAATTGATGGTTTCATTCACTTATAGGAAAGATGGGATCATCAAATTCTACACGAATATTGGCCCATCCAGTACCCATATGTGAGCCAAATTCTATGTCTGAAGCTGTCGCATAAGTATCTGAAAAGTAATTCACTGTGTGAAAATCTTACACAAATTTCACCCTATTCAACGTTTCTAAAACATAATGAATTGTGGTAGACAAGTGCACCTGTCGTTATCATCACAACTCCACAACTCGCACTTTACATTGGAAACATCGTCTGCGGACCTCCGTATGCTTTTTCTCGGATAACGCCAATTTACATGCAATTTAAAAATTATTATTAACTTCACGTACAGTAATTTACTTCGATATCCGTGTACAATCTGGAATACTGTAGCGAAGCACGGGTACAATTGCTAGTTGTAATATAATGATTATTCAGTTCCATTCTGCAATGCTTGTCGCTTGCGTGATTGTAGTTAAATGTATGCATATGTACGTGTGTGTACATTAACACTAAAGACATGTACAGTAAAGAGTTCCTGTATATCAGATGTGGATGTGACATTGTTATATTGTGCAATACTGCTGGAGATTCTGGCAAGTCATTGCTACGTCATGGCTACGTCATCGTGAGCATTTAGCGATGCGCTCACGGTCTTTGGGTTTCTTATGGAGCCCCGGGGGATTTCATCATTGTACGCAATATTTGTCGCGAGGTGGGAGTAAATATAGTTATTTCTGGAGGTCACGTAGGTGCGTCAACCTAACGCCTATATAAGGTGGCTGCATCTTGTAGCGTTAGTCATTATTCTACTGTAAGGAGAGGCACAGTTGGCCATTAAGTAAACGAAGATGGAGTGGCCTCAGTCAGTCAAACGGGAGTCAATAGTTAAACGGAAGGTGAAGAGAGAATAAGTGGATGGTGAATAGTGATGGAGTCACAGAAGGATACGCAGTGAAGTCATACCGTACAGACTTACAAAGAATTCATATGATATGGAGAAGAAGCAGTCACATGGATTCATCACCAAATTAGGCGTGACACATCTACAGTAAACACCAGATCTAAGGAATACGTCGTAATTACACTCAAAGTGTTGAAGGTACAGTCAAGTGAAACAGTGAGGGATATATTTCGTATAAATGGTTAAATGTCCTGTCAAGAAGAATTCAAATTCATGCCTAGTTTCTTTCAGTTGCAATGTCATAATTCCATATTCTCGTCTGTTTTATCGCAACAAGACTTACTATTTTTTATACAATTTAAAGAATATATTTTGTTCTATCAAATGAATTCATAGTATTATTTCAATGACAGAATTAGATAACCTCAAATTTAATGGGCAAACCGAACGCGAATCTCCTTTTCCCTGAACTTATATGATATGTTGTCAAAAGTAAGCTTATTACCCCACACCCTAGAGATAGTCAAGTTTCTCATTCTATTATTGCCGCACTGAGTGGTAGCTGGCGCCCATCAAATAACGTATGCGTAAGGAAGCAGGTAAGAAGTATGTGTGAGTACAAGGTCCGACGATTGTGTATTTTATTTAATGAATATTAATTTTCATTTTTTCCATTTTAAATGTAGATATATCATATTTTACAATTAAAATGCAGTTTTATATGGTTGTAAATTTAGTCAGAGAGTCACGAACCTTTTACAGCACACTGCTCAGAATTTAAAAGGGATGGTATTTCTGTATCAGTCGTGCCCACAGTAACAAGGAGATGCCCTTTTTACTTTTCCGTAATTTCTGTCTGTCTGTCTGTCTGTCTGTCTGTCTGTCTGTCTGTCTGTACGTATGTACACGCATCACATGAAGACGGCTGGAGAAAATTTAATGAAGATCGGTACAAAAGTCGGAGAATAAGTAGCTATGATCTAGGCCGTAAATAAATTTATTCACGCTGCGTGAAATGATAGTTTAGGGAAGGCCTACAATTTATTTTTCAAATATTTCTGCTATTAGTAGTCCTATCGATAAATACCACATAAATAACGTTATATAGTATTAAATTTCCAGTCATTCGTCGTATACATTGTTACCGTACCGGCTATGATCTCAGAGATATTCATGAATTTGGATTTTTGTTACTAAGTCCATATCAGCGTCCAGTCACGAGAAAATGGGTAAACAGAATTTAATGAAAATCGGTATGTTAATTCGGAGAATAAGGAACTACAGTCCTCGCTACAAATAATTTTATAAGACGCCCTAATCTCACATAGTCCAAAGAAAATTAAATGTGAAGGTCTACAATGTATAAAGCTCATAAAATTGATCAACAATAACATTACGCTGATGTGCTTCGCGTCTTCTGTTGCCACTTATCTCCGATAGATAGGATTACCGCTGCGTACCGAGTATTTTTTAATTTGCCTTACGTCGCACCGACACAGATAGGTCTTATGGTAATGATGGGATACGAAACTGCTAGGAATGTGAAGAAAGAGGCCTTTGCCTTAATTAAGGTACAGCTTAATCATTTTCCTGGTGTGAAAATTGGAAACCACGGAATACCATATTCAGGGCTGCCGACAGTAGGGTTCGAATCCACTATCTCCTGGATGCAAGCTGACAGCTGCGCGCCCCTCACCACACGGCCAACTCGCCCGTTCGTACCGAGTGTAACAGCCTGCCTGAATATTGGCGGGAAGTAGCTGGGGAGTTATATAATTTTCTTCTTTGTCATGCCATTCCTCTGGTTTATAAATGTTCTGATACTACTAGTAAGTAACACCAGTTGGCCGTGCGGTTAGGGGCACGCCGCTACGAGCTTGTATCCGGGACACAAGTGGCTTCTAATCCCACTGTCGTCAGCCCTAAAGATGGTTTTCCGTGGTTACCAATTTTCGCACGAGGCAAATACTGGGGCTGTACCTTAATTAACGCCACGACCGATTCCATCCCACTCCTAGCCCTATCCTATCCCATCGTCGCCATAATAACTATCTGTAACGGTGCGACGTAAAGCAGCTTGGGAAAAAATATTAATAATCATAGGTGACAATATTAACAAAGTAAGCTTCCTTATGGAACGCTATATGGCTCCCGGAGAATCCCGCTGCATATCTCTCCAGCTGACGCCCGTGGACGACTTGTGTCTATCTCACGATTGGTCCGTACCCAGGCTAATGCATCCCGCGAACCACAGGAATTAACCAATGAATGTTCAAATTCGTCACACGGCCCTGAATCGAACCCGGTTCCACTGAACCGAAGACCAGTAAGCAGGCCATTCACATATAGAGCTACACTTAACAATGGTCCAATAATATCGGAATAATGATGAGTGGTTCCAGAAATTAGCTTCACAACAAACAAAATCGCAGAGTTTTCCTCTTCATAATGTCACTACCACACAAGCCTGTCTTCGAGAGTCGAACTTTCTTTCTTTCTTTTTCTTTCTTACTTTCTTAAGGCAATGCATCTGTGAAAATCCTAAAATCTACAGTTTTCATCCTATCACCTTAGAATTTTGACCGTTCAATGTCAGTATCAGCATGATACAACATACAAAGTTTCAAGTTTCTATCAATATCAGTTTTTGAGATATTCATAAATTTATCAATATTTTTTACAATTTTCAATGTATTTATAAAATGCTCCTCATGCCAAACGGCTGAACAGATCTGGCGTAAAATTTAATCTTGGTTTTAAAATACCAATATAAAAGAAGTGATGTGTGGGTTTTGACAAATTTTAATTACACTGAAAGGAACAAATTATTTCACATAGGCTTAACTTTTTAAATACATTTCAGGATGATCATGATGAGAAAAAACTAGATTGCCACTGAACTATTGCATGTATTTTAAAATTTGCACAGCAGTTTGTTGTTCTGTTGTATCTGAAACTATCCTAAAAGTTCCAAGTAGATTAGTTGAAAATTGTAGCATGAGGAGCATTTTGAATCTTGAAATGTGCTGAAAAAAAAATTCTGAGGAAAAAGAGATTTAAATTTTAGAGATGAACTATAGTCCAGTACTTGAACCTTGTTGACTTAAAACTCCCCAGTACCATATGCTGGACCCTCTTCTGCCTTCTTCCTGGCCTCACTAGCAGTTTTGAGAGTTTTAGTTTCTTTCGGGCTGTTTTGAACTCTTGTCACACAGACACTCCACTGTGGTCAATTCTACGCTTGTCCCTCATTACACTAATTTTCTGTCCTGAGCTGCTAACTTTAACACCCCTAACACTAGCTTTTATTTTCTCACTTGCTTCACGACCCATGTTGAATTCAGCAATTGCTGATGTTACAGCAATCTCCAGTTCTTTATTTGACAAACGCTTCATTCGGATACTTAGCCCAAATTACATTATGCATTCCCCGGGCACAATATTTGGTGTGGGGATTTTAACTTCCCCTACTTGATCTTGTAAACTAGTACTTACATTCTTATTCCTGTTAGAAATGGCATTTTTTCACTTTATCCAACACTTTACTAGCTCGTTTCTTCCGGCGACGACAAGTCTCAATTCTTCTACCCATTATGTACACTGATAATAACACAACCTCAAAAATCCCAACCTCAAAAACTAAGCTGCTTGCACTAAGTAGATACTGTTATTGTTTATGGATCATTTATAATGCATTTATTACAAATGTAACATTTAAGAAATTACAGAAAAGCAGAGTAGGCCTACAACATGAACGATAAACACAAAATGTGAGATCACAACACTTCGTTTACATTGAACACATGGACAAGTTCCATCACTGAAATAAGCGCCAATTCCACTCGATATATGGATAATCCATCAGAATAGCCAACATAAAGACCCACAGCAACAAAATTTCTTACATTCAATCCGCAAGCTCAATTCAAAATCTTCGAAAAACGAAAGATATTCATGAGAATAGTGTTGATGGGCGGCAACGCCCACTTGCGCCGGGTCATTTAAATGGCCGCTAATGGCTTTAAATGGCTGATATTAAATAAAACAAAGCTCAAAAAGAAAGTACGAGGTATAAACATTATGACAACGTAAAAAAATTAAAAATGGATTTTTTTCCACAATTTTCACCAAATTTCACCGATACATTGCCTTAATCTGTTTACCCTCCAGGGTTGGTTCCCCAGCCCCACCGAATCAGCAAGGAATCCCACCTCTGCTGCCTCAAGGACAGTCTGCTAGAGCGTGAGACTTCGGGCCGGAGGGATACAACTCTAGAGGAGGAGCAGAAACTCACCTAGACGGCCTCACATGTTATGTTGAACAGGGGCCTTGTGGTGGGGGGGGGAAGCCAAGAAGGGATAGACAACGAAGAGGGGAGGAAGTGGCCGTGACCTTAAGTTCGGTACCAACTGGGCATTTGCCTGGAAAAGAAGTGGGAAACCACGGAAAACCACTTTCAGGATGGCTGAGTTGCAAACCAAACCCCTCCCTCTATTGGTTTGAATTCCAGAGGCTGAGTGGACCCATTTCCAACCCTCGTACCACTTCCAAATTTTTTTTAGCTAAGTCGGGAATCGAACCCGTGCCTCCGAGTATGGCAACTAATCACGATAACCACTACACCACAGAGCAAGCAAAATTAATATCTATAAAGTAAATGAGAATTCTAAATTGACTATTAATGTATTGTGACCGTTCGTGGACGCCGTGGTTTGTAGATAACCATGAACTATCAAATTATTTGCCGACTAGTATTCAGAAGGTTCGCATGATACTCCACTCAGGGCATGGCCCTTCGAAGAGTATTCGGTCACATTCAAATAACGACGACTGAGCTATAGATACTGCCAATCATAAAATGTAAATTCTACACTAAGGCAAAGTTTTCAAATAAATCGCAACAGAAATTGGAAGGATCACATTTTAATAAAATGAAAAAAAAAAAATCAACTGATTGAATATGAACAACTGAAATGAACAACGTAAAATAACTCATATGCATACATTAATATTAAATAGAGACCGAGTCCATCTTGCATTGTCCATCATAAACCGGAAATAATTATTTAACACAAATTCACAGAAATGTAGAATCTTATGGATATACCAAAAGTCTATCGGGTCATATTATGTCATTCACTCGCTGTCGCAAATGTTAATTGTACCTGTCTACTCCGCCTTGCCTTTCATAGTTATCATTGTTCCTATCTGACTAACTAAATATCGGTTAACTTGAACCCCCCAACAGATTTCAGCATTTATAAATGATCACACATGACAACACAATACACATAAATGAGTAAAATGCACGTCGTTTCCACCCATCGAGCTGCTGGGCTGCACCTGAAATGAATCTTTATCTACTGGCATGAAAAAAAATAAGTTGGTGCCGTCTGGACTGCGTCGAGGTCTGCCTTCACCATCAGCTGAAATGCTACTACAGCATGAATCTACTATAAGCATCTACTACATGTACATCGATCGCAATAGGTGACTCTGATCTTAAACATAACTATCACTGAATTGCATTTTAAGACCCTAACCGTGCACATATTCCAACACTTCATTACTTGCAACTACGTATCTTAATTTATTAATTCATGTACTTGACAACTCTCTTCAATACCAGTGCCTAACGCTGGACTAGCTTGTTCAATCATCTCACAATTATGCGGTGGAAATTTCTATTAACAACACCATTAACAACTTAACCCGTCTCGAAACTCAATATAATTCGACACGCAAGCCATAAAAATCAACCTAAATTATCTCGTGTCCGCCTCGCTTTATGACGACCCTACGCTCGTCATCTCATTGTATACCGCACAAAATCATCACATCCTAACTGCACAAGCAATATTAAGGAAGAGTCCTATTAACATTATACATGAACATTACCCAATACACCTTAATAAACATCCATATCACATCGTGGAATTATACCAAGATCACGCACCAATATTTCACACACACTGTCACACTGCAACTTACCTGTAGTAAATGATATTATTTTTGTTTCACAGCGATTAATAATACAGACACAACACAGTAAAACGTCACATCCACGGTAATTGACGGCATACAAATATTTACCCACGTATGATCAATCGCAACCCGACAAATACAACCGAAAATCTGTTAGATCGTTCAAGTTAACACACCCTTGTCACCTACATGACATTGACAAAAAGACTAACGCTACTAAAGCATTCTAGGAAAGCAAAAGATAGACAAGTACAATAACTTATCTGGCTTCTTCATGGTAATTCCGCAGCGATTTAATCATCATTTTTGTAATTCCGTCCATTCCGGCAGAGGCCTGAGTTCGCCAGGGCACTATATTGGTTTAGCACTTCATGTTGTTCATTTACATTCCCTGGTCAGATAGTGATTTAACATCTCCGGCCGCCACCTGAAACTTGTACAATATAATTAGAAATACAATTTCACACCAATTGTATCTTCACTATTCCAGTTTGATACTGGCCTGAGGAAACATATAATTCGAGGTTTGCAAAAAATTTTGGCTATTATATAACTTATATCTGGGCTTATTCTTTATGTTTATCAATTATAGAACCAAATCTTTAAGCTTGCTTCAATTATCTTCCTTCATACAGTAATCAGTAAGTAAAACACGAACTCCTTTCATTATTATTTTACAATAATAACAAGTTGCTTTCCATAAGCAGAGAAATCCTATGCTAGCTATACATGTGTTTTTGACATTTGAGGAACTGAATAACAACTCTAACCTTCATCATAGAAGTTGCTAAAGGAAAACACACACTATTGTTCTTCTTCTTACTACGAAACACGTCAACACGGGCCCATTAGATGATTTGCCATATGAAGTTTCATGCTAATCCATGGCCCCCTTTACAACTTCAACTAGATATCATGTCTAGCCACATTCTTCTCAGCTGATGCTGACATTGTACTGAGCTCTTGCTTGTAGATAAAGCTGATCTTGACGTAATTTCGACATATACCACGGGGTCTCGAGTTCGATCCACCGGCTCTCATCCATTATGTCTATTCTACACTTACGAGTTGTATCGGTTCTTTTATAAATATGCGCGTAAGCCGCACATTGACACGTTACACCTTTTTCCAAGTCATTGATTCACATTTCATTTCACTTATGACTTTCAATGACCGGCCGACATATTGCTACAGGTCATTGAAAGGTCATAGTATCTTATGAATAAATGTTACACTTTTCATGATTTATTCTGTACCGTACCCTCCAGGACGATGCCGCCATTTCCTGACTAAACAGCCGACTAACTCAGGTGGGTAGAGAAGTGGATTATGTTGCTCCGGGTAAGTCTTAAAGTCGAAGTTTAAATTAATCTCTAAATATCATGACAGGAATAATGGAGGTTTATATCGAATGAGAAACACTAATATTGGGTAAGATAGGTTCACTGCACAAAATAATCCAAACCATTCTAAAATTCACAAAGTAAAAATCAAATGAAAAAGGCTTGAAACCGGCATCGAATTGAAATTAACGTCAACAAATTAAAATATAAGAAAAACAGACATTACCAACGCAAAACAAAACTAAATGATAAACTGTGAATTCAATTTACAAAATTTAATACTGAGAAGTTTCATTATGAATCAACATGATAGTCCAAAGTTCCTGTTCACATGGGCTTACACCGTCGTATGAATCACAATTAACGGATTGGTATAATTTCGGGAAGGTTGCCGCGGTAAGCGCATCTAGACGTGATCTAACTCCGGACGTAGTGCGACATTACAATGTGAAACACGAAAAATACTAATGGCATTTCCCTACTCTATATTTACAATAATCATAACAAGCTAAAATTATCAAAGTATGTACACTGGATCAGGTGGGTCGAGAACTTACAAAACTGCACTGACTCGACCTGTGAAACGCGGTTCACCAAAGATCTAGTCGGAATTAGATTAACCTTAATCAGCAACTCAGCACTCCGGTTGTTCCCCATTAATCAACAAGACATCAAACCAAAATCACAATGAAATCACACAAATACACAATCCTGTAAAAAACAAAAAACGTAATTCAATAAACACAAGGAAAACAACGGGCAACAATCCCGTTCATCTTGCTGCATCAAAGCACAGGCTAGTGCACTTCTTCAACTACAGATTTCCTGCTTGGCAATCAGCTGAAAAGAATATTAAAACACCAGACTTGTCTCGGAAATTGGTCACTGTTTTGACAAGATTTTATCACGAAAATTGCTCGTCGCTTCACAAGTATGATATAACTTCGGCTGATAAACTGACCTTCATAGCGATCTAATATTTCAACAACTGCTAGGAAACTCGCATTCAGAGGTACACATTCCTGGCATGCTATTTCATTCCTCAACACATATGTACTAATCTCTTCGCCTGACATTTATTTCACGCCATCTCTAATATCAATAATAATCCATTATAAATTCACAGGCCGATTCTCGCTTCACATATTTATCATAATATTTCCAGGCATGCATTAATTCTCATATATATTTCAGCATGAAATAAATTCTCATATGTATCCTGTAATTTTATCACACTTTTCATTACACAACAGGGTTCGATTCCCTGCCTAATCATTCTTTAAAACCGTTTCCAATCCATTTAAAAAGAATTGAATAATGATCAACGGTGTACATACAGCTCAACACGTCTCACAGCACCTGTAATTCATGCAGCAAGCAGCCTATCTGTCGCTAATCTCTCTATATAAATTAAATAAAAACTTAGTCTCGACGCTGCGAGTATGTAACTCGGGATGTTGATGATTTCAGCCATCTAATCCTTCTATCTATATAAAAACACGGGAATAACCTTAAAATTGATAACATGCATAATTCGCATAAATCAAAATCAAAATAAAACCATTCATCTCCCTCGATTTCCCATCTAACTAATTATAAAGTAAAAGAAAGGAAAAGAAACCATGCAACCCTAACCTGTCCGTATTTACAACAGCACACATATAAAATTAACACATGCCGTCGGGCTGAAATTAAACTAAAGAAAATCCCTAACCTAAGCCTCACTAGTATTTATCGTAATTCACAAAGCATGCCATTTAAATATCATATGTGACTTATCTTGGCGAGTCCCAGGACATCTTTATCGGGTTATTTCCCCGCTTCCATGAAAGGTTACTCCATCGCCAGCATAGTTTCAACACGTAGATCCAATCTTCTCTATTTAATGGATGATGCCATCTTCTTGAAGCGAGTTCCTGTATATCGTCAACATACAAATTTCTGGTCAGTATTTCTTCACCGCTCTTTGTGCACGTTGCAACGAACAAACGCTCTGTCGGCTGTAATTGCAAGCCAACGTTAATAAATTAACGCCAGAAACTCATTCACAATCTACAATTAATGTTAGGGGCTCAAGCACTATCTGTAGAAGCGGCCCGCGGATCGAATCGAATAATCTCTCGCGAAACGCGACCGGCCTGATGATAATACACGGAAAAGCGTCTCTCTCCCGATTACCAGTCTGCGGCGGAAATTACAGGTTGTTCCACTAATGCACGAATTTGTGACATAGCGCACTTGACTAATTATTACTTTTTTTTTGCTAGGGGCTTTACGTCGCACCGACACAGATAGGTCTTATGGCGACGATGGGATAGGAAAGGCCTAGGAGTTGGAAGGAAGCGGCCGTGGCCTTAATTAAGGTACAGCCCCAGCATTTGCCTGGTGTGAAAATGGGAAACCACGGAAAACCATTTTCAGGGCTGCCGATAGTGGGATTCGAACCTACCATCTCCCGGATGCAAGCTCACAGCCGCGCGCCTCTACGCGCACGGCCAACTCGCCCGGTCTAATTATTACTGCACACAGTTTAAATAACACTAAAGTATAAAGGCTTTCACGGCCGGTGTCAATATAGTAAAAATCTTCCGGGCTATTATGACGTGGTCCACTCCTCTCGTTTCTTCCAAACGTTTCGACTACTGCTGCGGTAGTCATCTTCTGTGGCGTCGTGTCGATACGCTCTCCTGTATCCCGCTGGCGACTGCGAAAGAGCGTATCGACACGACGCCACAGAAGATGACTACCGAAGCAGTAGTCGAAACGTCTGGGAGAAGAGAGAGGAGTGGACCACGCAATAATAGACCGGAAGATTTTTATTATATTGACACCGGCCGTGAAAGCCTTCATACTTTAATGACCCACCTCTACGGGGAGGATATTTATCGTTTATGTCGTCAATTGGAAACGCTTCGCAAGAAGAAATCCCATCTACTGTGCTCTCTTACATTCTTACTCCGCTGCCGCGACACCTGTGTTATTCCACAATTTCTACGACAGAAGAGACTTTCTTCAACCCCTTCAGCACACAGAATTTATAACAGAACGGAACAAGCTCTTCTTAGGGAACGTATTCATTATACTCGTAAAGAACTGGCCCTTAATGGTGAACGACTTTTATCATTACATTTGACGACAGGCAACTCGATGCACTGGTGTAACTGGGACCGAATGGACAAGATTACTTACAATTCCATGGAACATCAGGAGAAGAGGGATACGCTGAGGCAGAACAAAAAGTACGAAAGTATAAGTGGCAATATGAGGACGAGGAATCCGATCGACAGAGTGGATTCTGCCCGGACAGTCGTTAACTTATCTAACCATTGTTTAACACAAGATGAAACTACTATTCTTGCAAAAGGAGGCAAATTTGCTGTTACACCGGCGGCCATCCCAATAGAAGATATCATTTCCAACATAGAATCAGGAATACGTCAGTTGCCACCAGAAGTTTCCGAGGAAATACATCACGACTGTTCCAAGATACTCTGCAAGGCCAAGTTACCAAAACCTAATCTTAGCAAAAAAGGAGGGGCTTGCGCTAAAGAATTTAAAAGCCGACGAAAGTATTATCTTTTTAGCAGCTGACGAATGTTATGCTACTGTTATCTTGAACACCGTGGATTATGAACTTAAGATCAAAGAACTTCTTGATCCTTTGATCTACAAGAAACTTCCTCGCGATCCGACTATGAGTATCCTTGCGCAAGACCAATTCTCTGATTAAGAAATCTTCTATTTCAGCAGAAGAACAGAAGAAGCTGAAGAAATCAGAAGCCTTACGTCCAAGACTATATGGTCTTCCCAAGATCCATAAATCAGACTTTCCTCTTCGTTCCATCGTTAGTACCATTGGCTCTCCTACTTATGAAGTCGCAAAATATTTAAGCAATTTACTGAAACCCCACGTAGGGACTAAGGACTCACACATCAGAGACTAAGCCCATTTTATAAACAGATTACGACACCTGCGAGTACAACCGGGAGATATACTTGTTATTTTTGACGTCGTCTCGCTGTTCACTATGGTTCCAATCAACTATACTCTAGAAAATATTCAACATCTCTTTTCAGAGGAGATAATAGTTTTATTTGAACATGTACTTACGACGACATTTTTCCAATGGAAACATTAATTTTATGAACAGACAGACGGTGTTGCCATGGGAAGCCCACTTAGCCCTGTTATTGCTAATTTTTATATGGAGTTCTTTGACGAGGAAGCCCTGAAGACTGCTGTAAATAATCCCAGCTGTTGGTTCCGCTTTATGGATGACACTTTTGTGATATGTGGACATGGAGAGGAGGCACTGGACGGTTTTCTTACACATGTGAACAGTATTCACCCTCGTATACAATTCACTGTGGAGAAGGATAAAGGTGGAGAATTAGCTTTCCTGGACGTGCTGGTGAAGAGGAAGAATGATGGATCCCTAGGGCATCACGTATACCGAAAACCAACACACACAGACCGATACTTAAACAAAAATTCCAATCACCATCCTGGCCAGGAGCGCGCTATGATGAAGACCTTGGTGGATCGCGCCCTTCGTGTCTGTGAACCAGATTACATCGAGAAGGCATCTACGGCATCTTGATCTAGCCTTACAAACCAATGGCTACACGGTACAAGAGGTCAGGAGAGCACTCCACCCCAGAAGACAGCCAGCTAACAGTAAATGAGAACAACCCAGGAAGAAAGGTATCGCTTATTTGCCGTATATTCGTGACGTAACGGATCGTATTAGAAGGCTCCTTGAACGTCACGATGTTAAGACCATTTTTCAGCCGACCCGGCAGCTACGAAGCATGTTACGTTCTGCCAAAGACCCACGTGACCCTCTAACATCTACTGGAGTCTATAGGATACCGTGCAGTTTAGGAGCTGTTTATATTGGCACGACTGGCAAAAGTGTCAATACTCGCTCTATGCTAATGGAGCATAAACGGAACTGACGCTTGGGGCTATACGACAAATCAGCAGTAGCGGAGCATGCACTGCTTGACGGAAAGCATGAGATCCGTTATGAGGATACTGACATATTGGCCACATCATCCCATTTTCACGCACGTCTCTACCGGGAAGCAATCGAAATACACAAACATCCGGATAACTTTCACAGAAAGGAGGAAGGACTGAAACTCAGCAAGACCTGGTACACACCTTTATATAACGTACGGCCGAAGCTAACTAAGATCAGGGACATCACAGTCAACCAACCAGAGGATCCATTGCCCGACACGACCCAATCGGAGGTCGTGCACTTCGAGATCCAATCAGACGGCAGACTGCTCGGCGCGACCCATTTTCTTTTTTGTTGATTTCAAGTAATTGAGAGTCCCGAGGCACACTTTGGCCTCTCTACTCATCTGTAGCTGCGACGTGAAGACTTCAGGGAGTAGTCGCTGGCGGGGAAATATCGTTCTGTCTATGACGGAACGAGTCCGCCATGCCAGAAGCGAAAACCCCTCATCACTGAGCTATTAAAAATCTAATAAGCTAGTGCTAGTGGGCAAGGCTGGGAGGCATTGATGTTCGTTTGCAGTAGCTATAGAAGAGAGCAAGGTGTTGTGAGAGGAAGGTTTAGCAAGGCGAGAGTCCTAGGTGGGCTGTTTTAGGGGACCAAGATTTGTCGGGAGGGCATGGCTGGGACTTGCAGTGAGGGCTGGTGAGAGATTAGATTTAGAAGAAGTAGGAGTAGGGCAGAAGTGTCTTGGCTGGCTTGGGGAAGAGTAGGTGAGGAAGGCTGGGGAGTGAAGTAATTGAGATGTGGTGGTGGAGCTCTTGGTTGGTTCAGATATCTGGCGTGCCTGTAGTGGGACCTGACGGCCCTCTTGATGTAAGGGCACCCAGGAAACGACGCAGCATGCTGTCCCTCGCAGTTCGCACACTTTGCCTGTTCGCGTGGTACTTCGCAGTCAGTGTGGCGGTGAGGCCCGCCACACCTGTTGCACTTGGTGGTATTTGTGAACGTTGCAGCGGTGTGATGGAGCTGCAGACAGTTGAAGCACTGCACGACCAGGGAGGGGCGAGGAGAGGGAGGGGACTTTGGCTGAGGGGCTGCTTCAGGGTCCGGAGTAGGCGTTGGAGCAGGTGTCCGGCATCTTCTTCGTCGTCTTCTTCTTAGCAGCGTCTGGGTGGTTTGATCTGACTTGGGGCTGGGCTCGAGTATCTTTGGTGAGGGAGGGGGGTGAGGGGATTTAGTGAGAAACATCATTTTCATTGATGCGGCGCGACCCAGTCGGAGGTCGTGCTTTCAAATATTCAACCAGATGTCGGATTGCACGGCGCGAACCAATTGGAGGCCGCACACCCACATATAAATACAGCTGCTTTCCAAACAACTTTCGCGGTCGCCAGCGGGATACAGGAGAGCGTATCGACACGACACCACAGAAAATGACTATCGGAGCAGTAGTCGAAATGTTTGGAAGAAACGAGAGGAGTGGACCACGGCATAATAGCCCGGAAGGTTTTTACTATATTTAAATAAATCTGTTCACAAGAAAAGAAATACACTGTCTCGGGTCGGTACGACCGTACAAAGTTAAACTTCTGCCCACGTGGCAGCAACTACGCTTCCCGCGTACACCGAAGTATCACACTGATGTTCACTACTCAACGACACACAAGAGACAGGAGAACGCTCCACCATGTGGTGCGCTTAAATATCTATGCAGACGCCGGTATGGCTAGGAGATTCCCCAGAAATTCATACGCTCAGCCAATCAGAGCTATTGTTTTACACAATGTCTTCGTAATTCACTGAAATTAATATCAAATGTACTCATAATAAACAAATTATTGCTCAGACAATTTTCCTAATTTATTCCTGAATATTTCTAGCTCTCAGACCTGTAGAAAAGCCTCAAATAAGAGACCTGACCACTCTCTCTTGCTGAATACACCACACGTAGAACAATGTTGGTCATCCTGAAGTTTCAACTCTGGGCGGTCCAGTATTCATAATAGCCACGCCCTTGCTTTCTAATTGGCTCTGCACACCTCGTGACTTAACGATCTCTACACGTGCGCTCTATGCTAACTATGAGTATAATTGGACGCTTCTCACGGTCACTGGAAAGCTTCAAGCAAGTATCCCTCGACTTCCGGTCTCAGCTCGTAATGTCTAACTGCAGTCCATGTTTATAATACAGTTTGATATGCAAAATAACATAATTTGATATTCCAAATGAGCACTCAGGGTACGGCTCAATACGGCATTCCAATGGAATCAAAACAGGTATTGAAGTATTTCCTTACAAACCATAATTGAGTGAAATTGTAGCTGGGACGTCTGTGGATGAGCGAACTCTTGATACAACTATCGAACACGATTCGCCATCAACAGCGTCATATGCCCTCGCTTGAAATAAGCACTATGGAGTTGTTTGAAATTTATTCCAGGCTTTCGGCACGCATTCTGTAACACCTCTCCTACCCTGCTGGTCAACATTGTGGTGGTAAAAGTGCTTTTGACGAACCCGACTCGAACCGGCTATCCACATTGTCACACCATAACGTGTAACGAGCACGGGCACTTATCGATAGAGGTAAACCCCAGAATCGAAAAAAAGAATTCATTCAATTCATTCAAGTTAGTATTTATCACTGCGGAGTTCAGCTTTGATGGACATCATTGCATTGTTCTTCTACTGGTGTGTGTGGAAGGCAACTGTGTACCTGTCATCATGGCGAATATGCGACGACGACTTGGCTGATAGAAACGCATTTCTCTTTAGAAATGTCTTGGTCGAGAGATGATGACACCTTCTCGTTTTCTCAACAACACTGTGAATGAGGCATAGAGCTGGATAGCGTCTGTGTCTGGGTGACAACAACGAGGTGGGGAAAATGTGAAACTCGGTGCCGGCACGTAGCCTTTCCTGTCCACGCTTAGCTTAGCCTCTCCATCCGACGGAAGATTCACTATCAACACCTAAGTCTTTATGAGCACTGCTGAGAGGCTTCAAAGTGAATGCAGACGTTTGGCACGCAATCTAGTTATTATAAAATGTATGCGATTACCTCTCCTACCCTGCCGGTAACATTCTGGTGGAGGAACATTTCCCATCAGGGGAACTAAAACAGCCTAAGGGGAAGAGGTACACCCTTTGCTAAATTCATGTTCCTAATTCTCAAAAACTCTTGCACAGAAACAAATAGAATTTGGCACACTGAAGAAAAGCATCTTTGTGCATACATTGACAGATTTTGAAAATATTCACCCTTAACTAAATGTTTAAATATTGTTTTCCTATAAATATTCTACTCATTTCTCTCTTTCTTTGTCCCTTTCTTAATGTGTTTACCTCCCAGGGTTGGTTTTCCCTCAGGCTCAGCAAGTGATCCCACCTCTACCGCCTCAAGGGCAGTGACCTGGAACGTGAGACTTTGGGTCGTGGGATACAACCAGGAAGGAGGACTAGTACCTCACATCCTATGCTGAACAGGGGCCTTGTGTGGATAGGAATAGCGGAAGGGATAGACCAGAAAGAGAGAAAGAGGCGGCCGTGGCCTTAAGTTAGGTCCATCCCGGCATTTGCATGGAGTGGAAGTGGCAAACTACGGAAAACCACTTCGAGAGTGGCTTAGGAGGGAATCGAACTCTCCTCCCCTCCACTCAGTTGACATCCCGAGGCTGAGTGGACCCCGTTTCTGTTCTCCTACCACTTTTCAAATTTCGTGGCAGAGCCTGGAATAGAGTGGCACTGAGGCGGCTTCTTATAAATCAGTTGTAAAATTAAAACAAATTTACGTCACCATAATTTTTAAAATGTTTAAGACAGAAGTATTAAAACTTGTCCTTCAACCCCGAGAAGAATGTATTGTGAAAGTTTCAAGTTCCTAACACTTATTTCTACAGAAAAAGGAACATAAAGTTAAAATAGGTAATGTGAGACAAATTGAAACAAAGGTGAGTGCTGCCCCATTTTCTGGATAAACTGGATTAATTTCTGTAAATTTACACACAGTAGCTGAACGCAATTGTAACGTTAAGCTTATTACTGAATTAGTACTCCTTACTAGGCGCAGAAAGCTTGTCGCTTCGTGCTCAAGCAGCATAACCTAACCCTGCCCCGTCTTCTTCTTCCAATAGTTACTCCAGCAGGCGGAGGCTTTCTTCACTAACAAAACAAACGAGAACAACCCTGTGCTTTCCGTAAACAAGAAACAAGTGACGAGCGCTTGGCCGTGAACTTGAAAATTAGTCAGTTTATTTTTTAAAATATGAGCACGGAGCCAAAAAGTGGTCGTAATGGCACGTGTCAATGGGATATGGGCCGTTAGAAACGACCTTTAACAATATAACTACTGCAATCTTATTAAACATACTTCAAATAACTAACATTCCTAAAAAACTACATTTTTGACACTTATTGATGTACCGCGGTGTCTGGACACTAGACGGGCTACTCGTATAGATTACAGCTCTTATGTTGAATCAACATTTTGTTAAGGTTAAGAAATGGAGAATGAAGGACACGTAAAGAACCTGGCACAGTGCCAGGTGAGGAACGCACAGTAACAAAGTAATGGACAAAGAAAGCTTGACGTTTATTGGAATTAATCGCATATTTAACAAAAGTGAGCTCAATGGAAAAAGATACTGTTTGTTACGATGTGGCTTTGTTATTCAGAAAATGATACGGACATTTAAATCTCTGCTTTGTGGATAATTCCCATAATTTATTACTGTACCACCACAATACACATCCAATAATTCATATTGTTCAACTGGAGCCATTGAAGCTCGCGTACAAATGTATCAATAAACACTGCTCTACTGCAATGGAGCCAACCATTAAAACAAAATTACCTGCAACACTCCTACAAATTTCCAGTCCAATCCAAGCGAAGTTAGGTTTGAAGTTCATGGAAAGGAAGAAAGTTTTGTAAAATTCACTCCTCGGAACACTAGGTAGACCTACGAGAATCTACTCAATATTCGGAGTGTAATTACTAGACATACTTTCATTACATATTATTTACACCTCCACCCCTTTAACATTTTCGAAATAGACGAACAATAACTGGAATTTAGTCCTTGGAGTATTTTATTGTTGTACGCGACAAATCTGGATATCGGAAAGTGAAACCGGATTAGTTGCCAGTAAAATTGAAAATCCACAGCCTGTTTCCAGTAATTTGATAGGGTCAGGAATGGAATGAATGAAGCCCCATCTAGCGGCGAAGATAGGAAATGTGCTGGCTGCCGAAGCCTGTCGTACTTCGCTAGGGCAATGATTAATGACTGACAGATTAAATGAAATGATATTCGAAAGTGTAGCTGGAATGAAAGATTACAGGTAAAACCGGTGTACTCGGAGAAAAACCTCTCCACTTTCCGCTTAGTCCAGCACAAATCTCACATGGGGTGACCGGGATTTGAACAACGGAACCCAGCGTTGAGACGGCCGTGCGCTGCCGCCTGAGCCAATTCTCGGAAATGCATGTACTCCTGACACATCCCACCGGCCATCTTGCACTTAGAGAAAACGAAACTATGTTGGTGTATGTGCCATGTTGAAGACTACGTAATTGTTCTTAAGTGCCCAGAATTTCGCCACCATTTCAAGCTGTTTACGAAAATAAAATCCTGTTATCACTGCGCAGAAAATCGTCACTGCAAAGACTGTGATACATCTCAGACTGAACACTACAAGAACTGCATAGTTTGAGAACTACTTTGTTCATGTCACAAATAAATTAAATCATACCATATGTCATTACTGTTGCCAGACACTTCAAAGAATTGAAGGAATTGTTGTCAGCAAGACACATTCCTAATATGGCGTCCCTCGTCACCATCCTTTTAACATGGCTATGATCTCAGCCACCGTCTAGCAGCTACTGCTCAAATTGTACATTTTCTCACAGTCAGCAAAACCTCAACAACATTCACTCATAGGTCCTATTATCCAGACTGAGCAATTAGCTCCGTCCTAGTAAAAGGAACTTCTTTTCTGTTTGCAAAATTTAATGTTGTTTGTCCAACCCTTGTCCCGTTTTCCTGCGGGGTCGGGTATGAGGTGAGATGAATTTGTCGTGGCGGGTGTTTACGACCGGATGCCCTTCCTGACGTCAACCTCATCAGAGGAGTTAATGAGATGAAATGAATGACGTGATATATGATAGTAGGGAGAGGGTGAATCCCGGTGTCGGCACATAGCCTACTCCTGTCGAATAGCACCAAGGGGTCTGCTCAAGGCTCAACGTCACCATCAACAGCGTCATATGCCCTCACTCCATATGAGCACTGCGGAGAGGTTTGGAATTTAATCCAGGCTTTCGCCACACAATCTAGTGATTAGAAATTGTATACCACCACCTCCGCTACCCTGCCGGCCAACATTCTGATGGTGAACATTTTTTCGAAAAACGGGACTCGAACCGGCTAACCTCGGTGTCAGACCGTTTTAAACTTCAGCGCCTTAACGATCATGGCCACCAGGCGGGCTTGTTTGCAAAATTTAATGATCAATAAATATGTCTTCCGGACATGGCCACTCATCAACGGCAGTAGTAGGGCAATGGGAGTTCAAAGACCATAGCGTCAACGCTCGAGGTCTAGTACTGCAGCTATGCCAGTCCCATTACAAGGTCATTGACCCCTAGATTAGTAGGTGACCGATGACGATTTACGAATTCTGCATAAGAGAACGACCGTAACTTCACACTCCCTATCTTGAAAGGCCTAACTACACTTTAAGGGCTAGTTGCCCTTCCCGACGACTAAGAGAGCATGCCTAACCTCATGAAGGGACCTAACCTTAGTTTTAAGGTTAGATGCCCTTCTCGACCTGGACAGTCGTTATCATGGAGGGACTTAACCTTACAGGTCATAGATGACTTTCCCGACGCTATGTTGAGTAGTAGGACAATGATGATTCCCCGGATGTTGGTTTAAGTAGTAGGGCAATGGGGATTGGCATAAGCACACGCATTCATATGGAGGTGTCAAACTACACAGGACTGTAGTTTGACGGCAAGATGACCTTCTGGACGCCAATTGCACCAGATGACAGATATGCACAGCTCCTTACGAGTCGGCTTCGGGGCGCTTGCGCAAGATGGAGGCTGCACTTATGAGACGGCCTAGGGGAGCTTGCGGAAGATGGCGGCTATACATAGGCTCTAATTAGACGACAAAGGGGCGCTTGCACAAGATGGCGGCTATACATCGGCTCTAATGAGACGATATAGGGGCGCTTGCAATGGATGGCGGCTATACATAGGCTCTAATGAGACAACCTCGGGGCGCTTGCGCAAAATGGCGGCTATACATAGGCTCTAACGGGACAACCTAGGGGCGCTTGCGCAAGATGGCGGGAATACATAGGCTCTAATGAGACGACATAGGGACTCTCGCAGAAGATGGTGGCTATACATAGGCTCTAATGAGACGACATAGGGGCGCTTGCACAAGATGGTGGCTATATATAGGCTGTTATGAGACGACATAGGGGCGCTTGCAATGGATGGCGGCAATACATAGGCTCTAACGAGACAACCTCGGGGCGCTTGCGCAAAATGGCGGCTATACATAGGCTCTAACGAGACAACCTAGGGGCGCTTGCGCAAGATGGCTGGAATACATAGGCTCTAATGAGACGACATAGGGACTCTCGCAGAAGATGGTGGCTTTACATAGGCTCTAATGAGACGACATAGGGGCTTTACACAAGATGGTAGCTGTACATATGCTCCTATGAGACGACATAGGGGCGCTTGCACAAGATGGTGGCTATACATAGGCTCTTATGAGACAGCATAGGGGCCTACTGCGCAAGATGGCGTCTGTACATAGGCTCCAATGAGAAAACATTGGGGCGCTTGCAAACGATGATGGCTATACCTAGGCTCTTATGAGACAGCCTAGGGGCCTACTGCGCATGATGGCGGGTATACATAGGCTCTAATGTGACGACATAGGGGCCCTTGCGCAAGATGGTGGCTATACATAGGCTCTTATGAGACGGCATATGAGCGCTTGCACAAGATGGTGGCTATACATAGGCTCTGATGAGACGGCATAGGGGCGCTTGCGCATGATGGTGGCTATACATAGGTTCTTATGAGTCGACATAGGGGCGCTTGCACAAGATACCGGCAATACATAGGCTCTTATGAGACAGCCTAGGGGCGCTTGCGCATGATGGTGGCTATACATAGGTTCTTATGACAAAGCATAGGGGTTTACTGCGGTAGATGGTGGCTATACATAGGCTCTTATGAGACGATATAGGAGCGCTTGCACAAGATGGCGGCTACACATAGGTTCTTATGAGACTGCCTAGGGGCGCTTGCGCAAGATGACGGCTATACGTATGCCCTTATGAGAAGACATAGGGGCGCTTGCAAAAGATGGCGGCTATACATAGGCTCTTATGAGACGACATAGGGGCCTACTGCGCAAGATGGTGGCTATACATAGGATCTTATGAGAAAGCATAGGGGCGCTTGCCCAAGATGGTGGCTAGACATAGGCTCTAATGAGACGACATAGGGGCGCTTGCGCAAGATGGTGGCTATACATAGGCTCTTATGAGACGGCATATGGGCGCTTGCACAAGATGGTGGCTATACATAGGCTCTGATGAGACGGCATAGGGGCGCTTGCGCATGATGGTGGCTATACGTAGGTTCTGATGAGACGGCATAGGGGCGCTTGCGCATGATGGTGGCTATACGTAGGTTCTTATGAGTCGACATAGGGGCGCTTGCACAAGATAGCGGCTATACATAGGCTCTTATGAGACAGCCTAGGGGCGCTTGCGCATGATGGTGGCTATACATAGGCTCTTATGAGACAGCCTAGGGGCTCTTGCGCATGATGGTGGCTATACATGGACTCTTATGAGAAGACATAGGGGAGCTTGCACAAGATGGTGGCTATACATAGGCTCTTATGAGACGACATAGATGCCTACTGCGCAAGATGGTGGCTATACATAGGATCTTATGAGAAAGCATAGGGGCGCTTGCCCAAGATGGTGGCTAGACATAGGCTCTAATGAGACGACATAGGGGCGCTTGCGCAAGATGGTGGCTATACATAGGCTCTTATGAGACGGCATATGGGCGCTTGCACAAGATGGTGGCTATACATAGGCTCTGATGAGACGGCATAGGGGCGCTTGCGCATGATGGTGGCTATACGTAGGTTCTCATGAGTCGACATAGGGGCGCTTGCACAAGATAGCTGCTATACATAGGCTCTTATGAGACAGCCTAGGGGCGCTTCCGCATGATGGTGGCTATACATAGGCTCTAATGAGATGGCATAGGGCCGCTTGCGCAAGATGGCGGCTATATATATATGCTCTTATGAAAAGCCTAGGGGTGCTTGCACAAGATAACTGCTATACATAGGCTCTTATGAGACAGCCTAGGGGCACAAAATGGTGGCTATACATAGGATGAGACGACAAAGGGACGCTTGCACATGATGGTGGCTATACATTGGCTCTAATAAGACGACATAGGACGCTTGCGCTAGATGGATATTTCCGAACAGAAATTTCATGTTACAGGTTTATCCGATAAAATTTTCGACTGCTAGGGGCTTAAATGTAACCAATGTTTTTCGTATGGCACTAAGCTTTCTGTTTAATTTCACTTTTCGCATGATATGCATGCTTATAACCAACGCCAACAGATTCAAATAATGTATTTTCGAACAGAAATTTCGTATTACGTGTTTATCCGATAATTCTTTCGAAAGCTAGGGGCTTAACTGTAACCAACGTATTTCTTATGGCACTAATGCGTTCTTGTTAAAGCCCATGTATAGTCGAGCCTACGTATAGCCGTCATCATGTACAATCGCACATAGCCTTCACATTTCCCCATAAGAGCACATGTATAGCCGCCGCCTTGTTCAATCGCGCATGACCGGATTCTTTCTCTATAAGAAGCCGTGTATAGCTGCCATCTCTCGCAAGCGCCCCTATGCCGTCTCATAGGAGCCTATGGATAGCCGCCATCTCTCGCAAGCGCCCCTAAGCCGTCTCATAAGAGCCTATGTATGGCCGCCATCTTGCACAAGGCTCCTAGGCAGTCTCATAACAGCCTATGTATAGCCGCCATCTTGCGCGAGGCCCCTATGCTGTCTCATAGGAACCTATGTATAGCCACCATGTTGTGCAAGCGCCCCTATGCTGTCTCATAAGAGCCTATGTATAGCCGCTATCTTGTGCAAGCGCCGCTAGACTGTCTCATAAGAGCCTATGTATAGCCACCATCTTGTGCAAGCGCCCCTATGTCGTCTCATAAGAGCCTATGTATGGCCGCCATCTTCCGGAAGCGCCCCTAAGCCGTCTCATAAGAGCCTATGTATAGCCGCCATCTTGCGCAAGGCTCCTAGGCCGCCTCATAAGAGCCTATTTATAGCCGCCATCTTACGCAAGCCCCCCTAGGCCGTCTCATAAGAGCCTATGTATAGCCGCCATCTTGCGCAAGGCTCCTAGGCCGTCTCATAAGAGCCTATTTATAGCCGCCATCTTACGCAAGCCCCCCTAGGCCGTCTCATAAGAGCCTATGTATAGCCGCCATCTTGTGCAAGCGCCCCTAAGCCGTCTCATAAGAGCCTATGTACATCCGCCATCTTGCGCAAGGCTCCTAGGCCGTCTCGTAACAGCCTATGTATAGCCGCCATCTTACGCAAGCCCCCTAGGCCGTCTCATAGGAGCCTATGGGTAGCCGCCATCTCTCGCAAGCGCCCCTAAGCCGTCTCATAAGAGCCTATGTATGGCCACCATCTTGCACAAGGCTCTTAGGCCGTCTCATAAGAGCCTATGTATAGCCGCCATCTTGCGCGAGGCCCCTATGCTGTCTCATGAGAACCTATGTATAGCCACCATGTTGTGCAAGCGCCCCTATGCTGTCTCATAAGAGCCTATGTATAGCCGCTATCTTGTGCAAGCGCCACTAGACTGTCTCATAAGAGCCTATGTATAGCCACCATCTTGTGCAAGCGCCCCTATGTCGTCTCATAAGAGCCTATGTATAGCCACCATCTTGTGCAAGCGCCCCTATGTCGTCTCATAAGAGCCTATGTATAGCCGCCATCTTGCGCGAGGCCCCTTGCTGTCTCATTAGAACCTATGTATAGCCACCATGTTGTGCAAGCGACCCTATGCTGTCTCATAAGAGCCTATGTATAGCCATCATCTTGTGCAAGCGCCCCTATGTTGTCTCATAAGAGCCTATGTATAGCCGCTAACTTGTGCAAGCGCCGCTAGACTGTCTCATAAGAGCCTATGTATGGCCGCCATCTTGCGAAAGCGCCCCTAAGCCGTCTCATAAGAGCCTATGTATAGCCGCCATCTTACGCAAGCCTACATAGGCCGTCTCATAAAAGCCTATGTATAGCCGCCATCTTGCGGAAGCGCCTCTAAGCCGTCTCATAAGAGCCTATGTATAGCCACCATCTTGCGGAAGCGCCCCTAAGCCGTCTCATAAGAGCCTATGTATAGCCGCCATCTTGCGCAAGGCTCCTAGGCCGTCTCATAAGAGCCTATGTATAGCCGCCATCTTGTAGAAGCGCCCCTAAGCCGTCTCATAAGAGCCTATGTATAGCCGCCATCTTGCGCAGTAAGGCCCTATGCCTTCTCATAAGAGCCTATGTAGAGCCGCCATCTTACGCAAGCCCCCTAGGGCGTCTCATAAGAGCTTATGTATAGCCGCCATCTTGCGGAAGCGCCCCTAAGCCGTCTCCTAAGAGCCTATGTATAGCCGCCATCTTGCGCAAGGCTCCTAGGCCGTCTCATAAGAGCCTATGTATAGCCGCCATCTTGCGCAATCCCCCCTAGGCCCTCTCATAAGAGCAGGCGCCATCTTGCGCAAGCGCCCCTAAGCCTTCTCATAAGAGCCTTTGTATAACCACCATCTTGCACAACGCTCCTAGGCCGTCTCATAAGTGCCTATGTATAGCCGCAATCTTGCGCGAGGCCCCTATGCTGTCTCATAAGAACCTATGTATAGCCACCATGTTGTGCAAGCGCCCTATGCCGTCTCATAAGAGCCTATGTATAGCCGCCATCTTACGCAAGCCCCGCTAGGCCGTCTCATAAGAGCCTATGTATAGCCGCCATCTTGCGGAAGGGCCCCAAGGCTGTCTCATAAGAGCCTATGTATAGCCGCCATCTTGTGGAAGCGCCCCTAAGCCGTCTCATAAGAGCCTATGTATAGCCGCCATCTTACGCAATTCCCCTAGGCCGTCTCATAAGAGCCTATGTATTTCCGCCATCTTGCGGAAGCGCCCCTAAGCCGTCTCATAAGAGCCTATGTATAGCCGCCATCTTGCGCAAGGCTCCTAGGCCATCTCATAAGAGCTTATGTATAGCCGCCATCTTGCGCAATCCCCCCTAGGCCCTCTCATAAGAGCAGGCGCCATCTTGCGCAAGCGCCCCTAAGCCGACTCATAAGGAGCTGTGCATATCCGCCATCTGGTGCAATTGGCGTCCAGAATGTCATTCTGCCGTAAAACTGCGGTCCTGTGTTTTTAGACTGCTCCATGTAATTACGTGTTCTTACTTATGTCAATCCCCATTGCCCTACTACTTAAAACAACATCCCGAGAATCATCATTGTCCTACTGGTCTACATAGCGTCGGGGAGGGCATCTCGCCGTAAAACTATGTCCTGTAAGGTTAAGCTCCTTCAAGACAAGGACAGTCCACGTCATAAGGGCATCCAGGCGTAAATCTAAGGTTAGGCCCCTCCATAATATAAGACTTGTTCTCTTAGGCTTCGGGAAGTGCAACTAGCCTTTAAAGTGTAGTTAGGCCCCTCAAGATAGCGACTGGGAGGTCAATGACTATGCAATGGAACTGGCATAGCTGCAGTACTAGACCTCGAGTGTTGACGCCATGGTCTTTGAACTCTCATTGCCCTACTACTAACGGCTGCTAATTTCAGACGGCAACCAGCCGTAAGGCATGGCCTGCATGGTCGGTATGGTTACACTTCCGTCACACACGTCACGTAACTCATAAGACAGCCTTCGTTGTTGATACCGAAGATAATCCTCGTGCGAGGTTGTTACTAAGTGAGGAGCTTGCTAACAGAGCAATACTTATGGGGTAATATTCAAACAATGGGGGGGGGGGGCACACCCGAGTAACGGCGTGATGTTTTCGACCGCGAGCAATGTCGGATTAAGCTAAACCTCCAGGATCTTCAGATGCACTGAGTTAATATCTACCATCACACATTGAAACAGCAGTATATTTAAGTGAATTTCATTGTTAACGGTAGACCAACAAACATAATTTCGTGCATCGAATCTAACAGCAATCATAGAGCATGGTTTAGCCCTGTAACGGGCAGGAGGATGGAGTTCTATGTGATTCATTTAAACAAAAGTCCCTCTCCGCCATTCATAAGTGACGTTTAGCTGACTGACGTAATTGTCGTCTGACCGGAAATTCTCTTCACTCGATCAAAGTGGTAGGGGGGCAGTCTGTCAGACCGCAACGGATTTATCTTCGAGATTACATTAAAAACTAGAATGGAGCAGGGATCCAGCTTGACAAAGAACATAGACAAGGTTGGATCTGTGCTGCTATTTAAGATAGTTGTGGAAAAAGCGCAAGGCACCCGTGTTCGGGATGGTACAAACTTTAGGGAATTACATCTTCCTGGTGTGGTGGCAAACGATAAGTTTCAACTATTGTAATGTAAACGAAATGATGACTATTTTGGAAGTTGATATACAGTAGCTCCTTTTGAATAGAAACTCCTCAAATCTGCTCTTCTACTTCCCGTTTTATCACAAGAACTAGAAATACAACAAAATCTCGATTACTGGCCTAATGAACGGACAAATTTTCACGGATAACTGAAAACACGGATAATACGATATCGTCCATTTTAATAGACACGGCAACTTTTAACAATGCGGAACACATTCAATAACAAGTTTCATAAATAATGTAGGCCAACATAAATATTATTAACGTCTGTTGCTGGTAATTCACTTGTATAAAACGTGAATTCTTAAAGTTTTGAGATGGTCCTTATTCTCTGACGTACTTTAACAGTATAAATCTGCATTTAAATTGAAAAATAAGAAAATTAATATTCATTAAATAAAATACACAATCGTCGGACCTTACACTCACAATTACTTCTTACCTGCTTCCTTACACATACGTTATTTGATGGGCGCCAGCTACCACTCAGTGCAGGAATAATAGAATGAGAATCTTGACTATCTCTAGGGTGTGGGGTAATAAGCTTACTTTTGACAACATACCATATATGTTCTGGGAAAAGGAGATTGGCGTTCGGTTTCCCCATTAATTTTGAGGTTAACATATTTTACTGTCAATGAAATAAAACTATGAATTCATTTGATAGAACAAAATATATTATTTAAATTGTTTCAATAAAATAGTGAGAACAGCTGCGATTAAAACAGATGAGAATATGAAATTATGACATTGCAACTGAAAGAAACTAGGCATGAATATGAATTCTTCTTGACCGGACATTTAACAATTTATACGAAATATATCCTTCACTGGTTCACTTGACTGTACCTTCAACACTTCGAGTGTAATTACGACGTATTCTTTAGATCTGGTGTTTACTGTAGATGTGTCACGCCTAATTTGGTGATGTATCCATGTGACTGTTTCTTCTCCATATCATATGACTTCTTTGTAAGTCTGTATGTTATGACTTCATTGCGTATCCTTCTATGACTCCATCACTGTTCACCATCCACTTCTTCTCTCTTCACCTTCCGTTTATATAATGACTCCCGTTGACTGACTGAGGCCACTCCATCTCGTTCACTTAATGGCCAACTGTGCCTCTCCTTCCAGTAGAATAATGACTGACGATACAATATGCAGCCACCTTATATAGGCGTTAGGTTGTCGCACCTACGTAATCTCCAGAAATAAATATAATCTACTCCCACCTCGCGACAAGAGTTACCTACAATGGTGAAATAGCTCGGAGCTCCGTACAAAACTCCAAGACCGTGAGCGCATCGCTAAATGCTCACGATCTCGTAGCAATTACTTAGCAGTAACGCCATCAGTATTGCACAACGTAACAATGTCACAGCTATATCTGATATACAGTAACTCTTTACTGTACATGTATTTTAGTGTTAAATTACACACACGTATATATGCATACATTTAACTACAATCACGCAGGCGACAATCATTGCAGAATGGAAATGAATAATAATTATAGACTAATAAAATAATAGTAACTTCACAGATAAAATAATAATAATATGGACATAATAATAATAATAATAATAATAATAATAATAATAATAATAATAATAATTATAATAATAATAATCACAGATGAAATAATAATAAAAATCAAAATACAGTTAACACTTTTTAACGGGATTTGAACCGTTACAATTCGCCTCCCTCATAAATAAATCGAAGAACAAAGAATCGATTGATTTATGAACAACATAATATATATATATATAACGCTAACACATACAAACTCTTGAAATGAGTGTACAACAATAATTTTCCTTTTCAACATCCATACATTTTATAAAATATCAAATATATGAGAATTTTTCTCGTACATTGTCATCGTAGATAACTGTCCCGTGTCCCATATCTCCTTCTCATACAATTCACAAGAGTACAGCAGTCAATTTAACACGTACAATTAATTTTAAATGATTATACGACATTCTTATTTTTTAACATACTGTATCAAGACATTTTTATGAAAAATCACTTATATGAGAACTTTCCTTGCATATTGTTATCGTAGATAACTGTTCAATGTCTCGTCCTCCACTTTGTCATACAATACATGACAACGTACCACTTATTATTCCAACGCACCAATACGACACTTGGTTCACACACAAATTCACATATGTTAGTTTTATTTTCCTAGTTTCTCACAAAAATTAATCATCTTACTTTTATCTAAACAAATGTCACGTGAAGTATTTCTTGACATATATAATAATATAAATACCGACAATAGCCCTTTCTGATCTTTTACAGAATATGCACACTCCCCGATACGGCTCACAATAGTGATACAAAAGAAATAATTTAGACATATTTCCCGCCTCTGCAGATGATGAAAATGGAACTCTGAGTAGCACATTGTCACTCAAACTGAATCAATTTTGCCCTTATTAACTTACATATCGCAATAAATCCAACTTTCTTGGCAACAAAAATTAAAGTATCAATACTATGGCTACAAGATGCTTCAATTATTTCGTAATCCAGCATAATGTTTATGTGTTCTTAGACGTCACTAGCATATTTTAAGTTGAATGGGGTACTTATCTCCCACAATAATGAATGGTCATGCACAACAAATTTGTTCATATACGTGTTCTTCCTCACTTACCACTAAATACCTCTTGATGCTTACGTAACATCGAACACAATTACTCCTCCTGTAATTCACTCTAATTACCTTACGTCACTGCCTCATACAGACTATCCCTCGGATACTGGTCTTATAGACACATGATACCCGACAAAACATTTCCTCTCACTTGGAACACCTTCACTTACCTCTCATACCTTTTAAAGAACACGCGTCACCAACACACTTACCTCAGACCATCATAATTAACATGTACTTCTTCGCTAGATTTCTCTTAGAACAAATACACACTACCTAAATTTAAAGTCTATTCTACTACAATGATTTGCAACCAAGTCAGCTCCTAAAATAATTGAATACACAAGCTTTGGTACAACTAGGCATGGCTGAAACTTACAATTATATTCAATTATGATTGGTACTGCTATCATTTTATTTACTCTCTGTGACTTACCCAATGGCTGTTATAATATCTAATAGTACCTTCACTTACCTTCTTCATCTCATAATTTCTATTGTCGGAGTTATTACCTCACTACTTACACCATCAGTATAATAAGTAGGGTACTTACATCACTTAACAGATCTTTTCTTACGTCTAACTTACTACTACCATTAATTACTTCATTATCTATGACTACGTCATTACTTAAATATCTCACTTAACATTACTTAGGTCGCAATCACACTATACTCTTAAACCTACTTTCACTACACAACTACTTATACTATACACCTCTTCACCTTATACCTTCAGCCTGTCCACTTAACTTACCCGATTCCCTGTGAATCTGAAATACTGTGGCTCGATAACGACACCTGGATAACATTCATATTAAGCCTATCGTAATCCCTCTGATAACTCAAATCCGTACGCCTCCCATCTTCCGATTCTCTCTGGTTACTGTTCTGACCCTCTCTCTCATAACTCTAATCCGTACGCCTCCCATCTTCCTATTCTCTCTGGTTACTCTTTTGACCCCTATCACTATCGACATAACTTTTTATCCTCTGCTCATCAGGATTACTACTTCTCCTCTGATACATGGCTAACATTTTTCCCTCTCTCTCTCTACTATACTACTTTCCCTAGCCACCATGCGTTCTCTCTCACGCACTTGCAAACATTCCTCCAAAAGCCTATCAATTAACTTCGCTTTAAACTCTCCTAAATTTCACATATTATCCCAGTACACTCAAAACCATACTTTACTTTCACCGACAAAAACATTCGACAAGATTTCCAGCACGTATTCCCACTCAATAAAATTATTCCTCCACTTACCAGCAAATCTCTTCTCAACTACTTTTACAAATTCTATAGGATTGAACTGTTTTCCAGAAAACCTAGTTAGATAACGATCTCTACTGAACAAACCACTCGCTACTATCACCTCTCCCGCCGTCTTACCTGTAAATTCCTGCCGTATCACACCTTGGAAGTTCACATTTTCTTCTTCCGATACTCTCTTAGCATTCTCTTCCACTACACTCACTCCTTCCTGCAATTCTTCCCCTCTCTCTCTCTCACCTGCTGGGATAGCGTTTCCTGTTCGTTCCGTAGTTCAGTGACCCCCCAAACCTTTCTTCAATCTGCTCGATTCTACTAACCTGTTCCCCCGTATCTTCCCCAACTGCATTGTAAATCTTGTCCAATCTTTCCTCGACTACCTCATGATTTTTTTCGATTACTATAAATTTTATTACTTAACAGTACGATCTTGTTACTGTCGTCTGTACCTGTCTCCTCGACTTCCTCGGTCTGAGTATGAAGATTGCTCCGAACCAACTCCATTTCACCTTCAATTTCAACACACTCTTCATTTAACTTACTTTCTAACTTAGATGTTTGATCATTTACCTCTAATATCTTAGTATCTATTTTACTACTGATCGCACTGTTACTACTGTCAATTAATTTTACATGTTACGGTTGGTCTGTTTAGTAAAATTTTCGTTTCAACTCACAATTATTTATTTCATTTGTTTAATCTGTTTATTAAAATCTTCGCAATTAGTATCTATCTTTTCCTCCATTTTTCTACTTACCCGTTCAATAATATTTTCGCTAAACTCGGTCATTTTGGCCATCCACAAATTAAAAAGATCCTGGTTGAACCCCCCTGTGACTTCATTTTGAGTTTCAGTGTGCTTCCCAATTTCTGCACTTTCCTGAATCACCTCAGAACCTTCCATCGTATTCACCCGTTCCTTACTCTCAACCTCTCCTTGGATATCATTAGAAGCAACAACCTCGTCATCACGTGACTTGCTATTCCTTGTCCATCTTTGGTTCACTAGTGATAGTCCGCGATCTCAAATTAATTTCCCTCTTCAAATCCCTTGACATGCCACCAAAATACAAATATATATCACAAAACTACATTCCTGACATTTACCGGTAATAATTCCGTTGGCCTAAATGTGCATACTCTTCTCAAAATGAACCTATGATATGCTGTCATTCAGAACAAATTCTGAATTTATTTGTGCCCAACGATGGGCGCCACATTGAGATGGTCCTTATTCTCTGACTTACCTTAACAGTATAAATCTGCATTTAAATTGAAAAATATGAAAATTAATATTCATTAAATAAAATACACAATCGTCGGACATTACACTCACAATTACTTCTTACCTGCTTCCTTACACATACATTATTTGATGGGCGCCAGCTACCACTCAGTGCAGCAAAAATAGAATGATAATCTTGACTATCTCTAGGGTGTGGGGCAATAAGCTTACTTTTGACAACATACCATATAAATTCTGGAAAAAGGAGATTGGCGTTAGGTTTCCCCATTAAATTTGAGGTTAAGAAATTTTACTGTATGAATAAAACGAAAGATTAATTTGATAGAACAAAATATATTCTTGAAACTGTGTATAAAATACTAAGTCTTATTGCGATAAAACAGATGAGAATATGAAATTATGACATTGCAACTGAAAGAAACTAGGCATGAATTTGAATTTTTCTTGACCGGACGTTTAACAATTTATACGAAATATACCCCTCACGGGTTCACTTGACTGTACCTTCAACACTTTGAGTGTAATTACGACGTATTCCTTAGATCTGGTGTTTACTGTAGATGTGCCACGCCTAATTTGGTGATGTATCCATGTGACTGCTTCTTCTCCATATCATATGACTTCTTTGTAAGTCTGTATGTTATGACTTAACTGCGTATCCTCCTATGACTCCATCACTGTTCACCATTCACTTCTTCTCTCTTCACCTTCCGTTTAAATAATGACTCCCGTTGACTGACTGAGCCACTCCATCTCGTTCACTTAATAGCCAACTGTGGCCTCTCTTTCCAGTAGAATAATGACTGACGCTACAATATGCAACCACTTTATATAGACGTTGCTTGACGCACCTACGTAATCTCCAGAAATAAATATAATCTACTCCCACCTCGCGACAAGTGTTACCTACAATGGTGAAATAGCCCGGGGCTCCCTAGGAAACTCCAGGACCGTGAGCACGTCGCTAAATGCTCACGATGACGTAGCAATGACTTAGCAGTAACTTCAGCAGTATTGTACAACGTAACAATGTTACATCCACATCTGATATACAGCAACTCTTTACTGTGCATGTATTTTAGTGTTAAATTACACACACGTATATGTGCATACATTTAACTATAATCACGCCGGTTATCAGTGAGGTATTTATGATGTGGGTTAGAGTGGGTAGGATTACGTCTAGAGTTTTTAACAGTAACTGTGGAACAATCCCGTCACATCCTGTTGCAGTTGTCTATTGATCGTGGAATTTATCTCACTTCTGCAGGAGTTACGAGGATAAAATATAACTGTTCTCCTCCATTGTTGGTATTGCCATTGTGTAGAATTTTGTTAATCGTCTGTTTTTTTCTTGTCTCGGCAATGTTAACGAGGATAAAATATAACTGTTCTCCTCCATTGTTAGCATTGCCATTGTGTAGAATTTTGTTAATCGTTTGTTCTTTTCTTGTCGCGTCAATATTAACGGGTCTTGTAGTAATGTATTGGTTAATTTCAATGACTCTGAGGTTGTGGGGGGGGGGGGTGTTTATGTTGTCCCTAACATCCCTGCAACTCACACACCACACATAACACTATCTAACACCACAATAACATGCAGTTACTTACACATGGCAGTTGCCGCCAACCCCCATTGGAGGGTCTGCCTTACAAGGGATGCACCCGGCTAGAAATAGCCATACTTAAGTATTATTATTATTATTTCCTCACAATTCACGAACCTTACCATTGTTCTGTGGATACATTTATATTTTCCTTCGATTCATCTTCCCTGTGGTGAGCCCAGACCCTGCGGCCAACACATTTCAACGAGCTTCAGTGTACCTGTGGAGGGACCGTCAACAATAACTCGTGTAGAAAGGCTTGGGTCAATAGGCTTCCGTTTTCAAAAAGAGAAGAATCAGGTCATATGTCATCAAGCAGGATCCGCTTCGGACAAAGTGGAAGTGATAGAACACTGAAAGGTGAACAAACTTTCCTTAAACACTTCAGGTTCACAACCTAATAATTTCCGAGAAATTGATGAATCCCCCGATTCCAATGCAATGCATATATACTATCGTTCTGTATTGCGACTTTATTTTTCGTAAATAAATATCACACGAGAACACGTTCGCTTCCTTAGTCACAACACACAAATATACACAGTAGCGAATGATACTGCAACACTTACCTGAAGTCGATTCTGACAAGTACAGATATCAACAACACTGACATACTCTCTCTTGATCTCGCCAACTCCACCTCGGAGCCGAACAGATACTCGCAGTCCATCACTTGCCTTCGAGTCCAACCTGACTCCGAGTCCAACACTCACTGAGTCCTAAGAACTGACTAGACTTGACTGACAGCTCGATATACATATATATATATATATATGTTGCTGGAAACAAAAAATGGAAGGGGTCGGCTCCCATTTTTAGTAACAATGCTGAACATATTAGGGTTGAAAGGATTTCGGTATTTATAATAAAATAAAATCCTATAATAATCAAAATTATCGCCACAATAAATAAAAACAAAAAACTCAAAAAGCAGATAGACAATGATCATAAAATGGTTTAAAGTAGCGGGAACTAGGCAAATTTAATGTTCGCCTGTTTATCAAAAACATGTCCTTTTGAGATATATTTAAGGTCGGACCTGCCCTACACAAAGATTATTTTCCACAATCTTATTAGGTATCTACTTTACTATTCTTCAAGCCTATGAATATATTGGAGCCCCTTTTACCATTATATATATACTATTCGATCAACCATTTAGATTTATCGATTTCGGGAAGGGTTCTTACAACACTCTAATGGAACACACTCGAAACACCGATCGACCAGCTAGTGGAATGGAGTACTCCAGTAATGGATCCAACTCGAACTTTGGTTTACTGTTTACCAACACAAATGGTCATCTCTACAACATTCCTAATGTCTCTCCAGGTATCTGGATAATAAAACCTTCCAGTAAGTTTCCAGAAACCTTCATATATACCAAATTATAGTACAATAAGTCTAACATACGAATATTATGGAATTTTCTACCGCTTTCTACTACATAGATCTTGATATTAAACCTATACACAATACGTATTTGCGGTTATACAAAGTTTATAATACATATTTACAGGGGAAAGCATGTACTAGTCATGTTTAACATTTAATACGAGTAAAGGACACTTTAGCATTAAATAAACTATAATTAAAATATATTAAACATAATAATTGAAGGTTTTACACTAGTTACGATATCGTACGTACGACAATTATACCCCCCCCCCAAAACCTTCAATATCTATCCTATACATTCTTTACTCTAGGTCTTAAATTATATCTAGGTGTCCTTATATCTATTTCTTCATCTCTCATAGCCCTCACTATGACTACCTCAATCAGCCTGTCTTCTCGTTGGAGCTGTTGCATTTCACATTTCGCAGCCAGATAGTTCGATCGGTGGCCACCACCTTTCCATGGCTCTGGTTGACGGTGTCCCTCTTCTCGGTAGCAATGATCCGCAGGTTCTCGCATGGCAGTCGACACTCCACTGACTTTCCCCTCGCTCTTACCTTTGTCTTCTGCCAGGACCCACGCGTCTTCGTAGTCCACCGGTGAGATGCACGGGAGAGGCTCGCACGTCGTGGGGTTGGCCCTGTTGAGTCTTCTCTTTTTCCGGGGTGCTGATTTCAATGTTCCTACCGGCATATAGTTTCGTGCCGTGATCAGTGTCTTGGTCAGCTGGCACCCTCGTTTGTTGGTTGTCGTCGCTACAATGATCCCATCGTCCCGTGGAGTTGCCATCTTCAGGAGGCCGGAGCCGTCATCACTGCTTGCAGGCTTCACCCGTGTCTCCGGAGCTGTCGTGCTTTCACACAGGGCACTCGGTATTTCCGCTGGGCCTTGAACTATGGACTCCATCGACGTTCACACTTCGTTGCCCAAAGACTTGACTTGGTCCTTTATTTCTTGAGACTGAGCCTCGATTTTCCACTCGAGTTTTTCGGATTGGGCCTGGATTTTTTCAGACTGGGCCTGAATCAGAGCAGTTAGTTGTGCGAACATAATGCTTACCCGGTCGTTGGTTTCTTTCTCCGAGGTGCCTTCGAAATCGAAACTGCATGGGTCCTCCTCGCTGTCTATCAAATCCTGGCGCAGCCTCTCCTGTAGGTCCGCTTTCTTCCAGCTGTCGGTAAACCTCGGGATGCCAGTGCTTTCCGTAACATCCCCACGATCATTTGTTCGATCTTCATTGCCGAGTCTTGAAGTGTCCTGTCCTATCCTGTCACGCTCGCCAATTTATCGTTCTGCAATGCGATTTTATTTTACGTAAATAAATATCACACGAGAACACGTTCACTTCCTTGTATAAATTACTTTATTTACACTGTTCGTCACAACACACAGTAGCAAGTGACACTCAATAGCGGAGTAGCCTGACAAGTACAGATATCAACAACACTGACATACTCTCTCTTGATCTCACCAACTCCACCTCGGAGCCGAACAGATACTCGCAATCCATCACTTGCCTTCGAGTCCAACCTGACTCTGAGTCCAACACTTGACTGAGTCCTAAGAATTGACTATACTTGACTGACAGCTCGATATATATACCATTCGATCAACCATCTAGAATTATCGATTGCTGGAAGGGTTCATACAACACTCTAATGGAACACACTCGAAACATCGATCGACCAACTAGTCGAATGGAGTACTCCAGTAATGGATCCAACTCGAACTTTCGTTTTCTGTTTACTAATACACATAGACATTTCTCCAACATTCCTAAAGTCTCTCCATGTATCTAGATAATAAAACCTTACAGTAAGTTTCCAGAACCCTTCATATATACCAAATTATAGTACAATAAGTCTAACATACGAATATTATGGGATTTTCTACCGCTTTCGACTACATAGATTTTGAGGTTAAACTTATGCACAATACGTATTTGAGGTTATACAAAGTTTATAATACATATTTACAGGAAAACCATGTACTAGTCATGTTTAACATTTAATAAAAGATAATTTAACATTAAATAAACTCTAATTAAAATATATTAAACATAATAATTGAAGATATTACACCAGTTACAATGTCGTACCTACGACAATACTGAGTCCGAGTTATAATGTAGTCAAAAGGGTGTGATGGCTAAATGGTCACCGTAATTGTCCGCGAACCTCGAAGAAGTGAGTTCGAGTCCCATTTTAGCTATAGTTTAGTACAAAATAAATTAATATTTGGGGGAACGTGAAGATAAAATTTGCAAATTGAGTACATGTTCTTTTCTATCTGAAAGTAACCTAGGCCTAAAGGATTTCATAGTTATATGTATTCATTTCCTTCTCCTTTTTCCCTTCATAATCTGTTGAGCCCCAGGGGTAGTTTTTCGCTCGGACTCAGCGAGGGATCCCACTTCTACAGCGGCAAGGGCAGTGCCATGGAGCGTGAGACCTTGGGTTGGGGATACAAATGCGAATGAGGACCAGAACCTCGCCCAGGTGGCCTCACACGTCATGTTGAGCAGGGGCTTCGTTGTGGGATGGGAATATGGGAAGGAACAAACAAGGAAGAGGGAAGGAAGCGGATGTGGCCTTAAGTTAGATACCATCCCGGTAGTTGCCGCGAGAAGTGGGAAACTACGGAAAACCTTTTCGAGGATGGCTGTGGAGGGAATCGAATCCCCTCTACTCAGTTGATCTCCCAAGGCTGAGTGGATCCGGTTCAAGCCCTCGTACCACTTTTCAAATTTCGTGGCAGAGCTGGGAATTAAACCTGGGCCTTCGGCGGTGGCAGCTAATCACGCTAACCACTACACTGCAGAGGTGGACTTATATTAATTTGAGATTGTAACTAAAATTTACTGATGTTTGCCTAATATTTTTATCCGCACTTTCATCGTCACATTGCCGCCAATAATAATTTACTGGCACGTAAAAGAACTCCCGCGGGACTGAATTCCGGCACCTTGGCGTCTCCGAAGACCGTAAAAGTAGTTAGTCGGACGTAAAGACAATAAGATTATTAAATAATATAGTCAATTTATTTTGTACGAAATAAATAGCTAGGAAGAGACTCGAAATTACGTCTTCGATGTTGACGGAGACGTACGATGACCACTCAGCCACGAATCCCCGCGACTGTGTGGTAACTCTTCAAATGTATGCGTTGGGTTAGAATTGGGGGATTCATGAGCGTTTCGGAAATTATCACGTTCTGAGTGTCCGCCTTTTGGTTTTCTATCACCTTAACTTAGTCCGAAGGGGATCCTGCGTCATGCCATTTCACCTCACTTTTGTCTGACTCCTTGGCTAAGTGGTCAGCGTGCTGATGTTTGGTCAAACGGGTCCCAGTTTCTATTCCCGGCACGGTCGGGAATTTTAACTATAATTGTTCAATTCCCCTGGCACGGGGAGTCTGAGTACCACCATTTCGTCCTCACCACGACGCGCAGGTCGCCTACGGGGGTCAACTCAAAAGACCTGCACCAGGCCTCAGCGGAGGCCACATGTCATTTCATTCACCTCATTTTTTCCAAAAACGAAAGCGTATTAAGCTTGTACTGTTGAGTGTCCCCCTGAAGGTAGAGTGAAGTCAGTGGCGCGTCACAAGCATGATTCTTTGCTTTTCCGTGTACTCGCGCGATTATCTTAGACAACGTTATACTACATATTAAATGTTTTTCTATGAAGGAGTATTTTCCACACTTATACAAGCCTACTCAAAAATACGAGATTGGAGCTAGCATAACAAATTTTAAGTTGTGGAACAACCTAATTTTGACGTGACAACGTTACGGTCCTCAGCGTCACGGGGAGTTCAGGGTAGAGAAATCATAAATACCACAGGTGTCCTCTTGTAAAGTGTAAGTGATACCTTCCGTGTTCTGATAACACTAGGTTACTGAAGGCTCCAGCTGAATGTCACGACAGGGGTGAGCCATAACCACATGGCCGCTATCCAGCAGTACAACCCCCTTTTCACTGGTAAGTTATGCCTCTTCAACATCGTACAATAAAGCGATATTTTCACGCCCTTCGTGGCCCTTGTCTTTGTTTGGTCGATAAGTTCATTTTTCGAATAGTCTTAAATGGATTATGGCTGCCTACTTGTACTTCCTCTTAAAACAATAATCACCACCACCAACACTTGTTCCGACAAAGATAGAACTCAAGCTGAGAAATAACAACTGGCCATTTAAAGGAGGCCTACAGACCTCCGGAAGTACAGAAGGCAGAAATAAGTAGGACTCCTGGACTTCGCAGTCTGTGTTAAGCTCTGAGAATCAGGAGGAGGTGCAATTACAGAATAATCGAAGAAAATGTTGGAGAAGCACGGTTGTCTCCTGGAGTTCTTCAGAAATAATCTGAACATCAATGAAATTTGATCCATTTCGTACAGTGCGTTAGTGTGATTAGCTTCCACTCACGGAGGCCCGGGCAGCTCTGCCACAATATTTGAAAAGTGGTACGGGGGTGACCATTCAGCCTTTCATTTGAAGTGAGTATAGGTGGTTCTATTGCCACTTAAGCCATCCTGGAACTGGTTTTCGGTGATATTCCCATCCTTCTCAAGGGCCGTGTTCAACACAGCAGATGAGGCAGTCTGGGCAAGGTACGGGTCCTCCTCCCCAGTTTTATCCGTGTCCCACGTCTCACGCTCCAGGACCCTGCCCGTGAGGCGATAGAGGTAGGATCCCTCGCTGAGTCCGAGGGAAAAGCCAACCCTGGAGAGTAAGAGGGTCAAGGAAGTAATTAACGTCCACGAGACCTGCACTTAGGATCTTCAAACTTTACTTGCGACTGGGACACAGCAGATATTACGAGTGAAAGATTTACCTTTTTCGCTAAAGTCGATTTCGCAAGACAGAAGAATATACATAATAGACGTTCCCATTGTCCGTTTCCATGACTAAATGGTCCAAGGGATCCCGGGTTACATTACCGGCCTGGTCGGCGATTTTCATTTTCATAAATTAATTCCTGTAGTTCGAGGGCGCTTCAGCCTTATGATTCATCTCAGGTGGGATCCCAATCTTCAAAAGACGCCTAGGACGTTTATCACGCGTTACCAGGCCTCTCCGACGGCCAGTGCCATTGCTATTCCCATTAGTTACTCCTAGAAACACGTCTGGATCAGATTAGGATTATCCTCTCTAGAAGCGTCATCTGCAAAAATAATCAGTGAAAATTTCCAGTGCCGACAGCACTCTAAAATACTCCCCTAATTCAGTTCCAGGCCAACCTTGAGAAACTATTTCTGTACCTTCACAGAATCGGTAAAAGCAAGTCACCCACGTTAAGAACTCTAAACCGCCGGAACTGTGTAGTTTTAAAGAGATCCACGCACTTCCAGGTACCAAGTGGTGAGCTGTGCAAAGTTATATCTGATGGCGGAAAACACCGATGTTTACACACCCTCAATAATAAATATCCTGCGATTTACATCAATGTTGAAACGTGAGTCGTAACTGTGGTTTAAATTAAAGTACAATTCTTTATTTTAATCCAAACGGATTCCATGCCAGTTCATCAAGCCTGAAAGTACGAAAACTTCTGGCGAGAAATTGCATGCATTGCCGTGACATTTAACTCAGGTCTACAAGAAACAGCCTGTGCTATGCATGATTTCACGATGACACATCAAAATATGCCGGCAGCAGTTTTGGTTCGCAACTAGACTTCGGATTTGAATGCAAATGCCTGTTGTATGCCTTCAAAAGCGACAAGTAAATGCAATTGAAGGTGTTATTAATAGTTCGTATAAATTCATGTTTGCATACGTTCATATTATGGATTTTTGTGCAGGTTTTTGACTTTTATTATGCATATTTTAACACGTTTTACAAACAGTCTTCAAGAAAATGTAAACTAATTAATGTTGTGAACTCTTTATCCAATGAAACGGTTCAGTGAGAACTGGCACTTGTCAAGAAACACTTCCAAATCATACCATACCAGCTAGACTCAATCCAAAACCTGGAAACACGCGGATTGTATCTTGGTGATTCGCTGGACATTATTGAGAAAGTGAAGCGTGAACTGGAAGGTATCCTTGGAAACCTGAGAAAAATTATTATGATATCCATAAACAGAATCCAGGCTACGATATCGTGGTGACTGTAAACCAATATTTCATCCGCCTGAATGTTTAGCACCTGAACTCGATCCTGAGTTCAAGTACTGTCCTTTCACACTCGTAGATGTATAAACACATCATTCTTCGCACTGGAACTGGTTTAACGAACAAATGCTACAGAAGAAAACTTGGAGAGGAGTGTTGTAGTGTACTACAAAGCGACTCATGGTCACAACACGTAGAGGTTCAAGGTTGTGTCGTACTTCACACGTTCTTTTACAACCTTACTAATTTGTTTAACAAACACACTGCATCTTATCTAGGAGGCGTGTGCATATTGTTGATACGTCTCACAGACTATGGCACGGATTATCTGTACGAGTTGAACAACCACAGCTGTAAGTAGTGTTTTTATTAGCTGTTTATTCATTATCATGATTTTATGAACTGGTGTGGGCGAATCGCGTGAGCCTTGTAAAGGAGTTGCATTTCAAACAAGAGCTAAACAAGTGCCTATTTCACTACCTTTTGCAGCTCAGTTGCATGCTTATACAGCATACAAAATCACCCACAGCGGTGTGTTTAACAAGACAAACTCAGTGATATTGCACTCAATTATCTTGTACTTTCTCTGTCTGGCGGAAGATGTCAGCACCGAATTAAGCACGGACCGGGAAGGTTCTCTTCTTCTTGTTGCACCGTGCTGGAGGGAGTGGAACATGTATCAGCTGAAACCTAAATACAAGTTAGTTCACAGAAATGTACATCTATTCTTCCTGACTGTATGATACTTCCTTGGAGGAAAGAGAACTTCCTCGACTTTAAACAAGGAACTACAAGGAACATTCTTGAAGTGCGCAAGTACATCTTACTGGATGAATTTTCAAATATATCAAACTTAATTTTTAATTGTCATCCACTGCAGTGAAATACACTACCGCTCATTAATTACAATACACCGCGACTGTTTTCTGATAATTTACATTTCGGCACAAAACAAAATTTATTTCTCGAAAAATATCTATATACTGTATATAAAATAAGAGTTTTGTCTGTACATTGCTCAGAATTTGAAAAAAATGGTATTTCTGTATCGGTCATATCAACAGCAACAAGGACATGCACTTTTTACTTTTTCGTAATGTCTGTCTGTCTGTCTGTCTGTCTGTCTGTCTGTCTGTCTGTCTGTCTGTCTGTCTGTCTGTCTGTCTGTCTGTCTGTCTATCTGTCTGTCTGTCTGTCTGTCTGTCTGTCTGTCTGTCTGTCTGTCTGTCTGTCTGTCTGTCTGTCTGTTCACGCATCACTAGAGCACGGCTAAAGAGAATTTAATGAAAATCGGTATACAAAGTTTGAGAATAAACCTCTACAATCTAGGCTACAAATCATTTTGTTCACGCTGAATAAAATGGTAGTTTAGGGGAAGACCTAAAATTTAATTCTCAAATGTTTATATTATTCGTGATCGTACTGATAAATACCACATATATATGTAGAATAGTTATAGTTATAGTTATAGTTATAGTTATAGTTATAGTTATAGTTATAGTTATAGTTATAGTTATAGTTATAGTTATAGTTATAGTTATAGTTATAGTTATAGTTATATAGAATAACAATTTCCGACCATTTATGTCAGTAGTATAATTGGATGGTCCTAGCGCCACCACCGCCACCGGGATCCCAGGGGCCTCCTCCACCGCCACCGCCCTGGGCGCCCTCCCAGGGGCCTCCTCCACCGCCACCGCAATGGGAGGCCTCCCAGGGGCCCGCTCCACCTCCCGCGGGAAATTGGAATCGGTAAACAAAGCCACGTGCCTTTTTGACAGCCACGTGCTTTTTGAAAGACAACAACGCATCGCTAACCTCACTACTGCCATCTTGATGGGCCTAAACCTCAGTGCTACCAAGTTAACCTGACTAGCGCGAGATTTGAATCGGTAAACAAATCCACGTGCTTTTTGACAGACAACAACGCATCGCTAACCTCACTACTGCCACCTTGACGGGCCTAAACCTCAGTGCTACCAACTTAACCTAACTAGTGTAATATTTGAATCGGTAAACAAATCCACGTGCTTTTTGGCAGCCACGTGCTTTTTGACAGACAACAACGCATCGCTAACTTCAGCGTTACTATGTTGACGGGCCTAAACCTTAGTGGTGCCAACTTAACCTCACTAACGTGAGATTTGAATCGGTAAACAAGTCCACGTGTTTTTTGACAGCTGTCATCCGCCATCTTTAATCAACAGAGCACCGTGCTGCCCTTTTTAGCTACATATCTTTGAAATGTGGTGGCGGATCATTTGAAAAATGCTTTTTGATAGCAGCCATCTTTAATCGACAGAGCACCGTGCTGCACTCTTTAGTTGAAATGTGGTGGCAGGCTATTCCACGTGACAGCTGCCAACTCTAATCAAGATAGAACAGTGCTGCACTCTTTAGTTGAAATATGGTGCCGGCAATTTGAAAACTTCTACGTGCTCTTGTTTGGAAACAAAGCCACGTGCTTTTTTGACAGCTACCATCCGCCATCTTTAATCAAGGGAGCACCGTGCTGCTCTCATTACTTGAAATGTGGTGGCGGCAATTTGAAAAATTCCACGTGCTCTTGTTTGGAAACAATGCCACATGCTTTTGTGACAGCTAAAATCCAACATCTTTAATCAAGACAGCACTGTGCTGCACTCTTTAGTTGAAATGTGGAGGCGGCAAATTCGAAGTGCTTTATAAACGCACGTGCTTTTTTGACAGCTGTCATCCACCATCTTTAATCAAGAGAGCACAGTGCTGCACTCTTTAGTTGAAATGTGGTGGCGGTAATTTGAAGAATTCTACTCGCTCCTGTTTGGAAACAAACCCAATGCTGTCATCCGCCATCTTTGATCAACAGAGCACCGTGCTGCCCTCTTTAGCTACAAACCTTTAACATGTGGTGACGGACAATTTGAGAAATTCTTTTTGACAGCAGCCATCTTTAATCAACAGAGCACCGTGCTGCTATCTTTATCGTAGTAGTACACAATTTCTACGTCACAGCTGTCATCCGCCATATTGCATCGCACACCTCAGTGCCGCACTCTTTAGTTGAAATATGGTGGTGGATAATATAAAATAATTCTACAGCAACCATCTCTCGACGCTAATTGCACAAGATGGTGGCTATACATGACTCCTTAAGGGTGCTTACGCAAGATGGCTGCTATACATAGGTTCTTGTGAGACTCCCTTGGGATGCTTGCGCAATATGGCGGCTATACATGGCTCCTTATGAGACGCCCTAAGGATGCTTGCTCAAGATGGCGACTGCTCTTATGAGACGGCTTAAGGGTCCTTGCACAAGATGGTTTGTGACGCCCTAAGGATGCTTGTGCAAGATGGCGGACACGAGATGACGGCTATACACGACTCTTTATGAGACGCCTTAAGGGTGCTTGCGCATGATGGCTGCTGCTCTTATCAAGAAAGCTAGCTTAGAGGCTAACGTGCCGTGCTAGTTCGATTCATTAAATTTGGGGGTTAAATGCAAAATGTTAAATATCTCGAAAACGGTGCATCGTAGTGCAAAACGGACAAACTTTTTCTGCCTATACCCAGGTTCGCAGTATGAGGAACATGATAGCATAACATAGTATAATGATGAGATCAACGGTTCGGTTCTTACTTAGGCCCTTTGGTATTAACGGCTATCTAATTCTTCAAGATGGCGGCTGCTCTTATGAGACAGCTTAAGGGTGCTGGCACAAGATGGCTTGAGACACTCTAGGGATGCTTGCGCAAGATGACGGACACAAGATGGCGGCTATACATAGCTACTTATCAGACGGCTTAAGAGCGCTTGTACAATATGGCTGCTGCTCTTATGAGACGCGCTAGGGTTGCTTGCGCAAGGCAGCAGCGACAAGATGGTGACTATACATAGTTCCTTATGAGACAGCCTAGGGGTTATTATTTTATTTATCGTATGATGTGCACAGATAGATTATATAAATAAGTATACAATATATACAAGCAGAAGCCTATAGTTCCAAATCAAGTCCATTGATCCATTTTAAGGCCTCCTCAGTTGCGTTATGTATGTCCTCCAAAGGACATTGAAATGCTCTCTGTGGACACTCGGCAATTACGTGGTGGATGGTCTGTGAGGTAGCTCCACAATCACACCCAGAAGACTTCTGCCAGCCCCATTTATAAAGTGTATGGCCGCATCTTCCTTGATTGACTCTTATCCTGTTTAGAGTCCTCCATTGACGTCTGGGTAGATGGAATCCGGGAGGTTGAACATGAGGTAGAGTCACAAGATGTTGATTGGGAACAGAAGACTGCTGCCATTGGTGTAACCAGGCGTTCGTGATGGAGAAAACAGATTCCTCCAGTGTAAGTGCAGTGCGCCAGGGTGGAGATCTAGACTTAAGTCGTGGAGAGGCAGGTTGAGTAATATCCTGGTGAACGGGGAGGTTGGAGTCCTGGCTGATCTTCTTCCACAGTTTTAGAAGAGCTTCAGACCTTCTTAAGCAAGGCGGTGGAATATTACTGAGTGTAGGGAGCCAGGCCACGTTTGTAGAACGAATACAACCAGTTATAATGCGCATTGCTTGATTTAGTTGAGTATCAATCTTCGCAGTATGAGCACTGTTCAGCCAAGTTGAAGCGCAATATTCGGCAACTGAATAGCAAAGAACTGGAGCAGTAGATCTCAACAATTGGTTGTTTGCGCCCCAGGATGTGCCGGCTAATTTTTGAAGAATATTTTTCCGACTTTTAATCTTGGCGGCTGTGTTGTTAATATGATGTTTATATGTTAGGGATCTGTCTAATGTGACACCTAAATATTTTGGGAAGGGACAGTGTTGTAAGGATTGATTTCTGAATGTTATTGTAGGCTTGTAGTTGGCAAATTTATTTCTGAGATGAAACACAGATGCAACAGTCTTTTGGAGATTTGGACGGAGACACCACTTTTGGAAGTATGTATCTAGCTTTTTTAGATCTGCTGTAAGAATTTGTTCAGCTTCTGGAAAACTTGGTGTTTGGCTGACCAGTAGTGTATAATCTGCGTAAATAAATTTCCTGGACTTGGTTGCTGGTAAGTCAGCAGTGTAGAGGTTGAAAAATAAAGGTGCCAGAACAGATCCTTGTGGAAGTCCATCATTCAGTTTGTAGGTTTTGCTTACTGCATCATCCGAGAAGATCAGAAAGTTTCTGTTGCTAATCATTTTGCCAATGAGATTTGTAAGCTTGACACAGGGGATGGCAGAGATAAGTTTTAGCAGGAGCCCTTCTCGCCAAACAGTATCATAGGCTGCTGATAAGTCTAAGAAGACAGCCATACTAATCTTCCGATTCTCAAATCCATTTTCAATATGAGAGGTCAATGCAAAAAATTGGTCAGCGCAATTTCGTTCAGGTCCGAAGCCAGCTTGTTCTGTTGGAAGGAGATTATTGATAGTTTCGGAGATCTTATTGTATATTAGTCTTTCCAGATGCTTTAGAGTAACACTTAGCAGTGCAATGGGTCTGTAGCTTTCCACACTCAGAGGGTCCTTGTTGGGTTTCAAGATCGATAATACTTTGGTCTTCTTGAATAGTGAAGGAAGGTTACCTGTCTCCAAAATATTGGAGAAGAATTTGGTGAGCTAAGTGATTGTTGCAGGTCCAAGATGTTGCAGGAATTCAGGATAGATGCCGTCTACACATGCTGCTTTCCCGGATTTTATGTTCTTGATGCCTTCTAGGGTTTCCTTTCTTGTGAAAGGACAAGAGAATTGGGATGATTTTTGTTTTGCTAATTGCTTTTTATGTTTCAGTGCTGACCGGATTTCCCTTACAACTTGATTATCTCTACTGATCTTTGAGATAGAGAACATGTGTTTGGCTAGATCATTAATGTTAACACTCAGTTTCTGTCTGCCAGCTGGCTTTGATGAGTCAAGCTTTCTAATGAGAGACCAGGCCTTGCTACTTGAGTGGGTAAAATCAAGAGATGACACAATGTCGTTCCAAATTTGTTTTCTATTGTCATTCAGTGATTGAATAAGTTTTGTGGCTGTTTCATTGTTGCCATTTTCCTCAAATTCCTAAGAAGGCTCTCACTCTCTGCAGTCCATCCAGGAATATATTCTTTACGGCATCCTCTTGGAATGTAGCGCCGAGCAGCACTTTTATAACTCCAACAAATCTGTCATAATTATTGAAGGTTGGCTTAATCCATCTTATATTTGCATCAGATTGTTCTTTAATTTTTTTCCAGTTAGCTTTTTCAAAGTTCCATCTAGGTTTCGGATAAGATCGAATGACAGGAATATACATGCCAATTTGGAGTATGACAGGCTGGTGTTGACTATGAGGGAAACTGTTAAGAACTGAGCGAAGTATCTGGTTTGGAGACTTTGGGGATTGGGTTATGAAGGAAAGATCTGGAGTGTATTCCTTACCCCATCGGCCGGAGAAGAAGGTTCCTTTTTCTTTAGCATCATAGATTAGTTTAAGATTTTCCATGTCCATCTAGTCAACAATTGCCTCCCCATTTAGATCATTTGGTTGATAGCCCCAACATGTGTGATGACTGTTGAAGTCGCCTATGATTAAGGTTGGGTATTTTAAGGATGGTAGAGGAGGAGTGGGCCACGTTGTGTTTGCTGGCTTATATACGTTCATTATTGTTAGATTATTGATTTTAATTGTGACGGTGAAAATGTCATCACATGAGCTAAAGTCGACTACGGCGTAGTTAGTAATATTGTTTCTCACATAGGTAGCTAAGCCATACATCTAGTGATTATTGTGAGCCACCAATTTGAAGCCTCTATCTTGCCTCTTGTTCTTAGTTGCATATCATTGGCTGTATGAGTTTCTTGTAGCGCAATGACATCAATCTGTTGACCTTTCAGAATTTTAGCTAGACACTCGCATTTTGCTCTGCCGATGCCTTCGATGTTAAGATGGCATATTCGGATTGAAGGTCCGATTTTTCGGCTATAGGCTTCCGGGTCCTGATAAGGGCCGATTTCTTCATTACTCTGTGCATTATGACCGTGAGGTCTTTTCAGACAGTTCGATCGCATCTCTTCGCCGTTGCTTTCTTAGCACCACCCGGGGGACACATGGTAATTTAAGGTTTCACCTACGGACGTAAAGCAACGCTCGTCCCCCAGCCTAGGGGTGCTCGCACAAGATGGCGGCTACTCTTATGAAGAAAGCTAGCTTAGAGGCTACTGCGCAAGATGGCGGCTGCTGTTATGCATGCGGTGGAGTGCAATTTGAAATTCTATGTGCTCTCGTTTGTAAAATTCCACGTGCTATTTTTTACAGCTCTTATCTTTAATCAACAGAGCATCGTGCTGCTATCTTTAGCTACTACCTTTGAAATGTGGTGATGGATAATTAGAAAAATTATTCGTGCTTTTTGACAGCTAACAGCGGTCATCTAAACAATAGCGGTTATACGTAAGCTGTCAAGACCTCTTTCTATGTCAAGGCATTGCTCTATCGAACAAGTTTAAACCTGCATTGCGAAGGCAAGAGTGTGCAGCGATAACATCATCGTGCACGTTTAGACTTGCGAAACATAACAAGACTAGAAGCGATGTCGTTAACCTCAACATGTGATCAGAATATTGATTGATGTGTTCAGAACACTACATAAGTGATTAAGACTAGAATCGAACACTGTACTCGATACAACATGCGTTTAGAACATGTTAGGGGATACCTTTGTTCTAAGAAGATTAGATTGAAACATAACAAGACTAGAATCGTTGCTGTTAATTTTAACATGTAATCAGAACATTGTTTGATGTGTTCAGAGCAAAAGTACAACTTCTATGATTTGCCTAGTGTAAAAATCGAAAACACACTGTGTATATATTGCGTAGCTAACTCGCTCAGTAAACGATATTGCAAAAGTAAAACTTCAATGATTTGCCTAGTGTAAAATCAGAAAACACACACTGTAAACATACTGCGTAGCCAACTTGCTCGGTAAACGATATAGCAAAAGTACAACTTATGATATTCGTCTTGTGCGAAAATAAAAACTATACTGCGTTACCAACCCGCTCGGTAAACAATAATCTGATTTAGTTACAATAGGAAAAACATAGATTGAAACCCAGATCTATTATCGCAAACACGGAGAGTAAAAATTAAATAGAACGATTGGTGCTGTAAGAAATACATTGGTTACATTTGTCCCTAGCAGTCAAACAAGTTACCGCATAAATATGTAACATGAAATATCAGCCAATCTGTTGGCATAGGTCACAAGCATGTAGCTCATGCGGAACGATACAACATGTGTTTAGAACATTGCTTGATGTGTTCAGAACACTAAATAAGTGATCAAGACTAGAATAGAACACAGTGCTCGATACAACATGTGTTTAGAATATATTACGGGATACTTTTGTTCTAAGAAGATCAGATTACAAAATAAGTGATTAAGACTAGAATTGAACAATGTACTCGATATCGTTAACTTCAACATGTGATTAGAACATTGATTGATGTGTTCAAAACAAAAGGACTTTTCCTCAACTTCCTCCTCCTGAGTACGTCCTCCTCCTACTACTCCTCCTCCTCATCCTCAATCAAAAAAATAAAAAATCAATCAATCAATCAATCAATCAATCAATCAATCAATCAATCAATCAATCAATTAATCAATCAATCAATCAACCAATCAATCAATCAATCAATCAATCAATCAATCAATCAATCAATCAATCAATCAATCAATCAATCAATCAATCAATCAATCAATCAATCAATCAATCAATCAATCAATCAATCAATCAATCAATCAATCAATCAATCCATCCATCCATCAATCAATCAATCAATCAATCAATCAATCAATCAATCAATCAATCAATCAATCAATCAATCAATCAATCAATCAATCAATCAATCAATCAATCAATCAATCAATCAATCAATCAATCAATCAATCAATCAATCAATCAATCAATCAATCATTCCTCCTAGGGCGAAAGGGCTAAAGGGCTAATGGGCTAAAGTGCTGAAGGGCTAATGGGCTAAAGGGCTAATGGGCGGAAGGGCTAATGGGTTAAAGGGCAAAAGGGCTTTTCCACTACCATACTACGCCCCTCCTTCCGGAAAGAGTTAGCTGAAGTAGGTACATTTTTAACGCCCCCATCGATCGCAATCCGCAAGGACGCTTCTACTTAAGTGTAGAAAATTAGTCTTTATTTGTAAATGGTTATATGTTCAGAACAAGGAATGGAACCTAGGGGTCACGTCTTATAAGAATTACCTAATAAAATCGCGAGGTGCGATGAGTTGCGTTTTTCTAACATAAATCAGTATCTGCTGGATTTTTTTAAGTGTTTGGAACACTGAACGTTTCAAGAAGGCAGCAGTGATGTTAGAGATGTTGTGTTGTTGGATATTAAATTCCGCGCTACAACATGCATAACGTGGCAGCCTTGAGGTTTAGCGCTATAAATATAGCAACAGTGAGGTTAGCGATAATCTATTGTCCTTCAAAGTGAGGTTAGGGTCCTTCAAGATGACAGCACCCTTAAGCTGTCTCATAAGAGCAGCCGCCATCTTGTAGAATCAGATAGCCTTTAGTACGAAAGGGCCTAAGTAGGAACCGAACCGTTGATCTCATCATTAAACTATGTTTATCTTATGCTATCATATTCCTGATACTGCGAACCTGGGTATTAGGATGAAAAATTTTGTCCGTTTTGCTCTACGACGTGCCGTTTTGAAGATTTTTAACATTTTGCAATTAGGCCCCAAATTTAATGAATCGAACCAGCATAGCACGTTATAATCTCTGTCATTGCTAGACCTGATCATGTTACAAAAAACTTGCTTCAATACAAGTTAAAAGTGAGCAAATGCCAAAGGCCTAAGTAGGAACCGAACCGTTTATCTCATCATTATATTATGTTATGCTATCATGTTCCTCATACTGCGAACCTGGGTATAGGCAGAAAATTTTTGTCCGTTTTGCTCTACGACGCACCGTTTTCGAGATATTTAACATTTTGCATTTAACCCCTACATTTAATGAATCGAACTAGCACGGCACGTTAGCCTCTAAGCTAGCTTTCTCGACAAGAGCAGTCGCCATGGTGAGCAAGCATCCCTAGGGCGTCTCACAAGAACCTATGTATAGCAGCCATCTTGCGTAAGCACCCTTAAGGAGTCATATATAGCCACCATCTTGTGCAATTAGCGCCGAGAGATGGTTGCTGTAGAATTATTTTAAATTATCCACCACCATATTTCAACTAAAGAGTGCGGCACTGAGGTGTGCGATGCAAGATGGCGGATGACAGCTGTGACGTAGAAATTGTCTACTACTACGATAAAGGTAGCAGCACGGTGCCCTGTTGATTAAAGATGGCTGCTGTCAAAAAGAATTTTTCAAATTGTCCGTCACCACATGTTAAAGGTTTGTAGCTAAAGATGGCAGCACGGTGCTCTGTTGATTAAAGATGGCGGATGACAGCTGTCAAAAAAGCACGTGGATTTGTTTACCGATTCAAATCTCGCGCTAGTGAGGTTAAGTTGCACCACTAAGTTTTAGGCCCTTCAACATAGTAACGCTGAAGTTAGCGATGCGTTGTTGTCTGTCAAAAAGCACGTGGCTGTCAAAAAGCACGTGGATTTGTTTACCGATTCAAATATTGCACTAGTTAGGTTAAGTTGGTAGCACTGAGGTTTAGGCCCGTCAAGGTGGCAGTAGTGAGGTTAGCGATGCGTTGTTGTCTGTCAAAAAGCACGTGGCTGTCAAAAAACGCATGTAGCTTTGTTTACCAATTCAAATTTCCCGCGGGAGATGGAGCGGGCCCCTGGGAGGCCTCCCAGTGCGGTGGCGGTGGAGGAGGCCCTTTGGAGGGCCCCCAGTGCGGTGGCGGTGGAGGAGGCCCCTGGGCGGCCTCCCAGTGCGGTGGTGGTGGGGGAGGCCCCTGGGAGCCCGGTGGCGGTGGTGGCGCTAGAACCATCCAATTATACTACTTATGTCTTCTACATTTTTACCGTTCTGGCTATGATAACACAGATATTCATGATTTTGTATTTTTGTTACTCGCCGATCCAAGAGAAAATGGGTTTACAGAATTTAATGAAAATTGGTATAGGCCTATATAGTCGGGGGATAAGAAACTACAGTCTAAGTTATGGACAATTTTATTCAGCCTGGATGAAATTGTAGTTTAGGAGGAGGCACCTAAAAACTAATTTTTAATTTTTAAACACCTATGTTGTTGGTCCTATCGAAAAGTACTACATAACAAAAGTTACAGAGAATACAATTTCCGATCATTTATGTTTTATTCAGTTTTACCGCACCGATTATGATGAGTAGTATTTCAGAGTCGGAAGAAAACAAAATGTAAAGGCCTACAATATCGAAAACGCATAACATTGATCAACAATAGCATTACATTGACCATTATTTGTGATGATATTTGTCTCTGATGCTGCCTCTCAGCTCCGATAGATGGGATTACTGCTGCGTACCGAGTATAATAGCCTGACTAAATATTGGCGGAAAATAGCCGGGGAGTTAGATAACTTTCTTCTTTAGCATGCCATTCCTGTGGTTCATGCATTTTCTGATACAGCTGGTACGTAACACACTGGTTCATCATAGCATTCCCGTTATTCGATCCCTACTCTGACACGCTGTTTTGAATGAGCAGTGGGCATACTTAGGACAGAGGCTGACTTAGTAGTAGTAGTAGTATGCCCCGGTCTAAATTAACAATTTAGACCTATTCCAAATGATAGCACCACAATTCACTAAATAACTTCAAATTCAACCCTGAAAAGAGCCGTTTTTTAAGGAAAGCTTCTTCCTCTTCACTTTTATTAAATTCGACATTCATTTGGGAGTCTCCACTATTCGGCCCTCTCCCCGCCGAAATAAGACGAACAGTGTTCACGTAATACGGCTGTCTGCGGCTTGGTCATTCCAGCTTTGGAACTTTGGACTGTTAGATCGGCAGCATGGTACTGTTCGTTAAAAGTGAGAAAATGTGTGGTGTTTGATTTGATCGAGTATTTCATGTGAAAGCACTGTTTTACAACGCGCCATTCCTACTGACTTCATTGTAATTATGTTCATTTCAGTTGGGAAAACCACTACGACAGTCTTTCTGAGGATATAAAAAGGCAGACGGAGAGTGAGTGTCTACCATTATAATGAAAACTCCCCAACCCGATTGTGACTGATGGTATGCAAGCAGGCCTAACATTACAGTGAATATTACCTAACTCATTCTTCATATGAGAAAAGATGTTTGGTGACTTCCCCGTCGCGTTTCTAGGGTAACATTAAGAACTATGCAATGTGATACAATCTCGCTCACAACGTGTACACTAGAATTCCGTATACAATGGAGAATTCCGTAGCGAAGCACGGGTACATCAGCTAGTAATTATATAAACTTGAACATATGTAATACCTACAGAATAACTATATTTTACTTTCATCAACGTTGTCCCCTTGGATTTAATGACTGCCTCACAAACTCTAGCCATGCGCTCAATCCGTTTTTGTATGAATGTTTAGTCTCCATAGACACTTTTCTATTTTACCAATCGCTTTACGTCGGATGGACACAGATAGGTCTTATGGCGGCGATGGGAGAGGAGAGGCCGTGGCCTTATTTACGGTATGGCCCCAACATTTGCTTGGTGGGAAAATGGGAAATCACTGAAAACCATTCTCAGGGCTGCTGACAGTGGGGTTCGACCCCACTACCTCCCCTAAACGCACAGCCAACTCCTCCGGTCCATACATCCTTAACAACGCTCCAGATATGTTCCTTCTGAATATATGAACTTCTCTTATACTTATGTCCACTCCATTCGAGACCATTTCAATCGGATTACAATCCGGGCTTTAGGACGGCCAGACCTTATTTTTGAGTAATTTCTGTTTTCCTTTGATACAAGGTACTTCTTACAGAACACTGACCGATGACTTCCCGCTGTGGGTGGGGGCGGTAGAATAACACACACGGTATCCCCTATCTTTCGTAAGAGGCGACTAAAATGGACCCTAAAGTCTCTGAAGTTAGGAGCGTGGGTTGGCGACCATGGAGCTCTCAGTTGTGTCCTGGCATTGCCTTCACTTACTTGTGCCAGGCTCCCCACTTTCATCTATCCTGTCCGACCTCTCTTGGTCAACTCTTGTTCTTTTCCGACCCCGACGGTATTAGGTTTGCGAGGGCTAGGGAGTCTTTAATTTTTACGCCCTTGCTGACCCTTGTCTTTCTTTGGCCGATATCTTCATTTTTCGAAGTGTGGGATCCCTTCCATTCTTTCCCTCTCATTAGTGTTATATAGTGTTATATGGTTGCTACTTCCTCTTAAAACAATAATCACAACCATCACCACTGACCGATGATTGGGAACTCTATCCTGTTATCCCTAATAAACACAATCCACATAGTATTGTATGATACTGAAATGCGTGGTGATCCATACATTCTTCTATTTTCACAACTTTATCTCGTGCAGAACACCCCCAAACAATATTAGAAGCCCCGCCGTGGTTAACTGTAGGTAGAACGCACTTCTGGGCCATATTTTCTCCTTCACATCGACCAACAAATATCCTCCTCCTGGTTCCAAAAATCTCGAACTTCGATTCATCAGTCAATAACACTTTCTTCCGCTGTCCAATTACGATGCTTTCTAGCCCATTTGAGCCTCTTCCCTTTCTTTATGTGCTTCAGAAGGCGTTTCCTTGCTGCCACACATCCTTTCAAGCCGGCTTCAATCAGTCCTTTTTTATACTCTTGCAAGAGCTATTTATTTCCTGTTCATTTGTACTAATTCTGCGTGAATTTGTAACACTGTTTGAAGTTATTTCTCTTACTAGTAGTTCTGATGAATTTACCACCACTTTTAGTTATTTTTCGAGATTGTCCTGGTCGTGGTCTGCCCTTATTGCTACCTGTTTTCATCTGGCGGTGAAAGGTATATTAATAATAATAATGGCGTATGGCCTCCGGAGAGGCCTGGTGCAGGTCTTTTTCTAGTAGACGGCCTATTAGGCGACCTGCATATCTGTGAAGATGAGGGCCTACCTAGGTTGACTTCTAATGTTGAATACACCACACACACCCGGCCCCCGAGCCATTGGAATTAACCAATTAAAGTTAAAATCCCTGACTCTGCCGGGAATCGAACCCGGGACCCTCTGGACCGAAGGCCAGTACGCTGACCATTCATCCAACGAGTCGGACGAAGGGTATATTGCACTTCTCCTATAGACACGCTACTTTTTTACGCAATTTGCCGAAATGATAAACCTGCTTCCCTCAACTGCTGCACGTTTTTCCTACTTTCTATTTTCTGTTAATACCTTCACCCTTGGAGCCATGTGCACACTGTCAACTGTTACTGAGGAACTGAGATGCAGGAACCAAATAGTGTGTATTTTAGTAATGCTAGAAGTACACTGCGGAACTCACAACACTACAGAGGGGAATCGAACGATCCTTGAGCTGTCAACCTATTGTTTATGTACACAATATTCTTTTGGTGTAATATTGCATCTCGATGAAAACAAACAGACGACCCGGACCTGTTTTTAAGTGCTGTACTCTTCCATTGCTTGATAACTAAGGTATTGTACCCTATCTACAGAGAATTAGACTTAAATTATTACGTGATTTGAAATTAATGAGCTACAGTACATTATTGATCACCACATGCAAGTCCGATTAGCCATCAAGCACCCAGTCATCCATTCATATTTAGTGCAGATTACAATAAGTGATTATTGAACCTGGAGTCTAAAATGTATTTATTTATTTTTTCAGTTTATTACGAAATAAATATGTACAGCTTTTTCTCTTTAATATGGCATATTAGTATTTCCGGTAGCTAAATTCCAGTCTTGTTCCAATTGATTTTAAAGCGTGAACTTACTTCAGTTTCAATTGCCATTGAAGTTACGTCGCAATTCATGGTTCCACTTTTGAAGATAAAATAGCTTTCATTATTATCATGAGGCTAAATAAATCCCGTAAGAGACCGAAAGAGAACAGGAAAAGTCGGGCGTAGATCTCAGGGCTTCTTCAGCAAATAGTTACGTACGGCGTTGTGCGAATTAACTCTCGTCTTCTACAATAACACACTTGATTAATTTACAAACAAAATTGCAAGAGCGCTTATGACGAAAGAAGTGAGCAGCAGCCCGAAGTCCGCTCCTTGCGGAACCCTGAACTCTCACATAAATCACGCTCGCTCCTCATACATACATTCAGTGGTACCACGTGGCTCCATCTTGTAACATGTATGAGGTGGCAGAGTTTTCTCTTCCCTCCCCCAGCAGCTGTTACATGTACAGCAACACCCTCGGTCCTCTGCAAGGAATAAACAAATTGCTGCGTTCTCGCGAACGATTGCTCCAAGTGGCTAGCGCTTACACTGTCAATGATCGTCTGCCGTCACTCGGACATACATCGTACTGAATCACTACCGAATACATTCCTGCAGCATAACCCGTAATTGCAAAATGTATCATTCATATCAAACATTATTTGTTATTACATAATCATCAGAATATTATTATGACGCTGGATATTTTATTAGTTCTGGAAAACGTTTTCGACGGAGAAGCCGTATGACAAGACATTCCAAATAGAAAGTAGACTCTAATCGGTCAATCAACAGGTTGGAGATTCCTATTGTTTGTCCAGCCTTCTCAATTTCAAATAACTTGGAAATTTATTTCCTTTCATAAAAGAATTATATCCGTAAAACCTATTCCTATAAATGAATATTTCCCCCCATTATTTTGTTCTCATTAATTCCAAATTTAATCTTCATATTATGATCTTTCGTAACTTTAAAAGCCCCACTGGCCATATAATTCTATGTTATATGTCCACTCAAGGAACACAACATATCACCTATAGTTCCGTTTTTATGAGTTTCGACTTGACAGTTAACCGGTGGTTATTTATACTTACTTCTTGATTAAACATCGATACGGTCATGAAATGGACAACTTGTAATAGTTAACCGGAAGTCAGTCGGTGGTGCCAAACTGCTACAAAAACGAACATCTGATTTACGAAATACAACACAAACGGAAATGTATATACTGGAATATGTCCATAATCAATTATTCTTTGTAGTAACATACATAATTCACGTAAGATGAACAACAATACATAACACAATTAGGATAAGGCTACAAGATAAAAATATGTCAATGCTCGAAGAAATAAAACGTGAGGAAATTAAATTAAATTTCTACTCACCATGTCGAGGAGAGATTCAGTTTCCCTTAAGGAAGGAAATAATCCTACAAAGGGAACCCACCACTCATTTCTGAGTCATGATCGGCATTGTGATCGTCTGTGAGACTTTCTTTCTCCCAAGTTTTAATCATCTCGGATTTCGTGTGTCTCACAACGTTGCTCCAGTCCTCCGCACTTATACGGCCTACGGCTTTGAAAATAAGTCTTTCAACTTCCGAAACTGTGAAGAGTCGGTTATTCTCAACAACATAATCCTTCAATTGGGCCCAAATCAGTTCTATGGTGTTAAAATAGCAATTGCAAACAGGGCCTGGCTACTTAGTGGGGTACCGCGTCCTAACGGCTTTCTTCTCTTGGAAGCTTCATCCTTAGACGTACGCGTCGACATGACAGAATATCAAATTCACACACGGGCCTGAAATTAACCTGCTATATACTGTAACTACTGAACGAAATATTGCTACTACATAAACTAGACCACTATTGTACTGTACCCGCTCAAAGCCTGAGTCCCAAGCAGCATTTATCTCATGGAGTGTTACGGTCCGAATCCATCGCAACTAATAAACAATAAAAATTATTTATTGAGATATAAGATCTCAAACTAATTGTAAGGGCGCCATCCAATCAGTACTACAGGGTTGAACGGGACACTCTAATCTTTAACTTTAAGGCTCATCATAAAACACACAAATTATATATATATTCAGATCAAAGGGAACTTATGAATGCTCCGTCCTAGGAATGGGGACGGATATTTAAACGTTCTACAAGAACAAGAACCTGGAACTGTTTCCTTGCAAATGCTAAAGGAGCATTTTATTTAAATAAACAAATTAAATTTTACACACAATCAAAATCTGTTGACCCTTGATTTGCCGGTAATTTGGCAAATTATTCCTGAAAAATGATTACATAATATTTATCACTTTTGACCACCCTTCCATTTGGGTGGTGGAACCGTTGAAATCTGAAGGCATCAGATTTACCTTCGTTAACACCATGACCATATTTGGTCATGGACCAATTACCTGTTGGCTAAGTAGGCGCGATCACATGGACCATGTTATCGCCTCCACTTTGATTGAGATGAGACCAACGTGGGAAACTACAAACTCTCCCCGGGTTCCTTACCAAGATATGCTAATCGTTAGTTGGAGGAATACGACAAAGGGACTCTAACCTAAAGGTCCAGATGTAGGGATTTGCCTTCTTTTTACACATATTAACTTAACTTATTATTTACAACCAATTGACATTATTACGTTAATTCGCCAGCTGACTTCCCTAGTATCATCCATCATCATCATCCGAAATAATAAGACAAATAAATAAAATAAAAAAGTATTTTATCAAATATTATTATTATTATTATTATTATTATTATTATTATTATTATTATTATTATTATTATTATTATTATTATTATTATTATTATCATTATGTGTTGTGGAGATCATGATTATCGTAACCCGTAATCATCCTCGGAATAATATTTCAACTTTTCGCGATTTTTTTATTTTCATCTGAAATAAATAAGAGTAGCTTCTTTGATTCTTCTTCTTCTCCTTCTTCAAATATTCCCATCATTATTATTATTATTATTAGTTAAAAATCTCAAATTTTTCATTTCAACTCCCAACATCATTATTATGTCCAAAATATAAAAAGTAAATTCTTCTTCTTCTCCTTCAAATATTTATTATTATTATTATTAATTTAAAAAATTTATTTCGCTTGTTACACGGTAGTCCACTCTTAATATGTTTAACGCAAAATCCCTTTTACAATTCCGATTTATTTTGGCACTAATCAATCCAGACATGATTTACTTGGAATATTATTATTAATAATATTCTTATGCTTTCGAGAATTTTTATTTTTATTCCCCATCTTTATAATTTAGTCACATACGTTCTCTCCCCAAACAGAAATCACCAAGATCCGAATTCACATCGGTCGGGACATAATAGTGTTCGAACCAGTACCCTTATTTTCGTACTGTCGTGAATTCATGGAGACCATATGCTCCTAAGACAATTCTCAAATCCCATAACACTTCGCAGTTGGGCAAATACCTCCAATCTCTGCAAGTGTTAAATTATTCCTTCCTTTTCCATTTTGAAGTCCATTTATCCATCGGAACCCTTCAAAACATTTTCATTAATTAACCCTCGGTGTGTGGACTCTATTCTGCCACTCAATATACCGGTATAGAAATACAACCTCTATGTAGGCCTTAAGATCCATCTATTTCTTCATCAACATCAGTACAATTCACTTTCATTTCGGGCCGGATTTCTGTCCCACAAAACTCCAAATCTCAACTTTTGGCTCAAATCACTCTGGGCTTCAAACATAGCGTGACCATATTATCAAAATGCCTATCTCGTTTCTACCAAATTTATTTATGATTATTATGTAGTCCAAAAAACGTTAAATCAACAATTAGTGTTAAAATCGGATTCACTGCCCAAATACAATATTCATGCCACATGTTATCTCCACATTTAAATTACTTTAATTTGCAATCATTCTATCCAACTAGGCCCGTGCCTTTATTCTCAAAGATTATTATTAAACACACCTTTACACATTACCCAATATTAATGTAATACTTCAACACTTGTACTGATTATTATCATTTCTGTCCACTGGCGAACTTCGCGATATTTTCAAACAAATCAATGGTCTTCATTCCGTCCCACAACAATTTATATCACTTGGCAACCCTACCTCTGTATTATCTTAACAACATGCCTTAATATCTATAAAACATCCTATAACGGAAAAACACTTTGAAAGCACTTCTAAATGAATATTAACATTATCTTTACGTGAAACGTGCTCCATATCATATCAAACAACTCAAGCACTTGAATGAACAAATCAACCCTACTGTACTCTATTTAATAATCAAAATTATGATGAGTGCTTGATCTAGTTATGTACATATTAATTTGTCCCTTTGTCTATCAATCTTTGAATGTATACGAGCCGGAAACGGCTCGTTTCACAATCCATTTACCATGATAAAATATTATGATTTCCTCCCCCTAACGATAGCAATCTACAAATATTTGAAAAGGTTACTCATCCTTTTTTTGTAGTCTGCTAAGCCGGACGAAGAGCACAGGCCCCGTCCAGTCTTAGCCCTGCATCCTACTGTTATCTTGCCAGCTTCAAGAAGTAATCCAATGCACTTTTCAGATTTACACATATTAATGTTCAAGATTTAAATTGTTAACATTTTAACAAATTTACACACACTAATATTGAACTGAAACTTTACACTTCTGGCCTTTATCTGACCCGCCTAATTCATACACATATTCTTCATTCCTTCCCCCGGCACTAATGAACTGGTGACACCTCGATATCACATTCAAACGGCCCGGCGCGCACTCGATTTTCCCGTCTCTTACATGTGTAGCTGACCAGGTATCAGTTTATAATCGACTATTACTACGTGAAATACATCGAACACTCGTGACCGTTCTTACGTAACGTACTTCCTAATCTGTTGGTAGAATCTCACACTCCGTAAGTTATGCTTTACTGATTCCTGTAACTATTTGAAACACTTCATACTAGTATACTGTTCAAGACTGTAATATGAGCTACATCACGTTATGAATCACTGTACTATGTAACAATATAATACTTCGAACCCTACTCCACGAATAAGTACACACATGCACCCCAGGTGTAATCACGGCTCGAACAAAATATCAGAAGTTGTCACGCACCCCAGGCGTGGTATCAGCCCGAGCACTTTGTCAGAAGTAGTTGTCAGTCCTTGTCCACGACCTCATATTTATACTTGTATCCCCTCTCTTCCGAGCTCACCGGAGGTCATCTTGGGACGCGCAGTCCCGATCTCTTCATACGACACTTTGCGGTTTGGCTCGTGGCTTTAATATATGATCCAATGATGTAATTATGTTCTCAAATGCTCTATACCAATTCTCAACTATTATCGTTCGCTGGTAATCGTTATATTTGCGAATTTACCTCCCGTATCCCGGCTCGGGATATCGCGCTCTATTGTGGCGTCCCTGGCCGGCAGCCAATCAACGAATAGCGTCCATGAATTCTCAAAATTACACCATGCAATCTCCCGCAATTATTAACTTTTTATAAGTTTTATAATATAGTAAGGCTCCTAAATTCCACCTTATTATAAATTAATACCTCACTTCCTTCTATCAACTTAATCCGCGGAGTTAGCCTCGCTAGTGCTTTTTACAATACGAAGTTGTCGCCTTGCTTTGGTCCAGTGAATTTTTCCATTGGTCCACCTAAACCACGGGACCGGGAAGGCTCATATTTTTTTCTTCTAGTGCCAACCCCGCGTTCAACTCCCGCTAGTACATGGAGATACCCTGGCATCATTTCTCAGAAATTTGCACCCGGCTCTTTGCGCTGTTGCCACTACCTATTCTGCCCGGGGCTATGAAAACTTTGGCAACAAATTATACTCTCTCTCTCCTCGTCGTCACAATTTCTGAGAATTCTACTTCTGACACTCATTGTGTTTCTTAATCTTATTGGAGACAACAGTCCGTGTAGGTTTCACAACATCCTCTCGACCTGGTCTGTACTTATACCAAGTACGATCTTCTCGCTTCTGAAATTGAAATATATATTCCTCCATAAATAATTACAATTGCATGACGCTTATCACACCCCCACCAGGGCGCAGTACCTTGTTACACACTATTCACTACAATATAACTGACTATACTATTAAAAATACTAAACAATAAATCTACAAACTCTACACTACGAAATATAAACGAACAAAGAACCTAGCACAAAGACATACAGCTGATAACACGTGGTTACAGTAAAAACAGATCGACAACACTGGAGTCCAACGCGCTCTATCGGAGCAATCGGCTGCCTATGATTGGCTGTTGATTAATTCACTTAGCCTCCGCCAAAAGGCAGCGCTCAAACGTCAAGTCGAAACTCATAAGAACTGAACTATAATTGAGCAACTCGTGTACGACCCAAAGTTTAGAATATTTTCATAACAATATTCCTTCGCGATAAATCACCCTCTAAAGATCTTGCTGCTTTTCTTCGCATCTTTTCAGTTCTCGTATTAAGTAACCCCTGGTGGGGGTCACTTGAACTTGAACCATACTGTAATAAGGGTCTTACCAGAGACGTCTCCGTTACATCCTTACTGCAACCATTAATTACTCTCATAATCACTTCAAGATATCTGTAACGTGTATTTAAAACAAGCTCGTTAATATCTACCCCAATAAATTACTGTTACATCTGAACTCTGGCTTTTAAATGCTGTAAGTTAATTAATTAATTATTATCACATAATACTTATCTGAATGAAAAATGAATTGAACATAAATGAAATTATATGCACATGAAACTGAATAAAATAACATTAAATTGGATTGGAACTAAATTAAAGTCGAATTACATGTTTCTAGGAACTTAGTGTCGTCTTCCTTAGCGGTTACTTCAACTAACAAATATATTCCTTGGACCTATTTGCTTTTAATTATTATTAAATACCAATCACATTTTTTCAGGTCCTCATATAAACTGTACAAACTATTTAATTCTAAACATATCTTATTGATATATTATAGCGTGTGTTATAAATAAACTGAAAACTATGCTCTTCTATTTACAACTTTATTCATATAACAGCCTTGACTTTTATCTACAAACAATTAATTTATAAAAATAAGCGTCTCTTAAAAATTACCGTTTACGTCTGCTGAATTTTGCGGCTACTTCTGTATTATAACAATCTGTCCTCGAACACTCCATAGACTGGTAACTTCTCACTTCACAATAAATGAATAATCGGTTGTACACACGTAAACATAGTTGGCCTTCACCTTAGTTTGTATCGTTTGTGGCAAAAATGCTAGCCAGTTAATGATCGATACCAGGATGTATATCTTACTCCTCCATTTGGGTATTGCAAAATTATTTGCTTTGACTTCCAAACCGGAAACTCTGTCAGAGGTTATATTTTGCAAGTTTGTGCATCCACCTCTCCCTTAACATGATACCTAGACAACAAGGTCCTTTCTCTCCTCCGAGCGAGTGAACCGTCGACCACATCCGTTTGGGGTACGTAAAGGTTAATAACTACGCGATGTACTACTGAACGAAACAGACTGACTCCTCCTAAATTGAATCTATTTTACCCATAGGACACATGGAAGAAACTGAATGAAAATGAAGAAAAGTTTGAAATCAACGTGAAAATTAAAACAATAGAATGACAATAATTATAAAAACTGCACTGATAAGATATTAAACTGAACCAAACTTCAATTAAACAAATACAATTATATCGAAAAGAAAACCGATGAAATTAACAATAAAATCGATTGGAAATAAATAAATGAAAGTCAAATTACAGGAGTCATGAGTATAAAAGTACAAATTCATAAAATAATAACATTACAAACTGTTGAAGCACACGTAAATGTTATACGGATTGTTTACAACACCAATACTTAAAAGTCTTCGTAGCATTGAGTTTCATTATAATCGCTGAATCACCCCTCAGTCGAGGAATAAAATATTTGAAATGGCCGGGAAACGAAGCCAGAATCTTCAATGAGAGACAGACACGCTACCTCCATACCACGGGGTGGCTATTGATAATATTATATTTACGAGGACAAGTACGTACTTCCGTCTCTGACATTTATTGAGCCTTGCCTGTGTATCAGAACAGAACTAACGCTGACTAGCTGCAGCAAAGAAAGCCTTTCATAAGAAAAGAAATTCGCTCGGTTCGAACAGGAATTAGAGAAATGCTTTTTGTCTGGATCTGTCATGGTATGGAAGTGGACGATAACTGCCTCAGAAAGAAAGAGGTGAAGGTGAGATGGATAGATGGAATCACTAATGAAAAACGTACCGAATCAAATTGGTGAGAAGAGATCGATTTCGCTAAATTTGACGAGAAGAAGAGATAGAATGATAGGACACTTCTTAAAACACCCAGGAATTGTTCAGTTGGTTTATGTGGGAAGTTTAGGCTGTAAAACGGCAGAGGTAGACCAAGGTATGAATATGACAGACGGATTAGTCTACATGTAGGATGCAGTAATTACATACAAATGAACATATTTCCACAGGATAGGGTGAAACGGAGGGCTGCATCAAACCAGCTCATGGACTGACGACCCAAACAACAACAACCACTGTTTTGTTTAGATCTACTGGAACGCCCTCTGTGTTGATGCTCAGAGCATTTGGCCACTAAGAGGAGCTCCCGGCACTCTTAACTCCACTACCCTATATTCTTCTCTGTAGCGGAGATATGTACGAGTACAATACTCCTGTCGTGTTACGAAAACGGCGATGCTCACAGATGACGCTGAATGCAAGTTACGACATAAATTAAATGTTAAATATTTGTTGTACTTAAAAACCACGACACCGAATGTTTAAGGGCGCTAAATTTAGGTGTGAAGATGTGTAGACCAAATTTATTGTACTTATTATCCCTGGATTCTACTTATAAATTACACCAGTACTTGTTTGTTCAAGTTAGACGTATAATAGTGGCATGTCGTGTTACGTGAGCGTTGACACATTTAAACAGATATGTACTTTCAAGTGCTTGCAGCAATCACAAAGCATAAACCGACCAAGTTCGACGTAAAGTAAGCAAAGGGACTCAAGAAATACTTGCCGGTGCGGGGAGGAAGAGGACTCAGCAGAGCAATGCGCAGGGAAGGGCGTAAAGTGAGGTAACACCAAAATTTAAATGTCGTGTCTAGAATAACCAGATAGCAGTGATCACATCCCAAATCAAGTGGTGATTTCAATTATAGGGCCTTTCCCCAGAGGAACTATCGCGGTAGGGACACGTGGAAAAAGGGGGGGGGGGAAGGAGAACACCCAAGAAAACTCCCACAAGCACAGGTTTCAAAAAATGAACACATATATTAAAACAACTCCAAGAAATAACAATTGTTTACACTATAAGAATGAGAACTTCGACCATTCGATACACCATTAAAATGGGAAATTGTACAAATTATCAACAGGTTTTCTCTCCTTTTTTTTGTTTAGTGTACGTATCTTAAAGGGGTAATCACCAAACCACAATAGAGCTTGGGGGGGGGGCAAGCACGAAACCAGAATAAAATTTTATACCAACGTTCACGCGAATGCCACAAAAGTAGCCAGGAATTATGGAAACAGGAACAAGAAAATTAACATTAGTTAAAAGGAATTTTTCCAGTGCTCACAAAGGCACGTGTTAAAAGAACAGGCTATCCCCCTAAAACTAAGGCACACCCCCTATTTTTTTAAGCAAGTAGACACCAGAATAATCGAAAGGCACACGCCAGATGAAGTAAAAAAAATTAGCAGAGCACCAAGCTACAAATTTATTAATATGTTACTAGAGGTACGAAAGGTAGACGAAAAGAAGGAAAAATCGGGAAAGAGATTCAAGCAGGGAAAGGGGATTGACCAGGGTACGATGTCCGCTCCAAACGAGAGAAAAGGTTCCAGTACAACTGTTCAAAACTTGAAGCCCAGCACGCTTCCTCCTTCATATTTCCATCATAAAGTCAAAGTCAATAATTTGGCACCGTGAAATTTTGCTGTGTCCTGAAGGGACGATAGTTCAATATCGAAGCGTTATTCAAGCCCATATGATGAATGAGAGGGCGAAATTAAAATGAATGGTAAATAATTACAGTAAAAGTCTGCTCACCCAACACGTAACGGAGAACCAAGTAAAGTCCAAATGCACTCGGACCAGCCGGTGCAGGGCTTGAGCTCCCACTGCCGATTACAACACCAAGTCACACCTGATCGCCGGACAGGAGAAAGCGGCGAGTATATATACACGGAGCGAAGCGAGCTCGAGAACACACTAGAACTAGGTGACGTCACGGAGATTGCGCGTGGCGGTGTAGCAGATGAAGCAGTGGTGAGACAGCATAGCAAGCAGAAGGTTCATAGAGCAGCGCAATATAGTGTGCACTAAATCAAGACGGAGAAGCAGCCATAAGGTAGGCGAAGTTGAGCTCGTAACATACTCCCACCACCAGGAGAAATCCGAAGGATTGGTGTCCAAAGTTGACGAGACGGCAAATGAGAGCAGAAGATGGTGAAAGCAGTACCGGTGGTCCAAAGCGACACGGACGAAGATGAAGAGTGGCGGAGATCCAACTGCGGCGAAAACGATGACAGGCAAAAAGGCAGAACCGACGAAAACATGAAGACAGTAGAAGCACCAGGTCCCACGAAGTCTGAAGGAAGCGCGGTCTCAGGGCCAGACAGGAAGACGAAGCATCATAGGAAAGAAGAAATAAAGAGAATAAGTCACCAAAGAAAATAAGAGGAGAATAGGGGGGAAAAGGACGGGGGGAAAGGAGAGAGCAAGAAAACAAACAGGATGATTTAAATGATCAAACCAAATTATCTTTTTTTTTTTTTTTTTTGCTATTTGTTTTACGTCGCACCGACACAGATATGTCTTATGGCGACGATGGGATGGGAAAGGCCTAGGAAGTGGAAGGAAGCGGCCGTGGCCTTAATTATGGTACAGCCCCGGCATTTGCCTGGTGTGAAAATGGGAAACCACGGAAAACCACCCTCAGGGCTGCCGACAGTGGGGCTCGAACCCACGATCTCCCGATTACTGGATACTGACCGCACTTAAGCGACTGCAGCTATCGAGCTCGGTACCAAATTATCTAGTGCTCTGCATAACAATATGACAGTAAAAAAAAAATTTCCAATATTTATCAATAATATACCCCCAAAGGGATAACAAGACAAAACTTAGTTAAAAGAGGGGGAGGATCAGGCATGAAATTGTCGGCAGTGGGAGAAGAGCTGGGTGAGCAGAGACAAGGGAAAAAAAAACAAAAAAAAATTATTAAGAAATATGAAGGAAGGAGAGTAATGGACAGCAAATTAATATCATAAAACCAAGAAAATACAAAAGGAATAAAAGAACCGATCAATACCCCTCTCCCGCCCCACAGAAAAAAAAGGGGAACGTAGGGATTAGGTATGGAAGGGCTTTAGTCGAGAAAAATGAGCCTTTCGGAGATCAGTAGGGGAGCCCACAGACTGAAGCTGAACAGTATTGGGCGAGGGAAAAGAAAGAATACGAAGGGACCCAGCCAACGAGGGGAGAGTTTAGCCGAAATATTCTGAGGTGCAGAGCTAAATGGATGATTTTTAAGAAGAACTAAATCAAACAATTTAAATTTAGAAGGTAAGGCACGAGAATTACACAGATTTTTATGAACTTTACTGGCCTGAAGGAACTTTTGATAAGCGGAATACAATTGGGAGTGATTAAGACGATCGGAGGGTGTATCCAAAAGCGAGGGGAGATCCCACGTAAGGGCAAGGGGGGTATTCAACTCACGGCCAAGAAAGAGTTTAGCCGGTGTACAACCAGTAGAAGAATTGATGGTGGAGTTGAGGGCGAGCACAAAAGAAGGGAGTTCGGTATCCCATGATTTCTGGTTATGGGAGTGAAAAATAGATAGAAATGTTTTAAGGTTACGGTGGTAGCGTTCGACGGTATTTGCCTGAGGATGATAGGGGGAAGTACAAACCTTTTTTATGCCAAGAGAAAAACAAAAATTATAGAACTGTCTAGAGGTGAAAATCGAAGCATTATCAGAAATGAGAACTTTAGGGAGGCCAGTGATAGGAAAAATGTAATTGAACAAAAGATTAATAACAATTTGTGAAGAGATATTTCTCAAAGGACGAACAATAAGAAATTTAGAAAACCCATCTAACAGAGTAAAGATGTATGAATTGGACTTAGAGGATTTAACAATAGGCCCAACAATGTCAATGTAATACTTTTCAGACGAGTAAGTGGCGGGAGAAGCGGCATAGGAGCCGTAAGGAAGGTGATTTAACTGTTTATGTTTCTGACAAGAAGGGCAAGATCGAACCCACGAAAAAATGTCTTTACGCATCTGCGGCCAAAAAAATTGGGAGGCAAGGCGAGCGTAGGTCTTAGCTCTCCCAAAGTGGCCGCCGATAGGCGAATCATGAAAATATTGAAATACCATAGACCGGAGAGTGGAAGGAAGAACCAGACGAGGAGTAACCTTAGGAGTAGGTTTAAAAAGAAGGAGTTGGTGGTGGACCCGAAAAGGGCCAGAATAATCAGGAGAAGTAATTTCTTGGGAAATTTGTTGACAGTAAGGGTATGCTGTTGATGGTGCAAGCAAGATTGAAAAGAGAGGGGAAAGTTAGTTAAGGAAGAGACGGAAATAACAGAGTTAATAGGAAGGGAATCAAGTTCGGAAGGTTGAAGCTGGTGGTCATCAAAGAGACGAGAAAGAGCATCGGCGACAGAGTTATTATAACCGGAAACGAATTTTAAAGAGAACTTGAAACGAGACAGGCGGAGTAACCAACGACCAGTACGACCAATTTTGGGGGCATTATGTAAGAGCCAAGAAAGGGCCTGGTTATCAGTGCTGACAATAAACTCGCGATGGTCGAGATATTCAGAAAAGTGTTCTATTGAGAGAATAAGAGCCAGGGCTTCCTTTTCGTAAGTAGAATACTTTTGTTCAGCAGGGGATAACAGGCGACTAAAGTAGGCCACGGGGAGCGTACGGTCATTAATAGTTTGTTGAAGGACAGCACCAATGGCAATGTCTGAGGCATCGGTAGATAATTCAAAGGTAAAATAAAAATCAGGAATTTGTAAGAGGGGAGCATGAGATAGTTTCGATTTAAGAAGATCAAAGGCCATTTGTTGCTGAGGGGACCAGTGAAATTTGACCCCTTTTCTTTTGAGTTTATTCAATGGATCAGCAATAGATGAAAAATTAGGGATGTATTTGGCATAGAAGCCAACCATTCCCAAAAAGGAACGTAAATGTTTCGAGTTCGTAGGAGGGGGTATCTTATTAATGGCAGAGACACGATCAGGATCAACAGCAATGCCATCAGAACTCAATATGTGGCCAAGAAATTTAATCGAAGTTTGGGCGATCAAAACTTTAGAAGGATTAACGGTGAGGCCGACATTGCGAAGACGCGTAAGGACTTCGCGTACATGAGACAAATGTGAGTCAAAATCCGGAGAAAAAACTAAGATATCATCAACAAAAGGAAAAAGATACTTATACTTAATGTCAGCAAAAAGGGAATCAACAAAGCGCTGCATTATTTGGGAGCCAAGATTAAGGCCAAAGGGAACTTTTTTAAATTGATAGAGCCCAGTAGGAGTAATGAATGCCGTATACCGAGAACTGAGGTCATCTAAGGGAAGTTGATTGTAAGCAGAATTGAGGTCGAAAATTGAAAAAAATTTGGAACCGGAAAAATGTTGGAATGCCGAATTTAATTTAGGCATCGGATAGGCGTCATAGACGATTTTCTCATTAAGCTTCCTATAATCCACAATAAATCTCGCAGAACCATCAGGCTTGGCGACCACAAAGGCAGGTGAAGCATAATCGGAAGATGATGGAATAATAGTATTATCTTTAAGCATTGTTTGAATCAATTGATTTAAAGTGTTCATCCGAGGAGGGCTAAGAAAATAGGGAGAAGAACGGACAGGGGTAGAATCCACTAGATCAATATGTGCAAAAAAATTCTTAACCGTGCCCAAATTAGGGGTAATAACGTCAGAGAACTCAGTGAGCAAAGCTTGAACCTGGTTAGAATGAATAGAGTTAATAGCAGGAAGTAGAGAATGTGAACGAGAGGGAAAATCAGAAATATTAATCAACGGAACAGACTTGTGTGAAAAGGAAAAAGAAACTTTGGACTGGGCAGAGTCAAGAAGAAGACCAGTATGTGAAAAGAAATCATAACCTAAGATAACCGGGAAGGACAAGTCCTCCACAATCTGAAAAGTGAAAGGCCAAGAAAGGTGCTGGAGTTTAATATGTAACAAGATACTACCCAAAATTTTTAAGGGTTGATTAGAGACTGAAAGACATCGAAGGGGAGATGGAAGATATTGCAGATGAGGATTATTGTGAAGTAAATCGCTATAAAATCGGGAACTAATGAGTGACACTGTCGCCCCAGAATCTAGGAGCGCAACAGAAGGAAGGTTATTAACTGTGAGCATAACATGACAACTCGGGGGTGAGAGAGAAATAGAATTATGAAGGGATTGGGAAGAGGGGGGTACGGAGGTAAGCTGGGAGGAATGAGGCAGATTTTCCCTATGTGAACGCCTACTGCCTAAGGACGCGGGTGGAAGGCGTTTCCCGAAGGCAAATTAGTACATTGACGGGCAATATGGCCCGGTAATTTACAACGATAACAGGTTATAGGAGGACGGACACTAAGGGTAGGTACGGCAGACAAAGAAGAACGTAAAGGAGGAGCAAGGATCGGTGGGGGAGAGACGGAAGCATAGTAGGAACGATCCCCTAGAGAATGTATCATATGTTGTTGAGCAAGATTGTAGAGTTGAAAAAGGGAAACGGGGGGGGGGTGAGAACATTAAAAAGCATGCGGAATGATGGAGCGGCATAAAACTGAATAATATATATCAGTTCGGAAGTATTATATGAAACATTCAAAACGTCACTGTAAGTGATGATAGAGTCAAAATAGTCGTGCGCAGGTTCATTGGGTAGCTGGTGGCGTCTGATGAACTCTGTACGTAGTTTGTAACGGACTTCTAGGGGCAAAAAATAATTGTGTATCGCATGTCTCAATTCATACCAATTTGAAAAATTCGACATATTATCCAACCAAAAGGTGGAGAAAAAACCCGTAGTTTTGGTGGATAAGAGACCAATTAATTGGGGAAAGGAGCCAACTTTTATATTTAAGAACTTACGAACTGAAAACAGCCAAATGGTAAGATTTCGTGGATCTGTTGCGGATAATTGGGGAACTTGTAATAAAGATTGCGTAATGATTTGTACATTAAGGGCATTATCAACAGAGGGGGTAGTAGGTACTTGGGGTTGAGAATAAGGAGGGGGCGACGGGGCCATGTGATGTAGTAAAACGGAAGGTTTAGTATCATCGGATTGCAAATGAGGTGTATGGGTTGAGGAAGACGGATATAGGGAAGGAGAAGATGGGGTAGACGAAAAAGAAATTAGATTCGGTACAGGAGGGTTAGGTAATGATAAATTTGGTGTTAGCGGAGAAGATAGTACGGAAGAGTCATCCCCTAAAGGGAAATTATCGGAAAAACAAGCCATGAATGAAAGCACACAAAGGAATGAAGCAGTCAAAATAGGAAGTACTCTGCTACCATTTGTTACGTGAGCGTTGACACATTTAAACAGATATGTACTTTCAAGTGCTTGCAGCAATCACTAAGCATAAACCGACCAAGTTCGACGTAAAGTAAGCAAAGGGACTCAAGAAATACTTGCCGGTGCGGGGGGGAAGAGGACTCAGCAGAGCAATGCGCAGGGAAGGGCGTAAAGTGAGGTAACACCAAAATTTAAATGTCGTGTCTAGAATAACCAGATAGCAGTGATCACATCCCAAATCAAGTGGTGATTTCAATTATAGGGCCTTTCCCCAGAGGAACTATCGCGGTAGGGACACGTGGAAAAAGGGGGGGGGAAGGAGAACATCCAAGAAAACTCCCACAAGCACAGGTTTCAAAAAATGAACACATATATTAAAACAACTCCAAGAAATAACAATTGTTTACACTATAAGAATGAGAACTTCGACCATTCGATACACCATTAAAATGGGAAATTGTACAAATTATCAACAGGTTTTCTCTCCTTTTTTTTGTTTAGTGTACGTATCTTAAAGGGGTAATCACCAAACCACAATAGAGCTTGGGGGGGGGGCCAAGCACGAAACCAGAATAAAACTTTATACCAACGTTCACGCGAATGCCACAAAAGTAGCCAGGAATTATGGAAACAGGAACAAGAAAATTAACATTAGTTAAAAGGAATTTTTCCAGTGCTCACAAAGGCACGTGTTAAAAGAACAGGCTATCCCCCTAAAACTAAGGCACACCCCCTATTTTTTTAAGCAAGTAGACACCAGAATAATCGAAAGGCACACGCCAGATGAAGTAAAAAAAAATTTAGCAGAGCACCAAGCTACAAATTTATTAATATGTTACTAGAGGTACGAAAGGTAGACGAAAAGAAGGAAAAATCGGGAAAGAGATTCAAGCAGGGAAAGGGGATTGACCAGGGTACGATGTCCGCTCCAAACGAGAGAAAAGGTTCCAGTACAACTGTTCAAAACTTGAAGCCCAGCACGCTTCCTCCTTCATATTTCCATCATAAAGTCAAAGTCAATAATTTGACACCGTGAAATTTCGCTGTGTCCTGAAGGGACGATAGTTCAATATCGAAGCGTTATTCAAGCCCATATGATGAATGAGAGGGCGAAATTAAAATGAATGGTAAATAATTACAGTAAAAGTCTGCTCACCCAACACGTAACGGAGAACCAAGTAAAGTCCAAATGCACTCGGACCAGCCGGTGCAGGGCTTGAGCTCCCACTGCCGATTACAACACCAAGTCACACCTGATCGCCGGACAGGAGAAAGCGGCGAGTATATATACACGGAGCGAAGCGAGCTCGAGAACACACTAGAACTAGGTGACGTCACGGAGATTGCGCGTGGCGGTGTAGCAGATGAAGCAGTGGTGAGACAGCATAGCAAGCAGAAGGTTCATAGAGCAGCGCAATATAGTGTGCACTAAATCAAGACGGAGAAGCAGCCATAAGGTAGGCGAAGTTGAGCTCGTAACAGTCGCAACAACAGCTGCAGAAAACGACTAAAAAGGAAAATCATAATAAGGGAAGCAAGAAAAATGAAAGGAAGACATACGGAGCAATCGGACATAATTTATTTGCCTTCAAACATACATTTACGTAGTGAATACACATACGTAATTTATGAATCTTGGCAAATGATCTGTTTCAAACTTTTTGTTCATGTTTATAACAATTGTTTTTGTCATTTCAATAAAGTAGTCTACACATCACCGTAAATGATTACATTTGACTGCCCTATTCACTGACTGATTTTAGTATTTCAATTCAAACAGTAATTTTTGTTGTAGTGAAATACGCTTCATTTTAGGGGAACTGGCCCTGATATGGTGTAGTAAATACGGACATCCTACGCAGCTTTAGCTATACTAAATGCAACATATAACTGACCTTGGTATGGTGTAATATATTTCGACTTCTCACGTAGCTTTAGCTATAATAAATGCCACATACTACTGACCCTGGTATGGTGAAGTAAATTTGGACTTCCCACACAGCTTTACCTATAGTAAATGCCACGTATAACTAACCCTGGTATGGCGTAGTTAATTTGGACATCCCACACAGCTTTAGATACATTAAATGCCACATATAACTGACATTGGCATGGCGTACTAAATTTGGACTTCTCACGTACCTTTAGCTATACTAAATGCCACATAACTGACTCCGGTATGGTGTAGTAAGTTTGGATTTCTCACGTAGCTTTAGCTATAATAAATCCTACATACAACTGACCCCGGTATGGTTGTGATGTTTGGAACATCACAGCATGTGATAAATTATTGAACTGTATAATTAATTGATCATATGTATATATTTAATCACTGGTAGATCATTTTTTAATTAATATGTACATATATATAGGGTTTTAATCATCCATTTCACATCATTTCATTTCTTAGTATCGCAGCTATAATGTGTTCTGAACGAACCACATATTGGGTAAAGTATTTCAACATTATTCATATAAATAGCTTGCAGTAAATTTTCCAATAGCCGTTGTGAGGGGGCCAGAGTCAGCAGGCTAATTTCAGGCCATATCTAGGAAAAGTACGTCATCAAGGTTACGAGAGACTTTACGCTTTCCACCTTCTGAAGAGACAGTTGAAACATTATGAACGCCGACTTTTCGAAGTTCACTACCTGACGCTTTGATTTCGCGGGAAAGTTTAGCCTATGTGAATGGACGTAATGAAGCAACGTGATGGATTCACATCAATACACAGGAGAAGGGACGAGACCTCGAATCTTACTGGACCATGTGATATGGCTGATGGAGGAAGACTTTTGAACTTATATACTTCGAAGACAAGAGCTGGAGAGGACATTCTTTTTCTTACTCTGAGACACAGAGACACTCTTGGAAGACACTCTTACTACGATTCTACGTCTGCACATCGGAGAAGATTTTAACTTAGTTCACTTCGCATTTGAGTATATACTACTCAAAAGTTACTCTCATTGGGACCTGTTATCTCAATAACGAGAGGTAGTCAACGGGAGACGGGTTTTGAGTAGAATAGGGGAGGAGAGCTTTTATTATGAATTTAGCTACGCTACTGTTCCGTAATACGGAAGAATACAAGTGTATTCTCTCCATGAACATAAACCATGGTGGTTTTGCATTTAAAATTAGGGCTCATTATGACTATGTAAGGAGTACAGTAGGAAGTGTTAAAGGTAGGAGAAGCATAAGTAGGACTGGAATCCAACAACAGATGAGGCAGCCGGTACGAGAGATCCATCGATCATCGGCTTAAAGACAAAGAGTCTACAAATGGTGAGCTTATGGCATAAGTTAATGCAAGTCTTCGCGCAACAGATCATTTTCTTAGAGTTCATTTTATTCAGTTTTTATTTTGCTTCCGTAAGTTCAGACTTAGTTAATACGCCGTTACATCACGTTTTTCATCCTAATAAATAGCTGTCTTAATTTGCATTTTATGAAATGATTATTAATGATCCTTCAATTGAAGTTAGTGTACTTAATGGTTAGTGTTCCGTCACCCTACCCCTGGGAGTTTTTTGATTCCCATGACGTATTGATATTATTATTATTATTATTATTATTATTATTATTATTATTATTATTATTATTATTATTATTATTATTATTATTAATTATCAACTATCGTTGTAAAGCCATAAGCTTGAAGGCTGGCACCCATGGGATATTGCTTATTGGGAAACAATGAGATATCATTTATTTATATTACTATTAAAGTGACCCGCCACGTTAAAATACTGTCACACATCTGTGGGCTGAGTGGGTACGTCACATGGTGTAGTAAATTTGGAATTCTCACGTAGTTTTAGCTATACTATATGCCACAAATAACTGTCCCTGGTATGGTGTAGTAAATTTGGAATTCTCACGTAGCTTTAGCTATACTATATGCCACAAATAACTGTCCCTGGTATGGTGTAGTAAATTTGGAATTCTCACGTAGCTTTAGCTATACTAAATGCCACAAATAACTGTCCCTGATATGGTGTAGTAAATTTGGAATTCTCACGTAGCTTTAGCTATACTAAATGCCACAAATAACTGTCCCTGATATGGTGTAGTAAATTTGGAATTCTCAAGAAGCTTTAGCTATAGTAAATGCCACACATAACTGACCCTGGTATGGTGTAGTAAATTTGGACTTCTCACGTAGCTTTAGCTATACTAAATGCCACATATAACTGACTCCGGTATGGTGTAGTTAATTTGGACTTTTCACGTAGCTTTAGCTATACTAAATGCCACAAATAACTGTCCCTGATATGGTGTAGTATATTTGGAATTCTCACGTAGCTTTAGCTATACTATATGCCACATATAACTGACCCTAGTATGGTGTAGTTAATTTGGACTTCTCACGTAGCTTTAGCTATACTAAATGCCACATATAACTGACCCTGGTATGGTGTAGTAAATTTGGAATTCTCACGTAGCTTTAGCTATACTATATGCCACATGTAACTGTCCCTGGTATGGTGTAGTAAATTTGGAATTCTCACGTAGATTTAGCTATACTAAATGCCACATAAAACTGACCCTAGTATGGTGTAGTTAATTTGGACATCCACGCAGCTATACTAAATGCCACATATAACTGACCCTGGTATGGTGTAGTTAATTTGGACTTCCCACGCAGATTGAGCTATACTATATGTCAAAATAAATGTCCCTGGTATGGTGTAGTAAATTTGGAATTCTCACGTAGCTTTAGCTATACTAAATGCCACATATAACTGTCCCTTACATGGTGTAGTTAATTTAGACTCCTCACGTAGCTTTAGCTATACTAAATGCCACATATAACTGTCCCTGATATGGTGTAGTTAATTGGGACATCCACGCAGCTATACTAAATGCCACATATAACTGACCCTGGTATGGTGTAGTAAATTTGGACTTCTCACGTAGCTTTAGCTATACTAAATGCCACATACAACTGACCCTAGTATGGTGTAGTTAATTTGGACTTCTCATGTAGCTTTAGCTGTACTAAATGCCACATATAACTGTCCCTGATATGGTGTAGTTAATTTGGACTTCTCACATAGCTTTAGCTATACTAAATGCCACATATAACTGTCCCTGATATGGTGTAGTTAATTTGGATATCCACGCAGCTATACTAAATGCCACATACAACTGACCCTAGTATGGTGTAGTTAATTTGGAATTCTCACGTAGCTTTAGCTGTACTAAATGCCACATATAACTTTCCACGATATGGTGTAGTAAATTTGGAATTCTCACGTAGCTTTAGCCATACTAAATGCCACATACAACTGACCCTGGTATGGTGTAGTAAATTTGGTCTTCTCACGTAGCTTTAGCTATACTAAATGCCACATACAACTGACCCTGGTATGGTGTAGTTAATTTGGATTTCCCACGTAGCTTTAGCTATACTAAATGCCACATACAACTGACTCCGGTATGGTGTAGTAAATGTGGCCTTCTCACGTAGATTTGTGTTGTTGTTTGAGTCATCAGTCCATAGACTGCTTTGATGCACTTGTCCATGACACCCTACCCTGTGCTAACCTTTTCATTTCTACATAACTATTGCATCCTACCTCTGCTCTAATCTGCTTGTCATATTCATACATTAGTCTACCCCTACCGTTCTTACCACCTACACCTCCTTCTAAAGATTAGATTATATTAGAAGAGATATACCTATATAAATACCATTCATAACTGACCCTGGTATGGTCTAGTTAATTTGGACATCCCACACAGCTCTAACTATACTAAATGCCACATATAACTGTCCCTGATATGGTGTACTTAACTTGGACATCCCACGCAGCTAAACTAAATGCCACATATAACTGTCCGTGGTATGGTGTAGTTAATTTGGACATCCCACACAGCTTTAGCTGTACTAAATGCCACATATAACTGTCCCAGAGAATTTGTAGTTAATTTAGACATCCACGCAGCTATACTAAATATCACATGTAACTGACCCGTGTATGGGGTAGTTAATTTGGACATCCCACGCACCTTTAACTATACTGAATGTTATATATAAGTGACCCTGGTATTTTCTAGATAATTTGGACTTCCCACGCAGCTTTATCTATACTAAATGCCACATATAACTGTCACTGAGAAGGTGTAGTTAATTTAGACATCCACGCAGCTATACTAAATATCACATGTAACTGTCCATGGTATGGTGTACTTAATTTGGACTTCTCACGTAGATTTAGCTATAGTAAATGACACATATAACTGACCCTGGTATGGCGTAGTTAATTTGGAATTCTCACGTAGTTTAGCTATACTAAATGCCACATATAACTGACCCTGGTATGGTGTAGTTAATTTGGACTTCTCACGTAGCTATAGCTTTACTAAATGCCACATATAACTGTCCCTGATATGGTGTAGTTAATTTGGACATCCACGCAGCTATACTATATGCCACATATGACTGACCCTGGTATGGTGTAGTTAATTTGGACTTCTCACGTAGCTTTAGCTATACTAAATGCCACATATAACTGTCCCTGATATGGTGTAGTTAATTTGGACATCCACGCAGCTATACTAAATGCCACATATAACTGACCCGTGTATGGGGTAGTTAATTTGGACTTCTCACGTAGCTTTAGCTATACTAAATGCCACATATAACTGACCCTAGTATGGTGTAGTTAATTTGGACATCCACGCAGCTATACTAAATGCCACATATAACTGACCCTGGTATGGTGTAGATAATTTGGACTTCCCACGCAGCTTTAGCTATAGTATATGCCACAAATAACTGTCCCTGGTATGTTGTAGTAAATTTGGACTTCTCACGTAGCTTTAGCTATACTAAATGCCACATATAACTGTCCCTGATATGGTGTAGTTAATTTGGACATCCACACAGCTACACTAAATGCCCCATATAACTGACCCTGGTATGGTGTAATTAATTTGGACTTCTCACGTAGCTTTAGCTATACTAAATGCCACATATAACTGTCCCTGATATGGTGTAGTTAATTTGGACATCCACGCAGCTGTACTAAATGCCACATATAACTGACCCTGGTATGGTGTAGTTAATTTGGACTTCTCACGTAGCTTTAGCTATACTAAATGCCACATATAACTGTCCCTGATATGGTGTAGTTAATTTGGACATCCACGCAGCTATATAAATGCCACATATAACCGACCCTGGTATGATGTAGTTAATTTGGACTTCCCACGCAGCTTTAGCTATACTATATGCCACAAATAACTGTCCCTGGTATGGTGTAGTAAATTTGGACATCCCACACAGATTTAGCTGTAATAAATGCCACATATAACTGTCCCTGCTATGGGGTAGTTAATTCGGACATCCCACACACCTTTAACTATACTGAATGTTGGTAGTATAAATGGACAGTTCTGCAGCCGCCTCCCCCTCCGGCTCCCAGGGACCTCCTCCACCTCCTCCCGGGAGCCTTCCCTGGGGCCTGCTCCTCCTCCCGCGGGAAATTTGAATTGGTAAGCAAAGCCACGTGCTTTTTGATAGACAGCAACGCATCGCTGATCTCAGTACTGCCATCTTGACGGGTCTAAACCTTAGTGGTACCAACTTAACCTAACTGGCGCGAGATTTGAATCGGTAAACAAATCCACTTGCTTTTTGACAGCCACGTGCTTTTTGACAGACAACAACGTATCGGAAACCTCAGCGCTACAATCTTGACAGGCCTAAATCTTAGTGCTGCCAACGAACCTTTACTAGCGCGAGATTTAAATAGGTAAACAAATCCACGTGTTTTTTGACAGACAACAATGCATCGCTAACCTCAGTGCTAACACGTTGACGGGCCTAAACCTTAGTGCTACCAACATAACCTAACTAGCGCGAGATTTGAATCGGTTAACAAATCCACGTGCTTTTTGACAGCTGTCATCCGCCATCTTTAATCAAGAGAACACATGCTGCCCTCTTTATGGCATTTTGTAGCGGGTAATTTCGTCAGCTATCATCCGCCATCTTTAATCTACAGAGCACGGCGCTGCCCTCTTGCGGGCAATTTCGTTAGCTGTCACCCGCCATCTTTAATCAACACAGCGCCGTGCTGCTATCATGCGGGCAATTTCGTCAGCTGTCATCAACCATCTTTAATCAAGAGAGCAGAGTGCTGCACTCTTCAGCAACTTACCTTTGAAATGTGGTGGTGGCAAATTCCACGTGCTCTTGTTTGGAAACACACCCACATGCTTTTTTGACAGCTGTCATCCGCCATCTTTAATCAATGGAGCACCGTGCTGCACTCTTCAGCTACTTACTTTTGAAATGTGGTGGCGGCAATTTGAAAAATTCCACGTGTTCCTGTTTGGAAACAAATCTACGTGCTTTTTGACAGCTGTCATCCGCCATCTTTAATCAAGATTGCACAGTGCTGCACTCTTTATTTGAAATGTGTTGGTGGCAAATTCCACATTCTGTTGTTTGAAAAGGAACTCACATGCTTTTTGTCATCTACTATTTTTTTCAAGAGAGTGCCGTGCTGCACTCTTTTGCTGAAATGTGGTGGCGGGCAATTCCACGTGACAGCTGTCATCCGCCATCTTGCATCGCTAACGTTAGTACTGCCCTCTTCACAACACTGCTGGTAATTTAAAATCCACGTGACAATTGTCATCCTCCTTCTTGCATCGCAAACCTGAATGCAGCCCTCTTTAGTTGCAATGTAGTGGCGGATAATTTGAAAAAATTTATTTGACAAGCTGTTATCCGCTATCTTACATCGCTTACCTCGGTGCTGCACTCTTTAGTTGAAATGTGGTAGCGGACAATTCTATTCGACAGCAGCCATCTTTATTCAACAGGGTACCGTGCTGCTATCTTTACGGTTACTACATCGCTAATTAGCAGTTAGGTGCCTACGACACAAGATGGCGGTGGCTGTTATAGCCTCTTCCTCTGTTAAGGCATAGCCTTATCGAACAAGTTTAAACATGCATTCGGAGAGCTAGAGGAAGCGCGTGCTGCAGTGATGACGTCATCGTGCAGGAATGCAATAAGTACAACATTTTGAATGCGATCAAATATTCATTTACAATGTACTACAACAGTTTTGCTGCTGACAAGGTTGGTATGCTTCTTAACAGCGTTTTGCAGTATGCCTCCTGCAACTTTCAAATTAAACAAAAACATTTAGAAATATATTTTACTAAGTATGTTATGCTTTACAGAGAAGATCATACACTTCTTACCTTTTTGTTATTCCTTTTCGGAATCATCATCATCATGTACTAGAGAAAGTTCATTCACACACTGTGTACAGTGTTCAATCCTCGGATTTTGTCCATCCCAATCATCCTCACCATTTTCTTCTTGATGCTTGTAATGTCATTGACAAGTTCTGCATAAAGCTACTTCGATCGACTATTTTCTGTGCATAGGAAGGATGTCCCAAACATTATGCACGTAAGAGGCAGCGTACGTAGATAAAAATCCTGGTGGTAAGTATTGAATAAGATGTTTCGGCATCGACGATCTATGTTTATAGAACCTCTTAATAGCCTCACTTACTCGTGTATGATAAATATGATGTTGTGTATGAGCATGCAAACAGCATGAACATTTACTGATTTGTTCCATAGCGTACGCTGTCGAAGCACACACTAATGTAAATGATAAAGAGCTATTCTTATTTATAGTCTCGTAACAATATTCGTTAGCGGATGGTAAGTAAAATCACTCATATGAATAATAAGACAATAGGCTGCTGTGTTAGCAGGAATGTTTTCAGATGTTTCAAATACAAACGAATATCAACTGGTGATTCTTTTATGGATTCTTCATGATAAGAGCAGTCTATAACTATAATCGGTGCTTTATTTTTAAGTTCCTGAGGTGTAAATATCGGACGATCTTCTTTCTGATAATACGATGATGGAAATTTACAAAACATGCCACAGAGCATCCCAAACTTATTTTTCTCAAAGTTATTGTCTGTGTTTTCGTAGGGATACGTAATTCCGTTGAGATATAGTCTAACGTGTTTTAATTTACAGTGATCAAACAGTGAACTATCTTTTTCGTGATTGAATTTACGATTAGTTTGAAATCCAAAAATAATATACAAGGTCTTCTCAGTAAAACGTGATGTTTTAACATCCCAGCTATGCTTGTTTGTAGGTGGTAACACAGGATATTCATGCAGTTCCCAACTTCGGAAACGTATAGGTAACGGTGTATTATTTTCCACAATCTTGAGCAATCGAAGTTTTTCACGATCAAATAAGGTTACATGTGGAATCCCCCATAGTATACGATGAAGTGTAATTTTCGATTCCACTGGTGTTTCTACTGCTTTAAGAGAATTGTAATCACTTCGATCACGGATTAGAATAAGCTCTTGTTTTGCGTTGAAATTTAATATGTGTAAAGTCTTTAGCGAATCCAAAAATATGTTTCAGTGATAACATGCCCGTAAATGTTCCATCCTCATTAATCATCCAGTTGTTAGTAGCTTTTGGGCACCATCCAGCCATCAGCAAAAGATTACTTTCTTCATCACAGAAAGAAGGGTAGAGTTTCATTGCACTTGTAATAGCAACATTCTTCGTTCGATCTTTTTCAACATTATTTACTTCATATCGCGCTTCAGAAAAGTGAAAAGCTAGAGCATGTGTGTTTAGTTGTGATGTGCTTGGTCCACTTATATCCGACCTTTCTAGTCGTCCTTCAATATAGAGGTAGCTTTCGTGTGGTAAGGTGTATACATCTTGCTGATTAATAATAAAATGAATTTCATAATTGTTATTTAATCCAAACGTAAAAGGTTGATAGGAATGAAGCACACTTCGTACTACACCTTTACGACTTTCTACTGTATTCGTAATGTCTAGCATTTCTTCCATTCTGTTGTAGTAGTGTATATCCTAAATCTTGGAGTATCTGCTTATGTATATCTGTTAACTCGATGAGTCTCTGCATACATGTAGTATGTCTTCGGAATGTACACCGTATTTTATAGATGGTTTTCATACTGGTTTAAGATGTAGTTTGTAAGCTACGTACGCGTGCTGATCTAAATGAATAAGCTGATTATGTTTATTTACAAGTCTAAGAGAAATGTTGCTAATGTGTTTTACAGACACAGGATGATAAAGAACTACTGCTGGTTTCTCACAAATAGTATATCCACGTTCCTCTGTAACAATAAAGTCGTGCAGGATATGCGAAGGTTGTAGATTACTATTCAAGTCTGTAATAATATTACAAGTAATGTTCACATGATAATCATCGAAGAGTTTTATAGGTTGATCAGACTCGTAACGTACGTTCGGTAGGAGCTCCCTCGATGAAAATCCAAGCAGTGGTCCAATCGAATCAGGTTGTGATTTGAAGTCAATCTTAAATGATGATTCAATAGTACATTTTGTGTAATGTTGCTCATAGTGATTGAGAACTTGTAATTATGATTACTAAAATTATCTTCTCCAAACTGATCAATTAACGTACTTTCAATATAGTCATGAATATCGTCTACTGAATAACTACCTGAGGGTAGTGTTGGCACATACTCATCGTAATAGAACTTGTTTACACCATCACGCACATTATATATTGTATTGTAGCTTTCAAACGATACTAGTCCAAGACTCTGCAGCTGATTGCCAAGTTCGATTGGCGGATTAAAATAGACGGTTGTTTCAGGTCCTTCTCCACGTACAGCAAAGTTCTTTCACTGTTAGTCATCACGTAGACACTAATGCTCTTTCTCTACTGTCTGGGTTTGATATAAGAACATAAGACATAATCGTCCGCATATGCGTGTATTAATGTTTTGCAGACGGTTTTTATTGTAAACAATGTATAGACTGCTTCCAAAATTACGTATGAGCTCAAAAGGAGGAGGTAAGTCTCCATAGCTATCAAAATACCATACTTTAGATTTACGTTTTACATAAGCAACGTAATGAGTTCCAGGTCCACGACTGTTGTCCAAGTTAATTACTGCACTTTCACGTTCACGTGGGCGCGCTGGTAGTTGATCGCGCATATACACTCCTCGAAATTAATGAATTCCTATTTGTTTAGCAAACGTAAAACTTCATCATGCGTTAGAGCTCGATGTGGCAGTGCATTCAGTAGACGTTTTTCTGGAGAAATGTAGATACCAAGCCCTTTCTTGTATGGCGCTAGCTTCATGCTCACACCTTTGCCTCGTAATAAATTGCCTCCATCGTCTTGTTATGACGTTCACTCTCTTTCAACTGTTGTTTCGCTTCTTCTACAGCTTTGACAGTTCTCGCTACAGCACTAGCACCACCTAGCAATGTTCCTAAAGCTGCTAGGCCAGCAAACAGCGCAGGAAGAAATCCCCCTCGTTTTGGTACAGGATTAATTCGTGCAAGTTTACTAAATATTGCTCTGCACTTAGGAGAAATTCCCGCTCTTGCTGCGCGTAATGCCTTAGTAATAGCTACACGAGGATTGTATTCCGCTCGAATAGCTTTTTGCGCAGCCTTTATAACATCTTTCTATCCAACAGTTTTTGCTTTCTTCTTCTTCATGTCGTTTGGATACCGTTGTTTCATCATGCTGCACACGACTTTACTAGTCAAGAGCAAATCATAAACTAACCGTTACCTCTTGCTTCGTTTAATATATATATTTCTATTACGTACTTTATGATTCAGTTATCACGAAGATTATAAAGCAGCAAGACACGCTACCTGTTACCGACATTGTACCACATCTCTTACCCAGTTCTAGTACAACTACAAGAAAACGTCATGGAACGTTGTTTCCTTTCACTGTTCGATGTATTATATCTGGCCCGTCGTGATGCGGGAAAACAAATCTTTTACTCACACTTATTAGTTCTGTAAATGGTGTACGCTTCGGGAATATTTCCTTTTTTGCAAAGTCACTCTATCAACCGCTATATACTATTCCACAAACTGTAATGCACGATCTAGTTAAAGATGGAATAAGATATTTTAAATTTTAATTCGCATGAGCAAGTACCATCACCAGAGGATGTGTTTCCTAATTCTCTCATGATCTTTGATGATGTCGCAACAGAAGAGCAAAACTTTAGTCGTGCATTCTTTAGTATGGGACGGCATAAATATGTTGATTACATCTATTTGTGTCAAATCTATTCTCGTGTGCCTAAGCAGTTGATACGCGACAACGCAAATGTTATTGTGCTTTTTCGGCAAGATGAGCGCAACATGCGACATGTGTATGACGGTCCTGTCAACATTGATATGACATTCGATGACTTTAAACGTATGTGTGCTAAATGTTGGTCATTACACCGTTACAGCTTTTCAGTTATTGATAAAGAAAGTGATGTACAGCATGGACGATATCGCATGGGTTTCGATCATTTTATATGCATTAAAGCAGAATTTCAGTAACTACTTGATTAAAAACCATCATCATGTTAACATCTAGCAAGGAGATTACAAAACATACCATCCAAGCTCGAAACAATATTCGACGGAAACGTAATGAGCTTAAACTTATTCAAGCAGACAGGGATTTAGTTTTAAAAACACAACTAAATACACCACTCAAAGACATTTGTAATTCTACTTCATTACCGCAGTCAACTTCAAGTTTTGCTTCTATGCAAACATCATATCATAAATAGAAGAATGAGGAAGAAGAAAAGCATGAACAAGATAAGGAAGAGAAGAAGCAGGATGTAGATCAAGAAGAGGAGGAGGAAGATAATGAAGAAGAAGAATTTAATAATACATCAACATGTAAGCGTGTTGAGTTTTTAACTACAGATGTTATTGCTGAAACACCTACTACATCGACGCAAAATCTACCATCTTTGTCTGAGGTTATGATTACACCAGAGTATCGCAACCAGTTTAGAAATTTTATTCAAGATACCTATGGATCTCTCTTTTCACATTATATAGAAAAACTTTTTACAGGACAAACTGACACTACCTACGGTATTCGCTACGAAGATGACTGTTTCTGGATAGGAAATTCAAATGTTAAGATGAATAACAACAAACTCATTATAAAAGGTGTTACCTCTAAACCTACGAAAGGACTCTTAGAACTTCTTTTCTCACGAATACCTGACAAGGATATACAGTCCCTGGCGAAATTAATATGACCACCTCATATTTTCTCTCTTTATGGATTCATTTAACCATTTTCGACACTGGAAAGTGTTTGTAGGAAGACTGTAAGGGCACTTATATATATCAAGGAAACATTTAAGTGGGAGAGTTGTGAAAAATGTTTATGTTGGTCACACTGTTTACATGTTGGCGCCAATTTATACTTATGGAGGGAAATGCGTGTCGCTCTTGTATTCATTTTCTCTGCACACAAGCTGTTTTTAAAGGTAAAATTCTAAGTCAAACCTAATCAATTATTTTCATTTCTGCTTGCATGTACACATATTTCACGCCCGTTCACGATACGTTTATGCTCCTTTTGGAGAAAATTAACAAAATTTTCCAATTCTAACCTCAAATCAATATGTTTTCAGAAATGGGCTTAGAAAAGGACTTGTCAACTACCAAAAGGGGAATGATTCAAGGTCTTTTGACTGAAACTAATCTTTCACAGCGAGAAATAGCAAAAAAGTTAGAGTTTCAGAAACTTCAGTGGCTAATATCAGTCGTAGATTAGGTGAAAAGAACACTCTGGCATCGAATGGTAAGGGCAAATTTGGCAGAAAAAAAGGTGCTGTCACCTCACGGTGAAGGAATCTTGAGAAAAATAATAATAGAAGATAGAGCAGCAACGAACAGCAACAAAAGAGGGAAATTAAACGATGAAAGGATTCCAGTGCCTACCAGAACAGTTCGGCGGAGACTGACAGACCTCGGCTACAAAAGCTGCAGACCTGCTCGCAAGCCAAGACTTAATCGAAGGATGATGAAGCAACGGTTGGAACGGGATAAGGCGCACAAACACTTCACTGCAGAAGACTGGAGATCAGTATGTTTTCCAACTCTTCTTTTTGATTTGAAATTTATCCATAGTTTTAAAAAATTTACAAAGTGCTTTTGTGCTTCGCATATGCTTCAGTGACGAAAGCACCTTCCAGATTTTAACGAACAAGGCTCAGTTTATTAAGAGAAGGCCATTGGAAAAATGTAATGAAAATTGTGTGATAAAGACTATCAAACATCCAACTTCGGTGATGATATGGTCAGTGATTAGTGGCATTGGTTTGGGTAGGCTGTACATCGTTGAAGGTACGATGAAACAACAACAGTACATCAAAGTTCTGCAAACTCGACTTCTTCCACAACTCTGCGATTGGATCAAAGGAGACGAAAAGAAAATATTTATGCAAGATGGTGCACCTTGCCATGTGGCAAAGACTGTCAAAAAATTCTTGAAGGAAAAGGAAGTTCCTCTGTTGGACTGGCCAGGTAATTATCCCGACCTCAACCCAATCGAGAAAGTATGTGAACTGTTGAAGAGGGAAGTGGCAAAAGACAATGTCACTACGAAGATACATTTACTTGAACGGTTCATATTCCACTGGAACCACAACCAGCAATTGAAGGATATGAGCGTACGATGAATAGAAAGCCTTCTAGCAGAGTGCAGCAAAAGGAGGACTGACCAAATACTAGTAATGAGGCTTCAAATCTGAGTTTTGTGATTAGTTGTGTGTGTATATGTATAAGTCTAGTCACATTTCATACAATTAAGATAAATAAAACATGAATGAAATACATAAAGGCAATTTAAAGTTTATTTTCCTTGGTTTCCTTAGGTGGTCGTATTAATTTGGCCAGGGACTGTAATATTACAAGATGATCTTAAAAAATATAAAGCAATACTTTTTGCTACTGACCCAACACGGCGTAACTACAAGAGAACAGAAGCTGTAAATGCAAATAAGAATTACAAGTATCGTGAGTTTATTTCTAAGCTTTTTCCGACTGCACGTAGTCTTGATGTTATCTACAAGCCTTTGTTGCCGTATGTGGATGTAAGATACTGGAATGACCCAAACTTACTCGTTGAACGATTACAACTTTTAAGAGCATCGCAAGAGGCTGGTCACACTGGTCACGGATCAGAAATTCTAGAAATAGAAAGAGAATTACGTTATGCCGGTATTATTTTGTAATGGCTCGTCAAGAGAAGATCTCACCTGTAAAGGTAAACATCGCATATGAGTTACATAAACCAGCACGTCGCGCCTACTGTCGCTGACGCGTTATTACACGAGGAAAAGATGAGCTCTGGCAAGCAGACTTAGTAGAAATGATTCCATATGCTTCTAGTGATAAGGGGTATAAGTATCTACTTACTGTTATCGATGTGTACTCGAAGTTTGCTTTTGCACAACCCGTGCGTTCTAAAACAGCAGCTCAAGTTAAAGAAGCATTTATACATATTGTTGAAGAATCGAAACGCTGCCCGAGGCTTCTTCAAACTGATCAAGGTAAACAGTTTTACAACAAGTATTTTTCTTCTTACCTCAAGTTATTTGGCATTCAACACTACTCTACTTTCAGCAATCTCAAGGCAAGTGTTGTAGAACGCTTTAATCGTACACTCAAAACAATGATGTGGCGAGAATTTACAGCACAAGGTTCATATCGTTGGAGTGATCTGCTACCTAGACTTTTATCTACCTACAACGATACACCTCATCGCACTATCGGAACAAAGCCACGTCTTGTTACAATGAATACATATCGTCTAGATGCTATTCATCTTGTAATTAAAACAGCTGATCCACTTCGCTATCGCTTTAATGAAGTGATTTTGTTCGCATCAGCAAACACAAGTCTATTTTTGCAAAAGGATACACACCTAACTGGAGCACTGAAAATTTTCAATTCAGAAGTGTTAAGCTTACTAATCCAGTTACGTATTTACTACGCGATCTCAAAGGACAGCCTATTGAAGGAGGATTCTGCATCGTAGAACTGGAGAAAACAAAATATCCTGATCACTATTTAGTTGAACGTGTTATTCGACGTCGTGCGAATAAACTGTATGTTAAATGGCTTGGTTTTAATAACAGCTTTAATTCATGGATTAATAAAGAGGATGTACTTTAAATCTTATGTGTGTTTTCTTTTAATCCTCTACGTTTCCTTTCTTCTAAGTCACTAGGACATGCTGTAGGATGTACAACACCTGTAATATGTTTTGACAATTCATATTTATTTTAGAATATATATATATATATATATATATATATATACATTTTTATCCTTTGTTTATTTTACGGCCTTTGTCACTCAGTTTTCGTTTTATTGTACCAACAACGACAATTGCTGCTATCTTCTTCTGAGCAGCCGAAGCACTAGGTAATAACACACACACACACACACACACACAGCATAACCACAGTCTAATATACACAGTCGTGAAGCTCGGCTCATTTTTTTCATCCATGCGACTGCAGCGCTCCACGCGGCCAGCAAGCCACCGGTCTTCTGGGATGTGTAAGTTGTGTACGTTTTGTGAGGTAAGCGTGAGGTAATTACATTATAGATGATCGGTTTTCTATTAAATTGACATGGTATTTACGAAAAGATGTGTGCGTGGCGCAATAAATTGCTCAATTACAAGAAGACACCAGAGCTATCATTTTTTAGGTTTTCTAAAGATCCTCTACAGTAAAGCATGAATTACTGTTTACATTTTCGGATAATAGAACAATATTGTGAAGATTCATAAATTTCACTTCAGATAAGTAGGCATTACGTTCATCAGTGATTGAGGAATGTAACTCATAGTGAAATCCATCCAATTATAATTATATGAACTTAAATAACGTTTTAACGCAACCGTAACCTCTAACACGTAGCGGTGTTGTAATTTTCAATGTGTATAAAATTGCTTGTCGCCTCTGTGTAGTGGTTAGTGTGATTATCTGCCACCCCCCGGAGGCCCGGGTTTGATTCCCAGCTCTACCACGAAATTTGAAAAAAGTGGTACGAGGGCTGGAACCGGGTCCACTCAGCCTCGGGAGGTTAACTGAGTAGAAGTGAGTTCGATTCCCACCTCAATCGTCTTCGAAGTCGTTTTCCGTGGTTTCCCTCTTTTCCAGGCAAATGCCGGGATGGTACCTAACTTAAAGCCACCGTCGCTTCCTTCCCTCTCCCTTGTCTATCCCTTCCGATATTTCCATTCCCCACAAGGCCCCTCTTCAGCATAGCAGATGAGGCCGCCTGGGCGATCTACTGGCCCTCCTCCCCAGTTGTATCCCCAACCCAAAGTCTCACGCTCCAGGGCACTGCCCTTGAGGCGGTAGAGGTGGGATCCCTCACTCAGTCCGAAGGAAAACCAACCATGAAGGGTAAACGGATTAAGAAAGGCAAGAAAATTGCTTGTAAATAGTTGGAGGGCTGATTTATTGGAGAAACATGTGAACTATTTGTACAATAACATAACGTTATGTTCGAATCATTTTGGAGACAGCCAGTTCATGTCAGCAGAGAAGAAATTGTATGGAATCTCCGCATATTTCTTCGAACCGAAAGTTATTGATACGAGATGATTAGCTCGTCTCAAAGGAGCACATCACACAGTCATACGTTGCACTGACATAGATAGGTCTTTTGGCAACGGGGGGATAGGAAAGGGCTTGGAGCGAGAAGGAAGCGACCATGGCCTTAATTATGGTACAGGCTGTTTTGACAATGGGAAACCACGAAAAACCATCTTCAGGCCTGGCGACAGTGGAGTTCGAACCCACTATTAAATGTAAGCTGATAGCTATGCGACCTAAACCACGCGGCCACTTGCTCGGAGGAGCCGAGAGAACATGGGCTGTTTTCAGGAATTTCCTGTATGCTCACTAACTTGGATGTGCTATACTATTAATTCCCTAATGTAAATACCTGATTTTACACATTAATGCTCTGAAGGTACTAAGTCATTAGTGTGGAAATTATTTGTGAAACTAAGATTGGATTACATTGTGATATTTTGCAATGAAAGTTTTCAGTGTCATAAAACAAAACAAGCTCAAAATTCAGCCATTTAAGTTCCTGAGATCTTTGAATATTATTTGAATTGTTTTGTAGTCATTTCTATTTTTATGATTTATGTGAAAGTATCAAATTCTGTTCAATAATAGGACTTCGAAATTGGCTAAGACCTTAACTACAGTGGTATGATCAGTTTTTCCTTCGAAAATAAACTATTGTTATTTTCCTTTGGTATTATTACCATGCTGTAACAATAAGTAGTCTGGTGTATCAACGTATTTTATTAAAATGTACGATTAATGTAGTTGTCGAGGTGGTTACAGTTTATAATTTACGTGGGAAAGTGCAATCAGCTGTTGGGTAGAGAATTGTTCCGGACAGTTAGAGCTTGCTGGCCGCTACGATCGCTGGTGTCGTTCCGCCTGTCAACAGGATGCTATTTCATCACTAAGGAGCTTCGCGACTGTGTATATTAGACTGTGGCATAACTTTACGAAGCAGATTTTAACAGCTACACGACATACTCTATGCAGGCAGCATGTAACTACGTGTCAGGCGAACGTGTTCTAGGGCCGCAGGGGAGATGAAGCTCGAAGAAAAGAAGATCAATCACTTTGTTGATGAGTCCACGCCCAACATGCTTCCTCATCTTTTTCCCAGCACGTTTCTTCACCTTTTCCTTGTTTACTCTCTCCACAGCCATGATAAGTGTTTATAAGCGAAGACAACTCGTTAGTTTTAGGTCCGTGATACAGTTTAATTAGTTGACATGTACGACACTGTCTCACAGAAGGTCTTCTACCTGAACTCACGTGTTCATGATGTAAACTACACGTTTGAAGCTCTGACAAAACAGGATCTTGAGTCCACTCACGAGGCACCTTATCCCAAATCTTCTTTACACCATTCGCAGCTACATTAACCAAAAATGCATTTAACTCTTCTTCAGTAAAAGTGTTCAGTTTCTTTTTGCATGCATAAAACCTTACGATCGCCTTTTCAACTGCGTTACACTTAGTATCTGTTAGAAATGACATGATGTCTTTACTCTACAAATGTTTCTTTTACACTAAGGTTATTTCGACACTGCAGTTTACATATGTTGTTCACTTCCCGGCATGCACTGCAACACAACCAATCAAAGAGCATGCGTACATGTTGCAAAGACTGTAATGGAATTACAATTATTACCTGCTAGGGTACTATGTACTCTGCATTATATTTATGCGCTGTGACCTTGTCTGCATCTCTACGAAAACAAATATCGGAAGGAGTGATCTTCCTTAATGGCTAATGGTGAGACATCTAGCGGTCAACTCGGAACTTGAGGCGAGAGCTCGCTAAGCGGTGCTGCTTTCTGTGGTCGCGATAAGAAGAGTATAAGCCCGACAATTAACTCTGAGCAGCAGTTGTTTGGATGATTGATTCTTGTGGCTGAATTGGAATGAGACGCTTCGCTACGGGTCCTGTTTCTTGGATAAAATTGTAAAGGAAGAAGGAAGAATGGTCGTGGGACTCGATCCAGGGTGATGTTTTCCCAATCTGGGCGTAAGGCCTGAAGAATTTATGGGTTATTTTTTATAATATTGATTTTGATTCATGCTAGCGTCCGACCTTGTAAGTAAATCTTAACCGTTTCTGTACTGTTAACCTACCAAAACGTGAGTGCTGTAATCATGCTAAGAGACGTGGACACTTTCAAAAGCAAGGATATGTAAGAAAGTCTACAGTTGGTTTTTGAACTTTTCGAGGTTGTTTTAAAATTCAAGAATTGAGAATCGGGTCTTAATCATATCTACATTATTTTCATGTCCTCGGGGTTTCAATTTTAATGTATGGATGATATTTATTTTTCCTTTAATTCAGTTATTTCTAATTTTCATGTCTGTAAAGGTATATTTACGTTGAAGAGCTCTCAACTAACCTATCATGTAAGTAGTCTCTGAATAAGCTTATGGCGCTTGAATTTCATTTCCTTAATGTCATAATAATTATATTAATTATTTAAAATATTTTCAAGACATCTTGGCCAAGTATAAGAAAGAAAAGTGTTTTCAGGGAAGGCTTATCTAATGAGTTACTCAGTTTTTTAAGTTCTCATTTGATTTCGGTGCTCGTCTTCTGTTTCTGTTCGATGTCATTCAATGCACACGTGACATTTTGCCTTGCTGTGTTGAAACTGACATTTGAGGGTCAGTCTATTATTATTATTATTATTATTATTATTATTATTATTATTATTATTATTATTATATATAATTCGCTGGGGCCATCAAGGACCACGTTAAGTCTTGTTGCATTTGACGCTGAACTTGGCCTTCTTTAGAGCCCAAATAAACCCTCATTCTTTGCGAGTGGGCCTGCTTACGCTCCACTGTCCAAGGGGCACCATGTCTTCTCTTCGGCTGCTCGTCTCGGTTTAGCCCGTTCGTCAATATTTTCTTGCGGAAGAGATCTCTGTTAAGGGCGTCTTCAGCTGAGATATGTAGCATTTGCAGGTCTTCTTTGGTATTTCTAAACCAGGGAATTGTGGTTTTGGGGTTTGAATCAAAAAAGTGAAAGATTTTTTTAGTTAACTTTCTTCCGTCCATTCTTTTCAGATGACCGTAAAATCGTGCCCGTCTTTTTCTGATCGTGTCGGTAATTTTCTCTATTTTGCTGTAGACTTCCTTGTTGGATCTCTTTTGATGGATTCCATTTCTGTACTTTGATCCCAAGATTCCTCTCACAATTTTGCGTTCTCTTTTCTCCAGTTCTTCAAGGAGTCCTTTGTTGGCATTTAGAGATAGGGTTTCGGCTGCATATAGAACTACTGGCTTCAGAACTGTTTCATAGTGACGTATCTTGGTGTTTTGGGAAAGGCATTTTTAGTTGTAGATTGTGCGGGATGTTTGGTAGGCTATTTCCAGTTTGCGTACTCCCTCCTGAAGTGCTTCTTTGTCCAGTCCATTTTTCATGATGATCTCACCCAGGTATTTGAATTTGTCTACTCGGGTGATGTCCCCGTATTTTGTATGGAGTTTTGGTGGAGCCTTTTTTATGTTAGTCATTACTTCTGTTTTCTCAAACGATAACTGCAAACCAGTTTGTTCGGCAATATCCTTTAAAATTTCAACTTGAGCTCTAGCGGTTTCTATGTCGTTTGAGAGAACAGCAATATCATCGGCAAATGCTAAGCAGTCTGTTGCGATCCCCTTGGATTTGGTTCCTATTCTCAATGGACTGTAGTTGGTTTCCTGTAATCTCACCCGCCAGGTTCTGATGATCTTTTCAAGAACACAGTTGAAGAGTATCGGGGATAGCCCATCACCTTGTCGGACTCCTGTTTTGATGTCAAAGGAATGCGAGAGACATCCGTGGAACTTCACCTTGGATTTTGTATCGGTCAGGGTAGCTCTAATTAATGCCAGCAGTTTTTTTATTATTATTATTATTATTATTATTATTATTATTATTATTATTATTATTATTATTAATGGCTTGACTGTCTTCCTTTTTGGGGAATGATCTTGCGCGCACACAGATGTGGCTGCTGTGATTGACTTATTTATTTGCGCTGAGTTACCGTCTCTTTGGGTGATATTGGATTAGTTATTCGACATCTGATTTTAATTGCATGTTCTTGAATTGTTATTGCTTCGATATTTGAAATTGTGTGATTTTGCGTGTTTTGACTATTTGTGGGGCAATTTGTTAACCGAGATACTTCATTAGAAGGTTTTCACCTTTCAATTGCTCAGAAACCTTTGAGATTTTCAGACTGTAAGGATTTAATTTAATCTTAATTTACTTCCAGCTAACGATTATTAATTATTCTGAGGTGTTTTCTGTTTTCTTTTAAGAGGTTAACGCCACAATTTTAATATTCTTAATTCTTTTAATTAATCTGAAAAGGGATTATCATTCCTTGAGTAATTACAATTTTTTTTACATTTTAATTCTGAGGTCCGAAGTTATAAATAATTTGGATAATTAAAGTTTGTTTCTTAAAATTATTGACGAATTATTATTTCAGCCAAGTTTAATTAATTAAGCTTAATTTAAGTTGGTTCACAAGACCTCTTGAGCTCAGAGCTTCCACAATTGGCGACGTTCATTCTCTCTGGATAATGGTATGTATTTCTGATTTTAAGTTAATTTATTATCATTGTCTGAGGACGTGCCAACACTGTTGCATTTTAATCTTGTGTTGTGAGAGTGTGTTTGGTATCAGATTGCGTGGTTTTCTGTTCAGCTTCGTTCTCATATATTATAGAGGCATATTTTTCTTCTTGTTTCTGGTGGCTGTAGGCTATTTCGCCAGGTCACCATTAACATTTTGGCTGGAATAATAAGTGGATTTGAGGCTAGAAATTAAACTTGTGAAGGGGAAGACAGGCTTGTGTTGAGTGCTAACCTTGGCGTTTTCTGTTTCATATCAAAATGAGTGCACATGCCGTGTTGTTGTCAAGAATGCTGAGGAAGGGTGAGCTGTTGTACGAGCTCGATATTCTGGGTTTGGTGTCCACTGGTTCTATGGAAGGCGATGTTACCTTGCTTCTGGCCTCCCTTGATTCCCCTGTAGATCCAGGTAACATGAGCATCGACTTGGGTAAGTCAGTACATGCAATGTCCAGTTCTATTAACGAATTATTAGTGTTTATAAAACAGTTAAAAGAGTGTAGTCCATCAGATTACCAATTGAGAAGATTAAAAGCCCGTACCAATCACTTTACTAACAGGGTGCAAGATTTGATTTCTCTTCGACCTGAAGGTGAATTAATGTCTCAATGCACTTCGTTGTTGACTTCAGTGATTAATGTTTCGGTTGAACTCGATTTTATGATTAATATGAAGAAAGTTGGTCAGTTGTCATTAAGTGATGAGATTGAAACTAATGAAAGTAACAAACTTGGTGAAACTAATGAGTCAATTACTCCTCAAACCGGCACTAATCCGTCCTCATCTCATTGCTGCGGACTTAGTCCTGCGCTTGAGAATTTGTTGGTTACGTCATGTTCGGCTCCCAATTCAATTAAAGATCTTTTCAAAAATGTAAAAACCTTTTCTGTTGATTCCATTGATGAAACAATCAGATTTATGCGCTTTCTGGTAGAATTAACATAATCAGCTTATGTTTATTCCACGGATGCGATTGGAATTTTCAGAGTATTGTTTCCTAACTGCGAAGAGGTGTTAAAAAGGGAAATTTCTAATGCCATCTGTAATAACTTAGCTGTAAATGAATTTCATGAGTTAATACTAGCTAGGTTTATCCCATCACTTGCGTTACAGAGCCTCGTTCCAAAACATGGTTTTAGGACTTAGTTTTTACATGAGAGTCTGTTGAGTTATGTTCTCGATTTGACGTTTTATTGTGAAGTTTTTAAAATCACTGTACCGGAAGGGGAGATGGTAGCGCGAATTCTTAAAGGCATTACCCCTGAATATAGGTCCTTCTTGGTATTAACTAAGTGTCCCAGTAATTTCGAAGAGCTTGAGGAAGCATGTACCATTGCGGAAGATGTAAAACATGGAGATGAGTCTCGGCACACCAGGTATCCTCCTCCCTCTGTTTCTTATTGGCTTTGTTACGGAGTTGTCCGTGGTAGGTAGAGGTGAAAGAAGGTGCGGGGGTGAACTGGTCTCAAAATACGAAATTGAAGTTAAGATAAAATTTAACAAGGTTATATTTTCTTAGCAAATCAAGCAATAACAAGAATGGCAGGTACAGAGTAGCAAGGCAACAAATGTACAATTACAGAATTCGCAGGATTTGGGCTTCGAGCCCCGGACTCACAATTCTTGAGCTATTAGCCCAACTTTACCCAAAAATAAGATTCGACAAAGGGGCAGAAGACCCCAATCATGTTCAGTAGCACTTGCTCCCAATTACAAAATAAAGCCTCCTCGAGGCACCCAAAATCAATTTCAAAAGCCCAATCCGCTCTCAAAGTTTGAGCCTATCAAAGGCCACACCAAACTCGACTTTCAAGCTGTCCTCCAAGGACACAGACACAGGGGTAAAAAGATACCCAACCTACTGAGGCCTATTAAGTGAAGAAACAGAAATATTACATGGCCTCGACAATACCAAATTGAGAGGAGGCGAAGCTGCACTCCTAATACATTTTGTTTAAAACCTACTTGGCACTAGGCCGTTAATGCAAGGGCTAATCCCATACTAAAGAGGTGACTTATATGAGAAGACAGTTTACATTACGCTAGAATGGAAGAAACGGTTGAGAAAATAAGTTCACCTCAAAGCAATATGAGTGGGAGCTCGAGAGGGTTAAGCACTCTCTATCCCAATTTATAGTTTAAACAGATAGAATTGATACCGAGTGTCTTTACATTTTAAGGGAAAGTTACATGGTAAAAGGCTTCGGACCTGCCCCGAGAGTTAAACTGCTGAGCTAGCAAGAAAAGAAATTATTAAACGGCCATTACCTTGTGGATGAACTGCTGCCCGAAGAAAGAGGCGCTTCCCGCCACCTGCTACCTACTTTACACACTGAAAGATGTTACTGAAGTGGCGCGGAGACCCGAAAATCAGCAGTTTATATACCCTCGTGGAAAGTTCGAGGCGTTTCAGGAATGAGAACACCCTCCCACAAAACTTTTATTGGCTAGGGTTAAGCAACATATCCAAGTTGAAGAAGATACACCTGATTGGTCATAAATTAATTAAAGAAATTCGGGATTGGCTAAATTCAAACCTGGCGGAAGGAAGGGGTTAATATTGCCAACATAAACAATAACTGAAAGAAATTTAACAAAGAACAAACTTATGAACACAAAGTTGCTTCAAAAACATAGTTCTTTCACTTCGCACTAGGGTGCATAACTGTAGTTCTTCAGTAGTGCCATCTGGAAGAGAATGTCCACACTCCTTACTACAGGCAAAACAAAAATACATCGAAAACGACCCAGTTCAGAAACTTCAAAATTTACAAGTAGTGATATCTTCTGAAAAACTTGAGAATTAGCACTGTAGTTAAAGTTCAGACTTCCTCCAGTAGAGGAGTTTCAACTGGCGCAAAGTTTGAATTAGCGGTGTGGAGGTGTACCACCCGGTACAGACCTCCCCCCCACCAAAAAGTTCCTCCAAGGGGTAACACAGAAGAAAATAAGGTCCAAGTTATGATGTTGATATAGAAGTTAATTGCAGAAGTATTTACCAACAAATTTTCTTAAAATGGTTGGATCCAGTTTCAAAATTCTTGTAGTAACATTTGAAGTAATGTCTTTATGTTTGTAGAAGTTGAATTCAGAAGGAAACTTTTAGTTTTTAAAGTTGAGGACAATTTTCTAAGTCCACCAGATATTGCAGTAAAATAAAAAAAATGTAGTAATTGTTGATGTTAAATGTCCATGTAGCTGATTTAAGTACTTTAAACGTTGATAAGTTTGACGGCCAGACCAGCCGCCGCTGCTTGAGTTCAGAGGAGGCCGCTCGGACCCCTCAAGTACCCTGAGATACCGCTCGCCCGCACTATGAGAGGAGTAGTGGAGTTGAAGCACGCCGCGCCCGCGGGGAACATGCAGGTCGCGGACCAGTTACAGGTTGTGCGCCACACATCAGCCTTGGCCGGGAGGAGGACTCCGGCTCGCCGTACACTGGTTGGCCTCACTGGAGAAGGGCGGGCCCGTACCCTGCCTCAGTAGCGGTACGGCGTCGCGCTGTTGCGGGGGCACTGAAACATTAAGGCTCGGCGGCAGAATTTTGTTGGACCATCATCAGTTTTTGAGGGCACAGGCTTTGTGGAGTGGTTGAGGGGCCAGCGGCGTGAAGATATTCATTTCATATACAAGCCACTGTGTGTTATGTTTGCAGGAGACGGGAGCGTGGTAATGGCCATGGTAAGGTCAGGATGGCAGTTTAACTGATCGGGGGAGGTTTACAAAAAATGCTTAAATATAAAAAAAATATTATTGAAAGGCCAGAAGGCCTTAAAAGTGAAACCCTCAAAAAAAATATAACCTTCCTATTTCTTTCAAGATTATATGAAGCAAGTTAGCACAGAAATTATACAGGTTTCACCTGCGACAGGTGAACCCTAAATATCCCCTTGGTGGCTGGATTACTTAACAATAAGGTAGCGGGAGTAAGGAAATCGAGAATGATACACGGCCCATGAAATCTGGGGGCAAGCTTGCCCGCGGGAACAAAATTCTTGACCATCACCTGGTCACCTACCTTCAAATGGGTGGGTCTCCGTCCACGATCATATCTTTCCCTAACCTTTTCATGAGAAACCTTAAGATTGGCTTTAGCCTTCTTCCAAAGATCTTGAATGTTATCTGGATCTATTGTCTCAGGTAGAATATCACTCAGAGACCAGAGGTTAGAGAGCGGCGTGTTGGGAACAAACTTGAACATCAACGAAGCTGGCTTAAACTTATGAGATTCATGAACCGCCGAGTTCAAAGCAAAGGCTATCAAATGCAGGGACGTGTCCCACCTAGAATGATCTTCATGATGATAGGCAATAAGCGCGGACCTGAGATTACGATTAACCCGTTCAGCCAGAGATGGTTGAGGGTAATAAGCAGAAGTAGTTACATGCGAGATGGACAGGTCAAAACAGAATTTACGAAATAGATTAGATGTAAAAGCCTTAGCATTATCAGACACAATATATTGACACGGACCAAAAGAAGCAAAGATAGAATTTAGACAAGTAATGTTGGACTGAGCGGTAGCCAGCTTAGTCGGAAATAACCAGGAAAATCTTGTAAAACCATCTACACTACAAAGATGAACTTGTTGGCATTTCCCTTTGATTGGGGGAAGGGTCCTACATAATCAATATACAGGCGTTCCATAGGGCGCGACGCTTGATGAGAAGACAACAGGCCCACCTTGGTGGACATGGTTGGTTTACTAAGCAAGCAGGATTTACAAGCCTTTACTAGTTCACGAATTTCACCGTCCATGCCCTTCCAGATGAACCTTTCACGAATCTTTTCACGAGTTTTAAAGATGTCTAGATGCCCCCCTAATGGGGTCTCATGATAGTACTTGAAGATCATAGGTACAAGAACAGCTGGGACGACAACTTTCATCGTCTTATCATGCCTCGATGGGCAACATAGAACACCATTCCTCAAGACATAAGGGACAAAATGTTCCCCAGAAGAAAGGGTTTCCATTATCGGAGCCAGCGTCGGATCTTCACGTTGGTATTTCTCAATGTCCCTAAAGAGCATGGGAGCATCTGTTAAGATGGCATTAACTTCAGGTAGTGTGGATTCGGGAGGTGATGAACTATCGACCGGTTCATGGGTCTCGACGTCGTTGGAAAACATACGGCTGAGTCCGTCAGCGACAACATTTTCAGTACATCTGATATGCCTGACATCAAATTGGAAGGCAGAAATTCGGATGGCCCAACGGGCTATACGACCAGTACGACGCGGCCTACCTAAGACCCAGCTTAAGGCTTGATTATCCGTCTCCAGGTCAAATTTGACATGTTCCAAGTAGAGACGGAACGTTTCTAGGGCAAATAAGACTGCCAAACCTTCGAACTCATAAATGGAATACTTGGATTCTTGAGCCGATAGAGTCCTAGATGCATAGGCGATGGGTCGCTTACCTAGTTCAGTCTTTTGAAGAAGGGCTGCAGCTACCGCCGACGACGACGCGTCGGTTTGAACGATGAATTTCTTCGAGAAATCAGGCATAGCAAGGACAGGGGCATTACAGAGAGCTAATTTAAGATCTTCAAAAGCGGCTTGTTGAGAAGGTCCCCACTCAAATTTGATGCCTTTCCTACGAAGAAGGTTCAAGGGCGAAGCTCTATTAGCGAAGTTAGGAATAAACTTCCGGAAGAAATTCACCATACCAATGAACCTGGCGATACCTTTGATGTCCTTGGGAGGTTTAAAATCACGGATGGCCTGTGTTCTAGAATGATCGACTGCAACACCATCAGGTGACACAATATGCCCTAGGAAAGACATGGAAGGCTTAGCAAAGGCAACCTTGGACAACTTCACAGTTAACCCGGCCTTACGAAGGCGATTGAGAACTTCTCGCAGATGGTCTAGATGTTCTTCGAAAGTCTCCGAAAATACGACGACATCACCAAGATAGTGATACAAGTACACGAATTTGATGTCGGAGAAGACCCTATCTAGCAGTCGAGTGAGTACAGCTGCTCCCGTGGGGAGCCCGAAAGGCACGCGGTTGTATTCATACAAATTCCAATCCGTGGCAAACGCTGTAAGGTGTTTAGACTCTTCCGCTAGGGGAATTTGATTATAGGCCTGATTCAGGTCCAAGATGGTAAAGAATTTAGATTTACGAAACCATGAAAAACAAGAATGAAGGTCAGGAAGTGGCACCGATTGTAACACCACCTTCCGATTGAGAGCCCGATAACCAATGACAGGCCTGAAGCCCCCTTGGGGTTTCGGGACTAGAAAAATAGTTGAAGAATACGCTGACTTAGAGGGCCGAATAATACCATCCTTTAACATTTAATCAATGATTTCTTTCAGAGCCTTCATTTTAGGTGGAGACAGCCTATATGGTGGAAAACGAACCGGAATCGAATCCGTGACCTCAATTTTGTATTCACTAAGGTCAGTAACACCAAGAGTATCAGAGAACACCTCTGGAAATGACTGACTCAACTTGCGAATTCTATCAGCCTGCTCCTCAGGTAGATGTCTAAGGTCTAACAACATCTCATCCTGGGTAGGCGAAATAGAGGAACATGATACAGAATTACACTTTAACAAGGGAATTTTACAATTGGAAGCAAATTTGAATGTGCACGACTTACTCTGAAGGTCGAGCACTAGACCGGTGTGAGAAATAAAGTCAGCTCCCAATATTATGGGGCAAGACAAGTGCTTGGCCACAAACAATTTAACTTTCCACGTAAATTTAAAAATACGAATTTTGACATTTAGAGAACCTAGAATTTCTAATGGAGATAAATTAGCCGAAACATATTGGACCGAAGACGAACAATAGTCAGGAAGCTTACAAACAGATTTCAATTTTGAATACCATTCACCCGAAATAATAGAACGAACACTGCCTGAATCTAATAGAGCTGTTATAGGCTCATTATTTAACTTAATTTTGAGAAAAGGCACAGGTGCGGGGGTATCCGCCGCAATCCTAAGACATTCTTTGGGGCATTCAAAAGATAAATTTGAAGACTGAATTTTCCCTGAATTTTCGACCTGTTTACCAGGGGCTAAGCCTCGGGAAGATGGATTAGTCGACTCAGCCGAAGCCACTAGTCACTTATTCTTATTGGCGTTGGTGGAAGTTGCACCAGAATTGAGCAGGGGGGGGTGCTATTCAAATTTGGGCAATTCTTGGCGATATGTGAGAAAGGCCCACATTTAAAACAGCCTTGTGATGAACCAGCTCCATTATTTGCCCTACTAGATTTGATCAATGGACACTTATTGCGAAGATGGTCAGGCGACCCGCAAGCATAACATTTACGGGGCGTGACTGGTCGGCGAGGTGGAGGCCGAGGATTAGTAAAAGAAGGAGGGGGTTCTTTCGCGACACGCCAGGAATCGGCGTATCTAACTCCTTCCGCTGAGACGGCCAATGCTTCAAGATCAGAGAAGGTTTGCGGGCACGCCGCGAAACACAAATATGACCTATAGGATGGTGAAATACCTTCCACAATAGCCTGTACAATCTGATCTTCAGGGAAGTGAAGAGCAAACACCCTAGCATAGAACTTAATATCTTGGATGAAATCTGCCAAGTTTTCATCCAACCGCTGTACACGATAATAGTACTTCTGAATAAGTGAGGACCTTGCCCTAGCCGGAATGATGTTAGCTAGCAAGTGGGCGTGAAAGTCTTCAATAGACGTTTGCTCGGCAATGGCTCTTACTATTTTGTCTGAGAGAATACCCATTGCATAGGGATAGATGATTTGCAAAATCTGACATAGAGAAAGAGAAGAAACAAGGGCATGATCCTGTAATTCAACTAAAAACCTTAAGAATGAAATAACTTCACTGGTAGTGTTAACAGAAAACTTAGAAATACCTCTGAGCAACATTGCTAATGGATGGGGTAAACTGCTGAAACCCGGAGACGTAGTAGGAAGGGGCCTAAGTGGCGGAGAAGCAGATTCGGAAGGAGCATTATTTAACACAAAGGGAGGAATGGACTTGCGACGATCTGACATAGTTTCTAATGGGGCAGATTTACGTTGGGTGGTCGCCTCAGTACTACTTCCTTCCTCTTTCGAGGAGTCCTCCCCACTAACAGTATTTACTACCATAGGTTGGTCGACATTAGGGATGGCAGACCCAGATAACAACTGACTAACCTTACTAGACATTTGGGACAAGTTTTCGGCAAGGACGCTAGCTTCCTTACCCTGAACGTCATTCAACTTCAGAGACAATAGATCACCTACCCTATTATAAAAGTGGTACAACCTAGCCTGTACTCTTTTCAGTTGATTAGGAGATGGATCACTTACTTCAAAAAAACTAACTACAGATGCTAGCTCAGTAGTATTATCATTGATCGTGGAGAGAGCGTCGTCAATTTCTTTCTCTCCCAAAGTCGGGATGGTAATAGGCAAATCAAGGGAATCTTTTAGTTTATTGGAGTCGACTGCAACCGTGCCTCCAGATTGAACGTTTCTAAGAGATAAGTTCATAAATTAATTCCTCTTTACGCAAATAGAATGGATGAAGAACCTCGCGAGGGCCGGACATGATGACAGAACAATTTAGAAAAAGGAAAAATAAAAAATTCCAGCAACTGAGAAAATTGTTAGAGTTCGAATCAAAGCAATGTTTAGCCGTCAAAAGGGGCTAAATTGCGACCCATTCAACCACGCTCTGCTACACTTGTTACGGAGTTGTCCGTGGTAGGTAGAGGTGAAAGAAGGTGCGGGGGTGAACAGGTCTCAAAATACGAAATTAAAGTTAAGATAAAATTTAACAAGATTATATTTTCTAATCAAATCAAGCAATAACAAGAATGGCAGGTACAGAGTAGCAAGGCAACAAATGTACAATTACGGAATTCACAGGATTTGGGCTTCGAGCCCCGGACTCACAATTCTTGAGCAATTAGCCCAACTTTACCCAAAAACAAGATTCGACAAAGGGGCAGAAGACCCCAATCATGTTCAGGAGCACTTGCTCCCAATTACAAAATAAAGCCTTCTCGAGGCACCCAAAATCAATTTCAAAAGCGCAATCCGCTCTCAAAGTTTGAGCCTATCAAAGGCCACACCAAACTCGACTTTCAAGCTGTCCTCCAAGGACACAGACACAGGGGTAAAAGATACCCAACATACTGAGGCCTATTAAGTGAAGAAACAGAAATATTACATGGCCTCGACAATACCAAATTGAGAGGAGGCGAAGCTGCACTCCTAATACATTTTGTTTAAAACCTACTTGGCACTAGGCCGTTAATGCAAGGGCTAATCCCATACTAAAGAGGTGACTTATATGAGAAGACAATTTACATTACGCTAGAATGGAAGAAACGGTTGAGAAAATAAGTTCACCTCAAAGCAATATGAGTGGGAGCTCGAGAGGGTTAAGCACTCTCTATCCCAATTTATAGTTTAAACAGATAGAATTGATACCGAGTGTCTTTACATTTTAAGGGAAAGTTACATGGTAAAAGGCTTCGGACCTGCCCCGAGAGTTAAACTGCTGAGCTAGCAAGAAAAGAAATTATTAAACGGCCATTTCCTTGTGGATGAACTGCTGCCCGCAGAAAGAGGCGCTTCCCGCCACCTGCTACCTACTTTACACACTGAAAGATGTTACTGAAGTGGCGCGGAGACCCGAAAATCAGCAGTTTATACCTCGTGGAAAGTTCGAGGCGTTTCAAGAATGAGAACACCCTCCCACAAAAATTTTATTGGCTAGGGTTAAGCAACATATCCAAGTTGAAGAAGATACACCTGATTGGTCATAAATTAATTAAAGAAATTCGGGATTGGCTAAATTCAAACCTGGCGGAAGGAAGGGGTTAATATTGCCAACATAAACAATAACTGGAAGAAATTTAACAAAGAACAAACTTATGAACACACATTTTCTTCAAAAACATAGTTCTTTCACTTCGCACTAGGGTGCATAATTGTAGTTCTTAGTAGTGCCATCTGGAAGAGAATGTCCACACTTCTTACTACAGGCAAAACAAAAATACATCGAAAACGACCCAGTTCAGAAACTTCAAAATTTACAAGTAGTGACATCTTCTGAAAAACTTGAGAATTAGCACTGTAGTTAAAGTTCAGACTTCCTCCAGTAGAGGAGTTTCAACTGGCGCAAAGTTTGAATTAGCGGCGTGGAGGGATACCACCCGGTACAGGCCTAATAATTTTACTACTCGTCGTGTCATTCCTTCTTCATCCAATAAGGGGTATGCTTATGGATCTAAGGAGCACCCGAGAAAAAATTCTACCTAACCTCTGAGCATGGATTTCTATCTCTATTTACTTGTGTAAAACGTTATGAGTGGAATGGTGTGATGTGATGTGTTGCGCTCTTTCAGTATTATTAGCTGAGGTCTGCTACCTTGACATTGATGTCGGTATATATTTATTTGGCTTTATTACCTTTTACTAACCACTGTTATTTTCATGTCGGTAACTGTATCTTGATTGTTGATATCTGATAATCGGGTGTGCACATCATGGTATCTTGAAAATTTATTTAATTTGTGATGTTGCTGTGCGCTTTGGTGTGTTCTTATTTTGAAATTAATTAACCTTATCTCACAGATGTGGCTGCTGTGATTGACTTATTTATTTGCGCTGAGTTACCGTCTCTTTGGGTGATATTGGATTAGTTATTCGACATCTGATTTTAATTGCATGCTCGATAGCTGCAGTCGCTTAAGTGCGGCCAGTATCCAGTATTCGGGAGATCGTGGGTTCGAACCCCACTGTCGGCAGCCCTGAAGATGGTTTTCCGTGGTTTCCCATTTTCACACCAGGCAAATGGTGGGGCTGTACCTCAATTAAGGCCACGGCCGCTTCCTTCCCACTCCTAGCCCCTTCCTCCCTCATCGTCGCCAAAAGACCTATCCGTGTCGGTGCGACGTAAAGCAAATAACAAAAAAAATGTTCTTGAATTATTATTGCTTCGATATTTGACATTGTGTGATTTTGCGTGTTTTGACTATTTGTGGGGCAATTTGTTAACCGAGATACTTCATTAGAAGGTTTTCACCTTTCAATTGCTCAGAAACCTTTGAGATTTCCAGACTGTAAGGATTTAATTTAATCTTAATTTACTTCCAGCTAACGATTATTAATTATTCTGAGGTGTTTGCTGTTTTCTTTTAAGAGGTTAACGTCACAATTTTAATATTCTTAATTCTTTTAATAAATCTGAAAAGGGATTATCATTCCTTGAGTAATTACATTTTTGTTACATTTTAATTCTGAGGTCCGAAGTTATAAATAATTTGGGTAATTAAAGTTTGTTTCTTAAAATTATTGACGAATTATTATTTCAACCAATTTAAATTGATTCACAAGACCTCTTGAGTTCAGAGCTTCCACAATTGGCGACGTTCATTCTCTCTGGATAATGGTATGTATTTCTGATTTTAAGTTAATTTATTATCATTATCTGAGGACGTGCCAACACTCTTGCATTTTAATCTTGTGTTGTGAGCAGACTGTTTACTTGTTTCTCTACTATGTTCTTTCGGAAGAGTTTTAAATGATGGACACCCCAATTCATGCATGTCGATAATTTCACATGATGATGGTAGATAATCACGCTACCATTCTTTCTTTTCAAAACCCTTTAAAAGAATAAGATCTGCTCTTGACAAATGTGCATTCATCATTAAATGTAGAAAACGATAAGGTATTCCTTTTTCTTCCCACTTCAAACCTAAATTGTTTTCGATCCTGTGAGTCTGCTTTTTATCTTCATCTGTTTGCAAACAGTAAGGGAACGGTGGGCTAAATACTAAACTAACAAGTTTTGTTGCCCACAACACACTGCAATCTAACACAGCCACCTCTTTAAACACAAATTTGTTGCCGTTTACTTTAAAGCCTTGCACATCAACTATTAATGTTTTTGTGATGCTTGCGCTCCACTCTCTATCACTGTTTCTCGAAGACTAAAGCTGTTAGTCAACGAACTGGTTTAAACATGCGCACCTACAATAACGTCATCGCTGCAGCTCATGCATAGTCTTGCTTTTATGATGCATACTTATTGCATTCTTTCCACCTACTCACTCTTAAGAAAACGATCAGGTCTAAACATGCACGACGACGTCATCACTGCAGCACGTGCTTACTCTAGCTTTCCTAATGCATGTTTAAACTTGTTCGATAAAGCTATGCCTTAACAGAGGAAGAGGCTAAAGCAGCCACCGCCATCTTGTGTCGTAGGCACCTAAGTGCTAATTAGCGATGTAGTAACCGTAAAGATAGCAGCACGGTACTCGGTTGAATAAAGATGGCTGCTGTCGAATAGAATTGTCCGCTACCACATTTCAACTATAGAGTGCAGCACCGAGGTAAGCGATGTAAGATAGCGGATGACAGCTTGCCAATAGAATTTTTCAAATTATCCGCCACTACATTTCAACTTAAGAGGGCAGCACTGAGGTTTGCGATGCAAGAAGAAGGATGACAGCTGTCACGTGGATTTTAAATTACCAGCAGTGTCGTAAAGAGGGCAGCACTAAGGTTAGCGATGCAAGATGGCGGATGACAGCTGTCACGTGGAATTGCCCGCCACCACATTTCAGCTAAAGAGTGCAGCACGATGCTCTATTGATTAAAGATGGCTGCTGTCAAATTGTTCGCCACCACATTTCAACTAAAAAGTGCGGTACTGAAGTTTGCGATGCAAGATGGCGGATAACAGCTTGTCAAATTGAATTTATCAAATAGTCCGCCTCAAAGGTAGGTAGCTAAAGAGGCCAGCATTAAGGTTTGCGGTGCAAGATTGCGGATGACAGCTGTGACGTAGAAATTGTCCACTACTACGATAAAGAATGCAGCACGGTGCTCTGTCGATTCAAGGTGGCTGCTTTTCAAATGTTTCGCCACCACACAGAGTGCAGCACGGTGCTCTCTTGATTAAAGATGGCTGCTGTAGAATTTTTGCGCCTCAAAGGTAAGTAGCTAAAGAGTGCAGCACTCTGCTCTCTTGTTTAAAGATGGCGGATGGCAGCTGTCAAAAAAGCATGTCGGTTCGTTTCCAAACAAGAGCACGTTGAATTTGCCACTAACACATTTCAAAGGTAAGTAGCTGTAGAGTGCAGCACTGTGCACTCTTGATTAAAGATGGCGGATGGCAGCTGTCAAAAAAGCATGTCGGTTTGTTTCCAAACAAGAGCACGTGGAATTTGCCGCCACCACATTTCAAAGGGAAGTAGCTGAAGAGTGCAGCACTGAGCTTCCTTGATTAAAGATGGTTGATGACAGCTGACGAAATTGTCCGCTACTGCACGCCATAAAGAGGGCGGCATGGTGTTCTCTTGATTCAAGATGGCGGATGGCAGCTGTCAAAAAAATCATGTGGGTTTGTTTCCAAACAAGAGCACGTGGAATTTGCCACTACCACATTTCAAAGGTAAGTAGCTGTAGAGTGCAGCACTGTGCACTCTTGATTAAAGATGGTGGATGACAGCTGTCAAAAAAGCATGTCGATTTGTTTCCAAACAAGAGCACGTGGAATTTGCCGCCACCACATTTCAAAGGTAAGTAGCTGAAGAGTGCAGCACTGAGCTTCCTTGATTAAAGATGGTTGATGACAGCTGACGAAATTGCCCGCATGATAGCAGCATGGTGCTCTGTTGATTAAAGATCGCGTCTGACAGCTATCAAAATTGCCCGCAAGAGGGCAGCACGGTGCTCTGTAGATTAAAGATGGTGGTTGATAGCTGACGAAATTGTCCGCTACAGCACGCCATAAAGAGGGCGGCATGGTGTTCTCTTGATTAAAGATGGCGGATGACAGCTGTCAAAAAAGCACGTGGATTTGTTTACCGATTCAAATCTCGTGCTAGTTAGGTTAAGTTGGTAGCACTAAGGTTTAGACCAGTCAACATGATAGCACTGAGATTAGCGATGCGTTGTTTTCTGTCAAAAAGTACGTGGCTGTCAAAAAGCACGTGGATTTGTTTACCGATTTAAATCTCGCGCTAGTGAGGTTAAGTTGGCAGCACTAAGGTTTAGGCCCGTCAAGATGGCAGCGCTGAGGTTTGCGATACGTTGTTGTCTGTCAAAAAGCACGTGGTTGTCAAAAAGCACGTGGATTTGTTTTCCGAATCAAATCTCGCGCTAGTGAGGTTAAGTTGGCAGCACTAAGGTTTAGGCCCGTCAAGATGGCAGCGCTGAGGTTTGCGATACGTTGTTGTCTGTCAAAAAGCACGTGGTTGTCAAAAAGCACGTGGATTTGTTTACCGATTTAAATCTCGCGCTAGTGAGGTTAAGTTGGCAGCACTAAGGTTTAGGCCCGTCAAGATGGCAGCGCTGAGGTTTGCGATACGTTGTTGTCTGTCAAAAAGCACGTGGTTGTCAAAAAGCACGTGGATTTGTTTACCGAATCAAATCTCGCGCTAGTTAGTTTAAGTTGGTACCACTAAGGTTTAGTCCTGTCAAGATGGCAGTACTGAGGTTAGCGATGCGTTGTTGTGTGTCGAAAAGCACGTGACTATCAAAAAAGCGCGTGGCTTTGTTTACCAATTCAAATTTCCCGCAGGAGGAGGAGCAGGCCTCTGGAGGAGGAGGAGGAGTGGGCCCCTTGGAAGACCCCTCGGGGGGAGGAGGTTAAGGACGCCCCAGGGAGCCGGAGGTGCAGGTGGCCGCAGAACTGTCCAATTATACTACTAATGTTATGTATAACTGACCCTGGTATTGTGTAGATAATTTTTAATTCCCACGCAGCTTTATCTATACTAAATGCCACATACAACTGTCCCTGTTATGGTGTAGTTAATTTGGACTTCTCACGTAGCTTTAGCTATAGAAAATGCCACATATAACTGACCCTGGTATGGTGTAGTTAATTTGGACCTCCCACACACCTTTAACTATACTGAATGTTATATGTAAGTGACCCTGGTATGGTGTAGTTAATTTGGACTTAACAACTCTATGGGATCATTTTTATATCATTTCCTACTTCAATATTAATTATCTCCTAATTGTATTAGCCATGCCGCGTGCACGCGTGATTGTTTTCAAGGGCAATGCTTTAATGTTTTTCCATATTTGAGCTTTACAGGTTAGCTGAGCTCTTCCACCTTTGGATCAAGAAGTTGGCGAAATTCTCCCCCAAATATGACATTCTTAGCACCCATTTCTCTTTCCACTCCTCATAATTTCCTTCAGTAGGACATCAATGTAATGCAGGAAAGCACGAAGCTTCATCAATAATAGTAACTGCTGATTTTCACAAAACGTCTCCATTTATTACACGAAACTAACATTACTGCTACTGGAAAATGCAAACCATAATTTTTGAATTGTCCTTCTATCTGTCAGTAACAAAGTTGCGAAACCTGTCAATGCAGCAGCTATTGCAATATCACCCCTGCTTCTAATCATGTATACTACACTTGAATGAACAAATGTTCTACCGTAGCCCCCTTCAGCTTCTTAAAGTATGTTCTGACTTGATTCCACAGAGCCATCTATCGGACAAACATAGAAACACATACATAGACAACTTTGACAGAGCCCTCTGTCGGGCTGGCATAGAAACATCTCCAAAGAAAACTTTCACAGAGCCCTCTATCGGACTGCCATATAAAGATCAGCGGACACAACTTTCATATAGCTATCTACTCTGCGAATGTACTTAATTGCAACCATCGTATCTTTTTATAAACGACTATTTTACTCAAATTAAAGATTTACTGAAATACATAATAACTTCCCAGTAATCCTGTTTTGGAGACCTTTCTTGTGATGTATAATACATAGGAGTTAGCATCGGGGTCAGGTCGATCATACACGCAGGACTTGTCGCCATCTCAGTCTCAGTGGACACGACTTGCTGATACCATATCTCCACTTTTAGATCGGCCGAGGTGACGTCACATCTCTAACTCCGCACTTCGCCGAGCCAATGAAACGTATCGGCTGACACCAAGGTGGAAGTCGGCCTCCCCATCATGTATAGCTGCATCACAGTCGATGTTAATCCTGCCGACTCTGACCACGATATCATCAGTGAACTCCACGCAGAGGGCGTTCCAGCTCTCAGTGTGTCCAGGATAATGAACCGCTCTGACCCAAAACCTCTGGTCAGTCTACAGCTCCCCACCGAAGACGACGTCCTGAACCTTGTCAGCAACGGCGCATATTTATACCGACACCAACACATAGTGGAGCCTAGTCCGTGGAATACATCACCACGTCATGACACGTCTGCCACACTCGCTGTAGCCGCACCATCAACCTGGACTCTACAGCAACAGTCTTCGTCCTCTTTCTGCACTACCACCACCACCACCACCGCGACATATACCCCTGATGTTTCCAACATTCCTATCACTGCTGTAGTAACATTACACCCTTCACCAATTATGACTGCATCTCTCCCTCTACTTCCAACCCCAGCACAACCTAGTCCTCAGTACATTTCGCCCCCTGCCACACCTGCCACACCCGCTGCAGCAGCCGCATCATCTGCCACCAACAACGCCTCCTAACGCCCTGTACAGTTGTGTCATATCTTCAATCTCCGACCGAGCAGTACTCCGGGAAGTCTCCCAGCCCGTCGCACCTTCAGAATCCAGAACAGCGACGGTCCAACGTATCTCCCCACCGCGGAGGATGTGCATCTCCCAACCGCATAGGATATGCAGCGCCTCATCGAACAGAGAGCATCTATTTATGGCCATCTCCACAAAGTAGAGCCCTCTCGTTCCTCACCCCAACATTCTACTAGACATCGCCCCAACAACACACGTCCTCGCCCCGGGCCGGCCACAGCTCCTCCTCTATTTCCACCTCGACAACCCCTTCAGTCCGCCCCTTCCCCAACTAGCTTCTTCTTCCAACCACCTCCGCCACTCGATCTCCTCCGACTCCTCACCACCTCACTGTATAATATCTCCGCAACCTTACACCTCCTTACTCTTCATCTCCACCCTAGTAATCTCCTCTGAATTTTCACTTCTTACACACATCTCTGGCATTCAAATCATCTCTGTGCACACCTCCTCATTCATTACTTCAAATTGCTCTCCTTCTGACACTATTACTCCTACCCAAACAAGCCGAATCTCCTGGCCAGGGTGAAGGCGTAACCTTCAAGGTGGCCTGACCCTCCCCTCCAGGGAGGGGAATGAAAACTAAAAAAAAAAAAAGTAGACTGGTTACGCCTGGCAACCATGCATTCCATCAGAACAATTTCCGTTACGTGCATTTTGCTGAGCTAATGAACCTTAAGGGATTCGTGACTGAAATGTTACGAATTTTGTTCAACAAACCGAATTTTCAATGTAAACCTTTCAAAATTCCCAATTCTTCCTGTTCCGAGGTTTTCGTGGTTCACAGAGCAATAAGACGTGCCTGGGGTGAGTGGACGGACAAGATATTCCCAATTCATCCTGTTCCGAGGTTTTCGTGCCTCAGAGAGCAATAAGAAATGCCTGGGGTGAGTGGACGGACAAGAAATTAACCAGATCATAATTTAAGGCAACAAATTTTGAAATGCTTATATCCTTCTTTTCTTCTCTAATTTAAAAATGATAAACAGAATATCTGAAAGAACAACAACAATCTTATAATGTGCTTGTCAGCTCCAACAACGATGGTTTGAACTGAAAAATCTGGTACAAAATTTGAGTGAATTGCAAATGCTAATTTACACAGGAAAGTGCTGGATCGCTCTTGGCGGTTACAAGATTTGCCGGAGCACGATTTTCTCCTATCGTTCACACTACAGGGGAGTTTTCCATCCATTGATACACAGTCCAGCCTCGCAGAGGTACCTGCAATATTATGGCGCTTTACAATTTATCTGTTTTCGTAAATAAAAGTATTTACACATCGCTGCCCTGATGTGGGCTCATTTATCGCACAGCAGTTTGTAAATAACGTTCCAGAAACAATTACCGAATAAGCAGGGGCATTGCGCTCATACTAAATGGCCTCAGTGTAAAAAACGGAATGTTGAACATGACTGGCGAGGAGGTGAAACACCTGCACTACTCTAGAGCGGGGTGATTAAGTAGGAAACATTAATAAGTGCTAAGAATTTTAGAGATTTCGAAACTTTATTCACCCTAAACCACGTTGAATGGGAATCAACAGAGGGTAAACACTCGTTCCAAACGCCTCCCGTGGCCCGTGCCTCCGTTAGAGCACGCCTCACTCAATTAACTGGACAAATGACGAAGAAAATACGGCCCTAAAGCACCCAGCTTTTATAGTACGGTATTTTTGAGGAGCAGATTGAAGAACTCTTTGCCGATAGGCTGGATTGCTGTACATGCCCCCAGTTTTGATTAGCTAGAGAAAATATTTACAAATTTCTGATAAGTTAGGTTGATTACTATTGAAGAAGGAACCAGCAGAAGTATAGACAACTTTTCTACATTAAAGGACAATCCTGAGGACCAGGTCGGAAAACCTCAACATTACACATTTCTTTACGGAGTCATTGTAGATTAGCCCGCAAATGGAGCATTAAAGCCTACTAACAGTTGAAACCCAAAATATCTAGTAATACGAGTACCTCAGTTCAAGTTAGATTTCATAGATGCCTTATAGAAGGAGCGTAGTTTAACTGGCCGGAGAAGTGTACCCCTGCTGCAGTTCCTTTTCCAAATACCGGGATCAGTCTTGCCTAATGCCATATTTAAGGCTCTAAATTCCGGATTTGATGGGTAGTGGTGCGCCATCTGCAGACAATAGTACCTGCTTTCGGTCTAGGATTTCAGTACTGCCGCAGGAATATATTTACCTTGTAGTGGATCTCCGCTGTGGATAAGCGGAGAAAGATATCTGCAGTCCAGTCCTTGCATCGCTCCAGTTCACCGACTTCTGGTCGTCATACAACTGGACGTTGCAAGCTTCCTATCATTTGCTAGTGCGTCATTGCTACGTCATCTGTTATCTACTTTCTCGAACATACTTCCAGCCCTATATAAAGTGAGACTTTTGAACCTATTCCTCACTCCAGGTTCGATTGCGGCGTGTATGGATCCAGTTACGCTGCGTGCTGGTCTCAAGTTATTTCTCTCTTTATTATTCTACTTCACAGGAAGACAGTTGGTGAGCAATTCTGACGACTTATATTCCCGTAGCGCCACCTCCCTGAAGGAGAGGAGCGGGCCACCACTCAAGGGATCGTGTATTGCCCTCTCACTGTGTAATGCCTGCGAGTGCTGTGATTGAAAATTTTTAATGTAAACTTTGGAAATTGAAACATCTTGATGGCTGACTGTTGTAATTGTCTAAGTATTATTTTTCGTCATTTCTTCAATTACTTCTTCACTAAGTGACGACAGTCTTCTTTTCATTCCATGTGATTGATTGCGGGATCAATTCCTCGCTTCACATTCCCTCCTGAGTCCTTCCTTCTTTTTATTCTATTGGGTTATTTTCTTTTCCAGGTGTAACGACTTGTTCAATTTTGCTAAATTAGGTTTTTGGTGTATAATTCTGGTTTTTATTTAACTTATTGTGGATCTTTATGGTCAGTGTTCTTTAGCCTTGTAAAACAATAAAATCAGCGTCTTTTTATTCACTCTTTACAACTTGTCGGTCCTCCTTTTCTCTATTTGTATTTTTCTGCTTTAAAACATCGTGTTATCAATCTTGTTTTATGATTCTCATTTCTATATAGCTACCTCGGAACCTCTAGCTATCCACGCGCTTACTTGAGCTGCTTCCGTGATATCTCCGTATTCTTCTTCTTATTATTATTAAGTATTACAGCAGTATCTGTATTTATGCATTGCATGAGCTGTTCTATACTACGTCGATCTCTGCTAGAGTCTGAATTTTGAGATATTGTGTTAAATTTTTTTCTTCTATTGTTACATGACCCTGCTATCAATATGCAAGAACCCTCATGAGGGCAAAACCCTAATTAATCCTGAAAGAAAATTTGTATTGCTCTGTTTGTAACCTTTATAAAATGCTATTCTTACTGTTTTCAGTTTCGAAGTTACACATACTTCTTCTAACACCTCTTCTAATTCCGTCAGCCCAACTCAAGCTAGAACGAAATATTTTTTGACTGCTCAGAGGCTCTCTCTTGATTAATGTAAGGCTCTTAATCCTCTCCATGGATTGTAGACATAAATATCTCTCCGACTCTCTCTGTGCATAAGATGAGGCATTTTCTCCCTCAGTGTATTGCATTACTGTGTGATTGTGTGCGCGTATCGACTGAGGAGACAGAGCGCCCCTCTCCCCGATATATTGGAGCGGGGGTTGCGGTCTTAAAGAAGTTCCGAACAATGAGGTATGGCGGAATAAACTTATGTAAGTGCGCTTAACTTCGTGTGCAGTTTTGGGAAGACTTTCTCGGTTTTCATTTAAATGATTAAGACTTTATTGCAGCCAGCTGGCCATATAATGCGATACAACAATGAGATATTGTCACACAACATTCTGCGATTTGCAGATGCTCGAGGCGGTTTAGTCTTTGCTCTGTTCCCTCTTACTACTCAGTGTTATGTCGCATGGATTCTCACACAGAGAACATTTACATTCTTTGTTCGGTTCATGATATTTTACGTTTTTGTAAATTTTGTGATGGAAGCCGTGTACGGCGAGCCTTGTGACTACGTTTCTTAATTCCTGATTTTCTTGTGTCCATCGTCTATCGGAAATCTAGTGGTATGTCCTGTTGCTTCAGATGCTTCTGCTCAAGTACCTTTTCCATTTGCATGGTAGATGTCAGGTGTAGTTTGAATCGGAGGTATTCGATATAAGACTTGTAGATTCCTCTTTTATTCGGTTCCATGTGACCAAGGAATATATGCTTAGTCTCTCTATATAAGTTCTTGAAGGGTAACCTTTTGTAGTAAACAATATCTATGTTCTTTAAAATAATTATCGGAATTGTCATCAGTCATGAAATTTGAAGCACTTTATAAATAGCCCACTGTGTGACTGATTTTCTAAAACCTTGCTAAAATGTTTCTGTGGCTTAGTTGGAAATTGTAATTAGAGGCGTGGTATCTTTCCTGAAATGTAGGGAAAGCCTCTCTATTGGTGTAAATAGCAGTCGATTATGGTACCTGTTAGAAGCTGATGGGCTCAAGTTGTACCTGTGGCAGAGCGACTTCTGGTTACTGGTGCTCACGAGTTCCTGTGTTGGTGCAGTTTTTAAAGATTTATAGAGCGTCCCTACTCTTCTAAAACTTGTTAAGTTGTTGTTATGAAATATACATTTTAATAGAAAGGAAAGACATACAATTTCTGGAAATTTGATATTTTAACTTATACTTTGAATATTGCTTGCGTGCTCATTCAACCCAGGCGCTTCCTATTCCTCTGTGAGCCACGGAGACATGGTAATAATAATAATAATAATAATAATAATAATAATAATAATAATAATAATAATAAAGTGACTGCCATATTTTGTGTCATGTGACCAATTAAGGAAATGTAGGGTAATGCAGAGGTGTATAAGATGTAAATATGCACAAGGGTATTTTTGTCTTAGAAACTGAAGTTTGAATCACTCAAGTCAACTGTGTTCCCAAGTAATTACTTCTGTTGAAAGAAAATTAATTCCAGGTCGGACGTTCTTATTAGCTCGCTCCTTTATCTGGTATTTATTGAGAACTTGAAGAATCTTAAAGGGAAGTTTCAAATGACGCACATTCTTGTACACCAAGCAGCTCCGCGTCACAAAGAAAACTTCCAGTAACTTAGTTAACTTTAATTATAATTGACTTTATGAATGGGATCTAGGCATAGCGAACGAATATCCCCAGAAACAGAGAGTGGATGACATATCTTCTGTATTCCCTTCCTGTCATTTCAGCAGTATTGTTCACGTAATGAGACAATATAAGACAGTGGTTCACAAACTTTTCCATCTCGCAGCCTCTTTTGTAAGTTCTCTGCTAATCCCACCCCTCCTAATCCGTTGTTACAAGTTTCTTTTGCTATTTGCTTTAGGTCGTACCGATACAGATAGGTCTTGTGGCGACGATGGGACAGTAAAGGCCTAGGAATGGGAAGGAAGCGGCCGTGGCCTTAAGTAAGGTACAGCCCCAGGATTTGCCTGGTGTGAAAATGGGAAACCATGGAAAACCATCTTCAGGGCTGCCGACAGTGGGGTACGAACCCACAATCTCCCGGTTACTGGATACTGCCCGCACTTAAGCGACTGCACTATCGAGCTCGGTACAAATTTATAACGCCGTATACTTGCATACAGGAATGTGCGATATTATCGGTACTTTTCTATTGGCATTCGATACGTAAGTATCAATATTTCGTGTCGACATTTTTTCGTTATATCGATACTACGTTATACTAATACAGTCAATACGTTCGTGGACTAGCGTCTGCAGTGTAGGCAACACGCCGTACGATCATGTTTGTCCTACACTTGATCCGTCATTCATGATGGCCGGGATATTGAAACAGCTAAGTGGAGAAACAGTCCTCTCACAAGTCGAAAACAAAAATTACACGTTTCTTTATTTTAAAAGGAGTGTAACGGTTCAAATCCCGTTACAAGATGATATCTGTATTTTTATTATTTTATTATTTTATCCGTATTATTATTATTATTAATATTATTATTATTGTTATTATATCAGTGTTATTATTATTTTATCTGTGATATTATTACTATTATTGTAATTAACACTCTTATTCAATTCAATTTTGCAATGCTTGTCGCTTGCAGGATTGTACTTATATGTATGCATATATACGTATGTGTAGTATAACACTCAAGATATGTACAGTGAGAATTGTTATCTATCAGATGTTGGATATGACATTGCTATATTGTGCAATACTGCTGACATTTCTGTCAAGTCATCGCCACGTCATGGCTACGTCATCGTGAGCATTTAACAATGCGCTCAGATACTCAGGAGCCCCGGGGCATTTCACCATTACATGCAACAGTTTGAGGCGTTATGGGAGTAGGTCATGGTTATTTCTGGAGATTACGTGGGTGTGCCATGCATCGTCTATAAAAGGTGGCTGAATATTGTAGCGTCAGTCATTAGTTAAACGGAAGCTGAACAGTGAAGAAGTCAAATGGATAAGTGGACAGTTATTATTCTACTGGAAGCAGAGGGCACAGTTGGTCATTAAGGGAACGAGATGGAGAAGACTCAGTGAGGCATTAGTCTTTGGTCATTGAGAGAGAGAGGCCAAAGTTGGTCGGTCACCTAGTTGAAGATACGGACGCAAAGGCTTACCATGGAGTCATAGAAGGATACCACTTGCAATGAAGTAATACCATCCAGACTTACAAAGAAGTCATATGATATGGAGAAGAAGCAGTAACATGGATACATCACCAAATTAGGCGTGACACATCTCCAGTAAACACCAGATTTAAGGAATACGTCGTAATTACACTCAAAGTGTTGAAGGTACAGTCAAGTGAAACAGTGAGGGATATATTTTGTATAAATTGTTAAATGTCCGGTCAAGAAGAATTCAAATTCATGCCTAGTTTCTTTCAGTTGCAACGTCATAATTTCATATTCTCATCTGTTTTATCGCAACAAGACTCACTATTTTATATATTATTTAAAGAATATATTTTATTCTATCAAATGAATTCGTAGTATTATTTCAATGACAGAATTAGATAACCTCAAATTTAAATGGGCAAACCGAACGCCAATCTCCTTTTCCCAGAACTTATATGGTATGATGTCAAAAGTAAGCTTATTACCCCACACCCTTTTACTATGAAATATTTAACATCTTACAACGTGTCGACGCAACGTGGTGCACGAATAAATTCAGAACTTGTTCTGAATGACAGCATATCATAGGTCCATTTTGGGAAAAGTATGCATATTTAAGCCAACGGAATTATTACCGGTAAATGTCAGGAGTGTAATTTTGTGATATATGTTTGTATTTTGGGCTTATGTCAAAGGAATTAAAGAGGAAATTAATTTGAGATCGCGTACTATCACTAGTGAACCAAAGATGGACAAGGAAGACAATAACAAGTCATGTGACGACGAGGTCACTGCTTCTGCGGACATCCAAGGTGAAGTTCAGAGTAGGGAGCAGGTGAATACAATGGAAGCTGCTGAGGTAATTCAGGAAAGTGGAGAAATTGAGAAGCAAACTGAAACTCAAAAGGAGATCGCGGGGGGAAAGAACCAAAATGTTATTAATTTGATGATGGACAAATTTACCGAGATCAGTAATGAAAATAAAAAATAAGTGAAAATAATACGAAAGAGATATGTAGAAAAATGGATCAAATAATTAATAGGAATAACGAAAATAGTAGTAAAATGGAAGAATTAATTGGCAGTAATAACGAGAATTTTAATGTGACCATTAGTAAAATAGATATTAAGGTACTAGAAGTAAATGAACAAACATCCAAGTCAGAATATAAGTTAGAAAGTAAGTTAAATGAAGAGTGGGTTGAAATTGAAGGTAAAATGGAGTTGGATAGGAGCAATCTTCATATTCAGACCAAGCAAGTCAAGGAAATATGTACAGAGGACAGTAACAAGATCGTACCGTTAAGTAATAATATTTCTAGTAATCGGGAAAAAATTCATAAGGTAGTCGAGGAAAGATTGGACAAGATTTACAATGCAGTTGGGGAAGATACGAGGGAACAGATTAGTAGAAGTGAACAAATTGAAAGCAAATTTGTGGAGATCACCGAACTACGGAACGAACAGGAAACGCTATCACAGCAGGTGAGAGAGATAGGGGAAGAATTGCAGGAAGAAGTGAGAATAGAGAAAGAGAATGCTGAGAGAGTAGCGGAAGAAGAAATTTTGAGTTGCCAGGAAGTGATACGGCAGGAATTTAGAGGTGAGACAGCGGTAGAGGTGATAGTAGAGCGAGTGGTTTGTTCAGTAGGGATTGCGATTTAACCAAGTTTTCTGGAAAACAGTGCAGTTCTACAGAATTTGTAAAAGTCGCTGAGAAAAGATTTGCTAGTAAGTTGAGGAATAATGTTATTGAATGGGAATACGTGCTGGAAATTTTGTCTAATGTTTTTATCGGTGAAAGTAGAATGTGGTTTCGATTGTACTGGGATAATATCTCTAATTTGGGAGAATTTAGAGAAAAGTTCATTGACAGGCTTAGGGAGGAATGTGTGGAAGGGCGCGCGCGAGAGAGAGAGCGCATGATGTCTGGGTGAAGAAGTATAGTAGAGAGAGGGGGAAAAATGTTAGCCGTGTATCAGAGTAGTAGTAATCCTGATGAGCAGAGGATTAAGAGTTCTATCGATGGTGAAAGGGGTCAGAAGAATAACCAGAGAGAATCGGAAGATGGGATGCGTATGGATTTGAATTATGAAAGAGAGGGTCAGAGGAGTAACCAGAGAGAATCGGAAGATGGGGTACGGATTTGAGTTATCAGAGAGACTATGATAGTCTGAATACGAATGTTATCAAGGTGTCGTTACCGAGCCAGAGTATTTCAGATTCACAGGGAATCGGGTAGGTTAAGTGAACAGTCCGAAGGTAGAAGATCAATTGGTATGTAGTATAAGTAGTTACGTAGTGAAAGTAGATTTAAGAGTACAGTGAGATTGTGACCTAAGTAATGTTAAGTGAGATATTTAAGTAATGACGTAGTCGCATATAATGAAGTAATTAATAGTAGTAGTAAGGTAGACGTAAGAAGTGTTCTGTTAAGTGATGTAAGTACTTATAATACTGAGTAAATAATGTTAGTGAGGTAGTGACTCCGATGATGGAAATTGTGATATGAAGAAGGTAGGCAGAGGTATTATTAGATTTTATAACAGCCGGTGAGTAAGTCACAGAGAGTAAATAAGATGATAGCGGTATCAATCATGATTTAGATAATTGTAAGTTTCAGCAATGCCTTGTTGTACCAATAATTGTGTATTCAGTTATTTTAGGAGCTGACTTGGTTGCAAATCTTGGAAGTAGAATAGACTTTCATTTAGGTAGTGTGTGTTTGTTGTGGGAAAGAACTAGCAAAGAAGTACGTGTTAATTATGATGGTCTGAGGTAAGTGTTTGGGTAACGTGTGTTCTTTGAAGATAGATGAGAGGTAAGCGAAGGTGTTCCTAGTGAGAGGAAATGTTGTGATATGTGTCATGTCCTTCGGAAGGCTACTTCCCAACTGTTTGGAAGGATGCCTTAATGTTCCCAGTACCAAAAAATCTCTAGCAAGTTCTCCATCTGACTATCGACCTGTCTGTATACTTTCTTCACTTTCGAAGGTCTTAGAAAAACTCATGCATGAACAACTGCTCTAATATTTGATTCACCATTCGTTACTTGATCACCTGCAATCTGGATTTAATAAAGGACATAGTACATCTACTGCTCTTCTAAAAATTACGGATGACGTGAAAAAAGCAATGGACGAACGTAAAGTGACCGTGCTCATTCTCCTAGACTTCAGCAGTGCTTTTGACACTATCAGTACGGACATTAGCGAAATTGCATTCCTTCCATCTTAGCCATGCTGCTCTAAATTTTTTCGCTTCCTACCTCCATAACCGACGACAGTGTGTTGTCATGAATGATAAGAGAATGGAGTGGAAGTACATAGTTAATGGTGTGCAACAAGGTTCTATACTCGGCCCCCTGTTATTTATTTTATATTTGAATGACATCTCTTCTAAGTTGAAAAAGTGCAACTACGATCTCTATGCCGACGACCTTCAAATTTACTGCCACGCAAAAGTGAATGACATAAATGCAGCTATTGAAAATATGAACCGAAACTTAGAGCAGATCAGCTGTTATGCAATAAGCTTACTTTTGACAACATACCATATAAGTTCTGGGAAAAGGAGATTAGCGTTCAGTTTCCCCATTAAATTTGAGGTTATCTAAATCTGTCATTGAAATAATACTATGAATTCATTTGATAGAACAAAATATAATCTTTAAATAATATATAAAAATAGTAAGTCTTGTTGCGATAAAACAGATGAGAATATGAAATTATGACATTGCAACTGAAAGAAACTAGGCATGAATTTGAATTCTTCTTGATCGGACATTTAACAATTTATACAAAATATATCCCTCACTGTTTCACTTGACTGTACCTTCACACCTTTGAGTGAATTTACGACGTATTCCTTAAATCTGGTGCTTACTGTACTCACACTTACTTCTTACCTGCTTACTTACACATACGTATATATGCATACATCTAAGTACAATCCTGCAAGCGACAAGCATTGCAAAATTGAATTGAATAATAATGATAATTACAATAATAGTAATAATATCACGTATAAAATAATAATACTGATATAATAACAACAATAATAATAATACTAATAATAATAATAATAATAATAATAATAATAATAATAATAATAATAATAATACAGGTAAGATAATAAAATAATAAAAGTACAGATATCATCTTGTAACGGGATTTGAACCATTACAGGAGATTCCAAATACCTATTACCACGTCTGTAACATCTCCAGTCTTTGAAATGCAAGTATCCACATAAAAAGGAATCAGATCATTTTTCACTTCTTCTCACCCCCCTTCCACTCCCATTAAGTGGCTTTTCCTAAAAAAATCAAGACAATTAATGTTCCTTTACTTTTAAATGAGATTCAAAATAACAATTTTTACTTCCGTAACGTGTTTAGTTCGTTAGATGTACTCATTTTAAAAAGGCATCACATTTTCTATTCTTCTAAACCCCCTTAGTGTACCCATACTGGGTAATTTAGGGCAGCTATTACATATTTTGGTTTCACAAACAGATGTATAGATGGAATAGTTGGATGAGAACCTCCAGAAGTCACTTACCAGGTTTGAAGTCTCGTCCTCCCTACCTTCATTTCGTCACCGGCTGAACTCATAAAGCATACGGGCAATGGAATGTTCGAAAAAGAAAAATAGGCACTACATAAAATATAACGAAAGTAGGATTCTAAAATGTGAGAGGAATACAATAATATCATTAAATGAGAAGAATGTTCGTTAAAATATTATTTGCTAAACATTTTATTATACTGATAAAATGACACGAGATGGTGCCATACTACAACACATGAACAAGAAACAGTCAAGGATAATGCAAAAATTATATATACAGTATGCTTTCATGTCCTTGTAGTTTATTCATAGTTGTAGTTGGTCCTCGGCATACCTCAAATCATTTGATTAATTAATTATCATTGTTGTAGAAAGTATATATTCCCATAAGTACGTTTCCTTTAAAACACAAGATTGCATCGCCGTATATCAAACATATGGTCCATTTGACCACGACAATTATATATTTACACTGAACACATACGTGTATCCTGGGTTTACCTAACAAATTATATTCAAAGAAAAATCAGCCAACGCTGGAATCGAACCCATCACCATAGAACACTTTGGGAAATAATAAAACAAATAATCACATTACATAAAAAATATCAAACATATATCACACAATACATCTCGAAGATTATGGCTTAACCAAGCCATAGTATCTGGTTAAATTCTTCGCTCCAACGTGGGTCGAACTCAAGTACTCCAGCTTCCAAGGTAAAAAATTTAAAACTCCAATCACGAGCTAATTTAATGCATAAACATGGGAAGGGATCTATCCTTCTCAAAATCAGAAAATTATCCGCATTACTTATAACGTATCATTAGAATGGAATTGAGACTGCTTTGGCGAATGAAAGGGATCTCGCCAGTAAACCTTAAGCTTTGCTGGAAACTACGGAATGTTCCTCGACACTAAGTCGCACGTAGTACAACAGCTGTGTGACCAGCTCCGTGCCTACAAAAACACATTGAACTCGTCATTTCTTTCTTTCTTTCTTTCTTTCTTTCTTTCTTTCTTTCTTTCTTTCTTTCTTTCTTTTATATACCATCTCGGCTTGTTCTCAGGTACGCATTCATTTGAGAGCCATTACTTCTTATTATTCATTATTTGCCTATATATTCAGCCCAACTCAGTATATCACAACAGCCATAATCATTATTTTCTTTCATCATTCCAACAACATAACATGTTACAGCTTCACCCTTCCATATCATACCACCGCATCTCAAATCCGTTCCATTAATTTACAGAGAAGACGCCATTCTTACAGGTCATTTAATTCTTATCGCATATCTATATAATTCGCAAAATACCTCGGTTTGGGACATCTTCAATGATCATCTATTATCATATGGGATTTATAATACCTGAATCACCTTGAAGCAAACATATAGTTTGTTTTCAAACTACTATAAAAATCTTTACCAGATAATAACATTGCAAAGAAATTATAAGTTTAGGTAAATCGCTATTCTTCCCAAATATGTTCTTAATATACACTAAGAATTTATGGGATCTGTATAATAATTCATGCAAATAAGCCTGCTAAATATCAATGATTATTCTTAAATCACTTGAAAATCCTAACTAAAATAATAAATCTTTTCCCAGTCACACGCGTATAGTGTTCCCTACATTTAATATTGTTAATCATACATTTTAATATTTACAAAATAAAAATTGCTACTGGCATGCAAATCTCGTGGTTTAATATATTCAAATGGATTGTACTTATCAAATACTGGGTATGGTTTGCCGTCATCTCGAGGTATATCTTAGATTTTTACTCCGTCATGATGAGCGGTCTACTCTTTGATAGTCCTTGGTTCCTTCTCGTACTACCACGATCCTTGAATGGAACTGTGGTCGTCTTAGTTAAGTCTCTGGGCGTTTCTTTTAGAAATAACTGCAGGCACTTAGGCGCGATTCTTGTAGGCTCCAGATCTCGGGGTTCGACGACCACTCACGAACATACAGAAAAAATGGGAAATCAGTTATTTAGCACTGTTTATGTACATTCAAAGGAATCTACAGATGATAAATTCCACTACTAACTTTAAATATATTAATGCAAATAATGGCAAGTTTGTAGAAATCACTGTTCATTTTCCTATTAATCACACAGTCTATCACCACGAGTGTCCATGGAGTATGCAAACGCTAATTTTGTCAGGAACAATTCTATAATTTTACTGAACATCACTCACTCGTAAAATGCTTTAGATCGGTTATTGCTAAACTATCTCACTAGCCCTAAACAACTTGACGCGTTTGCCCTTTCACTGATGATTGCATCATGAGCCGCAACTGACTGTTGTTCTTATTTAAAATGTTAAATGTTGAGATAAGGCTTGTGTTCATCAATACTGTACATTATCTTGTACCACACGGCTTATTCCGCGATATTTTACATCGCACTGATGTGTTTTTCTTCTATGACACAACACTTCATACACTGATATCCAAGTTCACTCCTAGCGTGTGAGTACTGCAGCTACACAAATGACAATGGGATACTGTATCTAGGTCCTGGCTCTACTTATAGCCTCCGGACAAAATGATCAGGGGGGAGTAAAATTATGCCCCTCTGAATTTGAAGGTCCGGTAGTCGGAATCTTTCAGCGAAGTGAAAACACTCAAATTATAGCTTGTGACCTCTACTTTCTACTGATGGCGTATAAAACAAAACCGATCAGTGGGTCATTCACAATCTCAAAAGCGTACTTTTAGAAAATCACGCGTCATGGTTCATCCCGCAAGATCTCCCACTTTTTTCCACACGTTGTCAGATTTCAGCAGTCATCTTTAATCTGCGTACTGTTGCATGACAAATGTCATTACCGACCCACCATTAAAGGATTGCATTTATATGCATCAACAATTAGCTCACGCGAAAAGAAAGCGCGATTTCAAGGTTCAGCAATACTACGCTATCCTTTCCTCGTTACAGCGCAGAAAACTGCTCCCTTCGGGCTGGGGTATCGCAAATCACATCCCGGTTCGGCATGTAAACTGCTAATTACTACATGATATATCATGGAATGTTGCGGAAAACGGCATACATGATTGACTAAACCTCCTAATATGCCTATGGCATGGTAATGAACGGTCACATCATGGAGATTCACCGAAAACAGAGAATATTTATTTATATTGAAAGATGATTCCATGTACCAATTTCCACGTGTGTACTTTCCGAGAAAAGAAGTTTCTTCATTTTCGAAGGACATTCCAAATACCCATTTGCACGTCTTTAAACTGTCAGTTTTGTAGATATTGATGCATTAATTTTAAAAATGTATCTCCCCTTTAACCCGTTAACGACACTATATCCAAAAATCCTTCCTTAGTGAGCAAGTATATTGTAATATAAATGTATACCCAAAATTTCATTTCTTTGTATCCAGTAGTTTTGGCTCGGCGACGATGAATCAGTCAGTCAGTCAGTCAGTCAGTCAGTCAGTCAGTCAGTCAGTCAGTCAGTCAGTCAGTCAGTCAGTCAGTCAGTCAGTCAGTCAGTCAGTCAGTCAGTCAGTCAGTCAGTCAGACAGGACAGTTTATTTTATGTATAGAGACGTTGTCCCTTAAGAATGTGCAACCCGCTAAGTACAAGTTAGGGCTAGCGTAAGCCTTCACCTGCAATTATTGGAGTGCCGACTTAGCGACTTGATTTTAGGGTTACTCAAATTTGAATGAACTTCGAGACCAAACACTGCCTCATGATTCACCGGCAAGTAACTCAACAGAGACTAAAATATGAAACAAATCGGTCCGGTAGAACGGAGGAACGGGTTGGACATATCTGTGTTTATTAAACCTTTTAATAAATAGACAATAATAATACTAAGTCTGGTTACATTATTAGCGATATCTTAATGAGTTGTCCAGAGTGAATGCAGTACTCCAATTAGCCGTGAGAGAGCTCCACTAACTACTGTAAATTAGTTAAGACCCGATGTAATTAGGGACAAAGCTGGAAACTTGGACGAATTATAAGGAAATTAAGACGTTCGTTCTCAAGTTGAGGAGAGTCTTCGTTCCTCGAGAATGCCTCGTGTTACAGTAGTAGTCCAATATACATTTTCGCGCACAGTTGAAGTTAATAATAACTGCTCTGTATCTCACCTGTCATCTGATGAAGGTTTACTCTTTCTAAATTCATTCATGAACTGAAGGATACAGCCACAACGCTCTGTCTCGGTCTGTTCTAGTTAACGTAGAATATATCTCCAATTTCTGAATACTGTTTGTCCCCATGAGCTTCAAAAAATTGGAACGTTTTAATTATTGTTGTAACGTGGCAGCAGATTGTAGATGGTTACATGATTTATTGAATAAATCATAATTTCTTGTCACTGGAACGCCCAGCCGGGGTCAGTTTGACCGAGCTGAATTTGAAGAGTCATTGTAACGATTTAAGTTTTACTGTTGGCATCTCTGATTTCGAAATACTTCGGTTCACCGCATTTACTCAGTCAACAATAGCATTAGACGCAAGAAAAGCAAAAATGCTTCTGAATATTGCATTCTCACGATCGCATTATGGGATCCCGCAGGTGTCCGGTTGACTATTTTTGTTCTGTACTTAACATCTCTTCTGCACGTACTAAATGTACGTAATACGACCTAATGGGTTGAAAGTCGGTTTCGACAGCAATGCTTCTATTTATTTGTTATTGTTTGGCCTGATGCGGTCATTGTCTGCTTCTCTCGACAGCCTGTTGTAACGATGTCTCTTGATTGGTTCGTGAAGATGAAATCCTGGAAGAATTACAAAATAGTATAGAGGGAAAGTCTGATGGAGGAATTGTAAGTTCGGAAGAATCAGATGATTATTTCGTACTTCTAGCAAACGAAGCATCCAGTGATTCCAAATGCGACGGAATGGAACGCACAACAAATGAATATAAATGTACTTGTAGGACTATCACGAACGATAAAGAAATGTATGAAGAAATATAAAAGCCATAAGTAAGTCTCTCCCCTGCCTTCATAATAACTGTGTTCTCTTTATCTCCAGTTCTTGGATGTACATGTTGAATTTTAGATAGGATTTTTAATATACTTGTACTTTTGTGCATGAAGATGCTACTCAATGTTACAAGTGTGGCTGGATTACCAATAAATATTACTGCTCGTTCTTTAATTTAAAAATGATATTATCAACAATAAAATCATAACAGCAACATTTTTAGCTTGGGTCCAACTGACCCAGGTTGAGCATTAAAGGAAAACGGAAAATCCATTGAACTGTAAAACGAGGCGGCCTGCGGGCATTATTGATGCCCAATCACTTGTTTACGAAGGAGCACTACAACGTCCTGTATTTCGGATGTTGTGAAACAGATAATAGCAGTGAATTTACTCGCAGGGTGCATTTGTAAATACGCCAACGATGCAGAAAATAAAATTTACTAACAAATGAATGTATACACGTGCAGACTACACTCCATAAAACACTTCTTTCTATGAAACAGAAACTAATATATAATATTAGAGTTTCAAAGTTCAGGAAATGACGTGTCACAGTTGGATTCATTCGAAGTTTTCCTTGTACATCTACTCATAATAAATATGCTCTTAAACATATCGCAGGCAGTGCTGGACACGTCTCGCAATGTCTGCATTGACACGTGGAAACATTTCCTGTGTCGCTGCAGCACGGGGATCACGAGTTCGTTGTTGTAATTGTTCTGCATGTTCTGGCTCAGTTTCGTAAAAATTCGATTTGATACCATCCCTCAGAAAAAGTCCAGAGGGGTGAGATCAGCTGATCGTGGTGGCCATTGCCAGGATCCATCACGACCTACCCCCTGTTCGGGATATCGTGCAACAAGATAGTCTCTAGCGGCTCAAAAGTAGTGAGGTGGTGCAACATTGCACTACTAGAGACACGTGGGTCTCTAAAACTTCCAGATGACGCCTACCGGTCAGCCTAGGAGCTATAAAACAGGGCGGAGAATACCGCACCACACCTAACCCGCTACTGCGCTCGAACGCAGTGGAGGCCTCATGGAGACTGTGAATATTGACGATGGAATAATTCGAAAAGTAATGTTCATCGCTTCACATGATATTCCCGATAAAATGTGGGTATTACTGTAATGCCGCGGCCATTCATCAGCATTATGTTATCCTGCGAAGAAAATCGTCTCCATAGAGTTACTGATGTACGTGCGCCTTATAAGCGTGCCATTTTCTCTCCTCCAGGTTGCCTTGTACTGACATTCGAGGTACATTTGCACCTCGTCCTTGCTCTAAGTAATATTAAACATGTGTTTGTTGTAACAATGATGGTTTGTACATTATTATTATTATTATTATTATTATTATTATTATTATTATTATTATTATTCTTATTATTATTATTATTATTACAAGCGAATGGACTACTAACGATCACGCTACAGCTTCATTTCCTTCTCTTCGTGCGGAGTTTTCTCTCTGTCCAATACTCCTTCATACGTTCCCTGCCCTGCTTCCGTTGTTCATCTGTCCAGGCTCTTCCGGTCTACGTAGTTCTTCCTGCCGCATGAATACCTTCCAAATTCTTCACTGTGTTTCTAAACATATTCCTTTCTAACAGCTGGACTTGCCAGATGTTTTACCTTTCCATATCCTTCTTCGTTTCCTTAATCCATGCTGTAGTGGTCTTCTTTCTCCAGAAGTAATCAAATATCTGTTTGGTAAGTCTGCTTGCATCCATTCTGTACAGATGCCCGAGAAACTCCAGTCTCCCCTTCTTCGTGGTCTCTAAGATTCTTTCCAACTTCTAGTAAACTTCTTTGTTGTTCTGAAGTTTCCATCAGCTTTCAGTTTGGACAGCTCCCATCATTTTTCTGAGAATTCTATTTCTAGGACCTCTAGGTTGTCCAACTTGTAGTTAATGGACAGGCATTCACTGCCATACAGAAATTCTTTTTGACCACAGTGTTGTAATGTTTAAATTTATTGGAGATATTTTTGGCTAGCGATTCTTTCCAAGAGGTTAATGGTTAGTTGCGACCTCTGAACTTTCAGATAGTACAACAAAGTCGTCAGCGAAAGCCAAGCAGTCGAATTTAATCCCTACTGATTTTCTTCCTAGACAGATTGGAATTATCCCTTGATATTCGAGTTCTGAGTTCCATATTTTTTACTATATTTTCTAGGACATAGTTGAATAAGAACTGGAACAGTCCATCACCTTGCCTCACGCCTGTATTGATTTCAAATGCTTGCGAGAGATTCCCGAAGAATTTTACGTTGGATATTGTGCCGGTTAGGGTCTCTTTGATTATATTTGACAGTTTGGTTTTGACTCTAAATTCCCTTATGATCTTATCCAAGGTCCCTCTGTCCACAATAGATAAGGCTTTTCTGAAGTCTGTAAACGACACCACAATTTTCTTGCCACTCAACGTTATGAGGCAGATTAAATATGTGTTTGATACAGGAGCGTCCTTTCCTAAACCCTGATTAGCATCCTCCTGGTTTTTAGTCCAGATTCATCCCTATTCTATTAGGAAGCAGTTTTGACAGGATTTTGCAGGCGATCGGGAGGAGGGACACGCCCCTATAGTTGTTGACACCCTGTGTGTCCCCTTTTATATACAGCGAATGGGTAAGTACTGTTTTCCATTCTTCTGGGGTTATCTCTCCTCCCAGATTTCCTTGATGATTTGCTGAAGATCGTCAAGGATTTCCGGTTCCGCCCGTTCCAACATTTCTGCCGTTATCGAGTCCCCTCCACTTTTCCCGTTGCTTTTGAGGTTTTCAATGGATTCCTTTGTTGGTGGTTCGTCATCTTCTGAATTCTCTGTTATGTTAGGAAATTCTAGTTTGAAGGTTGGGGAAGGACAATTCAAGAGAGTGTGGAAGTATCTGGCTACTATCGCACAGTTTTCTTGGTTGTTCGGTCCGATTTTGCCCCGTTTGTTTCTGAAGCTCAAACCTGGCGCTTGGTATCCTTTGAGTTTGCTCATTCAGGACCGATAAAGGTCTCTGGAATTATTCATGAAGAAGTCGGTGTGGATTATTATTAATATCATCAGTATTAGTATTGGTATCCTTTGAGTTTGCTCATTAAGGCCTGATAGAGGTCCCTGGAATTGTTCTTGACGAAGTCGGTCTGAATTATTATTATTATTATTATTATTATTATTATTATTATTATTATTATTATTATTATTAGTCTTAGTATTATTATCATTATTATTTTATCATCACGGTTAAGTGAAATTAAACTTACCGTGTGAAGGATTGGGTTCAAAGTATTGCAGTACATCCTGCACAAAGTCATCATTGTCACCGATGGTCTGTTCCTGCTGGTATGTGCGTTGAACGTACGCTCCATTAACACTTAATTGCATTCTGTTCGGCGAAATCCGTGTACAGAGGAGGGATGTATGTTTGGAAACATCTGTGCATACCATCTGCGAGGTTAGACTGCATTCAGACGAGATTCTGCATTGATTAAAGTAATGTCTGTGTATTGATCGCTGTTGAAAACACGGGCCATTGCCGATTGTAGACAGCAAATGTAGCGCTGCCTAGTTGTATGCGGTCGAAAACGAGGCTTACTAATGCAAGGGGTTGCATTAGACGGGTAGCTCTGAGGAAGATGCTGCGAGCGACCTTCCGGTTTTTATCTCTTCACCTTCTGATATAACCTGCCTGCTGGCAAGAGTGCCCCTGTGACCATCAGTTCCTAGATATCCCATTCAACACTAGTGCTTGCTTGTGGGATATTCATAAGTAGGAAGTACGGCGCTCGCGGTCCTCTTGGTAGAACAACACAGGGACACAATTACAACAGTTACCTACCGAGTGGCTGCGCGGGATGAGTCACGTACCAGTGAGCTTCCACTCCGGAGACAATGGGTTCGAATCCCGTTTCATATTTTTACGCCAGCCAAATGCCGGGAGGGCACGAGCGCTTCGTTCTACTCCATCGCTATATCATCGTCTTCCTAAGACCTATGTGTGTGGATGCGACGTAAAGTGACTTAAAAAAAGCAAGAGTTGGCGTTCTCTGTGCTCTCACCAACTCAGTTGCACTGGTTATTCACTCTGACACTTACTAAAGAGACTCTTCCAAATCTGCCACGCAGGCCCTAGAGTGGTTTCAGTGTACACTGTTTGCAGCCTCACAGTGGTACACTCACAGCAGTCTTCATTCACTGCCAAACAGCCAGTGAAAGTCTTAAAATGTATCATCAAAATGAGGTGTCTACGTGCCTAGCCTCCTGTACGGAATTTTGTCGTTTTCACGAGGTCCAATCACTCGATAATTCTTGCTACTTTCAGGTCTGTTACTTCTAACTTATGAGTAAGATATCCTGAGTCCACCCAGCTTTCGCTCCCGTAAAGCAAAGTTGGTCTGAAAACAGACCGATGTAAAGATAGTTTCGTCTGGGAGTTGACTTCCTTCTTACAGAATACTGCTGATCGCAACTGCGAACTCACTGCATTAGCTTTACGACACCTTGATTCAATCTCACATACTATATTACCGTCCTGGGAGAAAACACAACCTAAATACTTGAAGTTAACGACCTGTTCTAGCTTTGTATCACCAAACTGACATTCAATTCTGTTGAATTTCTTACCTACTGACATCAATTTAGTCTTCGAGAGGCTAATTTTCATACCATACTCATTGCACCTCTTTTCAAGTTCCAAGATATTGGACTGCAGGCTTTCGGCACAGTCTGCCATTAAGACCAAGTCGTCAACATAGGCCGAACTGCTTACTACATTTCCACCTAACTGAATCCCTCCCTGCCATTTTATACCTTTCAGCAGATGATCCATGTAAACTACGAACAGTAAAGGTGAAAGATTACAGCCTTGTCTAACCCCTGTAAGTACCCTGAACCCATTCTACCATACATAAATTGTCACTGAAGCCCAATTGTCAACATAAATGCCTTTGATTGATTTTAATAATCTACCTTTATATCCATAGTCACCCGGTATAGTGAACATCTTTACCCTCGGTACCCTGTCATATGCTTTCTCTAGGTCTACGAAACATAAACACAACTGCCTATTCTTCTCGTAGCATTTTTCAATTACCTGGCGCATACTGAAAATCTGACCCTGACAGCCTCTCTGTGGTCTGAAACCACACTGGTTTTCATCTAACTTCCTCTCAACGACTGATCGCACCCTCCCTTCCAAGATGCCAGTGAACACTTTGCCTGGTATATTATTCAATGAGATACCTCGATAGTTGCAGCAATCCTTCCTGTTCCCTTGCCTATAGGTAGGTGCAATTACTGCTTTGATCCGGTCTGAAGGTACCTTACCAACACTCCATGCTAATTTTACTACTTTATGACGGCATTTCATCCGTCCCTTCCCACTACACTTCACAATTTCAGATCTAATTTCACCTATTCCTGTTTCTTTATGGCAATGGAATTTATTTTCCATCCTTTCCACTTCCTCAAGCGTAATTTCACCAACATCAATTTCCTCCTCCCCATTAGCTTGGCTGCTCGCAACACCACCAGGATGATTTCCTTTTACATTGTGAACATGTTCAAACTATTCCCTTCACCTCTCCAGTGATTCACTGGGATCTATTATGAGTTCACCTGAATTACTCAAAATACTGTTCATTTCCTTTTTCCCTCCATTCCTAAGATTCTTTATTACAGTCCAGAAAAGTTTCCCTGCTGCTTGACCTAGCTTTTCCAGGTTATTACCAAAGTCTTCCCACGGCTTCTTTTTGGGTTCAACAACTATTTGTTTCACTCTCTTTCTTTCATCTACGTAGCAATCCCTGTCTGCCTCGGCCCGTGTTTGGAGCCATTTCTGATAAGCCTTCTTTTTTACGTTTACAGGCTGCTCTCACTTCATCATTCCACCAACATGTTCGCATTTTCCCATCTTTACACACAGTTGTTCCTAGGCATTCCCTTGTTGTTTCTACCACAACATCCCTGTATGCCACCCATTCACTTTCTATATCCTTAACCTGCTTACTGTCTACACTTCTAACCTTCTCACTAATCACATCCATGTATTTCCGTCTAATTTCCTCGTCCTGGAGATTTTCTACCCTTATTCGTTTGCAGACAGATCTCACTTTCTCTACCGTAGGCCTAGAGGTACTTAGTTCACTACAGATCAGATAGTGGTCTGTATCATCGAAAAATCCCTGGAAAACTCGTACATCCCTAACAGATTTCCTGAATTCAAAGTCTGTAAAGATATAGTCTACTATGGATCTGGTACCCCTAGCCTCCCATGTGTAGCGGTGAATAGCCTTATGCTTGAAGAATGTATTCGTAACAGCTAAACACATACTAGCACAGAAGTCCAGCAAATGCTTCCCATTCCCATTAGCTTCCATGTCTTCCCCAATTTACCAATTACCCTTTCGTATCCTTCAGTTCTATTCCCAACTCTCGCATTGAAATCGCCCATTAGCACTATTCTATCCTTGCTGTTGACCCTGACCACGATGTCACTCAATGCTTCATAAAACTTGTCAACTTTATCCTCATCTGCACCCTCACATGGTGAATACACGGAGACAATTCTAGTCTTAATTCCTCCAACTGACAAACCTTCCCACATCATTCGCCCATTTACGTGCCTAACATAAACTGAGTTGTGTGCAATGGTATTCCTGATAAAGAGCCCTAACCCAGACTCTGCCCTTCCCTTTCTAACACCCGTCAAGTACACTTTATAACCTCCTGTCTCTTCCTCATTATTTCCCTTACCCGAATATCACTTACTCCTAGCACATCCAGATACATCCTCTTTGCTGACACAGCCAGTTCTACCTTCTTTCTTCTATAAGCGCCATTAATATTGATAGCTCCCCATCGAATTCCATTTCGTTCGCCAAGTTGTTTCCAAGGAGTCCCTCGCCTGTCAAATGTGAGTGGGACTCCGTTACTCTCGTAGGCTCGAGGCTTGCTTAAAATGTTCTGAGCTCGGTAAATTCATGAAGCAGGATGCTACCCTACTAGCACATAGTCCAAGTGAGGATCTCTCCCCTAACGGGTTATGGACCACCGGTGAATTGTATAGTCCTAGCCGCCTGAACACAAGGAGGGCCATGACTCAGAATATGTCCGAGATGCCCACTCCCATTCCACAGCAACTGGTATCGCGACTCTCAGGACCACTTACTAGGCCACTCAGCCGTTGCCACTGGTTCACGTATTAGGACGTGACTACAGTAACCCACCCCATGAATACGGGAAAAAAACTTTCTCTTTTGGAAAATCAAATGATTACAAATATTTCTCTCAGTCATGGCAATCCATCAACGCATCCTAATTTCAAATTATAACCAGCAATAACACAGCCTGCACGGTTGCTTGGTAATATAGTCTGGCCATCCATCCATACATTCCATCACAGCCTGCACGGATGCTAGGTAAATTTGTCTGACCATCCATCGACACATTACATCACTGCCTGCACGGTTGCTAGGTAACATAGTCTGGCCATACATCCATACATTACATGACAGCCTGCACGGTTGCTAGGTAACATAGTCTGGCCATCCATCCATACCTTACATCACAGCCTGCACGGTTGCTAGGTAACATAATCTGGCCATCCATCCGTACCTTACATCACTGACTGCACGGTTGCCAGGTAACACAGTCTGACCATCCATCCATGCCTTACATCACTGACTGCAGGGTTGCTAAGTAACATAGTCTGACCATCCATCCATACCCTACATCACAGCCTGCACGGTTGCTAGGTAATATTGTCTAGCCATCCATTCATACCTTACATCGCAGCCTGCATGGTTGCTAGGTAACATTGTCTGACTATCCATCCACACCTTAAATCACTGCCTGCACGTTTGCTAGGTAATATTGTCTGGCCATCCATCTACACCTTAAATCACTGCCTGCACGTTTGCTATTTTGTACACTTTCGTCACACATTTTGTCGCACTACCTTAAACATATTTTCCGATGACCCCGAGTGATAAGGAATACTGTCAGAATCAAAAGTTGCCTTCATCTCAACAATCTCGGAGTGACTATTTCGGCAAAAGAAGGCTCGGAAATAGTGTCTTTAACGCACGGAAACAGATTCCATCTCTGGAGGTCCACTTATCAGTGGAGGTCTATCCCATTACAAGGCAAATACCACCATTACAGCACAGCAGTGAGCCGTGAAGTACACGCTGCTGAATGCCTGGTCCTCACTCACCATAGTGAGATAGAGCGGTTGCAAGTTGAAGAGAGGAAAATGCTAAGAATGTTCCTCGGTCAGTTGCAGTGCTCTCAGTCTGGTGAAGTTTTAGGTCATGTGCTCAAATGACAGTGGAAGTGGGCAACTGCATTGAAGGAGGATCTGAGACACTGGTTCCAGAAAGAAGTTAGTTCAGGATCTGTGTGAACGGCCTAAAGAACTGCTGGGAATAGTGAAAAGCCGTCCCAAGGACAAATTGTCCGTTAATATTTAGAAATACTGGAAATCGAGAAAGGCTGGTAAGGTTTGGCCGTTGTTCCTAGGATCAGAAACGATTTTCTTATGGAAGGGGTTATATATATATTGTTTTTCATAGGAACATCAGCAAGCGTACTGTGTGTGAGCGCAAGGTTCCTGAGTTTTACAAAATTCGCTAGTTGACGTAATGTTGTACGTGCACAAAGGAAACTGCTTGGGCTCATACTTTACGGAAGGAAAATACAACATATTCATAGGGAATTATCCCGCAACGTTAGCTAGATTGACAATTTTGAGACACAAATTTGGTGGTGCAGAATAGTCATAAATCTTTCATAATGTCTATTGTGGTGTTGAATAGTGTATTTCTTGGGACACCTAACCCTTTCAAAATATTCGAGGTGTAATTCTCGGTACCTTCTGACCATATAACTGACCAATGGTAGATTTGGGAGGCGTGGTTCATATATATATCTGTGTTAGTCTCGATCTGGTTCCTACCGTAAAATGGAGTGAGTTTGCTGCATGAATGGTGATGATGTCGACCCTGCAGAAGAAACAGAGTGAACTTCTTCCTAAAGTTGGTCTATCCCTGTGCAGTGCTCCCTTGGGATAGACACCAAGCACGTGTGGTACGTTTCAGTCTCGTCACTGGCAGGGGGTTGTACTTGTTGGGACTTCCCGAACAGCGGAGATGCTGCACGACAATTTAACTGTGCATTGTCCACTCCGAGGATGATAATCCACTACGATTATTCACCCAAAAGTTGCCTTTATTACCGAACATTCGTCCTACTAAGTACTTGAATCGTTTATAGTCACGCCGGCGTGCCAGAATGGTGTCCCACACCTGTTGTTTCACGTGTTGGTAAATTTACCGACACGAGGTTGACGTATCTGAACTCCTTCAAATGCCATCCCACCGAGATCGGATCGAACCGGTCATCTTGAACTCAGCCCGGCACACAAATATCCGCACATACTGCACACAGCTCGTCCCAGAGATCGTGAACCAAGAATAACGACCAAGTAATTGCAATAAAATGTGCGTGTATGATTCAATATTTCTCTCTAGCGAATCGCATAAGGCGCTGGGTATGCTCACAGTCGAGCTTCTTCTGCACCAGTCTGTGTTATTTCAGAACCAACATTTACAAGAATAACACACACAGGATACTTATTTTGTTAAGGCGCTCTCTGGCGGTGGAAATAAAAACCTCTGACATCATACTAAAAGAAAGAAACATTTGTGTGCAATGTGGCTTTTCCCAGCCTTGAAACATAACGGGTGAGAGCCTAAAAAGTAACATGTGCACCGAGCGTGTTGGACACGCGGTTAGGTTCGCTTGGCTCTGAGCTTGCATTCGGCAGACGATGCGTTCAAATCTCACTGTTGGCAGGCGTGAAGATGGTTTCTCATTTTCTCACATGGCTCTACCCTAATTAAGTTCACGGCTGATACGTGCCGTCAAACCTGGCCCTTTCCTATCCGGCCGTTGCGGAAAAGCTAAAATACGTAAAACGATCAAGAGAAATTCAAGGAAAGAATGAAAGAAAGAAAAAATCCATTAAGGCAACAAACTTAATAAATCATGGTATATGGAAACTAGATCAAAGAACATTGCAAAGAGCGTAACACTCTAACATTTGCACGTGATGGCTTGATCTTGGGAGAAAATGAAGCAGAAGTAAGGAGAAACTGGAATGGACTGAAGATCAGTAAAGCAGAAACAGCAAAGGCGCAATCTCAAACATTTTCCTGGGCGAAACTCTATTACAGAGTGTTTCTAACTTCAAATACCTTCAGTGGATAACACAGTAATGCATGGAACATTTAGTAGAACTCGGAAAGCTTCTAAATATTATTTTCATGTGAGAAATCTGGTATGGGATGATAAAATACTCCATCGCCTCGAACCATGTACCCCACAAATGCACACAACAGAAATGGAATTCACTAAAGCAACGAACCAAGACCCAATAAGGACAACATTAGGCACGAAGCAAACAGGAAGGAACACCTGTTATGTACGTTACAGGCTACAGTGGTGTGGACGTGTAATGAGGGTGGAGAGAACGAGGACAGCAAGGAGAGGCCAAGGAACACCTGTTATGTACCTTTAAGGCTACAGTGGTGTGGGCGTGTAATGAGGGTGGAGAGAACGAGGACAGCAAGGGGAGGCCAAGGAACACCTGTTATGTACCTTTAAGGCTACAGTGGTGTGGGCGTGTAATGAGGGTGGAGAGAACGAGGACAGCAAGGGGAGGCCAAGGAACACCTGTTATGTACCTTTAAGGCTACAGTGGTGTGGACGTGTAATGAGGGTGGAGAGAACGAGGACAGCAAACAGGAAGGAGCACCTGTTATGTACCTTTAAGGCTACAGTGGTGTGGACGTGTAATGAGGGTGGAGAGAACGGGGACAGCAAGGTGAGGCCAAGGAACACCTGTTATGTACCTTTAAGGCTACAGTGGTGTGGACGTGTAATGAGGGTGGAGGGAACGAGGAGAGCAAACAGGAAGGAACACCTGTTATGTACCTTTAAGGCTACAGTGGTGTGTACGTGTAATGAGGGTGGAGGGAACGAGGACAGCAAGGGGAGGCCAAGGAACACCTGTTATGTACCTTACAGGCTAGAGTGGTGTGGACGTGTAATGAGGGTGGAGAAAACGAGGACAGCAAGGGGAGGACATAGAGGAACACCTGTTATGTACCTTACAGGCTAGAATGGTGTGGACGTGTAATGAGGGTGGAGAAAACGAGGACAGCAAGGGGAGGACATAGAGGAACACCTGTTATGTACCTTTAATGCTACAGTGGTGTGGACGTGTAATGAGGGTGGAGGGAACGAGGACAGCAAACAGGAAGGAACACCTGTTATGTAACTTACAGGCTAGAGTGGTGTGGACGTGTAATGAGGGTGGAGAGAACGAGGACAGCAAGGAGAGGCCAAGGAACACCTGTTATGTACCTTACAGGCTAGAGTGGTGTGGGCGTGTAATGAGGGTGGAGGGAACGAGGACAGCAAGGGGAGGCCAAGGAACACCTGTTATGTACCTTTAAGGCTACAGTGGTGTGGACGTGCAATGAGGGTGGAGAGAACGAGGACAGCAAACAGGAAGGAGCACCTGTTATGTACCTTTAAGGCTACAGTGGTGTGGACGTGTAATGAGGGTGGAGGGAACGAGGACAGCAAACAGGAAGGAACACCTGTTATGTACCTTACAGGCTAGAGTGGTGTGGACGTGTAATGAGGGTGGAGAGAACGAGGACAGCAAACAGGAAGGAGCACCTGTTATGTAACTTACAGGCTACAGTGGTGTGGACGTGTAATGAGGGTGGAGAGAACGAGGACAGCAAACAGGAAGAAGCACCTGTTATGTACCTTTAATGCTACGGTGGTGTGGACGTGTAATGAGGGTGGAGGGAACGAGGACAGCAAACAGGAAGGAACACCTGTTATGTACCTTACAGGCTAGAGTGGTGTGGACGTGTAATGAGGGTGGAGAGAACGAGGACAGCAAACAGGAAGAAGCACCTGTTATGTACCTTACAGGCTAGAGTGGTGTGGACGTGTAATGAGGGTGGAGAGAACGAGGACAGCAAACAGGAAGGAGCACCTGTTATGTAACTTACAGGCTACAGTGGTGTGGACGTGTAATGAGGGTGGAGGGAACGAGGACAGCAAGGGGAGGACATAGAGGAACACCTGTTATGTACCTTTAAGGCTACAGTGGTGTGGACGTGTAATGAGGGTGGAGGGAACGAGGACAGCAAGGGGAGGACATAGAGGAACACCTGTTATGTACCTTTAAGGCTACAGTGGTGTGGACGTGTAATGAGGGTGGAGGGAACGAGGACAGCAAGGGGAGGCCAAGGAACACCTGTTATGTACCTTTAAGGCTACAGTGGTGTGGACGTGTAATGAGGGTGGAGGGAACGAGGACAGCAAGGGGAGGACATAGAGGAACACCTGTTATGTACCTTTAAGGCTACAGTGGTGTGGACGTGTAATGAGGGTGGAGGGAACGAGGACAGCAAGGGGAGGACATAGAGGAACACCTGTTATGTACCTTTAAGGCTACAGTGGTGTGGACGTGTAATGAGGGTGGAGAGAACGAGGACAGCAAGGGGAGGCCAAGGAACACCTGTTATGTACCTTTAAGGCTACAGTGGTGTGGACGTGTAATGAGGGTGGAGAGAACGAGGACAGCAAACAGGAAGGAGCACCTGTTATGTACCTTACAGGGTACAGTGGTGTGGACGTGTAATGAGGGTGGAGGGAACGAGGACAGCAAGGGGAGGCCAAGGAACACCTGTTATGTACCTTTAAGGCTACAGTGGTGTGGACGTGTAATGAGGGTGGAGAGAACGAGGACAGCAAGGGGAGGCCAAGGAACACCTGTTATGTACCTTTAAGGCTACAGTGGTGTGGACGTGTAATGAGGGTGGAGAGAACGAGGACAGCAAACAGGAAGGAGCACCTGTTATGTACCTTACAGGGTACAGTGGTGTGGACGTGTAATGAGGGTGGAGAGAACGAGGACAGCAAACAGGAAGGAGCGCCTGTTATGTACCTTACAGGCTAGAGTGGTGTGGACGTGTAATGAGGGTGGAGAGAACGAGGACAGCAAGGGGAGGCCAAGGAACACCTGTTATGTACCTTTAAGGCTACAGTGGTGTGGACGTGTAATGAGGGTGGAGAGAACGAGGACAGCTAACAGGAAGGAGCACCTGTTATGTACCTTACAGGGTACAGTGGTGTGGACGTGTAATGAGGGTGGAGAGAACGAGGACAGCAAACAGGAAGGAGCACCTGTTATGTACCTTACAGGCTAGAGTGGTGTGGACGTGTAATGAGGGTGGAGAGAACGAGGACAGCTAACAGGAAGGAGCACCTGTTATGTACCTTACAGGGTACAGTGGTGTGGACGTGTAATGAGGGTGGAGAGAACGAGGACAGCAAACAGGAAGGAGCACCTGTTATGTACCTTACAGGCTAGAGTGGTGTGGACGTGTAATGAGGGTGGAGAGAACGAGGACAGCAAACAGGAAGGATCGCCTGTTATGTACCTTACAGGCTAGAGTGGTGTGGACGTGTAATGAGGGTGGAGGGGCCAAGGAACCGATTGATGGTCACAGTGGTCAGCAAGAAGAATGCCAAATGGGAGGACATAGAGGAACAGAAACTACACTTTGACAGCAAAAAGTTGAAGCGTTTGTACACCACACCTGGAAAATGATTATTAGTATCTGCGACTTGTATAACGTAGTAATGGCAAGCAATTGTACACAAATGGTTAGGAAAACCATAGTAAATAACTTGAAATATACACTTACTTGTACCGCTACATAGTAACAGCGCAGTCATCAATACAGCAGCATCACGAAAACTAACGTCACCTCTCCCTTTCAGTGTTTAAATGCGATAAAGCAAATGAAAGAGGAATTTTGGAAAAAGAATCACTATCCAACGAGAGCAACTGGAAACTGTGAGATTTACCAATGATTTTTTGAGTCTGCAGAAGTTCTGAAGAAAATGATGAATGCTATGGGCAGAGCCTTTGAGGAGTGCCGTTCAACGAAGTCAAGTGATGCAGGAAATATTAGGTTAGGAAATGAAGTCTTAAAGGAAGTAGATGAATATTGTTACTTGTGTAGTGAAATAACTAACGATGGCAGAAGTAAGGCGGATGTAAAAAGCAAGGAAGAGCTTTCTCAAGAAAAAATAATTTGCTCACTTGGTATAGAAACCAGAAAGATGTTTTTGAATACCTTCGTCTGGAGCGTAGCTCTGCGCTAAACATGGAAGATAAGCAGCTCAGAAGGAATGTGATGAGACGGGTAGATCTAATCACAGATGAAGGGATGCTGAGAGAAGAACGACTTCTGTCATTTGCCGATCAACCACGTTTACGGTTTTCGGAGTTTGGCCCGAAGAAGAGGACACATCTTAAGACATCCAGACCTTGTTCAGTTGCTTTTTGGGGGGAATCATAGGCGGGAGAAACGGCAGAGGTAGACCAGAGTACAAACATGAAACTAGATGTACAGTAGAATGTAGTAGTTATGTAGAAATGAAAACTTTAGCATGGGATAGGGTGGCATGGATTACTGCATCAAAGCAGTCTCTGGGTGGAGGCGGTAGAACAACACCCGCGCTATATCTACCTGGCCTGAGAGGAGACTAAAAGCGGCCCAAGGGGCTCTCAAATTGGGAGCGTGGGTTGGCGCCCACGGGGCCTTTGCTGAGTCCTGCCATTGCTCCCACTTACTTGAGCCAGGCTCCTCATTTTCAACTGTCCTGTCTGACCTCCCTTGGTCAACTCTCGCTCTTTCACGACCCCGATGGTATTAGGTTGCCGGGCCTAGGGAGTTTTCCTCATTTTAACGCCCTTCGTGGCCCTTGCTTTTCTTTGACCGAGAACATGTTTTGAAGTGTCGGATCTCTTCTATGTTTCCTTTCTGATGAGTGTTAAATAGAGGATGCTTGGCTAGTTGTACTTCCTGTAATCACCAGCACGATCTGGGGTATCTTATATTTTGTGGAAAAGACCGTACTGTAAGTCCAATGCAGATAATGCGTTCTAACTATTAATTCCCCAGTTAGAAACAAATAGTTATATTTGTTCTTGTTGGTCCGATGGCGCAATATGTAGTGACGGCCGAGCAGATTGCTCCCATTAGCGAGCTCAAAGAGTTACCTTGCTAGCATGAGAGGGACCACTACATCATCAATCAGTTAATTGGCTCTTATACTTAATGGGCCATTAGGCTGATAGAAAGGGCATGGAGGACGACTTAATACAGCACGCAATTAGTCACTTCAATTAGCGATTACACCGAGAATATGCTGTCCACTGTTGCTCGGAAGTTGTAAATCAGACAATAATAGAGCGATTACAGCATCATTTTTAGTGCTTGCGAGGAGAATATAAGGGAGCGTTTTAATGGATTCAACTGTGATTACCGAACTAAGGACTAGACATTAAAGCAAACTACATGCTCTTGCTGGATTATTCATGAAGCTATAGGAGCAGCGATGCTGTCACGCAAGCTTCACGGGCCGCATCGCACTGCGCATTAGAACTCACGTGTAAGGAATGTAATCGCGGATTATGTAAGGACTGGTCATTCATGAATTGAAGACCTCCCCATGAGTAAAGATGTCACCAATAAATGTCTGAAAATGATATTTCAGTAGAAATAGGGTGTATCTATGCCGTGGTGTCCTCTTATTTCTTACATTTGAACTTCAAGCCGGTTTTCTTTGTCCTGCATGGTGCAAGGATGGAACATCTGTGCTTGTGTTGGTTGATTACCAGGTGTAACAGATCATTTAAATAAAGGCCACACATGAAATTACATCTATAATTTGAACATGTTCTTGATATTCTTACTGTCGTTATTTTTATTATTCACCCTCTTCCACCTAGGACAACGTGAATTCAACTGTTTGTGGCCTTCTTTATTGCCCAGGAGTTCTTCATCTTCGATGATTCTGCACGTTACAGGTCCTCCGACAATGCCGGTCGTGTGGGTTACTTTCGTATTCCTCAAATGCCCTGTTTGAATGGTATTTTGTATTTCCTTTCGATCTTGTAGATTTGGCGATCCTAATTCAGTGAGGTATTTCTATAATAATGGGTACCACTTGGCCTAGTGGCCTTGTTTTCTAGAAATCTGATGCGAAAATCTGTCAGGGTTCATTCGATCCAAATGCCCTGTAAATTGGAATTGCACCTCTAAATGTGCTCTTGTATTAGGTTTAGGGTAATTTCTCCTCTTTATGATGCTCGGTTCAGAGATTTGTGTCATGATTCCCCGTTCTTTAATTTCTAATTGCTCCTTTGTTGTAGTTTGAGAGCGTGGAGTGTTTCTGGTTTAACCACTGTATTGTAATGTCGTATCTTATTGGTTCTTGCTAGTTCGAAAGCAGTTTCCATCTTCTGAGTTCTTGAAGTTATTATTACTCTAATATTATCTGGAAGGGTACATTTTCATGTACAGGATTTATCTTCTATTTTACTCGCAGATTATTTTCCATTGTGAAAAATGAAAAGCTACGACCTGTTTTCCGGTCAGGGATAGAATGAATGAAAACGATATCTTGCGGCGAGGATAGGAATTGTGCCGACTGCCGAAGACCGTAGCACTCCTCTGGGACAATGATTAATGACTGACAAGTGAAATAAAATGACAGGAGAGTATTGCTGGAATGAAAGATCGCAGGGAAAACTGGAGTACCTGGAGAAAAACCTGCCCCACCTGCGGTTTGTCCAGCACAAATATCACATAAAGTGACCGGGATATGAACCACGGACCCCAGGACGACGCGCTGCCGCCTTAGCCACGGAGGCACTTTATGTATCACTTCCAATTCATACATTATTTTTAAACTTAAAGTTATATTTTTTGAAATAGATGAACTCTTTTGTACACCTGCATATGCAGTCAGTACAAGTAGTGTTTACCATGAAATAAACCAAAAATAATTTTCTGCTCTGCTGAGAAATTATTGATTTTTTTGCCTAAGATGGTTCCCAACTCTGGTGAGCTTAGCCCAGTGTTCCTTCAGCTTTGTTCTCTGAGTTGCATGAGTACACTTCGCTCTCACTCCAGAATGCAGCTGTCAGTGACTGGAGGGTCTCGGATGTTCTGATCAGAATTCTAAATTTATCCTTGTCGAATACATCTTCGGGATCATTTTTAAAATTTCTCGGTCTCTCCGAACCGGCTCCGTCTATTTAGCATTTGTCCCTTCCCCCTAGTGATGGTTTTGATTCTCGAGGTCAGTCTCTTGTTGCCCCTTAAGTCTCCTGTCTCTCATGGCTGATGTCATGCTCTCTGAATGTAGGTAAAGCTCCTTGTTACGCCTTAGTATTTATTCACTTTTCACTTTAATTGGGCGCAGGATTTTTCTCAGGATCTTTCCTCCTTTCAGTTCCAAATTCCTGATTTGTCTCTTTTTGACATGTTCAAGCATTCTGAGTCATACAGTACCGAAGGTCTACTGCGGTTTCATAGGGTCGACGTTTGGGACAAAGAGAAAGGGATTTGGAATTGCAAAGATCCTTACAGAGGTACAAATCTCTCCCAGTTTGGTTACACCATAACCATACCTTAAGTAACGTTTGAGGTTATCCATTCTCAGAGGTCCCATGTGGGATTGAGTTGCGTGCGTCTCTGATGTTGTGATTAACTCTGTTTTGTTAATGGCAATCCTCAACCCTACTTTAGCTGCTGTTTGACTGCAGGAGGAAAGTTGATTTGTAGCTTCCTCCATACTTGATGTTAGGAGTGTGAAGCGGGGCAATTTATGTATAACTTGTCCTTCTTGAATCCGATTCTCAAACCCGAGTTGTCTGCTAGACTTTTAGTCTGTTCACAAATAACTTTCTCAAGCATGCTGTTGAACAGAATAGGGGATAAACCATTCTATTGATTAACACCTGTCCTGATATCAAAGCTTTTTGAGAGTTCCCCTCTGAATTTTACCTTTGACCTTGTGTTCGTCAAAGTAGCCTTTACGAGATTCGGGGACTTATTTTCTAGTCTCATTCCAGCATGGGTTTGAAAGAGAGATTGTCGGTCTACGGAAACATAAGCTTTCTGGAAATCAACGAAAATTTCCACAAAGTGTAAATAGCTCTTATTCATGTAAGTGACATAGGTTTGAAGTTCAGGATTTGTTCTTCTCATGACCTCGGTTTCCTAAACTCGGCTTGACACTCCCCCTGTACCTCCATTATTATTATTATTATTATTATTATTATTATTATTATTATTATTATTATTATTATTATTATTATTCCGAGGTATCTGTGGAACAGCAGAGGTGAAAGAAGGTGCGGGGGTGAACAGGTCTCAGGCTACGAAATTAAAGTTAATTTAAAATTTAACAAGGTTATATTTTCTTTTCAATATAAAAAAAAAACAAGCATGGCAGGTACAGAGTAGCAAGGCAAAAAAAGTACAATTACAGTATTTACAGGGTTTGGGCTTCGAGCCCCGAACTCACAACTCTTGAGCAATTAGCTCAGCTTTACCCCAAAACAAGTTTCAACAGAGGGGCAGAAAACCCCATTCATGCCCAGGAGCACTTGCTCCAAATTACACAGAAAAGCCTCCTCGAGGCATACAACACTCAATTTTCAAGAAAGAGCCACTCGCTCTCAAACCTTAAGCCTATCAAAGGCCACACCAAATTCCACTTTCAAGTTGTCCTCCACGGACACGAAAACAGGGGTAAAATATCCAACCTACTGAGGCCTATTAAGAGAGAAAAGGTTAATTACATGGCCTCTAAAATACCAATTTGAGAGGAGGCGATCTGCACTCCTAATACATTTTGTTTAAAACCTAATCTGGCTCTAGGCCGCTAATGAAAGGGCTAATCCCATACTAAAGAGGTGACTTTAGAAAGAAACAATTTACATTACGTTAAGGAAGAATTGGTTGTGATAAATAAGTTCACCTCAAAACAATATGAGTGGGAGCTCGAGAGGGTTAAGCACTCTCTATCCCTATATGTAGCTTAAAAGAGAATAGATACTAAGAGTCGTTACATTTTAGGGAAAGTTTACATGGTGGAAAAGCTTCGGACCCGCCCCGAGAGTTAAACTGCTGAGCTAGCAAGAAAAGAAGTTATGAAACGGCCATTACCTTATGGATGAACTGCTGCCCGAAGAAAGAGGCGCTTCCCGCACCCTGCTACGTACTTTACACACAGAAAGATGTTACTGAAGTGGCGCAGAGACCCTAAAATCAGCAGTTTATATACTCTCGCGGAAAGTTCGAGGCGTTTCAGGAATGAGAACACCCGCCCACAAAAACTTTATTGGCTAGGGTTAAGCAAGATATTCAAGTTGGAGAAGATACACCTGATTGGTCAGAAATTAATTAAAGAAATTCGGGATTGGCTAAATTCAAAACAAGGGGAAATAAAGGGTTATACAGGCAACTTAAACAATAACAGAAAAACATTTAACAAGGAACAAACTTTTGAAATAAAACTTTCTCCAAAAAAACAGTTCTTTCAATTCGCACTAGGGTGCACCATTGTAGTTCTTCGGTAGTGTCCTCTAGAAGAGAATGTTCACACTTCTTACTACAGGTAAAACAAAAAAACATCGAAAACGACCCAGTTCAGAAACTTCAAAATTTCCAAGTAGTGACATCTTCTGAGAAACTTGAAAATTAATATAGAGTAGATAAAGTTCAGACTTCCTCCAGCAGAGGAGTTTCAACTGGCGCAAAGTTTGAATTAGCGGCGTGGAGATGTACCGCCCGGTACAGACCTCCCCCCCAAAAAAAGTCCCTCCAGGGGTGACACATGAAATTTGTTTGATAATAAGGTCCAAGTTATGATGTTGATATGGAGATTAATTGCAGAAGCATTTATAAAAATTTTCTAAATTTGGGTTTGTTCCAGTTTTAAAAATTCTTGTAGTAGCTTTTGAAGTAATGTCTTTATGTTTGTAGAAGTTGCATTCAGAAGGAAACTTTTAGTTTTTAAAGTTGACGAAAAATTTTCTAAGTCCACCAGATATTGCAGTAAAATCCAAAAAAGGTAGTAAATGTTGATGTGAAACGTCCATGTAACTGACTAAATATATCAGTTGCCGATGACTTTGACGGCCAGGCCAGCCGCCGCTGCTTGAGTTCAGAGGAGACCGCTCGGACCCTTCAAGTACCCTGAGATACCGCTCGCCCGCACCATGAGAGGAGTAGTGGAGTTGAAGCACGCCGCGCCCGCGGTGAACATGCAGGTCGCGGGCCAGTTACAGGTTGTGCGCCGCACGTCAGCCTTGGCCGGGAGGAGGACTCCGGCTCGCCGTACACAGGTTGGCCTCACTGGGGAAGGGCGGGCCCGTACCCTGCCTCAGGAGCGGTACGGCGTCGCGCTGCTGCGGGGGCACTGAAACATTAAAGCTCGGCGGCAGAATTTTGTTGGACCATCATCTTTTTGGAGGGCACAGGCATTGTGGAGAGGTTGAGGGGCCTGCGGCGTGCAGATATTCATGGCATTTATAAGCCACTGTGTGTTGTGGAGCAGGAGACGGGAGCGTGGTAATGGCCGTGGCAACGACAGGATGGAAGTTTAACAGTGCGGGGAAGGTTTACAATAAATAATTACACACAAAGGAAACAGATTCCAAGAGCAGAAGGCCTTAAAAGTGAATCCCATCAGAAAAAAAATATAACTTTCCTATTTCTTTCAAAATTATATGAAGCAAGTTAACACAGAAATTACACCGGTTTCACCTGTGACAGGTGAACCCTAAATATCCTCTCGGTGGCTGGATTGCTTAACAATAAGGTAACGGGAGTAAGGAAATCGAGAATGATACACGGCCCATGAAATCTGGGGGCAAGCTTGCCCGCGGGAACAAAATTCTTGACCATCACCTGGTCACATACCTTCAAATGGGTGGGTCTCCGTCCACGATCATATCTTTCCCTAACCTTTTCATGAGACACTTTAAGATTGGCTTTAGCCTTCTTCCAAAGATCATTAATGTTATCTGGGTCTATTGTCTCAGGTAGAATGTCACTCACAGAAAAGAGGTTAGAGAGCGGCGTGTTGGGAACGAACTTGAACATCAAAGAAGCTGGAGTAAACTTATGAGATTCATGAACCGCCGAATTCAAAGCAAAAGCTAACCAATGCAGGGGCGTGTCCCACCTGGAATGATCTTCATGATGATAGGCAATAAGCGCGGACCTGAGATTACGATTAACCAGTTCAGCCAGAGATGGTTGAGGGTAATAAGCAGAAGTTGTCACATGAGAGATGGACAGGTCGAAGCAGAATTTACGAAATAAATTAGATGTGAAAGCCTTAGCATTATCAGACACAATATATTGACACGGACCAAAAGAAGCAAAGATAGAATTTAGACAAGTAATGGTGGACTGAGCGGTAGCCAGCTTAGTCGGAAATAACCAGGAAAATCTTGTAAAACCATCCACACACACAAAGATGAACTTGTTGGCATTTCCCTTCGACTGGGGGAAGGGTCCTATATAATCAATATACAAGCGTTCCATAGGGCGCGACGCTTGGTGAGACGACAACAGGCCTACCTTGGTGCACATGGGTGGTTTACTAAACAAGCAAGATTTACAATCTTATACCAGTTCACGTATTTCACCGTCCATACCTTTCCAGATGAACCTTTCACGAATCTTTTCGCGAGTTTTAAGGATTCCAAGATGCCCCCCTAAAGGGGTCTCATGATAGTACTTGAAGATCATAGGTACAAGAACAGCTAGCACGACAACCTTCATCATCTTGTCATGCCTCGAAGGGCAACATAGAACACCATTCCTCAGTACATAAGGGACGACATGTTCCCCAGAAGAAAGGGTTTCCATTATCGGAGCCAGCGTCGGATCTTCACGTTGATATTTCTAGATATCCCTAAAGAACATGGGAGCATCTGTTAAGATGGCATTAACATCAGATAGTATGGACTCGGGAGGTGATGAACTGTCGACCGGTTCATGGTTCTCAACGTCGTTGAAAAACATACGGCTGAGTCCATCAGCAACAACATTTTCGGTACCTCTGATATGCCTGACATCGAATTGGAAGGCAGAAATACGAATGGCCCAACGGGCTATACGACCAGTACGACGCGGCCTACCTAAGACCCAGCTTAAGGCTTGATTATCTGTCTCCAGGTCGAATTTGACATGTTCCAGATAGAGACGGAACTTTTCTAAGGCAAATAAGACTGCCAAACCTTCGAGCTCATAGATGGAATACTTGGCTTCTTGAGCCGACTGAGTCCTAGATGCATAGGCGATGGGTCGCCTCCCAAGTTCAGTCTCTTGAAGAAGGACTGCAGGTACCGCCGACGACGACGCGTCGGTTTGGACGATTAATTTCTTTGAGAAATCAGGCATAGCAAGGACAGGGGCATTACAGAGAGCTAATTTAAGATCTTCAAAAGCGGCTTGTTGAGAAGGTCCCCACTCGAATTTGATGCCTTTCCTACGAAGAAGGTTTAAGGGCGCCGCTCTATTAGCGAAGTTAGGAATAAATTTCCTGAAGAAATTCACCATACCAATGAACCTGGCGATACCTTTGATGTCCTTGGGAGGTTTAAAATCACGGATGGCCTGAGTTCTTGAATGATCGACTGCAACACCATCAGGTGAGACAATATGCCCTAGGAATGACATGGAGGGCTTAGCAAAGGCAACCTTGGACAACTTAACAGTTAACCCAGCCTTACGAAGGCGATTGAGAACTTCTCACAGATGATCTAGATGTTCTTCAAAAGTCTCCGAAAATACGACGACATCATCCCGGTAGTGATACAAGTACTCAAATCTGATGTCGGAAAAGACCCTATCTAGCAGTCTAGTGAGTACAGCTGCACCCGTGGGGAGCCCGAAAGGCACGCGGTTGTATTCATACAAATTCCAGTCCGTGGCAAACGCTGTAAGGTGTTTGGACTCTTCAGCTAGAGGAATTTGATTGTAGGCCTGATTCAGGTCCAAGATAGTAAAGAGCTTGGCCTTACGAAACCATGAAAAGCAAGAATGAAGGTCGGGAAGGGGCAGAGATTGTAACACCACCTTCCGATTGAGAGCCCTATAATCAATGACAGGCCTGAAGCCCCCTTGGGGTTTCGGGACTAGAAAAATAGGTGAAGAATACGCCGACTTATAGGGCCGAATAATACCATCCTTCAACATATGATCGATGATTTCTTTCAGAGCCTTCATTTTAGGTGGAGATAGCCTATATGGTGGAAAACGGACCGGAATCGAATCCGTGACCTCAATTTTGTATTCAATAAGGTCAGTAACACCAAGAGTATCAGAGAACACCTCTGGAAATGACTGACACAATTTACGAATACTATCAGCCTGCTCCTCAGGTAGATGTCTAAGGTCTAACAACATCTCATCCTGGGTAGGCGAAATAGATGAACATGATGCAGAATTACATTTCAATAATGGGATTTTACAATTAGACGCAAATTTGAAAGTGCACGACCTACTCTGAATTTCGAGCACAAGACCAGTGTGAGAAATGAAGTCAGCTCCCAATATAATGGGGCAAGACAAGTGCTTGGCCACAAACAATTTGATTTTCCACATAAATTTAAAAATACGAGTTTTGACATGTAAAGAACCTAGAATTTCTAATGGAGATGAATTAGCCGAAACATATTGGATCGCAGACAAACAACAGTCAGGAAGCTTACAAACAGATTTCAATTTTGCATACCATTCAGCCGAAATAATAGAACAAACACTGCCTGAATCTAATAGAGCTGTTATAGGCTCATTATTTAACTCAATTTTGAGAAAAGGCACAGGTGCGGGGGTATCCGCCGCAATCCTAAGACATTCTTTGGGGCATTCAAAAGATGAATTTGAGGACTGAATTTTCCCTGAATTTTCGACCTGTTTACCAGGGGCTGAGCCTCGGGAAGATGGATTAGTCGACTCAGCTGAAGCCACTATTCACTTTTTATTATTGGCATTGGTGGAATTTGCACCAGAAGTTGAGCAGGAGGGGGTGCTATCCGAATTTGGGCAATTCTTGGCGATATGTGAGAAAGCCCCACATTTATAACAGACTTGTGATGAACCAGCTCCATTATTTGCCCTACTAGATTTGATCAATGGACACTTGTTCCGAAGATGGTCAGGCGACCCGCAAGCATAACATTTACGAGGTGTGACTGGTCGGCGAGGTGGAGGCCGAGGATTACCAAAAGAAGGAGGGTGTTCTTTCGCAACACGCAAGGAATCGGCGTATCTAACTCCTTCCGCCGAAACAGCCAATGCTTCAAGTTCAGAGAAGGTTTGCGGGCACGCCGCGAAACACAAATATGACCTATAGGACGGTGAGATACCTTCCACAATAGCTTGTACAATCTGATCCTCAGGGAAGTGAAGAGCAAACACCCTAGTATAGAATTTAATATCTTGGATGAAATCTGCCAAGTTTTCATCCAACCGCTGTACACGATAATACTACTTCTGAATAAGGGAGGACCTTGCCCTAGCCGGGATGAAGTTAGCTAGCAAGTGGGCGTGGAAGTCCTCAATAGATGATTGCTCGGCTATGGCTCTTACTATTTTGTCTGAGAGAATACCAATTGCATAGGGATAGATGATTTGCAAAATCTGACATGGAGAAAGAGAAAAAACAAGAGCATGGTCCTGGAACTCAACTAAAAACCTTAAAAAAGAAATAACTTCACTGGTGGTATTAACAGAAAACTTAGAGATACCTCTGAGCAACATTGCTAATGGATGAGGCAAGCTGCTGAACCCAGGGGACATAGTAGGCAAAGGTTTAAGTGGCAAAGACGTTAATTCAGAACGTACTTTATTCAACGAGGTTCGGCGTTCAGACTCGTTGTCCAATGGGGCAGAGGTTGTTTGAGCTGCAACGGTTTTCCTATTGACGTCTCCCTTAGGAGGCTCTTCCTCGCTACCTACATTCACCGTGACGGGTTGATCAGTTTTGGGAGGAAATTCCCCAGTTAACAATTGGGTAACCTTACTGGACAATTCAGAAAGATTTTCAAGAACCATACTAGCTTCCTTCCTCTGAACGTCATTCAACTTCAGAGACAACAGATCGTTAACCCTATTTGAAAAATGAAATAGTCTGGCTTGCACACGCTTAATTTGATTAGGAGAAGGATCATTTTCTTCTAAAAAACTAACTACAGATGCTAGCTCAGTAGTATTGTCAGTGATCGTGGAAAGAGAGTCGTCAATTTCTTTCTCTCCCAAAGTGGGGATGGAAATGGGCAAATCAAGGGACTCTCTAAGCTTATTTGTGTCTACCGCAACCGTGCCTCCAGATTGCACATTTCTAATAGTTAACTCATAGATCAACTCTTCCTTGCGCAAATAGTTGAGATGGAGAACATCGCGAGGGTCGGGCATGATGACAGAACAATTTTGAAAAAGGAAAAATCAAAAAATTCCAGCAACTGAGAAAATTGTTAGAGTTCGGATCAAAGCAATGTTTAACCGTCAAAAGTGGCTAAATTGAGACCCATTCAACCACGCTCTGCTATCACTTGTTCCGAGGTATCTGTGTAACAGCAGAGGTGAAAGAAGGTGCGGGGGTGAACAGGTCTCAGGCTACGAAATTAAAGTTAATTTAAAATTTAACAAGGTTATATTTTCTTTTCAATATAAAAAAACAAGCATGGCAGGTACAGAGTAGCAAGGCAACAAAAGTACAATTACAGTATTTACAGGGTTTGGGCTTCGAGCCCCGAACTCACAACTCTTGAGCAATTAGCTCAGCTTTACCCCAAAACAAGTTTCAACAGAGAGGCAGAAAACCCCATTCATGCCCAGGAGCACTTGCTCCAAATTACACAGAAAAGCCTCCTCGAGGCATACAACACTCAATTTTCAAGAAAGAGCCACTCGCTCTCAAACCTTAAGCCTATCAAAGGCCACACCAAATTCCACTTTCAAGTTGTCCTCCACGGACACGAAAACAGGGGTAAAATACCCAACCTACTGATGCCTATTAAGAGAGAAAAGGTTAATTACATGGCCTCTAAAATACCAATTAGAGAGGAGGCGATCTGCACTCCTAATACATTTTGTTTAAAACCTAATCTGGCTCTAGGCCGCTAATGAAAGGGCTAATCCCATACTAAAGAGGTGACTTTAGAAAGAAACAATTTACATTACGTTAAGGAAGAATTGGTTGTGAAAAGTAAGTTCACCTCAAAACAATATGAGTGGGAGCTCGAGAGGGTTAAGCACTCTCTATCCCAATATGTAGCTTAAAAGAGAATAGATACTAAGAGTCGTTACATTTTAGGGAATGTTTACATGGTGGAAAAACTTCGGACCCGCCCCGAGAGTTAAACTGCTGAGCTAGCAAGAAAAGAAGTTATGAAACGGCCATTACCTTATGGATGAACTGCTGCCCGAAGAAAGAGGCGCTTCCCGCCCCCTGTTACGTACTTTACACACAGAAAGATGTTACTGAAGTGGCGCAGAGACCCTAAAATCAGCAGTTTATATACTCTCGCGGAAAGTTCGAGGCGTTTCAGGAATGAGAACACCCGCCCACAAAAATTTTATTGGCTAGGGTTAAGCAAGATATTCCAGTTGGAGAAGATACACCTGATTGGTCAGAAATTAATTAAAGAAATTCGGGATTGGCTAAATTCAAAACAAGTTGAAAGAAAGGGTTATACAGCCAACTTAAACAATAACAGAAAGAAATTTAACAAGGAACAAACTTTTGAAATAAAACTTTCTCCAAAAAAACAGTTCTTTCACTTCGCACTAGGGTGCACCATTGTAGTTCTTCGGTAGTGTCCTCTAGAAGAGAATGTTCACACTTCTTACTACAGGTAAAACAAAAATACATCGAAAACGACCCAGTTCAGAAACTTCAAAATTTCCAAGTAGTGACATCTTCTGAGAAACTTGAAAATTAATATAGAGTAGATAAAGTTCAGACTTGTACCGGGCGGTACACCTCCACGCCGCATATTTGAATTTTCCGCCTTAAATTACTTCTACCGGAGAAACTCTGAACTTTAACAACTGAATTAATTCAACAGTTCCTCAGAAGATGCCACTGTGTGTATTTCGATTTGCTTTTGTTTTTCTTGGTTGATCAAGAAGTGTGGACCTTCTCTGACAGATGTCTCTACTAAAAAACTATGATCATGCATCCTGGTGCGAAGGAATGGAACTTTTTGAAGAAATGTTTGTATTCGAAAATTTGTCTTTACTAAATTTTGTTCTTTCATGTCTTGGGTTGGCAATATTAATCTCTCTTTCCGCCAGTTTTGAACTCAGCCAATCCCGAATTTCTTTAATTAATTTTTGACCAATAGCGTCTTTCTTCTTCTATGTTGATGTATAACTTTAGCTACCCAATAAAGTTGAGTGGGTGTGTCTTAATTATTCATGAAAGGTTTTGAAGCTTCCACGAGGGTTTAAAAACTGCTGATTTTCACGGCTCTTGGCCACTTCAACAACATCTTGCTTAGTGTATAGAAGCATAGCAGGGGGCGGGTAGCGCCTCTTCCTTCGGGCAGCAGCTCTTCAACAAGGTAATGGCCGATTAAAATTTTACTTTTCTCTTTGCTAGCTCAGCAGTTTAACCCGCGGGGCAAGTCCGAAACCTTTAATATGTAACCTTTAAACATGTAAATTTTTCCTACCTTGTAAAACATATATCTTTAAATATAATTCGGGGATAGAGAGTGCTTTAGCCTCTCGACCTCCCCTTCATTTTGAATTTGAGGTGACTGTGTTTTCGTAACCGTTTTTCTCTTCCTTCTTAAATGTGTTAAATTTATTTTGTATACACGTCACCTCCATACATTGGGATTAACCCCTGTGCAATAGGCCTAGTGCCTCTTAGGTTTTAAAAGTTGTATTTAGGAGTGCAAGTACTCGCCTCCATTCAATCTTGTATTTTGGGCCATTAATTTAACCCGTTTTTGTTTTCCTTCCAGAGAAGGCCAAGTAGATTGGGTACGAGGTACCCCTGTGGCATTATAAGTTGTGCCTTGATGGCAGTTAAGTGTAATATTCTGTTATTGCCTTTAATATATTTGGATGATTGAGAGCGGGTCAGCTCTTTCTGGTATTTTGAAAGGTGCCTCTAGGAGGCTTGACATTACGAGGTGGGAGCAAATGCTCCATGTAATTAGGGGTTTTGTGCCCTTTGGTAATTTGTGGTTGTGAGCTGAGGGCTCAGGAATTGTAACTTGGGGCACGAAACCCAGAACTTGTTAATACCCGAAACTCTTGTTTTCGTTTGTAAAAGCATTATTGTACCTGAATTTTCATTGTTATTTCAGCTAGTGAAAAGTTGTTAAATATTATCTGTTGAAAATATAAATTATTAAAATTTTAAATTCATCTTTCGGACTTGTAGTTAGACCCATTCCATCCCACACCTTCTTTCACCTCTGCTGATCCACCAAAACAAGGTAACAATTATTATTATTATTATGCTTTTACGGCCGCATTGGATCACTATAGTCGATTTCTGTTCGGTCTTCTATTAAGTTTTATGCTTTTTCTTTTCTGATCTTCCAGTATTTCTTCATTCTGTCTGATCTTCTTTGTCGTTATTCTTTTGAAAATACCTTTTTAGTTGTTTCTCTTTTATCATATTTTGGTAGGAATCTAACTTTTCTATTCTTCAGTTTTTTAATTTGTTTCATTTATTCTTTAAATCCTCCATTGTTATCTCTAATTCTTTCATGTCTTTTTTATTCCTTTTATCCATGCAGTTTGTTGAGTTTGTTTCCAAAGCTTTTCCAAAATTCTGCGTATTAACCTGTCCTGAGGTGTTCTCAACAGATGACTAAAGAATAATATCGGTTATAGGCCTAGGTTCTATTTACTGCTGAGTTTGGGATGATACGCCTTATCGGTCATGTACATATTTATTTATTAATTATTTGGCAGTGAAAAACCTTTGTAAAGCTCCCTCGTACTTGTTACAAAAAGTTGCATTTGGTTGCACATGCTTACACAACCTTTGTAACCTGCTAAACACCACTCCGTCTTAACCAAAAGGATACACAGATAGAGAGAGAGGGAAGAAAATCTCAAGCCAGAAAAATCGATAATGATACCGTCACCCGTTAAAAAAATGGCCGAACACGATGTTGCCAGCTCGCGAATCGCATTATTATGATGAGATTTCGAGACATGCATAGTATTTAATATGAGAAACCTCGGGATGTTATATGATTTAATTATAGACATCTGCCAAAATTCTAATTCTTTATAATATATTAACGTGTGGAAGAATATGCAATCGTTGCATTATATAACAAGCTAAGCGTCCCTTGTACGCAGCACCCTCATGGAAGACATTGTTGGGGCATTATTTTGATAATTAATTTTAAATAAATGGCCGAACATTTCAGGTTCCGCACATAACCAGACTACTTAAGAATCTGAGTCACACGTTTGAGTGTATTACCGATGTCATACGACACGTGGAACTATTAATTAAAAAAAAGTAGTGGGGACTATCCATTGTCTCTTGCATGGAAGGGGGAAAGTTTATAAAAGGAACCGCGATGATGACAACCCATCCACTTTACGCGAAGGATCCAAAGCAGAACCACGGTTTGATGGTGTTCTGATCTATTCAGTGTTTCAGACTGTAAATGTACAGTTTATATCTTCGAGAATATTGTAATTGTCTACAAACAACAGTATTTAAAAACAGGTTGAAATAATGTGATCGCAAGAACGGTATAATTGTAATTTTTTAAGTGATGCAACAAGTATTAATTTCATTATAGTGCTATTAATTGTATTGTGTGTGTTAAAGTGACGCAACAAGTCTTAATCTCATAAAACTGTTATAAGTGTAGAAGATAACCATTGGAATATGAACGTGCTCAGCGGGAGTAGCAACGGACATGAACCCGTGACCAACGTCAACACCATGGAAGCTTAAAAGGAAAGAATAAGGGTCTTACCCGGGACCCGAACCTTGGATTGTTACGACATGATGATAAGTACTAAAATGAAATAATTTTTTTAATAAATGCGCGGTTATTCATTATGCAGATCACGTAAATTAGGTTAGACATGTAAATTGCATGTATTTTTTTAATTAGAAAGAGAACTTGTGAGTGGTCTTCATATTTATTTATGTTCATTTCATGGAATTTATAGTCTACTCCATGGGCTTAAATATATATAATTTCGTCGCCATAAGACCTATCTGTGTCGGTGCGACGTAAAGCCCATAGCAAAAAAAAATATATATATAATTAACGTAATGCATGTATTTGACGTGATGATAAAATATTAGTTAGTTTGAGAGTGCTTAGATTAGGTAAATGTAATAGATAGTGGATTTGTTTTTGGCACTGAGCCGAGCCGTAATTTTGTATAATTTATTTACGTGATATCCAAGCTTATTATGATAATGCATGGTGATTATGCTTGTAAAAGTGGATTATCGAATGTTAACATTAGGATAGCAAGGCACTCTTATTTTCGTGTAATTCGCATGATGATATATTTGTAGATGGCTGTATTAATTATATGCGTAACTTGTGACATACCTAGACATCGAACAGACGCCTTCCTATTGAGATTAGCGTTTTCCTTTAATGTCGAATAATTTCCCTTTCTGAATATGAGAATATCCTTATGGATATGTTTAAAATCCATATTTGATTTTATTGATTTGATTTTAAAATGTAGGAAAAACCTAGGCTGTATTCTGTAATCGGATGGAATCGAAGCTGGTCATTCTGAGTTGGTGGATGTGAATATGAGACAATGAACAGTGGATTGATATTGTATTAAATAATTGTGGCAGGACAGTGAATTTATAAGCCAGTGGAGCTTTGGAAATATGATATGAGAATATATAATGAAATAAGATTATTTAACAAATATGTGTTCCAAGGGAAACGATTTGCTTTCACCTTGAGATGTTGAAAGGATATTTCTGCCACACTGGGCCATTATTAGCGAGCGCTTTGACGTCCAGAGATTTACGATGAGGGGAGAGTGAAAAGGGTTTGGCTCTTGTAGAGGGTTACCGTATGCTGTATTGTTCGAGCTATTCCACTTAGAATGAAAGCTGTACAACACCGATTATTGTTTAAAGGGTTCTTTGACTTTTTCATGTATGATCTTATAATAATATTTAACTAACTGGAACGCCAGTATTATCATTTATTTGTTGACCATATGATTAATTAAGAAAGGCAGTTTTATTAGTCCCGTTTGTCGACGCCATCTTCGATATCATTGGTTCGAGTTTTGAGGCAACCATGGATTTTTGTTGTCACATTTTTTTTATATACAGCCAATTGCATGTGTATATTGTTATTGATTATTTTTCATATTGTGTACATATTTTCCTTTTTTATACATTCTTTTAGTCGTGTTTCACTCTTTATGTGGATGACAAATCGAGTTTTATTTTCGTAATTATTGTCATTGGATCCATTGGGATGTGGGTTCGATTTCTGGACCCGACATCAGTCATTTTATTTTGATTAGGATTATAGCGACTAGCATTCATTTATTCTTTGTTTATTTTTGTAATATAATTAATTTAGCTAGGTGACCACTTCAAGTTATCTTCAATTTATTTTCTTGTATAAATAATTGCTTCTTCTGATAGTGAAGAAAGTTCGTAATGATAACCGTCGCATTTATAAGGATATTTCTGATTTTTTTATTTGAAAAGTATGTTATACAAATGATGATGTAATATTTATCATCATGTCGGGAAGAAGATAGAAGTAAAGGAGAAATAAATTTTTTTGACACTTTACAATTTGTATTTAGTCCATTGGACATTGCATATTCAACATTGATATACTATAAATATTCAGGATCAACCTTTAATTAATTTGATTTATCAAGGCTCAATAAATAGGTATTTAAAATTTTGTTTGCCTGTCATTTTGCCGAATAACATTGTATCCCAGGTTTCCTTCCGTTCATTTATGCCTTTAAGCTAGTTATGTGTTATTTTCTTTGATCTTCTGCCGCGAACGTACCATGGCCTTGGGAGGTCGGTGGTTTGATTCTTTGGAACGGAAGGGTGCAGTAGACCCTTGCACGGTCGGAAGAGCATTTGCTCACCCATCATTCTGAATTTTTTTGTTCCTTCCTGATGAGGTGACATTTGACTATAGACTAAAAAGGTCCCTTTCCATCAGGCGCTTTGGCGTATGGTGTTATATGGCGATATCCCGATTTTTTTGGGATTATCATGCAGTCATTTGGTTCTATGCGGCAAATGGCGCGGGGTGGAAAGGTAGCATTTGGCGCCCAGCGTTTAGGCATTTTCGGCATTTTTAGGCATTTACAATGTTAGGTATTTTCGGCATTTTCGGAATTTTTGAATTTTTTGGCATTTTCAGAATTTTTCGATGTTTTCGATAGAGATAATTTCAAATGATAACTTTTGCGAAAATGGGCGTCAGACATGGCAATGCCATATTTAGGAATATAGAACTGACCAATTATTATATGAAGGAACACGATTGTTGTTCAATTTATGGGATGCTGATAATTGGATCAGTATGCGAAGTGAATGACAGATTAAAATTAATGTGATATTTATGGCAAAATGAAAACATAGTCGTGGTTATAGTCTAAGTGACGATAACCAGGACAGTCATTCATAGTAATTGAGGTACCCAAAATCATGTAGGGATTTAATTAAATCCCGGGAAACAATAAAATGGTTTTCCCAAATCTGAGGAAAAATGAATATCGATACCCTTCAGGTAATCGTATTCATGGGTACTTGTCAGGAGGTACTGGTTGTAACAGGCCTCATTACTCATAGTGAATCATTTATTAAATTTGTGTTAGTGTTTCGCGGTAGGTAAAGGTTATCTCAGGCCTTTAGTCTTTGTTGTTAAGTGGCAGTAAGTTAGGATTCATGTGGAAAGTTTTGGGACGATATTACCCAGTGTATTAGGTGTATCTGCCTCAATACTGGAAGGATGGCCTAATTTATTGGCATATACCACCTGTGTTGGTATTTAACTTGCGATATTTTTATTATACGAACTTATTCAAAATTAGTAATAATAATAATAATAATAATAATAATAATAATAATAATAATAATAATAATAATAATAATAATAATAATAAATATAAATATAATAATGATAGGCTACATATTTAAAATATTGTGATGAAAAGTACCCTTGATAAATTATACTGTTGAATAATTTTGAGATAGCTGTATTCAGGCTATATAATTAATTCAAGTCACATTGTTGTGAAAATTTTATGATTTTGGATTAAGTTGACCTTGAATTGATTTCATTTTCAAGTTGATTTCTCCTAATCCGAGGTTCGAGTAAAGGGGGGCCCACTTTATTGAAATATTGTGTAGAATGGATATGGAAGCCATGAGGGCTCTGATAGAGGAAGTTAAATATATGATAGGTCAGAATAGTGAAGACATTAAAGTGAGTAGGGAAAACGTTAAGGACATGATTGATCAGAAGATAGATCAGAGTAATGAAACAGTTAAGGACATGATTGATCAGAAATTAGATCAGGTTAATGAACATATGGAGAGAATACAGAAGGAGTGTAAGGAAGGGAGAGATGAAATTAATAAACAGACGGGGAACTTTAACGTACGGTTGGAGGAAACAATTGAACGTTATGATGAACTGGTAGGACAGATAACGGGGTACCAGACACAATGTGAAAGGAACACAGCACAGTTAGAAAAACGACTGGATAATACGCACGAAAAACAGGAACGGCTAGAAAACTCGTTAGGCACGGTAATTGAGCGCGTCGAACGTGTTGAGGCTCAGACATTAAGTATGGCGGAACAAATCGATGTTCATATTCAAACGGTGACAGATCACCAGGAACGTACAGATAGGATAATAGAAGATGTTAAGAAGGAGGTCCATCAGACTCAGGTCGATATGCACGACATTCGGAACCAAACCAATGCGTCGAAACAGGAAATTGTTACCAACGTGGATAAGCGAATATCTGAGGTCAGAAAACAGGCATTCGATGGAATAGTCACGGTCCAAGAGGAGGTACGGAGGAATGAGGATAGGACGTCAGATAGGATCGAGGAATGGTCGCATAAGATGCAAAAGACGAAGATAAAAGTAGATATACATGACGACCTTATACATGAGTTGAGAGAAAAGATTGTGAAACTGGAATTACAGGATGACTTTCAGGAACTAGGAATAAAAACAGATCCAATAAAAAAAGCTACGTTAATCCGTATGATCTTAAGATAGAAGGAGAAGGAATGGGTTTATTCAAGGGTGTGAATAATAGTGCAGATCAGATATCGGCGGCACAGATGCATAATTCTACAACATTGCCGATTGAATCCATACCGTTTTATAATGTAATTCGGATGAATGAAGATAAACCGAAGCGATTCAAACCAGGAGGTACTGTAACACCAAAGAAATTTTTGGCTGAGATGGACGGTTACATGGTTGACCATCAGGTAGCTCCGGAACGTAGATTAAGAGTCGTGGAGAAATTCTTAGAGGACCAAGCCTTGGTATGGTTTCAAGCTTTCAAATATTGTTTTGATAGCTACGATACCTTTAAGAGAATGTTTCTCGATAAATACTGGGGAATGGAAACGCAATTAGGATTGCGTTTGGAGTTGTATTCACGTCGTTATTCCATGACGGGCCCGACACGATTTTGTGAATTTTTCACTGGGCAATTAGTGAAAATGAGGGAGCTGGATAACCCTCCGGCTGAAGTGGAACTTCTATCGGCCATTACCAAACAGTTCCCAGCTGATGTTCAACGAATCTTGATTGCTGCGAATGCAAAGACGGCTGTAGAAGCAGAACAGATTTTACGACACCTCGACCAAACATCGAGTGGACATCAAATTAGGGGGAGACAATCAGAAATGTTGAATACATTGGATTGTCAAGAGAAAAAAGTACAATAGTAGTCAAAGATCAAGGCACGAATACCAATCAGGGATATGTTGGTAATCGAAATATTAGGGGCACCCGATGGAATTTTCGTTCTTGGGGAGAACCTCGACGACAATATGTCGAACAGCAGTACAGGCAAAGGGGCATTAATAGAGATCGTCGGCCCTATTCTAGATGGCCACGTCGGAACGATCAGAATTTCAGGCACCAGAAAGAGTACTACCAAGGAGATCTCGAAAACAGAAAGAGGGAATCTCAGCAATATGTTAGAGACTTAAATGGGTCTAGACAAGGGAAAGACATATGGGAACAACCCATACGGCGGCTGACGGAAACGGCGGAATGCCAAGGAGCCGAAAGTCTCGCTTTACAGAATCATAAAGCTAATCAGAACAGGTTAAATCCTCGTGCCCCTGAATATCAGGCTAACGAGGAAATCCATCAAAAAAAAGCGCGATTGCTAAGCGAGGAGATAGTCGGAGTTTCAGAGGTTATCAATCCTCAGACTCATACATGGACTGTAGTGACGATCGACACGTGGGTGATACAGCCAGATGAGTTATTAGAAGACAAGATTCAATTGAATTCAAAGGTCGTAAGAGAATTGCTGGTAATCTACATAAGAGTAAATGGAGCACGGGTTCGATGCTTGGTGGATACAGGCGCAAGTGTCAGCGTCGTATCTAAGGCTTTGTTGGAAGAATTGAAGTTGAAAAACCACATTCCAGTCATTCCAACATCGAATATTAAAGTTCGTGGTGTGATACCCGATCGGACTACGATTTGCAATACTCAAGCTTATCTTGATTTGGAACTGGGGGACAATATTATTTCACATCCGTTCATTGTACTAACAAAAATGGAGTACAATGTTATTATTGGGTCAGACTTCCTACGAGAATATAAAGCAAATATCAACAATGACAGTAACGAGATTCGCTTTATATTCGACTCAGTCCAAAAGGAGATGAAATTGAATGACGTTGAAAATTTAGATCAAGAAGAGATGATTTGGCACACTCAATTATGTTCGGAACCAGAAAGGGAAGAAAATTTATTGGAAATGGAAGAGATAAGTAGGAAGGTCATCGATGAATCTGGAATTATGGTCACCGCGGTGAAAGAAGAAGAAGAAGAAGGATTGTTATTTGAATCCTTAGTCCAGAAGAAGATCAGCGAGGCCAAGATCGGAGATGAAGAGAGGATTCGTTCGCAACAAATTATTGAACAACAAAGGGAAGTTTTCGGATCAAGACCTGGGAAGATTCCAAATTTTCAATACACATTAGTGGTAAATAGTTGGGAACCTTTTTGACAGCGTCCTTATCCTGTACCAGAGAAATACCATAATCAAGTTAGCCAGATTATTCGTGAAATGGAAGAGAGCGGCCTGATTTCTAAATTCCCCACACCATACCTAAACCCGTTAGTAATTGTAGAGAAAGCGAATGGCTCGTTAAGAGTATGTTTAGATGCCCGGGCAATAAACAAGCGCTTAGTCCCCGAGTATGACCAGACTCCTTGTATCAAGGATATTATGAAGAAATTTCATCTTATGAAGTTATTCACAGGGGTTGACTTGACTTCGTCATTTCACCATGTGGAACTTGATCCCAAAACTAAAATATTAACAGGTTTTATGTTTGATCAAACTACGTATGTTTTTAACAGTTTCCCATTTGGGATAATGAATGCAGGATCTGCCCTCATAAGAGCTTTAGATCGAAATTTGAGTGATGAAGTGAAAGCCTTCACAATAAGATATGTCGATGACATTTTGATTGCATCAGAGACTGTAGAGCAACATCTCGAAAATATCAAGAAATTACTTATAGATTTGGACAGAAACAATTTCAAAATTAATCTCTCGAAATCCCAATTTTGCCGAAGGAGCATTTTATTTTTGGGTCATATTATTGATTCTGAAGGTGTGACCCCAAACCCAGTAAAAATTCAGGCCATTCAGAAGTTTCCGAGACCAACTAGGGTGAAACATATTAGGCAGTTTCTGGGTATTTGCAATTTCTTCGCGGACCACTGTCCAGGGTACACAGAGGTTGTGGCCCCTCTGCAAAATTTGATGAAAAAGAATAATCGATGGAAGTGGGATGATGAATGTGAGGCAGCATTCGTAAAAACGAAGGAACTCCTCACAAACAGCGTAAAGCTCGGGTATCCAGATTATAAAAAGAAGTTCATTGTACAGACCGACGCATCAAATGTAGGAGTAGGCGCCGTCCTGTATCAGGAAGACCCCGAAAAAGAACCGAAGATCTCATTTTTGGCATTCATGAGCCGTAAGTTACGAGCACATGAATTGAAATATACCGTAACTGAGCTTGAGATGTTAGCCATTATAACAGCCTTAAGTCATTGGCGGAAATATATTTATGGTTTCCCCATTGTATTGCGAACTGACCATAAAGCTCTTACTTTTATGTTAAAATCAACCATGACTAGCGAAAGAGTTAATCGGTGGTGTTTGTTTGCACAGCAGTATGATTTGACAATAGAACACTGTGCAGGCCAAAGTAACGTCATTGCTGATGCACTCAGTCGGAATCCTGATCCTGAGAGTACTTTCGTCCATCAGATCCAGCTTGTGGATGAGGATCGTGAGACATTAGAGAAATTAAAAAGCATCGGTGAGGAACAAGAGAGGTATCAGGAGACGAGTCGGTTGATTGACTTCTTCAAGCGAAGAATCCAACCAGGCACGGCAGAATACACAGAGTTGGAGAAGCGAGCGGAGAAGTATAACTATTTCAATGGCATTCTGCATAAGTTCATCGACGAAAATCATACACGATACCGAATTGTGGTACCACCAGTTCTACAGAATGAGTTGGTGTGGTTAGCCCACCGAGCCATAGGTCATGCAGGAATAGATAAAGTGTCAGCAACACTGAAAGAGGCATTCATTTGGCCTAATCTTAGAAAAATAGTCCGCCGAATATTGGTTACTTGTGACACGTGTCAAAGGGTGAAGCCTAATACCTATTTGTTGAAGCAGCTACCACGACCTTTGCTGCCAAGTAAGCCTAAGGAGCTATATGCTTTGGATTTTTACGGCCCGTTACCACGTGCTAGGCGTGGCCTGCAACATATCCTTGTGTGTGTGGACGTATTTTCAAAGTATGTAAAATTATGTCCGGTCCAAAAAGCCAATACCCGAGCGGCCATCAACCAAATTAAAACTAAAATCATTCCTAAAATGGGAAAACCGGAATGCGTTCTGACAGACCATGGTTCCCAGTTCACTTCTGGGGTTTTCAAGCGTGACATTGACCAATTAGGGGTGAAACACCATTTAAGCTCTATTCGTCACCCCGAATCTAATCCTGCAGAACGTATCATGAGGGAGATCGGGAAGTTTTGCCGAATCTATTGCCCCCGTCAACATTGGCGTTGGGTAGATGTCCTCCCAATTATTGAAGAGTGCATAAATGGGACTGTACACGAGTCAACCGGCCAGATCCCCAGCGTCATCCACTTTGATGAGATGCCGAAGAGACCATGGCAAAATGCCATACCGTGTCCACAAGATCCGCGATTTTCAGCAGAACTTTGTATCCAGGCAACAGCTGAATATCTGAGACAACAAGCAGAAAAAAGACTGCGACGACTTCGAGGTAAGAGATACCATCGACCACTGAGGGTAGGAGAATATGTGTTGGTAAAGAGACCAGCAGTGTCAGATCCCGCCAGCAAAATTTATCACAAATTTGCGGAGTTGTACATTGGACCTTACCGAGTAATTGAAAACCTTGAAAATAATGCCTATAAAGTCCAAAGCATGGATGGTTTAACTGAAACCATATATAATGCAGCCAATTTACGGCCATATTACCCACCAGGAAGCATTAGAGCAAATTTGGACCAGCCAGACCAGAACTCCGAGGAGGAAGGAGAGGATCAACATGAAGATGATGACAACATTCCACAGGATGAAGAAGATGAGAATCTTGAGGAAGCTGAAGTCCAGATGACAAGGATTGAAAACCAGGAAGACGAGGATATCCCATGGTGTCAAGATTGTGAAAAATTAGAACAACGTCGAGAAATTTTGGGTCAACTTGCTTTTATACTCGAACGGGATAACCAAAGGTTTAGGGTTGGAAACCGAGAGCTCTTGAGAACAATACACTGCCGAAGAGACCACAATTAAATATGTAAATGAGAGTTTCTTCAATAAATTGAAATCAGTCAAGAAATTTGAAACCCTTTCCAAATTTCTTGAGTCCGACGGAGAGGCAGATGTGACCTTATCGGTCATGTATATATTTATTTATTAATTATTTGGCAGTGAAAAACCTTTGTAAAGCTCCCTCGTACTTGTTACAAAAAGTTGCATTTGGTTGCACATGCTTACACAACCTTTGTAACCTGCTAAACACCACTCCGTCTTAACTAAAAGGATACACAGATAGAGAGAGAGGGAAGAAAATCTCAAGCCAGAAAAATCGATAATGATACCGTCACCCGTTAAAAAAATGGCCGAACACGATGTTGCCAGCTCGCGAATCGCATTATTATGATGAGATTTCGAGACATGCATAGTATTTAATATGAGAAACCTCGGGATGTTATATGATTTAATTATAGACATCTGCCAAAATTCTAATTCTTTATAATATATTAACGTGTGGAAGAATACGCAATCGTTGCATTATATAACAAGCTAAGCATCCCTTGTACGCAGCACCCTCATGGAAGACATTGTTGGGGCATTATTTTGATAATTAATTTTAAATAAATGGCCGAACATTTCAGGTTCCGCACATAACCAGACTACTTAAGAATCTGAGTCACACGTTTGAGTGTATTACCGATGTCATACGACACGTGGAACTATTAATTAAAAAAAAGTAGTGGGGACTATCCATTGTCTCTTGCATGGAAGGGGGAAAGTTTATAAAAGGAACCGCGATGATGACAACCCATCCACTTTACGCGAAGGATCCAAAGCAGAACCACGGTTTGATGGTGTTCTGACCTATTCAGTGTTTCAGACTGTAAATGTACAGTTTATATCTTCGAGAATATTGTAATTGTCTACAAACAACAGTATTTAAAAACAGGTTGAAATAATGTGATCGCAAGAACGGTATAATTGTAATTTTTTAAGTGATGCAACAAGTATTAATTTCATTATAGTGCTATTAATTGTATTGTGTGTGTTAAAGTGACGCAACAAGTCTTAATCTCATAAAACTGTTATAAGTGTAGAAGATAACCATTGGAATATGAACGTGCTCAGCGGGAGTAGCAACGGACATGAACCCGTGACCAACGTCAACACCATGGAAGCTTAAAAGGAAAGAATAAGGGTCTTACCCGGGACCCGAACCTTGGATTGTTACGACATGATGATAAGTACTAAAATGAAATATTTTTTTTAATAAATGCGCGGTTATTCATTATGCAGATCACGTAAATTAGGTTAGACATGTAAATTGCATGTATTTTTTTAATTAGAAAGAGAACTTGTGAGTGGTCTTCATATTTATTTATGTTCATTTCATGGAATTTATAGTCTACTCCATGGGCTTAAATATATATAATTAACGTAATGCATGTATTTGACGTGATGATAAAATATTAGTTAGTTTGAGAGTGCTTAGATTAGGTAATTTTGTATAATTTATTTACGTGATATCCAAGCTTATTATGATAATGCATGGTGATTATGCTTGTAAAAGTGGATTATCGAATGTTAACATTAGGATAGCAAGGCACTCTTATTTTCATGTAATTCGCATGATGATATATTTGTAGATGGCTGTATTAATTATATGCGTAACTTGTGACATGCCTAGACATCGAACAGACGCCTTCCTATTGAGATTAGCGTTTTCCTTTAATGTCGAATAATTTCCCTTTCTGAATATGAGAATATCCTTATGGATATGTTTAAAATCCATATTTGATTTTATTGATTTGATTTTAAAATGTAGGAAAAACCTAGGCTGTATTCTGTAATCGGATGGAATCGAAGCTGGTCATTCTGAGTTGGTGGATGTGAATATGAGACAATGAACAGTGGATTGATATTGTATTATATAATTGTGGCAGGACAGTGAATTTATAAGCCAATGGAGCTTTGGAAATATGATATGAGAATATATAATGAAATAAGATTATTTAACAAATATGTGTTCCAAGGGAAACGATTTGCTTTCACCTTGAGATGTTGAAAGGATATTTCTGCCACACTGGGCCATTATTAGCGAGCGCTTTGACGTCCAGAGATTTACGATGAGGGGAGAGTGAAAAGGGTTTGGCTCTTGTAGAGGGTTACCGTATGCTGTATTGTTCGAGCTATTCCACTTAGAATGAAAGCTGTACAACACCGATTATTGTTTAAAGGGTTCTTTGACTTTTTCATGTATGATCTTATAATAATATTTAACTAACTGGAACGCCAGTATTATCATTTATTTGTTGACCATATGATTAATTAAGAAAGGCAGTTTTATTAGTCCCGTTTGTCGACGCCATCTTCGATATCATTGGTTCGAGTTTTGAGGCAACCATGGATTTTTGTTGTCACATTTTTTTATATACAGCCAATTGCATGTGTATATTGTTATTGATTATTTTTCATATTGTGTACATATTTTCCTTTTTTATACATTCTTTTAGTCGTGTTTCACTCTTTATGTGGATGACAAATCGAGTTTTATTTTCGTAATTATTGTCATTGGATCCATTGGGATGTGGGTTCGATTTCTGGACCCGACATCAGTCATTTTATTTTGATTAGGATTATAGCGACTAGCATTCATTTATTCTTTGTTTATTTTTGTAATATAATTAATTTAGCTAGGTGACCACTTCAAGTTATCTTCAATTTATTTTGTTGTATAAATAATTGCTTCTTCTGATAGTGAAGAAAGTTCGTAATGATAACCGTCGCATTTATAAGGATATTTCTGATTTTTTTTATTTGAAAAGTATGTTATACAAATGATGATGTAATATTTATCATCATGTCGGGAAGAAGATAGAAGTAAAGGAGAAATAAATTTTTTTTGACACTTTACAATTTGTATTTAGTCCATTGGACATTGCATATTCAACATTGATATACTATAAATATTCAGGATCAACCTTTAATTAATTTGATTTATCAAGGCTCAATAAATAGGTATTTAAACTTTTCTTTGCCTGTCATTTTGCCGAATAACATTGTATCCCAGGTTTCCTTCCGTTCATTTATGCCTTTAAGCTAGTTATGTGTTATTTTCTTTGATCTTCTGCCGCGAACGTACCATGGCCTTGGGAGGTCGGTGGTTTGATTCTTTGGAACGGAAGGGTGCAGTAGACCCTTGCACGGTCGGAAGAGCATTTGCTTACCCATCATTCTGAATTTTTTTGTTCCTTCCTGATGAGGTGACATTTGACTATAGACTAAAAAGGTCCCTTTCCATCAGGCGCTTTGGCGTATGGTGTTATATGGCGATATCCCGATTTTTTTGGGATTATCATGCAGTCATTTGGTTCTATGCGGCAAATGGCGCGGGGTGGAAAGGTAGCAGTATCACTTTTTAAAGCATGTTCTTACTATTCTTCTTTTAATTTTAAAAAATTTTAATGTTATTCTTTTCCTTTAGTTTAAATAATGTTTTACTTCCACAAGTTATTTCAGGTTACACAACAGTCTTATAATGTTTCAATTGTGTATTTATTGACAAACATTTCTTTTTGTATGCATTTATGGTTACATTTTGGGCCCTGGAGGATTTATTAGTTCCCTCTGTCCAAGAAATTTTTTCATTGAAATTGTATGTTTAAGTTTCTCCAAGGTATTTAAACTGTTTTACAATTTCTATTTCTTTCCCACATATCAGAATACTGCTTATTAAAAGGGCATCTATTGCCATTATTTTAGATTTCTCAAATTAAATTTTTAATCCTATTTTCCAGCACTAGTTTGGAGATTTGTGATTTGACTCGAGCTTTATTAAGGTTATTAGCTAGTAGTGCCAGATCATCCGAAAATCCTAAGAAATTTATGTTAATTTCATCTTTAGTGTATCCAATTTTTATACTTTTGTTTTTGTCTTTATACCATTCTCTCATCAAGTATTCCAGAGTACAATTCAACAAGAATGGTGATAGTACATCACCTTGTCTTAGTCCTGTTCTGATCGTGAATGCTTCGGATAATTCTCCTCTAAACACTCACCTTTGATTTAGTGTTACTTAAAGTTAAGCTTATCATTTTAACTAATTTAGGATGTAATCCAAAATTTCGTAATATTTTTAACACTGAAGGTCGGTGAATGCAATCACAAGCTTTCCGAAAGTCTACGAACGTGATAATCATTTGTTTCTGTCTTCTTTTGTAGATTTCCATTAATAATGTTAGTGTTATGATTTGATCTGGACAACTACGCGCTGGTCGAAATCCTCCGTGGAACTCCCCTGATTTTTTTTCCAGTTGATATTTGCACCGATTGTAAATTATTCTCGAGAATATTTTATAAGAACAATCCAGCATTGATATTCCTCTATACCTATCAGAATTTGTTCTATCTCCTTTTTTGGGTAAAGGGTGGATTTGCAGTTGTCCATTATTATTATTAAATACAAAGATGTTCAGCCAAAAATATGGACTATACTGATTTTAATGACTAAGAATGTGAAACATGTGCTAAACTCCAAAATATGGAAAAATATGGAAAATAACCACGACAAACATTAACCTCACAAGTCATGATCCGGTAAGGTAATACAAAATACAATTTATTCTAGTTTCCTAAAAGGATATGTACCAGTATTTCCGGGTTATAACAGTATGCATTTACGCATCACGGTGAAGCTATGTAGACTGTTCCAACTACCGTAGGAACAGCTTAATCACCCCAAAAACTGTAGAATCAATTTTGGCCATTTCTTTTTTCACTCCTTCTAAACCGCGATCCCGCCGGATGCTGAATTAAGCGGCATACAAACTGTCACAATTCATCTCAGCGACCCCAAAAATTACGGATTCGACTCTGACATCCATCATTTTCACATACCACCTTCACCTTTATCGGTGTTTTACCACTACGGACTTTCCTCTCCAGATTGTACGTCATGTGTGGTGAGAGCTTTGCTAGAAACACACACACAACTTTGTACATCGTCCTGCTCACCATTTCCTACCATACATGCCGATTGTGGATGAACTTGGAGTCCAATGACATCCAAAATATCGTTATTCATCTCAGCAACACTGAAAACTATGTGTTGGACATGATTTTGGAAAATTGTTATCCCTCTCCCTCGTACCCCTACATCTAGGAGAGTCTTAACCGCACAACATTCGCCTCCAGATATTACCAACTACAGATGAATTTACTCCAGTAGTTTAGGAGGAGATGTAGAACACACTTACACATGTTTATATACTAGGTGGACGATCAGCGCCGTACCTTCTACTTATAAGTGTCCCGCATGCACTAAAGATGAATGGGATGTCTAATACTAATTTTCACAGGGGTATTACAACCTGCTTGTTAGTTAGAGATAACAACCGGACGATCACTCGGTTTGTGTTCTTCAGCGTTATCCGTCAAGTTGTGTTAGTAAGTCTCAGTATTAGGCTGGTATTAGGTATAGTTGTTGTCAACATGTCGACGATGGCTGGTGTGTTCGGCAACGACCAAGGTAAACACATAATGTTAATTTGTGGAGAATCTGGTCGGAATGCATCCGAAGCTCGCAGACTGTACGCGCAGGAGTTTTCAAATAGCCACCTGACTTCTATACACGTATCTCGTCGAAGAGAGTTGAATTAATAGCTAACGAATCGTTCAAGGCACGTACCACATACAAGCAACTTTTTAGTAGAGTGAAATGTCTGTGGTGGTGGTGATGGTAGTGATTATTGCTTTAAGAGGATGTACAACTGGGCAACCATCCTCTATTAACACTAATCAGAAAAATGGAAGGGGTCCCACACTTCGAAAAATGAAGGTATCGGCCAAAGGAAGACAAGGGCCAGGAAGGGCGAGAAAATGAAAGACACCCTAGGCCTCATACCTGATTCCATAGGGATCGGAAAAGAACAGGAGTTGACAAGGGAGATTGAATATAATATGCTAAATAGAGGAGCCTGGCACAATTAAGTAGAAGCAATGCCAGGAATCAGCTAAGGGACCTATGGTCGCCAACTCACCTCCCAATTTAGGATCACCTGGGACCACTTTTAGTCGACACATACGAGAGGACAGTGGTTGTTATTCTACCGCTCCCACCGACAGGGGGAAGATATGTCTGTACGTGTATAATTCAATGTGTACCGGGCGAGTTGGCCGTGCGCGTAGATGCGCGCGGCTGTGAGCTTGCATACGGGAGATAGTAGGTTCGAATCCCACTATCGGCAGCCCTGAAGATGGTTTTCCGTGGTTTCCCATTTTCACACCAGGGGCAAATGCTGGGGCTGTACCTTAATTAAGGCCACGGCCGCTTCCTTCCAATTCCTAGGCCTTTCCTATCCCATCGTCGCCATAAGACCGACCTGTGTCGGTGCGACGTAAAGCCCTTAGCAATTCAATGTGTTATTTAACTTTATTTTCTGCGTATGTTACAGAATGTGCTCAGCCAAGTGACTGGTATTTGTTTCACATTCGAAGTAGAGCACGTTGTAGCGCTGCTACGTAAACTAGCCATTAGACATCCCGTTAATCATTAGTGCACGCGGGGCACTTGTGATTAGAAAGGCCAGCTGGTAGAACCCAGATGTTTAGACATCTATACATCTATATGATAGAAGTGAAGCTTACTAAAGCAAGTAACAATTACTCTCTAGCCTGGAGAGCAGTTCTGCCATGAGATTTGGGGGCCTGCCCTATTAGTAAACCTAGATGTTGTGTTACTCTCGCACCTACTACTACTTAAATATGCGGGCTATAATTATAAAAGAGGCGCACCGCACAGCAGGACAGTTCCAGGAAATCCTTTCTACTCGTGTGTTAAAAACACAATACTGATTTTATGTCCTCAACTCCTCAGCACACCTCAGACAATAAAGGAACCTCACTGTTTAAGAAAAACGTCCCACGCTGCAGCCCTGAACAGCCTTGGTTCACCATGTGACCACAGTTCGGCCTGCAGATTATGAGGTAACCTTTGGTCAGTACAACAAATCCTCTCGTCTAATATCCTTTGTTTCTGTACCACGACCACTCCCTCACCTTCAGATAGCTCCTCAGTGTTCTGGCGTAGGCTGAGTTGACCTGGAACTAACCCTCAGGTAAACATTTCGTTTACGAGGCCTCCTGGAAAGAGACAAGCATAACACCCCTAGGTAGCGATATCAACACCTTTATGTGACTAAATAATACTGATGCTGTGTTTCTGGGTGTCAGTGGGTGTGGCATGAAGTTGAACAGAATGCTGTCGTTCCCCAGTAGACACAGTTTAATTCCCTAAAAAGGTAAGGAGGGAATAATATGAAGGTTAATGGAGGCAGATCAACTGTCACAACATTTACAAACGGGACCTTAAAAACTGAATGAAATATACTTTGGATGTGGTAATTGTCCCCAAAATGGTAAATGAAAATACTTAGGTGCGATATTTGAAAGTAATCTGCACCGGAAGCGTCATGTTGACGACATTGCTGGGAAAGCATGCAGAACGTTACATGTCATGAGGCTACTTAAATGATGCTACAAAGGATTAAAAGAGAAAAGTTACTTAAGTATCCTTCGCCCATTATTGGAATATGCAAACAGTGTTTGGGATCCTCACCATGAATGCCAAATAAAAGAAATAGATGTTGTGCAGAGGAAAGCAGCAAGATTTGTAACAGGGGATTTCAGGAGAAAGAATTATGTATCAGAAATGTTAAAGGAACTTGGGTGGGACATTGTAAGTAAGAGAACTGAGAAAACTAGACGTACAGGATTATATAGAGCCTATACAGGAGAAGAAGCATGGCAGGAAATTTGTGAGAGGCTTCCATTGGAAAATAATTACATCGGAAGGGCTGTCCACAAGTAAAAAATAAGACGGGAGATTTTTAGAAGCGATTGGGGTAAATTTTCATTCATTGGGACCGGCGCGAAGGAATGGAACAGTTTACCAGGGGAAATGTTTGATCGTTTTCCAAAATTTGTACAGATATTCAAGAAAGGAATAAGCAGGAACAGGTAAAAGAAATTAAATGTTAGAGAGCATTCTATTTGTACATATTTTCGTAAATAAAGACTTTTTGTGCATAAATGAATTCCATCCCGTTGTCTAAAGAGATTGAGCAGCCGAGGTAGGGGAATTCCTCTAGGGTTGAAATACAGTGGGGACTTGTAGAACCCTGGGACCACTACGGCAGCTGTGAAGGCCCTCCAGCAACTCTGACAAGCGATGGCTAAAGTGGCTCTGGTTAAGACGTAGCAGGTCATTATGCACGTTAAGTACCAAAATGGTTAAAAAAGTAATGTAAATTTAAAACCTATAGGAGTTGTACATTGGGCACGCATACAATTGGACAAGGAGGAGACAAGAATCTTGAGACATATTGCACCCGTCCACCTCCTGAGTCCCAGACTAGCATTTATCTCAGGGGTGTCGGTTCATTATTTTAAGTCCACGAATATATAAATAGAGAGGCATAATAGAACACGGGAATGAACGTAGCAATTAAAATTAAAATGGGGAAAGCTCGATTGAAAACTTGAATTTAAGGACTCCATGATAGGACTAGGAAGTTGCAGTTAACTTTAAAAAGGGTATCATCTAACTACAATAAAAAGATTATGAGAATGGTTTCCTTTGAAATAATTGCCAGAAGGAGCAGTGTATTACGCCATCCGACGTACGAAACTTTGATACATTTGGCAATGATATATAAATTTCCACACATGTTACATAAACAAATCACTTGCTATACCGCAAGTGGTATCAATATGTTGCTGGGTTGCTTCTGAAAGAAATTACAATTGGAGTATAACTTATGGGTCGATTCCATTTGAATCGAACCGTTGTTCAAGGATATAGCTTCCTTCTATCGGGAGCCCGAGCATAACCCATGTTACGGTCGGCTTCTCGATTTAACTAAGATGACGTAAACCGGCTATATACATTTTTCCGAGACCGGTACTCGGACTGGGTAATGTTTCTCGTGAATTACGAAAAGTGGATTACACGGACAGTTCCTATCCTACGATGCCCAGCTGATGCCATACCACTGAATTAGCATTTATATTTTATTTACACATGATCTGAAATGTTACAAAGTAGCCTCAGTAGACTACTGCCACAGATGAGGTAACGAGAAGCGATGGGAAATACCGTGCCGAACACCTCCCCTTGCATAGCAAGCGAAGTAAACAAACACACTAAGTATTACTGTAACTCGTCCCGTGCGGATACCGTATGATAACGAGGTAACAAATGACTATAATATGTATTATTCTTATTATTCAAAATACACGAATAGAGGGATATTGTCACCAATTATTTAATCAACTGTCGTCAGAATATTTATTTATCCACAAAATTACCATCCTTGAAATTATTATTATTATTATTATTATATTATTATTATTATTATTATTATAATTTTTATTATTATTATTATTATTATTATTATTATTATTATTATTATTATTATTATTATTATTATTATTATTATTATTATTATTATTATTATTATTATTATTATTATTATTATTATTATTATTATTATTCAACGGTTCCTGGCACTGTCACGTTTGATTAATATCGTCATTATTATGCGGGACGCAAACACAAATGGTTATTACTGTTATTATTATTATTATATCCCTCTTGTGATTATTATTATTATTATTATTATTATTATTATTATTATTATTATTATTATTAAATAGGTGACTCAAGATATTATTATTATTATTATTATTATTATTATTATTATTATTATTATTATTATTATTATTATTATTATTATTATTATTATTATTATTATTATTATTAATATCACTCAAGATTTTATCATTATTACTGAACCGGTCACTTCCGCCAAAAATGCATTAGGATATCGGTCGCGATTACAATTATTCAATGATCAACCAAAAGACGTCATTACTATTATTATTATGACAATTATTATTAATCTGACCGCGATGATTTAACATCGTCCTTACATTGTTATTATTATATCGGTTGCATATTATCATTCAGATTCCCGTTTAACATCTTTATCAACGCTCAATTAATTAAGGCGGTCCAATCCTTTATCTGCAATATTTATTATTATCATCACGCCATCATGATTGTCATCACTCGTCATTACAATGATTACAATATCCGATCATTTATGTGGAATCTGAACTCTCATTACCCTTAGATCCGTAGTATCTCGACGAATAGCGGTGCAGTCTACTTATTTCGTACATGCTGTCACGGGTTCGAATTCTACCCGCTACGTAACTCAGTATTTCTCTGTGACACTGCCCGTACATTTTACACTAATTTCAATATCCTAAGTGTCTCTCGTACGGAATTTATATCCCTTTCTACCTCAATATTCCTTGATTCATTTATGTCTCACAGAATTATCAACTGACTTATTTATTCACTTCTGACATCGTACGACCTTTTATTATCTGACTGTAGATTCTTTAACATTTTTCTATCTCATTTTGATCTACGCCTTAATTCATTCTCCACAAATAATCGTAACATCTTGAAATTATATTTACCAAAATTTGACAATCATGGTTTCGTAATATTAGTCCTACGTGTTCCGGCTACTGAATTGCAAATTTAAGACACGACATTTATACGTAAAAAAATATTGGACCGTAATTTAAACCACACGTTCATTAACATGTACGGATTATTAGCACCGATCTACATTTCAATATTATTAATTTATCAAGTTAAATTACCACACACTTTAATTCCGAATTAAAAACGACCTCCCGTCATTAAATGATTCCCGACAAACTCAACACCTGATCACTTAAATTTTATCATTACGCACTGCTCACTAAATTTTCAATATCTCATGAATCATTATTATTATTAATGTCCCTTCTCACAAATTTAACAACTTAACTTTAAAAATATGAACACACTAATCAACAACAAAACACAACTGGTAGGACAAGGCTGGACTTTCCTTCAATGTCATTACATAACTCGTTAAAATGACAAACAGAAAAGCACATATCGGGTCTATTAGACTATGATAACAAAATCAAATGTAAAGAAAATTATTCTTGACTACAAAGAAAATATGAATGCATGCATGACTTAACGTACTACCCTATATCTACAAAATTTACATCTACAACAAACTGAATACATAAAAAGACCCGATTATTTACATTGTTATTATTTAATACTATCCGTGCTACAAATTTAGGATGGGGTCGTTAAGCGACTCATCTTGTTACAGAAGGTAACCAAGTCTAATCAAATTATTCCCACTTTTCCAATCACGCTAACATTTCCCAAATAGTATCTACATTTTAGTACTCATCTTAGTTATTGGTAATCCATTGCAGCTTGGCAGATGAGAGGCTCCTTTCGGCCCCTATCCGCCGTATTACTCCTCCATTCTTGATGGCGTAGTTCCACAAATGATTTCCTGGCACATTACCATTTTTACACTATAACGTGCTCAAAATTTTTCTACTATTCTACGTGATTCTACGTCTGCTACGCTCGACATGCTGCTACTAACCTCTGTGTGTGTGCTCTCTTCGCCCGTCCAGTTCGTACTGTTCCTGCTGTTGCCCTCCCTCCTTTCCTCCCCTACCGCCTCGCTGTGCAATGTGTACCTTCTGCTCTCGTATTTTCTGGACGTTTCCATCGGAATATAAATAAGGCTTGCTCTGGGCTCGATCGGCGAGTTGGATGAAGAAGACGACTTGTGTGGAGGGAGGACTTTCTTTTATTTGCGCTAGCGGCTGGTCCGTGTGCAATGTATTTTTAATGGTGTTTATTGTTCATGATTGAAGCTCAAGGACTGCTGGACGGGTGAGCGAACTTTAAATTTATATTCCCTTGCCATACTTGAATTTCTTTTTAAAGCTGCACTTCCTTATTTCATCATGCCGAAACGATTGCCAATGACTGTTCACGCTAAAAATATTGCTAGTCTGAGCTGTTGACAGTGGTGTTTTTCTTGGAACTGCATTACGATCCTTTTTCAAAATTTGGCTTTGTATTACGTGAATAATTACTGTGATATGAACCATTGGATTCTAAAAGACTTGGTGAACAAACGCAAGAATAGGACTAATTGTATTCATATTAACGCCTAGCTTCTCTTCGAAATTTTGAATTCTATTAATGCTTGTAGCTTCTATCTTTCCTAATTCCTGTTGCCAGCCTTAGGTACTGTTCTTTTGCACGTCCTTCCCTTTTTCCCCAGGTTCCTGTCCTGGGTTTTTTCTTTTCTTCCACTTTTGCGATTGTACAGTGGCCTAATGTCTTTTTAAATTCTCTTAAAATTTTTGTATTAATGGGTAATATCTGTTGACCGTTTTGTAGGATACTCCCAATGAAAACTATTGTAAAATTCATCTTGTTTCGAGTCTAGCGGTTTTTAAATAGCAAATAGTGTTGTTAAATGGTCGTCCCATTTATTTTTTGAAAATCGGAAGTATCTAATCTTTAAAATATTGTAGGTTTCTTTAATTATCTGTTTCACTTTCTTTGGCTTGTAAAAACCCTTCTTGGTGTTTGTGGTAATATATTATTATTATTATGAAAAAACTGTTCCTTCTTTTTCCCTGATTTTTATCACACGCATTTCCATGTCCTTTAATTATCTGCACTTACCTCGGGTCCCTCTGAAAAAAAATTGACGCAGTAAAATGGTTCCCTATGCGCTCTGCTAAAACCCTTCACTTTGAAACTGGAATCTGAGTACTTGTATACGTATGGATTTTTCTGGAGAGCTATAAATCTTTTTGTGGCATGCCATACTTGCATAGAGTGCTCTTTGTTTATGTTACTGCGTTAGTCGGACTAGTGTCCAAGTTCATGACTTAGTTATATTCTTCTATGATCGTGTTTGTTTTGTTGGTATATCGACTTACCATTTCCACTCTGGTGTATTGCGAGATTATCCTGAGTGTACATACTTACCCAAATACGACAACATACCCATACCCAAAGTATATAACGTCACAACACTAATACCTTAATTATCACGATACTTCACCATTGACAATGTTAACACTGAAAACTTTACTTTTATAAAACAAATTAATACCCTAGACCCAAAAATTTAATATTTTACACTGTTTTATGCTTCGTCCAATTACCGCACACATGGACATGGATACGTACGAGGGTGTGTCGAATTTTACGCCCGTCGCGATTTATGTCGTCCGACGCGATACGCCTGTTTCATACGGCCCTCTTGAAGTGTTCATGATAGCGGTTCGATATTCCAAAGTACAGGACATTTTTCCCTCAAAGTACTGTTCGTCACACAGTAAGTTATTTACGTACTTATTGCGGTGCATTTTATATTACTCACTCTTACAATGCAATTAATTGACTTCACTATGATATTTATAACTGGCAAACACTGTCTTAAGTTACCTACTTTCAGTTCATGTTGCTTGAGCGCGATCACATTTTAAAAGTACTGGCGGATGCTCGCGCCATTAAATGTAGAGTTACTGTACGCTCGACGGATTTGAAGTCAGCTGCGAACGACGGTTCAGCACCAGAGATTCATTTCAAGTGTGTGTTGGCGAGGATCCCTTGTCCCGTATATATGGATGAAGCTTTCCCTCGCGGATTCATTGACGTCATACCCCTGAGGGAGGGGTGGATTTTTAATATCGGTACTTGCACTCCGAATTGGACGTTAAAATTTACATCAAATTAATCCACTCCGCTAATATATTTGCTGGATTAAATATGAACTCCTGGCGATCACAGATTTAGGAGATACGGGTGGATTTAGCTCCTCACATTTCGCGCCTTTGGGAAGCGTCCCTTACAACGTGGTTTTCGTCCAGCCAATGACATTCAAGCTGTCTGGTTTCCAAGAAATCCAGCCTTCAATTTATTTAATTCGCCAATAATTAGCGATTATTTTTCTATACGTGACATCTAATAAGTTCATTACATCGATCCGTGTACTCACAATAATTTATTACTGATTACTTTTGAAGTTACGAGAATATCCCATCCATCATTCCTTAAGATGGTATCCCTGAGTCTCCATCTAAAATTTCGTGATTGGCCTGCAAGTGGTCACGTGATTTAAATATCCACCTGCGATAACCTAGGCTAGCGAATGTCCTCGCAACCACTGTACTTTTCCATTCAACCTTTCCTGGAATTCATGACGTCACGGAAGTTTCCGTCCGCCAAAAATATCCCAGCGCACTATTCATGTTGCAAGCTTCCTTTGTGTCAAACTACCCCCTTCTCTTTCTGACCAAGACTTATTTGTGGACTTGTATTTTTCTGGTCGCCAACTAACGGGCTCCCCTGCTGTGAAGCAGCTAAATGTTGTTGTGTCGAGCTAATCCGTCAGGCTCCAGTCTGTCGTGTTCCTTAGCTCATATTTCAACACTACACAGATGAATTATTTTCAACTACACTTCTGTATTTCAATAAATGTACTATTTCCCTTCATAAATCAAATCATGATTAACTTTGGGCCTAAGTCACTCGGGTTCAACATATGGGGCACCAAAAAACAAGGTGAAATCCGGGTTCACAGATGAAGTCAGGAACTATATGAGAGTATAGAACCAATATCGAGTGTGATAAGAAAGAGAACGTTGGGATTTGTTGGACATCTCATGAGGAAGGATCACAGCACAATATAGGTCCAAATACAAAAACCTCGTGGAAGGTCACAGATGGACGGACACCAGGATCCGGATTCAGATCACGGAAGCAGACAGAAAGAGGAAGAGTGGGAGAATGAAGAGGTATTGAGAAGAAAGAAGACGTCACTCGTGATCCTCTGGGGTCGTAACGAACCGAATAGAATAGAATAGATCAGCAGTTGTGATTGTACATATGAGTTAATTATTTATGCAAGTACAGAAGATATTATGATTAGAAATTTGTAAATAATAAAAATTTATTAAGGCTGAGCTGTGTACTTAATATAAAAAGTACTAGTGTAAATTGTATAATACTGCATTTTGGGAAATTTCCTTCTGTTTTCAAATTTAAAATTTAGTGCTTAATGACAATATATTTTTGCGTATCGTTTGCCACCGAGATAGATACCTCATTTCCGAATAAAGTGACTTTGATTTAATTTGATTTGTTAACAAGGGCTACAATTTCCCAACATCTGCTGTCTAGTAATAGCGTAAGATTATTCACATGTATTTAAGCTCATGATAACTGCTAGCAGTGAATGCTAGGCAGCAATTAATTCCTTTCGCTAACACATAACCGTGAACTGATCACCTTATTACCACTGCTGACCTGGGGTGCCATTTCTCCGCATGGATTCCTATCGTTATTTTGGCCACCCCCTCACCTACTCGGACGCACACTGTGCCATCATTAACTGTCGTTGTTTTGGTACTCGTATACTTCAGTGTCCAAGTTAAGTTTATTATTGGCTAAAAGAGGAAGAGTTTAATTTCATATTTATCCTGCAAGTAGTTGGCGAAATGAATGTACATATCAAGAATTCCTTCGAAACGAAAAATATAGTAATTTTTGTGAGGACAAATTCTTAAATAGTGCGTAATTTAACTGCGTGAATAATACCGAAGAATGTAAGAACACAAAACCTGCATCGGGTGTAATTCTGTCTTCTGTGTCTTAGTCTTTATTTCAATGTATTTTGTTTAGCCTTTGGTGCAGGAAAATTATATTACTAGTAGCGAATGGAAATTTTAGGCCCGCATAGTTTGGAACTAAAAGATGTGAGTCGCTAGTTGCATAAATTTTAGGGATCCTAATAGTTCGTATTCCTAATACTTATGCAAACCTCACTGCAGAAATATTGTGCGGGCATGCGACTTGTATAAAGATGTGTGCATTCTAAACTATGCTTGCCTAAACTCCCTGATTATGGGCGAGCATTGTGGGTTTAAATAATGAATATCGGTCCAGCGTTAAGAATGTCATGGCACACATCTCAACGTGACTTTCCTCATCATCTGGATCATACGCATTGTGTGTGGACAGTCCTTCGTCCATAACTTTCTAAGGTTGTAACAAGGATATAAATAATACAGCTCTATAACTTGATACGAGAATTAGAAGATAATCGAAGGAAAGCTGCACAATTTGTTCTCGGAGATTTCCGACAAGGAACGAGTGTTAATAAAATGATGCAAAGTTTGGGCTGAGAAGATTTGGAGACGAGTTTCGAGTTGCCAGTGGTGAGTTGGCGTGGAAAGAGGTAAGTAGAAGAATAACCTTGAGTGGAGTTTTTCTATATTCATACAGATTCATATAGAGGACGAGGACTTCGATAGATGTTCATGTTCGTTGAAATGATTTAAGAGGAAGCTAGGTAAATAATTATAAATACACGTAAATATGAGGTAGATTGTTAATAGGGAATCTGCCACCTGGGCAGATCATTGTTGACTAGTGACATCGCTAAATCTCAGTAGACGGTAACGCTCACTGTTTCTCACGCAGTAAACATCACCAGACTGATGCTAGTTCCAGTTACTTTGGGAGGATTACCAGGGTGGGGAAAGGTATGTCTGTGTCGCTGAAGTAGAGAACCGAATGGTAGGTTATAATACCATGCCGGTGAGCATTCTAGTGATAATTTTAAAAGGAATTGATTACTATATTTGCCCCATAATTCCCTTAGATTAAAGTTAGAATGCACTTAGTGGGATTTTAAACACGAGGTGATGTCAAAGTGACTATCTAAATGCGTAGTTAATATCCTTCAGATCAAAGAGAAAGAGAGCTGTGGTAGGGTGCGATGTTCCCACATCCCGTCAAAGTACGTTGAGTGTTCTCTTTTCTAATGTTCGAACAGAAATGGCATGGAAGTTCCTTAAACCCACAATACAAAACGTAATTTAACAGCACATAAAAACTAAGCCTCGTAACATTATTCGACTGAACTTTTCATGTATAATTTTGCACCATACACATCGCTATAATAAAATAATATCACACACAACAGCTTTTTCTTCTATCGGAAATAATCTATCCATTATTTGCAATTTACACCCTTGTGATACTAACTGCAATATGACGTCATTCACCACTTCATAGCAGCGTGTTCACGACACTAGGTCTTCCTTATGCTTGTGAATGTCTCCCAAAACATCGCACATAACTGTTTAATTCATGGAGAGCCATTTGCACATTGATTTTCATGGTGTTCTTTGCAGTACGCTCGCGAACGCTCACTACAATATTCGTTAATCACCTCTTTTTAGGAGGATATATGTGGCAAATTGTCCTCTCCGTGCCGCTGGACGCAGCTTCCACATTTAACTCCTAAAACTCCCCGTGAAATTATCCGGAGATCAGACTGCAAGCTCAACATTTTTTTAGTGTTTACTCCATCAACGATCTCAGCTGGATAACAATGTTCTGAATTCTCGAATACACTCATCTTCAATCGCTTCTGAATCTTCGGAGGATGTTTTGTTCACAGACTCGTCATCAGTATAAGTTGGTACAACATTCTTCCTCGTCAGCAACCATCTCCTTCCTCCTCAGTATCTTGAAGTATTAGGGCAATTTTCGCACCGAACTCCGGATCGTTTCCTATTACGATAATCATCTAAAAGGAAATCGGGATACAGACCAGTATTTTCACTGGTTGAGGTTAAATACTTGCCCCATTTTTACATATGTTACGAACGTATGATCCTGAATACTTACCTTCTTGCAGCCCGTAAATATAAAAACCTATAAAACGTACTGCTTGATATTACATTTTCTCCCCACGAATTAGAATATAACGAAATAGAACACATCACGGTAATTTTTATAAGGATCTAGAAAGGTACTACAGTTGACAGCAATGTAACACGCGAAGACAGTACAAATATCTCATTGTTACCAAAATCGCCGTCGTCAAAATTACGAGGTTTTGTTTTCATTCATGTGATTGATCTTGTCTAGTAAGACCGCTGCTGATACAAGTACAATATTTAGATGCATAGACTTCAGATAGTGTCATCAGTGATAAATATGTTGTGTTAATTGTATACACTAGCTGTAAAGACAGATCTGTCTTACTCCTGGCTGGAATGTGCGACTTAATGAAACGAGCGGTAATTTTTCTAACTGCTCCCTACTAATTACTTTTAATCAACATTCCTACATAAACCAAATGTCCAATTCATCACTTGAGCGCCCCACCTGCGAGGAGACATAGCTGTTCCAAATTCCAGAGCACTCGAATTGAATTAAGGAGGGAGGAGGACTTCTAATGCTATTTAGACTATTGGAGCTTTTTAATTATTACTAAATCATACATTTCTTCACCATAACTTAACACTGTTAGTCACGTGATCCTTCATCTATCATTTGTTTATTGTTCGTTCTTACTTTGATATGCTTTATTTGTGTCTACCAAGAGTTCAAATCGATAATTCGCCCTATTAATTTGAAATTCTTCCATGCGTTGAGTGAATGGAATGGCGCTTCTAACCAGGACCAGCTGATGATACTGAAGGAGAGTATTGTTTGAATGGAAGAAGAACAAAATAAACTTCCTCTGTTACTTAACGTAATAGCTAGTAATTTACGTATCATGTTGTTAATTCATTTGACACGCATTTACGTGCAAAGTTTCAAAGTAATGGAACAATGCACACGAACTGTTGTCATACCAAGTACAGTCTACGACTAATACGAAGTCTGCACGAGTAGGAATAAGCACTTCACTCAATACTGATTGCAAAAAGTACATTGCTATGTTAGATCACAGAGTATCATTTTTGATACTCGCTTATGGGATTGAAGTTAATTTTACAGAGAATAAATCGCTAGATTGTACAATAGAGCAATATGAAGGGAAGTACCAGCGAATTGATGACCATATACCTTGGTATTCTAAGTTCCGCGCTTTTCGTGTGTCCAGGGTATTCCTTAAGAACTTTGATACCAACAATGCCGTAGACACCTTCTATCCATGTTATAACTACCTCTAGGACCCGTCCGAGTGTGTACAACGAACAAGATTAAAATATAATTCCTCAGCTGGACTGAATGCAACGTGCCAGAGAGAGCGCAGCTCTCTTCGCGACTATTGACTGAGTGGAAACACTTAATATAATCTGAAGCTGAAAGTCTACACAAGAGTCATTCGCGAGATCGCCCGGTATGCCTTTGAATGTCTGTGATTAAATAGGAAATGTTTGATTGACGTGACTCTGAAGTTACCTCGGACAACCAAAATGGGAGATTTGCACCGTATGGACAATGAACCAGAAATTCTTACTACCATCAATATAAGGAAGCTAGAATTAGTGGTGGCATAATCGAATTTTTTTTGATCGATTATTTTGTATTCGATTATCCCACCACTGGCTGGAATACGTTGGTCATGTGATGCGCAGCAGTAAATACCAAGTAATACTGGAAGGAAAAGTTAATGGAGAACGTGGTCCTGGGCGAAGTGTGGGTTGTGAACAAACAACAGATCACGGTACTGATCGCCAACGTTCTGCGAGGATAGAGCACAACAGAAAGACAAGAAGAAAAATCAATGCTACATTCTGGGAACTTATTTTTATATAGAAAATGCAGAGACAGACATTTATCCAAGTGTAGGCACATGCTTCCCCTACACAGAAGGCTTGTCGTAGTAGCTAGTCTCCGTTGGTGACAAGAGATGGGAGTTATAGTCACGGAAAAGTTAAATACAAACATATTTGAACAAGGAGCATGTGCCTTCTACCCGCACGACAGTTCTGAAGTGAGACTTGCATAGCTATTAGCGATTACAACCCTCTAGAATGTAGGCAGCTCACCGGCAAGAGTGCCTTGGTTACCCTTGCGCCTTGTTCAAATGCTTATGCAATCTAACCTATTCCTGCGTATCTCTACTGATGATCCTACACTGCGGCCAAACGCCAGTAATATTACGATTGAAAATACTTAAAGAGTTTAAAAGTTTCGTAACTTTGTATATAATGGTTCACCATACAGGCCGCCCCTCCTCTTCAGAAAAGTTCTCTCAGTCGACATCTAGAGACACACAGAAACTTGGAAGTACTCTACTGTTGACAGCCTTTGCTGACAACTCAAGTTCTAGACAGCGTTCGATCGCTCCACCCTCTCAGCTGCTGGAACGAACTCGCACAACTAAAATCTAATTAGGACTCTCGACAGCCAGGACACTTTCCGAAAATGGTCTCACAATGCGAAGAAATAACTAACAGAAGAGAAAAGATTGGAAAGTAAGTGCAAAGACAAGAACTGAATGTCCGAGAGGAAAATAGCGGAGACATGGAATTTACATTCCGCAGGAAATGTAAGAGACGGTACTCATCATTATAAGAAGCGAGGTCAAAGGGGAACATTATTATTATTATTATTATTATTATTATTATTATTATTATTATTATTATTATTATTATTATTATTATTATTATTATTATTATTATCCTTAAATTGTACTGTACATGTACAATCAAGGGCGATACATGGACAAAGGCCGAGTCCCACATACACGGAAGTGCCTTCATCACCACATGTAGGCCTATGTGTACATAAACTCTACTGAATATTTCCATATATGTACACAATCTTAAATCAAATATTCGCACTCCAAACACTGTACTCTTATGCTATACTTACTAGAGTAAGAAGATCTACCCTCACTCGACCCCCTGAACACACACACGCACACACATTCAACTGTACAACTTTCGTGCAATTCTAATTTTTACAAGTTATATGCATCACATATGGCTTACTGTGCGGAGGATGTGAGGAAGAGAAAGCAGCTTTACCTCAGAGGGTAGAAGGTCCCAGATAAAATCTATTTAAATATGAGGTTTATCTGGAGAGGGGAGGGACTTGGCCTCCCTTAACTTTAAGCTGCAGGCGGTGGAAATGGGAGAGGTGTGTGTCTGTCGGTCCTCGCTGTGTTTAAAGGGTGGCGTTATGTCACGCACTAGCGGATCGCTGCCATTCTTGTCCTCGGAAACCAAATTTTCATTATTCGATATTTCAAAATATGAGCAATACGTCTTTCTCTACTTCTGTCCTCTCAACAACAGATTCAACGCTTCTCTAACGCCCACTTCTCTCTCTTCATTGCCCATCTTTCATTTCCGTACAGTGCCAAGCTTCTAACCTCATCAGCAAGTTTAAATAACATTCATTGCTTATTCCAGGCTAAATGATCATTCTTCCTTACATATCTTATGGTTAATTATACTGCCACACAAGTATTCATGCTCATGTACGAACTTCGTTAAGACTTAATTTTCTAGTCTAATGTTTCTAAACTCCAGCGAATTAGTTCCATTTCATTTGTTTTGGATTTATTCATTTTCATCTCGCACTCTTTCTGCATCCGATTCAGACAAAATAAGAACATCATCTAGAAAATACAGGATTTTGATTATTTCTCCTTCATTTCGGAATCCTTTGAAATTCCTCTATCATTTTCTTTACCTCTTGTTCTATTTTAAACATTGAAGAGGAGGGGCACACCATTTCGGCTTGCCTAAGTCACTTTTAGATACCTCTTATTGATATATCTCGATTGCTATCATTATAGACTGACATCTTCAGAGAATTTGATAAACATTTCTCTATACTGAAGCCGGCTCCGAGCGGAGCGACTGTCTTTCCTTTTCTTTCCTACTTGCGGACGACGTGGTCGGGGCGGTGGACAAGGCTGCCAACCTCTCTAGGTAAGTACTAACACAACAAGGTTAGAAGTGCAAAAGGTGGACGACATCATTGGCCTGGATTGGTTAGGGACATGCAAAGCGAAGCGGCCTTAGGTCTCTAGTATCCTCCACTGTTTTCAGTACTTTAAACTAAATGTTGCTCCAGGCCGATAAGAATTCTCCACCCCTACATTAAGGCAAGTTTCATACAAGAGTATTACAAACCTGCATTTAGCATTGTTCATTTTCAATATTGTGATGTTTTCTGTATTTATTATGCGCGGGTTGGTAATACACGACTGACGGCAATGACGCCACGTGCAACTTTCTGTTGACCAATAGGAATGCAATTCGTACATCAGGAAAAAACAACGGCGACTGTTCCTTTGTGTTAGGTAATAAAAGTAAAATTAGTTGTGGGGGCGAGACTGTGAACACATCGCTCCTCCACAACCATTTCCAGGTAAGAATTACATGTTACTGTTACGGGGTTACCTGTGGACCAGCACAGGTGAAAGAAGGTGCAGGGGTGAATGGATCTAACTACAATATCAAAGTTCATTTAAAACTTTAACAAAGGTTATATTTTAGTACTTTCAAAAAAGTCAACAAATAACAGTTACAATTAGCAAATTTGAAACAAGTGAAGGAAAATACAATACAGAGAATTCCACAAGTCCTGGGCTTCAAGCCCCTCGTTTTACATTTCCTGAGCTCTCAGCTCAGCTTTACAAAGAGTACAATTTTAATGAAAGGGCACAACTCCCCTAATACATGAGCACTTGCTCTGTCAATTTCAATATCAAGCCTCCCAGAGGCATTCCTTAATCTTACAAAAACTTTGAAAAAGAGCTAACAGGCTCTCAGTTTTCCAAGCCTATTCAAGGCAGCATTAAATTACAAATCCTGACCTCTGAAGACACAACTTACAATAGGAAAAATTATAATACAGGGGTATTTACTACCCAACCTACGGAGCCTTCATCTAAACGGAAAAACGGTTAACTACAAGGCCCGAACACAAAATGAATGGAGGCGAAAGCTGCACTCCTTGAAATGAATTCTTAAACCCAAAAGGGCGCTAGGCCGATGACACAGGGGCTATACCCAAACCATGGAGGTGACTCGTATAAGAATAAGTTAAGACATTACGGAAAGGAAAAAGACCAGTTACAAAACGTAGTCACCTCAAACCAATATGAAGGGGAGCTCGAGAGGGTACATCACTTTCTATCCCCGATTCACAGTTAAAGATTTTATGAAGTTATTACATAAGCCGACAGAAATTATATTTTCAGAAAGGTTGGTTACATACTTATTGAAGTTTCGGACCTCCCCCTCGGGTTAAAATGCAGAGCTAGCGTTACTAGGCCACTACCTTGCTGAAGAACTGCTGCCTGAAGAATGAGGCGCCTCCCTCCTCCTGCTTGGCACACACACACACTTAGTTAGATGTTGATCAAATGGTCAAGAGGCGACAAAATCCGCAGTTTATAAACCCTCGGGGAAATTCGAGACCTTTCACGAATAAAACAGCCCCACCCACTTAATTTTATTTATTCAATTCAAAAGTTACACTCAAAGTCGAAGAAGAAATACGGGCTTGGTTGGAAATTGATTACAAAAATTAGGGATTGGCTGGATTCAAAACTGGCGGAAGGAAAAGGTAAATATTGCCAACCCAAAAATAAATGAAGACCAGTTAGTAAAAAAACTAATGAATACAAAACTTATTTGAATCAAAGTTCATCCACTTCGCACCAGGGTGCATAATCATAGTTTTTTAGCAGTGACCTCTGTTGGAGAAAGTCTAAACTTCTTGATGAATGGTAAAGAAAACACGTAGAATTTCATACAGTACATGCAACTTCACAATAAGAAAATTACGTCAAATTACTGTAGTGACATCTTCTGAGTAAAGGTTTAAGTAGGTCTAGTTTCAAGTTCACTGTTCCTCAAGTAGAGGAGTTCTTTTAGGCGCAAGATTTAAATGTGCAGCCTAGACGTGTACCTCCCGGTACAGACTTCCCCCCTCCCCTCCCAGATGTCCTTACAATAGGTGATACAGAAGAATTTTGAAAAAAGTATTACTTCATTTTGAAGGAAAAAATTCTAAGTTTTTTGTTGAGTAGAATCTCGTTAAACTCTAGTTTTGGAGTGTCTTTGTAGTCATAGAAGGTAAAGTACAAGTGAATATTTTTGACGGGAAGTCCTGCCGCCGCTGCCGGTGTCCAGTTGAGGTCGCCCGGACCCCTCAAGTACACTCAGATACACCTCTCTCGCTACTATGAGAGCATGAAGTACGCCGCAGACCAGAAGTGTATCTACAGTCCCCAGATGAATTGGCGGTAGGGGCGCCGCAATACAGCCTTTGCCGGGAGATGGACTTCGGCACGCCGTACACTTGGAGTGGGCCCCTACCCCACCTCAGTGGTGGTACGACGACGAACAGCTATGGAGACAGTGAAACAGCAAGATCTCGGCGACAGGAAAGTGTTGTTGGTGACTTGAGAATGGAGGGTACGATCTTTGTTGGTGCGGCTTGGGAGGCTTTTGCCATGGCGAGGATATGCAGGAGGCGGGGGCTTGGTAATGGCCACTCATGAATGTATAGCAGGAACACCAGAGGGAAGGATCGTACGTGCAGTATACATATATATAACAGAATACAATAATTTGGGGCAGAAGGCCACCCAAAAAGTGTAACCTTCAAACTGGTGCTATATGTTGATGGCTAAGCTAACAATGACGTTACACAGGTTTCACCTGAGACAGGTGAACTCTAAAGATCCTCTCCGTGGCTGGATTGCTCACCAACAATGTAACCGGTGTCAAAAAATCCAAAATGATGCACGGTCCATGAAATCTGGGGGGAAGCTTGCCCGCGCGAACAAAGTTTTTAACCATGACATGATCTCTTACTTTTAGATTGGTGGTCCTCCGTCCACGATCATAGCGTTCCATAACTTCTTCATGAGAAACCTTAAGATTGGCCTTAGCCTTCTTCCATAGATCTCTGATATTATCGTGATCTATTGTCTCTGGTATAATATCACTAAGAGACCAAAGGTTAGAGAGCGGCGTGTTGGGTACAAATTTAAACATCAGAGAAGCAGGAGTGAACTTATGAGACTCGTGAACTGCTGAATTCAAAGCAAAGGCCAACCAATGCAGGGATGTGTCCCACCTGGAATAATCTTCATGATGAAATGCGATGAACGCCGATCTCAGATTACGATTGACCCACTCAGCCAGAGATGGTTGAGGAAAATACTCCGAAGTAGTTACATGAGAGATAGACAGATCAAAACAGAATTTACGGACGAGATTGGAGGTAAAGGCTTTAGCATTATCAGAAACCAAATATTGACACGGACCAAAAGAAGCAAAGATGGAATTTAAAAAAGAAATGGTGGACTGAGCGGTAGCCAGCTTAGTCGGAAATAACCAGGAAAATCTTGTGAAACCATCTACACACACGAGAATAAATTTGTTGGTGTTCCCCTTTGATTGGGGGAAGGGTCCGACGTAGTCTATATAGAGGCATTCCATGGGGCGCGACGCTTGATGAGAGGATAGTAGACCTGGCTTAGTGGACAAGGTGGGCTTACTAAGCCAACAAGATTTACACGCTTTCTCTAATTCTCGAATTTCACCGTCCTTACCCTTCCATATAATCATCTCTCGGATCTATTCTCGAGTTTTTAAGATGCCTAAATGCCCCCCTAATGGGATCTCATGGTAGTACTTGAAGATCATAGGTATAAGCACGGCTGAAACCACAACTTTCATGTTTTGGTCGTGCCTCGACGGGCAACATAAAACCCCATTCCTCAACACGTAAGGGACAACATGTATCCCAAAAGAAAGGGTTTCCATAATAGGCGCCAGCACAGGATCTTCACGTTGATATTTTTCAATATCTCTAAACAACATGGGGCATCAGATAGAATGGTATTTACACCCGAAGAAATGGGCGTGGGAAGAGAGGAACTATCTTCCAATTCGGAGTTCTCTACATCATGAGCGAACATGCGGCTTAGTCCATCCGCAACAACATTTTCAGATCCCCTTTTATGCCTAACGTCAAACTGGAAGGCAGAAATTATGATGGCCCATCGGGCTATACGACCCATACAATGCGGCCTAGCTAAGACCCAACTTAAGGCTTGGTTATCTGTTTCCAGGTCAAACTTGATGTGTTCCAGATAGAGTCGGAACTTCTGTAATGCAAATAAGACTGCCAAAACCTCAAGTTCATTGATGGAATACTTGGCTTCTTGAGCCGATAGTGTCCTAGACGCATAGGCGATGCGTCAGCTTCCGAGTTCATTTTCTTGAAGAAGCACAGCAGCCACCGCCGACGACGAGAAATCAGGCATAGCAAGGGCAGGGGCGTTGCAAAACGGGCTAATTTCAGATCTTCGAAAGCGGCTTGTTGAGACGGCCACCACTCAAATTTGACGCCTTTCCTACGTAGGGAGTTCAAGGGCGCCGCTCTTTTAGCGAAGTCGGGAATACATTTCCTGAAGAAATTCACCATGCCGATGAATCTGGCAATACCATTGATGTCCTTAGGAGGTTTGAAATACGGGTGGCCTGTGTTCTAGAATGATCGATCGAAACACCATCGGGGACACAATATGCCCTAGGAATGTTGGTTCCTTCTGAACAGCTGTTTGGGTGATGCACATTTAGCATCGGGATTATTTTATCACTTAAGGGTGTCATGAAATGACAAATACAAGGTGGAATTTTATTTCAATCGTGAATGATGCTGTTAACTCGTAGTGAACACCATGCTTTCCCATAATATTTCACAACCTATCCAAAGCAACTGATAGTCAATTTGGTTCGATTAAGGGTCCATTCGGCGGGTATTCCGTATCCGCAAGGGTATTCGACTGGTGGATAACCTTAATTGAGAGGAAATCAGGCGTTCTACTTGTTGAAAGTCAGCTTTCCACGGATCGTGTGGATTAATTCTCAGTTCTCGTTTGGAGTAATAGGTGCCCGGTTTTCAGGTCTTTCCTTTTTCAGTTTTTCAGTTTCGCTGTCCACTAATTTATTACTTTATCCGAAGCAACTCTTCGATATTGTGAGAAATAAATCAACGCTATGCAATGTGACTGCGTTTGAAACATTCAATAATAAATGATTTATAATTTTTTTATTTCAAGGATTTATATTAAAATAATAATGTTGTCGTGCCATTTCGAATTTAATAAAAGTTAGTAAGCACATATTTGCTCCTCATTTCAAGTAGTTAGGCTCTCTTCTGAACCCCATCGTTTGGTTAAGATCGTGACCGAATTTCTCCCCGCAACGACCCAAGATTTAAGAGTTCAATATTGCTCTGCCGTAGCAGCTGTGGCCGACCAACGATGGAATGGTAAGTTCAAGGGTTCAGTATGATATAGGGAGAGGGTGAAACCCGGTGCCGGCACATAGCCTACTCCTGGCGAATAGCACCAAGGGGTCTGCTCAAGGCGTAACGTCTCCATCCGACGGACGATCACCATCAACAGCGTCATATCCCCTCACTCCATATGAGCACTGCGGAGAGGTTTGGAATTTAATCCAGGCTTTTGCCACACAATCTAGTGATTAGAAATTGTATACCATCACCTCCGCTACCCTGCCGGCCAATGTTTTCGACCAACGGGACTCGAACCGGCTAACCTCGGTGTCAGCCCGTTTATACTTCAGCGCCTTAACGATAATGGCCACAAGGCGGGCTTCGGCTGTATATAATAATAATTAAAAATAAACAAGTACAATGAACTTAAAGATTCGCTACACGATGAGAGAACGTAATCATTATTTTGTTAAAGCAAATACAAAAGCCCTCATTTTTGGGTTTCCGTCGCTTAGGAAAAAAAGAGGAACGATTTGGTCAGACGTTTGGTTACGACTCTCACTGGTCTTCAGTGAAAAGCTCTGTGGTTATCAAATGTTTGGGCTACGGGCAATAATGCTAATGTAAGCCTGTCTGCACCATTGAAACTCAAGTTAAATATATCAGCCCAGTTTTGTAATATAACTCCAGCGCGTATTGTGATCATTAACGCAAACAACAGAGCGGTGAAAGTCCACTGGCTGTGCCATTTGTATTTCATTACAACCAAGATTCTATTTAACAATTCTGATTTTCATTACTGTTGTCTGTCAAGGAACAATTTTACAGGAATTGTCAAGAAGATAACCAAACACTCTCACTTCCTCTATATAAATAGCTGTAGCACTCGTTTTAAGCGGGACAATAATACAGCATATTTAACTCCTCAGATACTTCCCGCCAGTATTCAGGGACGCTGTTACACCGGGTCGCCGCAGTAATCCCATCAATCAATCAATCAATCAATCAATCAATCAATCAATCAATCAATCAATCAATCAATCAATCAATCAATCAATCAATCAATCAATCAATCAATCAATCAATCAATCGATCGATCGATCAATCAATCAATCAATCAATCGATCGATCGATCGATCGATCAATCAATCAATCAATCAATCAATCAATCAATACCGATCTGCATTTAGGGCAGTCGCCCAGGTGGCAGATTCCCTATCTGTTGTTTTCCTAGCCTTTTCTTAAATGATTACAAAGAAATAGGGAATTTATTGAACATCTCCCTCGGTAAGTTATTCCAATTCCTAACTCCACTTCCTATAAACGAATATTTGCCCCACATTGTCCTCTTGAATTCCAATTTTATCTTCATATTGTGATCTTTCCTACGTTTAAAGACACCACTCAAACTTATTCGTCTACTGATGTCATTCCACGCCATTTCTCCACTGACAGCTCGGAACATACCACTTAGTCGAGTAGCTCGTCTCCTTTCTCCCAAGTCTTCCCAGCCCAAACTTTGCAACATTTTTGTAACGCTACTCTTTTGTCGCAAAATAACTCAGAACAAATCGAGCTGCTTTTCTTTGGATTTTTTCCAGTTCCTGAATGAAGTAATCCTGGTGAGGGTCCCATACACTGGAACCATACTCTAGTTGGGGTCTCACCAGAGACGAATATGCTCTCTCCTTTACATCCTTACTACAACCCCTAAATACCCTCATAACCATGTGCAGAGTTCTCTACCCTTTATTTACAATCATATTAAGTGCATATGTTTACCCCAATGAAGATCTTTCCTTATATTAATACTTAGGTACTTACAATGATCCCCAAAGGGAACTTTTACCCCATCAACGCAGTAATTAAAACTGAGAGGACTTTTCCTCCAATATAAACCCAAAACAAGAAGTTCAGTTATAAAGGATGAGAATGGGCAAGTGAAGTGGGAGAGTGAAGATATCGCACAACGCTGGAAGGAATATCTTGAAGACCTGTACTGGGATGAAGAAGTAATAGCAATTCAAGAGTATCTTGAACCTGAACAGATGGTGGGAGAAAGCAATGTAGGCCCAATAATCAAGCGGGAAGAATTTGACCAGCACTAAAACAATTAAAGGACAATAAAGCAACCGGACCGGACGACATACCAACAGAACTTCTCAAGGGAATAGGAGAAAGAATGAAGCAACAACTGTATAACATCATTGCGAAATGCTATTACAATGGTGAAATCCCTGGAGACTTTACTAAATTAGGACTGTTACCTTACCAAAGATAGGAAATGCCACTGACTGTTCCAACTATAGAACACTAACACTGCTATCGCACGCATCCAAAATACTGCTTAATGTAATTAAGAACAGGATTAAAAAGAAAATTGAACAATATATATCGCAGGATCAGTTTGGTTTTACAACAGGGAAGGGAACAAGAGAAGCTCTTCTAGCATTAAGTTCTAGAAAGAAGACTGAGTGTTAATAGGAAAACATACATTGCATTTGTGGATATAGAGAAAGCCTTTGACAAAGTAAACTGGAAACAACTCTTTAGGAACATGAAGGATATAGGACCGGACTGGAGGGACAGAAGACTCATTTTACTCCTGTACAAAAATCAAAGCACAATAATAGAAATCAATGGTAATATTAAGACAGCATCCATTAGAAGGGGAGTGAGACAAGGTTGTGCGCTATCTCCATTTTTTTTTTTCAACATGTTCATTGAGAAGGCCATATCAAAACTTTAGCAGAAAACCAAAGGAATCAAAATTAACGGACAACAAATCTACTGTATAAGGTTTGCCGATGACATCGCATTAATTGCAGATTCAGAGGGGGAAATAAGTAAAATGCTACGAGTTTTAACATCAACACTACAAGAATCAAAATTGAAACTGAACACCTCGAAAACAAAAGTATTAGTTGTCAAGAAATCAACTGAGGAAATGCCAATAAACATTAAGGTAGGCGATGAAAATGTACAACAAGTAAGTCAATTTTGCTACTTGGGAAGCATTATCACTCAGGACAACAGGTGCACCACAGAAATCAGGAGGAGGATTGCTCTATCAAACCAAGCCTTCAGTAACAAGGAACAGCTTTTGACAAGCAGGAACATTAACATTAAAATTAGGAAAGAATTTGCCAAAATGTTTGTGTGGAGTGTTTTGTTGTATGGTTGCGAAACATGGGTCTTAGCAAAACAGGATATAAAACGCCTGGAAGGAATGGAAATGTGGATATGGAGGAGGTTGCTGAAAGTTAGTTGGACAGAGAAAAAATCAAACAATAGGGTCCTTAAGGAAATAAACGAAACAAGGAAATTGATCAACACTGTAGAAAAGAGGAAAACCAAATTCCTTGGCCATACACTTCGACATAACACATTCCTCACGACTCTGCTGGAAGGAAAAGTTCTGGGTGAGAAGGGAAGAGGAAGGCCGAGGAAGAAGTATCTGGATTCCGTGATGGACAGGCCGAATTTGAAAAAATATGTTGATCTGAAACGCTCACCAGATGAGAGACAAATGTGGTTGCAGCGACACGGCCTTGCCTTTAGGATATGAATGAATGAGGACCTTTCCTATTTGTGAAACTCACAACCTGACTTTTATTCTCATTTATCATCATACCATTCCCTACTGTCCATCCCACAACATTATAAAGGTCATTTTGCAACTGCTCACAACCTTGTAACTTATTTATTACTCTGTACAGAATAACATCATGTGCGAAAAGCCGTATCGGAGATGAGTGGCAGCAGAAGGGACGATAATACAGCCTATCTAACTCCTCAGCTACTTCCCGCCAGTACTCAGGGACTCTGTTACACCGTGTCGGCGCAGTAATCCCATCTATCGGAGATAAATGGCAGCAGATGAGACTATCTACTCCTCAGCTGCATTCCGCCAACATCCAGGGACGCTGTCACACCGGGTCGCCGCAGTAATCCATTTATCCGAGATAAATGGCAGCAGATGAGACTATCTACTCCTCAGCTGCATTCCGCCAACATACAGGGACGCTGTTACACCGGGTCGCCGCAGTAATCCATTTATCGGAGATGAGTAGCAGCATAAGGGACAACATATAGCATACCTAACTTCTCAGCTACATTCCGCCAATATTCAGGGACGCTGTCACACCGGGTCGCCGCAGTAATACCATCTATCGGACGTGAGTGGCAGCAGAAGTGACAATCATATCACACCTGACTTCTGAGCTACTACCTGCCAATATTCTGGGACGCTGTTTCAGCCCGGTAGCCGCAGTAATCCGATCTAGCGGAGAAGATTGGCAGCAAAAGGTGTAAATCACATCACAACAATGATCTTTGTGGTATTATTGTTTGTTAATTTTATTAGATTTCCATCTTGTAGGCCTTCACATTTATTTTTCTTCCGACTGTGTGATATTAGAGCAATCCTTCTCTTGACTTATTCTTCGTTCCTTTATAATAATCTTCACATGGAGCGAGGACCGCGCGTTTGTCCGCCACTTAACAGGAATAAAGTGTATTTCCATGCCAAGAACTAAGGAACAAAGCAATTAAGGTACAGTAAAACTGTGTAACAAGTAAATGACCGGAACATAACTCCTACTATGTAATACTTTCGATAGGACTAACAATATAGGCATTTACAAAAATAACCACCTTCGCATAAACAAATATTTAATCCAGAGTGAAATACACTATTTATAGCATAGAATACAGTATATTATTCCCAGACGTCACATACCGATTGTGTCTCATTTCTGTTCACCCTTTTTTCTCGTGGCTCGGCGTTGATTTGACTTAGCAAAAGAAGTCTAAATTCATGAATATCTCTGTTATCGTAGCCGGTACAGTAAAAATGTATCAGATATAAATAAACGGATGTTTAATTCTATGTAACTTTCGTTATGTAGTACTTACCGATAGAACTACTAATGAAATACACATTTTATAATTATATTTGAGGCCTTCCCTTAAACTACCATTTCATTGAGACAGCCAGACAGGGGACGGAAACTAAGAACTGCATTTCCTTGTTACTGTGGATGCGACAAGGAGACATTCTAAACTACAACACTGCTCCCTGTTTACCGACGTGGTCACCTGCGCACTCATAACTTTCAGAGTGAAGGACTATGAAAGGTTTCACTTTCTCCGAAACATTTCACTGCGTGTCTCACCGATGCGACCTTTTACAGCAGAATGATTTTCAGTTGCCTTCCTCCTTTTGATTACTATTAATACGGGATGATTATCAGGTTATGTCGCAACAGGAGTAAATAACGACTTGGTAGGATACGTATGCGCAAGGTTGAGGTAGTAATGGCTGAAATCGGAGCAAGTGGTGATTGTTGTTTCAAGAGAAAGTATATAACTGGACTAGCATCCTAAGACTAGGAGAACAGCACAAGGCAAAATGACTTTTAAGACGTGTTGTTACCTCGTACGCCGGTAGTATTGGTTCTCCACGTATTTATCGAATACCCACCCGAATAAATTCACGATAATTTTAGATTTCTTTCTGCATTTTAACGTAGAATTATTATGCAACATATAGAATGTCAAATGGTTGTTCTGACCCTTTTTTAAAATGCGGCAAGGTCTGAATTTTAAACGTGCTCCCACCTTCAATACCATGCTAATATCAGGAAATGAGATCATATACTGCGAAGTAAATAAAAGATCTTAGCTGAAGTATGAAACTTCTCCGTAGATCATTCCGGTGGAGAAGAAGGTAATTTACACAGTGGACGTCATTCTGAAGGTATTATGTCAAGAATATGAGGTGGAGAGTAGCTTAGGAGGAAACGTCCTCTCGATAATAATTACTCAGTTCAAGGGGTCACTACGTACATGTCAACATAAGGGAAGATCTTCATTAGCGTAATGATACTAAGGAGCTCTTCAGGTGATTACAAGGCTAAAAGACGAAAAGGAGGGGGCATATAAGACCCAGTTAGGGCTGGCAGCACCACTTGTTCTGGGAGACTTCCGACAATGGAACAGTGCAACTTCATAACTGGATATTTGTGCTGCCAAGACTTAGGAGTAAGCGGACGAGCTACTCGACTAAGTGGTATGTTCCTGGCTGTCAGTGGAGAGATTGCGTTGAATTACATTAGAAGGCGAATGAACTTGAACGGAGATTTCTAAAATAGGAAGAATCGTAAGTTAAAGCTGGAATTCAGACGACAAACCGGGCAAAGGAAGAGGAGTGAGAAAATGTTCGAAAAATGTCCACATTCTTTGAAAACATTCAATGAGAAGCTTGTAAACAATTGACAGGGAGCAGGCCGCCAGTGTTAGGTAGAGATCATTGATGATTGATTGATTGATTGATTGATTGATTGATTGATTGATTGATTGATTGATTGATTGATTGATTGATTGATTGATTGATTGATTGATTGATTGATTGATTGATTGATTGATTGATTGATTGATTGATTGATTGATTGATTGATTGCCAACCAGGGTTCCCCTACCTGAGTCTGGCATCGTGTACTCTTACTTGTGTCACACTCGTCACTCTCCTCTTTCTTATCCCACCTCTCTTGAATAACACTTGGCGTTTTCCGTATCTGACAGTATTACGTTATCCAAGCCTCAATCTTCACACCCTTCGTTGCCATCCCGTTCCTTTTGACAAAAATATGTATTGCGGCTATGAGTTTTCGAAACATTTGTATGACGTAACGCGACGAAATGATTCACGGATGTGTGACCATAGCAACCGTGCAGCCATGATGTAGGTGTGGATGGATGGTCAGATAATGATACCTAACAACCGTGCAGACTGTGACGTACGGTATGGATGCATGGTCAAAAAATATCACCCAGCAACCGCGCAGCTGTGATGTAATGTATGGATGGATAGTCAGAAAATATTACCTAGAGACCGCGCAGGCTGTGATGTAAGGTATGGATGGATGGTCAGAAAATATTACCTAGCAACCGCGCAGCTGTGATGTAAGGTATGGATGGATAGTCAGAAAATATTACCTAGAGACCGCGCAGGCTGTGATGTAAGGTATGGATGGATGGATGGTCAGAAAACATTACCTAGCAAAGGCGCAGGCTGTGATGTAAGGTATGGATGGATAGTCAGAAAATATTACCTAGAGACCGCGCAGGCTGTGATGTAGGAATGGATGGATGGTCAGATAATGTTACCCAGCAACCGTGCAAGCTGTGATGTAAGGTATGGATGGATGGTCAGAAAATATTACCTAGAGACCGCGCAGGCTGTGATGTAAGGTATGGATGGATGGTCAGAAAATATTACCTAGCAATCGCGCTGGCTGTGATGTAAGGTGTGGATGGATGGTCAGATAATGTTACCTAGCAACCGTGCAGGCTGTGATGTGATGTATGGATGGATGTTCAGATAATATTACCTAGAGACCGCGCAGGCTGTGATGTAGGAATGGATGGATGGTCAGATAATGTTACCCAGCAACCGTGCAAGCTGTGATGTAAGGTATGGATGGATGGTCAGAAAATATTACCTAGAGACCGCGCAGGCTGTGATGTAAGGTATGGATGGATGGTCAGAAAATATTACCTAGCAATCGCGCTGGCTGTGATGTAAGGTGTGGATGGATGGTCAGAAAATATTACCTAGCAATCGCGCTGGCTGTGATGTAAGGTGTGGATGGATGGTCAGATAATGTTACCTAGCAACCGTGCAGGCTGTGATGTGATGTATGGATGGATGTTCAGATAATATTACCTAGCAACCGTGCAGGTTAACTCTTAGGGCTGTTGATCAACTGAAATTAACAGCCGCTAACGGATGACCATAACCGAGAGACATATTCATGATCATTTATTCTTCGCAAGGGGCTAAATCGTTCCGTTTTCAATTCCTCACTGGGCTTCCTGTTTTCGGCACATTCGTATTTTTCCAAGTTGATATTCCCAACGCGATATCCTCACTGTAAAACTGACACAACCTTCACACGACTGTAGACCATAAACTGAGTAACTGACGCTCAGCAATACTTAGTCCCTTTGCAGCCGCACTTTTAAACAACACACTAGCTCTTCCGGACGATACCAGATTTCTTCCGAATATACGTAACCGTCGACCGACGTAAGCGCGATGTTGATTACAATCTTCAGCAGCTTTTGCCTTTCGTTCTACGGTATCAACCTTGTCTGTAGCAGAGCTCAATAAGTATCAATATCCAATCCCTCGTATTCCACATGCACACACGAATTTGCTTCCTTAATGAAAACACTATGTATTTTCGGTTTTATTTAACTCATGGAGGGAGAAATCAATCAATCAATCAATCAATCAATCAATCAATCAATCAATCAATCAATCAATCAATCAATCAATCAATCAATCAATCAATCAATCAATCAATCAATCAATCAATCAATCAATCAATCAATCAATCAATGATCTGCTTTTACTGCTGTCACCTCGTGGCATTCCAATGTGGGTGGGGGCGGTAGAATAACACCCGCCGTATCCCCTGCCGGTCGTAAGAGTCGACTAAAGGGGGCCCCAGGGACTCTGAACCTTGGAGCGTGGGTTGGCGACTACGTGACCCTTAGCCGAGTCCTGGCTTTGCTTCCACTTACTTGTGCCAGGCTCCTCACTTTCATCTCTCCTACCCGACCTCTCTTGGTCAACTCTTGTTCTTTTCCGACCCCGACGCTATTAGGTTTGCGAGGGCTATGGAGTCTTTCATTTTCACGCCCTTCGTGGCCCTTGTCTTCCTTTGGCCGATATCTTCATTTTTCGAAGTGTCGGATCCCTTCCATTTTCCCCTCTGATTAGTGTTATATAGAGGATGGTTGCCTAGTTGTACTTCACCACCACCATCACCCCGTGGCAGATCACATCATCTTTACATTTATTTATAATTGTTTACCGGGTATTTTCTTAAATATTTTCTACGGACTTGGAACAAGCCCCTTGATAATTTATTCCAATCCGTTATCCTCGTCGTATAAATGAATATTTACCCCAATCTGTCCCCTTGAATTCCAAACTTAATTCCCTTCTTTCCTACTTTGAATTGCCCCACTCCAACTTGTGTACATGTTCATTGCACGCCAACTCACCACTGTCAGATCGAAACATACCACGTAGTGGATCAGCTCGTCTCCTTTCTCCCAAGTCTTCCCAGCCCAATGTTTGCAACATTTTAGTAACACTACTCTATTGTCGGAAATCAGCCAGAAGATCTCGTGCTTCTTTCTTTAGAATCTTTTTTACTTCTCGTATCGAGTAATCGTGATGAGAGCCTCATTCACTGGAACCATACTGTAGTTGTGGTTTACCAGAGTCTTGTACCTCCTCTCACAACTAAATACTCTCATAACTATGTGAAGAGTTCTGTACCTCGCCAAGAGCTGTGAAGATCACTCTTATATAAGAAATGATATAGAATGGCATGGTATTTTCGGAAGTAGGAAACATGAAGATGAAGTTGGAATTCAAGAGCAAAGATTTGGGGCAAATATTCATTGACATGACGTTGTTTAATGAACTGGAATGATCGATGAAGGGAAACGTTCGCTAAATTTCCAAGTTATTTGTGAATACGTAAGGAAAGACTTTGCAAACAATTGATAGCGTGTCTGCTATCTGAGCGACAGAGCCAATCGTAGATCATTAATGATTTTTAAAGAACTAAGGAAATGCCTTTATTTGAATTCCAAGCGAAGTGTCCGCTAGAATCTGAGAAGAAAGTTCAAATCCTTGCTAACAAGAAATATTATAGGAGTCTGACCTGTTGATGTGGATGGTAAAGAGTCGAGTAATTCTTCCTAAATGTAATCAACGTCGTCTATTTGTTAAACCCTGGCGCAATAGCCTCGGACTGCTAACTTCATTTCTCCAGGATATAACGTACAGTTCCCGCTTTTTGTATTTCCTGCCGTTTTTGCTCCCAGCTTCTGTTTTCCCGCTCTCTGCCTTTGCTCTCTGATTCCACCGCCCCCTTCACTGCACCTCTTTATTTATCGTGGCTCACTTGTTCCTTACTTCTGAAGCGTGAGACTGTTCACTGTGGAACACTTCCCCAGTCACCGTTATTTATAACCAGTTCTTATCTGGGAACGTTGCTTCATTTCTCATTACGTCAGTAAGAAAGTCGAAGATATCCCGAGTTTCATTTCGCAGATCAACTTGCTGGATATTAATACGGTTAGATGCAATGCAGATGTTTCTGCTGTTTTTCAATTCGGCTGAGAGAATTGGTTGCGCTCTGTAAGTTCTGGGGGTGGTATTTCTTAACTTAAGGGAAATATTCCGCCTCGGCAGCGTATTGGTTGCACTGTTCTACGAATGTTCTCTTTCTGGGATGAAAATATGTCATTCTAATATAAACTACACTGCTAAATTCAAATCGGAAATTTGAATTGTCCCATAAGAGATAGTTTTCCATTAATATGAGCATACATATCATTGGTGGTATCATTGTTTATGATATCATTTGTTTTTTAAAGACTTAGCAACATTAACTTTACTATTTATAATCCTTTTTCTGACATTGGTGTTATGTTCCAGATAGTTAGCCATGATATCATCAATATCACAGCGAGAAAACAACGACTCCTACCATTTTAAAATGTATTTACTTGCTTTCTTCAGATATACCAAGTGATTATTTCCGTGAATTTTTGTTCTTTTGTTATCCTATTCGATGTGTCTGACAAGAGAAAGCGAGCCTGTTCCAAGAAAGTAAGGAAACTTTCTTGGAAGTGGAAGAGATCGTAAGTATAAAGAGTTTGTGAAAGGAATGATGAAAACTAATGAAGATTCACGATGTAATATGTCCTTGATGGTGTGTTCCATGGACTCGCAGGTAGACTGAGAGCTGTAGTGTTGTACAGAGAGCTGTAGTGTTGTACAGAGAGCTGTAGTGTTGTACAGAGAGCTGTAGTGTTGTACAGAGAGCTGTAGTGTTGTACAGAGAGCTGTAGTGTTGTACAGAGAGCTGTAGTGTTGTACAGAGAGCTGTAGTGTTGTACAGAGAACTGTAGTGTTGTACAGAGAGCTACCCTGGAGAAATGGTACGAAGGGAAATGCGGCCCACAATATTAGCCGATTATTGGTGGAGTATAATTCGGGACAATAAGGATGCTCAATACGAAAGGAAGAAATAAAACATGGAACTATGTGGTGCAAATTTCTGTCCATATTTTCCATTTTATATACATTCATAAACACTCCTATGAATGAATGTTGTAAACTGCGAGCCATAACATTCTCTTACCATGATAGTGTGTACAGCCCGGTTAATTTAATTTCTGTCAGTACGTCTACGACTCGAAATTAAAAGTGTACCGGGCGGTACACCTCCGCTCCGCTAATTCAAACATTGCGCCAGTTGAAACTCCTCTACTGGAGGAAGCCGGAACTTTAACTTCCACTTTAATTCTCTGAGTCCTCAGAAGATGTCTCTACTGTAAATTTTGAAGTGTTCTGAACTATGTCAGTTTCGATGTATATTTATTTGCTCTGTAGTAAGAAGTGTGAACATTCTCTTCTAGATGGCACCTCTTAAGAACTACAATTGTGCACCCTAGTGCGAAGTGAGGGAACCTTTTTTTTTAGAAGAAATTTAGTATTTATAAGTTTGTTTTTTATTAAATTTCTTTCAGCCATTGTTTAAGTTGGCAATATATATCCTTTCCTTCCGCCAGTTTTGAAATTGGCCAATCGCAAATTTCTGTAATTAATTTTCCACCAATCCTGGTTTTCTTCTCCAGTTTTGACATGTAATCTTTGGTCGTCCAATGAAAAGCTTGTGGGTGGGTGTTATCATTCATGAAAAGTCTCGAATGTTCCACGAGGGTATATAAACTGCTGATTTTCGGGTCTCCGCGCCACTTCAGTAACATCTCTCATTGTGTAATTGTGTAGCAGGGAGCGGGAAACGCCTCTTTCTTCGGGCAGCAGTTCAACCATCAGGTAATGGCCGTTTTATAACATATTTTCTTGCCAGCTCAGCAGTTTAACCCTCCGGGCGGGTTAGAAACTTTGCTCATGAGTAGTATAATACAGGGATTCGGCGGCCACCACCACCACAGGCTCCCAGAGGCCACCTCCACCACCACCACAGCAACAGTCCTCCCAGATGCCTCCTCCACCACGACCACCACAGCCACAGGCCTTCCAGAGGTCTCCTCCACCACCCGCGGGAAATTTGAATTTGTAAACAAAGCCACGTGCTTTTTGACAGCTGTCATCGACAACAACGCATCGCTAACCTCAGTACTGCCATCTTGACGGGCCTAAACCTCAGTAGTACCAACTTAACCTAACTAGCGCGAGGTAAACAAAGCCACGTGTTTTTTGACAGCCACGTGCTTTTTGAGAGACAACAACGCATCGCTAACCTCAGTACTGCTATCTTGACGGGTCTAAACCTCAGTAGTACCAATTTAACCTAACTAGCGCGTGGTAAACAAAGCCACGTGCTTTTTGACAGCCACGTGCTTTTTGACCGCTGTCATCCGCCATCTTTAAACCTCAGAGCACTGTGCTGCCCTCTTTATCGCAGTAGATGTAAATTCGTCACCTGTCATCGGGAGTGCTGCCATCTTGGCAGGCCTAAACCTTAGTGCTACCAACTTAACCTCTCTACCGCGAGATTAGAATCGGTAAACAAAACCACGTGCTTTTTTGACAGCTGTCATATGCCATCTTTAATCTATAGAGCAGAGTGGTGCTCTCTTTAGCTACTTACCTTTGAAATGTGGTGGCGGATAATTTGAAAAATGCTTTTTGACAGCAGCCATCTTTAATCTAGAGAGCACCGTGCTGCCCTCTTTAGCTAGATACCTTTGAAATATGGTGGCAGGCAATTCCACATGACAGCAGACATCCTTAATCAAGAGAGCACCGTGCTGCCCTCTATGTGGTGGCGGCAATTTGAAAAATTCTACATGGTCTTGTTTGGAAACAAACTCACGCGCTTTTTTGAGAGCCGTCATCCGCCATCTTTAATCAACAGAGCACAGTGCTGCCCTCTTTAGCTAGATACCTTTAAATGTGGTGGCGGCAAATTCCAGGTGCTCTTGTTTGGAAACAAAGCTATGTGCTTTTTTGACAGCTGACATCCGCCATCTTTAATCTATAGAGCACAGTGCTGCCCTCTTTAGCTACTTACCTTTGAAATGTGGTACGTCACAGCTGTCATCCGCAGTGCTGCCATCTTAACGGGCCTAAACCTTAGTGCTAACAACTTAAACTTACTAGCGCGAGATTTGAATCTTTAAACAAATCCACATGCTTTTTCTGACAGCTGTCATCCACCATCTTTAATCCATAGAGCACAGTGAAGCCCTCTTTAGCTACGTACCTTTGAAATGTGGTGGCGGATAATTTGAAAAATGCTTTTTGATAGCAGCCATCTTTAATCCAGAGAGCACCATGCTGCCCTCTTTAGCTAGATACCTGTGGTGGCAGGCAATTCCACGTGACAGCAGCCATCTTTAATCAAGAGGGCACCGTGCTGCCATCTTTCTGGCGGTGGTAAATTCCACGTGCTTTACAAACTCACGTGCTTTTTTCTGACAGCTGTCATCCGCAATCTTGCATCACAAAACTCAGTGCTGCACTCTTTAGCTACTTACCTCTGAAATGTGGTGGCGGATAATTTGAAAAATGCTTTTTGACAGCAGCCATCTTTAATCTAGAGAGCACCGTGCTGCCCTCTTTAGCTAGATACTTTGAAATGTGGTGGCAGGCAATTCCACATGACAGCAGACATCTTTAATCAAGAGAGCACCGTGCTGCCCTCTATGTGGTGGCGGCAATTTGAAAAATTCTACATGGTCTTGTTTGGAAACAAACTCACGCGCTTTTTTGCCAGCCGTCATCCGCCATCTTTAATCAACAGAGCACAGTGCTGCCCTCTTTAGCTAGATACCTTTAAATGTGGTGGCGGCAAATTCCAGGTGCTCTTGTTTGGAAACAAAGCTAAGTGCTTTTTTGACAGCTGACATCCGCCATCTTTAATCTATAGAGCACAGTGCTGCCCTCTTTAGCTACTTACCTTTGAAATGTGGTACGTCACAGCTGTCATCCGCAGTGCTGCCATCTTAACGGGCCTAAACCTTAGTGCTAACAACTTAACCTTACTAGCGCGAGATTTGAATCTTTAAACAAATCCACATTTTTTTCTGACAGCTGTCATCCACCATCTTTAATCCATAGAGCACAGTGAAGCCCTCTTTAGCTACGTACCTTTGAAATGTGGTGGCGGATAATTTGAAAAATGCTTTTTGATAGCAGCCATCTTTAATCCAGAGAGCACCATGCTGCCCTCTTTAGCTAGATACCTGTGGTGGCAGGCAATTCCACGTGACAGCAGCCATCTTTAATCAAGAGGGCACCGTGCTGCCCTCTTTCTGGCGGTGGTAAATTTCACGTGCTTTACAAACTCACGTGCTTTTTTCTGACAGCTGTCATCCGCAATCTTGCATCACAAAACTCAGTGCTGCACTCTTTAGCTAGTTTCCTTTGAAATGTGGTGACGGCAATTTGAAAAATTCTATGTGCTCTTGTTTGGAAACAAAGCCACGTGTTTTTTTTGACAGCTGTCATCCACCATCTTTAATCAATAGAGCACTGTGCTGCTATCATGCGGGCAATTTTGTCGGCTGTCATCCGCCATCTTTAATCTACAGAGCACCGTGCTGCCCTCTATGTAGTAGCGGGTAATTTGAAAAGTTCTGTTAGGTGTCATCCGCCATCATTAATCAAGAGAGCACCGTGCTGCCATCTTTAGCTAGATACCATGAAATATGGTGGCGGCAATTTGAAAAATTCTATGTGCTCTTGTTTAGTAAACAAAGCCACGTGCTTTTTTGACAGCTGTCATCCACCAGCTTTAATCAATAGAGCACTGTGCTGCTATCATGCGGGCAATTTCTTCAGCAATCATCCGCCATCTTTAATCTACAGAGCACGGTGCTGCTCTCTGTAGTAGCGGGCAATTTGAAAAGTTCTGTTAGCTGTCATCCGCCATCTTTAATCAAGAGAGCACCGTGCTGCCATCTTTAGCTAGATACCTTTGAAATGTGGTGGCGGCAAATTGAAAAATTCCACGTGCTCTTGTTTAATCTATAGAGCTCAGTGCTACACTCTTTAGGTGCATACCTTTGAAATATGGTGGCGGATCATTTAAAAAGGAAAATTCTACATCAGCCATCTCTCGACGCTAATTGCACAAGATGGTGGCTATACATGACTCCTTAAAGGTGCTTATGCAAGATGGCCGCTATACATAGGTTATTATGAGATGCCCTAGAGATGCTTGCGCAAGATGGCGGTTGCTCTTATGAGGCGGCTTAAGGGTCCTTGCACAAGATGGCTAGAGATGCCCTAAGGATGCTTGCGCAAGATGGCGGACGCAAGATGGCGGCTATACACGACTCCTTATGAGACGCTTTAAGGGTGCTTGCGCAAGATGGCTGCTGCTCTTATGAAGAAAGCTACCTTAGAGGCTAACGTTTCGTGCTAGTTCGATTCATTAAATTTGGGGCTTAAATGCATAATGTTGAATATCTGGAAAACGGTGCATCGTAGAGCAAAACGGACAAAATGTTTCTACCCAATACCTCGGTTCGCAGTATGGGGGAACATAATATCATAAGAAAAACACAGTCTAATGATGAGATCAACGGTTCGGTTCTAACTTAGGCCCTTTGGCATTAGCTCTGTTTCAGCTTGTAATGAATCAAGTCTTCGTAACATGATCAGGTATAGCTATGGTAGAGAGTATAACGTACCGTGCAGGTTCGATTCATTACATTTGGGGCTTAAATGCAAAATGTTAAATATCTCGAAAACGGACAAAATTTTTCTAATTGATACCTAGGTTTGCAGTATCAGGAACATGATAGCGTATGAAAAACATAGTCTAATGGTGAGATCGACTGTTCGATTCCTACTTAGGCCCTTTGGCACTGGCAGCTATCTATTTCTACAAGATGGCCGCTATACATGGCTCCTTATGAGACAGCTTAAGAGCGCTTGCACAAGATGACTGCTGCTCTTATGAGACGCCCTAGGGGTGCTTGCGGGAGGTAGCAGCGACAAGACGATGACTATACACAGCTGCTTATGATACGGCCTAGAGGTGCTTACACAAGATGGTGGCTGCTCTGATGAAGAAAGCTAGCTTTGCATCGTGCAGGTATTTCTACAGCACTAAACCTCATACCTTTGAAATGTGGTGGCGGGTAATTTGAAAAATTCGACGTGCTTTTTCATAAGCTGTTAAGGCCTCCTCTTATGTCAAGGCATAGCTCTATCGAACGAGTTTAAACCTGCATCGGAATAGCTAGAGTAAGCACGTGCTGCAGTGATGATGTCATTAAACATGTTTAGACTTGCAAATCACAGAACAAACGAAACAAGGCTGGAATCGAAAACTGCACTCTATGCCGTTAACTTTATCATGTGATCGGAACATTGATTGAAGTGTTTAGAACACTAAATAAGTAGAACCGAACACTGTACTCGATACAACATGTGTTTAGAACATGTCAGGGGATACCTTTGTTCTAAGAAGATTAGTTTACCGCACATTCCTTGCAGGGCTAATAGGCTAAGGGGCTAATGGGCAAAAGGGCTAATGGGCAAAAGGGCTAATGGGCAAAAGGGCTAAAGGGCTAATGGGCTAAAGGGCTAAAGGGCTAAAGGGCTAAAGTGGCAACAACCTCATCGATCGCTATCAGCAAGAACGCTTGTACTTAGGTGTAGAAAATTATTCTTTATTTGTAAATGGTTTCATGTTCAGAACAAGGAATGGAACCTAGGGGTTACGTCTTACCTAATAAAATCCCCGAGGTGCGATGAGTTACGTTTTTCGAACTAGTGTTTGGAACAATGAACTTTTCAAGATGATAGCAGAGAGTTTAGCAATGTTCTGTTGTTGGATTAAAAATTCCGCGCTACAACATGCATAAGGTGGCAGCCTTGAGGTTTACTGCCGTAAAGATGACAAGAGTGAGGTTACCAATGTTCCGTTGTTGGATTTTAAATTCCGCGCTATAACATGCATAAGGTGGCAGCCTTGAGGTTTACCGCAGTAAAGATGGCAGCAGTGAGGTTAGCGACGCTCTATTGTCCTTCAAAGTGAGGTTAGGGTTCGTCAAGAAGACAGCTGTCAAAAAAGCACGTGGCTATGTTTACCAAACAAGAGCACGTGGCTGTGACGTCACGGTCACGTAATCAATCCTTAGCTCGACGTCGTTAACAGCAGCATTAGGATCAGCTATGCTAAAAAGTCTTGGGAACAGAGCAGCAGTATGAATTGCCATGTTTCAAAGCGTGTACACATCACCTATTGATTTTACATGCATCGACCATCGAACTAAATTTCATCCGCTAGATCGTGCTGCTATCTTTGCATAACCTATACCCATAAAATTAAAGAACAATGAATAGCCACGTTTCAAAGCGTGTACACATCACCTATCGATTTTACATGCATCGACCATCGAACTAAACTTCATCCGCTAGATCGTGCTGCTATCTTAGCATAACCTATACCCATAAAATTAAAGTACAATGAATAGCCATGTTTCAAAGCGTGTTCACATTACCTATCGATTTTGCATGCATCGACTCTCGTACTAAACTTCTTCCGCTAGATTGTGCTGCTATCTTAGCATAACCTATACGCGTGACCTTAAAGTACAATGAATAGCCATGTCTCAAAGCGTGTACACATTACCTATCGACTTTGCATGCCACAAATATCGTACTAAACTTCTTCCGCTAGGTTGTGTTGCTATCTTAGCATAACTTATACACATGAACTTAAAGTACAAAGAATAGCCATGTTTCAAAGCGTGTACACATTACTTATTGATTTTGCATTCATCGAATCTCGTACTGAACTTCTTCCGCTAGATTGTGCTACTATCTTAGCATAACCTATACCCATGAACTTAAAGTACAATGAATAGTCATGTTTCAAAGCGTGTACACATCAACTATCTAATTTGCACGTATCGACTCTCGTACTAAACTTCTGCAGGTAGATTGTGCTGCTATCTTAGCATAACTAAGACGCATGAACTTAAAGGACAAAGAATAGCTATGTCTCAAAGCGTGTACACATTACATATCGATTTTGCATGCATCGACTCTCGTACTAAACTTCTTCCGCTAGATTGTGCTGCTATCTTAGCATAACCTATACGCATGAGCTTAAGGTACAAAGAATAGCCATGTTTCAAAGTGTGTACACATCACCTATCGATTTTGCATGCAACAAATATCGTACTAAACTTCTTCCGCTAGATTGTGCTGCTATCTTAGCATAACTTATACACATGAAGTTAAAGTACGAAGAATAGCCATGTTTCAAAGTGTGTACACATTACTTATTGATTTTGCATGCATCAAATATCGTACTAAATTTCTTCCGCTAGATTGTGCTGCTATCTTAGCATAACCTATACCCATGGACTTAAAGTACAATGAATAGACATGTTTCAAAGCGTGTACGCATCAACTATCGATTTTGCATGTATCGACTCTCGTACAAAACTTCTTCAGGTAGATTGTGCTGCTATCTTAGCATAACTAAGACGCATGAACTTAAAGTACAAAGAATAACTATGTTTCAAAGCGTGTACACATCACCTATCGATTTTGCATTCATCGACTCTCGTACTAAACTTCTTGTGCTAGATTATGCTGCTATCTTAGCATAACCTATACGCATGAACTTAAAGTACAAAGAATAGCCTTGTTTCAAATCGTGTACACATTACCTAATGATTTTGCATGAAACGACTATCATACTAAACTTTATCCACTAGATTGTGCTAAAATCGTGTAAGTGTGCTGCTATCTTAGCATAACCTATCGATTTTACATGCATCGACTATCGTACTAGACTTCTTCCGCTAGAGCATGTAGCAATCGCTTTTGTGTATCCCTAACCCATGTGCACGAACTTAAAGCACAAAGAAGAGCTATGTTCCAAAGCGTGTACACATCACCTATCGATAATGTATGTATCGAATATCGTACTAAACTTCTCCTGCCAAAGCGTACGAGTATCGCTTGTGCGTGCACGAACTTAAAGCATAAAGAATAGCAATGTATAAAAATCTTGTAAACAATGCAGCAGCATTAAGTATAGCTATGTTTAAATGCGTGTACACATCATGTATCCATGATGCACGCAGTACTAAACTTATTCCATTAGAATTTACAAAGTTCGCATGTGTTTGTGCTGCTATCTTAGCATAGCCTATGTGCATGAACTTAAAGCATAAAGAATAGCAATGTATAAAAATCTTGTAAACAAAGGAGCAGCATTAAGTATAGCCAAGTTTAAATGCGTGTACACATCATGTATCCATGATGCACGCAGTACTAAACTTATTCCATTAGAATTTACAAAGTTCGCATGTGTTTGTGCTGCTATCTTAGCATAGCCTATGTGCATGAAATTAAAGCATAAAGAATAGTTATGTGTAAAAAATCTTGTGAACATAGCAGAATGTTTACTACGTAGGTGTAGACATTGAACTTTGCATGCTGAGGCAGCATATAACGTGACCGTGAAGTCACGACCACGTGCTCTTGTTTGGTAAACATAGCCACGTGCTTTTTTGACAGCTGTCTTCTTGACGAACCCTAACCTCACTTTGAAGGACAATAGAGCGTCGCTAACCTCACTGCTGCTATCATTGTTAACCTCACTCTTGTCATCTTTACGGCAGTAAACCTCAAGGCTGCCACCTTATGCATGTTGTAGCGCGGAATTTATAATCCAACAACAGAACATTGCTAAACTCTCTGCTATCAACTTGAAAAGTTCAGTGTTCCAAACACTAGTTCGATAAACGTAACTCATCGCACCTCGGGGATTTTATTAGGTAAGACGTAACCCCTAGGTTCCATTCCTTGTTATGAACATGAAACCATTTACAAATAAAGATTAATTTTCTACACTTAACAAAGTACAAGCGTTCTTGCTCCTTTAGCCCTTTAGCCCTTTAGCCCTTTAGCAAATTTGGCCTTTAGCCCTTTAGCCCTTTTGCCCATTAGCCCTTTTGCCCATTAGCCCCTTAGCCTATTAGACCTACAAGGAATGTGCGGTAAACTAACCTTCCTAGAACAAAGGTATCCCCTGACATGTTCTAAACACATGTTGTATCGTGTACAGTGTTCGGTTCTAATAAATTTAGTGTTTTAAACACTTCAATCAATGTTCCGATCACATGATAAAGTTAACGGCATAGAGTGCAGTTTTCGATTCCAGCCTTGTTACGTTTGTTCTGTGATTTGCAAGTCTAAACATGCTTAATGACGTCATCACTGCAGCACGTGCTTACTCTAGCTATTCCGATACAGGTTTAAACTTGTTCGATAGAGCTATGCCTTGACATAAGAGGAGGCCTTAACAGCTTATGAAAAAGCACGTCGAATTTTTCAAATTACCCGCCACTACATTTCAAAGGTATGAGGTTTAGTGCTGTAAAATTACCTGCACGATGCAAAGCTAGCTTTCTTCATCAGAGCAGCCACCATCTTGTGTAAGCACCTCTAGGCCGTATCATAAGCAGCTGTGTATAGTCATCTTCTTGTCACTGCTACCTCCCGCAAGCACCCCTAGGCGGTCTCATAAGAGCAGCAGTCATCTTGTGCAAGCGCTCTTAAGCTGTCTCATAAGAAGCTATGTATAGCCGCAAGCATCTCTAGGGCGTCTCATGAGGAGCCTTTTATAACCTATGTATAGCGGCCATCTTGCATAAGCACCTTTAAGGAGTCATGTATAGCCACCATCTTGTGCAATTAGCGTCGAGAGATGGCTGATGTAGAATTTTTCTTTTTAAATTATCCGCCAACATATTTCAAAGGTATGTACCTAAAGAGTGTAACAGCTGACAAAACGTGCGTGAGTTTGTTTACTAAACAAGAGCACGTGGAATTTTTCAATTTGCCGCCACCACATTTCAAAGGTATCTAGCTAAACATGGCAGCACGGTGCTCTCTTGATTAAAGATGGCGGATGACAGCTAACAGAACATTTCAAATTGCCCGCTACTACAGAGAGCAGCACCGGGCAGCTGACGAAATTGCCCGCATGATAGCAGCACAGTGCTCTATTTATTAAAGATGGTGGATGACAGCTGCCAAACAAAGCACGTGGCTTTGTTTACTAAACAAGAGCACATAGAATTTTTCAAATTGCCGCCACCACATTTCAAAGGTATGTAGCTAAAGATGGCAGCACGGTGCTCTCTTGATTAAAGATAGCGGATGACAGCTAAAAAAACTTTTCAAATTGCCCGCTACTACATAGAGAGCAGCACGGTGCTCTGTAGATTAAAGATGGCGGATGACAGCTGACGAAATTGCCCGCATGATAGCAGCACAGTGCTCTATTGAATAAAGATGGTGGATGACAGCTGTCAAAAAGCACGTGGCTTTGTTTCCAAACAAGAGCACATAGAATTTTTCAAATTGCCGTCACCACATTTCAAAGGTAACTAGCTAAAGAGCGCAGCACTGAGGTTTGTGATGCAAGATGGCGGATGACAGCTGTCAGAAAAAAGCACGTGAGTTTGTAAAGCACGTGGCATTTGCCACCACCACAAAGAGGGCAGCACGGTGCCCTCTTGATTAAAGATGGCTGCTGTCACGTGGAATTGCCTGCCACCGCAGGTATCTAGCTAAAGAGGGCAGCACGGTGCTCTCTGGATTAAAGATGGCTGCTATCAAAAAGCATTTTCAAATTATCCGCCACCACATTTCAAAGGTAAGTAGCTAAAGAGGGCACCACTGTGCTCTATGCATTAAAGATGGTGGATGACAGCTGTCAAAAATGCACGTGGATTTGTTTACCGATTCAAATCTCGCGCTAGTAAGGTTAAGTTGGTAGCACTAAGGTTTAGGCCCGTTAAGATGGCAGCACTGCGGATGACAGCTGTGACGGTCCACATTTCAAAGGTAAGTAGCTAAAGAGGGCAGCACTGTGCTCTGTTGATTAAAGATGGCGGATGTCAGCTGTCAAAAAAGCCCATAGCTTTGTTTCCAAACAAGAGCACATGGAATTTGCCGCCAGCACATTTCAAAGGTATCTAGCTAAAGAGGGCAGCACTGTGCTCCGTTGATTAAAGATGGCGGATGACGGCTGTCAAAAAAGCGCGTGAGTGTGTTTCCAAACAAGAGCATGTAGAATTTTTCAAATTGCCGCCACCACATAGAGGGCAGCACGGTGCTCTCTTGATTAAAGGTGGCTGCTGTCATGTGGAATTGCCTGCCACCACAGGTATCTAGCTAAAGAGGGCAGCACGGTGCTCTCTAGATTAAAGATGGCTGCTGTCAAAAAGCATTTTTCAAATTATCCGCCACCACATTTCAAAGGTAAGTAGCTAAAGAGAGCACCACTGTGCTCTATAGATTAAAGATGGCGGATGACAGCTGTCAAAAAAGCACGTGGATTTGTTTACCGATTCTAATCTCGCGCTAGTGAGGTTAAGTTGGTAGCACTAAGGTTTAGGCCAGTTAAGATGGCAGCACTGCGGATGACAGGTGACGAATTTGCAGCTACTGCGATAAAGAGGGCAGCACGGTGCTCTGTGGATTAAAGAAGGCGGATGACAGCTGTCAAAAAAGTACGTGGATTTGTTTATCTCACGCTAGTGATGTGTAGTTAGTAGCACTAAGGTTTAGGCCCGCCAAGATGGCAGCACTGCCGATGACAGGTGACGAATTTTACATCTACTACGATAAAGAGGGCAGCACGGTGCTCTGTAGTTTTAGGATGGCGGATGACAGCTGTCAAAAAAAGCACGTGGCTGTCAAAAAACACGTGGCTTTGTTTATCTCGCGCTAGTTAGGTTAAGTTGGTACTACTGAGGTTTAGGCCCGTCAAGATGGCAGTACTGAGGTTAGCGATGCGTTGTTGTCTGTCAAAAAGCACGTGGCTGTCAAAAACACGTGGATTTGTTTACCTCGCGCTAGTTAGGTTAAGTTGGTACTACTGAGGTTTAGGCCCGTCAAGATGGCAGTACTGAGGTTAGCGATGCGTTGTTGTCGATAATAGCTGTCAAAAAGCACGTGGCTTTGTTTACAAATTCAAATTTCCCGCGGGTGGTTGAGAAGACCTCTTCGAGGCCTCTGGCTGTGGTGGTGGTGGAGGAGGCATCTGGGACGCCTCGGGCTGTGGTGGTGGTGGTGGAGGTGGCCTCTGGGAGCCTGCTGTGGCGGTGGCCGCAGAACCATCCAATTATACTACTCTTCTGTAACCTATATTTAAAATGTAAAAGACACTTGGTATAAATTCTGTCTCTTTAACTGCAAATTGGGATAGAGAGTGCCTAACCCTCTCGAACACACATTCATTTTGTTTCGAGGTGACTACGTTTTTATAACAGTTTCCCTTCTACTCGTAATGTCATAAAATTTTTCTATCGTGTCACCTCCGTAGTATGGGATTAGCACTTGCATAAGCGGCCTAGTGCCAAATAGGTTTTAAAGAAATATATTAGGAGTGCAGTTACGCTTCCTCTCAAGTTGGTATTTTGGGGGCCATGTAATTGTCCTGTTTCTTTATGGATTAGGCCTCAGTAGGTTGGGTATTTTTACCCCTGTTTTCATGTGCTTGGAGGTCAGCTTGAAGGCGGAGTTTGGGGTTGCCTTTGATAGGCTTGAACTTTGAGAGCGGGTTGCTTTTTCTTAAAGTTGGTTTCTGTGTGCCTCGAGCGGGCTTTACTGAGATATAGGGAGCAAGTGCTCCTGGGCGTGATTGGGGTTTTCTGCCCCTTTGTCAAACTTTGTATTTGGGTAAAGTTGGGCTAATTGCTCAAGAATTTTGTGTCTGGGTCTCGGAGCTAAAATCCTGTAACAACTGTAATTGTACATTCTAGATTTGTTGCTAGGCTACTGAGTACCTGTTATATTTGTTATTTCTTGATCTTGAAAAGAAAATATAACCTTGTTAAATTTTAAATTAACTATAATTTCGTATATTGAGACCTATTCATCCCAGCACCTTCTTTCACCTCTGCTGATCCACCAAACCACGGTAACATGTGGTAGCAGAGCGTGGTTGAATGGGTCCCAAATTAGCCCCTTTTGATGGCTAAACGTTGCTTTGCTTTCGAACTCTAACAATTTTCTCTGTCGCTGGACTTTTCTTTTTCATTTTTCAAGGCTGTTAAATTTTGGTCATCATGACCGGCCCTTGCGATGTCCTCCATCTGAACTATTTGCGCAAGGAATAGTTGATTTATGAATTAGCAATTAGAAATGTGCAATCTGGAGGCACGGTTGCGGTAGACACCAGTAAGCTTAGAGAGTCCCTTGATTTGCCCATTTCCATACCCACCTTGGGAGAGAAGGAAATTGACGACTCTCTTTCCACGATCACTGATAATACTACTGAGTTGGCATCTGTGACTACCTTTTTTGAAGAAAATGACCCTTCTCCTAATCAAATTAAACGTGTGCACCCAGGTTATTTCATTTTTCTAATAGAGTTAACGATCTGTTGTCTCTGAAGTTGTATGACATTCATAGGAACCAAGCTAGTGCTGTTCTCGAAAATCTTTCAGAATTGTCCAGTAAGATTACCCAATTGTTAACTGGGGAAGTTCCTCCCAAAAATGACCAACCCACTACGGTGAATGTAGGTAGCGAGGAAGAGTCTCCTAAGGGAGAAGCCAATAGGAAAACTGTTGGAGCTCAACAAACCTCGTCCCCAGTGGACAACGAGTCTGAACGCCGTACCTCGTTGAATTACGCACGTTCTGAATTAGCTTCTTTACCACTGAGGCCTCTAACTACTATATCCCCTGGGTTCAGCAGCTTGCCTCATCCATTAGCAATGTTGCTCAGGGGTATTTCCAAGTTTTCGGTTAACTCCATCAGTGAGGTAATTTCTTTTTTGAGATTTTTGGTCGAGTTCCAAGATCATGCCCTAGTATTTTCCCTCTCTGCTTCCCAAATTCTACAAATTATTTATCCTTATGCCATAGGTGTCCTCTCAGACAAAACAGTCATCTATTGAAGACTTTCATGGACACCTTCTTGCAAACTTCATTCCGGCTCGAGCTAGGTCATCGCTTATTCAAAAGCACTCTTCATTTTCCTGAAGATCAAATTGTTCATGCTATTGTGGAAGGCATTTCACCATCCTATAGGTCATATTTGTGTTTTGCGGCGTGCCCGCAGACCTTTTCTGAGCTGCAAGCATTGGCCGTATCAGCCGAAGGGGTTACATATGCCGATACCTTGCGTGTCGCGAAAGAACCCCTTCCATCCTCTAGTAGCTTTCGATCTCCGCCACGCCGACCATTCTCACCCCGTAAATGTTACGCTTGTGGGTCGCCCGACCATCTTCGGAACAAGTGCCCTTCATTCAAGTCTAGAGGGACAAGGAATGGAGCAGGGTCATCTCGAGGCTCTTTCAAATGCGGCGCGTTTTCCCATATCGCCAAGAATTGCCCAAATTCTAATAGCACCCCCTCCTGCTCGACTTCTGGTGCAACTTCCACCAATGCCAATAATAATAAGTGACTAGTGGCGTCGGCTGAGTCGGCGAACCCTTCTTCTCGAGGCTCAGCCCTAAGCAAACGTACCAAAATTTCAGGGAAAACTCAGGCTTCAAATTTATCTTTTGAAGGCCCTAAGGAATGTCTTAGGATTGCGGCGGATCCCTCCGCACCTGTACCTTTTCTTAAAATTGAGGTGAATATTGAGCCTATAACTGCTCTTTTAAATTCAGGCAGTGTTTGTTCCATTATTTCGGCTGAATGGTATTCGAAATTGAAATCTGTTCGTAAATTTCCTGACTATTGTTCGTCTTCGGTTCAATGCGTTTCGGCTAATTCTTCTCCATTAGAAATTTTAGGCTCCTTAAAGACCAAAATACGTATTTCTAATTTTACTCGGAAAGTTAGATTGTTTGTGGCAAAGCACTTGTCTTGCCCCATTATATTGGGAGCGGATTTCATGTCTTCTACTGGTTTAGTGCTCCACATCCAGATCAGGTCGTGCACATTCAAATTTGCTTCTAATTGTAAAATCCCTTTGTTAAGGTGTAATTCGGTATCGTGTTCATCTATTTCGCCTACCCAGGATGAGATGTTGTTAGACCTTAGACATCTACCTGAGGAGCAGGCTGACAGTATTCGTAAGTTGTGTCAGGCGTTTCCAGAGGTGTTCTCTGATATTCTTGGTGTTACTGACCTTATTGAATACAAAATTGAGGTCACGGATTCGATTCCTGTCTGTTTTCCACCTTATAGGCTATCTCCACCTAAAATGAAGGCATTGAAAGAAATCATCGATCAAATGTTAGATGGTATTATTCGGTCCTCTAAGTCGGCGTATTCTTCGCCTATTTTTCTAGTCCCGAAACCCCAGGGTGGCTTCAGGCCTGTGACTGATTATAAGGCTCTCAATCGGAAGGTGGTGTTACAATCTGTGCCCCTTTCAGACCTTCTCTCTTGTTTTTCATGGTTTCGGAAGACTATGTTCTTTACCATTTTGGATCTAAATCAGCCCTATAATCAAATTCCTCTGGCTGAAGAATCTAAACATCTTACAGCGTTTGCCACGGAATGGAATTTGTATGAGTCCAACCGCGTGCCTTTCGTGCTCCCCACGGGAGCAGCTGTGCTGACGAGGCTACTAGACGGGGTCTTCTCCGACATCAAATTCGAGTACTTGTACCACTATCTGGATGATGTCGTCGTATTTTCGGAGACATTCGGAGAACATCTAGATCATCTGAAAGAAGTTCTCAATCGCCTTCGTAAGGCGGGGTTAACTGTGAAGTTGTCCAAGGTCGCCTTCGCAAAGCCCTCTATGTCATTTCTACGGCATATTGTGTCACCCGATGGTCTTGCATTCGATCACTCTCGAACACAGGCCATCCGTGATTTCAAACCTTCCAAGGACATCAAAGGTATTGCCAGGTTCAATGGTATGGTGAATTTCTTCAGGAAATTTATTCCTATCTTCGCTAATAGAGCGGCGCCCTTGAACCTTCTTCATAGGAAAGGCATCAAATTCGAGTGGGGGCTTTCTCAACAAGCCGCTTTTGAAGACCTGAAATTAGCTCTTTGTAATGCTCCTGTTCTGGCTTGCCAGATTTCTCGAAGAAATTCATCGTTCAAACTGACGCGTCGTCGTCGGCAGTGGCGGCGGTCCTTCTTAAAGAGACCGAACTAGGGAAGCGACCCATTGCTTATGCCTCTAGAACTCTATCGGCTCAAGAAACCAAGTATTCCATCTATCAACTTGAGGGTTTGGCTGTCTTGTTTGCGCTAGAAAAGTTTCGTCTCTATCTGGAACACGTCAAGTTCGACTTGGAGACAGATAACCAAGCCTTAAGTTGGGTCTTAGGTAGGCCGCGTCGTACTGGTAGCATAGCGAGGTTGGCCATCAGAATTTCTGCCTTCCAATTCGACGTGAGGCATATTCGTGGGACTGAAAATGTGGTGGCAGACGGACTAAGCCGTATGTTTTCCAATAATGTAGAGACCCATGAAGTGGTTGATAGTTCTTCACCTCCTGAGTCCATATGGCCCGAGGTTAATGCCATTTTAACTGATGCTGCCATGTTGTTTAGGGATCTTGAGAAATATTAACGGGAAGATCGGACGCTGGCTCCCATTATGGAATCCCTTTCTTCTGGGGAACATGTTGTCCCTTATGTGCTGAGGAATGGTGTTAAATGTTGCCCATCGAGGCATGATAAGAAGATGAAGGTAGTGATTCCAGCTGTTCTTGTGCCAATGACCTTCAAGTACTATCATGAGACCCCATTAGGGGGGCATTTAGGCATCTTCAAAACCCGGGAAAAGATCCGTGAAATGTTTATCTGGAAGGGTATGGATGGTGAAATTCGTGAACTAGTTAAAGCTTGTAAATCTTGTTTGCTTAGTAAACCAAGCATGTCCACCAAGGTAGGCCTTTTGTCTTCTCATCAAGCGTCGCGCCCCATGGAACGTCTCTACATCGATTACGTAGGACCCTTCCCCCAGTCAAAGGGGAATGCCAATAAGTTCATCCTTTATGTGTAGATGGTTTTACAAGATTTTCTTGGTTATTTCATACTAAGCTGGCTACCGCCCAGTCCACCATCAATTGTTTAAATTCCATTTTCGCTTCCTTTGGTCCGTGTCAATATATTGTGTCTGATAATGCTAAAGCTTTCACCTCCAATCTCTTTCGTAAATTCTGTTTTGATCTGTCCATATCTCACGTGACAACTTCTGCTTATTATCCTCAACCATCTCTGGCTGAACGGGTTAATCGTAATCTGAGGACCCCGCTTATTGCCTATCATCATGAAGATCATTCTAGGTGGGACACGTCCCTACATTGGTTAGCTTTTGCCTTGAATTCGGCGGTTCACGAATCACATAAGTTTACTCCATCTTCTTTGATATTCAAGTTTGTTCCAAACACGCCGCTCTCTAACCTTTGGTCTCTGAGTGACATTCTACCTGAGACAATAGATCCTGATAATATTAAAGATCTTTGGAAGAAGGCTAAAGCCAATCTTAAAGTGTCTCATGAAAAGGTTAAGGAAAGATATGATCGTCAACGGAGACCCACCCATTTGAAGGTAGGTGACCAGGTGATGGTCAAAAATGTTGTTCCCGCGGGCAAGCTTGCCCGCAGATTTCATGGGCCGTGTATTATTCTCGATTTGCTTAAACCCGTTACCTTATTGCTAAGCAATCCAGCCACCGAGAGGATATTTAGGGTTCACCTGTCGCAGGTGAAACCTGTGTAACTTCTGCGCTAACGTAGCTGATTTTATATTTGTTTTAACATTTTGAAAGTATTCGGAAGGTTATATTTTTTGGGGGTTTCATTTTGAGGCCTTCTGCTCTGGGAATCTGGTTCTTTGTATTTAAGCATTTATTGTAAAACCTTCCCCGACCAGTTAAACTGCCATCCTGTCCTCTCCATGGCCATTACCATGCTCCCGTCTCCTGCTCATACAAAACAGTGGCTAAGTAATATGAAAAACAAAATCTCCACGCCGCTGGCCCCTCCTCTTCACCACAAAGTCTGTAGCCTAAAATGATTATGGTCCAACAAATTCTGCCGCCGAGATCTTAATGTTTCAGTGCCCCCGCAGCCACGCGGCGACGTGCCGCTCCTGGGGTAGAGCACGGGCCCGATCTACTTCAGGGAGGTCAACCAGTGTACGGCGAGCCGGAGCCCTCCTTCCGGCCAAGGCTGATGTGCGGCGCACAACCTGCAACTTGCCCGCGGCCTGTAAACGTTCGCCGCGTGCGCGGCGTGCTTCAACACCACTACCCCTCTCATGGTGCGGGGGAGCGGTATCTCAGGGTACTTGAGGGGTCCGATCGGTCTCCTCTGGACACATGCAGCGGCGGCCGGTCTGGCCGTCAAACTTAATCAACATTGAATGTACTTAATCAGCTACATGGACATCTCATACCAACAATTACAACACTTTTGGATTCAACTGCCATATTTGGTGGACTTAGAAAATTTTTCTTTACTTTTAAGAATTAAAAGTTTTTCCTTCTGAATTCAACTTCTACAAGCATAGAGACATTACATCAAAAATTACTACAAAGAATTTTGAAACTGGATCAAACCAATTTAAGAACAATTTTGTGAATCCTTCTGCAATTAATTTCTAAATCAACATCTTAGTTTGGACCTTGTTTTAAAACCAAATTTGGTGTTCTTCTGTGTTAACCCTTGGACGCACTTTGGTGGGGAGGTCTGTACCGGGCGGTACACCTCCGCTCCGCTAATTCAAACATTGCGCCAGTTGAAACTCCTCTACTGGAGGAAGCCGGAACTTTAACATCCACTTTAATTCTCTGAGTCCTCAGAAGATGTCTCTACTGTAAATTTTGAAGTGTTCTGAACTATGTCAGTTTCTATGTGTATTTATTTGCTCTGTAGTAAGAAGTGTGAACATTCTCTTCTAGATGGCACCTCTTAAGAACTACAATTGTGCACCCTAGTGCGAAGTGAGGGGACCTTTCTTTTGAAGAAATTTAGTATTTATAAGTTTGTTCTTTATTAAATTTCTTTCAGCCATTGTTTAAGTTGGCAATGTTAATCCTTTCTTTCCGCCAGTTTTGAAATTGGCCAATCGCAAATTTCTGTAATTAATTTTCCACCAATCCTGGTTTTCTTCTCCAGTTTTGACATGAAATCTTTTGGTCGTCCAATAAAAAGTTTGTGGGTGGGTGTTATCATTCATGAAAAGTCTCAAATGTTCCACGAGGGTATATAAACTGCTGATTTTTGGGTCTCCACGCCACTTCAGTAACATCTCTCATTGTGTAATTGTGTAGCAGGGAGCGGGAAACGCCTCTTTCTTTGGGCAGCAGTTCAACCATCAGGTAATGGCCGTTTTATAACTTATTTTCTTGCCAGCTCAGCAGCTTAACCCTCAGGGCGGGTTCGAAACTTTGCTCATGTAACCTATATTTAAAATGTAAAAGACACTTGGTATAAATTCTGTCTCTTTAACTACAAATCGGGATAGAGAGTGCCTAACCCTCTCGAACTCCCATTCATTTTGTTTTGAGGTGACTACGTTTTTATAACAGTTTCCCTTCAACTCGTAATGTCGTAAAATTTTTCTATCGTGTCACCTCCGTAGTATGGGATTAGCACTTGCATAAGCGGCCTAGTGCCAAATAGGTTTTAAAGAAATATATTAGGAGTGCAGTTACGCCTCCTCTCAAGTTGGTATTTTTGGGGCCATGTAATTGTCCTGTTTCTTTATGGAATAGGCCTCAGTAGGTTGGGTATTTTTACACCTGTTTTCATGTTCTTGGAGGACAGCTTGAAGGCGGAGTTTGGTGTGGCCTTTGATAGGCTTGAACTTTGAAAGCGGGTTGCTCTTTCTTAAAGTTGGTTTCTGTGTGCCTCGAGCAGGCTTTACTGAGTAATAGGGAGCAAGTGCTCCTGGGCATGATTGGGGTTTTCTGCCCCTTTGTCAAACTTTGTATTTGGGCAAAGTTGGGCTAATTGCTCAAGAATTGTGTGTCTGGGTCTCGGAGCTAAAATCCTGTAACAACTGTAATTGTACATTCTTGATTTGTTGCTAGGCTACTGAGTACCTGTTATATTTGTTATTTCTTGATCTTGAAAAGAAAATATAACCTTGTTAAATTTTAAATTAACTTTAATTTCGTATATTGAGACCTATTCATCCCAGCACCTTCTTTCACCTCTGCTGATCCACCAAACCACGGTAACAAAAAGTATATAAATAACGATATGAACATATTAAAGTAAATTACAAATCACATTACTCTTAAACTATGTATGAAAACTAAAACCAGATTTCAATCCAATGTTAAAATTTCTATAAGAATCACATATCTTCCGCCAGAAATAGGACTCTCTTTTTCTAGAACATCATTATCATTCATACCTCTTGCCTCAGAAGCTCGGGTTCGTTTCCCGGTACTATCAGAATTTTAACAACTGCTGAAATGGGCAGCAAACCTCCTTTGGGAGTGGCTTTAGAACAAGCCTGATGACCGTGATCGTTAATGTGTGAAGTCTACGGTTCGTAAATGTGGTCAGCTGTTCGAGTCCTGCTGGAGCAAGAAACATTCACCCGAGGACATTAGCCGGCAGGATAGGAGAGTTGATGGTGAACAATTATATTACGTACCGAGGGCCTGGATTCAGTTCTAAACCTCCCACAGTGTTCATGTGGAGGGAGGGCGTGGTGATTCGTTCGTCGGCTGGGGTGGTTAAAAGTTTAAGGTTTATTCAGCAGATGTAGGCTATTTGCCTATATCTGATTTCAGCCTCTCCTCACGATGACACTCCCAACCTGGGAGGTCACCCACGGGTGTCAAATAGTAATACATACACCAGAGCACTTCGGAGGCCAGAGAACATCAATCGCTTGTAGGCTCCTCTTGCGACAGCCAGAGGGAAAGCGGGATGACTCGTGGAACTATAAGCCGGTATTTGAGAGAGCTTAAGTAAGTAAGTAGTGTTTTACGTCAGATGGCCTTCTCTTCCATCTAACCAGGCGCAGACACTTTCACATTAAACTGTATTGTACCCGCTCCTACCCAGAGAAGGCTCCGACATGAGATCTACAGGGCGTTAACGGGTTGAAAATATAATAAAATGGGCTCTTAGCTAACATTATCTTGATGGCATACAGGGTAGGAGAAACGGGGCATACTTAACTACAATGAGAACACGACCAAATTAAAGTTTAAATTAATACAAGCGGTTTATTAGACCTTGATGACGATGGGAATGACGCATCTATATTCACAAATGAATTACATTAATTATTAGCAATTGTGGTTTGTTATCAACTTGTAGTCGTGTGTGATGAATCCGAGTATTGTTTATCCCAAAGCGATTCGCCATGACGTGATACGAACGGAAATATTTACCATAAACACTGAGGCTATATGACATTATTGACAAATGAAAATAACATTCATGCAACCAGTCGAATCGATCCCTATTCTAAAAAAATACACACTTATTTCCCAACGAAATACCATTAAAGAAACCATACAAATATGGAACAAACATCCGTGTTTGAACCGACCATCAGTTGAATGCAAATTCTCCGCGCCGATGGATTAGAACCATCGCCGACGCTAATTATAGTCGCAACATTTTACATACAACATAGTGAATTACATATTATATAAAATGAACACGTGAGGCACCCCATTCTTCATTTCAGCATTGTGGAATACCAATGCCGGCGTATAGAACTTAACTGACAACCCCTTGGGATGAAAGTAGGATACTGAAATCCCTAGCTAAATTATACTCAAATGAGTAACAACAGTAGTCTACCAAATACTAGTACCAATCACCGTGTAATTTATTAGAGAGTACTTCATTCTGGTGTTTTGAATATTTTCCATTATTAGTCGATCCATACAGGACTTCCTTTCTTAGCTCAGGTCCCCTTTCTAAAGAGGCGGACACACACAAAAAACACGTCTGTTAGCAAGGTCAGACGTATCCACCCCTACCACGACGGTCAATAACCTTGGATTTCACAGGCATAGCAAGCCCTTTATTTAACAAAATCGCCTCATCCCGAGGTACGTTCACAATAAACTGAGGTCTATTCCTCATTAAGCAAATTGCTTCGCCTCCATTCAACACAATTTTTTTTCATGGCCCATTCATAACTTCACAACACGACACAGGTTTTTATGATACCAATATTTGTACGACTGCTGTCCTTACACATTTTATTATTATTATTATTATTATTATTATTGTTATTGCTCGATTCATCATTAAACTATCTTCCTACGTGATTTACCTGGTTACTCTATCATACTGTGTGATCACACCGAACTTCCTCGTAATTACGATGTAATTAAATAACCCAACGGCAATTAATTCATAATTAAACACTAATCAACTTATGATTAACACATAATTAATTTCTAATGAAATCGCCACACGGTAATACAATAATGAGTTAAATATTCACACGCTAATCAGCTCAATCAAATACTCACACTGTAATTAACTTCTAATTAAATATTCACACACTGATTAACCCAATTAAATATTCACACAGTGATTAACTCAATCAAATTTTCACACGGTAATTAACTCAATAAAATTTCCACACGGTAATTAACTCAATTAAATTGTAAGTAAATGATGATCAACCTGATCAAATAATCCAGCTTAAATTGTAACACTCCCTAGCTAAATATTTCAAAGGAAGCCTGGAGCATCAGTTCCATATTCATTTCTCGTGACTCCGGGACCTCACGTCGCATACTTATATTATCAGTCATGCATTTATTGACACAGGATCAACTACAGCCTAGCTTAAATTACCCTGAATTTACTAAAATACTATTCTCCTGACGCCTTACTGAACACAAGTCTCCCAAAATCAACTAAGTAAATCTTCTACCGCATGCAAACCTATTACATTATTGTCACAATTATTTACAGTTAAATCACTCAGACCTGTTATTAATTAAATAAAATAAGAAATTAAAGCTACGTGCCCATTTCGGCACTTCAACAATTAAATTAGTTATCCTTAATATGATAGCGTCAGCTTATGATAAAAGATTCCCGTCCCCTCTAATCAGGCCATATAATATGAAAAATACTCATCTCCATCACATGATGACACCTTTGATCATCTCGGGAGATCCATTGCTGGTTTACTGCTGATCCATTGGCACCAAAGCAATTACTGTTGGCACCATTCTTCCTTCAGGATGTTAGTCCATAGTTCCTGGTTGATGAAGCCGCTGGCAGTAATCCTAGGCACACAACACGTCACTATTTATTTCAAAATCTGTTTAGTTGCGTTCAGCGTGAACGTCCGGCGACGATTTCGGATATTACTTCGAAATCTACGGTTCAGTATCGGATTCCGCGTACCATTGTTTCTACCCGACACAGTAGTGCCGTAGTATTAATAATAATAATATTACGAATCGTATTTTGTGTTCGCGACACGTCACTGATTTTTAAAGTTTAATCACTGGTGTCGCGTCCATCAAATCTATTCAATATTTGCGTACAGTACGCTTTTTCACTTGAAAATTAACTTTAAATTCACTTAAACAAAGGATCAATGGGAGCTTAGCTAAACATAGCTCTGCCCTCGGTAAGCTGAGAATCCCGAATGACGCGCTTCGAACTCGACAGTGCTTTCTACAAGGAGACCATTTCTCCCACCCCAAATCTGCGTGTTGCCTATCCACGGCGCACTAGAGGTCAAATGGTACGAATATCATGTGACCAGTATTCATCTGATGTGATTGAGACATATCCGTGCGATTATTCTTCTTAGGATCTCCTGTAATTAATTAAAGTCTGTCCGGCTTCCCCTTCCTCACGAGGGTGAACTCCCTTGTCAAGGAGGTGTCTTTGAGAATAATCAGATGGCCCCGGTACTTTTCCACACAGAAACAACACAGTATTCTTTCTTCATCTCAAAGTTATCGAGTAAGAGGACATTCGACACTCTAAATAAATGTCCCAATTATATTTATCCCTTTTAAATCGGGAGACGACTCCAGAATTCGGATTTCATTAATTCTTAGATGTTAGATAATTAAGTTGGCTAGTCTGAATTAATTTTTTTTTCCATATTTCGTTTCGAAAATGTTTGCTTCCCCTCATTCTCCTCGTCGTGAGGAAGGGATCTCTTCTCTCGAGTTACGTCATGGTAAATCCCCGATTGCAGCCCCGCCGAAGTCTAGGTGGGCTTGGCTTCTGCCGCGAGTTGCAGCTACACAAAGGACGATATTGCGCAATAGATCGCAAGTAATGAAATCCTTCAGAATAAATTTAAAAGGCTTATTTTACCTGTATAAACGATATGGATATTAATTAGTTTTGGTTTTAATCCCTCAAAGATCATTGCGTCTGTAATTTTAAAGACCAGTGTTGACCAAAGGTCCTTGGATCAAGCCCCTGTCGGGTGCAGTATGGCATAACAACAACTAAATTAAATACAAATCTACAGTTTAGCAAACAACTGAATGTTGAAGACATCCTTGTGATATGAACTACGAATTTTAGGTAAACAGAAGATAATAAAGTATGTGAATACATTATTTATTGATTCCTAAAAATTTCAATCTCTCTCCTAACCATCGTTATCCGGTCGATTAATTTAGCAGAGTGCCTTTTTCTACCGCTACGAGTGCTAATCTGAGTCAATGCAGAGTTTCACTTAAGCCCTTATAAGTACATTCGGTACGAAGATTTTTCAAAAATTCAAGAATTGCCTGAGGGTATTGAACCAAGGAACACATTACAGAAAGGATTATTAAATACGTTACTTTGGCCAGGATTTGAAGAAGAAAGAAAACGTGTAAAGAAACAAGCAGTTTTAGGCACTTTTGCCGGAACTACAGTTAGGACACAAGTGATTTATGAAATTTGTTCTTTTAGTTTAATACAGCCTTCGAAGGCTCACAGTTTTGTCCTTTCAACTTTCTGCACAATTGAGGAAATTTCTTTATTTTTCGTTTTTCGTAGTTTGGGGGCCCCTAATTTGTTTGCTAAGAAATGTTTTCAAGATTAAAGTTAAATTAATAGTAGAAATTACGATAAAATATATTCTACCGGAGTATCCGTGTTGTGAGTAACATTCTTGGTGCACAAAATCTGTCCAAATAGCTTGTTTGAAAGTGAGATAAACACTCGTCCCTGTGATAGTTCCAGGAAGGAGGTTACATTAACGGCAGGCGAATACTTTCAAGGAATTATCGTAGTTCCATGGTTAGGTAAAGCGATGATGGTTTTAATAGCAGGTAGTGGGAGATGCAACACAGGTCATGTCTTCCGAGTTCAAATCCGACAAATACTGGATGCCTTAAAGCCACGAGTGTTTTACTCACTGTACACCGGTTTGGTTCTGCAACGTTAAATAATAATAATATTGGTTTTACATCCCACTGATAATGTTACGGTTTCCGTGTGGCGAAGCATTATCTTTTCCGAGTTCTTTGCTGATAAGACTGACGTATTTAACCGCATTCAGGTATAATCGGATGAGGATTGCATGTCAGCGGGGGATTACCCAATTTTCGGGTAATTTTTTGCACTCACGGTATTTAGTAGAGAAATTGTGAAATACATTATCTGTATTTCATTCGGCAAATCGGCATATCGATACTTCAATAACTGTCCATATGCCGATATTCTAATTCTTCTCCTCCTTCATCATCTCCCACTTCTACTGTTCTTGGTCGGGTTTTGAATCAAGGACCTCTTCAGTTTTCTGTCTTTCCACCACTCCCTTCCTTCCTCGAATATTTCTTCTAATTTTACTACTCTCCTCTCTGTAATTTCTATCCTCATATTTCTAGGCCTTCCCCGTTGTCTTTCTTCTATTATTTGCTCTGTAAACACCCGCTTCAGAACTCTGTCCTCGACCATTCTCATCATGTGTGCATACCATTTCAGCTTACTGTTCTCCATCATGTCTTACACTTTAGGGAATCCAATTGTCTCTATGAATTCTATGTTTCTGATTTTATCCCTTTGTGTCTCCCAAGTTATTCTTTACTTCATCTTGGATTTTACTTTCGTCATATTTTGTTGTCGTACATTTGACCGACGCCTTTTGCCAAAGTTGGTGTATTATACATTGAGTACAGAATTTTCTTCTATTTCTCTGGGACGTCCCATTTCCACACTACACTTCTCATACACTGCTAAAACCCATGGGTCATTGGTTTCTCTTTCCAATTTCTTCATTTATTTTCCCATTTTGTGCAAGTATACTCCTCAAATATTTGAAGCTTTTCACAACTCCCAATTATCTCCCATTCAGTTCAATACAGTGACTTGTTCTTCCAGTTTCATTTCATCCTTTCTTTTCTCTCTTTGCTTCCCATTTTTTGCTCTACATTGCTGTGGATTTCATACATGAGTTCGATGAAGAGAAGAGATGGTAAAGCACTTGTCGAAGTCCCGTTTCAGTTTGTTTGTCGTCGCTCAGTCTTCACATTTCTTACACACTTTCCATACATGACTTTAATAATTCCTCCTTCAGCTCTGCCTAACTTCCTTTTCGTCAATACATCCCAGATGAGTTGACGTGGTGCACTGTCCTATGCCTTCTCAGTATCTATAAATGTCGGCATTGAATTCTTCCTCAATGCAAAAACTATATCAAAAGTTGATCGATATCCATAATGCTCTCCCTCCATTTCCTTGTCTACTTTCAAACTCTAATATCCTCTCAAAGATCTTTGCTACATTATCGACACAAAATATCTGTCGATAACATTTTTTTAATACAAGTATTTGAAATTACACTCATATTGATAAAAACCAGAACACCTTGAAAGACTAGAGATAGAAAGTTCATATTCACAGAACACGTGCATTAGTATGTTTTGTTAGCACTTGAACCATGTGGGACTGTTAAAATGTGCCAGTGGCTCACATTGTCCCTATAAACCGAAGTTAATGGATCAGTATGACTTGATCAGATGTTTAGTATGCCTCGCAGACGTGTGCGAGTGAGTTTGAAAGAGGGTGCATTACTGGCATAAGAGAACGTGATGCATCCATCAGAGAAATTGCTGCTCGCCTGGGACAAAGACAGTCGGCAGTGCAAGGAGTATGTACAGAATGGTTCACAGAAGGCAGTAGAACACGACGAGATGTGTCTGGTCGCACCACCCAGACTCCCCCCGCGGTCGAAATCTCGTCAAATTGGCATAGCAGGACAGATGTGCGTCCTTCTCGGCTCTGGCGCAACAGTGGAACAATGGAACACATCGAGCACTATTACGAGTAACAGTCCATCGCCGTTTATTATGGTCTGGGTTAAGTACGCGTCGTTCACTTCTCCGCCTACCTTTCACTAATGTGCATAAACATGCTACACTGCAATGGTGTATGGAACGACGTCACTAGGGACAGGAATGGCAGCAGAGAGTGTTTTCAAATGAATCCAGGTTTTTTTTTTTTGAAAATGATGGCCACATTTTGGTTTGCCGCAGACAGGATGAGAAGCATCATATTGACTGCATTCCCACAAGACATACAGCGCCATCTCGAGGCCTTATTGTGAGGGGTGCTATTGGGTACAAGCTCAAATCACAGCTGATGCGTGTCCAGGGCACTGTGACCAGTTTAACCTACATGAATGACATCCTGGAACCCCTTGCCATACCTTTCCTGCACGACACCCCAAATTCCATATTTCAGCAGGACAACGCGCGACGACATGTTGCTGCAAGAACACGTGCCTTCTTGTTGTCACAGGATGTCAGACTGTTGCCCTGGCCCACTCGATCACCGGTCTTGTTGCCAATCGAAAATGTGTGGAAGATGGTAAAACGACGAATGCGACGCTGTGACCCATTGCCAACCACCAAAGATGAACTGTGGAACGAGGTGAATGCAGTACGTATGGATATACCTCAGGACGCCATTCGCGCCTTATACGCGTAGATGCCATCACGCATGGAACAAGTTATCATCGCCCATCGATGGCCCAGTGCCTACAAGGTAACAGGACACATGCTGATCATAGGTGACAGAAATGCTAATCGTTTCTGCAGAACGTACTAATAAACATGTCCTGTGAATATGAACTTCCAGTCCCTAGTCTTTCAAGGTGTTCAGTTTTTTATGAACATGGTGTACATTGAAGTACACCTAGCGTTGCCTTTTTAAGAAAGAACTCTGCGCTCGGGAAGCGGTATCAGAGTCGATTGTCGTGAGATTTCCAATCCCCTCACTAGTGCTGGGAGAGCCCGTAATCCTCTCTCTCCGTCCGTCTCTGCTCCCGAAAGTGAGATGAAGATCTTGATCGCACTGAAAGTGTGTTTCTTAGACATCTCCTGGCCGGAGAGATGGCGTCTCCCTGTAATTTGACTACTGTAGGTTAACTTATGGATCACAGCTGTTTCATGGAAAGCAAGATAACTGAGAAAATCCTACATAATTATAATCTTTCTTTCTTAATCCATTTACCCTCAAGGCTGGATTTCCCTCGGACTGAGCGATGGATCCCACCTCCAACGCATCAAGGGCAGGGTCCTGGAGCGTGACACCAATCGTCGGGGGATATAACTGGGGGAGAACCAGTTCCCCTCCCAGGCGGCTTCACCTGCTAAGTTGAACAGGGCCCTTGTGGGGGATGACGGCCGTACCCTTAAGTTAGGCATATGCCTGGACGAGAAGTGGGAAACCACGGTAAACCACTACGAGAACGAATGAGGCGGGAATCGAACATCTTTCTACACAGTTGACCTTCCGACGCTGAGTGGACCCCGTACCAGGTCGTAGCACTTTTCAAATTTGGTGGCAGAGCCGGGAATCGAACCCGGACCTCAGGGAGTGGTAGATAATCACACTAACCCCTACACCACAGAGATGGATTTTATCATCTTATGTTTCAATACTGATATTCATCCTGTCTTTGTTTTAGGGTACACTCACACGGGCCTGGTACAGCTCTTCGCAGGAGCATGCCATCCCATACAAGGCCTTCCCCCTGTGGGTGGGGGCGGTAGAATAACACCCACGGTATCCCCTGCCGGTCGTAAGACTAAAACGGGCCCCAGGTGCTCTGAACTTAGGAGAGTGGGCTGGCGAACACGGGGCACTTAGCTGAGCCCTGGCATTGCTTGCACTTACTTGTGCCAGGCTCCTCACCTTCATCTATACCTATCGACCTCTCTTGGTCAACTCTTGTTCTAGTCCGACCCCGACGGTATTGCGTATGGAAGCCTAGGGAGTCTTTCATTTTCATGCCCTTCGTGACCCTTGCCTTTCTTTGGCCGATACCTTCATTTTTTGAAGTGTCGAATCCCTTCCATTTTTTCTCTGATTAGTGTTATATAGAGTATGGTTGCCTAGTTTTACTTTCTCTTAAAACAATAATCACCACCGCCACCACAGAAGGCCCTGTTCAGCACAGCAGGTGAGGCCTGCTGGGCGAGGTACTGGTTCTCCTCTCCAGTTTTACCCGCAACCATAGGTATCACGCTCCAGGACTCTGCCATTGAGGCGGTAGAGTTGGAATCCCTCGCTAAGTTCGAGAGAGAATCCAACCTTGAGTGTACTGAGCTGCACCACACACTACCAGGACCGACGCGCTGCCTGGCCCAGGTAGTATAAGGGTACTCGGTTCACCCGGAATGCGTGTGTTCGATTCCCCGTCAGGAAGTGGTAAAATATATACATTAAAAAAACGGGATTTCCACTTCTGGAGGTGTGTATGGCACTGAGACACCAAAACTGAGCAGCAGATCAGAAGTAGTGTGGCCTCTGTACCGCACCGTGTGCCACGGTTCATGATAGTGGAAGCCACTACAAGTGCCTCCCTGGTGTCTTCGGAGATGACTTCTCTTTGCTAAGGGAGAAGGTGTGGAAGGAAAAACATATACATACCAGGCTGGAACTGGACAATGTGATGGTGATTATTGATTTAAGAACAAGTACTAGGCGTATTCGTAGGCTTTTGTGAGTTTTTGTGCTAAAGAGAACACGTAAATATCAGGGGAAATTCATTTTTTATTTCAAAATATAGCGGCATCGTATTTTACACACTTCGCCCATCTTCCAGGCAAGTTATGAATAACATGGTAGAAAAACTGCTTGTCTTTTGCGGGAAAACATTCGCCGAGCCGTTTTCCGACTTCCCCGCAATTGCTGAAGTGCTCTTCTGCGAGCGCGTGCCCCAGTCAGGTGGCGCCGCCGGGTGCTGAAGAATGTCTCATCCAAGCGATTTCAAGGTGTCTTTCCCTGTTTTTGCTGTGTGAGACACTTGGCGATAGCGTAACGCGTGCAATTTCTCGTCTACGCACGTTTGTTGTCTACAGAGCGCGCTCTCTCACATTGAAATTACTATGTTTAAATTGTCGAAACCATGTCTCACATGTTCCAGCCGTTATGTTTCTACCAGCAAATGATTACTTTCCACAGCCTTTTTATTAAATAAGAAAAACAATGCTTGCCTCAAATGTTCTTTTTCAGGCACAAACAACGACACGATCACTGAACGATACAACACAGCCGCCAGCGTTTAGCGGATATCAGACAAACAATCTGACGTTCATACGCTGCGTACTGTTCGCTTGCGCCATCTCTTAGTGAAACCGGAAAAGACTAATCCATATGATTGGTACAGCTGGGTAACCATTCTCTATATAACACTAATCAGAGAAAAATTGACCGGAACCGACACTTCGAGAAATGAAGATATCGGAAAAAGAAAACAAGGGCCTCGCTGGGAGGACTCCCTAGCCCTCGCAACCTCACAGCGTGAGGAGCCTGGTAAATGAAATGGCGTATGGCTTTTGGTGCCGGCAGTGTCCGAGGGCCAGATGCACGTCCTTTGATTTGACATCCGTAGGTGACCTGACCGTCGTGATGTTGAAGACGACACATATACGAAGCCCCAGTGCCAATTGAGGTTAAAATTCCCGACCCTGCAGAGAATCGAACCCGGAAGCCCTGTGTCCAAAGGCCACCACGCCGGACAGGAGCCAGCTCAGGTCCTCATGTTCTACAAGCTTGCGAGTACCTGGGCCTCTTTTACTCATCACTTACATGTCGCGCGACACAGATGGGTCTAATGGAGACGAGTGGTAAGCAAGTGGACGTGGCCTTAATAAACGATAGCCCCAGAATTTCGCTGGTGTCATAATTGGAAAGAACGGGGAATAATCTTTAAGGCTGCCAACAGTGGGGTTCGAACCAACTACTCCCGAATACATGGTCAAAGCTGCGCGAATCTAACTCGTTCATTGCAAGGCAACAAAAATATAAACAATATTCTACCGCCCCCACAGACAGGAAGATGATGATGATGATGATGATGATGATGATCATGATGATAATAATAATAATAATAATAATAATAATAATAATAATAATAATAATAATAATAATAATAATTTATTATAATTTATAAATTTATTATTATAATTATAATTTATTATTATAATTTATAATAATTTCTTATTATTATTATTATTATTATTATTATTATTATTATTATTATTATTATTATTATTATTATTATTATTATTATTATTATTATTATTATTATTATTATATAATTCGCTGGGGCCATCAAGGACCACGTTAAGTCTTGTTGCATTTGACACTGAACTTGGCCTTCTTTAGAGCCCAAATTTCCCTCATTCTTTGTGAGTGGGCCTGCTTACGCTCCTCTTTCCAAGGGGCACCGTGTCTTCTCTTCGGTTGCTCGTCTCGGTTTAGCACGTTCGTCAATATTTTCTTGCGGAAGAGATCTCTGTTAAGGGCGTCTTCAGCTGAGATATGTAGCATTTGCAGGTCTTCTTTGGTATTTCTAAACCAGGGAATTGTGGTTTTGGGGTTTGCATCAAAAAAGTGAAAGATTTCTTTAGTTAACTTTCTTCCGTCCATTCTTTTCAGATGACCGTAAAATGGTGCCCGTCTTGTTCTGATTGTGTCGGTAATTTTCTCTATTTTGCTGTAGACTTCCTTGTTGGATCTCTTTTGATGGATTCCATTTTTGTACTTTGATCCCAAAATTCCTCTCACAATTTTGCGTTCTCTTTTCTCCAGTTCTTCAAGGAGTCCTTTTTTGCCATTTAGAGACAGGGTTTCGGCTGCATATAGAACTACTGTCTTCAGAACTGTTTCATAGTGACGTACTTTGGTGTTTTGGGAAAGGCATTTTTTGTTGTAGATTGTGCGGGATGTTTGGTAGGCTATTTCCAGTTTGCGTACTCGCTCCTGAAGTGCTTCTTTGTCCAGTCCATTTTTCATGATGATCTCACCCAGGTATTTGAATTTGTCTACTCTGGTGATGTCCCCGTATTTTGTATGGAGTTTTGGTGGAGCCTCTTTGATGTTAGTCATTACTTCTGTTTTCTCAAACGATACCTGCAAACCAGTTTGTTCGGCAATTTCCTTTAAAATTTCAACTTGAGCCCTAGCGGTTTCTATGTCGTTTGGGAGAACAGCAATATCATCGGCAAATGCTAAGCAGTCTGTTGCGATCCCCTTGGATTTGGTTCCTATTCTCAATGGACTGTAGTTGGTTTCCTGTAATCTCACCCGCCAGGTTCTGATGATCTCTTCAAGAACACAGTTGAAGAGTATCGGGGATAGCCCATCACCTTGTCGGATTCCTGTTTTGATGTCAAAGGAATGTGAGAGACATCCTTGGAACTTCACCTTGGATTGTGTATCGGTCAGGGTGGCTCTGATTAATGCCAGAAGTTTCAAATCAACTCCAAATTCATTTAAGATGTTTACCAAGACTTCTCGGTCAATGGAGTCGTACGCTTTCTTAAAGTCCACAAAGACAGACACATACTGCTTGGAACTTAGTGTACAATATCTGATGATCGTTTTGAGATTTTGTATCTGTTCAGCTGTTGAGCGACCTTTTCTGAACCCTCCTTGGTATTCACCTATTTGATGTTCGACTTGTGCTTCCAAACGCTCCAGGATGGCAAGTGATAGAATTTTGTAAGTCACGGGTAGCAAAGATATTCCTCTGTAGTTTTTGATGTTCTTCATGCTGCCTTTTTTGTGTAGTGGATGGATCAAAGCTATTTTCCAATCTTCGAGTAGGGTCTCCTTGATCCAAATTTCTTCTATTTGCTTTTGCAAGATATCAAGTGATTCCTCTGGGGCATATTTCCATAGTTCTGCTACTCCTGAGTCTTCACCCGGCACTTCGTTATTTTCGAGACGGGCAATGTGGCGCTTGATTTCATCTCTGTCGGGGGGTCTGGAATGTGGGTACCTGAGTAAGGGTTCCTTGGTCTCAATGGCACTTTGAGGTTTAGAGCAATTAAGTAAATTCTTGAAGTAATCTGCCAGAATGCTGCAATTTTCTTCATTTGACGTCGCCAGTGTGCCGTCCTTTCGCTCAAAGCATAGATATGGTGGTTTATAGCCAGTGAGTTTGCTTTTGAAGGCTCTGTAGTACTCTCTGCTTTCATTCTTCCTAAAGTTTTGTTCTATCTTTTCAATGAGAGATTTTTCGTATTTACGTTTCTCAGTTCTGAACACCCTAGCTGCTTGGGCACGTTGGGTTTTGTAGGTTTCCCAATCATTTTCTGATTTCGTAGAGTAGTATTGTTTCCATGCATTGAGTCTTTCTTGGACGACTAATTCGCAGGTACCATTCCACCAGGCATGCTTTTTGCTTCTCTTGATTTCTGCAACGTCTTTGGCGGCCCCAACAAGGAGACTTTTGGCGTTGTTAAAGTCACAGTCATTTGGTCTAGCCTTCTCCTGGAACTCCTCGACCCTTTGAAGAAGTTTATCGTTGTCGAAGCGTGTGATCTGTTTGGTTGTCTTCCTTTTGTTTGCGGGAATTGGTTTGAATTTGATAAGAGACATATAATGATCTGAGGCCACATTGATGCCTTTCTTTACCTTGACATTCATAATCTCAGGGCTGTTTCTCCTGAAGATTGCAACGTGATCAATTTGGAACTCTCCGAGAGCTTGGACGGAAGAACGCCAAGTCATTTGCTTTCTGGGTAGATGGCGAAAGTGGGTCGACATGACCTGCAGGTTGTGATTTTCGCAAATGGACACCAGACTTTCTCCGTTGGGATTGGTTCTTTTGTGAGCAGGATAATTTCCTATAACTTTCTTGTACTTCTGTTCACGACCTACTTGGGCATTGAAGTCACCCAACAGAAGCTTGACATGGTGTTTGGGGATTTTGTTTAACTTTTCATCGAGTAGGTCCCAGAAATTATCAACTTCGTCTGGATCAGACTCGTTCTTATCGTTTGTAGGAGCATGTGCGTTAACTAGGGCGTAGGTTTTGTTCGCGCATTTAATTCTGAGTATAGACAACCTGCCATTCACAGGTTCGAAATTTGCAACCGATTTAAGGATCTGGGTTCTAACAGCAAACGCGGTTCCAAGCATCACAGCTCCATTGAGGATTCCTCTTTGCGAATTGCTCTTGAAAAATCGGTTGTATTACTGTTGGGATGCGTGGGGACTGTGCTGTACTGTTGACACAGGGAATGGTTGTTTTACCGTTAGGATGTGTGAGGCGTGTGCTGTACTTTTGAGACACGGTATAGTTGTATTACTGGTAGGATGTGTGAGGAATGTGTGGTATTTGTGAGACACAGTATGGTTGTTTTACTGCTAAGATGGGTAAGGTGTGACGTGTACTTTAAGACACCGTGTGGAAGTTACTGCTAGGATGGGTGAGGATTGTGTCGTATTTGTGAGACACAGTATGGTTGTTTCTCTGCAAGGATGGGTGAATACTGTGTTGTACTTGGGAGACACGGTATGGTTGTTTTACTACAAGGATGGGTGAGGATACTGTGTTGTACTTGTGAGACACAGTATGGTTGTTTTGCCGCTAGGATGGGTGAGGAGTGTGTGGTATTTGTGAGACACAGTATGGTTGTTTTACTGCTAAGATGGGTAAGGTGTGACGTGTACTTTAAGACACCGTGTGGAAGTTACTGCTAGGATGGGTGAGGATTGTGTCGTATTTGTGAGACACAGTATGGTTGTTTTACTGCTAAGATGGGTAAGGTGTGACGTGTACTTTAAGACACCGTGTGGAAGTTACTGCTAGGATGGGTGAGGATTGTGTCGTATTTGTGAGACACAGTATGGTTGTTTCTCTGCAAGGATGGGTGAATACTGTGTTGTACTTGGGAGACACGGTATGGTTGTTTTACTACAAGGATGGGTGAGGATTTTGTGGTACTTTTGAGACACGGTATGGTTGTTTTGCCGCTAGGATGGGTGAGGAGTGTGTGGTATTTGTGAGACACGGTATGGTTGTTTTACTACAAGGATGGGTGAAGTGTGTGTGATACTTGTAAGACACCGTTATGGTAAGTTACTGCTAGGATGGGTATGGAGTGTGTGGAATTTTTGAGACACGGTATGGTGGGCTTACTGCTAGTATCGGTGAGGATTACTTTTATTCGTGAGACCCGGTATAGTAGTTTTACTATTCGGATGTGTGAGGATTAATTTTTATTTGTGTGACAGGGTACGGTAGTTTTTCTGCTAGGATGGGTATGGAGTGTGTGGCTTTTGTGAGGGACGGTATGGTGGGCTTACTGTTGGGTTGGTGTGGATTATGTTTTATTTGTGAGACATGGTATGGTACTTTCACTGTTAGGATGGGTGAGGATTGTGTGGTATTTGTGATAAACGGTATGGTAGCTTACTGCTGGGCATAGGATATCCTTCATCGGACTGTGCCGGTATCGAACCAACTTACTGGGGTTCAAAACGCCAGCGCTCTTCCGTTAGAGCGACTCAGACATTTAATGTGCAGTTTCGTAACGGATGCCATCCCTTGATGGTACTGAACGGACTGTGAAAATAAGAAACTTCATTGTTTTATCTTTCGTGTGCTGGACGGAGAAGCATAGAAGTTCGCAAGGCGCCAGCGCACAGTGAGAAAATGACGCCACTTACCTAGTGTGTTTAGAGGATGAGTGGTTGTCATGGTTACAATGCACATAATCCGAGAACATATGGTGGGGTCCGGTCAGGGCTTAATGGCGCCTTCTGACGTACGAATATGCTCTCACTCCATATGAGCACTGCGGAGAGGACTAACACTCTGATGGCCTGTGCCGCAATGAAACACTCTCCATTTGAAAGAAGATGAGCTGAGCGCAGGTCTTCTTGAAGGCGATCAAGCCAGCGTTTCTTGGACAGACCGCGTGGGCTATATCTAGGTAGTGTGATGATCCTTCTCTGCGCATTACGTGGCCGACGCACCGAAGTCGGGTCTCACGCATCTTGTCTACTCCAATGATCGTCCGGATTTCCAGGTGGCTGACATGATCTTTGCGCCTGTCCATGACATGAAGCACTTGGTCGTGCTTGTCTGTTGCTGGTCTACATTCAGAGCCATACAGAGCGAGTAGTCCTGTAAACCTTGGACTTCAGAGAACACCAGTAGATTGCCGCCACTTCTTCCAGGCCGCAGTTACTGGTGATGGTCAGATATTTTCCATCAAGGGGACTAGAACCAGGTAATTGTGCTGTCAGACAATAGAGCCTGAGGGCTAATTCCTGAAGTTTAACGAACTGAATTAAGAATTCTTCGTACAGAGTATATTTCCACTGCGTTTTATCTTGTGGTGCATGAGTAAATAATGTCTTTGCTGTGAAGGGTCAGTCTCCACTTTGTCTCAATGACATACCGTCAGTATGAAGCACACACCAAGAAAATGAATCATTGTGTGAAAGTTCAGGGGGATTTCACGTCAGGATTGAGGAAGTGAACGAACTACACAACACTATGGTTCCCTTAGTGTATGTAATGAGCAGGGGAAGTGTTGTTTACTGGCAGGCCGCAAGAGTGAGGAGTCCCAAGTGCCCGCCGTCCTTTGAAGAGCAATAACACCCCTGGGTGGTCGCACTCTGCAACAAACTCACGACAATCACACTTTACCGAGCGATTTGGCCGTGCATTCGGAAGGTCATGTGTTCTAATTTCACATCCGGCAGCCCTCAAGTTGGTTTTATGTGATTTCCCATTTTCGCACTAAGCAAGTTCTGGGGATGAAACTTAATTAGGTTGAGGGCAGCTACATTCCCCGCCCTTGCATCGCCGATAAACTTTCAAGTGTTACTGTGATGGTGAATCACAGAGGAACAATCCAATTACCTCGTCATACTCCTGTCTTTTAACTTTTGAAGTGCGAACAGTGTCGGTCCACACAGTTTTCCTCCTTTACTAATCTGTAAAATGAATCCGTTCTGCGCACGACCTGCCTTTGCTGAGCCCTGCTAAAGTCATTTTAAGTGACTGCTGGTAGGGAAATACATATGTCACCCTTCTTATGTAGTGGGTGAATTATTGCACACTTCCTAACTTCAGGAATTGTTGCACTACCCAGATATATGTAAGTGTTTTATAGATTCTTGACACTTACTTTTCCCCTTTAGCAATTATACCATCCTAATCTAGATGTTTTATCTCTCGTATGATTTTAAAAATTTCTTCTCTTGCTTTAGTTCTGAATCTGGATTTGGTTCTGGTTCTTCGTAAGTGAGACGGTCAGTGGGAGATTCGCAGTTTAGAAAGTCTTTAAAATAATCTGCCACAAGTCTATTTAGCCTCATCCGGTCGTTTTAAACACAGAGTGGGTGCCATATCACTAGTCACTTCTTCCCTAAGACTTGCTACTATTTTTGTCTTTTTCTCTTGCTCGATTTCTGCCAGACTGACCTGGAATTATATAATCTTTGTTGTCTTTCTGGATTTCATTGAAGGCATGCAACTTTTGTGTGGTTTTCCGAATTCTAGTCTTGGCACGTTTTCATGTGAAGTTCCAAAACCTTATTTCAGGTGTCCTTCCAACTCTTAAGCTCATGCTTCCTCCGTGGCACGTTAATGTGCTTGGCTGCTGTTACAAGTCCGTCTGTAATATCCGACCAACTAGTAGCATTTTACTGGGAAAGTGCTTGAGTTTTCCTTCGGAATATTTACCTCGATTTGGAGTTTCGCCGTGATGTTAGCTTGAAACTTCACTTTGATTAGTAATGAGGGTCGATGATACCATCTCCTTCTGGGTTTCGCCTTTCTAATAGCCACATGGTAGATCAGAAATTCTCTTAAATGAATATTCGAGGACCTGCAGGCATGTAGGCGTATTAGAAAATAAGTTGACATTTGTTCCAGATAAAAAGCTTCACAGAAGTTGAGTAATCTTTCTTATCTTTTACCGGTTTTGTCACGGTCTGAGTAGAGTCCTACGGTAACTTCTTGTGCATTGAAATCTCCCATCAAAATATTGGAAATGCGGGCTGCTGTTTCTTCCAGTACGTTCCAGAATTCTTCCATCTTTTCTGGGTATTTTGGATTGCAAATATTAAGAGGTGCATAAGCATAGAATAGTGAATACGCTTTATTTCCTCAATGGATTCCTGGCACAGACATATTGCATAAGGAGATGTCAATCTCAACTGAATTTATATTAATTTTTCCTTACTGGAAACCCGGTGACAAAGTGCAATTTTGTTTTAAGGACAGCAACAACTGGTTTACCTTTTTTATAGTCTGTAATTTCAAGGCCTGAAGTGATTTTTATCCATATATCTGGTTTCTTTAAGAATTGTTGATATTTAGCCTGTCCAACAAGTCGGTTAATTCTTTCAATTTTCGAGTTTCGAGAAACGAATTGATTTGGATGGTGCAAAGAAAATGCCCGCGTTTTGGGAGATGTTCTGTGCCCCTGATGACCGATAAAACCTGGTGCAACCACTAGGGCATGTTCTTAGACTGATGACTTCAGGTCCAAGAGAACCTGAGTTCGATTCCAGGCTAAATCGAGCGTTTCATTTTCATTCGTTAACACTCCGGTGGTCGCGCGGATCGCAGTTGTGATCCACAAGAATAAATTGCTTTGTAACGCAACAATCACCAGTCAAGGTTATCAGACTACTGCATTATCAGAGAGGGGTGGGGTGCGAGGAAGGTACACAGATGCCCAAGGTCAACGGTCATACCGAAAAACGGGAGCGAAAAAATCTAAACGACTGGATCACTATTGTGATCCGCGCGACCACTGGACTGGGGCTTGGTGGGTGTGGCGCCTTCATCATTAGCATTCACATACCTAGGCCTCCATTCCGACAGACGCGCAGGTCGCCCATATCGCGTCAGTTGGGTGGACGAACACAAGGTTCCTCCGGGGGGCGACGCGCAATTAATTAACTACGGCTTGAGCTAGTTTATTTCCATCATTCTCAAATGGATGAAGGTAATCCGGAGACCGCGATGTTACAACTAAGATAACGAGCTTTAGAGGTTGGTTCTGGCTGTTAAACGTTCTTGCGTGTCAGACGCCTCTGATATGTGTTTGGTACATATGAGCCATTTTATTTCATTCATTTCCGCGGGCCACCCGGTTAGGACCACCTGTCCACACCGCGTGGGATTATCACCTCTCGCTCTGCTAAGACAGCGTATTCATATGATTATTATCGTAATTACTAGCAAATGTACCCGTGCTTCGCTACGGTATTCTACATTTTATACGCATTTATCCGTAAATTACTGCAAAGGCAGTGAGTAAGACTATACTAAATTGCACCTATAAACGGACTTCACCAGTAGAAGACTCGTTCAGTGTTCTACATGGTTGGTCCTTTGACATTTTCTCGTATCTCCTATAATTATGGGTTAGATTCAGTTAGAGATTGAATGGGGTGAAATTTGGTATATACTACGTTATTTGTTTGATACTCATGTGACCCTGGAATCATAAAATTGTGCGAACACATGGCTACTGGTCATGTGAATGTGCGTGCCCAATGTCATGATTGCATTTTTCCTATAAGTGTGTCAAATGATACCATAAGTTACACTTGTAAAAAGTACAAAATTAACTAGAACTCGATAAATGCGGTACTGTTTAACGAATAAGGGATAGAAATACAACAAAATGTCACAGGCCCAAAGTTGTAGATCTATCCAAATTGAAACGCGATCTTTTGTGATGCGACTTACGGTTTAGCCACCAATTGAAGACATGAGTGCAAGAACTAGATAATGACCACATTTAGCGAAAATTAGCTTTTGACTTCTATTTGTAGCCTTAACTGCCCTCTGTCAGTTACTATAGTAGTTAATTTCAGAAAGTGCCTATTTTTCTCGCTAGACGGCCTTTAAGTTTCAACTGGTTCCTTTCTGAGTGCAAGACTTGGATAATAACCGGAAATATCCAGTTCTTGCTCTCAGTTGCCCTCGTGCTGAAGAAGAGTAAGGAAGGTGGCTGAATGCAGTGAGTTATTGTGTGCTGCAAATGCAAGCTTTAATTCAGAGGTAGGCTCCATTAAGAGCTGTATTTTAGTGTTAAATGTATAGAATGTACTGTATATTACAGAATATTCAGTTTAATGTTACATTGTATTATACAACAATATTTTAGATTAAAATATTATATTCAAATAAATGTGGAAGTTTGAAACCCACACTTTATGCTTTTATAAATGATTGTAATTTTTAGATACCGCTACCAAGTTCTACTGATTCTTCTTAGGTAAAGAGTAAGAAAAGGACAAGTAAAGAATATAACTGGCAAAGGAATGTTAGGAAACGAAATATGTTGAATGGAGAAGAACATATATCAACAACAGGGAAACTTGTGCCTGCAAAGACAGTTGCTCCAGATTGTTTTTGTAAGAGAAAATGTACAGCCAAGTTCTACAAAGATATTAAAGAACGAATTCTTAAGAATTTCGACGAAATGAGTGAGAAGAATGCTCAGGATGAATATCTCATGGGCTTAATAATCTCACATAATATTCAAAGGTAAGCTTTAAGTAAATATTAGGTTTAGACATTTATTTTGTAGGAGCATTGAACACACAACAATGCAATATATTTTTGTTATACAAGGCACCCTGATTTCAGCATGAAGTGGAGAAGGAAGAAGAAGCTTGCTGAAAGAGACAATGAAACTGAGAGTGAAGATGAGGATGAAGAAATAGGTGTAGAACCATTATGTAGAGAACTACAAGTTGTACCAAACTCCACTACCTTTGAATAACAAGAAGTACAGAGATGTGATGAAATTGGCACAGAAGTATATTCCTCCTGTACACATGAAATGGTATTCTGATCTCAGATGTGAACGTGAGGATGAAGAATATGGCTCTGAAAGTGAGGCATCATGCCACAAGTTCCAAAAATGATTTTCAACCATATTTTACGTAATACTTATTATGTATGTCATGCACTGGCCTTTCAAAACTCAATATTTCATAATTTAAACATTAAAACATGTAATGGCATTCATTCTCCAATTTCTATTCCCGTTTTTACATTCCTTAAAACATCTGAGTGCAAAATATGGATAATTCCATCACACATTTTCTCGTTTTTTATTATTTCTAAATGGAGTAGAGGGTTAAAAATTGAAACAGTAGTGTATATTCATATATACTTTCATATTAAACTGAAACCTTTAATGAATTATAGGATTTATATAGTTTTAAATGTTTTTCTCGTTTTTCTCAGAACTTAACTTTTGGTTATTAGCTAGTTCTTGCACTCAGGTCTTCAATTATTCCGGAAGGAAGTTCTGCACCGTCGTTAAAGTTGCATCCATATTCCGATATTTTCCGGGGCCAAAAGTTATACATTTGCATAGCCTGGAAGATGTATTTCATCCAAGAAGAGATTGTCCAGATTTCTGGATTAGCCCTCGCATACATACGAAGTAATTAAGGAAGAAAATAATACAGCTAAGGAACCTGACATTAATAGAAAATGGATTATAACTGAAGATAGCCGGATGACGACAAATATGTAAATACCAAGTGAATGTATTGGAAAATCAAATGCCCCTCAATAAATTATGCTGGTGTGAGTTATGGATATAAGAAAGCGATAACAAAGGAGAAATTTAGGCACAGGGATTCATAGGTAAACAGATAAGAAGATGAGTAATGGTGTTATTACTTGAGCTATTGGAGGACGGTTATAACCTCCAACGATATTCCACCAATGTCCCGCATATAGGCCGTTTGACGCCTCTCTTGCCTTCTACCCAAAGAACAACCACGAATTTAAAGACATGATGAGGAAAATGAGAATACGTTACTTCCCTGCTGGCAAGCAGTCAGGTACGTTGCCATGGTAACCTGTAGGTTCGTTGTTGGTCTGTCGGTCACTCAACGCAGAGCATGATACCCGCAGAAAATAGTAAATTTCTCCGTCAATTTGAAGAGTAAGGTAAATTATGAACATAACTAAAGTTGTTTATAATGAAGAGACGTTTCACATACGGTCCACGGAATTTACAGAAAACCAATCGTATAAGAGAAACTGGACGAAAACCGTTCTGGTTTTCCTATAAACACCCTGTTTATTCAAAGATGTTAACATGGTATGCATATAAAAACCTTTCTCGGGATGAGCATAATCTAAATATGAAGTTTGGATGAGATCTATTTATCTGTTTCGCCGTGATGGTGGAACAAACAGACAAACAGACAGCCAAACAGACACGAAAAATGAAAACCACCGATTCGGTCTTGAGTTGACCTAAAACGGATAAATATCTCAAATATTGGTAAAAGAAACGAAATTACAGACAGCGGACCCCCTACAACTTTATTTATATAGATTATTATGTTCATTATTATTATTATTGTGTTTATTATTATGTGTGGTACGACGGGTATATATATGACCTAGTTCAATTAAATTTTGGATCATTTATGTTTGTATTAATGTTTTATCGTCTAAATTTGTGAGAGACCTTGTACTGCACGTGCCGACTTCTTCAGGGACTTCCACAAGATATAAGCTTCAAGATGTTTCCTAACAAACCTCCAATTAAACATTTCAATTTGATTGGTTTAAATAAATCGAAATGTAACTCCTGTGCAGTCATTGGTCATTAATTTTGTGGGACCACTTCCGGTTGCATCATCCAGCACGAGCTACCTTCAGGAAGTGCGTCGCATGGTGTTCGAATTATGTCTTCTGTATCATGTAGAAGGAAAGTGTTTTCCAGGAGCTCTGTGATACATTGATGTTCTTGCCTTCTCTTGGGGTAAGCAAATCTCAAATTTCCCAATATAAATCAGTTTTATTTTATTTCAATTTTTCATTTGTCACAGGAGTTTTCCCGTCGATTTTCCTATCAGGAATCAATTGTAATTTATGATGGTGTAAAAAGGTCTTACATCCATCTTCACGTTGCGATCAGGCAGGCTTTTCTAACGGTTTTCTAACTTAATTTTATTTTTCATTTAGCTGACCTCAGTGTTTCTGATTCATTTAACATGTTTTCCTATGACCTGTATTTTATTTATTTGGTGAAGGTGCTTGTTTCACATTAAAAGTACTGGTAAAATTGTTGGACTGCAACTTAATTACATGAGGGTTTGTTTCTCTTTTGTGTTTATGTTACAGGTAGTGTACATTCTTTTAAAAATCTGTAATGTTTTATAATAAATAATTATTAATTGTACGTAGTTCTTAACTAAATTATTCTTTGGTCTAAGTTTCGTCCGCAAAAGTTCTTCGATCCACAACCTCGCAGGGTTCCTTGCGCTCTCCGCATCCTGTCGTTAGTATTCGTGTATTTCACCTCGTTTAATTCTGACTTTATGATGTGATTTTGACGATTCTATATATTATTAAATGTTCAAAAGCTGGATTTATTCAATGATACTCTTTATTAACGTGATTAACGCTAAATCCTAAATGATTAACAATTCAGTTTACAAGTATATTTGTAGGGGCAAACTTAACATTCTAGCTTCTAATGAACATTTTATATTTCCATAAAAAATCTTGACATCGTCGTATTGTCAATCACCTTAATCCTAATAATTTCAGCAGTAAGAGATCCTTATTTAAAAATATACTCACCAAAAAATACGGATCTTATATCCACTGATGTAATACCTAGCTTCTTAAATACAGAAGTAACCCCTCATTTAATTAAACTTTATAATAAACCTACACACTTAATCACTTTAATATTAGTAAATTACATATTTCTCACTTTAATGGTAATTGTAAAAATTACAAATATCTTCCAAGGTCCTCTACATCAAAAATGTTCATGGCTAAACCTATTGGAGTATCTCACACTTTGTTTAAAATTGCCAATAACGCTGTAGTAGATCTTCCAGCACCTTCCAATATATCTGCTTTTCATTAATAATTGTTTCATTATTGTCCCCAAGAACCGCTACATTGGTAACGAGACCGTGGTTTTTTAAAACTGAAAGGGTTATTTAGTTAATGTTAATTTCCTTCTGAAAGATGTTATTACCGCGTGTGCATTCCTAATCCTTGATGGTTGCTTGCGTGCTCAATATTCATATCACGAGGGAATCCCCTGTTATCTCCATCTGAAAGTGCTTGTCATCTGTCCGTGCTGTGGAACCTGATTTCAATCTGTAATTACCTGAACATTGGTAAGTCATGTCCATGATATTTTATTTCAGTTTCATTGCCAATTTTCGTTCAAATTTCTCTGTGATTGGTTTTCTGTTAACCAAGTAAATATGTGTTTTGAAGCTATATCATCACATTGCGTGTGCCGCGTTACAGTCTTCTGTGAAAAATTTCAATATGTGTTACTTCAACATTTCTCAATCCGTGTGTGTTCCTATTCTAACTTCTGCGTAATCACCTGTTCCTTTAGGCTATCCGTACTATTTCCTGTAGGTACTTCCCCGTGCGACGTCACGCTTGTTGTCTTTGTAACTGCTGATGTACGCATCTGTTGAAGACAGCTGAGTACTGAGAGTTTGCCCACGCTATTCCGTCTTAAAATTGAACCCGTGTAGTATTCTTGTTCTCCTTCCAGATTGCGTCATTTTAAACTGGACTGTCGTACCGATTATCATGCACGTGTTAATAAGTGCTCAGCATGGATTTTCACTGGATTTTAATCTAGTTTGGCAAATTTTAAGTAACAATTTGTAGGTTAATATTCGCAACTGCTTCGACGATGTTTTCGAACGTTTAATCTGTTTAATTTTGCGAATTTAGAATTTCGTTTCTAGTCGCCTGATGCGTAAGTAAACTTCATTTGGCATTATTGTTCGTACTTGTATGTGTTCATTTAACATTTTCTCCAATGTCGCGTTTTAGCTCAGAGTAATGTCTAAATTTCTGTTCTTCAAACTTGTAATATTACATGGGTGTTGTATTGTATTTCGTGCTCTGCTTCACCTTGGTTCGGTTCTGAGTAGGTATGGGATTACTTAGGGCGTTCCTAGTCAGTTGCTAAATTGTTAAACCAGATAGAAGATTACGAGGTCTCCTAATCTGTCCGACAATTTTCCTAGATCATCTCTTGAACTTTTCAATCGTGCTATTTTCCACTTCTTTTTCATTTAGTTTTTATTTTTTCTCGTGTGTTCTTTAATTTGTTAAGGAGGATGCCCATGAGAAGTAAGAGAGTAACGATGCTCAGCATATTATTCGAACAGGTAATGCTGACATGACATGATTCTGAATTCTCACATTCAACTAATATGAGATTCATTTACAATCTTATTCTTGGTATTAGATGGTCGGGTGTAGGATATTTTCCATTTATTATTGTGAATTATGTTCTAAGAGGGTTTTCTTCAAAAGTTAGGATTCTTTACGATCGACCCGAGCTGTTTACATCACAGGTCATTGAGATTTCTTCCTCACAGTTACTCTAAATTCATTGGAACATTTTGTGATAAATTTGCACGTGTTACGGTTCAGTAAAATATCTTCAGTTAACTACTGTCTTTATTTTAATTTTCGTGGTTCTTATTTTTATTTCACCAGTTTCGGAATCGCTATGTCTTCTAAATTAATTTACTCAGTTTGCTGGATTATGGAGTCTTGTAGGCTGAGTAAGGCATTTTTGATTCGGTACCGGGTCTTATCATGTCTGCCCATCAATGTACTTGCAAATATGTTGATGTCACTTGTATTTGTCCTGGTTGTCTTGAGGAGGCAAGTGAATTGAGACTTTGGACAGGAGGTGCTGAGGGTTTATTTCCCTCCTCGGAGTACTCCTACCGTAGTCTCATGTAGTGTGATGAGGTCAAGTGATATTGAAGGTTATGTTTCGCCTTTTCTTCTGTTGGTACTTCTTGATATTGGGTCATTTCACTGGAATGGTTGTGAGAATATTTTGTGCCCTTCTATTGTTGTCCTTTGGAGGAGAGATATGCATGGTAATGGCGGTGTGTCATGCTGTGATCTGATATTTCCTGGTATAAAGGTGTTATTTGTTCCTTTTTATTTTCTGTATCAGTGAGTCGGATTTTGGTGTGTGCACCCTCGCACTATTGTTATTTTTATTTGGATAGACCTATTGACTGTTAATGTAATCTTCTATTCAGTATTCTGGCTCAAGTTGTATTTTCTGGTTTAGTTTGATAACACGTCTTACGTAATGTGACCTTTATCAGTGCAGTATTGTTTATTAAATGGCATGATTAAGTTGATAGTGACACTGTGACTTGTTCTTTGAAGGGTCATGGGAGTAACGTTACAAACTAACATAATAAAGTGTAATTATCACCCAAGTTGGATTGGCTTGCACCATTTAACATTTAAACTTGCATTACTTTAAAAAATTAGGAATTTCCCCTAGGTTGGTAAACTAAAGTTTATTTTGAATGTTTAGTGACGATACGTTAATTTGCCTCCCAAGTTTTCATACGTGTAACACTTCAGTTGGTAATGAAGGTCCAGTTTGTGTAATTTTATTTACCTGGAGAATATTTTCTCCTTTGTGCTGATATGTCTACCTGCTGTGCTCAAGTAAACAGTGTGCCCGAGTACTTTTTAGAATCGCAATGTGTTTGCACGATATCACCACGGAAAATCAAATTGTTTCTTTAAATTTTAGGTTATGTAAAGTGTGAACGGTCAATATCAGTTCCAGCCTTTTGTAAACCGTCCTTTACATCATGTGATCGCTGCTGTGCGAAAACCTCGAATGTCACGCCTCCCAGCCACGTCTTGATATGCAGTCCATCACAGCAATTTCCGCTGAGCGATACGTAGGCAAGTCCATACGTATCTGCAATTTTGTCTAATTGTCTTTAAGCGGGCTGTATGGCGTTGGGTTTTCATCAGCCGCTACTGTCTAGTTCTCTGGTAGGTTTCACCGTTGTCAGATGAGCACCACATTTTGGCACCGCTCTCTGTTTGCAGCAAGAACAGCGGCGTGTAGCAGAAGACTTTCAGCAAAATACGGGGACAATGTTTTGCCACAGCGAAGTGTTTACCAGTGGATTGCAAATCAATCAATCAATCAATCAATCAATCAATCAATCAATCAATCAATCAATCAATCAATCAATCAATACTGATCTGCATTTAGGGCAGTCGCCCAGGTGGCAGATTCCCTATCTGTTGCTTTCCTAGCCTTTTCCGAAATTATTTCAAAGAAATTGGAAATTTATTGAACATCTCCCTTGGTAAGTTATTCCAATCCCTATTTCCTCTTCCTATAAATGAATATTTGCCCCAGTTTGTCCTCTTGAATTCCAACTTTATCTTCATATTGTGATCTTTCCTACTTTTATAAACGCCATTCAAACTTATTCGTCTACTAATATTGCACCCATAAGCGAATTTACGTAATTAATTTACAAATTAAAGGTTGAATATTTCGCATATTGGGATACTACAGTAGGCTGTGAATCTAGCAGTCACAAAGGAACTTTCTGGCGCCAGTCTGACGGCTAGGAAAATCCACGAAACTCTTCTTAGAGCACGAGCAACTTGTAAACCGCCCTGAGTACTGCATCCAATAAATTTTATGGTACCGCCTAGGAATGGCGACTTTCTGCTTGGTTCTCACGAGAAAATCACGCGTTGAGGCCTGACCTACTTAGCAGAACAATGAGACAACGATAGCACCCACCATCCCTCGGGAGAAAATGGAAACATCCACTCTGCGAAGAGCGCGAAAGTCTCAGCCAATCACAAAATTCTAAATTTGAATGTCCTGTCATAGCGGGAATCTACAGTCAGTATTTCGCTATCTGAAGCCCGGTGTAGTGGTGAAAAACAGTGTCCTGACTTCTTAATAATATTTGAAAATTTATCAGTGCAAAGGTGTGGTTAATTATTGGCTAATTAATAAAATTTTAACTTCACACGGAAGTGTAGTATCGCCCAGGAAAATGAACTGTCATGGCGGGAAGGAGCCATTCGCTGGAAGGAAATAACGCCGGTGACGCGCGTCGTCGTGTGGATTATCCTGTGATCGTTTCCCACGGCGCAATATAACAATTAAGTCAGACCGAAATTAGGAAGTTTTTGTACATAAATTTTGAAACTTTAACCTACGGATGTATGATAAAGCGCTCCCAAGGGCTAGATCACTACGCCACATCACTTCCACAGAACTATTTTCAAGGTGGGGGGAGAACTCATTACATAACCAGCGAGCAGGGTGCTGAATCTTCAGTCTGTGTGACAGTGTGACGATGTGACTCCCTGTGTTTCACTGTGTATCCTGTATTCGTGGGTTAGTTGAATCTTCAGTGTGTTTAGAGTATGTCAGCTAATTCAGTTAGTCAGCTTTGAGCTTTACTTTTGGCTGGTAAGAAAGCGATCAGAGACACTTGTTGGCATTCCGAGTGAGCCATGTATTTTACTTGGGAGAGTAACATTTTAGAAATGAACACTTTAAGAAACTTTACTTTACTTTGAATTTATGCAGAGATGACAGGCAATAGCTACACTTTCAACACTTGGCTTAATTGAACTCACAATACGAATCGAGAGGGACAAGTCCATTTTTCAGTCTAGCTGCATAAAACCTCTCTAATCCACGTGTAGTTTGACATTTGTTTGAAAGCTATTTTTTATTCTTCATTTTTGGGAGGACGATCAGCATAAATTTCTCCACATCATTGGAAACTGTACTTTAGCTTGCTTGTACCGCTTATAATAAACTGTTTTGGCAAGCGAGATGTTTGCGGGGAGAAACTAGTTAAGGCAGACAGGGAGGAGAATGACTTTTCTTTAATGAAGGCCACAGTGGTAAAGACCTTGAGCAAACTGTTATGGTCCGAAGGGGTGAACGATCGGTAAGCTATATGTAAACAAAGGCTGAGAGAGCGGTGTGCAGACCAGCAGGTGATTTTTCAGCCAGGTAGCGGAGAGGAAACTTCCGACTTCACGTCAGGAGTCCGTGCACTGCTATCGTCTAATCTTCACTGGAGTGCGAGAAAATGCGAGTGTTTATGTTAATGTAAGCGTGTGTAACGCCATGATAAAAATGTGTCAAATTTGCGTGTGTGAAAATTGGGAATACCACATCAGCTTCAAGATGGAATTCTAATTCACCATGACCGAGCCGGAGGGTGAACCAACATGCCTCCATCACCCAGGTATGAGCATCAATAAATAATGTAAATAAATATGTAGGACCGTGCCTAATCGATGATCAATGTAGCTTAGACTGTTAGGTAGGATTGTAAATAATTCACATTTTAATAACCATAATAATAATAATAATAATAATAATAATAATAATAATAATAATAATAATAATAATAATAATAATAATAATAATAATAATGTTGCGCTTTCAGCTAGGGTTATTTGAGCACTTCCTTTATGTAGATGTGTTTGCGTATTGTTATGGATTATTCTGTAGTATGTCACTTTGACAGTTTAGGATGCTATATTATTTGATCTCAATGAGTGTGATGCCGATTTATAATTATAATAATAATCATCATGTTATTTCAGTTTAGAGTGATATTTCTGTTGGAGTTGTGATCTTGTAGACGCTGCCTTGTTGATTTTAATGCTTATTTTGCTATTTTGCGCATTCAGCTTGTTATATGTTTTGGAATCATCCTTCAGATGACCGTTTCTGGTAGCTCTTATCCCGTGCATTTTGCGACGATTTTGGTGGACACGAGTATTTATTTCTGTGTAGTTGCGGTTACACATCTTTCAATAGCTGTGTTTTGAGGAGCAATCTCGTCATTTTAGTAAACAGGTAGTGCCAGGAAGCCATTGATGAGTCAGCTCTGATACTTTGTGATATGTGAAGCAGAGAATGATCTAGAGATCGAGCTAAGTGAGGAATATCCCTGATGATCTACGTTGATAATGGAAATGTGGTATTTGGACCATGTCATGAACTGTCGTAAGAAATAGAAATGTGCACGACAGATATTTCGCCCGCCGGATACGAGCGAGGCCGTATTATGAAGTACTACGTCGAGATTAATGATGAGTAAATAGAATTGAGAGATGAAGAATTTAACCAAGAGTGTTAAATATGTTACGACATGGGTTATGATTGTAGGCAGAAGCCTGTATTTGTGTCAAATAATTCCAGGGAAGTAGATGTTCGGCAAATAGGCCAGTTTATGCTAGCCGTAGTAAATGTGAGCAGAGCGACGAATCAATGTGCATTTTTGAATAGTCATGTAGTGTCATGGATGACATGGAATAGCAGTGATTATTGCCCATATAGGTTAGATAGTATCATGGCCAGACATTTGTCATCTGAGGTTAGAGATTGCCGTCAAATTCACAGTATTTTGCTACTCGCAGCGGGGTAAAAATTTTTTTGTAAGCTCCGATATTTTGCGCATTTCATCATTATTAATTTCAGTAGGCAGCGTGGTTGGGATCTAGTTTTGTATTCATTATTCTTTCTTCGTGTACCTTTTATTACCGTTTATTTGTGGGATCGTATGTGAATTATTTATACTTAATTTGATGTAAATAGATAGGTGTAGTTAGGCTAGCTTTGATTTCTGTATTTTTGTTTGTTGGAGCAGTGTTTCTCCATCCTAAACTTAAGAGCTAATCAGTTGTACAAACACATAAAACACATTAAAATATACTAACAGATTTAATTATGTAAATAAGATTTCATGTGTTAGGATAACGGATCATCGATTAGGTCACAGTCAAAACCATAGTAGTGGTATGCTCATACCAGGCATTCAGTAATTACCAAACCTTTTAAATCCACTACATTTTAATTAGGAAATGAAGCGATCTTTAATAAACCAATTGTATAATAACTGCCGCAAATGAATGAGGTAAATAAGATGGGGTCTGCCTCCATCTAGTGGTGATACCACAAAATATGAATTCATAATGAAATACAGTCAGCGGCAAATTAAGTAAATTTTAATGTACAAGGATCGCTTTCATTTGAAATGTAAACATGAGGCACTTGGCCTAATGATTATTTATATTTTTTTAAAAAGTCCAGGCTATCACAGTCATGCAGGTGAAGTTTAAATAATTAGATGATTGGTTGTAACACTCAGGTTCGTGTGTCAATAATTTCCCTTCAACCACGAGTAGTTTGAATGTGATTGTGGTTACGTGGTAAATGATGTACGATGTTCATGGCTGTTTTCTTTAAGTTATTCCTTATTTGTTACACTTGGTTAGCGCAGTCCACGATTATTTAAAGCTGGGTGTTTCCCAACTAGCCACATGTTTTAAAGACTTGATAAACACCTCTGAGTCAGTGTTGATTTGATGACGTAATTAATTAATTAATTAATTAATTATTCAACTACATTAATTTATTTTTGAGTGACATTTTCTACGTAATACAATTCTGTATTTCATGTGATGGTATTTTCTGACCAGAGTTTTGAATTTATTCACGTCATCGTCTTGAAGACTGTGTCAACATAATCTGGAACATAGTTATTTTGATTGACCCTCAGTCAATTTTATTTGGCAGACATTTGTGTTGTTGTAAGGCAGATCTTCAATCTTTTTTTAATTTCTATTTTTATTTCTTTTTGTTTACATTTTCACCAGTTCAGTTTACTTCCATTTTTGGCACTTTGCACTTTATTCAATAAATCAGTTTGTTATTTAAATTTTAATACAGTCTTTGGGTACAGTCATTTATAGTTAGTTTACCCCATCTTTTCATTTCCTCACTCCCTGATCGATGGGTGGCCTATCTTCGGGGATAGCAGTGGAGGGTCCACGACTGAGGCAGAAGAGTCTACATGCAGCGGTGAGTATCATTAAAATGCCATCTATTACAGGAGCAGCCGGCGCACAGAAGAAGGAAGAAACCCACCGCAGTTGTTGCCTTGAAAAGGGCACAATATCATTCCACGCCATCTCTCCGCTGACAGCTCGGAACATATCACTTAGTCGAGCAGCTCGTCTTCTTTCTCTCAATTCTTCCCAACCCAAACATTGCAACATTTTTGTAACGCTACTCTTTTGTCGGAAATCACTCAGAACAAATCGAGCTGCTTTTCTTTGGATTTTTTCCAGTTCTTGAATCAGGTAATCCTGGTGAGGGTCCCATACACTTGAACGATACTCTGGTTGGGGTCTTACCAGAGACTTATATGCACTCTCTTTTATATCCTTACTACAACCCCTAAACACCCTCATAATCATGTGCAGAGATCGCTACCCTTTATTTACAATCCCATTTATGTGATTACCCCAATGAAGATCTTTCCTTATATTAACACCTAGATACTTACAATGATCCCCAAAAGGAACTTTCACCCCCATCAACGCAGTAATTAAAACTGAGAGGACTTTTCCTATTTGTGAAACTCACAACCTGACTTTTAGCCCCGTTTATCAACATACCATTGCCTGCTGTCCATCTCACAACATTTTCGAGGTCACGTTGCAGTTGCTCACAATCTTGTAACTTATTTATCACTCTATAGAGAATAACATCATCCGCAAAAAGCCTTACCTCCGATTCCACTCTTTTACTCATATCATTTATATATATAAGAAAACATAAAGGTCCGATAACACTGCCCTGAGGAACTCCCCTCTCAACTATTACAGGGTCAGACAAAGCTTCACCTACCCTAATTCTCTGAGATCTATTTTCTAGAAATATAGCAACCCATTCAGTCACTCTTTTGTCTAGTCCAATTGCAGTCATTTTTGCCAGTAGTCTCCCATGATCCACCCTATCAAATGCTTTAGACAGGTCAATCGCGATACAGTCCATTTGACCTCCAGAATCCAAGATATCTGATCTATCTTGCTGGAATCCTACAAGTTGAGCTTCAGTGGAATAACCTTTCCTAAAACCGAACTGTCTTCTATCGAACCAGTTATTAATTTCACAATCATGTCTAATATAATCAGAAAGAATGCCTTCCCAAAGCTTACATACAATGCATGTCAAACTTACTGGCCTGTAATTTTCAGCTTTATGTCTATCACCCTTTCTTTTATACACTGGGGTTACTATAGCGACTCTCCATTCATCTGGTATAGCTCCTCCTACCAAACAATAATCAAATAAGTACTTCAGATACGGTACTATATCCCACCTCATTGTCTTTAGTATATCCCCAGAAATCTGATCAATTCCAGCCGCTTTTCTAGTTTTCAACTTTTGTATCTTATTGTAAATGTCATTGTTATCATATGTAAATTTTATTACTTCTTTGGCATTAGTCTCTTCCTCTATCTCGACATTGTCCTTGTAACCAACAATCTTTACATACTGCTGACTGAATACTTCTGCCTTTTGAAGATCCTCACATACACACTCCCCTTGTTCATTAATTATTCCTGGAATGTCCTTCTTGGAACCTGTTTCTGCCTTAAAATACCTATACATACCCTTCCATTTTTCACTAAAATTTGTATGACTGCCAATTATGCTTGCCATCATGTTATCCTTAGCTGCCTTCTTTGCTTGAATCAATTTTCTAGTAAGTTCCTTCAATTTCTCCTTACTTCCACAGCCATTTCTAACTCTATTTCTTTCCAGTCTGCACCTCCTTCTTATTCTCTTTATTTCTCTATTATAATAAGGTGGGTCTTTACCATTCCTTACCACCCTTAAAGGTACAAACCTGCTTTCGCATTCCTCAACAATTTCTTTAAACCCATCCCAGAGTCTGTTTACATTTTTATTTACCATTTTCCACCGATCATAATTACTTTTTAGAAACTGCCTCATGCCTGCTTCATCAGCCATATGGTACTGCCTAACAGTCCTATTTTTAAGACCTTCCTTTCTATCACATTTATTTTTAACTACCACAAAAACAGCTTCATGATCACTAATACCATCTATTACTTCAGTTTCCCCATTGAGCTCATCTGGTTTTATCAGCACGACATCCAGGATATTTTTCCCTCTGGTTGGTTCCATCACTTTCTGAATGAGCTGTCCTTCCCATATTAACTTATTTGCCATTTGTTGGTCATGCTTCCTGTCGTTCGCATTTCCTTCCCAATTTACATCTGGCAAATTCAGATCTCCCGCTACAATCACATTTCTTTCCATGTCGTTTCCTACATAGCTGATTATCTTATCAAATAATTCTGAATCCGTGTCAGTGCTACCCTTTCCCGATCTGTACACTCAAAATATATGAAGTTGCCTATTATCTTTAGAAATGAGCCTTACACCTAGAATTTCATGTGTCTCATCTTTAACTTTTTCGTAGCTTACAAATTCTTCTTTCACCAGAATTAACACTCCCCCTCCCACCATTCCTATCCTATCTCTACGATACACACTCCAGTGCGGTGAGAAAATTTCTGCATCCATTATATCATTTCTCAGCCATGATTCAACTTCTATTATAATATCTGGTAAATATATATCTATTAAATTACTTAATTCTATTCCTTTCTTTACAATACTTCTACAGTTCAACACTAACAATTTTATGTCATCCCTACTTGATTTCCAGTTCCCTGTTCACTTATCACCGCTCCCTAGTTTGAAAGGGGTCGCACGGAGGATGAGGGAAGATCCGGGCGTGCATTTGCAGTCGTAGCTGATGCCAATGTTGAAGAAGTGCGTGATATGATCCTGAATAACAGACGAGTGACTGTTGATGACCTGGTAAACCATATGCACATTAGCCTTGGTTCTGCATAAGAAATCATGCATAACAGGCTTAACTTTCACAAAGTCTGTTCGAGATGTGTCCCAAAACAACTCACGGAAGAGCAGAAGCGCAATCTGTCAGCACCTACTGAACCGTCATGCTGACGAATGTGAAACGTTCCTGGAACCAAGGGCGCCCATACCCAGGGGCCCCCCTTCCCCCACTCACCTAGCTTTGAGGGAAAGCCAAAAATCTAGTCTAGTCAGGTGCTTTCCTTTCAAGAAAATGATTTAAAAGTCATTATTAGGTAGCAGCTGTAGTACCCTTCCCCACCAACAGGCAGGGAACACCGTGGGTTGTTCTACCACAGAATACAAGTTGCCATTTATCTTCCAAAATATTAAAAATACTACGTACCGCCAGGTCAGCCCCACCCCCTCTACAAACCGTCATATGGGTGCTGATGTCTGGAACGAATCGTCACCGGAGATGAAACATGGATTCACCACTTCAAACTAGAGGACAAACGCCAGAGCATGGAATAGAAGCATTCCGGATCCCCAGTCAAAAATAAATTCGAGACTTAGCCTTCACCAGGAAAAGTAATGTACACACTGTTTTTGGGGCTCTCAAGGGGCAATCTTAAAACTTTACCAGAAAGGGGGGAAATAATAAACACTCTGAACGTTACAGCGATATACTGGTAAAGGAGCTGAAACCTGCAATTCGCGACAAACGTAAAGCTCGATTGTCGGAAGGAGTTATTTTGTTACACGACATTGCGTACGGCCGCCAACACCGTTCAAAGTATTAATATGCTGCGTTTTGAGGTGTTGGAACATCTCAGGTAGATTTCCGATGTCGTCCCGTCGGATTACCATCTGTTTGGTCCACTTAAAAATGCTATAAGTGCTCCAATCAACAGGAGAAGCAAGCGGTGCATACACGGCGTGCTGAGCAAACAAAAACCTTTTCTGCAAAGGGTGTTCGAAACTTTATGAAACGGTGGACAATGTGCATTAAAAAGCAGGGTGACTGTGTTGAGAAATAATATCAATTACTATTTATTTAACTTACGGTACTGTATATATACAAGGCAAAATCAAACTTTAAAGTCCATCCTTCTCAGCCATACAGATAAACCGGGTGTCAGAGAGAACAAATCATCAGGAGCGCCAGAGTACGAATAAAGAAGACAGTGTTGGCCCAGGTGTTCAATCGTCTGTTCTTCCGGGTTACAATCGCACATTTGTGAACTGATCCAACCCCACTTGTACCTGAAATAATTGCAGCAACCATGTCCAATCCTCAACTTTCATTCAGGTCAAATCCATCTGCAACTAGTTGCTCTGCAGTGACACTTGATTGCAATCGCTGCTGTGACGGCTGGCAGACTTCTTGGTGCAGTGGCAAAGAGGGTGGTGCAAGGATTTTCTTAGCTTGCCTTAGTAGAGCTTGCTTCCGCCTTAAGTGAGGTGGAGGGGTGTGACTCAGCACTGGTAACCAGTGACATGGAGTTGATGCAAAGCATTGTATCGTTCAATTGTGTGTCTACCTTCTTCACATGCAAACTCCCCAACCAGACACTCAGCAGCCGAGTAGACAAGGCTGATGCGAGTTAAGCGTATACAATCAGCAGAGGCTCCCCAGGAGGTACCACTGAGTTTATGCAGTATGCTGTTTCTTTCGGTGATTTTATGAGAAAGCTTAGTGATGTGTTCTTTGAAGTTCAGTGTTCTATCTAAAGTGACTCCAAGATATTTTGTGAAACGGGTTTTTCCCTCATCTTTCGTCCGTTGAACAGAACTCTTGGTTTGTAGTTTGCAGCACGAAACAGGAGACTTCAGATTTGTTGAGCTGGGGATCAATGTCCATGTCTTAAAGAAAGTTGAGGTCCTCCGTAAGAATGTGTCCACCGTCCTCAAAGTTATTACTCTCTACTACCAGTACGATGTTATCAACTTAAATGAACTTAGTTGATGTTGTGGTTGCTAGATCGTGAATGTGACCCCTGTGGTAGACCGTTATTTACTTTTCGTTTGTGGCTTTTAGTGTTGCCTATAAAGACTCGAATTGTCTTTCACTAAGCATGATAGATATTAGATCCATAATTTATCTACTTGATACAATTTGCAATAGTCTGTAGTTCAGTCCCCGTCACCAAACAGTGCGATATGCACCACTCAAGTCGATGAAAACAGCTGTTAATTTTAGTTGTCCTTGAAAACCAGCTTGGATATGTGTAGTTAGGGCAAGAACTTGTTCGGTGAAGCTGCGTCCATGTCTGAATCCAGCTTGTTCAGCTTCAAAGAACGCAGCTACTCTGGGCAGGAGTATTCGTTCAAGAAGCTCGAATATGCAACTGAGCAGTGTTATTGGTCGATAACTGTCGGGGCTGTCCTCCGGTTTGCCAGGTTTGAGAAAGGCTATAACGTTTGATAGTTTGAATTGTCTCGGCAATCCGTTCTCTTGGAGTATGTAAGTGAGAAGGAAAGTGAGTCAGTATATACAATATTCTTAATAAATTCATTATCGAAGTTGTCGCCTTGCCGATTGCATTTTCTACTTCCAGTGTGGAAAACGGTCTGGAGAGCGGCTCGTTTCCCGGCGCACTGCGCTGGAGTTTAGAACAGTTACATTTTACTATTTTGGTATGATTCTTGTCCTTGTTAGGTCTACGATCCTATTGGCAATAATGTCAGGACTCAGTTTAGGGGTGTTGCTTGCCAGTTAGCCCATTCAAGTTTATCCAAGCTTTCCTGCTTGACTCTGCGAAGTTCATTTATTTGATTGTAGTTTCCCATTTCTCTCGTCATCTCCTAGCCAGAGCACGTGTGTACACGTTTTGTAATAAATTTTAAAATGGATTCCCGGTACTTACTGATTTGCCCTCGTATATCATACTCTAGGAGTGGATAATTATGTCATGCGAACATACACTCTACACAATGTAGGCGAAGATGCTGGTAGGCTACCTCATTGTCCATACACTTGCTGACGCCTCGCCGCTGATTGGGCACAGGTAGTTTCAAGTCATATTAAGGAACGGAAGTGTGCCAACCCCTAATAGATACAATTGTCGCTAAGGATCTCAGACAGCTTCGAAGTGGCAACATGAGTAGTTAAAACGGTCCTATTGGCAGGCTTATGCAACTGAAACTACAGCACGAGGTAATATTGACAGACCTCCAGCTTTCACCCCTAGATAACACTAAGGTAACTAGTTAGGTGTTGCCTAACACCGGAGGGGTCCTTCTTCTGTTACAAATATTATTACTGCCATTTAATTGTAGTCCCTGGTTCATGACCATGTTGGCTGTAGTTCATCTCCTAGCTAGAGCACACGTGATTTTCAAAAGATTAAACATCACATATCTGTGGTATAATTTCCAAGTTAAATATGAAGTCCATTGTTTGTGATATTAAGGGTCACGCAAGACCACTGGTAGGCTTGCTGTATGAATACTAGAGTAGAAAACGTACCACCATTAACAATTTTGACCTTATTTACTTCTGGTTATTGCTTGTTGATGGTATGTTTGCAGAATAGTTAGTACACGTACAAACAAAGAGAAACAAACGTCTGTTTGGTTTTCAGCGCTTCAAGCATTGTCAATAAGCTAATTGCAATATTCCACCAGGCCTGTTAACAGCAACAACAACTAAGTGGTTTGGTGTGGCCCCCCACAGCTTCCTGCAACCACGAGCAAGCGTTAGTTACACGCTGCCCTTAATATAATTACTGCAGTAGCGGGATTCACATCGCCTCGAGATACGCTCCGTCCTGTGCCTCCACAGCCAGAGTTCTCTTGCCCTCAGCCACGCGTGTGTTGGTGAGAAGAGTCCGAAACGTGGTGGCTTTCCAGCGGTGGAGTAGCTATCTCTAAAGATCGAGTGTCATGAACCGATTTGAATTTTTTGTTGTTATTTCTGTAGCGTTTACATTGAAGCAATGCTCAGAACAAAAGAAAACACGGACGAGAATATTCATCCAAAATACGATGTTAGAAATCTGAAGAAAACACTGATACATTATAAACATGACACTGACATTTGTTAAGTTGGTAGCAATAAGGAGATATACCGATGATTAAGGAGGAATTAGTCTAATTATCTCAAATTCTGCCAAAATTTGTAAAGGCATGAAATTACTAGGATTAGAACAAAATAAAATAATATCTGTGCATTATGGAAGGTGAGATGATTCAGGGAACATGCTATAAGAAGGAATTATTCATTAATTAATGCCTTTCGTTGTATTCATCCAGGAAGCAGATCACTGGGTATTTTTCGAGACACGTGATGTAGGCTGAGTTAATAACTCGGCGAAGTCCTACATGGTACGTTCCATAAATAACGCGACCAAATTCATAAAAAATCATTTCATGAATATATTCGTACAAATAATCAAAAATCTTTCAAATAGCACCCTCTTGCGTCGATAAACTCCTGGAGGCGGTGTTTCCATGCCTGGAAGGCGTTTTTCGGAATGTCCTTTAGAGCCGATGTAACATGCGCCTGGATTCTTTCAATCATGTCCCAATGTCTTCCTGTCATGACTTCTTTTAACCGAGGAATCAACAAAGAGTCAGTGGGAGCCAGGTCAGGACAGTAGGGAGGCTGGAGAACCAATGGGGTGTTGGTCCTGGCCAGGAAGTCTTTGACAATGAAGGCGCTGTGACTCGGCACGTTGTCGTGATGAACTTTCCACGTGTCCTTGATGTCGATTCGGCAGCGCGAGACCCTCCTTTTCAGTCTACTGAGCACTTCCAAGTAGCGAGCTGAGTTCACTGTAGTCCCGGTAGATACAATGCCTCTGGCGTTAAAGAAGACAATGAGCATGTTTTTGATCCTGGACTTGCTCATGCGTGCCTTCTTGGGACGGAGCGACGATGTGGTGTGCCACTCTGAACTCTGCCTTTTTGTCTGAGGGTCGTACTCAAAAATCCATGACTCATCACCAGTGATAACTGAGTTAAGAAAATTAGTATCATTTTCACACATTTCTAATATTTCTCGCCACCGAAGCACTCGCATGTCCTTTTGTTCGTCGGTCAACACTTTTGGGACCAGTTTGCCACACACCTTTCTCATGTTCAAATCTTCGGTCGCAATGGGGAAAAAGGTTGTTTTCGCCATGTTTAGAATTTGTGCTATCAATTGAAGGCTCAGCCGTCTGTCAGAGTTCAAACAATCGCGCACACGCGTCACATTTTCGTCGACTCGTGAGGTTGATGGCCGTCCACTGCGAGGTTCGTCGATGATCTCCTCTCGGCCCTCCATGAACGACTTGTGCCATCGGAAAACTTGTGATTTGGACAAGCAATCAGTCCCAAAGGCCTGCTGAAGTAATGGAAACGTTTCGGTGGCGGACTTCCGAAGTTTAACGCAAAATTTGATAATTTGATAGCGTACCGTTGCCCTACACAATGATCCATTGTGCCGTGTTACATGAACTCAAAACGGGCGTGACGGAAACGCATGTCCTGACTCTCCGGCAGCTCGCTGCCGAATGAGACAAGGAGCGTTTGAGGCTAACACCCCCTTTCACCTAGCCCAGCAGGTTAGAACACTCTGCGGTGTACAGTTGCGTCAGAAAAATATTGGTCGCATTACTTATGGAACGCACTACGTATTAGTGACCTTATGTTAAATAATAAACTCCAGGCCTTGAACCGCTACTGTATTAGAAATAGAAATTGCTGTCTCTAAACATCGAGTGCACTGAACTGAATTTGAATTTACTGGTGGCGTAATATGATATCCAATTCTAAACTTTCGGAATTAACCAATCAGGGGTCAACAGCAGGTGAGAAATGTCTGGTCATTTCCTGAAGTATGGCGAACAGCGAATTGCGAAGCAACACCGCAAGGCCGGAGGAGAATATCTACAAACCGAGAACATGAAGCTGCGAACAAAACCTGGCAGATAAAGCTCGAATTCAGGAGGACATTCGTTTATATGATGGAATAAATTATCAAAGGACATGTTCAATAAGTTTCCACTTTCTTAGCAATAACTATACAGAAGTCTCGGAAATACAAGTAGGGAAACTGCCACCTCGGTGAATTCCCTAAATGCAGATCAATAGCGACTGATTGATGAGCGATTAACAAAAAAGGGAAGGGCAGTGGTGTTGGCCTCTTTGTGCATGGACTCACGAGTGTAGTACAACAGCAACGGTAAGATAATTTATAGGCCGTACCCCTGAAGTTTATGCAAGACTCATAATACAACCTTATCCAATATATCATAGGATATAAACTTCATGGTTCAGATCTGTATTGAATTATAAGTACAATATAATTATTAAATTAATGTTGTAATGGCCCACCTTTCAATATTATAATATGTAATATTCTAAATTACATTAATTAATTAGGGACTAGTTTCTGCCGGGGCTGGACATCTTCAGGCTTAACGTAAAACATCTAATAACTAAACAAATGTACATGCACACAATTGACATAAAACAAATGAACCAAATATATACAAATAGACATTAAGAATTTGGCATGAAATTATAATAAAATTTGAAAATAAACTAGGTTCTAACTTCTTGAGTATGTTCATCACTGAAAATACTCCAAGTATTAATTTAAATACATAGAACATCTAATGATTAATAATGCAATAGTAAATTGTAACTGGTGAAAGTTGATCCCGAAGTCATCACCAAATCTATCTGAGTGGTGTTAGTCATATGCAAGCCATTGGTCACCGCTGTAAATAACCATTAGCTGACGGAGAACTCTTAGATGTTGTTTCATCATCAATCAAGGTAATGCTCTCGTGGTGCTTGTTAAATCATGCTGAAATGTTGTAGGACATTGTCAGGATGGCACATGAAGATGTGGTTAACACAGTGTCTGGTATAAAATTTGCATTACATTGCAGTGCTCGTGAAGTTAATCTGAATAAATTAGATAAAATTAAATTAATGAATTGAATGAGAGAATGTGTTAGTTAGATGGCATAGGTTATATGAGACTTACCTCTCAATACAGCTTGAGGTGTGTGGCCTATTGTTGAGTGTGCTTCAGACTAACTGTTGTGAGATTGAAATGAAAAGGGAGGAGAGGGGAGGGGGAAGGTCCGGAAGGAGTGGTGGTAGGGGAATTGGGTGGGGTGGGGGAAGGGGAATTATGGCAGGGCTGAAATATGTGGGAAAAAGGATGGCTGTTGAGGAAAGGTGCTGTGAATCTTATGAAGAACTGAATTATGACTTGTTGGTTTGACGTTACTGAATATGGGAATTGGAAGGTCAAAAAGGATATTTGGCTTTTCTGAAATTTCATTAAGATTATGATTTGGGTTGAAATATTGATCTAAATGTATGAAGCCGATTTCGGTAATGTTAAGGAGGGGTCATTTTTTGCTGATTTTGAGAATTTCCATATCTTGTTTTATGTCTGTGAATTTGTGATTATAGTCATGCATATGCTGTTCTACAGCTGGAAATTTATTGCATTTTAGGGCATTGACGTGTTCCGAGTACCTCATTATAAAATTTCTCCCTGTCTGTCCGATGTAAGACGTGTTCCAATGTTTAAAAGGGACCTCAACAATGAGTTGAACTCTATTCGCAATATAGCTAAATCGTATGGATACATCACTTTCTTCACAGAAATCATAATCAATAAATAAAGATACTGCCCTTCTACTACCATGAGAAAAGATAAGAAAAACAACTCCTGTCTTTCTATCTTTACCTTCAACGAACAAATCTACCAAGTCACCAACATCTCTAAAGAGCACGATATAAACGTAGCTTTCAAAACAAACAATAGAAACGTAGAGTTCTTAGATATTGCCATATCCATAAGCAAGTTCAATAGTTATTCAAAATCAGGAGTATACGGGTTCATTTGCAACAGCTCTAATTCTTCTTACGTCGGTCAGACGGGGAGAAATTTTAATGTAAGGTACTCGGAACACGTCAATGCCTTAAAATACAATAAATTTCCAGCTGTAGAACAGCACATGCATGACTATAATCACAAATTCACACACATAAAACACGATATGGAAATTCTCAAAATCATCAACAAATGACCCCTCCTTAACTTTACCGAAATCGGCTTCATACATTTAGATCAATATTTCAACCCAAATCATAATCTTAATGAAATTTCAGAAAAGCCAAATATCCTTTTTGACCTTCCAATTCCCATATTCAGTAACGTCAAACCAACAAGTCATAATTCAGTCCTTCATAAGATTCACAGCACCTTTCCTCAACAGCCATCCTTTTTCCCACATCCTTCAGTCCTACCTTAATTCCCCTTCCCCCACCCCACCCAATTCCCCTACCACCTCTCCTTCCGGACCTTCCGCCTCCCCTCTCCTTCCTTTTCATTGGAATCTCACAACAGTCTGTAGCACACACAACAATAGACCACTCACCTCAAGCTGTATTGAGAGGTAAGTCTCATATAACCTATGCCATCTAACTAACACATTCTCTCATTCCATTCATTAATTTTATTTTATCTAATTTATTCAGATTAACTTCATGAGCACCGCAATGAATTGCAAATTTTATACCAGACACTGTGCTAACGACATCTTTATGTGCCATCCTGACAATGTCCTACAACATTTCAGCATGATTTAACGAGCACCACGAGAGCATTACCTTGATTGATGATGAAACAACATCTAAGAGTTCTCCGTCAGCTAATGGTTATTTACAGCGGTGACCAATGGCTTGCATATGACTAACACCACTCAGATAGATTTGGTGATGACTTCGGGGTCAACTTTCACCAGTTACAATTTACTATTGCATTATTAATAATTAGATGTACTGTGTATGTAAATTAATACTAGAAGTATTTTCAGTGATGAACATACTCAAGAAGTTAGAACCTAGTTTATTTTCAAATTTAATCATAATTTCATCCCAATTTTTAAATATCAATTTGTATATATTTGGTTCATTTGTTTTATGTCAATTGTGTGCATGTACATTTGTTTAGTTATTACATGTTTTACGTTAAGCCTGAAGATGTCCAGCCCCGGCTGAAACTAGTCCCTAATTAATTAATGTAATTTAGAATATTACATATTATAATATTGAAAGGTGGACCATTACAACATTAACTTAATAATAATATTGTATTTGGCAATATACTGTACACCATTCTTGTTACGGAATCACGTCTAACTTCTTACTGCCTACACACCAGGAGCCCACCAATAAGAGTGAAAATAGGAAAACCGGCTAGAGAATGCGAAGGGCAACGAAGGCCATGGAAATGAAAGAGCTACAATAGGAGAAAGGAGAGACAAGCACTGACAAAAGGAGGTGATATAGGGAAGACAAAGTAAGCAGCTCATGGCAATTACGTGGGAACCATGCCATACTCTGCTAGTGCCCCGTAGTTACAAAGTGACATTGAATTGACTCTTACGGCTGTCAGGATTGCGCAGACCGGAACATCAGGGGCTTGACGTGAAGTGTTTAGGTACAGTATGCCGGCAAACGACACTTGGAGGTGCGACTGCAGCATGGCAAGCTGCGCGTCAGGGGAAAAGCGCCCCTGTGTAGTTACGTGAAGGAACAACCAGAACATTCCTGTTACACTACTTTTTCTCCTAAAAAGGCCCTGTTGCAAATCTTGCTGCTTTCCTCTGCACATTAACTATTTCTTTTATTAGGTATTCTTGGTGAGGATCCCAAACACAGTTTGCATATTCCAATAATGGACGAAATATACTTAAGTAACTTTTTCTTTTAATTCTTTGTTGCACCTTTAAGTAGCCTCATTATGACATGTAACGATCTGTATGCTTTCCCAACAATGCCATGACCCTTCCAGTGCAAATTACTTTCAAATCTCACAGCTAAGTGTTCCGAGGTATCTGTGGAACAGCAGAGGTGAAAGAAGTTGCGGGTTGGAATGGGTCTAACTACAAGGCCAAAAGATTAACCTAAAATTTCAATAAAGGTTATATTTTCAAAAAATATCAAAACTTAACAAGATTTCGAGGCAATTCAACATTTTTCACTTGGTGAAATAACAATAGAAAATCAGTTAAAATAATAAGTCTACAAATGAAAGAACGAGTTCAATCTTCGTTACAAGCCCTGGGCTCCAAGCCCCACTTTACATTCCTTGAGCAACCAGCCCAACCTTGCCAAGGAAATCATTTGATTTAAAGGCAGAAAACCCCATCATACCAAGGAGCACTTGCTCCTAATTACCATTTTAAGCCTCCTAGAGGCCCCCATCAAAATACAAGAAAGAGCAGACCCGCTCTCGATTTTACAAGCCTATCAAAGGCCACAACAAACTTTACTTCTAACTTCCCTCAAGCCACACTTACAAAGAAGCAGGGGTATCTTGTACCCAACCTACAGGGCCTTCGCATGAAGGAAAACAAAGGGTTAAGTTACTGGCCCAAAATGCAGCGAGGACTGGAGACGTTTACATGCACTCCTAAAGACACCTTTTAAACCTAAGTGGCGCTAGGCCGATTACACAGGGGATAATCCCAAGCTAGGGAGGTGACTCGTATAAGAAAACTTTAACACATTAAGGAAGAGTAGAAACGGTCACGAAAACGTAGTCACCTCAATTTCAAAATGAAGGGGAGCTCGAGAGGGTAAAGCACTCTCTATCCCTGAATTACAATTCAAGTTATGTGAAGTATTTACAAGGATTGAAAAGGGTTACATATTTAAATATATAGGTTACATATTAAAGGTTTCGAACCTTCCCCGCGAGTTAAACTGCTGAGCTAGCAAGAAATAAAAGTGTTAAAAGGCCATTACCTTGTTGAAGAGCTGCTGCCTGAAGAACGAGGCGTTTCCCGCCCCCTGCTACATATTCACACACTGAGAAAGATGTTATACGAATGGCCCAGAGACAAGAAAATCAGCAGTATTTATACCCTCGTGGAAAGTGCGAGACCTTTCATGAATGATAACAACCCGCCCTCAACTTTTATTGGCTACAGTACACAGTTACACAAGAAATTGAAGAAGAAAGCCCCGATTGGCCGAAAATTAATTGCAGAAATTCCTGATTGGCTACATTCAAAACAGGCGGAAAGAAAGGATTAATATTGCCAACCCACAAATGACAGAACAAAATTTAGTAAAGACAAAACTTATGAATACAAAATTTCTCCAAGAAAGTTCATTCCTTCACACCAGAGTGCATTATCATAGTTTTTTGGTAAAGACATGTGTTAGAGAATGTCCACACTTTTTGATCAATGAAGAACAAGAGCAAATCAAAAACAGTCAGTGACATCTTCTGATAAACCGTAGAGTTGATTCAGTTGTTAAAGTTCAGGGTTTCTCGAATAGAAAGGTATTTTAAGGCGGAAAATTCAAATGTGTGGCGTAGAGGTGTACCAACCGGTACACTAAGTATTTGCACTTGCCATCTTTTGGGATAACTACCTCATCCAAAGTATATTCAAATTCAGTTTTAAAGCTCCTGTTTGTAAATGTTGTAACAGTTGATTTGCCTCCATTTACTTCAACCCATTGTTCGATACTCTCAAGGTCCCTGTTTAAATCTGAATTACCCTCAATGTTATTTATTTCCCTATAAAGAATTATGTCATCTGCATACAATCTTGTTTTTGATGTTATATTGTTTCCTAAATCATTTGCGTATATTAAGAAAAGTAATGGACCGATTATACTACCCTGTGCAATTCCCTTCCAAACTTTCCCTTCCTGTGAAACATTATTTCTTACTTTGACATTCTGAACCCTTCAGTTTAGAAATGTTCTTATCTAACATGTAACCCTTACGTCCAATCCTATTCCCTCCAATTAATTTAATAATATTCCATGTTCCACTCTATCAAAGGCTTTGGAAAGATCTATGGCTATGCAATCTAACTGGCCTCCTGAATCCAATTGATCTGATATGTCCTGCTGAAATCCCACCAGTTGTGCCTCACAAGAAATTTTCTCTAAATCCATACTGGCTCCTCATGAACCAATTTTTATCATCACATATCCCTCTGATGTACTTTGATATTAAACTCTCCAGTATTTTACAAACTATACTGGTCAGGCTGATTGGTCTGTAGTTCTGTGGTTTCCTTTTATCACCCTTTCCTTTAAAAATTGGTATTGTTATCGATTCCTTCCACTCCTTTGTATTACACTATTATTTATGACATAGTCAAAGAGAAATTTTAAATAAGGTACTATGTACCACCCCATTGTCTTTAATACCTCCCCAGTAATTTGATCACTTCGTGCTGCTTTTCCTTATCCGTAGCGGATAACGGTGTAAGATGCAGTGAAAAATGTGGCAAATGTAGAAGAGTAGTAAAAATGGGATTCTGTGTCGAAAGTGATGGATGGTACCATTTTCGTTTTGCAAATATTGTAAACAGGACTGATATCGAAGAAAGTGTGTGGCTATGTCCTGAGTGTAAACAAGCTGGGGGTGAGGCAGAACAACAAAAAAGGGAGACTTACGAAACTATACTTAAGATTTCAGGCGTAGTACAAGAAGATTTTTGTGCTCTGAAATTTGAATATGAAAGCTTAAAGGATAGAATAAAGACACTGGAAGGTAAGGAAGAAATTGGAGGAGAAAGACCGCCATGGACGGAAGTGACGCGTTGGCATTTTAGGCCTAATGTTAAACATGTGGGAGAAACTACGTACCACTTAAACCGGGAAAAACTCTTTGTAGTGCTAAAATAGATTTCAGTCATTTCAACAAGTCCCAGAAGAAGACGCATCTAGTTTTCCGAATGATCTTAAACCCAGCGGAGGTAACCCACAGAAGAAGAAAACCAACGGAAAGTCAAGATCGCAAAAAAATCATCTCTACGCAGACAGTCAAGGGCGTGCTACGGCAGAAGGCATCAAGGATGAGCTGAAGAATTCAGAAACTGAGGTTTAGGACTAGTAAACCCAGGTGCCAAAACAGGAGAAGTACTTTCTAGTTGTGATCCAGTGTTGGAGAAGGACAATTATGTGGTAATTGTGAGAGGTACAAATGACATTGCTGCAAATGAAGGTGAGGAATTAATTAAGACCCACAGAGGTAAGATTTCCAAACTACCTGAGTCAGAAGTTATTGTAGTTAATGTTCCACTCAGGTATGACCTTTTAGAGGACTCGTGTGTGAACAAAGCTGTACATTATGTAAGTATAAAAATCGGGAAATTATGTAATAATTTTAGAAATGTCTATGTAGAAGTTACGTTAGGTCCTGGCAGGGAAATATTCCCTCTAACCTTCCTGGGCTTCTACTCTTTGATTCGAAAACAACATTTTTCTCTCCTGCGAATTATTTAGGGATTGATACCTTCAGCCATCATTGTGCACATTACAATGATTATATGTACAGAAATGATATGGAAAGTCAACATGGAATCGTCACCTCGGTGTGTCTGAAGGAGAAGAAGAAGTGATGCCCTGTTTTTGTACACATACAATGTTGCAATTTATAAACAAATTATAAAACATCCGAATGTACATTGTGTTGGAAATTTGTTTAGATCAAATAACGGATTTTTTAGTAACAATGTCTGAACCTTGACGCATTGTTGAAACACATTTAAAAATGGTATATTTTGCGTCCCGTCTGCGATAAATATTAATAAAAATATATAAATATTATTTTAATCAATTAATAAGTATTCAAAATATAACGTAAAATGAAACTTAAGTTGAAGGGAGGAATATTATATCACGGAATTTCCTGTAGCCTAATGGTAATGTAATGAGCAACCTCCAAACTCGAGTACATCGACAATAAAGTATATGTTTTCACTTTACCCAGAATGTTAATCTACAACAAGAGAGCAGGAGTCCAGGCAGGTTAGTGGCGATATCCCGACATGAATCTAATGAGGCCCACCCCCTGCTGTAGTGACCGGTGACTGCTGGGTAACATCTCTATGTGGGCACAAGTTTATTTCAGTGACCGAAAATATCCGGCTTTCCTTTCTCCACATGTTCTACGCACTGAGTGTACATTAATTTCTATAATTTTTTTATGATCTAATTGTTCAACTTGGTTAAATGAATCTTACCCGACATTTCATCTAAATACATTCCTGCATATTTCAACCCTGTCTGTGGGAATGTTTACGACTCAACGGACGGATGAATGGGGCTGTGTTTATTGAGCCCACCAGTTCCATTTACACGAAGAACTTCATGCGAGGAAAGGAGCAGGTTTTAAATTCCTATCTTTCTAGTCACGTAATTATACGATTTGATTGTAGGAATTTAATCACCACCGCGATCCATGGGAGTGTCAGTGACAAGCAAGAGCCGATAAATCGCTCGTCGGTTATAATAACTATGGTCACCGCCCTTTCAAATTATTTTCTTACACGGCAGGAGTATTTACAGCAATGATCACTAGCCCTGGAATTTAATTTAATATTGATATGTACATAAACAGTGTATAAAGAAGTTGTAGTATTACTGCACACGTGTACATAAACAGTGTATAAAGAAGTTATAGTATTACTGCACACGTGTACATAAACAGTGTATAAAGAAGTTATAGTATTACTGCACACGTGTACATAAACAGTGTATAAAGAAGTTATAGTATTACTGCACACGTGTACATAAACAGTGTATAAAGAAGTTATAGCATTACTGCACACGTGTACATAAACAGTGTATAAGGAAGTTATAGTATTACTGCACACGTGTACATAAACAGTGTATAAAGAAGTTATAGTATTACTGCACACGTGTACATAAACAGTGTATAAAGAAGTTATAGTATTACTGCACACGTGTACATAAACAGTGTATAAAGAAGTTATAGTATTACTGCACACGTGTACATAAACAGTGTATAAAGAAGTTATAGTATTACTGCACACGTGTACATAAACAGTGTATAAAGAAGTTATAGTATTACTGCACACGTGTACATAAACAGTGTATAAAGAAGTTATAGTATTACTGCACACGTGTACATAAACAGTGTATAAAGAAGTTATAGTATTACTGCACACGTGTACATAAACAGTGTATAAAGAAGTTATAGTATTACTGCACACGTGTACATAAACAGTGTATAAAGAAGTTATAGTATTACTGCACACGTGTACATAAACAGTGTATAAAGAAGTTATAGTATTACTGCACACGTGTACATAAACAGTGTATAAAGAAGTTATAGTATTACTGCACACGTGTACATAAACAGTGTATAAAGAAGTTATAGTATTACTGCACACGTGTACATAAACAGTGTATAAAGAAGTTATAGTATTACTGCACACGTGTACATAAACAGTGTATAAAGAAGTTATAGATTACTGCACACGTGTACATAAACAGTGTATAAAGAAGTTATAGTATTACTGCACACGTGTACATAAACAGTGTATAAAGAAGTTATAGTATTACTGCACACGTGTACATAAACAGTGTATAAAGAAGTTATAGTATTACTGCACACGTGTACATAAACAGTGTATAAAGAAGTTATAGTATTACTGCACACGTGTACATAAACAGTGTATAAAGAAGTTATAGATTACTGCACACGTGTACATAAACAGTGTATAAAGAAGTTATAGTATTACTGCACACGTGTACATAAACAGTGTATAAAGAAGTTATAGTATTACTGCACACGTGTACATAAACAGTGTATAAAGAAGTTATAGTATTACTGCACACGTGTACATAAACAGTGTATAAAGAAGTTATAGTATTACTGCACACGTGTACATAAACAGTGTATAAAGAAGTTATAGTATTACTGCACACGTGTACATAAACAGTGTATAAAGAAGTTATAGTATTACTGCACACGTGTACATAAACAGTGTATAAAGAAGTTATAGTATTACTGCACACGTGTACATAAACAGTGTATAAAGAAGTTATAGTATTACTGCACACGTGTATGTCTTGTATACGAGACAATAACATTGTTCTTCGTATTTTACGACAAAGTCACGTTGTTGCTTTACTGTTTTCTAATTTTGACTCTATTAAGTAATCAAATTAAAGACATAATGAAAATGTTCAAAATATTTAAGGGGAGTATCAAAGGCCGCCCGGCCCCATGGTGTAGGGCTAGCGCGCCTGCATCTTACCCGGAGGCGCCGGGTTCGATTCCTGGCCAGGTGAGGAATTTTTAACTGGATCTGAGGGCTGGTTCGAGGTCCACTCAGCCCACGTGATTAGAATGGAGGAACTATCTCTCGGTGAGATAGCGGCCCCGGTCGAGAAGGCCAAGAATAACGGCCGAGAAGATTCGTCGTGCTCAACACACGACACCTCGTAACCTGCAAGCCTTCGGGCTGAGCAGGGCCGGTTCCTAAGCCAAGGCCCTTCAGGGCTGTTGTGCCATTGGGGGTATTAAAGGGGCCTAATTTGGTAATGTTAAATTTAACAGATTTACACATCGATATCTCTGGAACTGACGAAGATAATGAAGTGAAATGTAGATACGACATTTACTGTTCTACTTTATAGATTCTCTCTTTGTTATTTATCTAAGATCGTTTCAGCCTTCTATTGGTTACGCTGTTGATGTTGTTTCTTTTTACGACGAGACTCCTTCATTATCTGGCTCGCTTTTGCTCGTTCCTCATCCCTGGGTTTCTCCACGAACAGCAAACTGTTCTGTTTGTAATGTCTCCCTCCTCAATGCCACGTGATGAAGTTCCTTCAGCCATCGTAGTTGGGTCTTTCTTCTTTCCTGGAAGATGAGGATCTTATTTGCTAGGCGTTCCGTTCCTATTCTCCTCAGGTGTGCATAGAAAGTCAGTCACCTTTTTCTTATCCAGGTTCAAAAATGTCCTCACGTTTTTCATATCGCTTTTGATTTTATCTCAACTCATTTCCCGTTGCTGTCTCAGAATTCTCCTTAGAAATTTGCGCTCGTTCATTTCCATTTTGGCAATCCTCTTTCTGGGAATTGCCTCTGCTGCATGTAGGCATTCAGGCTTCTGTATTTATTACAAATCAAGATATTAAGTTATTAAAGAAGTTCTTAAATGGTTAAATGCATTTATATTTAAAATGATTTATGATCAAACTGCGTGCGGTATCTCCACCATTGTAGATTCAAATAAAATAATGAGAGGTAATAATTTTACAACTCTAGCTTTTGTAGTTTCTGAGAAAATCGGAAACATCCGAACATATGTTGTTTTTCGAAAATCACACTGGAAAGTCTAATGCCACTTGCTAGACGTAGCTGCTACCATGTTTATTAACACATAAACACCGAATATGAAGTGATATCATAAAAACCAATGTAGCCAACTTATGCAGCAGTATGTTTACCATAAATCAACGCAAATTACCGTCTTCTACTGCAAAAAATTGCGGAGATGTCTTGTCTTAACTGAACAAGTGTTGAAGATATATGGCTTGTGCACCAACATATATTTTTTTTAAATTCATGAATACTGCACTCATTCAAAATCAATGGAAAATACATCAAATTTAAAAGGAAGCCAGAAATAACAAAAAAGTACTAATCGATATTTATACCAACATCACCTTTCATACAATGCTGCACTATTGTTGGCCTCGTGGCATGAAGATGTAAAGAAATTGTTACTGAATAAAATCAATAGCTGTCTTCAGCATCATGATGCGCCATGTGTCTTCTCCTTCTCAAGCTTTGGGGCTGATCCGATCAGATTTTCCCTTATCCTGAGAAGGACCGTTCATCATCCCAGGAAAACACCGGTATATATATATATTTTTAAATTTACTCGTCTGAAAATTAAACCAGCGAACAGAATTTTAATTTTTGGAATAATTACCTACACATGTGCACAAATGTTACATTCTTCGCATAATATGTAAAACTACGTAATATTATGTAAAATGAAACACAGGTATAACCATATCAGAACCACAACTGGCCGACATCTTCCAGGTTTAGCTTTCTGCAAGTAATGAATTACGTAAGTATTGCATCTCCTGCCTGTCATGTTACACTGCAATACGAGGTGAGCCTGTGTTAGTTGTGCAATCTAATCAGTTTTCCTTTTCCATCCGATGTTCCCTGTTCAAAGCTTGTTTTCTTACAACTAGTTTTCAGTTTAAGAGCACAACCGCGAAGCGAAGTTCAGCTAAAACGGTAACTTTAAGCTCAGTAAAGATGGAACTTTAAGAGAATGTATGTTGGGTATTCAGCCCGAAGCCTGGTTTGAGTCTCTACAGCTCCACGAACAACTGTCAAAGATAGGCTAGGTGTCACTCAAGAGGCATCATAGGGAAATTGGGACTGAGGTAGTTTCCCGTTGCTTTTCTCACTGAGCCAGAAGTTACTATTACATATCAGTCTGCGAAATCCACTGAAATGCATGCAGCGACCGACCCTATGAGCAACATCTTCACACCATTCATAACACTAGCATCGCTCATACCTCAGTCACTCTGATATTGTCAAAGCGTACGATGAGACTGGGTGCACTACATCTCGTCAGCAAAGAAACATCAACCGCACTTCTAAGCGGACTAGAGTTCAAAGTTCAGGAGCACAAAACTTGGACATTAAAACTCACTAAAGTTGAATATTTAATCGTACTAACGTTTAACCATTATGCGCATTGAACGAATGTAATAATGCTGAACAGTTAAGCGCACTCGAATTAAACCTTTACATGCACTTGAAGCGCACTAAAAGAGCGCGCCATATTTCAATCTTTATTTGAATCTACCGAGTGCGTTCGCCGTGCTGTCAGGATCACGCAACTGTGAGATTGCTCTGAGAGAGAGTGGGATCGAATCCCACTGTTGGAAGCGCCGAAAATGGTCTGTTCTTCAGCTAATATTCTCACAATGGTGCACATTTTTTTCTTACCTTTAGTTGTATGATTATTTCCAATTTCTTCTAAAGCAATCGAGTCTTTTCCCTTCACACAATGCTCATAAAAGAGCACACAACGTAGGTTTCTGAAATAGAACCGAGTCAAAACAATTTCCCCTGAAGCAAGTTATAGCCTTTCGATTTCCGGTGTCCTCAGTACTTTTATTAAACTAAAAATTCTTTCCACGTCAGCATTGTAAGAAACTATGGTACAGAAAATCTAGTTCATTTAAAAACCTAGAACAAAGATACAAGTAGCACTGAAAGAACACAAATAGACAACGCTTCCCTGAACTTAGCCAGAGGTACATTTCAGGAAAGGAAGTGTTTAAAATTTGAAAAATTGATGAAAGGAAATGTATTCCTCAATACTGATGATGCCTATCTCCTGCATGCATTCTACGGAGCTCTCACTATTTATATGAATATGTTCAGTAGCCAGTGAGAAGGGGTGTAAACGAATGACTCGTTGTTGATAACTATGCTGACTTCACAAGCCGTATTCTGATTGGCTGAAGTTCCTACGTTAGCTCCGCCTATATTCCTGAAGTTTCAATTTGTTACTTAAAATACCTAGAGTAAGAAAATAGTAAAAGTGAGATTTATACTGGCAAATTATGAATACAGTAACGGACACTGCTAAAACAGTACATGAATCCACCTGTGGGTGGTGGAGGCAAAATAAGACCCACGGTATCCCCTGCCTGTCAAAGGAGGGTCACAGGGGCTCTCAACTTTGGAGCGTGGACTGGCGTCCACGGGACTCTTAGCTGAGTCCTGGCATTGTTTCCACTTACTTTTGCCACACTCCTCACTTTCGACTATCTTATCCGACCTCCCTTGGTCAACTCGTATCCTTTTTCGACCCCGACGGTACTAGGTTCTCGAGGCCAAGCGAGTCTTCCGTTTTCACGCCCTTCGTGGCCCTTGTCTTCCCTTGTCCGATTCCTTGATATTTGAAGTGTCGGATCCCTTCCATTTTTCCACTGATTAGCGTTAATAGAGGATACCTTCTCTTAAGACAATAATCACCACCACCAAGACATGAACTGAACGAAACATTTTACGGTGCGCTGAGTATCGATAGTGCACAGGCCTTCGTCACGTGGTGAAGTTCGAATCCTCTAACTTCAGGTAACAATTTTGAAATGTGAACTTCGTGGATCCTTTGCATTTTCAAACCCTCCATGGGCCTCTCCTTTCTTTTTCTGACACTTTCACTCCTGACAGTGTCAGATACTTCAAATTTTGCTCCCTGAATTTGGAATGCTTTGCAGTAAGGAGAAGAACTGCTGTACTACGCGGTATGTTGCGAGCTGTGAGCGGAATGACATTAGCAGGCGAATAAGCTTGTATGGTCGTAATATGACGGAACTCAAGAAGACAAACTGTTCGTATATAATGGTGAACCACAGCCTGTATCCAGTTTCAACCGGGACAGGAACAGCCGTCATGTAGCGGCGACGATAGGAATTATGCCGCCTGCCGAAGCCTCTCGCACTCCTCTGGGGCAATGATTAAAGACTGACATTAAAATGAAGTGATACTGAAGAGTGCTCATAATCTATAAGTTTCATTTCCGTATTGATTATATTCACAAATATGAAGATTTGAAGCTTCCACCTAATCAATACATATATTATTGTTCTACAGTACCGGTTTCGACCTTGTGAAGGTCATCTTCAGCTGACAATCATAATATACAATTAAAACATCACAATAAGAATGTCACATGGTGTGGGTGAAAACAAAGTCATTACAATTGTTCTACTTTAAATAAGACGAGAAACATTTGATAACTTTTTTATCCATACTGTGTGACACCTTTATAATTTAAGAAAACGTATTTTAACATACATAATTCATGTACATATAGTAACGTTAACTTTATAATTATTATATCAGTTATTGTAGACCGTGAATCGAATGCGGGACCCTTTGAACAAACAACGAGCGTGCTAACCATTTAGCCATGGAGCCGGACAATACAGAAATAACAAGTACCTTTCACACTCGGGGTGATGATGCAACCACGTTAGCAAAGCCGAACATGTTTCTTCCTAGATCAAGTAAGAGACACATTTTAAGTGAGAGGAACGTTCCATTCTTTTTACAAATGGTTACGAACTTGATGAACTAACTTAAGTCATAATCGTCGGAGGCACCTGAGCGAAATGGGCTGCCATTTACATAACGCTGGCTCCGCCCTCTGCTGGATCAGTCATAGCTCTAAGGAGGAGGCATTTAGACACTGCATAGCCTCCACGTCACGTTTAGCCTTTCATTGATAGACCTCTTATAACCATTCACGTGTAGCTTGGAGGAGGACGTAGTGTTGATTATTGTTTTATGGTAAAAAACAACTGAACGACCTTACTCTATTAACTTCAATCAATCAATCAATCAATCAATCAATCAATCAATCAATCAATCAATCAATCAATCAATCAATCAATCAATCAATCAATCAATCAATCAATCAATCAATCAATCAATCAATCAATCAATCAATCAATCAATCAATCAATCAATCAATCAATCAATCAATCAATCAATCAATCAATCAATCAATCAATCAATCAATCAATCAATCAATCAATCAATCAATCAATCAATCAATCAATCAATCAATCAATCAATCAATCGATCAATCAATCAATCAATCAATCAATCAATCAATCAATCAATCTTATATGCATTTGGATTATGACCCAGGTGACAGATTCCCAATTAATTGTTTACCTAAACTAATTATAAAAATAATGTCGATGACGTTGGAAGTTTGCCGAATATCTTCCTTGTTGAAGAAATCGAATCCCTAATACCTCTTCCTTTACATGAATATTTGTCTTCGGACACTCCCGGCACTAAAAGCCATGCGCCATTTCATTTTTACATGAATATCTCACAGCGTCCGTAGCTCAGGCTGCAACACGCCGGCCTCTCACTGCTGGGCTCCGTGGTTGAAATCTCCGTCACTCCAAATGAGATTTGGGCTGGACAAAGCTGAGTTGGAACAGGATTTTCTCCGGGAACTCCAGTTTTCCACCGTCACCTTTCATATTGCATTAGAAGGCCAAGAATAACGGCCGAGAAGATTCGTCGTGCTGAACACATACATACATATATATGTACATAAACAGTGTATAAAGAAGTTATAGTATTACTGCACACGTTTACATAAACAGTGTATAAAGAAGTTATAGTATTACTGCACACGTGTACATAAACAGTGTATAAAGAAGTTATAGTATTACTGCACACGTGTACATAAACAGTGTATAAAGAAGTTATAGTATTACTGCACACGTGTACATAAACAGTGTATAAAGAAGTTATAGTATTACTGCACACGTGTACATAAACAGTGTATAAAGAAGTTATAGTATTACTGCACACGTGTACATAAACAGTGTATAAAGAAGTTATAGTATTACTGCACACGTGTACATAAACAGTGTATAAAGAAGTTATAGTATTACTGCACACGTGTACATAAACAGTGTATAAAGAAGTTATAGTATTACTGCACACGTGTACATAAACAGTGTATAAAGAAGTTATAGTATTACTGCACACGTGTACATAAACAGTGTATAAAGAAGTTATAGTATTACTGCACACGTGTACATAAACAGTGTATAAAGAAGTTATAGTATTACTGCACACGTGTACATAAACAGTGTATAAAGAAGTTATAGTATTACTGCACACGTGTACATAAACAGTGTATAAAGAAGTTATAGTATTACTGCACACGTGTACATAAACAGTGTATAAAGAAGTTATAGTATTACTGCACACGTGTACATAAACAGTGTATAAAGAAGTTATAGTATTACTGCACACGTGTACATAAACAGTGTATAAAGAAGTTATAGTATTACTGCACACGTGTACATAAACAGTGTATAAAGAAGTTATAGTATTACTGCACACGTGTACATAAACAGTGTATAAAGAAGTTATAGTATTACTGCACACGTGTACATAAACAGTGTATAAAGAAGTTATAGTATTACTGCACACGTGTACATAAACAGTGTATAAAGAAGTTATAGTATTACTGCACACGTGTACATAAACAGTGTATAAAGAAGTTATAGTATTACTGCACACGTGTACATAAACAGTGTATAAAGAAGTTATAGTATTACTGCACACGTGTACATAAACAGTGTATAAAGAAGTTATAGTATTACTGCACACGTGTACATAAACAGTGTATAAAGAAGTTATAGTATTACTGCACACGTGTACATAAACAGTGTATAAAGAAGTTATAGTATTACTGCACACGTGTACATAAACAGTGTATAAAGAAGTTATAGTATTACTGCACACGTGTACATAAACAGTGTATAAAGAAGTTATAGTATTACTGCACACGTGTACATAAACAGTGTATAAAGAAGTTATAGTATTACTGCACACGTGTACATAAACAGTGTATAAAGAAGTTATAGTATTACTGCACACGTGTACATAAACAGTGTATAAAGAAGTTATAGTATTACTGCACACGTGTACATAAACAGTGTATAAAGAAGTTATAGTATTACTGCACACGTGTACATAAACAGTGTATAAAGAAGTTATAGTATTACTGCACACGTGTACATAAACAGTGTATAAAGAAGTTATAGTATTACTGCACACGTGTACATAAACAGTGTATAAAGAAGTTATAGTATTACTGCACACGTGTACATAAACAGTGTATAAAGAAGTTATAGTATTACTGCACACGTGTACATAAACAGTGTATAAAGAAGTTATAGTATTACTGCACACGTGTACATAAACAGTGTATAAAGAAGTTATAGTATTACTGCACACGTGTACATAAACAGTGTATAAAGAAGTTATAGTATTACTGCACACGTGTACATAAACAGTGTATAAAGAAGTTATAGTATTACTGCACACGTGTACATAAACAGTGTATAAAGAAGTTATAGTATTACTGCACACGTGTACATAAACAGTGTATAAAGAAGTTATAGTATTACTGCACACGTGTACATAAACAGTGTATAAAGAAGTTATAGTATTACTGCACACGTGTACATAAACAGTGTATAAAGAAGTTATAGTATTACTGCACACGTGTACATAAACAGTGTATAAAGAAGTTATAGTATTACTGCACACGTGTACATAAACAGTGTATAAAGAAGTTATAGTATTACTGCACACGTGTACATAAACAGTGTATAAAGAAGTTATAGTATTACTGCACACGTGTACATAAACAGTGTATAAAGAAGTTATAGTATTACTGCACACGTGTATGTCTTGTATACGAGACAATAACACTGTTCTTCGTATTTTACGACAAAGTCACGTTGTTGCTTTACTGTTTTCTAATTTTGACTCTATTAAGTAATCAAATTAAAGACATAATGAAAATGTTCAAAATATTTAAAGGGCGTATCAAAGGCCTCCCGGCCCCATGGTGTAGGGCTAGCGCGCCTGCACCTTACCCGGAGGAGCCGGGTTCGATTCCTGGCCAGGTGAGGAATTTTTAACTGGATCTGAGGGCTGGTTCGAGGTCCACTCAGCCCACGTGATTACAATTGAGGAACTATCTCTCGGTGAGATAGCGGCCCCGGTCGAGGAGGCCAAGAATAACGGCCGAGAAGATTCGTCGTGCTCAACACACGACACCTCGTAACCTGCAAGCCTTCGGGCTGAGCAGGGCCGGTTCCTAAGCCAAGGCCCTTCAGGGCTGTTGTGCCATTGGGGGTATTAAAGGGGCCTAATTTGGTAATGTTAAATTTAACAGATTTACATATCGATATCTCTGGAAGTGTCGAAGGTAATGAAGTGAAATGTAGATACGACATTATCTAATACAATAAGTATAACGACATTTTATTGCAAATATCTTTCGTCACCTGATAAGCCATTTCCATTCTATTCATGCGTGACGCTAAAGCTTCTTTTTCAGAGATGTTTGGTTCTACCCACTCGGTAAGACATTTAAAATTATCTGTTTTCTCCAAAGAGATCTGGACGTCTGCAGTTTTGCCTGTGTCTTGAGGTGGTTAATTTGGTTTGTAACCATGTGTAAGGGATCAGAGAATATTGCTAGCTCATCTGCAATTGAAAGGTTCATCTTCTTGTAACCATGTCGAAGGGATCAGAGAATATTGCTAGCTCATCTGCAATTGAAAGGTTCATCTTCTTGTAACCATGTCGAAGGGATCAGAGAATATTGCTAGCTCATCTGCAATTGAAAGGTTCATCTTCTTGTAACCCAATCTCACACCATTTTGGAGCCCATCCTTGTTAATTTCTTTGCGCCACTCACGGATGACTTTTTCAAGGACGTAATGGAATAGCAATCTCCCTGCCTAACGCCTGCTTTACCTTGAAAGATTCTGAAATTGCTTCTCTGAACTTAACTCCGGAGGTTGTGTCAGCTGGGGTCCGTTCCATGATTGCCCTGGTTTAGTTATCCAAGCCAAATTCCTTTACGACTTGAGTAAGAGTGTATCTATTAATCGAGTCATATTGCTATTCTTTTTCTTCTTCTTTTGATTTATTATTATTATTATTATTATTATTATTTTATCGGTTTACCCTTCAGCGTTTGTACCACTCCCGGAATCAGCGAGCGATCACACTTCTACCACCTCGAGGGCAGAGTCCTCGAGCGTGAGAGTTCGGACCGAGGATACAAATGGGAAGCGGGACCAGTACCTTGGCCAGGCAGCCTCACCTGCTATGTTGAACACGGGCCTTGTCGGGGATGGGGAATTTGGAAGGGATAGACAAGGAAGGGGGAAGGAAGTGGCCTGGGCCTAAAGTTAGGTACAATCCCGGCATTCGCCTGGAGAAGAGGTGGGAAAAGATGGGAAATTACTTCCAGTATGGCTGAGGTGGGAATCGAACCTACCTCTACTCAGTTGACCACCCGAGGTTGAGTGGACCCGGTTACATTCCTCGTAACAATTTTCACATTTCCGCATTAGAGCCGGGAATCGAATCCAGGCCTCCAGGGGTGGCAGATAATCACACTAACCACTACACCCAAGAGACGGACAACACTTTGTGTAACAAGAAATTTATTCACTGCAACATAACAAAAGTGCTTAATTTTTTAATTGAAATGTTATCATCTTACAGTGAAGGCAAGCGAAGAGCCATGTGGACTAACGCAGAGAACACGGAAGTAGCTAAAGAAGGTGGTGCTTTCTCCAGAGTGATCACCAAGGTGTGTGGACCGGGGATACCGTGGTGGGCAGATTGATTTAAATCTTTAAAATTATGGTTATATTTCATTTTTACCTATCTTTCTTTCTTTCTTCCAGAAACAAATTCAGTTAGGTAATTTTACTTACAAGCTAATTAAACTATTTTTAGAAAATGGAATGAAAACAACCTTAGTTTGAAGCTCACTAATTATACATTCTCCAATCAGCGCTGCGGCTCCTTTCTAAAACAGTCAAGGGGACGAGCCTTCCAATTTCTTTTACGGAGTATTCAAAATATACAATGTTTCAAGAGCACTCCATTACACCATCACAGCCTTACAAAGGTATTCTTCAACATTTACATTAATACCCAGAGCGTGTTCGCTCTCTAAACCTTGCAGGCCTACACCAGTAGGCGCCGTCTTATGTGCTCAACAGTCTTCCTTTTTACAAGAAAGAAATGACACAGGGGTATAGAGTGCCCATTCTACCAGGCCTTTGTGGAGAACAACAGGTTCAATTACTGGCCCAAAATTCATAATTAAGTGGAGGCGTACTCTTACTCGCCTAGAACTTTACAATTATATGGTAAAAACCCATTTGGGCTTGCGGCCCGAAAATACAGACGCTAAGCCTATGCTAATGAGGTGACTAGACGGAGAAAATATTTAAGTTACCAGATTACAAACAGAAAACGCTTACAGAATCATAGTCACCTCAAAATCATATTGAAGGGGAATTCGAGAGGGTATCGCACTCTCTATTCACTGATTACACTTGAGTTTCTGAGGCTCGTTTGAAATTTACATTAGAAGATTGAAAATTACATTTTAGGGAACCTTCCCCTCTAGCTATCTGTCAAAGATTGGTACTTAATTAAGTCAGGACTGCCATTAAGTTCATCTGATGCACGTCTGGACGACGAAAGCGGCAACCCCCGCCTCCCCTCTGAACCACACACTAGACTGGAGCGATGAAAGGTGGCTCGAGAAAGTGCCAGCTTTTATACCAGAGAGGAAGGATCCAGAAAACTCTAGGCACAACCCCAAATTTGATTGGGTAATACAATAAACACTTATTGGCTGAAAATTAAACGTACAAATTTTCTATTGGTCAACTTTTGAAGCCGGCGGGCCGAGATAGAAGAGTTGTACATTTTAACACCCCAAAAACAACCAATAAACTGCTCAGTTTACGAAACCTAAGAAAACAAAATGACATGACAATTTTAATAGTACATCTTTACACCGTAGGGCACAACATACATTGTAGAGACATCTGTAGAGAAAAGTCCAAGCTTCTTGCATTAGGTCTTGCAACCTTCATATATCAGTTGGTAATCTCCAAGGCGCTTCATTTAATTGAACAGGACGGGTGTACTTTCCGCTACAATAATAATAGATCAATGGCGTCAGAGCTTAATCCCTTGTTAGCTGATACTTGATATGACTGTAAGTTCCTCTCCAAATTTGTTAAGAATGAAGTAATTACATTTGACTGTCAAATACGATAATACATCTTTCCTGACACAAATACAACTACAGTCAATGCGTTCGTGCACTGGTGCCTACATTGTAGGCAAGATAGTGTGCACCTTTGTACGTACTACAGTCAACATGTTCGTAGATTGGTGCCTGCAAAGTCGGCAACACAGTGTACATTTCTGTACGTATTACAGTCAACATGTTCGTAGATTGGTGCCTGCAAAGTCGGCAACACAGTGAACATTTCTGTACGTATTACAGTCAACATGTTCGTAGATTGGTGCCTACAGTGTAGACAACACAGTGTACATTTATGTACGTACTAAGTCAATATATGCGTGGACTGGTGCCTACAGTGTAGACAACACAGTGTACATTTATGTACGTAGTACAGTCAACATGTTCGTGGACTGGTGCCCACAATGCAGACAACACAGTGTACATTAATGTACGTACTACAGTCAACATGTTCGTGACTGGTGCCTACAGTGTAGACAACACAGTGTACATTTATGTACGTAATACAGTCAATATATGCGTGGACTGGTGCCCACAATGCAGACAACACAGTGTACATTAATGTACGTACTACAGTCAACATGTTCGCGGACTGGTGCCTACAATGTAGACAACACAGTCTACATTAATGCACGTACTACAGTCAACATGTTCGTGGACTGGTGCCTACAATGTACACAACATAGTGTACATTTATGTACGTACTACAGTCAACATGTTCGTGGACTGGTGCTAACAATTCAACGATCACATATTGTGTGACCTGTATTTTCGCGTCTTTCTTCTCGGTGTGGCGATCCGGGCTATTTCACCTCTGTGTGGCCACAATACTGTAAGTAAATGAAAAGTATGCCAACACGAAATAAAACATTTGTTACGTCAGATACCGATGTGGGGAGCTACTTCATGCCACTGGTGTTAGAATGTCTTTGTACCACCTTTGGATGGAAATAATTAGCATCCGGTGTCATTGTTAGTTACACAGAATACATTTCAGATGCTTTTCAGCGTTCAGTCTGCAAGCCTCTGTGAATTTACTATACGTCGCTACAATCCTCTATGTGCAACTAGTGCTGTGACTTCATTTAGTTCTATGCATCTTATCTCTAAATCGTTAGATTCTGAGTCTAACCATCGTCGTCTTGGTCTACCTCTACTTCTTTTACCCTCCATAGCAGAGTCCATTATTCTCCTAGGTAACCTATCCTCCTACATTCGCCTCACATGACCCCAACACCGAAGACGGTTTATGCCTACAGCCCCATGCATCGATTTCATTCGCAAATTAGCCTTTATCTCCTAATTTTACTACCCTCCTGTCATTGTACCCACCTATTTGTACCAACAATTATTCACCCTACCTTCATGTCTGTTACTTCTAACTTTTGAATAAGATATCCTGAGTCCAACAAGCTTTCGCTCCCGTAAAGGAAAGTTGGTCTGAAAAAAGACCGATGTAAAGATAGTTTCGTCTGGGAGCTGACTTCCTTCTTCCTTCTTACAGAATACTGTTGATTGCAACTGCGAGCTCACTGCATTAGCTTTACTACACCTTGATTCAATCTCACTTACTATATTACCATCCTAGTAGAACACACATCCTAAATACTTGAAATTATCGACATGTTCTAGCTTTGTATCACTAATCTGATGTTCAGTTCTCTTGAATTTCTTACCAACTGGTATCAATTTAGTCTTCGAAGGGCTAATTTTCATACCATACTCATTGCACCTATTTTCAAGTTCCAAGACTGCATAATTTCTGCATAATCTGCCATTAAGACCAAGTCGTCAGCATAGGCCAAACTGCTTACTACATTTCCACCTAACTTAATCTCTCCCTGTTCCTATATATCTTTCAGCAGATGATCCATGTATACTACGAACAACAAAGGTGAAAGATTACAGCCTTGTCTAACTCCTGTAAGCACCCTAAACAAGAAATCCATTCTTCCATCAATTCTCAGTGCAGCCCAATTGTCGACATAAATGCTTTTGATTGATTTTAATAATCTAACCTTAATTCTATAGTCCCCCAGTATAGTGAACATCTCTTCCCTTGGTACCCTGTGATATGCTCTCTCTAGATCTACGAAACATAAACACAACTGCCTATTCCTCTCGTAACATTTTTCAATTACCCGACGCATACTGAAAATCTGATCCTGACATGCACTAGGTGGTCTGAAACCACACTGGTTTTCATCCAACTTACTCTTAACCACTAATAGCACCCTCCCTTCCAAGATGCCAGTTATCTCACATGTTGGGAGAAATAACAAGTCGTGAGTACCCCCCCCCCGTTGTATTCTATGGATTATTAAGTTACGAAATGACTACCAAACAGCTTTTTTGAAAGTGTTTGCGGTTTGTATAGCTCTGACCTTGTTCCATTCACGAGGTGTCTGTTAAGAGTGGCTGATAACCCTGTTTTTCGGTAGGCCCCTATTAACCAGAACATTCACTGTAATATTTAGCCGAGTTACGCATCAAATATCTGTGCTAGAAATAAATCTGTGTCTGACTGCAGGTAAAAGCTACCTTCCTTCACATTGAATACGCTTGTGTATGAACCATATGCAATGCGTTTGACAGAGAGCCTAGGTCACAACGTTATGGAGTGCGCTTCTCTATTCACCCCCTTTAAAGTAAGTGGTAACAAATCTTGTGGCCTCGTTACTGCTTGCTTGTTAACTTGTCGCGGTTCAGATCCTCTAGACGTGTTAATAAAGTAAGCTGACTCCGCACTCCGGGCATAAATAAAAATGTGAGCTTTTCTGAACTGGAAGTCTCCTTAAATAACGATACTCGGTCAGTAACAAGACTTAGTGTTTTAGCGAGGGACATTCCATAAGGATAGCAACAAGCCGGCGGTGTGGCTGGGTGGTAAACAGCCCTTTATCCGTAGAATGGCTCTATATGGGCTCTCCACCAAACACTGAAAACTGCTTTTCACTACTCCCAGTAGATGGCAGCTTGCGGCATGACGGACGCTGTCAATGAAGCTGACAGCCGTGTCACCGCAGGGCGTGTTCTGATCGTGCACCCGATGAAAGTGAATACAGCTGTTCGCAAACATCACAGCTACAGTTCTGATGTGACTGTGTTAAAATCTACGGGATTGATAAGCATGTGGTCAGGTGTTCTACTACCAATGGTATAAAACCTGCAAAAGATAAAATTGTGCAGAATCTCCTCAAATGTGTGAAATGTAATGGAAATTATTTGTTTCCTATGCTTATTCAAGAAACAGAAATCCGTGGTATGGTGGTGGTGGTTATTGTTTTAAGGGGAAGTACAACTAGGCAGGGAGAAATCATCGAAGGGATCGAACACTTCCAAAAAGTGAAGGTATCGCGCAAAGAGGGACAAGGGCTACGAAGGGCGTGAAAATGAGACTCCCTAGCCCTCGGGAGCCTAACAGCGTCGTGGTCAAAAAGAACAAGTGTTGGCCAAGGGAGTTCGGATATGATATATTAAAGTGAGGAGCCTGGTACGAGTAAGTGGAAGCAATATAGGACTCAGTACGGTCCCCATGGTCGCCAACCTACGCTCCCAAGTTGAGAGCCCTTGGAGCCCCTTTGAGTCGCTTCTGACGACAGGGAGGCGATACCGTCCCCACCCACAGTAGTATGAGATGTACAGACTCTTCAGAAGGTACAGATGAGTGACTGCTGACCAGGGATATTGTTGTAGGCAGGTTTAACAAGTATATGAGGGTTTCAAAGTGAACCAAGTCCGTTTGGAGTAATTTGCACAAATTGAGTCTGAAAGTTTCTGGCTCATAATAAATTTCTGAAAAAATGAACTTGAGAAAACACTTAATCGGTAAGGTAAATTTAACTTCCATTTTGGCATACGTATGAAATGACAAGTTATTAACCCTGGTGAATAATTCCTTTTTATTAAAAAACAAAAATTGTACAACGTTCAATCTGGTTGTGAATTTGAATTTATTCAATGAAACAAAAATTACAATTTAAACACTATATTGAAATATGCAATTTACTTTGTAACAGAAATCACAGTCAGACCATAATTTTTGCTTGTAATGTAATATGGTACGCAAGTAGAGATTTTTTGACTTTTTCCACATAAACATAGCCCAATTCAATTCAATCAGCGTAGACAATCCATCATTGTGATCTTCTTCACTGTTTACAATGTCAGTAGTAATATCAACCGAGGGATTCTTTAAGAAATGATTATAAATTTGAGGTATATGGAGAAACATGCCCTTCTTCTCAAAAGCGGAGATGCTTCGTTGAATTCCATAGAGGGGCTCTTGAATGAGTGGTGAGAATGACATTAGTAATCGTCCTGCACTCTGCAACAATTACCTCCAAGCTTCGTTCAGAATGTTTTCAAAGGGGAACTTTCTCCACTCCTGACAATATTATTTATAGCGAAGTGAAAACCTGACCTTGAACAATCTTTTATCTTTTGATGATTTCTTCCTCCAAAGCCTTTGTAGACAAGAATTTCTCTCTTTCATCTTGACCTGTTAATAATGTGGTTTCTTCAGCTTTGACAATTTGCACCCGATCTTGTAGGGTGTGGATATGTGTCAGATGATAAATTAGGAAAATAATATTTTCCGTTCGACATGATTATTGGATTTACGTCCCACTATCTACTCTTTTACGATTCTCGGAGACGCAGATATTTAGTGCCGTACGGACACGAGGGGGACGTATTTTAGCAACCTCCAGACTCAGACAGGATGAAACCTGACAAGTTGTGGCGTCTGAGTTACTCAGCCCGGCGTGACACATACACCCACAAAGAAACAATAATGGTCTGTAGCAGTGACGAATTGTTAGTAGCCTACACCTTGCACAAAAAGTGCCGCTCTCCGTGAAATAGCAAGCGAGTCTTGTTATACTCCGGACGGCTTTACTTCTAAATTGGCGTTTCGCAAAGCAAATCAACATGTTGCCAGCGCGTTGCTGCTGCGTGAACAGCTGATGCAATACCGACCCCTATAAACAGCCCTCCTAACATACTGACAAAAGCTAACGAATCGAGATTGGAAAAGAATTCACATAAACTACACTTACCAAGAGGATCCGGCAGTAAAGAGAGACTATATTATTAAGAATAAAAATAGAATGAGGAAATAACACATCAGTCACCGCTAATGGCTGGCGCAGGAAGGAGGTTATGGCGAACAAATGGAACACTTCACTGATGTCAGAGCCACTTGTCTCTCCTATACACTGAGACGCACGAACTAAGTACGCTAACCAATACACGGTTGTAAATAAAACTAAGCTATTTCTATACACTGAACTACTGAACCTGTATTGTACTAACTTACGCTATAAATGAAAACCTACAAGTTGTTTCACAGTCATTCACCGGGTCAGGAATGGGATGAATGAATGCGGCGAGGATAGGAATTGTGCCGGATGCCGAAGACTTTTTGCACTCCCCTGGGGCAATGATTAATGAGTGGCACATGAAATGAAATGCTAATGGGGAATGTTTCTGGAATGAAGGATGACAGAGTAAACCGGAGTACCCGGAGAAAAACCTGCTCCGCCACCGCTTTGTCTAGCACAAATCTCACATGGACTGACCGGGATTTGATCTACGGAACGCAGCGGTGAGAGGCCGACGCGCTGCCGCCTGAGCCACGGAGGCCCCAACTTACGTTATAATAAACTGTGAACTAGGCTACACTGGAGAGATAAACACACTAACTACTGAAGACAAGTGCAAAAGGTCGCGAATACCACACACGCTGAGCGAGACAGGTTAACCACGGGGTGAATGTAAATATTAGAGTTGGCAACGAGGTTCCGAGATCGCACTGTGCCAATATCAGTCGAGCTTGGGAAATAGCCACCAGTCGGCCAAACCGTAAAGCAGTGCGGAGTATAATCCCAGATTACATTAATCCCCAAAATTATTATCGGTGGACTTGGTCCACTTTGGTTGTGAGCCCCCCATATATTCATGTTAACGTTGACCTGGACACTTTCACTCACAATGGCTATTCAGGGTGGTCGCAAACAATGTGAACCCGGTGTATGAGTGTGGTCATACTGATGACTGATCCGAGAGGAATAATAATCAGGTGCTGAAGTTAGCCAAACAGTTCGCTTCGTGGACGACTTGAAATGAGCTGTACGTGGCGATGTAGCGGCACGACAACACCAGGGGAGACTCCGAGGATCAGGGCGGTGACACTGAGACGAGCGGAGGAGCTGGGAAGTCATGGGAAGCACATGTCTTGGCGGACTTGATTACTACAAATGTCACTACAGGCGCTGGATATGCAGGATTTTGAAACTCAGCCCCATTATCGACTACATGTTATAATGGAATATGTTGTGATTTGATGAAAAATCTCACTTACATTGAATTCATCGGTGTAAAGAGTGTCAGTTGCGATATGAAAATCTGTTTTGTCAGAAAATGGATTTGGCGGCTTTTCATACATTTTCTTGCTAGCGGTCAGTACATGAAGAGTCCTACGGCGAAAACCATGCTTTCCTACTCATCTGTTTCCTGGGATTACCCGATGAATCGGATAAATGTCTATTTTACTGCACCGGTGGGTAAAAACCTGAAGATGGTATTTTCCTACAGGCTAGAGCTGAAAAAAAGAGTAAAAAAGAATTTAGTGAGTATGTGAGGAAAAAATTATACCTAAGAGACAGGCCTTTCTACTGACAATTTTGAGTTCTTTACTGAGGTGGTGATTAGGCTCCTCAAACGTCCTTTGCCGCCAGCCGCTCCAAACAGAGCCTTACACCATCCAATGAAAAAGTAAGAATGATGAATGACAGCTTGTTGTCAGGTACACGTGAAGTGACGCACTCGTTTGTCACACACCAGTTACAGGTAAGTCCACTTACTATACACGAATTGCTGACTTAAACGGTATGGAATACGGAAATGATACATACAAAGAGGTATCAGAAATTAACCAGAATTATTTTCTTTTGTTTTGTTTTGCTTTTTAACAACCCCGCGCTGGATTTTACAGCTTGTAGTACAGGGAAGGCCTGTCCTTGAGTGATACAGTCCGAAGCAAGTCAGTCGCCAAAGTTGCAGGGAAACCGCTGAGGAAGTAGGCCGTGCTCGCTGTACCCAACATGGATCTCAAGTTGCAGGGGAGCAGCTGAGGAAGGAGGCCGTGCTCGCTGTACTAAACTTAGATCTCAAGTTGCAGGGAAGCAGTTCAGGAATGAGGCCGTGCTCGCTGTACTAAACTTAGATCTCAAGTTGCAGGGAAGCAGTTGAGAAAGCAGGCCGTGCTCGCTGTACTAAACTTAGATCTCAAGTTGCAGGGGAGCAGCTGAGGAAGGAGGCCGTGCTCGCTGTACTAAACTTAGATCTCAAGTTGCAGGGAAGCAGTTGAGGAAGGAGGCCGTGCTCGCTGTACTAAACTTAGATCTCAAGTTGGAGGGAAGCAGCTGAGGAAGGAGGCCGTGCTCGCTGTACTAAACTTAGATCTCAAGTTGCAGGGAAGCAGTTGAGGAAGGAGGCCGTGCTCGCTGTACTAAACTTAGATCTCAAGTTGCAGGGAAGCAGTTGAGGAAGCAGGCCGTGCTCGCTGTACTAAACTTAGATCTCAAGTTGCAGGGAAGCAGTTGAGGAAGCAGGCCGTGCTCGCTGTACTAAACTTAGATCTCAAGTTGCAGGGAAGCAGTTGAGGAAGCAGGCCGTGCTCGCTGTACTAAACTTAGATCTCAAGTTGCAGGGAAGCAGTTGAGGAAGCAGGCCGTGCTCGCTGTACTAAACTTAGATCTCAAGTTGCAGGGAAGCAGTTGAGGAAGCAGGCCGTGCTCGCTGTACTAAACTTAGATCTCAAGTTGCAGGGAAGCAGTTGAGGAAGCAGGCCGTGCTCGCTGTACTAAACTTAGATCTCAAGTTGCAGGGGAGCAGCTGAGGAAGGAGGCCGTGCTCGCTGTACTAAACTTAGATCTCAAGTTGCAGGGAAGCAGTTGAGGAAGCAGGCCGTGCTCGCTGTACTAAACTTAGATCTCAAGTTGCAGGGGAGCAGCTGAGGAAGGAGGCCGTGCTCGCTGTACTAAACTTAGATCTCAAGTTGCAGGGAAGCAGTTGAGGAAGGAGGCCGTGCTCGCTGTACTAAACTTAGATCTCAAGTTGCAAGGGAGCAGCTGAGGAAGGAGGCCGTGCTCGCTGTACTAAACTTAGATCTCAAGTTGCAGGGGAGCAGCTGAGGAAGGAGGCCGTGCTCGCTGTACTAAACTTAGATCTCAAGTTGCAGGGGAGCAGCTGAGGAAGGAGGCCGTGCTCGCTGTACTAAACTTAGATCTCAAGTTGCAGGGGAGCAGCTGAGGAAGGAGGCCGTGCTCGCTGTACTAAACTTAGATCTCAAGTTGGAGGGAAGCAGTTGAGGAAGTAGGCCGTGCTCGCTGTACTAAACTTAGATCTCAAGTTGCAGGGGAGCAGCTGAGGAAGGAGGCCGTGCTCGCTGTACTAAACTTAGATCTCAAGTTGGAGGGAAGCAGCTGAGGAAGGAGGCCGTGCTCGCTGTACTAAACTTAGATCTCAAGTTGCAGGGAAGCAGTTGAGGAAGTAGGCCGTGCTCGCTGTACTAAACTTAGATCTCAAGTTGGAGGGAAGCAGCTGAGGAAGGAGGCCGTGCTCGCTGTACTAAACTTAGATCTCAAGTTGCAGGGAAGCAGCTGAGGAAGGAGGCCGTGCTCGCTGTACTAAACTTAGATCTCAAGTTGCAGGGAAGCAGTTGAGGAAGTAGGCCGTGCTCGCTGTACTAAACTTAGATCTCAAGTTGGAGGGAAGCAGCTGAGGAAGTAGGCCGTGCTCGCTGTACTAAACTTAGATCTCAAGTTGCAGGGGAGCAGCTGAGGAAGGAGGCCGTGCTCGCTTTACCAACTATTCCATTCTTACCTTTCACACATTGTTGATGTCTGTGAAGAAAAGAATGCATCCCGGCATTCGTACTCTGAGAAAAATTTAGAGCCTCTAGTTTTACAAGTAAAATGTGGATGTCTACGCTGTCGAAAGCTTTACTGTAATCTAGTAGTACGAGAACTGTGAATCGTCCTCTGCTTATCTAACATGCTCAGTCACTTTAAGTAAGGCTGTAGTTTTACTGTGTCCTTGTCGGAAACCGGACTGGAGAGGATTAAGGTGATTGTGCGTTCGAAGGTACTCAGACATTTGTGTATGGACTACATATTCTAAGATTTTATATAAAGCTGATAAAATACAGATTGTACGCTAGTCTCCCTCGTTCGAAGGCGTTTGACTTTTCGGAAGAGGTAGCACAATAGCCTTCTTCCAGAGAGTTGGATATGTGGAGTATAGAAGAGAGAAATTGATTATATGAGTTAAGGTTGGTAATATACAATCAAGAATTAGTTTGACCATGTCAGTCCCAATGTCATCAATTCCTTTGCTTTTGTGCTTATTCTGAGAACTGCTTTTCTGACTTGGAGGGGCGTCACGTGACTGAAATAGAATTTCTCTGTTAGGGGTAGGGTGTGTACCGTAATAATTCATAAGTCTCTGCTTGTCGTCATGTCGTACTGCGGAGCAATTAGCAATACAGTAGTCGTTAAGAGTCTCGAGAGGTGCTGTAATTTCTTCTCTGGTCTTGTTCTTCGTAAGTCCAAGCTTGTTAAAACGTCGTCGCTGTTCTACCGTCAGGCGTAATTAAACTGTAAGCGTGTCGCAGTTTAGCATTTCGTATTTGTTGTGTTGTCTTATTTCGTAACTTCCTATATTCGTCAAAGTTTTGTACGGTACGGTCATTTTTGTACTGTCTGTGAGCGCAGTCTCTTCGTTTCATTAGTTGTCTAATTTCGTCATTTAACCACGAAGAGCGTCCTTTCGTTATTCCCGCTTGCCGCCTTGGGGCATGCTTGTCAAACAGTTCCGTTACTTTGTTATTACAGAAGTCAACTTTGTCGTCTAGATTGTTATAGTTCGTTATGTCATGCCAGGGTATTTTGCCTGCGTCCTCTAAGAGGCTATCTTTATATTTTTCAGTGGTCGGTAGGTGATAAATTTCTGGGAGGGTTTCGGTGTCCGGAGGTTATACGAGATGTATATTGCGTCATGTGCAGATATACCAGGTACGGAGGTTTGACCAACATTGAGAACTTTGTCTGAGTTGCTAGTAACTATAAGATCGAATAGTGTGTTCGAATGAGATGTATGGTGAGTGGGAGAGAGAGGTAAGATTTCCATATTATAGGCTTTAAACAATGTTTTGAATCGTTTGGATTCGGAAGAAGTTGCGTCAGTTAACTACGTATTGAAGTCTTCCATAATTATTGTGTAAGGGTAGTCTGGCAGTAGTTTAGTTAAATCAGCTTCAAAACCTTCTAAGTGGCCTGTATTCAGAGGTTTGTAAACAACTCCTACAAGGGCTTTAATCCCGTTCATTGTTATTTCTAGCCACATACCCCTCCTCCCCCTTTGTGAGTGCGGTCATTTCTTAGAAGCGAGTAGCCTTCAAGATGACGCAAGGAAGACTGGCTATTATCTGTTAACCATGGCTCAGACACTAGCAGGACATGGAAAACAGGTGGAGTGAATATTTCTACAATCTCGTCCATTCGGTTGGCTGCTAATATACTTCGCGCGTTTATATGACAGACGTGTAGGGCTCTGGGATGTTGCGAGACGAAATTCTTGAGGATACTAGCGGTACTTTGGTCAAGGTTAGCGCTAAAGGGTGAGGGGAGTGGGGACAGCGGAAGGACGGGACAGGGTAGGTGGTCTGAGGCGACATAAGGTAGCTGCTGAAATCGACTAATGTCGTCAGAGAAATTTGTTTTGTCACTTGTAACTCTTGCCAACTTGGAACGATGAGAGTTAACAAAATGTACAGATAAACACAAAGAGCTAGGAGGAATTTAACGTTAATTGAAGTAGTGGGGTGCAGGAATATAATCAACTGTGCCTAGAATTACCTATTATTTTAAAGCGCGACTAAATTAAGGGTGTTGTGTCTAAATTAATAAAATAAAAATTGAAAGTATTTAAAATTGTTAAATGAATAATTAATCATAAAGAAATAAGAAAGCAAATTCAATTATTTAGGAAAATATATAGATAATTAGTTGCAAAAAGAAATATTAACTAAGCTAAATGAAAATAAATGATTATTCACTAAACTATTCTAAGATAAAATTTAACGATCTTGAGAGAAATAAATATGGACTAATCTAGGAATATAAACACTCAGTTCGGTGCACTCAGTTCAGTGAATTGTTACATATAGCTGCTGTCACTGTCCTTAGGAATGTTACTCAGCCTGTTAATTCTAATTTTACCTCCATCTGGTTTCTTAACAATGATGTCTCCACTCGAGGTCCAACAATTGCTCTGATTAAAGCGGAGAATAGCTGCCTTAAGAATTGACAGTCTGGTGGAGGTTAGATCCTCGCGAATAGTTACTGGGGTACCTTTCAAATTTCGCTTATTGCGAAACACTTCCTGCCTTGTTCGGTATGATGTGAATTTGACAATGATTGACCGAGGTTTGCCTGGAGATTTAGGTCCGACTAGGTGACTCCTATCAGTGTCTTGAAAATTCACATTCACACCCATCTCTCTAAAAACATTTACTGCAAGTTTGTCCGTATTTTCAATTACACTTTCCTGTATCCCAAAAATTATAATGTTAGCTCTTCTACTGTATTGGTCCAGTGAGTCACATCTTGCAGCAAAGTCTTCCCTCATCTCGCGGATATCTTTATCCCTGCTCTCGAGTTTTGAGTTCAATTCTGCCACAATTTCAGAATTGAACCGGAGAGATTTTTCTAATTCCTTTATGACGAGTTCTGTCACGCGCTCCGATATGGCGGCTACTATCTTTTCAAGGAACTTACCAGAGCTGATGGTTTCGTTTAGTATCCTGGTGACTGCCTCTTCAACAGGGTTGGCACTGCTACGGTTGGCACTACTGCTCGGGTCACTGCGCCCCATACTGCCTGAGAAATCACTACTTAATATTGGTGAACTGATTGTTATTGTTACGGGGCTACCCGTGAATCACCAGAGGTAAAAGAAGTTGCCGGGATGAATGGGTCTAACTACAAAGTCAAAGTTAATTTAAAATTTTAACAAAGGTCATATTTTCTCGAAACAACAAAATTTAAACAACTTACAGAAATAATAATGACACAGCAATTTAGAAACAAGACTTAGAAGATCCAAGACATCAGAATTTTAACACTTTTGGGCTACAAGCCCCTAGTTTTACAATTTTGAGCTCCTACCTCAAATTTACAAAAGCACCAATTTGTTCAAAGGGCAGACATTTCCTAATACATGGAGCACTTGCTTCCAAATATCAGGCCTCCCAGAGGCATTCTTACAATACTTGAAAAGAGCAGACGTGCTCTCAGTGTTCCCAGCCTATCCAAGGCCACAATGTGAAAACCTAATAATCACTGGCTTTACAAGGCACAATTTTCAAATAGCAATCTTATTGCACGGAGGTGTCTAGTACCCAACCTACGGGGCCTTAGTGAAAAAGAACAGGTTCAATAAACGGCCCGAGTACAACTGGAGTGGAGTCGGAGATTGAGCTCCACAGAAAGTATTTACAGACCAATAGGGCACTTGGCCGACGAAACAGGGGCTAATCCAAAACTACTGAGGTTGCTCGAATGGAGATAACTTTAATACATAGTAAAAACAAATGAGGTACCTCAAACCAAGACGAAGGGGAGCTCGAGAGGGTGATTCACTCTCTATCCCCGATTTACTGTTAAAGATTTTATGAGGTTTATACATGCGCCGAAATGAGATTTACATTTGTAGAGAAGTATTTTTAAGGTTTCGGACCTTTCCCTCAGGTTAAACTGCGGAGCTAGCAAGAAATAAGATGTTAACTGGCCATTACCTTGCTGAAGACCTGCTGCGTGGAGAAAGAGGCGCCTCCCGTCCCCTGCGTGACACACACATACAGTTAGATGTTGATCAAATGGCCAAGAGACGTGAAAATCCGCAGTTTATAAACCCTCGGGGAAGGTTCGGGACCTTTCATGAATTATCAAGACACACCCACAGAATTTTATTGGTGAATGAAAAAGTTACATTCAAATCGAAGAAGAAACATGGGATTGGTTGAAAATTAATTACAGAAATTCCTGATTAGCTAAATTCAAAACTGGCGGAAAGAAAAGATAAATATTGCAAACCTAAAGATGAATGAACACAATTTAGTAAAGATAAATCTTATGAATACAAAGTTTCTTCAAAAAGGTTCCTTCACTTCGCAGCAGGGTGCCTGATCAATGTTTGTTAGTAGTGACATCTTTGAGAGAATGTTCAAACTTCTTGACGAATGGAAAACAAAAACAAGTAGAAATTCACACAGTTCACAATAACAAATTTTAGTGGTGCCATCTTTAGAGAAAATTTATAAGTTGGTCCAGTTTCAAATTCACGGTTTCTCCTGTAGAGAAGTACTTTAAGGCGCAAGATTTAAATATGCGGCGTAGAGGTGTATCCCCGGTACAGTTATAATGACTGATATATTCGCTGGTTCGATTCAACACTGTATCACACATTCGTGTACCACTTATTATATAGTTCCCTTTAGAATAGCACCTTCTAATTCACTTCAGCTGAGGAGCCGGTCTTACGCACATCCGTCACCCATGAGAGCTACCGTAGCTGCAAATTATGGTTAAAATTAGCGACCCTGCCGGGAATCGAACCCGGTGCCCCTGTGACGAAACGTTCGGCACAGTAAACATTTTGCAATGGAGACACACATAAAAAGGGGATATAGGACCCATCATTCATCAATCCACCGAGTGCCCTATTGCGGTTCCGCGAGGAGTCGCGAAGGGTTCAGATCAGATCGGATCACCTCGTTAAGTGCACTTCGAATCACTGAAGCTCGATTGATGGAGCTGTAGGCATAAACCAGCTTCAGGTTAGGTGAATGAAGGAGGATATTTTACCTAGGAGAATAATGGACTCTGTCGAGGGTGGTAAAAGAAGTAGAAGGAGATCTAGATGACGAAGGTCGGACTCAGTTTGTGTGGAATGCAGATTGTACGGTCAGAAGCATGAATGTGTATGTTCTGTACGTAGTGTAGCATATACTTATTTACTCTGGTTTGTTGTGTTTGCTATTCATGGTGTGTTGGAGGGAGTCAATAATAATTGATAGTATCATTTTGACATTCCAATGACTTGTTTTACAATTTTCAGAGACTCCGAGGTGCCGGAATTGTGTCCGGCAGGAGTTCTTTTACTTACCAAGATGCTGACGTGTCACAGTGCTATCAGTATCACCGGACTTATCCGGTATCGAACCCGGTAAATTGAGCTCAGGGGGGGCAGCTCTCTACCATCACACTGAACACCCAGTAGTCCTGGTGAGGGTGAGTACCAGAGACTGTTACATCCTTACTACAAATACTCTCATAACCATGTGAAGAGAACTGTGACCTTTATTAACAACTCCGTTATTATGATTACCCCAAGGAAGATCATTCCTTATATTAACACCTAGGTACAGTCTACCGATCAACACAAAAATTAGAACGGAGAGGACTTTTCTCCTTGGTTAAACTTATAACTTGACTTTTCATCCCTTTTACATTCATATCATTGTCCATGTCACAAGAGTGTTTAAGTGCCACTGCAGTCACTCACAATCCTGAAACGCAATTACTACTCTATTGAGTATAACATTGTCCTTACCTGTGATTCCAGATCGGTATTAACATAGCTTATATACGAGTGATCATCACAGGAAATGCCGGAAACCGCGACTGCGATGCACCAGTTGATTGCTGTCACAAGTCCGCATCTCCCGAGTGAGTCGCTGTGTCATTACGTGCGAGTGTTTAGTGACCAGTTGATTGCTGTCACAAGTCCGCATCTCCCGAGCACGTGCTGTGTCATTACGTGTGAGTGTTCAGTGACCAGTTGATTGCTGTCACAAGTCCGCATCTCCCGAGTGAGTCGCTGTGTCATTACGTGGGAGTGTTTAGTGACCAGTTGATTGCTGTCACAAGTCCGCATCTCCCGAGTGAGTCGCTGTGTCATTACGTGTGAGTGTTCAGTGACCAGTTGATTGCTGTCACATGTCCGCTTCTCCCGAGCACGTGCTGTGTCATTACGTGCGAGTGTTTAGTGACCAGTTGATTGCTGTCACATGTCCGCTTCTCCCGAGCACGTGCTGTGTCATTACGTGCGAGTGTTTAGTGACCAGTTGATTGCTGTCACATGTCCGCTTCTCCCGAGCACGTGCTGTGTCATTACGTGTGAGTGTTTAGTGACCAGTTGATTGCTGTCACATGTCCGCATCTCCCGAGCACGTGCTGTGTCATTACGTGCGAGTGTTTAGTGACCGGTTGATTGCTGTCACATGTCCGCATCTCCCGAGTGAGTCGCTGTGTCATTACGTGGGAGTGTTTAGTGACCAGTTGATTGCTGTCACATGTCCGCATCTCCCGAGCACGTGCTGTGTCATTACGTGTGAGTGTTTAGTGACCAGTTGATTGCTGTCACATGTCCGCATCTCCCGAGAATGTCTCTGTGTCATTACGTGGGGGTGTTTAGTGACCAGTTGATTGCTGTCACATGTCCGCTTCTCCCGAGCACGTGCTGTGTCATTACGTGCGAGTGTTTAGTGACCAGTTGATTGCTGTCACATGTCCGCATCTCCCGAGCACGTGCTGTGTCATTACGTGCGAGTGTTTAGTGACCAGTTGATTGCTGTCACATGTCCGCATCTCCCGAGAATGTCTCTGTGTCATTACGTGTGAGTGTTTAGTGACCAGTTGATTGCTGTCACATGTCCGCATCTCCCGAGTGAGTCGCTGTGTCATTACGTGTGAGTGTTTAGTGACCAGTTGATTGCTGTCACAAGTCCGCATCTCCCGAGCACGTGCTGTGTCATTACGTGTGAGTGTTCAGTGACCAGTTGATTGCTGTCACATGTCCGCATCTCCCGAGCACGTGCTGTGTCATTACGTGTGAGTGTTTAGTGACCAGTTGATTGCTGTCACAAGTCCGCATCTCCCGAGTGAGTCGCTGTGTCATTACGTGTGAGTGTTTAGTGACCAGTTGATTGCTGTCACATGTCCGCTTCTCCCGAGCACGTGCTGTGTCATTACGTGCGAGTGTTTAGTGACCAGATGATTGCTGTCACATGTCCGCATCTCCCGAGCACGTGCTGTGTCATTACGTGTGAGTGTTTAGTGACCAGTTGATTGCTGTCACATGTCCGCATCTCCCGAGTGAGTCGCTGTGTCATTACGTGTGAGTGTTTAGTGACCAGTTGATTGCTGTCACATGTCCGCATCTCCCGAGTGAGTCGCTGTGTCATTACGTGGGAGTGTTCAGTGACCAGTTGATTGCTGTCACAAGTCCGCATCTCCCCAGCACGTGCTGTGTCATTACATGGGAGTGTTTAGTGACCAGTTGATTGCTGTCACATGTCCGCATCTCCCGAGCACGTGCTGTGTCATTACGTGCGAGTGTTTAGTGACCAGTTGATTGCTGTCACATGTCCGCATCTCCCGAGTGAGTCGCTGTGTCATTACGTGTGAGTGTTTAGTGACCAGTTGATTGCTGTCACATGTCCGCATATCCCGAGTGAGTCGCTGTGTCATTACGTGGGAGTGTTCAGTGACCAGTTGATTGCTGTCACAAGACCGCATCTCCCGAGCACGTGCTGTGTCATTACGTGCGAGTGTTTAGTGACCAGTTGATTGCTGTCACATGTCCGCATCTCCCGAGCACGTGCTGTGTCATTACGTGTGAGTGTTTAGTGACCAGTTGATTGCTGTCACATGTCCGCATCTCCCGAGTGAGTCGCTGTGTCATTACGTGTGAGTGTTTAGTGACCAGTTGATTGCTGTCACATGTCCGCATCTCCTGAGTGAGTCGCTGTGTCATTACGTGGGAGTGTTCAGTGACCAGTTGATTGCTGTCACAAGTCCGCATCTCCCGAGCACGTGCTGTGTCATTACGTGTGAGTGTTTAGTGACCAGTTGATTGCTGTCACAAGTCCGCATCTCCCGAGTGAGTCGCTGTGTCATTACGTGTGAGTGTTTAGTGACCAGTTGATTGCTGTCACAAGTCCGCATCTCCCGAGCACGTGCTGTGTCATTACATGGGAGTGTTTAGTGACCAGTTGATTGCTGTCACATGTCCGCATCTCCCGAGCACGTGCTGTGTCATTACGTGCGAGTGTTTAGTGACCAGTTGATTTCTGTCACATGTCCGCATCTCCCGAGCACGTGCTGTGTCATTACGTGCGAGTGTTTAGTGACCAGTTGATTGCTGTCACATGTCCGCATCTCCCGAGTGAGTCGCTGTGTCATTACGTGTGAGTGTTTAGTGACCAGTTGATTGCTGTCACATGTCCGCTTCTCCCGAGCACGTGCTGTGTCATTACGTGTGAGTGTTCAGTGACCAGTTGATTGCTGTCACATGTCCGCATCTCCCGAGTGAGTCGCTGTGTCATTACGTGTGAGTGTTCAGTGACCAGTTGATTGCTGTCACAAGTCCGCATCTCCCGAGCACGGGCTGTGTCATTACGTGTGAGTGTTCAGTGACCAGTTGATTGCTGTCACAAGTCCGCATCTCCCGAGTGAGTCGCTGTGTCATTACGTGTGAGTGTTTAGTGACCAGTTGATTGCTGTCACAAGTCCGCATCTCCCGAGTGAGTCGCTGTGTCATTACGTGTGAGTGTTTAGTGACCAGTTGATTGCTGTCACATGTCCGCTTGTCCCGAGCACGTGCTGTGTCATTACGTGCGAGTGTTTAGTGACCAGTTGATTGCTGTCACATGTCCGCATCTCCCGAGCACGTGCTGTGTCATTACGTGCGAGTGTTTAGTGACCAGTTGATTGCTGTCACATGTCCGCATCTCCCGAGTGAGTCGCTGTGTCATTACGTGTGAGTGTTTAGTGACCACTTGATTGCTGTCACATGTCCGCATCTCCCGAGTGAGTCGCTGTGTCATTACGTGGGAGTGTTTAGTGACCAGTTGATTGCTGTCACAAGTCCGCATCTCCCGAGCACGTCGCTGTGTCATTACGTGGGAGTGTTTAGTGACCAGTTGAATGGTGCTCACGATAAATTAGCGCGAAGCACGATATGTGGGAAAGCTCTCCGGAACTGTTTACGAAAGAGTTGAAGACAGGAAGTCTTATAGAAAAACCTCCAGGAAAATCTACAATGCAAAACTTAGTGGCAAAATGGTACACCAGGATATTCCAACACGCCTTAAAAGACTGCTACTGTTCTTCAGCCACACAACGGTCATCCTATTGCTAGCTGAAGATGTCTTGGGTGCAATCGTCATATAATAAAACACCAGACTTTCTTTCTTTACGAACATTTTCCTCTCAGCTATTTTCTCCTTCCTGTTTTATTGCCAGATCTAATAAGAAACGGACGCTGCGATGCGACCGCCTTTATGGGAATTCTCAGCGGACATAGTTCACATTCCTCAGACGTTATGAGGCAGTTGCTAATGCCTGTATCTCGAATCAGTCTCATAACAAGCAACAGTTGTCTCTCATATAGTAGGATATGCCTGTCGCAAGGGGTGACTTACATTCAACATGTGAGTGGAGTGAGTTATTTATTCCCCTTGCTTCCCGTCATTTTAATTTTCCGATCCCACGTCTGTTGGCCAACTACTGTCATTTTCTGTCCCCGATGATACCTAGCGTATTTTACGGCTTTCGTGGATGTTCCCTTCCTTCTTCTGCTGCCTTCTTTCCATGGAAGGCCGAGCACTTTCCATGTTATTACCGTGGAACGTTTGGGGCGCTTGGGGTCAATCTGAAATTAGCGCCATTAATTTCCACACATCACGGTAACTAGCACTCACGGTAACTGGTAGGTGTCACGCGCAGTCGGCCATGAGCGTGTGCAGGATTCCCGCTTGTTTTCCTTCTCACAAATACTTTTACGTTGTAATATAACATTTTCGTACGCAAACTACTAAGACATTCCATAAAACTATTCGTTTTATTATTTTAATTGTGTGCTGTTGTAAATATAGCAGAGAAAGACAGGAGAGAGATATAAATATCATTTCAAATGTCAGTATATTCGGCTCCCAGTTATTTGAAAGAATTCGCGCAAATTTGCAGGTGTATTTCTCTATATTTTGATTCAGAAAGTGTGGGAATGTTCTTGGACGGAACACTTCGTTGTTTTTTCGACAAGGGCTTAACACTAAATATTGTAAATCTCTTTGAAACTCAAAAGGCAGATAACGTTCCTACCACATACGTGCGATTATCATTTTAGACTTTAGAAACATATTTTCTTACTGCACATTTTAACCATTGTTTGTGCAGTTTTGAGTATAAAATTGCAACTTACTATGCTCTCGGTTTTTGGGATGATTTGTAAAGCCTGCAAGCGTGTACCACGGCGCACAAACACGACATATGCACTTCTCTCGCGATCGATACGCACGACATTTGAAATATTCGCAAAACTCGAAATTAATTAAATAACTAAACAAACACTTTGCATTTTGCAGGCGAACAGCAATACACGTAACTTCACTGCTTAGAATGAAAACACTCAAGTAGTATGAGCTTCGTACGTTCTAAAACAACGGGTGCTGAGTCAGCATTTTCCCACGAGGTCATTGCCCCTAGTAGAGTAGTAAGGCTATGTATTTTCTAGACTATTCTACGCGTAATAATGTCAAAACCTTGCGCACGACAGCAATCCTAACCTCACAGACTCCATTGGAGGGGCCTATTTGGTCAGGGAATGATCTGGGGTGCTCTTGACCCCCTAGGTGACGTCATATGCATGCGCACGAGGTCAGTGCTAACCTCACTGGCCAACCTGGAGTATTTTTGACCACTAGGTGAAGTTATGATGTCATATCGGCATATTTTGCCACCTTTAAGGCAGGTCGAACCGATAGTTCTCACCGCGGGCCAATGTGATAAGGAGTGCGGCGGTCGGCATATCATCACTTACTATTGTTTATCGCTGGGTTCTCCTTGCACATACGATAGTAACACTTGTCTTCATTCCTGTGCAGGGTACACGTACAGAGTTCCCGTACCCTCGTTTCATATTATTGTTTTATTGTTATATTATCACATGGACATTTGATTTCTTGTGATAGGCGAATTAATAGCTGTTATATTGCTATGCCTGCTTTGGAGTCAGTCTTATCCCTTTCAGGCACACAACCATTTCTTTTAATTTTGAAAGGAAAATTGGCAATTACAAATGCAATTCATCAAAAAAGTAATATTTCTAAATATTTTTCGATAAATTATGGGGTTATTTCATTTGAGAACACTGTGTCTCCTTAAGAGTACGAGTCTTTTACTCAAATTACTCAAAGTTTTACACAAGACACAAAGTATTGTTCAGTTTTCAGTAAATAAACAATCACTGGTGGAAAGGGAGGGAACAGTTCCTGTCAGATGAAAGGCACAAACCGACCCCACAGGTTGTCCTGTGAGGTGCCTTCTTAGTACTTCAGTATCCACAGTGTTTTGAAGAGCCATGTACTGGCATGTGTTTTGCTTCGAACTTTCTTTTCTCTGCTGCTACTGATCACTTTAGGAGTGGTAGATGGGCCCGGAGAGTCTTTGAAACTCTTACTTCCTACTAGAACAGACACAACATTTCTACGAATTCCTTCCGACGCATATTCTTATTAGCATTACCTAAGCGATAAAAATATATCCATTCACAACTGAAACGTAAACCAGGTGTCGAACTAATTGCAACCATGATCTTTTTGACTTTCTGTCAAGAGCATAGAAGGATTTTAGAGTGTCCGCCTTGTCTAAACATCCCATAATTCCTGTATCAGATTGTGCAATTTTCGGGCATGTTACTTCTGTAACACTACCATCTGAGTTTTTCTGTTCACTGTGGTTACTACGGTAGGCGATTCAATAGTTGACAAGAACATCACTGTACGCTTGTCCTTCCATTTCACACAAGCTATACCATCAGATCTAACTTGCCAGTCAGTCACAGTCACCCCTCTCGAGTTCTTTGTCGTGTTTCAGACCTGGAATCGCTTTCCTGTTACTCCTTACTGTCACGCGACCATGATGTCATCACCACGTGCTCTTGTTGTAAACAAAGCCACGTGCTTTTTGACAGCTGTCTTCTTGATGGACACTAAACTCACTTTAAAGGACAACAGACGATAGCTAACCTAAGTGCTGACACCTTAATGGCACTAAACTACATGGGTGCTATCTTTGACATGTGGTAGCTGGCAATTTGAAAAATTCCACGTGCTCTAGTTTCTAAACAAAACCACGTGCTTTTTGACAGCTGTCATCCGCCATCTTGCATCGCTAACCTCAGTGCTGCTGTCTTCTGGTGGCGGGCAATTTAAAAAATGCCACGTGCTCTTGTTTTTAAACAAAGTCACGTGTTTTTGACAGCTGTCTTTCGCCATCTTGCATCGCTAACCTCAGTGCTGCTTCTGTCAGCGGCCATCTTTAATCAACAGAGCATCGTGCTGCAATCTTTACGGCACTAAACCTTATCGGCGGGCAATTTGAAATTCCACGTGCTCTTGTATGTAAACAAAGCCACGTGCTTTTTGACAGCTGCCATCCGCCATCTTGCATCGCTAAGCTCAGTGCTGCCATCTTTACGGCACTAAACCTCATAGTTGCTACCTTAAGCATGTGGTGGCAGGCAATTTGAAAAAATCCACGTGCTCTTATCTTTGGCTAACCTGAGTAAATGGTTTTTTATTGACTTCGGTGGAGTACTAAATCCCTAGAGGTCTACCGACGTAGCGATGTCTCCTCTAACGAAAAAATTGCCCTGGGGAGCCAGGGCACGGCTGCCTCTTACGAGGCAAGCAAGGATGCATTGTCTTACACTCGTATTTGTACCTAAAGAATGCTTAGATCATATACGTACCCACCTCTTGCTATCTACTGAGACGAGCAGTAGGAAATGAGCCAACCCTTTTTAGCAGAGTCACTACCCGACTTCTAGTAGTGTAGCAATGCAGGATCCAATGCAATATCATTGACCTCTAGTATAGTAGGTGAGCAATGTCGAGTGCACGCCTAATCTTACGGAGGGGCGTAACCTTACTTTAACGGTTAGTTGCCCTTCCCGACGCCTAAGAGAGAAAGCCTAACTACATATCCGCCATTTGAAGGAAGTTTTACGGCAAGATGCCCTTCCCGACGCCCATTTGACAAGATGGCGGCTATACACAGCTCCTTATGGGACAGCCTAGGGGCGCTTGTGCAAGATAGCTGCTGCTCCTATGAGACTCCCTAAGGGCACTTGCGCAAAATGGCGGTTATGTATGGGCTCTTATGATACCCCTAGAGGCGCTTGCGCAAGATGGCTGCTATACACAGCTCCTTATGGGACGGCCTAGGGGCGCTTGCCCAAGATGGCTGCTATACATAGGTCCTTATGAGACACCCTAGGGGCGCTTGCGGAAGATGGCCGCTATACATGGTTTCTTATGGACGGCCTAGGGGCACTTGCGAAAGATGGCCACTATACACAGGCTCCTATGGAGACAGCTATCTTAGAGGCTACTGAACAAGATGGCGACTGATTTTATGAGACGGCTTAAGGGCGCTTGATCAAGATAGCGGCTGCACAAGATAGCGGCTATACATAGGCTGTTTTAACCTCTTCCTTCTTCTAACAAACAAGTTTAAACATGCATCGCGAAGGCATGAATGAGCAAGTGTTGCAGCGATGACGTCATCAGAGTTGTAGATGTTTAGACTTGCAGCTGTCAGCCGCTATCTTTAACTAAATGCGCATGGCTTACTGCTACCTTGACGGAAGTAAACTTTTTAGCGCAGAATTTAAAGTGATCTTAACGGGACTTAGCCACGCCGCAAGCTTAAACAAAGAGCATCGTGCTGCTATTATAACGGGACTAAATCCTCATGGGTGCTACCTTAGGCACGTGGTGGCGGGCAATTTGAAATTCTTGTGCGTTTGTTTGCAAACAAACCTGTGTGCTTATGAAGAAAGTAAGATTAGAGGCTACTGTACAAGATGGCGGTTATACATACGCTGTTATGACCTCCTCCTCCTTCTTCTCCTCCTCCTCCGCCAAGGCATAGCTTAAAGTTTAAACACGCATTCTACAGCGAAAAAAGGCAGCTATACAAGGCTCTTATGAAGAAACCTAGCTTAGAGGTTACTACACAAGATGGCGGCGGCTGTTACGGCCTCCTCCTCCTCATCCGTACAGCAAAAGGGCTCCTCTCCTTGGCTATAAAGAGGCTGCTACAGCCTCCTCCTACTCCTCCTAGCAAAAGTGCACCTCTTCCTAGCAAAAGGGTTCTTCCTTGACATGTTCAGATCACTACATAAGTTAACAAGACTAGAATCGAAAACTGTACTCGACGTCGTTAACTACAACATGTGTTCAGAACACTGACTTGATGTGTTCAGATCACTAAATAAGTGATTAAAACATAACAAGTCTAGAATGGAACACGATACTCGATGTCGTTACAACATGTTTTGAGAACGTGTTTACTGGTTAGCAGGGGATACCTTTTTTCGTTCAATCTAGTTACGGAATGCTATTGTAAAATATATAGCATATATAGCATTTAGTGATCTGAACACATCAAGTCAGTGTTCTGAACACATGTTGTAGTTAACGACATCGAGTACAGTTTTCGATTCTAGTCTTGTTAACTTATGTAGTAATCTGAACATATCAAGGAAGAGGTGCACTTTTGCTAGAAGGAGTAGGAGGAGGCTATAGAAGCCTATTTATAGCCAAGAAGAGGAGCCATTTTGCCCTTTTGCTATGCGAATGAGGAGGAGGATGGCAGTAGTGTCCTGTGCCCTTTTGCTATTCGGATGAGGAGGAGGAGGCCGTAACAGCCGCCGCCGTCTTGTGTAGTAGCCTCTAAGCTAGGTTTCTTCATAAGAGCCTTGTATAGCTGCCGTCTTGCGCTGTAGAATGCATGTTTAAAGTTTAATTTATGCCTAGGCAGAGGAGAAGGAGGAGGTCATAACAGCGTATGTATAATCGCCATCTTGTACAGTAGTCTCTAAGCTTACTTTCTTCATAAGCACACAGATTTGTTTGCGAACAAGAGCACGTAGGATTTCAAAGTGACCGCCAACACGTAGCTAAGGTAGCACCCATGAGGATTTTGTCCGGTCATAATAGCAGCCCGATGCTCTCTTGTTTAAGCTTGCGGCGTGGCTAAGTCATGTTAAGATCAATTTAAATTCAGCGCCATAAAGTTTACTTCCGTCAAGATAGCAGTCTGCTATGTGCATGTAGTTAAAAATAACGGCTGATAGCTGCAAGTCTAAACATGCACAACTCTGATGATGTCATCGCTGCAACACTTGCACATTCTTGTCTTCGCGATGCATGTTTAAACTTCTTTGATAGAAGGAGGAGTTTATGAAAGCATATATATAGCCGCCATCTTTTACAGTCGCTATCTTGTGCAAGCGCCCTTAAGCCGTCTCATAAAATCAGTCGCCATTTTGAACAGTAGGCTCTAAGCTAGCTGTCTCCTTAGGAGCCTGTGTGTAGCTACCATCTTGCGGAAGAGCCCCTAGGCAGTCCATAAGAAACCATGTGTAGGCGCCATCTTGCGCAAGCGCCCCTAGGGAGTCACATAGGAGCAGCAGCTATCTTGCGCAAGCGCCCCTCGATCGTCCGATAAGGAGCTGTGTATAGCCGCCATCTTGTACAATTGGTGTCGGGAAGGGCATCTAGGCGTAAAACTCCCTTCAAGATGGCGGATGTGAAGTTAGGCTTGCTGTCTTAGGCGTAGGGAAGGGCAACTATCCGTTAAAGTAAGGTTAAGACCCCCGCAAGGTTAGGCTATCACTCTTATGTAAAATCCGTAAATCAACATTGCTCACCTACTATACTGGGGGTCAATGATCTTGCATTGGATTCTGCATTGCTACACTAATAGACCTCGTGTAGTGACTCTGCAAAAATGTGTTGACTAATTACTGGTCGCCTCAGTTGATAGCAGGAGGTGCGCACGCACATGATGATCTAAGCATTCTTCAGGTAAAAGTACGAGTGTAGGAAAATGCATCCCTGCTTGCCTCATAAGAGGCAGCCGTGTCCTGGTCCCTTGGCCAATCTTTCTCGTTAGAGGAGACATTGCTACGGCTGTGTACCTCTAGGGATATAGTACTCCACCGAAGTCAATAAAACATAACCATTTACTTAGTTTAGCCAAAGATAAGAGCACGTGGAATTTTTCAAATTGCCTGCCATCACATGCCTAAGGTAGCAACTATCAGGTTTAGTGCCGTCAAGATGTCAGCACTGAGGTTAGCGATGCACGATGGCAGATGACAGCTGTCAAAAAAGCACGTGGAAGTTTTCAAATTGCCCACCACTACAGAATAGCAGCACTGATGTTAGCGATGCAAGATGGCGGATGACAGCTGTCAAAAAAGCATGTGGAAGTTTTCAAAGTGCCCGCCACTACAGGATAGCAGCACTGAAGTTTGCGATGCACGATGGCGGATGACAAGCTGTCAAAAACACGTGGCTCAAGAGCACATGAAATTTTTCAAATTGACCGCCACCACAAGGTAGCAGCACCGAGGATAGCGATGCAAGATGGCGGATGAGAACTGTCAAAAAAGCACGTGGCTTTGCTTACAAACAAGAGAAGGTGTAATATTTCAAATCGCCCGCTACCGCATATCAAAGGTAGCTCCTATGAGGTTTAGTGCCGTTCAGAAGTCAGCACTGAGGTCAGCGATCGTCTGTTGTCCTTGAAATTGAGGTTAGGGTCCATCAAATGACAGCTGCCAGAAAGGACGTGGCTTTGTTTATAAACAAGGTGACGTGGCAATGACATCACGGTCACGTGACCGAGGTCAATGACCTTGTCCAACGTAAATGCGGAGGAGGCCTCAAGGTCACTCAAGGTCAATGTGGCGGATTTAGAAGCCCCACTGCTCCCCTATTTGTATGTATAGGAAATTTAAGGCAGATTCCGGGAAGGATTAGGGGAGTGTATATGTGAGGATCTTCAAAAGCCAGAAGCCAGCAGTATGTAAAGATTGCTGGTTACGAGGATAATTTCCACATAGAGGAGGTGACTAATGTTAAAGATATATTAAAATTTACGTGTTAAAAACTATATTTACAATAAGATACAAAGTTTGAAAACTAGAAAACAGGGTGGAATTAACAAGACTTCTGGGAATGCACTGAAGACAATGGGTGGCAATATTTTACCATATCTGAAGTACTTATTTGGTTATTGCTTGCATGAAGGAACTTTATCAATTGAATGGAGAGTTGCTATAGTATCCCCTGTATAAAAAGGAAAGGGTGATAGACATAAAGCTGAAAATTACAGGCCAGTCAGTTTGACATGCATTTCACATAAGTTTTTGGGAAAGCATTCTTTGTGATTATATTAATACATGTTATCGAAATTAATAACTGGTTCGACAGAAGGCAGTTCGGATTTAGGAAGGGTTATTCCGCTGAAGCTCAACCTGTAGGATTCCAGCAAGATATAGCAGATATCTTGGACTCAGGAAGTCAAATGGACTATATCGCGATTGACCTGTCTAAAGCATTTGATAGGGTCGATCAAGGGAGAGTAATGGCTAAAATGGGTGCAGTTCGAGTAGACAAACTAGTCACTGAATGTGTGGCTATATTTCTAGCAACTGGATCACAGAGAATTAGAGTAGGTGAAGCTTTCTCTGACCCTGTAATATCAAGAGGGGAACTATTTAAGGCAGTATTATTGGACCATTATATTTTCTTATATATGGTATGTAAATGATATTAGTAAAGAAGTGTAATCAGAGATAAGGGTTTTTGCTGATGATGTTATTTTGCATAGAGTAATTAATAAGTTACAAGATTGTGAGCAGCTGCAATATGACCTCGATAAAATTGTAAAATGGACAGGAGGCTATTGTATGGGGATAAATGTGGTTAAAATTCAGGCTGTGAGCTTCACAAATAGGAAAAGTCCTCTCAGTTTTAACTACTGCATTGATGGGGTGAAAGTTCCTGTTGGGGATCACTGTAAGGGTGACCGACGTTTAACAGCCTTGTGCAGAAATCAGTGAAGCCATCGAAATATTTCTCATATAATATGTTATTTAATTTTGGCTTTGTCAATATTTTATTTTTCTTATGTAAAACAGCTGTTTGTGAAGAAAAGTGTTAATTTATTATTTGGAACTGGAAATATGAAGGAAGAGAGACATTATGAATTCTTACTGAAGTTTCAGTATATGAAGATGTGGTAGTTCAATGTTGATTTGCAGGGATTTTTTAATATTGTGTAATTCTGTTTTAAAATTGGAAGCAAATTGTATGTTCATTTCCACACACAACTTTTGAGGCAGCCTGTACTGACACGTGTAGTTTCTCTCTCGCAGTCGAAACATCCAGACACTTGCCCGTGTAAGGAAGTGTACTTTAACGACCTCTTCAATTGGTGAATACGGAGATCTGGGGAAATTCCATGTTCTAATTGGTCTACTCGTTTCCGATTTAGGTCTCCTCCTGGGAGCGTGGCAACTGTACGCGTCTCTTGTACACTGATCTTAGCCGACAGACGCGCTCTGCGTTCGTCGTGTCTCGGAATTCTAGCCCCCTAGGTAAGCGCTATCACCTTATGTGTTTGTAAATTTAAATTCATATTTGTGATTCGCCCCATTTCTCTTTTAATGTAACTTTCTGTGATAAGGTAAATTCGTTTAGCGTATCGAAGTTTCCCCCCTAGACTATCACATACACCAATTTTGAGTTTTCTGAATGACTTTGCTTTGACAGACAGTCATAGCATTTTGTTATTGGCGGCAACTCTCTTTTCTTGTTCTGAATTTTCTAACCTATGTACATTTTAATTAACGTAAATTAACTGTCTTAGAGTTGGCCTTCTGTAATCCTAAGTCAACTGTGTTGTACATGCTACTGTTCGAATTTAATCCTTTTATCTAGATGTTTCTCACGTCAGTACGTTTTTCAGTCATGTGTTCTAATTTGTAGGCCTTATTTCCTTTTTGGTATTGTACTTCACTTTGTACAAGCGTCTTCCTCTGCGCACAATGCCAACTTTCCCATGGCCTCATTAGAATTAATTCCGTAGTTTTCGTTTGTTACAGCTGTAAGTTAAAGTCTTCGCATCTCGAACATGGCGTTAATTTGGTTTTAGTTTCATATTTTTCTTTTTAAGTATTTTTATTATCAGGATGTGCACGCGAACAAGTGTTATGCTGCATGTTGGGTTTCAGCCCGAAGGCTGGTTTGATCCTCCACAGTTCCGCCAACACTAGACTAGGCGTCACTGAAGAGGCATACTAGGGAAATAAGGAGTAAGGTAGTTTCCCGTTGCTTTCCTCGCCGAGTCAGATGTTGCCATTTAATATCAGTTTGCCAAGCCCATTGAAATGCATGCACCAACCGACCCTATTAGTGACATTTCCACACCATTTATAACAGTGACTGGCTGCGTAAAGAATGGTATTACTAGCATCACACATACCTGGGTAACTTTCATATTGTCAGAGCCAAGGATGGGACTGAGAAGGGTCAAAGAAAGTAACAAATTTATTGTAGCCCAATCCAGAAGACATAGTGCACTGTAAACACTACATCTCGCCAGCAAAGGCAACACTGTAAGTACCTAGGTGTTAATATAAGGAAGGATCATTTTTCGGGTAATCACATAAATGGGATTGTAAATAAAGGGTACAGATCTCTGCACATGGTTATGAGGGTAAGCACAGACCTGCCAGGTGTATCCCCTGCTAAGCCGAGCAACCCAGTGGAATACTGGGTATCCAACTCCAGCGGGAAGCTGGGTCGGCGAACAGACTAGTGTTTCGAGGACTCAGAATTTGTTATCTTAGTTAATCCTGTTTTCCCAAACGGATTATTGGTTGGTGTCAGGAAGGGCATCCGGCTGTAAAACGCCAGCCAAAACCAAACAAACCTGGCAAGTTCTGTAAGTTTGGCCTTGGAAACAGGTAGGACGTTCCCCTAGAGAGACGCGCGAGGATATCGCCTGATCCTTGTGAAAAGTGTGCGAAGGCTACCGAGTCAAGGGCGGGCTCGGTTAAAGAAGCTAGCTCAATTTAGAATAGGTGCGTTCAATCTTGGGTCAGTGACTGGACGAGGAAGAGAAGTTGCTGACTTATTGTAAAGGAGGAAGATTGAAATTCATTGTGTATAGGAAATTCATGGATAGGGAATAAAGGTAATGAGGTTGGTATTAGCTACAAACTGATGTATAGCGGGGCGAAAAATCTGGGAAGAAATGGTGTAGGGATCATTCTATCAAAGTATTTGAAGTCTTGCCTGGTGACTGTAAATAGGAAAAGCAACCGAATAATGATTGTACCTTGATGGAATGATGATCCCCAGATGGGTTGTGAAGAGGAAGAGAAAGATACTTTCTGGAGCGATTTGGAAGAGGAAATTAGTAGCGTACCAGCTGAAGAGGGAGTAATTCAGGGTGGAGACTTGAATTTGAATGGACATGTGGGTAACAATAATTGGGGAGATCTATCAAGGAGAGTTGATGGAGGCTGGGGAACAGGTGAATAAATGAAGAAGGTCAGGGAGTGATTCATTTTTCACTGGGATCAGACCTTGCTGTGAACACCTTTTTCAAGAACCTATAAAAGTGGAGAAAACGAAAGACAAATAGATTATCTCACGTGTAGGAGACAACAGAACTGTAAAGTGATTGCGGGAGAACACGTAGCCCCAAAACACTGTGCTAGAGTGCCAATGGTATAATTGCAGTAAGTTACGTTTAGAAAGTAAAACGATGCCTAGAGATTGGAAGATCCTGCAGTGAGAGAAGAGGTCAAAACCGAAGTCGTGCAGAAATATCAACAAATACAGAAGTGGTGGGAGGTGAACAGAGGAGATAAGCTGTTCCAGGCTGCACCTAGGGACAAAGAAACATGAGGTGGAATAATGCAGCAATCAAAGCCAAAATGCTTACCAAGAAGAGCTGGGATCGATCTGGGTCTGATGACGACGGAGAACTTCACAAACAGGCAAATACAGTCGCTATCGAGCTGCAGGTAAGGCAAGGTCAACCGCATGGGATGATGTCTATGAGGAGCTGGAAACTGCCAAAGCAGCAAAGAGGCCTTTCAGAATAGCAAAGGCAAAGGGCAAGACTTCGAAAGATTTCAAGCACATCAATCAGATGAAGAATCAAGAAGGAATTGTTCTTGAAGATGGCAACCAGATAAAAATAAATATGGGAAAAATATTTCGACAACCTGCTAATGGAGGAAAATGAAAGACTGGTTTTTGAAGATGGTGTCCCCAATCAGGGTTTAACAACTGAAATTACTAGAGAAGAAGTCATGATTGCTCCTAGGAACATGAAAAATGGAAAAACAACAGGTCCTGTGAAATTCCAGTGGAAGTCTTGAAGTGCCTTGGAAAGAAAAGAACGGATATGCTCTGGGATCTAATGCAACGGATTTATGAAGAAGAGAAAATGCCCGTGGAGTGGAGACAGGCAACAATAGTGCCTTTTTACAAAGAAAAGGGAGACCTCCAAGACTGTTCTAACTATAGGGGTATAAAAATAATGTCCCATACGATGAAAATCTGCGAGAAGAGTGTTGAGAAAAGGCTTCGGGAAGAAACAGCAATCGGGGATAAACAGTTTGGTTTCATGCCTGGGAGAAGTACCATTGATGCACAAACCGTAGAGAGGCACAGAGAGAAAAATAAAAGTTTACACATGGTCTTTATAGAATTAGAGAAGGCCTACGATAGATTCTTACATCAGGAAGACTGGAGATGTTTAAGGCCCAGGGCAGTACCGGAAAAGTTTGTGAGAATTTTCCAGGATACGTAAGAGGGAGCTCGAAAAAGATTAAGAAGTAGTGTGGGGTTGACTGGATGGATACCAGTTGGAGTTGGGTTGCATCGTGGGTCCTCACTGAGTCCATACATTGTGATGGATGTCTTATCTGATGGTGTACGAACTAAAGCACCGTGGTGTATGCCATTTTTATGATATTGTTTTGTGTAGCACCAGTAGGACAGAACTGGAAGAGACGCTGGAAAGCTTTAGAAAATCCTTGGAAGACAGAGGCCAAAAATTAACCCCTTAACCGGGGAGTTTCCAATGAGAAGCGAACATTCGGTGGAGGGTATATGTTTTGACTGACTACGAGTTAGTTCGTCACCCCAATTATCGTGATGTGGGTGACGGAGTTACTTCGTCACGCCCATTATCGTGATGTGGGTGACGGAGTTACTTCGTCACGCCAACTCGTGCTGCACATTACGCGTGCATTCCTTCTCTGAAGACGAGTGATCCAATCTGCCCATGTTGACATAAATATGTCTTATGTCTGGTGGCCAACTAGAGTTGTCATCTAATTCTTCATCTGAATCAATGAGATGAAGAATAGTTTCGTCATCCAGATGAGTGCGCTTAGCCGTTATGTACGGAAGAAAATAAAATGAAATATTGGCGCGGAAAGTCTGGAACCCACTGGCATCTAAAAATCGATCATAGCACTACATTCAACAACAATGAGAAACGGTATAACACGTTTCCCCCAGCAGATAACAATGTTGTAAGGCTCTAGACGAGTTAATCAGTGGATGGTTTCAAATAAGGATTTTTGTGTCTAAGGATGGCAACCTGTCCTAAACAGGGAAATTAACCACCACAGAGGGAAGTCTGTCTAGGTGAACTGGAAAAGCATGTCTGGCATCCTATGTAACAAAAGGGTTAAAGGAAAAGCCTGCAAGACAGCAGTGAGGCCAGCCAGGCTGTACGGTGCACAGACTTGGGCAACAACAAATGCACAATGTATTAAACCAGATGTTGCAGAGATGAAGATGAATGAGTGGTGTCACTAGAATGGACCGCATCAGAAACGAAAAAACCGAGGAACATTTAAAGTGACAAACAAACAAAACAAACGTAAGTTATTTCATTCCCGCCGCAAGTGCGGCGGGCGGGCCATCAGCCGAACTAGCGGCTCTTAGGCCTTGCGAAGCAAAAATGGAGAGTGAATTTAACAAAAAATGGCAAGTATGTTGTGCACATACATAAAATAAAATGTAGAATGTCCCAGCGCATTAAAATTGTGAAAGTCTTGCAGCATTCGTTACAGAGAATATGTACAAAAGTAGTCACATATGGTGAGCAGGTACAGGTAGGGAGGTTGGGAGGAAGGTATAATTAGACGGACACGGGTAGTATTGGAGAAGGAGATAATATAGGTTAGTTGTAAGGTTTGTAACGGAAGTGGCAAGTAGACGGAGAAGTTCTAGGATGGTGAGAGGCGGCAGGCTGAAAGGGGGTTGTGGAACAGGGGGATAGATCGCTTGCGGCGGTGGGGTGGGTGGCGGTGCTGGGCGAGAGCGAAGAAGGGGGGGACGGGTGGGAGAGCGTACAGCGCGGGGTGGGGAGCGGGAAGGCTGCACACGGTAAGTTCGCTGGTGAAGATGGACGCCATCGGTGAGCAAGCGGTTGACGTCTTCATTGGTGGGAAGCTGAAGGCGTACCATGTACGTCGGACCGTGGACGTTGAAGATACGGAAGACGCGCCGTGCTGGGACCCCTGCCGTGAGGAGATCGGTAAGTAGATCCTGTTCAGAGATCGCAGGGTCGACGCCACGAAGGACACAGCTCGACACTGAAGGTGGTTGATTGGCCGTGGTAGCGCCAGATGCGCCGTAGGAGGCTGGCTGAGCAGTAGTGGCGGTATCCAGCGAATCAGCAGGGGGCAGTTGGGGACTGGGGAGTTTCGTAGATAGGGAGGGGGTGGGGGTAGACATGATGGGGGAAGGATGACTGGACGTAAGAGTGGCTATAGAAGAAGACGGGGAAAGCTGAACAGAGGTGGTAACTGTAGTGTACGTAGTAGTAGTAGTAGTAAGAGTAGGCGAAGACTGATGGACGGAAGAAATGACAGTGGTAGTAGTCGAAGTGAGACAGGGTAATAGGGAAAGTAGGATCAGAGGCCAGTTGTTGTAAGAGATAGTCGGGATTGGGAAGAACTTTGTGCTGGACGTGAAAGAGAGAGATGGTGCCTTGAGCGATGAACTTTGGTCCGTGAATGGAGTATTCAAAGAAGACCAAAACGTCGGGCGAAGGTTGTCCAGATAAGGCATCCTGGAGACGGAGAACCCACTTGGTCGCAATGTTGTCGTTCTGAAGCGAGATCCGGATGTCTTTAGGTGAATAAGCGGTGTCCACATTCTTGATGAGACAAGAAGACAACGAGGCGTCTGCCCGTTTGATTACCCTTGGGCCGGCTGAGACAGTGAAGATAGTGAGGAGAAGAGTACCTCCCAGCCGAAAAAAGATGTGGACATGTATTTAAAGTGACAGAAGTACAGGAGAGAAGACTGCTAAGGGATGAAAGGCATGTAAGGAGGAAAGTGATGGATATGACTGTGGATGGGACTAAAAATAAAGGGAGACCAAGAAGGAGGTGGTCAGATAATGTACGAGAAGATCTGAAAGAGAAGAAGTTAGGATCAGGCGGAAAATACTTGACACAAACATTGACCCCGCTTGAAGCTGGATAAGCTGAAGAAGAAGAAGGAGAACAAGAAGAAGAAGAAATGCTAATTGCTTTACGTCGCACCGACACAGATAGGTCTTATGGCCACGATGGGACAGGAAAGGCCTAGGAATGGGAAGGAAGCGGCCGAGGCCTTAATTAAGGTACAGCCCCAGCATTTACCTGGTGTGAAAATGGGAAACCACGGAAAACCATCTTCAGGGCTGTCGACAGTGGGGCTCGAACCCACTATCTCCCGGAAGCGAGCTCACAGCTGCGCGCTCCTAACCGCACGGCTAAATCGCCCGGCAAGAAGAAGAAATAAGGATGCTTCCAGTGTAATAGGTCCTCACTAGGATTACTTGATTCAAGAACTGGAAAAAGTCCAAAGAATAGCAGCTCGATTTGTTCTGCGTGATGTCCGACAAAATAGTAGCGTAACGGGAATGTTTCAAAGTTTGGGCTGGAAAGACTTGGGAGAAAGAAGACGAGCTGCCCGACTAAGTGGTATGTTCCGAGCTATTAACGGAGAGATGGCGTGGAATGACATTCGTAGACGAATCATTTTAGTTGTGTCTTTAAATGTAGGAATGATCACAATATGAAGATAAAATTGGAATTCAAGAGGACAAATTGGGGCAAATATTCGTTCTTAGGGAGGGGGTTAGGAATTTTTATAAATTACCAAGGAGGATGTTCAATAATTTCCAATTTCTTTGAAATCATTCAAGAAAAGTCTAGGAAAACAACAGATAGGAAGTCTGCCACCTGGGGACTGCCCTAAATGCAGATCAGTACTGATTGATTGATTGATTGATTGATTGATTGATTGATTGATTGATTGATTGATTGATTGATTGATTGATTGATTGATTGATTGATTGATTGATTGATTGATTGATTGATTGATTGATTGATTGAAACGTGTGCTGCCGTTGCTTAACCAACTGAGCAGTCTCCCATTCGCTAAAGAGCAGCTGAACTTCCTCAATGCTTGAACACATTAAAGGGCTTAGACCGATGCTTGTGAGTGAATTTCCTGGCAGTGACTTGAAGCCTGCCGTGCTTCGTTGACTCAATTTTCAAATGCCCTGTTTTGCTCAAGAGTGTTATTTTCTGATGAATGTCCCACATATCGCAGTTCACAGAGGAGGAATGTGGTTTTATGGTCTGAGGGAAATCCCCATTTTATGCAAGAGTTTGAAAGGAACACGCCTCATATTATTGCATGGGCCGGGATATCATCAGGTCGCCTGTTCGGGCGTTACTGTTTTGAAGGTACATGATTGTAAAATCTTACTGGCACATATTACAAACAAGGAAGTCATGGGTCATGTATGGTAAGAGCAGGACGGGATCCAGCACATTTTGCCATTCAGGTGCGTGAATTCCTTGACGGATAATTTCGAGGTCGATGGATGACACGTGGCTCACCATTGCGTCAAAGTGTGAAGGAAGCCTTTCGAAACATAACAAGTGTGGTGCTCCGCAAGATGTCAATGGGGAATTGAAGAGGAACAGAACTCCACGTACTTCACTATACAATATAATGTTTTGACGTAGGGGTACGTGGAGTTCTCGGACACCCTGTACAATAGCGTACTTATAAGAAGACGCGACCAAAGCAAGTCACATAATATAAAAAGCTCAAAATCGTTGTGTATGCATTTACCTCTGACGTCCAAAGTTTGGGTAAGCAGAATATGTGTTCTGTATTTGTGTTGCACACACGAGCAGACTTGTTGTTGTTGTTGTTTCCCCGCCTCAAGGGAATGGAGCCATCCGGTTTCTGAGACCGGTAAATCATATCCATCTTTATCCATTTGTACATTACGAACTGCACATTTTAAATTAATAATTACAGGGAATTTAAAATGCAATCTCAGAAACTTTGATTTTTTTAAAATATTCCTATGCTGTATGATTTAAAGTAGAAAATAAAAGATAATCACAAAGAATGTAAATTGGAACAACAGAAAGTTTCCTTTTAAAATGTCATTGGCGATTTCTTTGTTTACAACATTGCCTATACATTTAGAACACTCGGTTTGCAATGCGACTGCTGTTCAGTACAAATACACACACTTTCTGCAGCACACTCGGTGCAAGACAAATGATGTTCAAACACTGCATACACTTGTGTTGGGTTTGCCTTTCTCTTGCGGATGGGCATTTGCTGCATGTCTTTCTCTTCTCCAGACGGTCACAAGGAATTCCCTCTGGAGGAACATCATTGTTTCGTGATGCCTTCGTGATGCTGTCTCTGACATCTCGACGCACGTTGGGTGTCTCAAGTCTTCTGTGAAGGTGTGGCTTCATCAAACCATTTCCCAAGTTCTTTACGAACTGATAACGTGTCATCTGTGGGCATCCAAAATGAAACAGTTTATACTGGCAATATTGAGGATCCTATAAAACACAGCGCCTTGTTCTCCTACTTGATGAGTAAACTGCGCACTTCATATCCGCAATGTCCACTCCGCACTTTGTTTCATTGTAGAAACATATCATTTCAGGTTTGGTCTTTTCTGGGGCAGTTTCCACACTGTGGTGGATCGTTGAGGTCAGTACACCAGCTTTGTTCCGTTTTGGCTCATATGATAACAGTCTCTTCCGTCCATTGAATCCACACAGAGCGGATCCAACAGACCTTTGCGGATGTGGCAGAAACTGGGGAGGGATTTCTTTTTATTCTCTTCATTGTTCTCACAAAGGTTAAACCTCTTTTCTGCTGTTCATTGAGGAATTCAATGCTGGTAAACCAGATGTCGGCAGTAATGTTGTTGTGACTGTCTTGAACAGGCTTACATAGTCGTAGGACTGGCTGTGTTGGTATGCCAAGTTTCTTGTCTATTGCTATCAGGCCTACTTCGTCACTGTTTTTACCTGTGTACATATACATATATATATGAATTTGGCATCAACAAGACACATTACATTGGTGCCATATTTCTTTGGCTTTTGAGACACATATACTCTAAAAGCACACCTTCTGCGGAAAGGGATAAGCATTTCATCGACTGTAAGAGTGCTTGATGCTGCTGGGAGTTATCAATGAACTTCGCAAATATCTCAGAAATAGGAGCTGCCTTATATTGATCTTTTCGCTCAGCGCGCGTCACCGCGTCATCAAATCGTAAACAGGCAATCACTACTAAGTACATTTTCTTTGTCACAGTCGCATGAAAAATAGGGTGGGATGTAGCGTCTTGAGAAAAAGTGATGTGTTATCTTCGTTGTTCGATTTTAAAACTGACTCCAACAATAACAGTCCAATTAGTGCATTTATTCCTAACATGTCAGTATTCCTGTAAGTACTTTCATTGGTGATGTCACCTACTGACCCTCTAACTCCTGACAGCTTTATATTTTCATTGGTCACTACTGTATTCAGCATGCTTTCATCAAAGAGAAGATTCCACGTGTCCAATTTCTGGGGATTTTGGTCCTAGAGTTTTAGCTGCACCCCTAAGGCCTGTTAATCCGCCCCATACAATGGTATGAGCAGGTGTTCTGACATTTCTTGGAGGCTCGTGACTACTCCACTGAAAGCCAGGTCGAGGATCGTTCCTTTTACTTCTACTATAGTAAAACTCAGCTTGTAATTGGTTAGCTATAGCAACATCAGGCTCAGCTTGAATATCAGAGATCTCCAACAGGTCTTCATCGGTTTCTGATTGAGAATTAGATCCTTCTGATTCCCTTTCTTCAGTGTCACCACATAATCTGTATCCGCATCAGTCATCAATGAAATCATTGTCTTCTTCAGATTCACTTTCATTACCCGGAAATTCACTGTCTATCACCTTTCGAATGTGACCTACAAAGTCTACATCACTCCCGCGTACAGATCGACTTGTGGAAGGTTGATCCATTGCTACTGGAAAAAATAATGCTCAGCACTTCAAACGTTACTAGAGCCACGCGGTGTGAGAGACAGGGCACTATATGTACGTTACTAGAGCCACCCGGTATGAGAGACCGGGCACTATATGTACGTTATTAGAGCCACTCGGTATGAGATACCGGGCACTATATGTACGTTATTAGAGCCACAAGTATGAGATACCGGGCACTATATGTACGTTATTAGAGCCACCCGGTATGAGAGACCGGGTACTATATGTACGTTACTAGAGCCACCCAATATGAGAGACCGGGCACTATATGTACGTTATTAGAGCTACCCGGTATGAGAGACCGGGCACTATATGAACGTTATTAGAGCCACCCGGTATGAGAGACCGGGTACTATATGTACGTTATTAGAGCCACCCGGTATGAGAGACCGGGTACTATATGTACGTTATTAGAGCCACCCGGTATGAGAGACCGGGTACTATATGTACGTTATTAGAGCCACCCGGTACGAGAGACCGGGTACTATATGTACGTTATTAGAGCCACCCGGTATGAGAGACCGGGTACTATATGTACGTTATTAGAGCCACCCGGTATGAGAGACCGGGTACTACATGTACGTTATTAGAGCCACCCGGTATGAGAGACCGGGTACTATATGTACGTTATTAGAGCCACCCGGTATGAGAGACCGGGTACTATATGTACGTTATTAGAGCCACCCGGTATGAGAGACCGGGTACTATATGCACGTTATTAGAGCCACTCGGTATGAGAGACCGGGTACTATATGTACGTTATTAGAGCCACCCGGTATGAGAGACCGGGTACTATATGTACGTTATTAGAGCCACCCGGTATGAGAGACCGGGTACTATATGCACGTTATTAGAGCTACCCAGTATGAGAGACCGGGTACTATATGCACGTTATTAGAGCTACCCGGTATGAGAGACCGGGTACTATATGTACGTTATTAGAGCCACCCGGTATGAGAGACCGGGTACTATATGTACGTTATTAGAGCCACCCGGTATGAGAGACCGGGTACTATATGTACGTTATTAGAGCCACCCGGTACGAGAGACCGGGTACTATATGTACGTTATTAGAGCCACCCGGTATGAGAGACCGGGTACTATATGTACGTTATTAGAGCCACCCGGTATGAGAGACCGGGTACTACATGTACGTTATTAGAGCCACCCGGTATGAGAGACCGGGTACTATATGTACGTTATTAGAGCCACCCGGTATGAGAGACCGGGTACTATATGTACGTTATTAGAGCCACCCGGTATGAGAGACCGGGTACTATATGTACGTTATTAGAGCTACCCGGTATGAGAGACCGGGTACTATATGTACGTTATTAGAGCCACCCGGTATGAGAGACCGGGTACTATATGTACGTTATTAGAGCCACCCGGTATGAGAGACCGGGTACTATATGTACGTTATTAGAGCCACCCGGTACGAGAGACCGGGTACTATATGTACGTTATTAGAGCCACCCGGTATGAGAGACCGGGTACTATATGTACGTTATTAGAGCCACCCGGTATGAGAGACCGGGTACTACATGTACGTTATTAGAGCCACCCGGTATGAGAGACCGGGTACTATATGTACGTTATTAGAGCCACCCGGTATGAGAGACCGGGTACTATATGTACGTTATTAGAGCCACCCGGTATGAGAGACCGGGTACTATATGTACGTTATTAGAGCCACCCGGTATGAGAGACCGGGTACTATATGTACGTTATTAGAGCCACCCAATATGAGAGACCGGGTACTATATGTACGTTATTAGAGCTACCCAGTATGAGAGACCGGGTACTATATGTACGTTATTAGAGCCACCCGGTATGAGAGACCGGGTACTATATGTACGTTATTAGAGCTACCCAGTATGAGAGACCGGGTACTATATGTACGTTATTAGAGCCACCCGGTATGAGAGACCGGGTACTATATGTACGTTATTAGAGCCACCCGGTATGAGAGACCGGGTACTATATGTACGTTATTAGAGCCACCCGGTATGAGAGACCGGGTACTATATGTACGTTATTAGAGCCACCCGGTATGAGAGACCGGGTACTATATGTACGTTATTAGAGCCACCCGGTATGAGAGACCGGGTACTATATGCACGTTATTAGAGCTACCCAGTATGAGAGACCGGGTACTATATGCACGTTATTAGAGCTACCCGGTATGAGAGACCGGGTACTATATGTACGTTATTAGAGCCACCCGGTATGAGAGACCGGGTACTATATGTACGTTATTAGAGCCACCCGGTATGAGAGACCGGGTACTATATGTACGTTATTAGAGCCACCCGGTACGAGAGACCGGGTACTATATGTACGTTATTAGAGCCACCCGGTATGAGAGACCGGGTACTATATGTACGTTATTAGAGCCACCCGGTATGAGAGACCGGGTACTATATGTACGTTATTAGAGCCACCCGGTATGAGAGACCGGGTCTATATGTACGTTATTAGAGCCACCCGGTATGAGAGACCGGGTACTATATGTACGTTATTAGAGCCACCCGGTATGAGAGACCGGGTACTACATGTACGTTATTAGAGCCACCCGATATGAGAGACCGGGTACTATATGTACGTTATTAGAGCCACCCGGTATGAGAGACCGGGTACTATATGTACGTTATTAGAGCCACCCGGTATGAGAGACCGGGTACTATATGTACGTTATTAGAGCCACCCGGTATGAGAGACCGGGTACTATATGCACGTTATTAGAGCTACCCAGTATGAGAGACCGGGTACTATATGCACGTTATTAGAGCTACCCGGTATGAGAGACCGGGTACTATATGTACGTTATTAGAGCCACCCGGTATGAGAGACCGGGTACTATATGTACGTTATTAGAGCCACCCGGTATGAGAGACCGGGTACTATATGTACGTTATTAGAGCCACCCGGTACGAGAGACCGGGTACTATATGTACGTTATTAGAGCCACCCGGTATGAGAGACCGGGTACTATATGTACGTTATTAGAGCCACCCGGTATGAGAGACCGGGTACTATATGTACGTTATTAGAGCCACCCGGTATGAGAGACCGGGTACTATATGTACGTTATTAGAGCCACCCGGTATGAGAGACCGGGTACTATATGTACGTTATTAGAGCCACCCGGTATGAGAGACCGGGTACTACATGTACGTTATTAGAGCCACCCGATATGAGAGACCGGGTACTATATGTACGTTATTAGAGCCACCCGGTATGAGAGACCGGGTACTATATGTACGTTATTAGAGCCACCCGGTATGAGAGACCGGGTACTATATGTACGTTATTAGAGCCACCCGATATGAGAGACCGGGCACTATATGTACGTTACTAGAGCCACCCGGTATGAGAGACCGGGTACTACATGTACGTTATTACAGCTATCCGGTACGCGTTCAACTATCGATATGTTGCCGCTGAACGCTTCGTTACAACTGAACAAAATCGCGCGCTTGGGGAGGTAGTGAGGAGGGATGAAGGCACTGCGCGGGGGAGCGACCTTGACCAAACAGGTTGGCCAATGTAGAAACATGAAATAAACTCGCGGTCTCACAGACCGGTGGCTCCATTAGAGTGTTAAAGGCGCGCACTGTGCTGGCATCCCGCACATCCAAAGGCGTGCGACTACAGTCCTTCGATCGAGACACCTTCGCTGCCAGCTACACGCACGTTGCCAAAGGTGTATCGTGCTCAATGGAGAGGTGCTGCAAAGTTTTGGCGGGGTAAATAACTGAATAGCGTTCTACTTCTAAAATTTATGAGGGTCATTCAAGAAGAAATGAGCCGGCGGCTATATGATGAAAACAGCTGAAAGGATCACAATGCAATTGCTTGCGGGAAAAGGTGCGGACTCTATAAAGCGCTGAGGTTCTAGACTCGCCACTGGAGGGACATGGTGCACAGAATGTGACGATAGAGCGAACATGCGCACCCCTGTCATGCTGAAACCAGGGAGCAATACAAGACTAAAGTGTTGTAGAACGATTCATGACAGCAGAAGGAGTTAGGGCCATTGAAGAATGGCACGAATATAGTGAGAACACTGCATTTGTCAAGGCGTAGCAAACCGATTCAGCAAAGGACGAATGTCGTTGGCCGCTATTGCACGGTCTGGAACGCCACACCGCATTACTGATGCCATTATCCAGCAGGTGGATGCCCTCGTTCTGCAAGACCGGCGAACAGCACAGCCTGCCCCTTCAACTCAGGTTGTCACCACTAACTGGTGGCCCAAGTGTCATGATGGCTCAGTGGCTGAGCTCACACTGAACTGAACCCCGCAGGTGTTCCTGCCTTACATACGCCTGGGCCAGATAATTCCAGAAGGCTCGATGTAACTAGAAATTTCAGGAAGTGAAAAACGCCTGGTTAACCGTTTGGTAATTCGTATAGTCCTTACACCGGGCCACCAACAATGCAAAGAGAGGGGCAGGCTATGTGGTTGTGCCCAATGGTGACGTCGTGTTCTGGCCCCGTCAAAAATCGGAGGTTGAAAATAGTGCACGTAGCGGCCGCCCGCGCTCAAGTATTTTTTGTAACTTCCCTTTAATTTGCGTACCGTACGTTTTAGACACACCTTGTATGAGTTAGCTACGCCACATGAATGAAGAGTTGATATAATTGCCCCTGTACACTACACCCGTCCATTGCCCGGGGATATAGAAGGTTCGTAGGTTTTGGTGATAAGCCTCGGCTAAAGTCAGTCGTGACGCATAATTCTCCACCCAGGGCATGGACATTCAACTACTGTTTATACAGTTTGACTAGCATTTGACGCAAGACGTTCATGATCATAGTAATAATAGTATTCAATAAACTACGCAAGGCTAAATATATCTCATTTAAATAAGAAAACGAATGTTAGTTTCTTGGAAGGACCTTTTTCCAATTTAATGAAATCAAACCTAACTTAATACAATAATAATACATTACATGATGATTGGATAATAGCTAGATAGACGAACGAAAATCTCTGTTGGCTAAATACTTATAAATCATCATTATTTAAAACTTGATTGAAAATACGAACTTGGAAACGAATACAGAACTTGCTGAAGGCAAATCATCATTATTTATCATTAATTGTCCGCCCGCAATGAATAATAGGATCGAATAAAATTTCATTCAAACATTTCAAAATTTTAAAACATTTTAAAATACTACACTTGCTTTTACCGTCACTTATCCAAGATTTCATCTTAAAATACCCTACATTTTTCCATTATCTCAGAAATTGCCTAATTGCTAACCAACTTGAGTCCTCTAATGGTGACCAGTTTCAGTATAAGTATCCATAAAGTGCAAAAACAGTGTAGAAAACCCACACAATAATTGAATCTCATGACGACATAACTCAGTCAACAACAGCATGTCCCAGGAATCCGTATCAGCCACCTAAATAAAACACAATATCTAGCCGCTACAAAATCATCAATGATCCAAAAGAATGATTAACAGTAACTGCTTCCACCGGCACTGCCCTCCTGAAAGAAAAATCTTGAAGGCACACTATCTACGGGAAACATACTATAACCAACTACGCAAGAATACAATCTACTACCAGGTGACAATAATTCAATAAATACGACCTTCTACTTCACACATATTATGCTTATTAAATGTTGAAGACGTCTAATTAGTGACCATTTCCTCAAATTAAATGGTATCTGCATCGTATCCCGTCGCGAAACAGTGTTTCGATGATCATATAACAATCCCTACTCTCGACCTTCGGACATCTTACACCGCAAAAATAACAACGACACAATTGCTTGCCTATTCTGGGTTCTTAATTGTATGACGAGCGCTAATCCATCTCTAAATCTCAAATAATTATTTATCACACTCCCATTATCTATTTTTCAACGAAACACTTACCATAACAACATTAATTCATCATAAAACACTTTATGGACGACCCTGTCCTTATTATTCACCATATTCAAGCACATCATACATATTCACACTTTACTTACCCAAGAGAATTCACAAGCATTCCCGAAGAATGTCTTTTATCATCACCAATGTATCGCAATCAACGCAACACTAATTTCACGAAACATTCGCCACTACGCAATAAACACGTATTGTATTATCATGCAGAAGACCTTCTACAAATAAATATTAAAATAAAGTCACCTCACGAAGTATTCGTGCAATACAAGTATGGTTCACTAAAGAAGACAACGCATTCCTCCATTCACCGAAAACGTGAAGAAGATTCCGAGTAACTCGCGGTAAGACACGTATGTACAAGCTAAATCTTGCGTATAATAGATGATCTTAATATTACAACCTCGGACATAACCGTTATCACAAGTAACCGGGCACTAAATGATAGTCGCATTAGGTCACTCAAGTTGTTTAAATTTACGTCACTTCATTATGAAAGAAAAGTACATTCTACTCTACAGCTATGCAACTACAAGAAAATATGGTAAAGAAAATGAAATCTTGGTACTTATCAGTGAAGATTATGTGATACCCCTCTCAGTCCTTTGCTCCATTGGTCATAGTTTTGGCCCTCACTTCGGCATTATCTCCCGGGCCTGTTAGGATATCGGAATGTTTAAGCACTCATATTCATTTCCATCATTACATCATTGGAAAAATCTTGATACATTTTTGAGTCCATGGACGTGAAACTTAGAAATACAAAATTAACACAGTGACACAGGCGTTTTACAATATCTCACAGTTATTTCCGAAACTTTCCTTGTTCAGTATTAAAACCTCAGATCGCTATTCGACACAGTAATATTATTTTATATATCACGTTCTCTAATATTTCTCTTAGGTTCTGCGAACGTAGACGTTCCCTTTAAAGACGTGCTGATTACTATCAGTTCAACCTTCAATCTCCGTTTTTTATGCCATACCATTATTCATAAAAAAAAGTTCATTACAACTGTTATGCTAATAGTATCGGTCTGCATTCCATACGTTAAGCTCAACTCACTGACTTGTAACCTCTCGTCCATCTGTTTTTGACAGTTCGAATGTGAATTCGAAGATAACGTCATCCCATCTGACTGGAAAGATGTACAAAGGAACACTTCACCATTGTCTTTATGACGTATATAATCGACCTAACCTCTTCAGCGCCGTCTTGATCCTCTAACATATGGCATGAATTCATGGCCTCCTCCATGACATCGCTGGACCTGAATATCATATAGTCGACTTACTTCTTAATACTGTTGAGAATGTAAACTCATTCTGCTAATCTCTGCTCACATATAAGATAATATTTCGTGACTATAAGCGTGCGGTGACCACGGGGTTTTGAGCTTAGGAATTTCATTCCTCATCTTATATCCATCCAATTTCCTGTCTGAATGGGCGAGTTATTCTAGGTATTGACCCAGCTGGACGTATTTCCGAGTAATTCCTGTTAATCATTTCTTTAACATGACCTTCAATGGCTCAACAGCTGACTCACTTGCCATTGGACGGTCATAATACAAAGGAAAGAGATATGAAACGTAAAGCGGATAATTAATTCCATATGTGTTGAACGTAAGGTCTGGGACATTCTTTCTTATTATATTAGATCTATTGGTAAAATGACTAACTTGTTTCACAGAACGCACTTTACTGACGGAAAATTAAATGTACCCTCCTAATTCAATAAAAACATAATTCCATCATTAGACATGTTTCGACTCCTTTGAGCCATATTCGGTTAAACAGGGTGCGGGTTAAACACAAGCTAAGAAACTCCTAAAAAGGTAATGAAGGATCAAAATAAAAACAAGAGATATAACGGAAATAAAGAATAAAAATATACAGTATTTACATTACTAGATGGAGCAATAAATAACTCGATGATATCACTTCAGTGAAAAAGGTTAATATAAATAATAATTGTATCCAAAATATGTGCTAAACCTAAGAAGAAAAGAAAAGGAGATTAATGATAAGACGGAAACGAAACAAAAAATGCGAGGTTGCGGACCTCTTGCCTAAAAATTTTTACTTTGATAACAATTCAAACCCAAGACGAAATCAATGTGTTTAAAATTGAGGCTGACAGTCTCTCTTTGTAGAAACACCATCACCATGAATGGCTAGAAGGGGAGCGAAAACACTTGAGGAACAAAGTTTGAGGGGAGACAACGTGCCAGGTGAAATGAATGTAATAACTGATGGAAGTACGCCCATGAATTTAAAATTTTGAAATAGCAGCATTCTCAATTTCTCCTCCATTCAGCGGTCCCGTTCTCGAAGATTGTTTGTGTTTGCCTTGTTTAAAATGGTCGGGAGGGTACCGACAAAATTGAGAAGCTGCGTTAGAGAAGTAACAGCTTCACGGTAAACTGTAAGTGACCACATGGGAAACCGTGAATGAAGTTCCAATCTGTAATGAAGAAATGAGGAAGTGTGAGAAACTTGGTATGATAAGTAAAAAATGTGAAATGGGTGTGAAGAAATGCGGTACTTAAAAGGTGGTAGTTCTCTCGAACCGGCGTGGGCATCTCAAAGTTAATGGTCCCGATCGTACAATGTAATTACATTATTCAACAAGTTCACTGCTATGTTGTAGTGTCGTGCGACTTTCCATGTTCACTGAAAATAGTTTTTAAAATTGAACAGGCGGCCGGTGATAAGAGCTAGGCTCCAAATAGCGGGAGGGGGTTTCATCACGACTGAGGACATAGATATTCACTATCCAAGATTAAAGTACAACAATGAAAATATATCTGCCACATAGGTAAGCATGTTGGTAAGTTTATCAGATAATTCAAACCCAAACAACCACAAGCCACTCTGTTTTATATCAGAAACGTTTCTAAGGCGCCTAACTCTTTATAGTATCCTATCAAAATGCATAAAGTGCAATGAACGTAAATAACTCGATGTAAATTGAACATGACGTGGATTTCTGCCCCCATTTCAAACTCGTCTATCACCGCAGTGGTCGCGGCTTGTGACGTAGCCACAACGTCACTGTGGCTGAATGCACAGTGCTGGGTGCCCGCGGGACGGGATGCCCAGCGTGCTAAAAAGTGACAGATGGGTCAAGGATGCATTTCTTGTCCGTGGCGTAAGAAGCTGTTTTCAGTCCCCGACACGAGGAACCATGTTCAGCTGAATATGTGTAGGGACTGCCGTATTATTTATTTTAATATTTTCCTCTACTTGTCATACCGTATACTTACCTGTTACCATCTTGTGAAGTGGCAGTAACTTCCTGCACCGCAGGCTTCATCTGAGAGCTGATAGCCGCTATGAATAATGTATACAATCAATGACACCGGACTTAGCAGCTGGCTCATTGAAGATCCACATTATGCTGCGTCGCGCCCGCCGCAGTCTAACGAGTAAACAACCCCCTGACTCCTAGGCTGATAAGACTAGGAGCCGAGACATTGATTAACTAGCGAGACTTTACTCTTCTAGTCAACCATGTGACCTGGAAGAATCACTTTTCTTACAGGTTAGGATCGTATTGAACAACAATACTTATTTCAGATCATTTGCAAAGCCTACTTTGATCGGAAAGGACAACTTATCTATAAGTCAGTTCCGTAGACGCTATTGGCTGCAGTGGAATTTGCAAAACAACATTTTATGAACTGTAATTGAGGTTGGCAACGATAATGCCTGTAATAATAAAACAGCCTTCTATTCTGTTAAACACACAAACTAAATATAAATCTTACAGCATAACATGCCTGTAAATAAACACATTAGTAAACACAGACACTGTTAAACAAAGAATTCCATCAAGTCACACTCAAATATTTAGAATATTTATGTTCATTTCTGTGTAATACCTAGGAACTTGAAATCTCGAACTTTTCTTAACCCTTCAGTGCTTGCACGAGGTAAAGCATTACCCCATTTTTTCGCGAAAATTTATCAGGGCGTAAAAATGGAATAAATTTCTTTTCATGTTGTTTCTGAATAGGGACCCTATAAATAAATGAAACACGATTCAAATAACTCGCTGTATTGCCACTAATAAATACACCATAGAGAAACTAGATCTCCTACATAACTTCAAGTCAGAAAATTATCGCCCACAATAACGCTTGAGTTCCTGCAGTCCCAAAAACCGGATCTATCAAAATCGATCACACTTCATTTCTGTTTGAACACTGAAGTTTAGATTGTTTTAGTCACTTTATGCTTGAGCAATTCTTCACATACAGTCTTGGCAGACAAACGTTTAAGGGGAGTACGTACTGCCTATGCTGACAATGGTAATTTCTCCATTTTTAAAAACGCCCAGGTAAAAGGTCCTTTGTCCTACAGATTTGAAACTTTATAGTGTTATTATCGGAACTTTGTTCTTTACGTTGCGGTCTTTAGTTTTAAGATTAGATGCATGGTTATTTTTTGGGATTTTTTCCAAATTAAAAAATGTTCATGAAAAATTTGAGTAATAAAAATTTCTTCTTGTCTCATATATTAGCATATCTAAAATAACCTCGTAGCTTTACCGAGAGGAGGTGTGGAAGTATCACTGATAATTATTTCAGATTTCTACCTTCTATAGTATTTTGACCGAAAATACTTTACTTTAAAGTTTAGCTTATATAATTCTTACTTGAGATGTAGTCTAGAACCCTCCTGCACCATATTCCTCATCGTCCTTGTTCTCCAGACTCCTTTTCATTGCTCTCCTTGACTTCCTTATCGTGGCTTCTACTATAAACAGCCTTTTATCCTCCATTTTGGTCCGACGAACATCAAACGCTTGAAACGCACTGGGCGAATCCCACCCTGGTTGGATCCCCAGCTGTTCTAGAACTTTAATTCTGCTTGAATTTCTCATATTAGATGATAAAACAGCATCATGTACTCCTGATTTTAATGTTTTATATCCAACAAAAATATTTTTAGGTACCGGTACACGGCTCAAATCTTAAAAGACTTGTTTACATTTTGGGTTTTCCCATGCAAACATTTCTTAAATAAATCTGGATGGGCAAGATCCTTATAAATGGGCTTCATCAGACGCATCACTCCTCCTGGAAGTCCATGGGGTTTGTAGGTTTCCTTGTCTTTATTATACGTGCACCAAGAACCACGACAAACAACTCAGTAACCCGAAATAATAAGCTAACATAAAAACCTTGAAGAAAAATCTAGCCTAATATTGCTATAACTTGAAGTTGGATTAAAGAGATTATCTGTAAAAAATTATGAAGGTGGATTAAACGTATTCAGATCCTTGATATTATCTGTAAATCATACGGTATAATTATGTCTTGGAAAACTTCATGTTAGTTGGAAATTTTTTTCTGTCTAATCTTGGGCAAGTTTCGGTACTGATACCGTTTGTGCTATTTTGGATATTTCTGTTGCTGTGGGCAACGTTTCGTCATAAGATTTCGACTGATGTGAAGCTCCAACATAGTCTATGTGGTTCACCAATGGACTTTTATTTCTTAGAACTAGAAAGTTATCAAAAAGTAAAACCCAGCCTACAGTCAGAAGAGGGCGTGGCTTTTGTAAATGAGAGGGCCATAGAATATCCAAATTATGGGCACTTGTAACGCGATTTCACTGAAATAAAAAACGGTGCTCTATTGTACACATACCAAAGAATACTAAAACACATTAAAATGAAATTCGCAATTTTTTGTAAAAATTGAGGTACGTACTCCACTTAACACAGCACTCAAGAAATTCTGCTTTTTCTGTCCCGACTTCTAGGACATCTTCCAGATGATACTGGTGTTTTTCTTTTCAAGAGTAGCGTCGGTGATCCCTGAGAATTTTCTTGTATATACCTAGAACTAATTCGCAAGGCTTTTTTTCTCTGTGTCCCTCCAACTGCTATGTGAAATTTCACCAACTCCATTTTAATTGATTTTATTAAGATTCTTTTAGATAGAAGATTTCCAAGGTTGTTTCCAACATAAACAATAAGGCTATTGATATACTCGTACTTTCACAATAAACACACGCAAGAAATAAAACTGACAAACCACGATTTTGCCAATTTAGTTTAGCCGGTGTTCGCACGGAGTAAGATGTTACCCCAATCTGATTTGTCTTACTGCTGGAAATGTACTACGTCCGATGATTTATGACAAACAACTCGGGATGTGCCATACAGTGTCCTTCAAAGGTACGCAGTCGCCCAGGGTACAGTCAGTGGTAGAAAAAAAGTAGCAGTCGTTTTCCAAGAGATGGGGAAATTCATGACCCTACTGAGTTCTGGCGAGTTAATGATGACATTCTTTGTGTCTACTGCAGCATTCAGTGCGAGATTTTTGTAAAAAGTTACTCTGTCATTGTCATGGGTCCAAAATGGCTGCAGTCCGTTGACGTACTTCCGCTACGTCACGCCCCTGTACTGTTCTAGACAACAATCTGACCTAGAGGAATCACTTCTGTTACGCGTTCGGGACGTATTCAAGAACGAGCCTGAGAGTGGAAGGTCTAACAGTACACAAGCTGTGCTTCCTTCAGTATTACCATTACTATTACTGCAATGTCATGATATGTCTGTTGCCTGCACTTTTCAATAGTTTATAATATTTAACAGCCGTACATAATAACCGATTCATGCGTAATCTATGTTTTTTTCTGTTTATTACACTTCCTTCCATACAATGTTCTATGTGGTTCGACAATTCGGCCGTATCTGGATCTCAATATTTTCAAACGACCTTGTCCGAGAGTACTGCCCATGACTGAATACTGGTTCGGGTAAATAAACACCCACCTGCCCTTTAATAATGGTCTTACAGAAGGCTAGTCGACTTGATACCTTCCTGTCTCTACGTACGCTGACTGCAGGGGGTGCTAGAATAGCTTTTCCGCGCTAACTGCTCTCGTAGCTTGTGACGTCACTGTGAGGACACTTCTAGAGCGCGTTCCAAGCGGTAACATTAGTAATCGGCCACCGGTCAACACTTTAATTGCTTATTGCGTTAATTAGTACAATGTGCGAGTGAAGTTTATAATACGAGCTGTTATTTAGTGCAAGGAGGTAGTAAAATAAGAATAACTCCGCTGCTGCAGATTGTGAAAACGTAGCCCAGAAAACTGAGAATATCCTAATTTATCACGGCTTTCGAAAAAATTATTATTTATGAGCTAAAAGGATGTTATGCTGTCAAAGAGCTGATAAAATCAACCCGAATGCTGCTTTAATTTATTCCGCACATTTCCTCCCTCATAACTTTGAACGGGACTTAAAATACCAACTTGGGTGGATTCGATCCTGGCTTAATCCTGTGATATTTGAAGGAGCTCAAATACGTCAGTCTCGTGTCGGTAGATTTATTGGCACGTAAAAGAACTCCTGCTGAACTAAATTCCGGTATCTCCGCGTCTCCAAAAACCGTAAAAGTAGTTGGTTGGTCATAAAGCCAATAATATATTATTATAACTATTATTATTAAGAAAGAACTGCTGGGCTTGCCATTAAAAAGGAGGCTGTATCCTCCTGAAATATTCGTAATTGCCATGGAAATGTCACCGATGCTAAGGTGAAAGAAATGATGACAATCAGCTAACAATATTTGCGCCATGAGGGGTATTAAAATAATTACTATAGTGAAATTATCACTGGGAAAAGTCTGAAATTATTATGAATAGGCTATTCCTGTTACCATATTTCGTTCTCTCTATGATTTTCTACTTGTACACAGAAATTGTTACGTTATGTTCTACAGAACTTCACACCGAGCGAGTTGGCCGTGGGGTTAGAACTTGCATCCGGGATATAGTGGGTTTGAACCCCCCTGTCGGCAGCCTTGAAGGTGGTTTTCCGTGGTTTCCCATTTCACACCAGGCAAATGTTGAATTGTACCTTAATTAAGGCCACTGCCGCTTCCTCACCACTGCTAGGCCTTTCCTACCCTATCTGTGTCAGTGCGACGTAAAGCAAAACGACTTCATCATTCAAGGAGTGCAGACACGATTCTGGAGGTAGCTGACAGAAATCAGTTGGCTGAGAAAGTAATGCACAGATTGAAGGCGGACAATTTGTCATTATGGATATAATTTATGGGCCTGAACAAGTCCCAAGTTACAAAATATGCAGAACCTTTTGCGAATATATATTAGCACAATTCAAAACAAGGAGAACGTAGTGAACTGAAGCGGGTCTGGTCTCAATGTTGCTCTCCGGACCAAATTCGATCCCATCTGAGAGAATTAGGTGGGGCTTCCTGGACACTGCAAATGCCGTTACCTTAAGAGCTCTCTCTCTCCTTAGGCATATGTTTATTTGCGAAAAGAGAGATACCCTCTATCTTGTCGCTTAACCTTTCAAAATTGGGCCAAGCATTTTTTAGAATAAAACTGCGATTCTGACAGAGGTTCTCGATCTCATTAAAGCTAACGGCAGAAACATTTGAGCACTTGCAGAAAGTAGCAGTTATCAACTTCGACGAAATGAATATAGATGGTCGTGTGTTACGATTCATCTGATGACGTGATTTTACGTCCACAATAAAATAATATCGCTCTACATAAGAAGGACTAGACAAAACAGGATAGATGTGTGGAAGACGAATTGTCTCTGGGTAGCATTAGCATAATTTAAGACGAGTTAATATTTAGTCTCCAACAGAACATAAGTCTAGATGCATAACAAAATATTCTTAAATAACTGCATTTCTTGTAATCTACTTGTCATATAACTCGCATGTTTCTGTCCCTTGAAGCTGCGATAAATAACTATAATAATTTGGATGCTAATTGTCTTTCATGTTAAGTTAAAAAGTGTTCAATTCAGTATTTACCTCATTTATATGCTAATTAGTTCGAGTACTTCGTTCATAAAATGTTATTTTCCCTCTGAGTGTATCATATTTGAGGCGCTCTGTTTTCGTGTTAAGTTATGTCCTCTAAAGATACATGACTAAGTGGAGTGAAATTAAAATATCTAACAAGATTAACTCAGAAACTCTCCGTTAACTGCGCTGTATAACAGATGATGCATTGAATGTGGCGGTAGCACTGTCCTCAGGGTGACGTCACGTGCGACAGCCAATGGCAGCGCAGGTCCCCCGAATGGTCTACCTGTTAGTATTCTAGTTACATTCCGTAGACTGTTTTCTCTAACAGGTTGTAAGTTATTAGAAATAGTCTGCTATCTGTTGGGTATAACATGAAGGTCAGAGAGTCAAAGAGTATGTAGCAGAGAATAGTATTCTTCCATCATCAGAGGAAGTGTATACTCTCTGACTTGACACAAACATGGCTGCACAAAGTGCTAGCCTGCTAAATACAGAATGTATTGTGAGTTAGGGTAAGCCTTCGCCTGCAATTATTGGAGGGATCATTTAATTATTTGATCTTGTAATTAAATATCTTTCCATCCAATTTTCAAGAAATGCAAGATGTCTCCTGTACTATTATTAGGAAAATATAAAGGTCCAATAATACTGTCTTGAGGAATTCCCCTCTTAACCCTGGAACGGTACCCTTATTCTCCAGGTACAGCAACGGTATCCTGGGGCACTGAGTACCCCAGGACAGAAACAAAACTCTGATCCATTAAAATTATGTATTACTAATAATTACAAGTACAAATTAGTAAAATCAACCCTGAAGCACAGAAAAAGATAACTATTGAGGCTATAAAACGAAAATAACTGTGCGAATATAATAGAAAACAAAAATATTAGCAATAGTTCAATGTCTTTGTAGACATCCTTTCTTTGATCATTGTCACCGTTTTCACTTCTCACATTCACGACAAAACACCAAGCTATGATGTTTACGTACATACTTCTTGCACACCACAGTGGTCTTGGTGTCCTTGGATCGTGGACAGATGGAGCACCTTCCGCACGATGTATCAGTGGAAGTATCCTTTGCTTAGAATTTTCAGTTATTCTTTTTATTCTATGCCCCACAGAATCTTCTTCTTCGCTCGTTGACTCAGGCTCACATTCATTCTCTGATGGATCAGGAGTAAAAACATCTTCCTCAACGTGGTCTTCCTCGACACCGTCTATTTCACCTTCACTATCAGAACAGTCCTCACTTTCACACCCTGACCTGTCTAATTCGCGTAAAATGTGTTCGCCACGTTGAAGAGAACCATTTTCTTAATATATGACACGATTATATCTCAGATAACTTTCAGCGACAGAAGAAGAGAAGTTACATTAAGGGCACACTTACTGCTTTCGGTATAACTGTCACTGATAAGAAGTACACACATTGACTGAAAGACAGTCAAGGTCAAGTAAAAGTCACAGGAGGTAGCCGCTTATCAGGTATGCCAACATAACGTAATCGGGGAACGAAAATTTTCTGGTACATTGAGGAATACAATCCTACGAGCTTGACCATAACAGGGTATCACGTAACCAGTAACGTGACATACCTCAAACCAATAATTCTCGCACTGTGTCATTACACAGCTATTTCCACCGTACTCAACCTACACTGAACAAAATTACTAGATAATCCTTTCGTTTATCCGGTCCCCCTCTGGATCTAATACACACTCGTCATGCTTAACCTAAATTCTCTTTCTATACTGTCGTTTACCTGAGAGTGAACTCGTTAAATTCCCATGTATACCCCGAAGGAATTTGAACAAATGGTTTCAGTAATTCAGAAGACATTCCTTGCTGTAAGAAGAAAACGAATAAGAGGCAGAAGGAGAAGGGACAAAAACAATTACTCAAAATTATTATTTGGATAGTCTGTAGGACGGACCAAAGGAAAAGCAAAGAGGGTGAGTGAGTTCAAGACGGGCGATGGTGAGATTAACATCTCAGCACAGTAGTGATGGGACATTCGATTCATTTTACTGAATCGATTCATTTGATTCCGTTCACGTTACTGAATCGATACAGTGATCCGATTCACGGCACATTAGTCACCGCTCCTACTGCATCTGTGTAGTATGTGCTGGTGAGACAGCAGCAACAGCATTCAGTGCTCGCAGCTGCCATCTAGTCTTCATACTATGAACTCCTTTCTTAGAAAAAATGCTAGTTACTCTAATACATCGAAGGTTTCCGGCGTCGCAGGGTGGGAAAGGTTAGGAAGGTAGCAGCCATGGCCTGAATTAAGGTACAGTCCCAGCATTTCCTGGTGTGAAAATGGGGAAACTACGGAAAAACCATCTTAACGGCTGCCGACGGTGGGATTCGAACCCACCATCCCCCGAATGCAAGCGCATAGCCACGCGATATTAACCGCACGACAACTCGCTCAGTCTTTTTTAAAAAAGTATTTTTCTATCAGCTGAGGATTTTTTAAAATCGTCATATTTTGTATAGGCTACCCGAGATGTACAGTAGCCCGCTGGTTTTCTGATTCAACATACCGTTATTGCGTCTGTCCACATATGATTGAAGTCTTGTGCAACGATGTGACATATGAACTGAGAAAATACTGAGCCGTTCTTCCCAATATAAAACAGGTACTTTTGAGTGGTCATGACTCATGAGCATGACTCATAGTCATAGGGCAGGCTAGAGTCGAGTTTAACTGTCAAATGTCAACTAAGTTGTAATACTAAGATTCATTAAACTAATAAATAGTGTAACCTAATAGCCTACCTACTTACTAGCTACTTCAGAATTATGTTGTGACTACCTTTTTAACACTGCAAATAAATCCATCTATTTTTAAACCTCCCTGTAAGAAGAGGACAGTGATTGCAAATGGGTATTATTTCAAATGAGCTGAGCTCGAGAGTCCATTATAGCATACGATTCTTTCAGTCTAGCATGGCTCACTGTATGTCTCGCTGCAGCGGAAGCTCGGCTCTCCGCGTGTCCAGTGAGCCGATAAGGAGCCGTGTGTATCATGTGTCTCACTGAGCCGCGCTCGTTCACGATTCTTTCGATGTGCCATGATTCACTGTCTCGCTGCAGCGGAAGCTCGGCTCCCCGTCAACGTCCAGTGAGTGCGCCACTCAGCACTGACCGCTGGGAGTAAGCTGAATCGTGTGCCGTGAGCTCGCCTTTCCTGTGAATCGATTCACTCGGACACTTGAATGAATCGATACACTGCTTCGAATCATGCATTCAGTAGCCAACACTACAGCACAGTAGGAAGGAGTTCAGCAGTCGAGTCGAAAACTTCAAACAATTCATAGACAAAAAGCAAGCCGAAACGAATAATTTCCGATGAGCAGAGCAGACAAGGATCGAAGAAATCAAGAGGTTGTAGGGAAAATAGGAAAAGATTGGCCAGGAAACCTATAAGTTACACGCTTCCCATAGTTGCCGAAAAATAAAAAGGCATAATAATAATAATAATAACAATAATAATAATAATAATAATAATAATTTTACCTGGAGGTACAGCTCAACCACGCACATTTTAATGAAGCGCCTTAAGGAACGCTATCTATCAGACGAATCTTGAAACAGCTAATGCATAAGGTTGGGGCATTAATCAGAAGATATCACCACTGAATGACTGAGTAATATGTTATTTCGAAGTTTCCTAAACTGATTGGTTTTAATTGTTTTGTTTTGGTGTACATCAAGACTTTTGAACTTTCCTCCATAGAAGTCTCTACAAAAAACTGAGGTTATCCACTCTGGTGCAAGGTGGAAGAATGACTGATTTAAGGAAGTTTTGCCTTTATAGGTTTTCTCAACTAAATTGACTTTCATTTATTTTGGCCCTTCAAGGTTTGCAAGACTTCCTTATCATTCCACCAGCTTTTGAGTCTGGCCAATAACATATTTTCTGTAATTATTTTTCAGCCAATCACAGGCTTCTTATAGGTTTTTGGTTTAACCAATAAAAATGAGAGGTCGTGTCCGGATTTAGTCCAGAGCCTTCTAGAAACCTCCCCTGGGGTATAAAAGCTGCAGCCTTTTCAAGCTACCTTGTCCTATAGATCGTTATTGAGTGTGTGTGTTAAGACAGGAGGCGGGGCGCGTCATTCTTCGGCTGGCAGAACCTCAGCCCAGGTAATGGCCACCAGTTTTATATCTCTGTATATATCTCCACCAACTTACCCGAGGGGAAGGTTCTAATTTATAATTATTTGACCGTCTGCTTCCTAAAAATGTAAACTTCTTGCTAATGTAAAATTTCATAAAGACTTAAACTGTAAATATGGGAATGAGAGTGCGTTACCCTCTCCTGTTCCCCTTCAGTTTGTCTCGAGGTGACTACGATTTTGTTACTGTTTTTCTTCCTTAAAGCATTAATTAACCTTCATTCTAGTCACCTCATTAGCTTAGGATTGGCCTCTGCATCATCGGGCCACAGGCCCAAGTAGGGTTTTAAAACTGAGTTTTCAAGGAGCGCAAGTGTACGCCTCCATACATTTTGAGTTTGGGTCAGTAATATTAACCTGTTCTTTTTCACCAAGGTCCAGTAGTTTGGGTACTGGATACCCCTGTGTTGCGTCTAGAGAGGCCCGAGCTTGTATGGCTGTATGGATTTGGGAGCTCAGCCTCCTAGGTTGAATTTCTAGAGCATGTAAGCTCTTTTTTGATATTTGTGTAATAATAAGTGGAGCCTTTGGAAGGCCTTAAATTGTAACGGTTGGAGCAATGTGCTCTATCTTGGGAGAATTCTCTCCTTGTCTATCTAAATACTATATGTAAACTTGCAAATTTAGAGCTCGTTCAAACCTTGTAAATTACCTATCTGTGGATTTTAGTCTTCTAATCAAAATTATTATTGTACCTGATACCTTGATCTTTTACTAAGCGAAGAATTCTGTTTTTTAATGTTTGATTTCCTGAAAAGAAACATAACCTTTATTTTGAAATTTTTAATTAGACTTTCGTAGATAGACCCATTCAGCCCCCACCTTCTTTCACTCCTCAGCGTTCCACAGTAACCCCGGAACAATAATATTCATAATAATAATGGTACCTCACAGGACTGGTTGAATGGGGAAAATACAATTCCTTTCAATCCTTTGTGAAGAAATGTGAATCTATGATCTTTACTAGTAAAAGACAACTACATAGCATTTCTTAGGAAATGAACAGTATTAGACTAAATCGTGTTGAAGAGATTTAGAATTTAGGATTAATACTTGATAGTAAACTTGTGTTCAATATACTCATAAATAAGGCCTATAAGATTCTATGATTTGTAATGAGAAACACAAACAAATTAAAATATATCAAAGTTATTATACAGGTATAAAATTCACCAGTTAGAACAGTAATAGAATATGCATCTATAGTCTGGAATCCATCATGTAATAAACATATAAAAGAAATGGAAAATGTCCAATTTAAATTTCCAAGAAATTTGTATTTATGTATCTCTAAAACTAGTGCAAAATATGTGGCATATGACTCAATAACAAATTTTGTAACAGATAAGATGCATACTTGGAGAACATTAACCAGTATAAAATACTTACATGGAATTCTAAAAAGGTAAAGCAGATATCCAAGAGGTACTCCACCAAATAAGCCTGTATGCAGCGTTTGGAAGTAAGAGCAATAATTTAACTTTCTTTATTTAAAGGTCAAACAACAATTCACCATTTGAATTCACCATTAAACAGAATACGCGAGTCAATTAATAAAATGCCAAACGTGGAGATATATCACGAGGAGAGTATCCTTTCATGGCCAGTCAGAAGAGAACAAGAGTACCATACTTGTGATAGTCCTTAGATGAATTCAGATTAACAATGTACAGTGTAGGAGGAATTGAAATATTAACTTACCACCGTCCGTAGGTATAGTATTAGGTTTCGTATTTTAATTTTTATCGTATATTATTTATAACATTAGAAGTAAGAAATGGAAATGTTCTGTAAGTGGTAAGAAATGCCTGTTGAACAATACATAGGCCTACATAACAAATGTTCGAGTAGTTCCTCGAGAGGCTCCGTTGATCACTGCCGGCTTATGGATCGCAAGTCAGATTTTCTAAGGGCGGGAATATGGAATGTATTCACTCTTGACGTCATCAAAGACGTCTGGTAACACATCCGCAGTTTACTCAAAAGGACTGAACCAAAATTGAGAGGCCCAGGTTCCTTCGTCATCTGCGAAACACTGTAATGCAGCGTATTTGACGTGAAACTAAAATGGCTAGACGCGGACACTGACGGCAGTGAAAGATTTACTTCCTTACAGTATAGCACGACAGAATCAGACGTACAGAAAATTCATGTATAAAATAACCGAATCTTAGTTGTGCACCAAAGGTTCATACGCACCAGAAATTAGCAACGTCGGGTGCATTCCTTGTCGCCTCAAGCTGCATGAGGCAGTAGTCTGCACTTTACCACAGCCACACAAAACAGAACAGTTGGCTTCCTTACCACATTATTCCTGAAATACACTTGTTCTTGGTGTTCAGACATGTGCGGACTAAATGAACCCCAAGCTATTTCTTTTTCACAATGTGCCGGCTTGATCACTCCCCATGTGATGTTCAGGTATCTAGCGGCCTGATTACTCTTCAAATGGAAAACACAGATTTGAGTTTTTGCGAGATTTGCCTTCAATTGATTATTCCTGTAGTATGTGGTGACTTTTAACTTGATAGTTAAAGCCATCTCAATCTCTTCAGAACTGTCAGCGTGAGCAGGGAGAGCGAGAGCTCTAAGTTGGTTGATCATTTGTGTAGATATTAGAAAGGGCTCGCGCAAGTACAGTACCTAGAGGTAATCCATTCTCCACCTGCTTATCTCTCCCTGGAGTTCCACAAAGAACCTTCTGTTTTGTAGGATGTTTATTATCATACTGGTAAGCTGATAGTCATGTGCGATTTCGTAGAGTTTTACCACAACTAGATTATGTTTGACAGTGTCATAGGCTGCCGAAAGGTCGATAAAAAAAGCACTTTTAACGTTCCGCCTTTAGAAACAATCTTCGATTTGTTGAGTAAATTTGAGGACCAGTGATATGCAACTCTCACCTGCTTGTTGAGATAAGGTTCAATTTTTGTCCACAATTCTTTGAACTATGAGTCACTCGAGCAGTTTTAGATGTGCCATAGTATTGGAACTGGTCTGTAACTCATCTGGCCAGCCTTGTCTTTAACTTTAACTTTTGGAATCTACAGTGACTAGACGCAGTTCTTCACTAATTGTAGAACCCAAAGTGCCAAAGGTCTTAACTTTTTACGTTCATATTTTTCGAGACCAGCTGCCTTGCCATTTTTCAATTTATTCAAAGCCATTCCGAGTTCAAGAAGAATAAAGGACTGGGAAATATTGTTACTCTCCAGCTCAAGTTGGCATATCAGTGGCCTTTTCTTATCTTAAAAGAGTTAGTTGGTTTACCATGTAGTAGCAGCTGATGTGCAGTTGGATATGTCTTGATACTGGCTTGCGTGTTTGATTGTTTAGGATCATTAGCAAGACGCCCGAGAAGCCTCCATGCTTTCTGGTACGCTTGTGCATGTTGCAATCTGATAACGACTTCACCTACTGCTCCCTCATTGCCTCAGAGATGGACGCGACGAACAGTGTCTTCTCCAAAAGATTTTCGTTGATGGAGTTTATATTATTCATCCAGTAAGGCAGAAGCTTTAGATGTTATTCCTGGCAGGTAGTTCGTTCTGCATCCTCTAGAAATTGGTGTACTTAAGCAGGTTTTCACTACATCAACAAAGGAGTCGTAATTCTCAGGTAGTGGATCTGTACTTCGTACCTTCTTTTGTAACATGTTAGTGAATTTTGTCTCGTGTGAACTTTCGAAATAGTATCGGCATTTGAAATTTACTTCTTGTGGCCTTATGGCGGGAATATTTGACACATCATCAGTTTGTGTTATGAATTGGTATGTATATGATTGTGAACATTGCTGAACCATGGTTTCACTAACAAACAGGAGATCTGGATTATATTCTCTTTGCCACCTTCCACTGTTGAAGGAAGAAGGGACTTAGCTTTCATGTATTAGAGAAAGTTTAAAAGTATCAGCCCAAGAAAGAACAGCTTCTCCATTCTTATCCCCTTTGCTGTATCCAAAAACGTGAGTACGGATATTGAATTCTCCAATAATCGTTGATGCCTTGTTACATTTGTTTAAGTTCTGAGGAGGAGTAAAACAAAAATCTGCTACAGAGGTGACTACACAACTACTGACTTCCAAAGAGATGATCTCGATATTACTGTCATCTGTTCGATGTGCATCTCGGGTTTTACAAAAATGGCACTGACATATTGAGCACGTGGTCTTTGGGCGACAAGCTTCATTCATGACATCTCTGGTGTGTATCACCGTGGTTTTGTTGAATACACAATATTTCGCACTTCTCGCTTCGACACAGATCATGCAGTAATTGTCCTTTGCACGATGTTATTAGATATTACAATTAGGGTTGACTGCGAAAAATGCCGTTGATTTGATCTCAAAACGAAAATTTATTTGCTCCTGGTGTGAGAGAATCATCCATCTAGGAAATGTCAATCAATCAATCAATCAATCAATCAATCAATCAATCAATCAATCAATCAATCAATCAATCAATCAATCGATCGATCGATCGATCAATCAATCAATCAATCCATCAATCAATCAATCAATCAGTCAGTCAATCAATCAATCAATCAATACTGATCAGCATTTAAGGCAGTCGCCGTTTTGGCAGATTCACTATCTGTTTTTCTTCTAGACTTTTCTTGAATAATTGTAAAGAAATTGAACAGTTACTGAACACCTCCGTCGGTAAGTTATTCCAATCCCTAACTCCCCTTCGTATAAACGAATATTTTCCACAAGTTATCGTCTTGAATTCCAACTTTATCTTTATCTTGTGATATATGTTTCGTATGGAACAAATGATCTACGTTATTTAACACAAATATGTACGTAATAAATTAAAAATTAACACCAAGACCCTTCAGCCAGGAAAGCGCTGGAGTTGATGCTTTCATGAATTCTTCCCAAACATCTACGCTGTGTACACTCCCGAATGACGTGGTTCATCGTCTGTTCTTGAGCTCCGCAGTCGCACGCAGGTGCAGCGTTGCTTTGCTCCTACCATAACCAGTTGACACCACGTAGCTCTTGGTAGATCAATTAGTGGAACATGCTGGGAAAGATCATCTAATTGGATTTGACGAGATGATGAGAAATCTCTCCATCCTTCCTTCCAGACTTTGTTGATGTTGAAAGGCCCTGGTTGCTTAATAATGTTATCATTCCAAATAGGCTTCCTGGATTTCAGACGCATGGTTGGTGGATTACTCAGTACTGAGTGAATCAGAAGGTGTTTAAAGTCAGGACAGATATAAGTTTTCCAAGTTTGGGCAGCAGCTTGTTGTCTTCTCAGTTGTGGAGGCGGTATACTTGCCAGTACGTACAACCATGGCACAGGTGTTGATCGTAATGTGCCCGTTAGGATCCCTGTCTCATTCAGCTGAGTATCCACTCTGTGGACGTGGGCACTTCTATACCATACCGGTGCACAGTATTCGGCAACAGAGTAGACCAGTGCAAGGCTTGCCATACGAAGAGTACTTGCATCAGCACCCCATGTTGTGCCGGCTAGTTTACGAATGATGTTATTCCTGGTCTTAAGTTTTCCTGCAGTATTCCCGAGGTGTTTTTGTAAGTCAGAGAGCGTTCCAGAGTAATTCCCAGGCATTTGGGGTTAGGATTGTTTCTCACCCTTCCTCCGCAGAATGTAATGTTGAGCTCTTGTTTGGAAATTCTATTGTTAAGGTGAAAAGCTGTGACCTCCGTTTTTGACGGGTTTGGGCAGAGCCTCCATTGTTTGAAATAGTTTTCTAGTTTTTGTAGAACGTGTGTCAGGATTTCTTCTCTTTCTTCAAGATGGTTAGTTTGAATTGGTATGGCACAGTCATCAGCATAGCAGAACTTACGGGTCATTGTTTCTGTTACATCACTTGTATAAAGGTTGAAGAACAATGGGTCTAAGACAGATCCTTGCGGGAGGCCATTTTTGATGGTGTACGACTTGCTAATCTTGTCACATGAACACACTCTGAAATAACGATTCCTTAACATGGTAGATAACAGGGCAGTGAGTCTTCTACACGGTAGTGCTTGTTTTACCTTCAACATTAATCCATCAATCCACACTGTATCATACGAAGCAGTTAAGTCGATAAAAGCCACGGATGTTTTCAATCCTCTTTGCAAACCTGATTCTATAAAGGATGTTAAAGCTAAGATTTGCTCACAACAGCTTCGTTTCTCCCCGAATCCAGCCTGGTCTGGGGGTATTCTGCTGTCTAATGTGCAGTATATTCTGTTGTAAATCAGGCGTTCAAGAATTTTGTAGCAAACGCTCAGGAGTGAAATTGGACGGTAGCTTGCCGGGTCGTCTGCTCGTTTCCCAGGTTTAAGGATTGCGATGATTTTTGCAATTTTGAACTCTGGTGATGTTTGTCCTTTGGCGAGGATATCTGACAAGAAATACCTGAGGCACTTCCAGCCATTATTTCCTAGCTGAGTTACAAATTCTGAGAATATACCATCCAGACCAGCTGCTTTTCCAGATTTCAAAGATCGAATTGCTTGATTGAGTTCAGCACTCGTAAAACGAGAGGAATAAAATGGGTTATCATCCAGCTTATCATTGATTGCTTTAAGACTCTCTTGTATAATTTTGTATTGGCAGGCATCTATCGGAACATCTTCTGACCTCTTTTTATTGTGTTGTGCGATGGAAGATGGATTAAGTTCAGTTCTATAAATTGGCAGTGGTGTTGCTGCTCCAAGTTTTCTAAGAAGTGACCAACCTTTGTGACCGGAGTGAGTAAAATCAAGACCTTGTGTTGTGCTATGCCAGTGCTCCCTTCTTTGGGTGTTCAAGGATTGTAGAATCTGCATGCCCAAGGAAGGATCTCCGTTTCCTTCGTAAGCTCTTCAGTCTCTTCATTCCAGCAAGGAATGTAGTTCCTTCTATACCCACGAGGGATGTTACGTTTTGCTGCTCCAATAAATGTTCCAACAAAGCGTTCATAATTCTCTAGTTTAGGTGGAATCCAGCGAAGATGAGAATCAACCTCACGAGAATACTTCATCCATTGCGCTTTCTTGAATTTCCATCTGGGTTTCTGTTTTGTTGTAATTAATGGGACTTGTAAACCGATGGTTAAAATAATTGGACGATGCTGGCTGCGTGGAAAACCTGATAGTAAATATCTTGTGTGAGGTAAAGGAATATGGTTAGCATCCATTGTTATTAGGCAGAGAGCAGGATTGGTGTCTTTACGCCATCTAGCATAAAGGAAAGATTTTTTGTCTTTTGCATCGTAGGGCAGGTGAAGTTGGTTCTGGTCCATCCAATCTGATAGCTTTTCACCGTTTTCATCATTTTTGTCATACCCCATGAAGTGTGATGACTGTTGAAATCACCAAGGTAAATACCTGGATGACTTATGTTTGGAAGAGGGAGATCTGGCCAGCGTTCCTGTGGTGGGTTGTACACTGCAGACATTGTTATTCCCATTAGGTTGACCGAGATGATTACGGTATTAGTTTCTCGGTAGCCAGAAGTAACACTGTAGTCGGATATGTCGTGGCGAACGTACATGATAGAACCATAAATCCCTGAACCAAGCATGCCTAAAATTTTATAACCGGGTATTCTTGCTCTAGAGTCTACCTGATCGTCTTTTATATGGGTTTCTTGTAGGGCGATGAGATCAATTTTATGGTCTTTAGATAATTTACTCAGGTATTCCCATTTATCTTTGGATATGCCTTCAATTTTTTAAAGACATCACTTAAACTTTTCGTCTACTAATGTCATTCCACGCCATCTCTCCAGTGTCAGCTCGTCTTTTTTCTCGCAAGTCTTCCCAGCCCTAACTTTGCAACATTTTTGTAACGTTACTCTTTTGTCGGAAATCACCCAGAACAAATCGAGCTGCTTTTCTTTGGATTTTTCCGGTTCTTGAATCAAGTAATCCTGGTGAGGCTCCCGTAGACTAGAACCATACTCTAGTTGGGGTATTACCAGAGACCTACAAGCCCTATCCTCTATATCCTTAGTACAGCCCCTAAATACCCTCATAACCATGTGCAGAGATCTATATCCTTTATTCACAATGGAATTTGTGTGATTTCCCCAATGAAAATCTCTCCTTATATCAACACCTACGTACTTACAGTGATCCCCAAGGGAACTTTCACCCCATCAACGCAATAATTAAAACCGTCCTAGTCCGTTGCCCAGGAGACACCCGGATACACAATCTCGAATCTGCCATTGGACGAATATTGACGTAGAAAATGTATGTGGCTTCGGAGCGGTATTAGGGCACGTGAGCCTAACGGGAAGGAAAACCTTCTCCACCGCACGGAGAAGCTTGCAATCATGGATTAGAAGAGGACATGCAGGGGTGTACAGGTGTTATAAGAGTCCCGATGTTCCGATATATCGAAAGAAAAATGACATTAGCAAAAAAATTGTAAGGCTCATGGATTGTGAGAAAATGAAAGCTATTCTGGACTTCATATAATACTAATCCTATAGAAGGCTGCTACAAGACAAGTCTCTGAAAGAGGAGGCGGACCTCTTAGGCGTTGCAGCCGTCTCTCAGGCAAGGAACTATTGCAACGGTGAAGGTGAGAGGGTTGGTGGCCCTGGTCTATACTAGGAACTGTCGCCCATACTGCAGGAGAAGAAAAAACCACGGAAAACCATTCTCATGACAGCCGACAGCCCCTCCCCGTCTTCCGAATAGCCGTGGCCACCCCTCCTCTGCTCGGTTGGCCGGTCGAAGTGCAGACTAGCTCTGGCGTCCCGCAGGAGGCCGGGGTCGTCTGTGCAAGAACAATGATGTAATAACTGTTCGATTGGTGGAACATTACGTCATTAGGCAGAATTGGATGATCAACATTTTATATAGTCTTGACAACCCAAAAGTAACTCGAGAACAACTGAAGGCGATCAGGATATAAATAAAACCTTTAAACATGAACATTCTCAAGTATAGTAGGTGGCACCAGTAGAGCCATTAATTGAAGGTCGCAATTCATTTGCAAATTCTACGCAGCCTAACTTAATTTTCGTACTGTGATTACAACCCTAATTCATTCACAGCGCTATTGAGAAAACAAGAAGCTTTCAACAGACGAAGCTGGTACCGCTTGGTCTTCATTACAAGAAAAATACGTTGAAGCTCTCATAATCACGACTTTTGTAAATTTAAGAAAATACGTGTCTTTAGCGAAGTTATTGTCTCATCGTCGTGATGGCGTGATGAGCATGAGGTCGAGCTATGTACATCCTGACTTCTGCTGCCTTCCAACTGGTACCAGACCATTATACTGCTTAGGGAAACATGAGTGAATCGTTGTTTTCCTTCTCGTGTATGGAAACACGCTGATAAGTGGCTTCTCTGTGTCCCTGGTTGTTAAAGCGTGAACTGTATATACCGTGGTTCGAGAGTTATTAGTTTACCGTCAGAATATTGGCCGGCAGGGTAAGGGAGATGATGGTATACAAATTCTGACCACTAGACAAAAGACTGGATTTAATTCCGAAACTCTCCGCTGTTGGTGTTTCGTCTTGGACGGTAGCATCATGACGAATTTGAAACGAATAGTGTGATGACTCGCTATGAATCACATGTTAATAGGAACGGTATATATGTTTTCCGCCGCCTGCAGTGCTGCTGTAGATATTGAACCCGAGTGACTTAGGCCCATAATCAATCATGATTTGATCGGTAAAATAATATGAGACATTTATTGAAATACAGAGGAGTGTATTTGAAAATATTTCGTTTAGGTAATGTCGAAATCAGAGCGAAGGAAGGACGACAGACTGGAGCCTGACGGATTAGCTCAACACGACAACTTTTAGCTACTTCACAGCAGGGAATATCATTAGTTGGCGTACAAGGAAATACAGAGTCCACAAATAAGTCTTGGTCAGAAAGAGGAAGGGGGAGAATCATACAAAGAAAACTCACCACATGAGTAAGACCTTGGGATATTTTTGGTAGGACGGAAATTCCATGACCTCATGGAAAATTACAGCGGCTGAGTGTACGTTCGCTAGCCTAAGTTCGAGCAGGTGGAGATTTAAATCACGTGACCGCTTGCCGGCCAATAGTAAAAATTTGATGGGAGACTCAGTGATACCATCTTAAGGAATGATGGATGAGATATTTTCGTAACTACAAAAGTATTCAGTAATAAATTAATATGAGTACGCGGATGGATGTAATGAATTTATTAGATGTCACGCATGGAAAAATAATCAATACTTATTGGCAAATTAATTAAATTGAAGGCTGGATTTCTTGGAAACCGGACAGCTTGAATCTCATTGGCTGAAAGAAGACCACGTTGTCAGGGACGCTTACAAAGGCGCGAAATGTGAGGAGCTAAATCCATCCATATCTCCTAAATCTGTGATCACCTGGAGTTCATATTTTATCCAGCAGATATGCTAGCGGAGTGGATTAATTTGATGTAAATTTTAACTTCCAATTCGGAGTGCAAGTACCGATATTAAAATCCACCCCCTCCCTAAGGGGCATGACGTCAACGAATCCGCGGGAAAAAGGCTTCATCCATATATACGGAGCTGAATTGACGGTCGCCAGCACTTGTCTTGAATCGTTGGAGCTGAATTGACGCTCGCCAGCCACTTGTCTTGAATCGTTGGAGCTGAATTGACGGTCGCCAGCACACGTGAATTGAATATCGGGAGTTGAACTGTTGGTCGCCGGTAACTTAGAATTCTACGGACGTACAGTCATTTAATGGCGCGAGCATCCGCCAGTGTTTGTAAAGTGTGATCGCGCTCAAGCAACATGTTAAATCTGGAAATAGTTAACGTAGGATAGTGTTTGTCCTTTGTGAATATCAGTGATGTAAAGTAATTATCCTGCAAGAGAGTAGTATAAAATATATCACCATAAGTACGTACATAATAGACTGTGTGACGAACAGTACTTTAAGGAAGTAGTAGCCTGTACTTAGCTATACCGAACCGATGTAATGAACACGTCAAGAATGCCGTATAAATCGGGCGTATCGCGACGGGCGAAATAGTTGACACCTCGTCGTACGTGTCCAGGTCCATTGTGCGGTAGGTGGACGAAGATTAAATAGTGTAAATATATTAAATTCTTGGGTCTAGGATAGAAATTTGTTGTGTTAACGTTGTAAATGGTGAAGGTTTGTGGCAGTCAAGATATGAGTGTAAAATGATAATGTGCCAGGAAATCTTTTGTGAAACTACGCCATCAAGGATGGAGGAGTAAAACGCAGAGAGGGGCTGGATGAAGCCTCTCGTCTGCAAAGCTGCAATGGAATACCGATAACTAAGATGAGTACTAAACTGTAAAATATATTTGGGAAATGTTATCGTGATGGGAAAAATGGGAATAATTTGGTCATACTTGGTTACCTTCTGTAACAAGATGGGTCGCTTAACGACCCCATCCTAAATTTGTAGCACGGACAGTAGTAAATCATAATAATGTAAATAATCGGGTCTTTTATGTATTCAGTTTGTTGGAGATGTAAATTTGTATATATAGTGTAGTACGTTAAGTCATGCATGCATTCATTATTTTCTTTGTAGTCGATAATTTTCTTTACATTTGATTTTGATTATGCTAGTTAAATAAGACCCGATATGTGCTTTTATGTTTTGTCATTTTAACGAGCCATTTAATGACATGGAAGGAAAATCCAGCTTCGCCATACCAAGAGTGTTTTGTTGAAATTAATATGGTCATATTTTCAAAGTGAAGTTGTTAAATTTGTGAGATGCGATTAATATAATATTTCCAAGTAAATCATATCTGGAGTGTTTAGTGCCAGAATAAATCGAATTTGTAAAAGGGGTTATGCGTTAAACATAATAAGAGTGGACTACCGTATTACAGGCGAATTTATTATTTTTTTAAATATTAATAATAATAATAAATAAATAATATAACTACTTTTTTTGTGAAGATATTATTTCTTTTTTTTAATATGATTTGGAGATAATAATAATTTATGTGATCAAGTGTTGAGTTTATTGGGAATCATTTAATGACGGGAGGTCGTTTTAATTTGGAATTGAAGTGCGTGGTAATTTAATTTGATCGAATAATAATATTGAAATGTAGATCGGTGCTAATAATCCGTACATGTTAATGAACGTGTGGTTTAAATTACGGTCCAATATTTTTTTTACGTATAAATGTCGCGTTTTGAAGTTGCGATTCATTAGCCGGAACATGTAGTGCTAATATTACGAGACCATGATTGTCAAATTTTGGTAAATATAATTTCAAGATGTTACGATTATTTGTGGAGAATGAACTAAGGCATAGATCCAAATGAGATAGAAAATGTGAAAGAATTTGCAGTCAGATAATAAAAGGTCGTACGATGTCCGAAATGAATAAATAAGTCAGTTGATAATTCTGTGAGGAATAAATAAATGAATCGAGGAATATTGAGATAGAGAGGAAAATAAATTCCGTACGAGAGACACTTAGGATATTGATATGAGTGTAAAATGTACGGGCAGTGTCACAGAGAAATACTGAGTTACGCAGCGGGTAGAATTCGAACCCGTGACAGCATGTACGAAATAAATAGACTGCACAGTTATTCGTTGAGATACAACGGATCTAAGGATAATGAGAGTTCAGATTCCACATAAATGGTCGTATATTGTATTCATTGTAATGACGAGCGAGGGACAATCATGATGTCGTGATAATAATAATAATAATAATAAATATTGCAGATAAAGGATTGGACCGCCTTAATTAATTGAGCGTTGATAACGATGTTAAACGGGAATCTAAATGATAATATGCAACCGATAATAATAATAACAATGTAAGGACGATGTTAAATCACCGCGGTCGGATTAATAATAATTGTCATAATAATAACTGTAATGATGTCGTTGGTTGATCAGTGAATTAATTTGTAATTGCGACCGATATCTTAATATATATCGTCCCTGCTCTGGCAAACTAGCGAAACTGACAAACTAAGGAATCTGTAGTTCTGAAGTTCTGGTCTAGATTTTGTTATTTATATATTGTCTACCCTCTGACAAAGTCTCACATCTGCAGCTCATTATGTATGCCTAACACATAAAACCAATAATTAAATATAAAAATTGATTTGACATGAGTAATCACAACTTCTTTCAGCTCTCCTAACCTTTTGACAATTTTCAGATTCGTTAGTTTGCCAGAGCAGGGACGATATGTTTTGGCGTAAGTGACCGGTTCATTAATAATAATAACCTCTTAAGTGACGTGAATAACAATAATAATATCTTGAGTCACCTATTAATTAATAATAATAATAATCACGAGAGGGATATAATAATAATAACAGTAATAACCACTTGGTGTTTGCATCCCGCATAATAATGACGATATTAATCAACGTGACAGTGCCAGGAACCGTTGCATAATAATAATAATAATAATAATAATAATAATAATAATAATAATTTCGAGGATGATAATTTCGTGGATTAAATTATTTGGTGACAACATCCCTCTATTCGTATGTTGAATAATGAGAGTGATAATATTAGAATCATTTTTTTACCGCGTTATTGTACGGTTTCCGTATGGGACGATGTGACAGTCATACTTGCGTGTTTGTTTACTTCGCTCGCGATGCGAGGGGGGCCATGGGCACGGCATTTCCCACCGCTTCTCGTTATCTCATATGTGTCAGTAGTCTACTGAGGCTAACTGGTGACAATTCAGATCACATGTAAATAAAATGTAAATGCTAATTCATTGGTATGGCATCAGCTGGATATCGTAAGATAGGGACTGTCCGTAGAATCCAGTTTTCGCATTTCACGAGAAACATTACCCAGTCCGAGTACCGGTCTCGGAAAAATGTATATAGCCGGGGTACATCATCTTAGTTAAATCGGGAAGCCGACCGTAACATGGGTTATGCTCGGGCTCCCGATAGAAGGAAGCTATATCCTTGAGTAACGGTTCGATTCAAATGGAATCGATCCGTAAATTATACCTCCAAAATGTCATTTTATTTCAGAAGCAACGCAGCAAGATATTGATACCACTTGCGGTATGGCAAGTGATTTATATATGTAACATGTGTGTAAATTCAAATATTGTTGCCACGTGTATCAAAGTTTTATACGTCAAATGGCGTAATAAACCGCTCCTTCTGGCAAATTATTTCAAAGGAAACCACTCTCATAATCTTTTTATTGTAGTTAGATGATGCCCTTTTTAAAGTAACAGTCACTTCCTAGTCCTATCATGGAGTCCTTAAATTCAAGTTACAATCGAGCCTTCCCCCTCTTTATTTTAAGTTGCTCCGTTCATCCCCGTGTTCTATTATGCCGTTATATTTATATTTGATGATTTAAATAATGAACCGACACCCCTGAGATAAATGCTAGTCTGGGACTCGGGAGGTGGACGGGTGCAAAATGGCTGGCCCAAAGTGGGGCTTTAAGAACGGCAAAGTGTTGCTTTAAGAACGGCAGAGAGGCCAATATTATTGCTAATCAATTTTTATATTTTTATATTTTTTTCCAAATTTTATATTTTTAAATTTTTGATTTTTATTAATTGATGACCGCATCACGGTCAAGTGTGTGTTCACTTGTAACGTAATATCATGCTAGAGTAAGGTTAGTTTCGAACGGAGCTAGATTTGACTAGTGTATTAATATAATCCATTGCTAATCTCTTCAAGTTTGGCAATGATTCAAAATTCAATAAGCTCGAAGATTTGATGTTTCTCTTTTCCCATATGGAATTTAATATTTTTTTTTGTTGTTATTCAGGACTCCATTTAAATGTCATTGGACATGAGATGAATATTATAAACAGCTGTTTAGGAAGGCTTGAAATGGTAAAAATTTACTGAGCACCAGTTCAAGTTATTATTTAAAAAGAGGTTGAGATGGTATAAATTTAAAATTAACGTATTTCAGGGCAGGAGATTTCCAACTTCATCGTTGTTTTTAATGTTGTTGTTGTTGTTATATTGGAGCGGTTTATTGTGAAATCTTAGGCGCAAGCCAGCATTCAAGTTGAATGACCGGCAAATGTAAACAAGTTTTATAGTCAAAATTTTTTTTGTTAAATGAAAGTTAGTGTAGGGGTATAATGTCATAGGATAGGGCCTAGACCCAATAGCGTATTCCTTCGTGTGCAGCAAGGTGAGAGGCCGATCGGCCCTTTTGCTTTCTCAAGAAAAGTTATAATGTCTGACGACGGTGGGGAGCAATCCCAGGACATATTGGTAGAAGGACAGGGAGAGGTGAAAGCTCTCACGTTAGAGAAATTAATGCAAGCGTTGGCTTTGAATAATGTCGCGATGGAACGTAGGCTAGATCAAATGCGGGCCGATAGTGTTTCGGAAATTGTTCAACAAATGAAGGCTGATAGGATTTCAGATAAACAGGAAATTATTGAGCAAATGAAGGTTAATAGTGTTTCATTAGAAAACAAAATAGACCAAGTACAGGCCGCGAGTGTTTCACTAGAGAATAAGATCGACCGAGTACAGGCTGCGTGTGAAATAAATAAATCAGAACTCAAGGCACAAATAGATGCAGTTCAGGCCGCGAGCGTAGCGATGGGACAGGAACTTAGGGACCAATTAACTCAAGTCCAGGAAGCATGTCACTTCGCGAAAGACGAATTAAAAGTGCACATGGATGCGTACATTACCATCGTTAATGAAAAGGTTGACCGCGTTAGAGATGAGGCTCAAATGGAACGCGCAGAAATTAAGGAAAAATTGAACGCTAGTGTCAAGGAACTCGCCGCTCTGCGATTAACTGATAAAAAAGACATAGAATCACACATAGAGGAAATTCGGGATGAGTGTAGGAAGGAGAATGACATCGTCCGGGGACAAGTAGAAGAAAAATGCGCGCAGATAGCTGGCACCTTGGACAAGCATGACAAGGGCATGAACGAGTTACGTGGGGAAGCCGCACGTACACTTGTCATCGTAGCAGGACTGAAAAACAAAGTTGAAGAACTAACTATAAATTTAGAAGACCGTAGCCAGAGAATAACTAAGTGCGAAGACGCAAACTTAGCGTTATTCCAGCGGACGGAAGATCTAATCGAACAGGGCCAATCATTTGCCGACACGGAAGTTCGCCTATTAGAACAATGCAAGGCGTATAATGGGCAAAATTCCGGCACAAAAGAAATAGCCAGTTGTAATCCCGACGGAATGGATGACATCCGAAAAGACTTGGAGATGTTGAAAGCTAGGTTGGAACCATCAGCGTCTAGCCAAGATTTTAACCTCCAATATCGCGAATACGAACCCCATGATAACCAGGGGATTCATAAGAAAGGAGGCCTATCCCATGCTGATACACACGGTTTCAAGTTTGAAAACAGAGATGGGTCGTCTACGTCATCAAGTGCTATCCCGACATCGGTGGTACACGTCATTAAGATGTCTGATGACAAGCCACCAAAGTTCGATGCCCGTGGGCATATTACCCCGAAAGGTTTCATCCGGGAAATCGCCGGTTATATAAGTGAGAATAAAATACCAGTAGAGCGACAACTGCGAACGGTCGAGAAATTCCTAGACGGAGCACCAGCTGTATGGTTCAGGGCTTTCTTGTATACTTTTGAAGATTTTGAAGGATTTCGGCGGGCTTTTCTCCAAAAGTTCTGGAGTATTCAGGAACAGCAGGAGTTAAGGCTGGAAGTATACTCCAGACGATATTCAACATCTTCACCCACGAAATTCTCTGATTACTTTGTGGCACAATTTCACAAGCTACGGGAGCTTGATAATCCAATGAGCGAAACAGAATTGATTAGCGCCATTGGAAAGCAATTGCCATTCGAGGTCCAACGAATGATGATAGCGTCAAATGTCCAGACAGCTGTCGATGCGGAGGCTTTATTACGTCAATTAGACCTCACAACGCATCATTCGAACCCGAGACAAATTAGGAGCAGGGACCAACAGGTGAATAATATCGAACGGACAATCGAACCGAAGACCACTAGTACGAAGAACCAGGGAACTAGTACGGATCCAGAACCTCGTCGAGCATATAATACGGAGTGGAAGCCGCGACAATGGACGAGACCAAGGAATTTTGCGGAAGGCAACCGGCAAACCAACCAAGGGAACTTTCGAGCTGACAGGGGATACCGTGGATTCCAGAGAAGTAATTATAGGCCGTATCCAGCTAGGAATCAAGGGAACCCGAGATATTACCAGGGAGGATCTCGTCAAGAGAAGGATGACAGATACCAAGAGTCTAGGCGGTACATAGAAGAGCTGAACAAGAGAAAATGGAAGGAGGCGATCCATGATCGGGGCCGTGATGAGGAAGCGACAGGAGCGGAGAGCTTGCAGTTCCAAAGAGCAAGGAAAGGGGGCAGCGACTTGAACCCAAATGCACAGACGTTCGATTCGGGACAAGGAAACAAAGAGATGTGACTAGAAGCAGAGGATGAACGAGAGGAAGCCGATGACGAGCCGGAAGAAGATGAGGTCGAAGAAGATGATGAAGAAGATGACGGAAGGGAAGAAGAAGTCCAAGTAATCCATACACAAATTGAAGCAAGGCCATGTCCAGAGTGTGGAGAGATAGACAGCGACGTGCAGGAATTTGTCAATACGATCCATCAAATCGAAAGACAGAACGAGGAGTTAAGGGTCAGGAACCAGATGTTGAGAGACGAAATCAATAGCCGTCGCAGAACAGAGGATCCGATGTCAAATCATGATAGTGATGATATGGACACATCATAAAAAAAAAATCTCTTGATGCTCACTAGATTTTTTTTTACCTGGGCAAGAGGAAGATGAACCCGAGTGACTTAGGCCCATAATCAATCATGATTTGATCGGTAAAATAATATGAGACATTTATTGAAATACAGAGGAGTGTATTTGAAAATATTTCGTTTAGGTAATGTCGAAATCAGAGCGAAGGAAGGACGACAGACTGGAGCCTGACGGATTAGCTCAACACGACAACTTTTAGCTACTTCACAGCAGGGAATATCATTAGTTGGCGTACAAGGAAATACAGAGTCCACAAATAAGTCTTGGTCAGAAAGAGGAAGGGGGAGAATCATACAAAGAAAACTCACCACATGAGTAAGACCTTGGGATATTTTTGGTAGGACGGAAATTCCATGACCTCATGGAAAATTACAGCGGCTGAGTGTACGTTCGCTAGCCTAAGTTCGAGCAGGTGGAGATTTAAATCACGTGACCGCTTGCCGGCCAATAGTAAAAATTTGATGGGAGACTCAGTGATACCATCTTAAGGAATGATGGATGAGATATTTTCGTAACTACAAAAGTATTCAGTAATAAATTAATATGAGTACGCGGATGGATGTAATGAATTTATTAGATGTCACGCATGGAAAAATAATCAATACTTATTGGCAAATTAATTAAATTGAAGGCTGGATTTCTTGGAAACCGGACAGCTTGAATCTCATTGGCTGAAAGAAGACCACGTTGTCAGGGACGCTTACAAAGGCGCGAAATGTGAGGAGCTAAATCCATCCATATCTCCTAAATCTGTGATCACCTGGAGTTCATATTTTATCCAGCAGATATGCTAGCGGAGTGGATTAATTTGATGTAAATTTTAACTTCCAATTCGGAGTGCAAGTACCGATATTAAAATCCACCCCCTCCCTAAGGGGCATGACGTCAACGAATCCGCGGGAAAAAGGCTTCATCCATATATACGGAGCTGAATTGACGGTCGCCAGCACTTGTCTTGAATCGTTGGAGCTGAATTGACGCTCGCCAGCCACTTGTCTTGAATCGTTGGAGCTGAATTGACGGTCGCCAGCACACGTGAATTGAATATCGGGAGTTGAACTGTTGGTCGCCGGTAACTTAGAATTCTACGGACGTACAGTCATTTAATGGCGCGAGCATCCGCCAGTGTTTGTAAAGTGTGATCGCGCTCAAGCAACATGTTAAATCTGGAAATAGTTAACGTAGGATAGTGTTTGTCCTTTGTGAATATCAGTGATGTAAAGTAATTATCCTGCAAGAGAGTAGTATAAAATATATCACCATAAGTACGTACATAATAGACTGTGTGACGAACAGTACTTTAAGGAAGTAGTAGCCTGTACTTAGCTATACCGAACCGATGTAATGAACACGTCAAGAATGCCGTATAAATCGGGCGTATCGCGACGGGCGAAATAGTTGACACCTCGTCGTACGTGTCCAGGTCCATTGTGCGGTAGGTGGACGAAGATTAAATAGTGTAAATATATTAAATTCTTGGGTCTAGGATAGAAATTTGTTGTGTTAACGTTGTAAATGGTGAAGGTTTGTGGCAGTCAAGATATGAGTGTAAAATGATAATGTGCCAGGAAATCTTTTGTGAAACTACGCCATCAAGGATGGAGGAATAAAACGCAGAGAGGGGCTGGATGAAGCCTCTCGTCTGCAAAGCTGCAATGGAATACCGATAACTAAGATGAGTACTAAACTGTAAAATATATTTGGGAAATGTTATCGTGATGGGAAAAATGGGAATAATTTGGTCATACTTGGTTACCTTCTGTAACAAGATGGGTCGCTTAACGACCCCATCCTAAATTTGTAGCACGGACAGTAGTAAATCATAATAATGTAAATAATCGGGTCTTTTATGTATTCAGTTTGTTGGAGATGTAAATTTGTATATATAGTGTAGTACGTTAAGTCATGCATGCATTCATTATTTTCTTTGTAGTCGATAATTTTCTTTACATTTGATTTTGATTATGCTAGTTAAATAAGACCCGATATGTGCTTTTATGTTTTGTCATTTTAACGAGCCATTTAATGACATGGAAGGAAAATCCAGCTTCGCCATACCAAGAGTGTTTTGTTGAAATTAATATGGTCATATTTTCAAAGTGAAGTTGTTAAATTTGTGAGATGCGATTAATATAATATTTCCAAGTAAATCATATCTGGAGTGTTTAGTGCCAGAATAAATCGAATTTGTAAAAGGGGTTATGCGTTAAACATAATAAGAGTGGACTACCGTATTACAGGCGAATTTATTATTTTTTAAATATTAATAATAATAATAAATAAATAATATAACTACTTTTTTTTGTGAAGATATTATTTCTTTTTTTTAATATGATTTGGAGATAATAATAATTTATGTGATCAAGTGTTGAGTTTATTGGGAATCATTTAATGACGGGAGGTCGTTTTAATTTGGAATTGAAGTGCGTGGTAATTTAATTTGATCGAATAATAATATTGAAATGTAGATCGGTGCTAATAATCCGTACATGTTAATGAACGTGTGGTTTAAATTACGGTCCAATATTTTTTTTACGTATAAATGTCGCGTTTTGAAGTTGCGATTCATTAGCCGGAACATGTAGTGCTAATATTACGAGACCATGATTGTCAAATTTTGGTAAATATAATTTCAAGATGTTACGATTATTTGTGGAGAATGAACTAAGGCATAGATCCAAATGAGATAGAAAATGTGAAAGAATTTGCAGTCAGATAATAAAAGGTCGTACGATGTCCGAAATGAATAAATAAGTCAGTTGATAATTCTGTGAGGAATAAATAAATGAATCGAGGAATATTGAGATAGAGAGGAAAATAAATTCCGTACGAGAGACACTTAGGATATTGATATGAGTGTAAAATGTACGGGCAGTGTCACAGAGAAATACTGAGTTACGCAGCGGGTAGAATTCGAACCCGTGACAGCATGTACGAAATAAATAGACTGCACAGTTATTCGTTGAGATACAACGGATCTAAGGATAATGAGAGTTCAGATTCCACATAAATGGTCGTATATTGTATTCATTGTAATGACGAGCGAGGGACAATCATGATGTCGTGATAATAATAATAATAATAAATATTGCAGATAAAGGATTGGACCGCCTTAATTAATTGAGCGTTGATAACGATGTTAAACGGGAATCTAAATGATAATATGCAACCGATAATAATAATAACAATGTAAGGACGATGTTAAATCACCGCGGTCGGATTAATAATAATTGTCATAATAATAACTGTAATGATGTCGTTGGTTGATCAGTGAATTAATTTGTAATTGCGACCGATATCTTAATATATATGTTTTGGCGTAAGTGACCGGTTCATTAATAATAATAACCTCTTAAGTGACGTGAATAACAATAATAATATCTTGAGTCACCTATTAATTAATAATAATAATAATCACGAGAGGGATATAATAATAATAACAGTAATAACCACTTGGTGTTTGCATCCCGCATAATAATGACGATATTAATCAACGTGACAGTGCCAGGAACCGTTGCATAATAATAATAATAATAATAATAATAATAATAATAATAATAATTTCGAGGATGATAATTTCGTGGATTAAATTATTTGGTGACAACATCCCTCTATTCGTATGTTGAATAATGAGAGTGATAATATTAGAATCATTTTTTTTTTTACCGCGTTATTGTACGGTTTCCGTATGGGACGATGTGACAGTCATACTTGCGTGTTTGTTTACTTCGCTCGCGATGCGAGGGGGGCCATGGGCACGGCATTTCCCACCGCTTCTCGTTATCTCATATGTGTCAGTAGTCTACTGAGGCTAACTGGTGACAATTCAGATCACATGTAAATAAAATGTAAATGCTAATTCATTGGTATGGCATCAGCTGGATATCGTAAGATAGGGACTGTCCGTAGAATCCAGTTTTCGCATTTCACGAGAAACATTACCCAGTCCGAGTACCGGTCTCGGAAAAATGTATATAGCCGGAGTACATCATCTTAGTTAAATCGGGAAGCCGACCGTAACATGGGTTATGCTCGGGCTCCCGATAGAAGGAAGCTATATCCTTGAGTAACGGTTCGATTCAAATGGAATCGATCCGTAAATTATACCTCCAAAATGTCATTTTATTTCAGAAGCAACGCAGCAAGATATTGATACCACTTGCGGTATGGCAAGTGATTTATATATGTAACATGTGTGTAAATTCAAATATTGTTGCCACGTGTATCAAAGTTTTATACGTCAAATGGCGTAATAAACCGCTCCTTCTGGCAAATTATTTCAAAGGAAACCACTCTCATAATCTTTTTATTGTAGTTAGATGATGCCCTTTTTAAAGTAACAGTCACTTCCTAGTCCTATCATGGAGTCCTTAAATTCAAGTTACAATCGAGCCTTCCCCCTCTTTATTTTAAGTTGCTCCGTTCATCCCCGTGTTCTATTATGCCGTTATATTTATATTTGATGATTTAAATAATGAACCGACACCCCTGAGATAAATGCTAGTCTGGGACTCGGGAGGTGGACGGGTGCAATATATAGGCGCGCTTTTTATCGGCTTAAAGCGGAAGTGTGTAAATAGTTTCTGATCTTTATCGGTAGTTTTATACGCACATAGTGTTTGGTGTTACCTTTCTGGGAACTAAGAAGTGATAAATATTAAGTATTCGGGATGTAGGGCGTATACTTCAATTTATTACCGCATGAGAATATAGTAAAACATTGATATATTCCGAGTAACAAGTCGGGTTGCGATAAACAGTCAAGTGAAGAAAATCACCCCAATGGATCCCAATCTCTTCTCCAAGTGGTCGAAGGCTGCAAAACGACAAGATGTGCCTTTGAGTCCTATATGTGATGTGAATTTTACCGCCGATCTTATCCAAAACTCTGACAGTTTCATTATTAACGGTGAAAAAGTGGGACAGAGGCACAAACTGGATCCAATAGCCGTCGCGCACTGTTTTTCCAAATCTTTCATAATTTTATTCGGGAACATCATAGTAACCAAAGATATCTACTAAATCAGATGTTCCTCCCACTCATGATTGTTCCATAGTGGACTCCTCTAATATTAACTCTCTATGTTGTTGTGCTGGTGAAGTTTCTAGTAATAGTCAGTTAACATGTAAATTAAGTAGTTATGAATGATTTGGTAAGCCTGCAGAGGATTCCGCAGCATGTACACTGCACAGTCGGCATCTTGTTTTCTTTTTCAAGCTTATATCTGATAATTGCTACGGACTTCGATATGCACTCATTTTTGTGGGGAATTACTGAAAGAACACTTAGCGCATCTAAGCACAAACGTTTGAGATATCGATTACGTTACTGGCGAATACATTTCTGAAGTAATGTTCTTATGTCATTATTAACTGTGCAATACTTCCTACGTATTTTTTTTCACAGATTACTTTCAAACCATGATACAGTATATCTTAATTTGCAGAGTCATCAGTCAGCAAACACAATACACAATCCTGAAGCACAACATGTTCAAAGACAGGTGATCCCTTTCTGTCTACACCAGCGCCGCGTAGTGCAGGAACATATCAACCAGCACAAGTGGTCACACTAAACATTTCTATTCGTCCTGGTAGCATGTCGCCTTCTCGAGAGCACGTCAAAGCACAACTCCGAGCTACACTCACTATGGTTTGTAATGAAATACTTCAATACATATTTGGATCCATTGTAAAACCTGGAACTTGAATTCTTTATTCATACATCCAAATAGAATTTCCAGTTTCTTTAGAGATAGTAATTTCGATTGTCGAAGACAGGCTTATATAGAAGTATTTATATATTTCAGTGCCACCTGTGCGGTCTAGTGGTTAGTGTCATTACCTGCCACCCCCAGAGGACCGGGTTCGATTCTCGGCTCTGCCACGAAATTTGATAAGTGTTGCGAAGACTGGAACGTGGTCCACTCAGCCTCGGGAGGTCAAATGAGTAGAGGTGAGCTCGATTTCCCCCTCAGCCATCCTCGGAGTGGTTTTCCACTTCTCCTTCAGGTAATGGTATCTAACTTAAGGCCACTGCTGCTTTCTTCTCCCTTCCAATTTGCCCAATACCCTACAAGGCCCTTGTTCAGCATAACAGGTGAGGCACAGGTCCTCCGCCCCAGTTATATCCAAAGTCTCGCGCTCCTGGACCCTGCCCTTGAGGTGGTAGAAGTGGGATCGCTCGCTGAGTCCGAGGACAAAATCAACCTTGGCTGACAAACGGATTAAGAAAAAAGAAGGATTTAAATACTTTACACAGTCTATTCTTTGTTCTCATATCTCCGCTCACTGTTGCTCCCATATCTGCTTGAAATGCCGCATGACATCTTTACTAGAGGCGAGCCATTTCCATTTCCCACGCCATATAACATGTTTAGTAGCCCATTCATCGTCCAGATGGCAGCAGGATATTGAACTGTGTGTAGCTCGCACACTCTTCTCACTCAGAGGAACGTGGAAATTCAACTGACACTCATTACCTCCCAAAATGGAAGATAAGATGCTATTAAGGTGTCGCTGGTTAAGGCTAGATCATCTACAGATATGGATTGGGATTGGTCCCTTATTTATTGACAGTCCCGTTATTTCTTGTGTGGTCACTCCATAAACTGGTTTGATGCAATTCTCCATGCCACCCTAGTGTGTTCTAACCTTCTCATTTCTACGTAACAGGGTCTCCCTTCAGCCCGAACGCAGGTTCTTTGTACTCTGGCTCAGCGCGGCCGCCCTCAGTAAAATCTTACATGAACTCTTACGTTACAAAAGATAGGAAGTGTCGTCCTTCCTCGGTTATACACGCATGCTATCTGGTAACCACATTCTGCCTGACGCGAGTGAGAATATTTCTGATTGTTTTCTTTCAGTTCCTCCAATGTGTGAGGACTTGTTGGAAGCACTCTTTCGTTCAGCTTACCCAAGATGTAAAATCCACTCATTGTTAGATCTGAAGAACGAGAGTGTGCGAACACTTCCAAGATAGTGAGACGGGAATCTTTTGCCTCTTCCGTTAACTAATGGAAGAATGGCATCGAAATGCCAGCTTGAACCTCCCTGCATTTACTGTCGTCTCGAAAATATAGGCTAAATTATTCTACAGCACAGTAAAGATCAAGATGAGGGACTTCATAAACACCATTAGGATTTTGTGCAAACCAGTAGAGAGAGTTCACACGACCATTAAGACGAAACGAGTCCACACAAGCTGTGGGTCGAATAAACATTCATTCAGAGATGCAAGGTACCACTCTTGTGACTGGATCAGCAGGTTTGGCCCGTGTAAACCTGTACAGCGTTGTAGCTCTGTGTGCAGAAGAAACCGAAACCCCTACATGTTTTGTGAGTGATTTATCCGGTGACCGCTGAAGACTCTCATCAATGTCACTTGGCTTCTCCTCTCTGCGAGCACTGAGCCAGTACGTGAATCTGCCTCGTGAAGGTGCCACTTAGCCACAGGTACACGTCGAGCAGAGTCCTACTCAAAATATAAGTGCTCCACCATGTTAACAGCTGAGATTCAGACTGGCGACTGATGCTTGCAAGATCGAACACGTGCACGCTGCTATGCGCTCCTCGTGAAGGTGCCACTTAGCCGCAGGTACACGTCGAGCAGAGTCCTACTCAAAATATAAGTGCTCCACCATGTTAACAGCTGAGATTCAGACTGGCGACTGATGCTTGCAAGATCGAACACGTGCACGCTGCTATGCGCTCGCCTCCAATACTGCACATTACGTATCTTAGTTTATATGGGATACTCTGTACTATAATCTGTTGGTCATATGCATACCACCTGTACTTGCCTCAAAACCTAACTGAACAAGTTCATTCTATCTCTTCTTCTGGTCAAATTTCACGGAAATGCTCTTCTGTCACGAATTCGATTCAGTATCCCTTGAGATCATTCTTTCTGCAGGGCAGGGCCTTATAAACATTCCCTTCAAGGTAGCTCCAAGAGCATAGTCACGCACACTGAGAACGAGTAGTCCGCGGAACATCACTACAGTGGGAGATGATGCATCCAGGGAACATATTGTTAAAAACTACGAATGAAGCCTTACGTGCATCTGCTCTTGCACCGTCTTGACTTCAAAAAATGCGGCCTGTGTGTAGTTCTGGTGCCAGAAAGTGCTTAACGTTGCAACGTACTGATCCAAATTCACTGTAATAGCGTGCTCGCGCTCATCGAAAAAATATGGTTCAATATCCTCAAAGCTGCTCACACCGCCACACGTTCAAGGTGAAGGGATGCGAGGAATCGTGTCTGACGAGTAACGACACTTGTGCATATTCACATAACCGGAGAGAAGAGACTCGTCTTGCATTATAATTTCCCAGCATTTTCACTGAGAAACCTCTTCCCAGTCACGAGAACTCAACTTCTGCACAACCACCAATTTGTAAAAATGGAATTTTAAATCCATATGTAGGATTCTTGTCACCGACCGTTGAGAACAGCACAGAACAGCTACGTGACGGCCTGATGAACGTGCAGGGCTGTTCTGAAATGGTTTCCTCACTCGCATTCATACGGCGGTTCTTGGCCTCCCTGTTGATCTCACTCGAGATGCCGATGCAGTTGTTCTGGAACTGTTGCTGCTGGGAACTTGGCCGTGTCGACACACGGGTTCTTCGCTTCGTAACAGTTACAGAGTCACCTGGCCTTCCGGCAAGCAGCTGAATGTTGGAAACTTCCTAGGAATATGAGCTACGAATAAAGTATGTAAATACCTATATTCTTTTTATTGCTAAAATTTACAATCCCTTTCTTAATCACCGTTATCCCGTTGATTAGATTAGCAGTTTGTTTTTCTTTGCCTTTTTCTAATACTACGAGCGCTAATTTGAGTCAATGCATAGTTTCACTTTAGCACCACTACGAGCGCTATTGTGAGTCAGCGCAGAGTTTCACTTTAGCACCACTACGAGCGCTAATTTGAGTCAATGCATAGTTTCACTTTAGCACCACTACGAGCGCTATTGTGAGTCAGCGCAGAGTTTCACTTTAGCACCACTACGAGCGCTAATTTGAGTCAATGCATAGTTTCACTTTAGCACCACTACGAGCGCTATTGTGAGTCAGCGCAGAGTTTCACTTTAGCACCACTACGAGCGCTATTGTGAGTCAACGCAGAGTTTCACTTTAGCACCACTACGAGCGCTATTGTGAGTCAGCTTAGAGTTTCACTTTAGCACCACTACGAGCGCTATTGTGAGTCAACGCAAATTTTCACTTTAGCACCACTACGAGCGCTATTGTGAGTCAGCTTAGAGTTTCACTTTAGCACCACTACGAGCGCTATTGTGAGTCAACGCAGAGTTTCAATTTAGCACCACTACGAGCGCTATTGTGAGTCAGCTTAGAGTTTCACTTTAGCACCACTACGAGCGCCATTGTGAGTCAGCTTATAGTTTCACTTTAGCACCACTACGAGCGCTATTGTGAGTCAACGCAGAGTTTCACTTTAGCACCACTACGAGCGCTATTGTGAGTTAGCGCAGAGTTTCACTTAAGCCCTTGTAGCTACATTCAGTGTGGACACTTTCGAAAAATGAAAAACGCCTGAGGGTATTGAAATATGGAACACATTACAGAAATAATTACGTTTTAAGTTAAATTGGCTGGGATTTGAATCAAAAAGAACACGAGTAAAGTAACAAGTGGTTTTAGGCCGGAAGCGATTTTCGAAATTTGTCTTCTTTTTAGTTTGATAGCGATATCCAAGACACCCTTCAACTTTCGGCACAATTGACGAAGTTGCTCAATTTTACGTTTTTCGCAGTGCGAGGACACGTACTTTGTTTCTTAAAGTTGACTTCTCGACAGGCGATGCCCGATGCGCAGCGCTTCGCAGCTCAAGCTTGCAGAGTGGAGTTCATTCCCTCCTCTCCCGTATGCGTGCGCTTTTCCCAGCCCAGGGCACGGGCAGTCTAAAAACGTCAGAACTTTTCCCGAACACTGGATTTTATGAAACGATTTGAAATAAAACTAGGAATGGTTAAATAATACAAGTCAGGAGTTCTTAATGGTTCACTGATTCCACCATTACAATACTATACGTACAATTTCATTCCTTGTTTTTCTATTTAGAAAAGGAACATGTTTCGTCTCTCTTATATGAGACATCTTCAGCCTTTGTACAATTGTAGTAAAAGACACATAATATTCCTGATAACAATCTAAAACAATGACTTATCCATAAATCTAGGAATCAATATGACTCAGTCAGATCAAACATGAGAGTTTTTTGTTTTTGTAAACGTTTTTTATGCTTAAATTCACGGATGGTACTGACTCCTAGATTTATGGATAAGTCATTGTTTCAGATTGTTATCTGGAATATTATATGTTTTTCTATAAAATCGCATAGTATTGTGAAGGTGGAATTACCAAACCATTAAGAACTCCTACTGTAACTTGTTTAGGTTGACAATATGGACTATTTCTAGTGGTAAATATCACATGTTATTGATTGGGTCTTTGCACAGTGAGCAGTGTTCTGCACTTTGGTCAGGTGACAGGCTTCCTACAAACAGCTAAAGAAGAGAAAACGACTCTTACACATAAACATGGCAATAGCAGAAAAACTTAAAGGAAATTAAAGTCCAAGAATGTCGTAGAAATTTGAACGATGGATAAAACTGTAGAAATTCGGTGAATTACTAGTACTTCCTTAAACAAATAATGCAAGAGGAGTTACCAGTCTATCAGCCTAAGTTGGCCTATTAATCCTTGATCCCCGGGTGTTCCTACAACATTTCTAGGGTGGTGATTTGATATCGATATTTTCCTTGGTACTTCCGCCCTCAGTCCATAAAAATGTAAGGACTGCATCTTTTATATTAGATCAAGGGCTCTGAATTTTGCCATACAGTGTTACTAATTCAAAGTATGTTTGCTTTGGGTAAGGTTGCGCTAGTGTTTGTATATCGCAGCAGGATGAACATCGGATATGTTTAGACCAGACCATCCTGTATCTAAATAACTTAGTATTTGCTTGAAGTTAGACGACGAAGACGCTGAAATCTTTTGGGCGCTCAACACGATACGTACATATTTGGGCACAAGCACTTCAATATCCTTAGACAATGAATAGAAAGTTCCTTTACGGCAAATTGTACAACATGCCCGTTGTAGCCGAGAGCGATTGGGTTTCTCAGACTTAATTATAGTTATTAAATATTCTTTACACTTACTCAGCAACCCTCCGAAGTTTCTTTTCGTATTATCTACTGATAATCCTAGGTCCTTCTTGTCTAGGTTAAAGTTATCAATTACTTTACAGAACTTGTTATAGGGAAATCACAATCATCATCTCTATGGACTAAAAATCAACTCAGCTGTGCCAATTTTGTAACTGTGTTACTCGCAAATTTACCGTCAGGAGGGTGACGTGTGTTGAAATAGCACCGAATGAGCCAGAAGACCAGCGCCCTACCATCTGAGCTGCGCGATACACTTGTTATTTGAGTGCGTTAGTTTCAGGCTTGAATGTGACAAGGGAATGCACGTATAAGTTCATAGCACGAGTACAAAGAACAAAGTTCTGAATCCTCCATTTATCATTTTATAAACCAAATCCCACAGCGTAACGGCCTCGAAGTGCCATCTCCTACCACGCGGTCACTGCTCAGCCTTAAGGCCTGCATATTACGAGGTGTCATGTGGTCAGCACAACGAATCCTGTCGGCCCTTATTCTTGACTCCAGACCAGGGCCGCTATCTCACCGTGAGATAGTTCCACAGTAGTGATCACGTAGGCTGAGTGGACCTCGAACTAGCCCTCACATCTTCGGCATGCGAAAGTAATTTTTCACACACCCCGATTGATATTTAGAGAGCAGCTGTTTGGTTATTTTCCTCACGAAGACAGAAATTGCTGTTATATAACAAGCGTAACTTATCCCAGGACAGTTGCACCGTGAAACCGACCATCAACAACGATGGCTGTGTCTGTGAAATAAGTTAATTTGAAATCGAGTGTGAAAGTGTGGAACAATCAGAAGAGTATTGTAGCATTCTGTCAAATTTCCTATTTAAAAAAAACACTGATTACTCTATACAAGGTCATTTTGAGGGCGCTACGCTAATGAAATAAGCGTTAGGCGTTTAAGTAGTTAGTGGTGGGGCCAGTCGGGGCGCGTAGACGAAGCGTCTGGAGCTTTTCTACTTTGGAAAATAACATGTCCAATGTTTGTTTGTTTGTTCGTTTTGGTTTCAATTTCCTTTACCCTGCACCGACACAGATAGGTTTTATGTCGACGATGGGATAGGGAAGGCCTAGCAGTGAGAAGGAATTGGCCGTGGCCTTAATTAAGTAACAGCCCCACCATTTGCCTGTTGTGAAAATAGGAAACTACGGAAAACTATCTTCAGGGCTGCCGACAGTGGCATTCGAACCCACTATCTCCCGGATGCAAGCTCACAGCTGCGCGCCCATAACGGCTCGGCCAACTCACCCAATGTTCGAAATTATTGTTACTTGATATTTACGAAGGTAATGTAATGGCATAGTGCAGTTCTTTGGAACTGACTCCCTATGCCGAGCTGCGCATCTGTGACGGTGGGGCACATCTAATGCTGAAGACGGGCCCCGAGCCATCGGAATAAGCCAATGAAGTTTAAAACCCTCGGTCCAGCCGGAAATCAAACTGTGACCCATTGGACTAAAGGCCAGCACGCTAACAATGTGTCCATGAAGCCGGACATATCTCGATTGGCAACGAGATTTCCATTATGAGGCACACGGCAGCAGCACGAACATGTTACTAAAACAATAAGGACGAATGTGACGGATTACCATCTACTTAAGACTGAGGTCTTACTCTAAATAAAATAAAATCTCAGTTACTGGCAATTTGCACTTTGCTCTGCAGTCTGTGTCGGGATCAACACACGTCTGAAGGACGCTTTTACCTCGTTAGAGAAGTCTTTCTATAGTTCCCTGACTGGAATAGAGTTCCCTTATTACTACGACACGACTTACTTACCGGGTATGTGCTTCTCATTCTTCCTAACGTAATTTCATGAAACGTTATTGCCGACATTCCTAAGGATATGTATTTAGATCTTACTGTCCTCTCTAAACACACGATTTCCAACGAGACCTTGCCCTTTCATGTCCGCCTACCATCATCTGTAGTAACAAACATGGGACTCTAGACTCAAGTTCTCTGAACGTTAGGTTGCCAGATTCCTATGTGCGCCTTGGTTCGATATTACCTATCTCCCATTAAATAAACTTATCAATTATCTGGGTACCAACTCTTTTTTTTTTGCTAGGGGCTTTACGTCGCACCGACACAGATAGGTCTTATGGCGACGATGGGATAGGAAAGGCCTAGGAGTTGGAAGGAAGCGGCCGTGGCCTCAATTAAGGTACAGCCCCAGCATTTGCCTGGTGTGAAAATGGGAAACCACGGAAAACCATCTTCAGGGCTGCCGATAGTGGGATTCGAACCTACTATCTCCCGGATGCAAGCTCACAGCCGCGCGCCTCTACGCGCACGGCCAACTCGCCCGGTGGTACCAACTCTTGGCCTCCCCCATCTTCCGAACCATGATCCTAACCACACATAGCCTTCGAAATGGCTTTCAAACCACATTCACTCTCGTGAATCTGAATTGACCTACCCAAATTATGTAAGGACAACCTAGACTTCTTTGGCTACCACAACATACCACAAGCGGGATACGAGTACACGCCAAAGTGTCTACAAGCCCTAGTTGCGGCGCCAAAAAGTACTATACCGTACCCAGGGGTAAGAACTCTCTAGCGCGATGCCTCCATTTCCTGATTTAACATCCGACTAAGTCCAATGGGGTAGAGATGTGGGTAAGATGTCATAGGTAGTTCTAAAAGTCGAAGTTTAAAACTTATCTCCGAGTATCACGACAGGAATAATGGAGGTCTATCTCGATTGAGAAACACTAATACGGGGTAAGAGAGGTTTATTGTATAAAATAACCCGAACCATACAACATCACAAAAAAATTAAATTAAAATAACGGCTAGAAACTGGCATAAAATACATTTAAATTCAGCAAATTTGAATGTGCAAAACAAACATTAACAACGCAAAACATATAAAAAAAGAAAACTAAAATTACAAAAATAATTTAGGCAAGTTTCGAAGTGAAACAACGTTATAATCGAACGTTCCCGTTCACATGGAGTAACACCACCGTGAGAATCACAATTATATGGACGTGTTTATCTTCAGGAAAGTGGACGAAGTGGGACATGACGATATGAAATACGAAAAAATACTAGTGGCATTTCGCTACCTTATATTTACAATAATCAAAATAAGCTAAAATAACAAAAGTATTTACATTGGATCAGGTGGGAGGAAAACTTACCCTACACTGACTAGACGTGAAACGCAGTTGATCAAAAGATCTAGTAAGAACTAGATTAACCTTAATCATCAACTCAGCACACGGGCTGTTCCCCCTTAATCAACAAGACAACAAACCAAAATCAAAACAAAATCACATAAATACTTAATCCCGTAAGAGAAAGCAAACAATATTATGCAATAAAAACAAGGAAAGCAACGGGTAACCATCCCGTTCCTATTGCAGCATCGGGGCGCCGGGTAGCGCCCTTCACCAAATTATATGTTTCCTGCTTGGCATTCGACTGAAAATCATGTTATAACTCAAGACTACTCTTGGAAATTGGTCACTGTTTTGACAAGATTATATCATGGAAGCTGCTCTTCACTTCACAACTACAGTATAACCTTTTCTGATGAACCGGCCTTCATCGCGAGCTAATATTTCAACAACTGTTCGGAGATTCTCATACAAAACGTACATATTGCCGGCATGCTACTATATTTCTCAACACACATGTAATATTCACTGCCCTGACATGTACTTCACAGCAATTCTAACTCTCAATAATATTCCATAATACAATCACAGGCCTATTCTTGCTTCACATTATTCTCATAACATTTCTGGGCATGCACACTGCCGGCATCATTAACTTCATATACATTCATAAGCATGCACTAAATTCTCGTGTATATCCTGTTTTTCATCAGCCTTTTCATTGACAAATCAGGGTTTAATTCCCTGTCTGCTCATAGTTCAAAACAGTTACAAGCCAGTATCAATAGAACCTATTGTAATCAACGGTGCGCATTCAGCTCCACACGTCACACATCGCCTGTAATGCGTGCAGCAGGCATGCCATCTGTCACTAATCTCCGAATATAAATTCATAAAATTCAGTCTCGAAGCTGCGAGCACGTAATTCCAGAAGTTGATGATTTCAGTTATCTACTATCTCTATCAAACAAAAACACAGGAATAACCTTAAGCTAACTAACATGCATAGATCACACAAATAAAATCAAAATAAGACTGATCACTTCCCTCAATATCCCATCTAGCTAATTATAAAGTAGAAGAAGTAAAGAGAACACATGCAATCCCGACCTGTCCATATTTACGACATCACAAATATAATATGAACACATGACGTCAGGATGAAGTCATACTAAAGAAAATCCGTAAGCTATGCCTCTCTAGTATTAATCGTAAATCGTCGCCATAAGACCTATCTGTGTCGGTGCGACGTAAAGCCCCTAGCAAAAAAAAATTAATCGTAATGGATAAAACATGCCATTTAAACATAATCCATGCGTCTGATCTTGGCAACTCCCAGGACATCTGTAGCGACTCACATTCTCAGTACTATGGGGATCTACTCCATGATCATCAGGATTTCATCACTTGGATCCAATCTTCTTTCTTCCAGAAGTGATGCCATCTTCTTGAATTTAGTTCCTGTATAACAGCAATACACAATATTCACCGCTCTCTGTGCACGTTGCAACAAACAACCCCCCTCAGCTGTAACTACAAGCCAACGTGAATGAAATCACCACACGTTCAAAATATGCAGTAAATATTAAGGGTATACACACAGTCGCTAGGAGCGGCTCGCGGATCGATACGAATAGTCTCTCACGAAACGCGACCGGCCCGAGAGTACAACACGGATGAGCGTATCGCACGCGATTACCAGCCTGTGGCTGAAATTACCATCTGTTCCTTTAATACAAGAAGTTGATACATAGCACGCTTGGCGATTTATGACTGCACACAGTTTATATAACACTGTTAAAAAAAGGAATTACGACGTACGACCGTACAAAGTTAGACTCCTGCCCACGTGGCAGCAATTACGCGTCCCGCGTACACTGAATTATGACACTGATGCTCACGACTTGACAACACACAGATGAAGGAGTACGGAGTGATGCTCACTTCATGAGAAAGGAGAACGCTCCCAACTGGTGGGGCGCTTAAGTAACTAAGCAGTCGCCGTTATGGCCAGGGTATTCCCCTGGATATTCAAATGCTCAGCAATCAGAGCTATTGTTACACACAATGTCTTTGTAATTTACTAAAATTAATATGAGGCGCAGTCAAAATAACCAAATTACGGCTCAGACAATGATTATAATTTATTCCTTAATATTTCTCGCTCTCAGACCTGTGGAAAACCGTCAAATAACAGAACTGACCTCTCTTTATCGCTGAACACACCACAAATTTAACAATGTTGGTCATCCAGAGACTTTAACTCTGCGCAGTCCAGAATTCATAGTAGCCACGCCCTCGCTTTCTAATTGGCTTAACACATCTCGTGGCCTAACGATCTCTACACGTGCTGGGCTGTGCTGACTCTTGGTAAAACTGAACGTTTCCCACGGTAACTGGCAAGCTTCGCGAAGTATCCAGCGACAGTATGCCTCCTGGACTTCCGGTCTCAACTGTACTGTAATATGCTACTCTTCTAATGCCTGACTGCATTCCACGATTATTATACTATTTGATATTGAATAATATTGTTTGCTTTCTCTTACAGGATTGTGTATTTATGTAATTTTGGTTTGTTGTCTTGTGGGGAACAGCCCGAGTGCTGAGTTGATGGTTAAGTTGATATCTTACCACGGATCAGTGTTTCTCAATCGAGATAGACCTCCATTATTCCTGTCATGATACTCAGAGATAAGTTTTAACCTTCGACTTTTAGAGTTACCCATCACAACTTACCCCACCTGAGTTAGTCGGATGTTTAATCAGGAAATGGAGGCATCGTCCTAGAGGATTATTACCCCTGGGTACGGTACTCGGGGCTGCTCGTGTTTGTCGCTGGTCAGCAATCTCTAATCTCCTTGTTCTTCACAGACCTCGCCTTGGGCATGCTCCGCACCTCGCACAGCCCCGCGATATCAGTCCTGAAATTGAACCTCTTCGCTTGCAACGGAGTGCAACCGAGTGTTATGTAAAACGTGTGGGAATATACAGAGTAAACTGAGGTGCTAAGATAGAAAACGGTACTAATCACCATCTTGGTGGTATGTGAGTTATTACTGCACAGTATCCTGTCAAAATTTCGGCCTAGCTCACGCTAAAAGCGCGTGGTACGACCGGAAGTGGGCAACAGTGAAAAATCTCTAATTAAAAACTTATACTAAAAAGTACTGTATGTGGACAGGAAATGCGTGCATATAAATACTAAATGAGAACTCATATATACGGGAAATGGATTTATTACTCTAAAAACACGAATTCAGCTCATATTAAATCAAAATAAAATTTAAAATTCAATGTAAAATCGACCCAGAGTATATCATAAAAGTGATCCGCACAGAGAAATAATTCCATATTAACAAAAGTTATACAAAGGAAACAGAGGTAACGACCCGAAATTAAAATCACAAAAATATTACCTGGATGTTGTAACGCATTACATAGTTTTGGATTGTGTGACTGCTTCGTTAAATCGCTAAGTGCCGTGCCCGTAGGCTCGATCTAGAACCGTCTATTAGATGTCCATGTAATAATCGATTTTCTAGTAATTGTTCTGACTAATCATATATACAATCCGAAATGCAGATACAAAGAAATCTAACTCTTGTTCAGGGCTGTCCCTAATTCTCCCTTCCAAAATAACACTGACTCTAATAACAGGTCCACACCCATTAGCAAATGAACACGTTAGAACCTGCTTCCCTTAAGTTAGGCAGCGGGATAACATATCCCTTTACACAACACAGGACGTCATAAACAAACAGCAAAACACAAGACAATAATAAAAACACAAAAATCACTTGTGGATAAAACAAGTACAAATATGCGTTGAAATAGATAGAGTCGTTGGGATTCTATCTCGACTTATTTAGGCACCGGAGATTCATGTCTTGACAAGAGACAACGTCGCTCTTTCTTTCCACATGGCCTGGACGAAGAGCTGTAAAACAACAAACATTTACATAAATTGGGCAGGCATGCTGCAGTTGGTAGAACTAAATACTGTCACTTCTAAGGGGGCACACAGCACACAGCTGATAGAAGCTACCTGCCTGTAAGCTTGACCGTTAATTGGGACCAAGTTCGACTCTTTTCTCCGCAGCAAGACACAAATTCTCTCACTGAATTAGGATACGTCTGAAAGTAGTTTAAAAATTACTTTAGTGTACTGTACAGTAGTATACGAGTAATATCCTATTAGAATTTAGTGTGCTTATTTTATTATTGTAAAATATTTGTGTAGTACTGGTGTAGTAGAGGTATCCGTAGAAACTATTACAAAAAAATTTGTTGAAATTAGGATAGGCTTAATTGCAGTTTGGAATTGTGTAGTTCTTGTGTATTACTTTCGATATTCAGTAATTAACAGCAGTTTTTATCCTGTTAGGGGTTGTAGGATAAAAAAAATAGAGCACGACTAAGTAGTATTGTAGTGTAGTCGTATATTAATTACCTTATTGTTGTGTACTATCCCAGACAATATATCCCTCCGTTCATTTTTTTGGAAATAAGTTACTTAATTTTTTTAATTTAAAATTTTCCCCCCGTAAAGAATGGCTAAGGAACGCGAATGTACTTATTGTGGGTGTGGTGAGGCATTGAGGTATGAGGGAGGAGTTGGAAAGTTTGAGGGAGATAATTAGGATTCACACAGAAGACAGGAAGGAAGATAGGACTCCCTCAAACAACGTACCGGTTACAGTAGGTGTACAAGAGGGAGGGGAAGGAAAGGGAGGAGTTGTAGAAGACAGGTGGTCTAATGTTCTAAGGGGAAGGAGATTGCAGGCCAAGGGCTCTATTCAGGATCAGAATTCAGGACAGGTGTCTGTGCGAAATCGGTACGAGTCACCCCAGGTAGAACAACAGAGGGAAGATGAGGGACAGGGAACTGTTGCTGAGATGCATGGAAGTAGGAGGAAGGGAAAAGGTAGGAAAGGGAAATGTAGAGTAGAGGATAGGAAAAGACGGGTGGAACAGGGTCATGGGAAGGAGAAAAGGGAGGAGGAAGTAGCTCCTGCAGCTATCAGGAAGGATAGGGCTGACCAGGAGAGGAGGGGATCAAATGAGGTGGGTAGGGTTGAGGCCCTGGTCATGGGGGATTCCATCGTTAGACACGTGGGGAAAGTGTGTGGAGGAAAGGGAACCAGGGTAGAATGTTATCCAGGAATTAGGTTCAGGCAGATGTTGAGGAAAGTAGAAGAGAGGGAGGAGGGGAAGGAGAAGGTGGTAGTGTTTCACGTTGGTACCAATAACGTAAGGCAAGCTGATATAAGTACCAACATAGTTGGAGATGTGTGGGATCTGGTAAATGCAGCACGGGTGAAGTTTAACAAAGCGGAGATTGTTATTAATGGAATACTGTGTAGGAGGGATACTGACTGGAGGGTGATTGGGGACTTAAATGAGACTATGGAGTGGGTATGTGGGAAACTGGGAGTGAAATTTCTAGATCCTAATGGGTGGGTAGGAGATAGGGATCTGCGCTCGGATGGCCTCCATTTAAACCGCAGTGGTACGTATAAGTTAGGAAATTTGTTTGGAAGGGTAATAGGGAGGTACATTCAGGGAAACGGGATGGCCTAGGGAGCGGTGATAAGGGAACAGGGAACTGGAAATCAAGTAGGGATGACATAAAATTGTTAGTGTTGAACTGTAGAAGTATTGTAAAGAAAGGAATAGAATTAAGTAATTTAATAGATATATATTTACCAGATATTGTAATAGGAGTTGAATCATGGCTGAGAAATGATATAATGGATGCAGAAAATTTCTCACGGCACTGGAGTGTGTATCGTAGAGATAGGATAGGAAAGGTGGGAGGGGGAGTTTTCATTCTGGTGAAAGAAGAATTTGTAAGCTACGAAAATGTTAAAGATGAGACACATGAAATTCTAGGTGTAAGGCTCATTTCTATGGATAATAGGCAACTTGATATATTTGGAGTGTACAGATCGGGAAAGGGTAGCACTGATGCGGATTCGGAATTATTTGATAGGATAGTCATCTATGTGGGAAACGACATGGAAAGAAATGTGATTGTAGCGGGAGATCTGAATTTGCCAGATGTCAATTGGGAAGGAAATGCGAACGACAGGAAGCATGACCAACAAATGGCAAATAAGTTAATATGGGAAGGACAGCTGATTCAGAAAGTGATGGAACCAACCAGAGGGAAAAATATCCTGGATGTGGTGCTGATAAAACCAGATGAGCTCTATAGGGAAACTGAAGTAATAGATGGTATTAGTGATCATGAAGCTGTTTTTGTGGTAGTTAAAAATAAATGCGATAGAAAGGAAGGTCTTAAAAGTAGGACTGTTAGGCAGTACCATATGGCTGATAAAGCAGGTAAGAGGCAGTTTCTAAAAAGTAACTATGATCGGTGGAAAACGGTAAATAAAAATGTAAACAGACTCTGAGATGGGTTTAAAGAAATTGTTGAGGAATGCGAAAACAGGTTTGTACCGTTAAGGGTGATAAGGAATGGTAAAGACCCACCTTATTTTAATAGAGAAATAAAGAGACTAAGAAGGAGGTGCAGACTGGAAAGAAATAGAGTTAGAAATGGCTGTGGAAATAAGGAGAAATTGAAGGAACTTACTAGAAAATTGAATCTAGCAAAGAAGGCAGCTAAGGATAACATGATGGCAAGCATAATTGGCAGTCATACAAATTTTAGTGAAAAATGGAAGGGTATGTATAGGTATTTTAAGGCAGAAACAGGTTCCAAGAAGGACATTCCAGGAATAATTAATGAACAAGGGGAGTGTGTATGTGAGGATCTTCAAAAGGCAGAAGTATTCAGTCAGCAGTATGTAAAGATTGTTGGTTACAAGGATAATGTCGAGATAGAGGAAGAGACTAAGGCCAAAGAAGTAATAAAAATTTACATATGATAACAATGACATTTACAATAAGATACAAAAGTTGAAAACTAGAAAAGCGGCTGGAATTGATCAGATTTCTGGGGATATACTAAAGACAATGGGTTGGAATGTAGTACCATATCTGAAGTACTTATTTGATTATTGTTTGGTCGAAGGAGCTATACCAGATGAATGGAGAGTTGCTATAGTAGCCCCTGTGTATAAAGGAAAGGGTGATAGACATAAAGCTGAAAATTACAGGCCAGTAAGTTTGACATGCATTGTATGTAAGCTTTGGGAAGGCATTCTTTCTGATTATATTAGACATGTTTGTGAAATTAATAACTGGTTCGATAGAAGGCAATTCGGCTTTAGGAAAGGTTATTCCACTGAAGCTCAACTTGTAGGATTCCAGCAAGATATAGCAGATATCTTGGATTCTGGAGGTCAAATGGACTGTATCGCGATTGACATGTCTAAAGCATTTGATAGGGTGGATCATGGGAGACTACTGGCAAAAATGAGTGCAATTGGACTAGACAAAAGAGTGACTGAATGGGTTGCTATATTTCTAGAAAATAGATCTCAGAGAGTTAGAGTAGGTGAAGCTTTGTCTGACCCTGTAATAGTTGAGAGGGGAGTTCCTCAGGGCAGTGTTATCGGACCTTTATGTTTTCTTATATATATAAATGATATGAGTAAAGGAGTGGAATCGGAGGTAAGGCTTTTTGCGGATGATGTTATTCTCTATAGAGTGATAAATAAGTTACAAGATTGTGAACAACTGCAACGTGACCTCGAAAATATTGTGAGATGGACAGCAGGCAATGGTATGTTGATAAACGGGGCTAAAAGTCAGGTTGTGAGTTTCACAAATAGGAAAAGTCCTCTCAGTTTTAATTACTGCGTTGATGGGGTGAAAGTTCCTTTTGGGGATCATTGTAAGTATCTAGGTGTTAATATCAGGAAAGATCTTCACTGGGGTAATCACATAAATGGGATTGTAAATAAAGGGTACCGATCTCTACACATGGTTATGAGGGTGTTTAGGGGTTGTAGTAAGGATGTAAAGGAGAGTGCATATAAGTCTCTGGTAAGACCCCAACTAGAGTATGGTTCCAGTGTATGGGACCCTCACCAGGATTACCTGATTCAAGAACTGGAAAAAATCCAAAGAAAAGCAGCTCGATTTGTTCTGGGTGATTTCCGACAAACGAGTAGCGTTACAAAAATGTTGCAATGTTTGGTTTGGGAAGAATTGAGAGAAAGAAGAAGAACTGCTCGACTAAGTGGTATGTTCCGAGCTGTCAGCTGAGAGATGGCGTGGAATGACATTAGTAGACGTATAGGTTTGAATGGCGTTTATAAAAGTAGGAAAGATCACGATATGAAGATAAAGTTGGAATTCAAGAGGACAAACTGGGGCAAATATTCATTTATAGGAAGGGGAGTTAGGGATTGGAATAACTTACCAAGGGAGATGTTCAATGAATTTCCAATTTAGTCACCCCTACTAAGTTTTGTAAATGTGAGAATACGACTAAAAGAGTCATTTGTTTTATTTTCCACTTGGATAAATTTTTGAAGTCTTGCGAGTTCCGTATAATTTTGTAAAAAGTTATTGAATAGGGTTTCGAAGTGATATCACGTTCAATGTAGATCGTCATCCGTGTGAGTGTACTGCCTATATTTTGTGATGCCAAATTAAGATGTTCAGTCGACGTAAAATTTTTCTGTCTGCAATTTGACGTTAATAAGGTAGGAATCCATGGTTAATCATTTTCAATCGAATGGAAGCGCGCTGTCGGGTGAGAATCTAGGGTGATGAATTTGGTCACGGAGAGAAACGTTTTTCTAGGCCCATTTTAAACTGTGCCTGACTGACAATAAAAGATCTAGTACAATGTTTCAGTTATTTTCTTGTAAAAATCAAGTTATTTAGTACTATATCCTTTACGCGAAGTTATTCATGATTAATGCATTGTGCGATATTAGACGTCGAGATTTCTAGTGAGGATTTTATTCCAGTTCTTTGTCGATGATAATTGTGGAGCTGGGAAACAGAGGTTAGTTTTGTTGATATGAGATTTGTGAATCAGGTTGGACCTGTCATTGAAGCCGGGACACGGAAGCCCGAGGAATGTTTTATATGAGTTGAGATGAGATGTGCGAATCAGGTTGGACCTGTCATTGAAGCCGGGACGTGATAGCCCGAGGAATATTTTATAATGTTGGGAATGGAAAGAAATTCATAGAAATCCATAGCGGTATTAATTGGCGATGCGTATAATTAGTGTGGGCATCTTGAAGCTTAATCTGTGCATTTTGTTGGTTAGAATATTGTATTTGTTTAATTTTGTCGGCAGAGTTTAAAGAGAGCATTTTGAGAAGCCAGTCAACTGGAATAAACCAGGTGTTTCATGTTACTGCCAAGCGAACTTGGGGACGAGAGGCCTCAGCTGTGATAACGGGACAGGCGTGGATTTGAGATTGTACTGTATTCTCGGCCGGGGAAAACGTTAGAATACTGGATTTAGTTGAAATTCATAGCCGGTAATGATCTGAGTATTGTGAATTACTGTAAAATTTGTTTAATTGGGGACGTAATGAACACTTGAAATCACGAACTTTGAGTATAAGGAACAGAGTAACCAAATTCATGGTTGTCCAAAATATAGAGCGATGGTCGTGATGATTGGTTTGTCTGTGAGGGGTGTGCAAAATTCATAAATGGTATGATGAGATATGACATCGTAATTATATGGCGAGTTGTTTGGTTTGTACGTAGATTCTTAGGATATCCAAGTGTTAATAACGGTTAGGACTAGATTAGATTTTAAAGTGTGAAATCATGAGACAAGATATATAACTGGACATGAATTATGTAACAATTCTTTTCCAGCCAGATAAATATCACTAGATTGAATTCACATCACAGCTGCGTAGGAATTTGTGAAGAAACCAGAGTCCGCGGAGATAAAATTTACTGTTCTTTAACATTTCGTTAAATCATTTAAATTTATTTAATTATTAAATTCAGTAAAACCGCATTTTGAAATAACTTTAATCAAGCGAATAACTTGGAGATGCATTCTGGAAATTTTAGTTTGTTTTCTGGGGAATATTAAAATGTAAAGTAACGATTAAGGGGACATATCCGAAGGAAATGGATTTTACTGCCACAAAGTTTGTGAGCATTGCTATTGTTGTAATTATTGAACTTTGATTGATTGAGCAGTGAATGTGCTGGGGATAGTAAAGTGGAAACTTTGGTCATCAACCGATGTAACTTAATTGTGTTTAGCCTTCAGCCTAGAAACTTGGATGGTCAGGGGTCATCAAACTCAGTGACTTGGATTAGGGCCATATGTCATTGTAGCATCATTTCCTTGCGGTCATCATCCACAATGACTTTAAAGTAACTTAGAAGATTAAATGTCGGTCCATGACATAGACGCAGGTCACATTGATTCAATTAAGGGTCCATGCCGTAGAACCACTGTGTGGCACACACCAATTGGACTGCCTTAATTATACCCAGAGTCCAGAGTTCGTGTTACAAGGGCTGGACCATAACGAATCACTATGATGGTCCATGTGGTCTCACATGGAAGCCGAATTTAAGGATTTCCAGACTTTCCTTTCTTAAATGATTAATAATTGAGACAATGGTTTCTAGTAAGAATGCCCATCAGGCAGTTACGTTAAAGTCTCACACCAGTGTTCTGACCTTTATGTAAAAATGATTGTGGTGTCCAGTGGACACAATTGACTTCTATGACACCGTTGACATATCAGATTGCTTCAGAATTTTCCTGAATAAATAGGAATCTTTTAAATTGACCTTTCATTCCAGTAGATAGATTAGAATTACTGAACCCTACCTTTACCACAGCAAGTGACGAAGAACCCGATACGACCCAAGAGACAGATCTCATGAACTTTGCTGATAGGTAAGAAAGGTAGGTATCCCTCAATATGGACCAAAGGGTTCAGTATTGTGTGTCTACTGAAGGATTGTAAACGTAATTCTTGTTGTCATTAAATTACAGCCCCAGGATACATTCTATTTTACGTCAAGTAAATAACTATAATAATAACTGTGACACAAGAAAATTAATTCCACGGTGGGTTAAACAGAGAGGAATCACAACAGCTGCAATTGTTTTAGACCCAAATATGTATAAATGTAGAAGTGAAAAAGTAGCGTTTATTTGCAGAACTGAACATAAATGATCCAGACTACGAGTTTTCCAGTGGTGGAGGATGTTTGAAACATGTTGAACCCGATAGTGGCACAGTGTTCGTTGTCAGATCCATCAAATGAAAAGTACTACAGGACTGCGGCTACTGGTACCAAATCCGATCTCCCTCCATTTCAGGAATCAACTACACCACCGATCACTATCATAGAAAATCGACCTCAGCTTCCTGAAAGGGCCACAGGACATGCCCCACCAATCACCGACTTACGAATCAGTGAGACGTTTCTGAAACTTCAACACTGTGTAACAGAACACAAGATCCAGTGCGTACAAACGGAACTGAGGAATCCGTGGTATCCAGAAGAAAACGTAGACGACGCCCTCAAAATCACCAAAAACCGTTGGCATCAGAAAGGAGAAACCCAGGAGAAACTTATGTAGCAACCAACGGGAAATATGTCGAAGAAAAGACTGTGGTTGTTGTGATGGACGTGTGACTTTGTTAAATACAGACGGGAGGTGTGCTTTGTTTAAAACATTTTGGGGTCTGGGAGACTTCAGTAAACGCTCACCTCTGCGGACTGGTGAAAAGTGTTCAGGTTCAACAGCGACGACCAAGCGAAGACAAAGGCAAACACATGTTACGTACAGTTGATTCCTCACTCTAAAATCAGAAAGCTTTCTTGTTTGCAAACAGTTTTCCTTGGATACGTTTTCCATTTCCAATGCCCGGTTAATCCGTACACTAAAGAAAGAAGAACTAGGGCGGGCACCAGGAGAAGATTTGAGAGGGAAGAACATTCCATAAAACAAAATTCCCTAGGATGTGGCCAGTATTTTAATGGACTACATTAAACGATTCCTATCTTACAAAAGTCGATACACTAGGGCACACAACCCTAATAGGAAATATCTTAGCCCTGATCTCAATACTAAGATCATGTACGACCTTTACAAAGAAGGCTGCATTGAATGACAGGTTCCAAAGAGAAGTGTAGTGAAAGAGAAATTTTACAGGTGTATTTGTAATGAAAAGTTCAATTTATCGTTTTACGTTCCACCAAAAGATTCATGTCCTACATGTGACTCTTTAAACCTCAAAATTTATCTGAGAAGAACCACTTAAATCCGATTTAGTACAGAAACAAAACGAGGACTGCAGGAAAGCAGAAATGGCACGGCAGTCTTTGGCTGGAGACACAAAACTCAGTCAAAGAACTGAAAATATCGTAGCCATAACTTTCGATCTTCAGAAAGCACTGGCTTTCTCAAAGGTATCAACATCAAAAGCCTCTTATTTGAGTAACTCGTCTGTGTATAACTGTGGCATTCATGATCTCAAAACAGACAGTGGCTTTATGTATATTTGGGATGAGACTTTGGCACCAAAAGGCTCCCAAGAAGTAGGTTCCTGTTGAACTCCATACCGCCGATGATCATCATGTGATAGCATAAAGTGACGCAGCAACTTTTCAGAATCGGAATTCCAAACTTGCACTAATTTGGATAGAGATTGTAAAGAATTCGAGAAATAAAATCCTAGTTGTTGACCATAAGTTCAGGGTACTCCTTTCATCCAAACGTTCAGGATTGCGGAGTTATCGAGAGAAATTCAAGAACTGCTCAAATTTTCACTCCGGATGATTGGTGTAATACCATTCAAAAGGCAAGAAGAAAACAACCCTTTGCCGTTTATATAATGGCTCTGAATGACTTTGTCTCAACAAAAGACATAGAGAAAAGTGTAACATTTGTAAGATGAACACGCAAATTGAAAAGTTCACTTGGCTTCATGTTCTATGGCTTCGTTTTCAGAAAAACTCTCCTCACCTCATTCTCTACAAGGAATATCTTGATGAAGGAATTCCTTTCAAAGATTTGGACATTACTCCTTGACATCGTGTTGGTGGCCGTCCTCGTTTTTCTGGTGTTCAATTCATCCCTATCAACAACGCTTTGCAATCTGTCACCGAGGCTAAGAATAGAGACATTATGACCTTTCTCCCATACATCCCTCAGGTACTCCACAATTTCTTCAACCAACTGACAACTGTGAATTCGGCTGTGGAGTATGAACCTGATTATGTCGGCCCATTACAAGAGGAAGATGACGTAGTTTGTGAAATTGAGTAAACTGGCATCTTTCTTTACAAAGTCTGTTTATATTTCAGCATGATAATTTAATTTGCAGAAAGTTTTACATTTGGACAAGACAAATTATTTATAATCCATGAGTGTCCGTACTGATGAACTACTATACCAGACTGCGTAGCTAGCAATTAAAAACAGAGCAATTATTTTAACTTCATCTGTGAGAGAAAAGCTGTAATGGAAGCCATACGTGCAGTTTCACATCTAATTAACAAATATTTTATAAATAAATTGCCAGATTAGAGTTTAAAACACAACCTATACATTTTCCTTTTACTCAAATTCGCCAAAACATTTCTCGGAAGAGTGGTACAACTATTGATTTGTACCACTTTACCATTTGCTATGAGTAAAATGCTGAGGGGAAAAGTGGTACTCCAAATTTTAGGAACGATAAAAAGCAATTTAAAGAACAAATAACAAAAATGTCTTTGTTAAACATAATTTTAATACATCGCCTACATTGTTCATAAAATGAATAATGAATTCTTGTAAATCCTGAATTTACATGAAACGAAAGGCGAAACCTGTAATTTCTCTGAATGGGAAAATGACTTAGACATCTCTGTCTCTCAGCGGCTCATATATCATCTGTTTGCTGCCCTTACGTGCCTGAACTTGCATGACCCGAAAATAGAAGATCCTTCTCTATTCTCAACGGTGAATGCAAATCTATCTCACAGTGCATCACAGCTGAAATTTTTATTCTTCATGCATATAAATACGTACTGATCTAAGGCTGTATCTAATCTGTTCTGTAAAATCATGCAACGCTGACGCCGTGCAGCCTACTTAATGCTTTAAAAACTACCCAACAACTCTATCAAATGTTATCTCACAAGGGATTAAACCACACTGAGTAGAAACAAATAAAGTAACAACCTATAACTAACCTATCTAGCCCTTTGTTCCCCTATGATTAAAATTTATTCACTGAGCTCGTGACTTGAACATGCATTACAGCCCTGAACGTGTTTACTCTTATTACAAAGCTGAACAATATATGTGCCAACTGGTTTACATATAATTAATGATTAAATTACTTGAGAATCCCAATACTAATGTCTATCTATCACACTCTGCATGCTTCAGTGACTTAAGGACATAACTATGCATCCATCTCCTCACCAGCGACGAATCAATGACCACTATATCATAGTCCCCTCAGCCCATAATAACTGCAGACATCACGGGCTGAATGGTTCTCCTCTCGTAATCTGGTGACGCCATGGTTGTCCTCTTCTTTATCCTAGAGTCGTCTGCAATAGTGTTAAATTTCAGTACATTTGTTTCACCGCTTGGTGTGAAAGTACACATGATTTTGACCTTAGTGATAGAGCACGATTTGCTGTTCTACGCGCAAATTATTAGTCCTGATTTGCGAGCCAGTAATTTATGGGAACTAGCCCGGTCGAAATCAGTCTTTCTCAAATGTAATTATTTGTACGGAACGCACACATTAACTCGCGACTCGCGGACGCGTATTTAATGTTTTATGCAGGTTTATAGCGATTTTATCCCTGGTGAATTAATTGACAGTTATTGAGCGCTAGTCTTATGAAATTCGCAATTAAATATAACTAGGTAAATTGCGAACTATGTCAGGCCGCACTTGGCGTATCATTACTATCTCTGAATACTGAAAGTCTCAAAGCGATTATAATTGAAAAGTCCTTGTAACACACTAGACGTACCCGACGATCAACTGAACTTGGAAGGTTGAGTACGAATGAACACGGGATGAGAGCGCTTCCCCCTCCACGCAAGTTTATATATACCGTCCCATGACGCCGCTCTCGAGGTGAATCCCCTTCAGACATTGGATACTTCTTTGTAACGGTCGAGCAATGGTCAACGGCCTCGCTTTTCTCTTCGCATTTCTTTCAATTTATCACAAGTAGTCACTCCTATAGCTTCTTGGCCTCTGATAATTCTATTCTAAATTTCGATTAGTCGGACCTGTGGAATCGAGCTCAGTGGTGGATATATTGGCTTAAATTCAGGTGATTCCAGCCCTGGGACAGCAAAGTTTTTCAACCTGAAACAACTGTTATGTGCTTCCCCACGTTCAAACATCTTCCCTCCAGCTTGCAGCAGTTGGACTTGATGCCAAGGAAGGGGTTCGCATGATTGAATTCACGGGCAAAGGCTCATTTTAAACTCAAGTAGTCCGTTCCTACGGGATCGATACGGGGTGCTCATGAGCTATCGCACGGCCCTCCAGGGTTCCTGCCTTCATTCCCTGCAACTGAATGATGTATTAAATAAAATTATGCCACAGTGTTCTGATAAATATAATGAGTCATATTGTGGTACGGCTCATTTCTCTGGTTCTTATCGTTATATGATACCGCAGCTCTTGATGCTAAAGTGGGACTTCTTCAGTAACTGTTTCCCTGTATAAACCAGCCTTGAAATTTCCCTGTCGTGCAAAAGTGAAGTTTGGGACAGTGGTCAGGAGTTAAATCTGGTGTGCAAATCAAAAAATTTGAACATAGCCTTCTGGCTAACATAGGTTCTTTGGTAAGAAAATCCTTTTGCATTATCCCTTCATGTTACAAGTCATGATTCTGATAGTTTATTGAGTTGTCTTTCCATGACAGCGTCGATTTTTATATATAAGTGTTGTTATATGACTTATCTGGAATGCGTATTCCAATGATTAAAACGAATTCTGCTATAAAACTGTACGAAATATTTTATTAAACTTTATTTCTGATAAAAGGGTGTTGTTTAAATAAAAAACGGGACTTGTCATTCATTTTGAATGTCAGTATACTAGTATGTATCTCTATTAAATGATTACTTATATTGGAACTTGAATATTCCTAATGAGCATGTAGATTTAGTTATAAGGTGTAGGAATATTAATCATACAGAATTACATTCAAAATTAATATATTTCGAAATAATATTCAGTGTCATGTTCCGTTTTTGATCTCAGGCCTGAATTAATGGGATATGCTCTTGATAAACCCCTTCTAGGGGTTTCGCTGAAACTCTGAACGTATAGAACGTGCTGTGGGTGGGTGGGAGTAAATCAATAATTGATCATCTACACAAGAAATACAATGTCACTGAAAAGACAAATGAACAACATTTCTACGGCATTTATAACAGTGACTGCCTGCATACCTCAGTAACATTCAAATCTTGAAAGCCAGCAACGAGAATGGGACAGATCAATGAAAGTAGCAAATTTGATATATCCCATGCTAGAAGACACGGAAGAATGTAGACCTTAGGCCTCATCAGCAATTGAAGAACATATAATTAACTCAAGGGAATTAAAACGAATGAGAAAAGTCGGTGTTCGAAAAATTTCCTCAGTACTCGGGAAATTTTGCTCATATCAGGGAAAGTTCCAGGAAATACCGGGCGATTGGGCTGGGATTCTCAAAGCATAGGTAGGCAGCGGGAGAGCCCCTCTCCTTACGATATGAGGGCTGTAAGAGGAGAGAGCGGCTGACTTCTCATACTTACAGTAGTTTGTGCTGGTAAAAACCAGTTTTTATTTTAGCCTGGGATTCTCAAAAGCCCAGTTATTTACGGCTCTGATCACCCAGTAATGAGAAAATGTTATTTCACAAAATTTTCGACAACCAATTTCACAAATATCAGATGAAATACAATCTTGGTATACCGATGAACAGTACGTTACATTAAGACATATTAAAGTCCGGTAATGATCAGACGAAAACTTTTAAAGTTACGCGATTTGAAATTGACACCTCGGCACTTTTTTGTTCAACCTGCGTTTAAAATGTTAACTGTGAACGATACGAAATCCTACTGCACATAATGAAACGTACAGCCTCCGTGGCTCAGGCGGCAGCGCGTTGGCCTCTCACCGCTGGATACCGTTCTTCAAATCCCCGTCACTCCTCGTGAGATTTGTGCTGGACAAAGCGCAGGCAGGACAGGTTTTTCTCCGGGCACTCCGGTTTTCCCTGTCAACATTTACAAAAGCAACACTCTCCATTAACATACCATTTCACCTGTCAGTCATTTATCATTGCCCCGGAGGGGTGCGACAGGCTTCGGCAGCCGGCGCATTTCCTAACCTCGCCGCTAGATGGGGGGTTCATTCATTTCATTCTTGACCCGGTCGAATGACTGGAAACAGGCTGTGGATTTTCATAATTAAACTTAGAATAAAATAAGCTAAATTTTGACGTTTCTATGTGAGAAAAAGGATACACTTTGTATGAACGAAATAACTCGGGTCTCTATACTTTTTTCCACTAGAGTAGATGGCGACATAGGGAGTCACAGTGCAAGGAAAGCGGCAGCAATGTACCTGGCTGAGTTCACGCAATACAGCTCGTTCATTGTATTTCTATGAGTACAGTTTATAGCCGAAGAATATTTAGTTATCGCATATCAGAATAATTCATTCGGCTTCGTACGGATAACCTAATGAAATGAAGATAATGAAACGAATTTACTTACCATATGGTGTTTTTATACACCAAATGACTTATTTTGTTTGCTCACCGTAATCTAATGCACTGAATAGAACGGCACATTATGCATAATAAAACTGTTAAAAGATTAAATCTCCTTAGGTACGCGCCCATTCACCAATTGTAAGTGCAGGCCGTGCAAGCAGGTGCTAGGCTGTACCTTCCGTGAGAGAGTAGTTCTCCGCTCCTGGAGCCTTTGAAGGTGGGTGCAGCGACCGTGTAAACGGGCAGAATTCCTCTAGCATGTCCCTCTTCTTGACGGGATGCACGGCTATGGAGCAATGTAACTTGATCTCACGCTATGCTATTGAAATGTCGGAGTGGTCCATTAGTGAGTTCACTGAAAGGAGTCCAAGGTAAACAGCTCTCTATATGGCGCGCAATCGAGAGCTCTTCCCTTTTGTATCGATATCGACATGTGTCCAGCTGACACACAAGGTGACTGAAATTATTCAGCTTCTCTTACACGAGTGTCGTCAACTCCAATAATACCACAAGCTCACAAATGATGCGTTCATCCTGTGAGTAACGATAATACGCATAACTTCACGTGTGACGGCACACAAAGGTGTAAAATTTAAAACATCGGTGGATGGAAGGGGGTAGAAATACTCCTCGAAGTCCGATTTTTAATTTTCCATTTCGTTGGTGACTTATGAACGAAAAACCGGCGGAAAACGTGTGCTGGGATATGCCAATCCATCATGCTGTCACCGGGAGTAGATGCATAGAAACATTGTCGCACATAAAATATGCAATACAAGTCAAGGAGTCATTTTAAGTCCATGGCGTAAGAAGCCATTTTCGGTCCCCGACACAAGGAGCCATATTGAGTAGGTAAGGACCTGAAGTGTTTGTCTGTGTGTATGCGTGCGATACCCACCAGATCTATGGCAAGCAGAGATCTGATATTGTTAAAACAGGTGAATTATTAAATGAATCATTATAATGGTCAAGACATGTTTTCATTAATTATTCAATTACTTTCTGTCGTTTTAATTATTCATTTCATTCACTTCAAATTTTCACGCATGGCTGTGTCAATGAGCAATTCTTGCTCCGAGAAATGAAACTGTGGAAATCATTAAGAAGCAACTTTTAAAAATGTACAACTACTGGACAGAGCTTTCGAACGGTTTGGAGTCTCCTGGAGCACCCTCGAACATCCTTGGTACCGATTATCCTTCTCTGGAGTGTGCGTCCTCCTTCCCTCTGCAACAGAACAAGACTTTCAGTCAAGAAACTGATGCTGAATATTATGACTGGACATGCCGCGGATGATGTAGTATTCACTTCTGGTATTCTAACCATCCCTACCTTTTCAATTTAGACGTCCGCAGTTCCCCGTTTCCTTGAGTTTCACTGTATGCAGCAACAAAGCATAACACGCTATACATCTCAGCGCCAAATGGAAGGACACTTAACATAGTTTATCCGGGAGCTCTAGAAGGAAGTATTAGTTTGTTTTTTCACAATATGGTCTTTTAACTCGTATATTATTTGTACCATCCATCAAGCCGCCTTCATAAGCACTGAACGGGAAAATATAATTAAAAATACTGTAATTAACGCAATTTAGGTAAACATGCACATTCCTAGCCCTTCAGACAAGAACTGATTTTTGGAAACATCCTACGGATATAAGGTACGAAATTTAGGTAAGTAACTTTCAATAAAGTGTGAGAATATATGTTCTTTATTTATTCCTAAATAGTACCATCCATTTTTTAATCCTCGTTATCCGGTCGATTAGATTAGCAGTTTGCCTTTTTCTACCGCCACGAGCGCTAATGTAAGTCAGTGCATTGTTTCACTTAAGCACCACTACGAGCGCTAATGTGAGTCAATGCAAACAAGGTCAATCTAGGGAGGTCAAGACACGCATGTTACTTATGGAGTCGCCATATTGAGTGCTTAATCAAGCGTAACCAAAGACAAGTGTATTCGAATTTTCATGATTTAGGTACCAAACATTGAAATGAAAACTGACAACTAGTTTTCATGCAGAATTTAATTGGGCATATATTGTTCAGCTATATATAACTGTATAAAACTTAAATGACATGCATACATCCATAGATATTTGAATAGAAAGGCAATTATCAAAACTTGAATTTCATGCCTTGAGAAACAAGAATCAGCAGAAGTGCTCATGTATACTCTTTTACTTCTTTACAACTTAGTCTTCTGGGTTTCTTATTAATATCGTCTGTCATCTTCCGAAATACGTACAATAAATAAACGTAGAAATCTGCGCGGTCCCTATGTTATATTATAATTACATGGAATTATGAACTTAAAGTACTTAAAGACAGTTGTACTAAATTACCTTTAGTATTTACTTTATTAAGAAAGTATTTACCGGTACTGCGTTTCTGAGAGGTTACCCCAGCATGCTGCATCTTAAGTTGATTGCATTAAATTATGTCTGCTAACTGTTGTTTTCCATTCATTTCTTTGGGTTCAGAGGCAAAACTACTCTCCACATATACAACAGGAATGATGTTCTTAACTACTATAACTAGTTTATGAATATTTCATACAGCTAAAAAAAACAAAGTGGTAGCGGTGGTGGTGATTATTGTTTTAAGAGAGTAGAACTGGATAACCATCCGTTATTTAACACTAATCAGAGTAAAAAATAAAAGGGGTCCGATACTTACTTCAAAAATTTACAGTATCGCCCAAAGAAGACCACGAAGTTGGTGAAAATGGAAGACTCCCTGGGCCTCGAATGCTCTAATACTATCTGGGTCGGAAAAGAACAAGAGTTGACTAAGGGAGGTTGGATGCGATAGGCAAGTGAGGAGCCTGACACAAGTAAGTTAAAGCAATGCCGAGACTCAGGTAAGGGCCACATGGTCGCCATCCCACGCTCCTAAGTTAAGAGTCGCCTGTTACGACAGGCAGGGGATACCGTAGTTGTTATTCTACCGCCCCCACGAAATGGTAGAAAGCTGGCATCTGTATTATGTCAACATGATCATAACTTTTTGGGCTAAAGTCTTCAGTTGACTTTTGGCAAGGAAAAATTAAGGTAATACTCATCATCATCAACATCATCATCATCATCATCATCATCATCGTCGTCAGAATGAGAAGAAGAAGAACAGACCGAGCAGTAGCTGTGCGGTTTGGGTCAAGAAACTATCAACTTGCATTCGGGAGGTAATGGGTTCGAACCCCACTTTCGGTAGCCCTGAAAATGGTTGTCCGTGATTTCCCATTTTCAGCCCTGACAAATGCTGGGGCTGTACCTTAATTAAGGCCACGGTCACTTCCTTCCCACTCCTAGGCATTTACTATCCGATCGTCTCCGTAACACTTATTTGTGTCGGTGCGACGTGCCCTAGATTGGAAAAAAGAAAAGATATGTGAATATTGGGCTACATTTAACACATGTCTCACTTCTGTAGGAGTACAACCAGCTGCTATAGCTTTCATAATCTTTACCCCCTATGGGTGGGGGTGGTAGAATAACACCCACGATGAACCATGTCTGTCGTAAGAGGCGAATGAAAGGAGCTGCCTGGTCTCTTAACTTGGAAGAGCGAGCTGGCGAGGGGCCCTTTAGGGAGTTGTAGTACTTTTTCGTTTACTTGTACCACGTTCCTTAATTTAATTTTTCCTAAACGGCTTCCCTCGGGTAGTTATCTCGAAAACGAAAACACAAATATCATTATTATATTATTCCTATTACGTGTATTGCTTCCTTTTATAAATAATACCTTCTTTGGGAGGTTTCCTAGGAGTGGATTAGGAACAATTTTGGGATGGAATTCCACTTGAGAGATTCCATCCATCCACGCTTTTCTGTTCAAACTGTGATTCATCAAAACTGTCATCAGAAAATACATAATGGAACCCATATAAAAATCCTTCATATAAACGTATGAATCTTCAGGAATAATTTCAATGCAATAACGTACTAATCTCGAACAAGACTAAATTTTATTATTGATAGACTGTAATTTTGTATCGTAACAACTGAGCTCACTGGAAAGCGAAACACTCTAAACCCACCAGCTGACTTATTCTGAGTAGCACAGTAGCCCGTTTTCCTTAAAAATTCAAAAAGATTTCCCATTTTTCACATCGGGCGCTCGCCCACATCTTAACGATGCTAGTTGTGACCACGAAGGATTGTGGGACCGTGTCGAGACCTTCCTACACTCACCTTGAATTCAGAGTTTCCTTCTAACTACACTCGGTGTGGATATTTTTCATTACAAACCAGCATTTTCAAAACTTTTTGCGGCAAGAGGTGTGATAGGTGATCTTAACTAATTTTGGGTCGCTGAACACGAATGCGTTGTCCGTTTCTGCGTATCACGTTACGTTTTCACTCAATAGGTATATCAAAATAAGGGATAGACTTGAATATTGCATGTAAAAAGTACTGAAAATTTTTGATAATTTTGGAAATTTTTATAATTTTTTGTATTGTTATATATATTTTGAAATAGTTGAATATTGTCTTGAATTAGTATAGACAATACATAATTATTGAGTATAAAATTACAATGAAATATTTAGCATTTGTTGTAATATAATACTAATTTACACAAAACACGTAAACAAACAACTCTGAGGCAATGAAAGCAATTTATTTTGACAATAAACGTGATTTACAAGCAAACAATGTAACTTTTATTCAGTATCATAATGAATTCATAAATGTGAACAAAATAAACTTTACAGTCCTAGATGTCCCCTTGGAATGAACGCTTGGCTGCCCAGCGTCTGACTGCATCAAGTTTGTCTTCTCTTTTCAAACACCAACCGTAGTCGGCCATCATTGGTTCATCGCACCTCCCCTGGTATCTTCTTTCTACCTCCTTGATGTCCTGGTGGAACCTCTCTCCCATCTCTTCACTAACAGCCCCAAGATTTTCCAGAAGGTGATCAAGGTGAGAATGAAGAAAGTGCAGCTTCAGACTCATTCCACACTCCAACTCTTTGATATCATCCAACATCGTTTTCACTATTGTTTTTTGTTCTTCATCCTTTAGATTTTCTAGGAACTTCGATATGACGTCTCTTATTGAATTCCATGCAGCATGTTCCACAGCATTCATTATCCATTCAAAGTATCTGTCTTTCAAAAGTTTTCTAATTTGTGGTCGATTAAAAGTGCCTTCCTTGACTTTTGCAACATATAAATGTGAAAATTTGCTTGCAATGTACCTGAAACAGGGGCTACTTTTGTCCAAGGCCTCAACGAACTGCTTCATGATTCCCAGTTTGATGTGTAGGGATGGCAAAATAAATTTTTGTGTGTCAACTAAGGCAGCATTTGTAACATTTTTCACACCAGGTGTCAAAACTTGTCTTTTGGGCCAAGAAGGTGTAGACCAGCGTTTGTCCCTAGCTGTGCCGTCCAATTCACATAAATAACAAGGGAATTTAGTGAAGCCTGCTTGTTGTCCTAATAGAATACCACACACCTTCAAGTTACTACGCACTTCCCACAGGTGATCATGATATTTGATTTTATCTAAAGCAGTTTGCATTGTGATATAATTTTCTTTTAATGAAACGGAATGTGCCACAGGAATCGAAGCTAGAATGTTTCAGTTATGAAGTAGCCTTTAAGCAAACCACGGCCACTCTAGCAACAGCCGATTCGCAGCATTGTGCCGCAATGACACATTTTCAGACAGTAAATGGCAATTAACACGAAAACTAGATGTGATACAATTGAACCAGGAGACTTTATTTGGTTAAAATCACGTATCAGATGCTTTGCCGGGCAGTGAAGAAACGCCTGAGTGTGTTGAACACATTACAGGCCAGGGTTGAGTAAAGAAACAAGCGATTTTATTGGAACTGCAGTTAGGCCGGAAATGATTTTCGAGATTTGTGTTCTGATTTTGACAGAACTCTCCAAGATTCACAGTTTAAAACCTTTCCTGGACCTTTCGACACAGTTGTGGGTCCGCACTTGGTTAAGAAATGTTTTCAGTATTAACACGATGTGAGATAATGCTTTAAGTACATGGTTTGAAAATGAAAAAGCCGCGGGTATCTGCTAATCACCGGTGTCAACAGTAGTCACCAGATGGCTCTAATCCCGTTCCTCTACGTGGGCCGATGTGATCTGAGACGGAACTTCGTAGCTTGTTTTTATGACAGGGCGCCCTTCCTGACGTCAACCTCATCAGAGAGTTAATGAAGTAAAATAAATGATACTATAGAAAGGGACAGAGTGAAAACCCGTGCCGGCACATAGCCTACACCTATCGAATAACACCAAGGTGTCTGCTCGAGGCTCAATGTGCCCATCCGACGGACGAATCACCTTCAGCAGCGACATATGTGAACACTGTGTGGAGATTTGGCACAAAATCCGGAGATTAGACGTTGTACAGTAAACCAACAGCCCTTCTACTCAGCCTGCTGTACTCTGGTAGTGAAAAGTTTGTGATCAACGGGACTCGAACCGCCTAACCTTCACACAGAGTTCCTGCCTAACGATCATGACTATCAGGTGGGCCTCTCTATATTACAATACGTACTGAGAATTAATAAATGTGATCATATTTCTACAGAAGTCTGGTAGCTTCTCCCGTGGTGGCTTAAGCAGACAGATAATCGGAATTCAGTGCAACATCAATAGTTCATCGAAGTTGTGGGGAAGAAGATTTCATAAAATAATACAATATGAGTTCGTCCTTCACTCCTTTACTGGTTGAACTCCCTGTTTACCTTTCCTCTCTTACCATTGATGACATTTCTTCCAATATTTCCCTGTTGTAGCTTCAAGGAATACGAACACTGCGTGTTATTCTTACTAACTGAAAGCCCGTGTGCGGTAGAGAATAAGTTTAATTCTGGACGTAATAAGTGAATAATCGCGACTACGAAGGACAATAATTACAGTTCAGAATACAATTAAACAGTCAGTATTATATTCAAAGCAATTTTCTTTCTTTGCGATTGCTTTTCGTCGCACCGACACACAGAGGTCTTCTTGCGACCATGGGGCAGGAAAGACCTAGCAGTAGGAAGGAAGCGGCCGACGCCATAATTAAGGTACACCTCAGCCTTTGACAGTGTGAAAATGAGAAACCACGGGAAACCATCTTCAGGACTGCCGACAGAGGGGTTCAAACCCACTATCTTCCGAATGCAACTTTACAACTGCGCGCCCCTAACCGCATGCAAAACTCGCCCGGTAAATGCAGTTTAGCTGATAGATAAGAGACTTAACTCCATAAAGTGTCAACTTTGCATTCTTAACATATTAAATAGGTAACCTGAAGAAAAAACCTGTAAGAATTACAGCTGAGAACTTTTCAATGGAATGCAGCTAAGAAAATAATGAACCCTGCAAAGCGCCAACCTTCAGTTCTGTGTCTGCAAAGAATGAGAATAACAGCCGCAAGCACAATCGAAGCAGTTATTATTATTATTATTATTATTATTATTATTATTATTATTATTATTATTATTATTATTATTATTATTATTATTATTATTATTATTATTATTATACCGGGAGGTACACCTATAAGCCGCACATTTAAATCTAACGCCCAAAAGAACTCCTCTTCTGGAGGAACAGTGATCTTGAAACTACATCTACTTAACCGTTACTCAGAAGATGTCACTACAGAAATCTAATGACATTTTGTTATTTTGAAGATTCATGTACTGTATTAAATTCTACGTGTTTTGTTTACCATTTATCAAGAAGTTTGGACCTTCTGCAACAGATGTCACTACAAAAGCTATGATCACGCACACTGGTGCGAAGTGGATGAAATTTGATTTAAAGAAGTTTTGTATTCATAAGTTTTTTCTAACTAAATTATGTTCATTCAGTTTTGGGCTGGCCACATTGATCTTTTCCTTCCGCCAGTTTTAAATTTAGCCAATCCCTAATTTTTGTAATTAATTTTCGGCCTATCACAGGTTTTTTCTTCGATTTTGTGTGTAACTTTAAGGTAACCAATAAAGTGAGAGGGTGTGGCTTGATTATTCATGAAAGGTCTCGAGCCTTCCCCGAGGATTTATAAACTGCAGATTTTCACGTCTCTTGGCCATTTGATCGTCATTTAACTTAGTGTGTGCGTCAAGCAGGAGGCGGGAGGCGTCTTCTTCATCAGGCAGCAGTTCTGCAGAAAGGTAATGGCCGTTTAACATCTTTATTTCTTGCTAGCTCTGCAGTTTAACCCGAGGGATAGGTCCAAAGTTTTAACGATGTAACCTAATTTTCTGTAAATGTAACTTCTGCAGGCTTATGTAATAACTTCATAAATCTTTAACTGTGAATCAGGGATAGAGAGTGATATACCCTCTCGAGCTCCCCCTTCATATTGGTTTGAGGTGACTACGTTTTTAACTGGTTTTCTTCCTCTCCGTAATGTATTTAATTTCTTCCTATACGAGTCTCCTCCATAGTTTGGGAATAGCCCCTGTCTCATCGGCCTAGTGCCCTTTAGATTTTAAGTGTTCATATCTAGGAGCGCAAGCATTCGCCTCCTTTCATTTGTGTTTCCGGCCATTTACTTAACCTGTTCTTTTCCGCTACGGCCCAATAGGGTGTGTACTAGACACCCCTGTTTCAAATTGTAAGTTGTGCCTTGATGGCAAGTGATTGTATTTTCTGATATCGCCCTGGAGAGGCTTGGAAAACGGAGAACACGTTAGCTCTTTTTCAAGTGTTGTAAAAGTGCCTGTAGGAGGCTTGATTTTGTAAATTACGGAGCTAGTGTTCCATTCTATTGACGGATTTCTGCCCTTGTATAATGTTGTGTCTTTGTAAATCTTGAGCTGAGTGCTCAATAATTGTGAAGCGAGGGGCTGGAAGCCCTGATTACTAAACAGTCACAAAATTTTGGATTTTCTTCGTTTGTCTAAACTTTGTCATGGTACCTGATATGACATTGTTATCTCACGAAGTGAAAACTTGTTAAAGTTCTGCGTTGATTTCTGAAATCCTAAAGAAATATAACCTTTGTTCAAATTTTAATCAATTCATGAATTTGTAGTTAGACCCATTCACCCCGGCACCTTCTTTCACCTATGCTGGTCCACGGGCAACCCCGTAACAATTATTATTATTATTATTATTATTATTATTATTATTATTATTATTATTATTATTATTATTATTATTATTATTATTACTATTATTATTATTATTATTATTATTATTATTATTATTATTATTATTATTATTATTAAAGTTCTTTTGGTGGATCGCAGAGAGGTGAAAGAAGGTACAGAGGTGAATGTGTCTATCTACAATATCAAATTGAATTAAATGTTTAACAAAAGGTTATTTTTCTTTTACAATTTCCTACTTAACAATTTTCTTCACTGAGTGAACAATAACAAATTTGTGGATTAAAATAGAGAATCCCAGCGTAGGGCATTTAACAATTTTGGGCTTGATGCCCTCGATTTATAATTACTGAATAACAAGCTTAAGTTTACAAAATGTACAAAATGAGGAATCATTTAGTCAAGGGCAGAAATCCCATAATTCAAGAGCATTTGTTCCCAAAATTACAATAGCCTATCTAGCCTTCCAGAGGCACCCTTCACTATAACAAAACTTTGAAAAGAGCTTACATGCTCTCGATTTCTTACAGGCAACATAACATCACAATCTTAAACACTCTGGCTTCATAAGGCACGAATTACAAATGCAAATAGTTTTACACACGGGTATCTATTACCCATCCTACTGGGCCTTTGCGGAAAAAGAAAAGGTTAATTAAATGGCCCGAACATAACCAGAATGGAGGCGTATACTGCGCTCCCAAATAATGAAATATTAAAAACCTACAGGGCTCTCGGCCGATGAAACTGGGGCTAGTCCCAAAATGCTCAGGTGGCTCACATGGAAATAACTCTAATGTATTACAGGAAAGAAAAGTTGCAAAATCGTAGTCACCTCAACCCAAGATGAAGAGAAGCTCGAGAGGGTAACTCACTCTCTATCCCCCATTTACAGTTAAAGTACGAAATTTTACATGTAAAGGAAGAACTTTAAATTAAAACGGTTACATAATCAGAAATTCGGAACTTCCCCTCGGATAAGTATTCGGAAACAGCAAGAAAGAAGGAATTTACGTGGCCATTAACTGGTAGATGTTCTGCCGGCCGAAGAAAGAGGCGTCCTGCCTCCTGCCTTAACACACACAATCTGAAAGACGACGATCAATAGGCAAGGAAACTTGAAAAGCCGAAACTTATATACTCTCTCCTTTTTATTGGTTGAACCCAAAAGTTACACTCAAAACTGAACCGGAAGCCTGTGATAGGCTGAAAATTAATTACAGAAAATTTTCATTGGTCAGATTCAAACCTGGCGGAATGAGACAGAAGAGTTACAAACCTAGGATTACGTAAAAACAAACGAAAATTGAGAATACCTATAAAAACAAAATTTCTTTCAATAACACTTCCTTTGCATTTCACCGGAGTGCATGACTATAGTTTCTTTGGTAGTGACATCTGTGCAAAAACGTCCAAACGTCTTGATGTAAACAATCACACAGTAAATAAAACCAGGCAGTTTAGGCAATTGCGGAATAACACAGTTACTTAATAATTCAGTACTGACATCTTCTGATTAAAGTCTCAACTTTATGTAGTAGCAATTTCACATTTTGGTCAATAGAGAAGTTCATTAAGGCGCTTATTTTGAATGTGTGGAGTTGAGGTGTACATCCGGTACAATTATTGTTACTATTATTATTAGTAGTAGTAATAGTAGTAGTACTAGTAGTAGTAGTATTATATACACTGACTGACAGAGCAAATGCAACACCAAGGAGGAGTGGTTCGAAAGGGATGAAAATTGGGGAAAAAACAGAGTCGGCACGGAAGAATAATTGATGTTTATTTCAAACCGATATGCAGGTTACACAATGCGCACGGCATCGACTCAGTAGGATGTAGGACCACTGCGAGCGGCGATGCACGCAGAAACACGTCGAGGTACAGAGTCAATAAGAGTGCGGATGGTGTCCTGAGGGATGGTTCTCCATTCTCTGTCAACCATTTGCCACACTTGGTCGTCCGTACGAGGCTGGGGCAGAGTTTGCAAACGGCGTCCAATGAGATCCCACACGTGTTCGATTGGTGAGAGCTCCGGAGAGTACGCTGGCCACGGAAGCATCTGTACACCTCGTAGAGCCTGTTGGGAGATGCGAGCAGTGTGTGGGCGGGCATTATCCTGCTGAAACAGAGCATTGGGCAGCCCCTGAAGGTACGGGAGTGCCACCGGCCGCAGCACATGCTGCACGTAGCGGTGGGCATTTAACGTGCCTTGAATACGCACTAGAGGTGACGTGGAATCATACGCAATAGCGCCCCAAACCATGATGCCGCGTTGTCTAGCGGTAGGGCGCTCCACAGTTACTGCCGGATTTGACCTTTCTCCACGCCGACGCCACACTCATCTGCGGTGACTATCACTGACAGAACAGAAGCGTGACTCATCGGAGAACACGACGTTCCGCCATTCCCTCATCCAAGTCGCTCTAGCCCGGCACCATGCCAGGCGTGCACGTCTATGCTGTGGAGTCAATGGTAGTCTTCTGAGCGGACGCCGGGAGTGCAGGCCTCCTTCAACCAATCGACGGGAAATTGTTCTGGTCGATATTGGAACAGCCAGGGTGTCTTGCACATGCTGAAGAATGGCGGTTGACGTGGCGTGCGGGGCTGCCACCGCTTGGCAGCGGATGCACCGATCCTGGCGTGCTGACGTCACTCGGGCTGCGCCTGGACCCCTCGCACGTGCCACATGTCCCTGCGCCAACCATCTTCGCTACAGTCGCTGCACCGTGGACACATCCCTATGGGTATCGGCTGCGATTTGACGAAGCGACCAACCTGCCCTTCTCAGCCCGATCACCATACCCCTCGTAAAGTCGTCCGTCTGCTGGAAATGCCTCCGTTGACGGCGGCCTGGCATTCTTTGCTATACACGTGTCCTGTGGCACACGACAACACGTTCTACAATGACTGTCGGCTGAGAAATCACGGTACGAAGTGGTCCATTCGCCAACGCCGGGTCCCATTTATCGTTCGCTACGTGCGCAGCACAGCGGCGCATTTCACATCATGAGCATACCTCAGTGACGTCAGTCTACCCTGCAAGTGGCATAAAGTTCTGACCACTCCTTCTTGGTGTTGCATTTGCTCTGTCAGTCAGTGTACATTCGTGTAGCCCCTTAACGGGCACGTGAAAACATTGAATGGCACTGGTATTCTCCATCTTCTTGTTCTTCTTATCTTCCCAAATCTTCCACTTCCTTTCATTATGGGCCTGCCGTCTTTCTTGCGTCCATGAGTTTTTGAGTTTCAAGCTTTTCTCAGATCGATTCTTGGGTGCAAATTTATGGGTGTTGACCTTTTGTCTGTATGTATTCTTTGTGGTTGCCATTGGATCGACGTCGACTTCTGCGAGGTCCTTTGGTGTGTACACTAGTAGTATAATAGGACAGTTCGGCGGCCTCCTCCTCCTCCTCCCGCGGGAAATTTGACTTTTGGTGGGAAATTTGAATTTTGGCGCGAGATTTGAATTTGTAAACAAAGCCACGTGCTTTTTGACTGCTGTCATCGACAACAACGCATCGCTAACCTCACTGCTGCCATCTGGACGGGCCTAAACCTCAGTAGTACCAACTTAACCTAACTAGCGCGAGATTTGAATTGGTAAACAAATCCACCTGCTTTTTAACAGCCACGTGCTTTTTGACAGCCACGTGCTTTTTGACAGACAACAACGCATCGCTAACCTCAGTGCAGCCATCCTGACGGACCTAAACCTCAGTGCTACCAACTTAACCTCACTAGCGCGAGATAAACTAATCCACGTGCTATTCTGACAGCTGTCATCCGCCATCTTCAATCTATAGAGCACAGTGCTGCCCTCTTTAGCTACTTACCTTTGAAATGTGGTGGCGGATAATTTGAAAAATGCTTTTTGACAGCAGCCATCTTTGAGCACCGAGCTGCCCTCTTTAGCTAGATACCTTTGAAGTGTGGTGGCAGGCAATTCCACGTGACAGCAGCCATCTTTAATCAAGAGAGCACCGTGCTGCCCTCTTTGTGGTGGCGGATAATTTGAAAAATTCTTTTTTGACAAGCAGCCTTCTTTAATCCAGAGAGAACAGTGCTGCCCTCTTTAGCTACTTACCTTTGAGGTGGTTAATTTGAAAAATTCTATTTGACAAGCTGCCATCTTTAATGAAAAGAGCATCGTGCTGCTATCTTGCGGGAAATTTTTAAGTCACAGCTGTCATCCACCACCTTGCATTGCTAACCTTAGTGCTGCCCTCTTTAGCTACTTACCTTTGAAAAAAAATTCTATTTGACAAGCTGCCATCCGCCATCTTGCATTGCATACCTCAGTGCTGCACTGTTTAGTTGAAATGTGGTAGGAGATAATTTGAAAAATTCTTTTTGACAGGCAACCATCTTTAATCAGCAGAACACCGTGCTGCTATCTTTATCGTAGTAGCGAGCAATTTAATATCTAGATGCTTTTCTAACAGCTGTCATCCGCCATCTTGCATCGCGAACCTCAGTGCTGCACTCTTTAGTTGAAATGTGGTAGCTGATAATTTGAAAATCTTTTTGACAAGCAGCCATCTTTAATCAACAGAGCACCGTGCTGCCATCTTTAGCTACCGCCATCTTACATCGCTTACCTCGCTGCTGCACTCTTTAGTTGAAATGTGGTGACGGTAAATTCGAACAAGTTTAATCATACATCGGGGAGCTAGAGTAAGCACGTGCTGCAGTGATGACGTCAACATGCATGTTTAGACTTGTCCGTTTTCTTAAGAGTAAGTCAGTGTAAAGGAATGCAGTAAGTATGCATCATAAAACAAGAGTTTGCATGTGCTACAGCGATGACGTTATTGTAGGTGCGCATGTTTAAACCCGTTCGTTGACTAAAAGCTTTAGTCTTCAAGAAACAGTGATAGAGAGTAGAGTGCAAACATGACGAAAACATTAATAGTTGATGTGCAAGTCTTTAAAGTAAACGGAAACAAATTTGTGTTTGAAGAGGTGGCTGTGTTAGATTTCAGTGTGTTGTGGGCACCAAAACTTGTTAGTTTAGTATTTAGCCCACGTTAACTTACTGTTTGCAAACAGATGAAGATAAAAAGCAGACTCAGTGGATTGAAAACAATTTAGGTTTGAAGTTGGAAGAAAAAGGAATACCTTATCGTTTTCTACCTTTAATGATGAATGCACATTTGTCAAGAGCAGATCTTGTTCTTTTAAAGGGTTGTGAAAAGAAAGAATGGTTGCGTGATTTTCTACCATCATCGTGTGAAATTATCGACATGCATGAATTGGGGTGCCCATCATTTAAAACTCTTCCGAAAGAGCATAGTAGAGAAACAAGTATACAGTCTTTACAACATGTATGCATGTACTTTGATTGGTTGTGTTGCAGTGCATGCCGGGATGTGAACAACATATGTAAACTGCAGTGTCGATATAACTTTAGTGTAAAAGAAACATTTGTAGAGTAAAGACATCATGTCATTTCTAAGAGATACTACGTGTAACGCAGTTGAAAGGCGATCGTAAAGTTTTATGCATGCAAAAAGAAACTAAACACTTTTACTGAAGAAGATTTAAATGCATTACCAAAGGCATTTTTGGTTAATGTAGCTGCGAATGCTGTAAAGAAGATTTGGGATAAGGTGCCTCGTGAGTGGACTCAAGATCCTGTTTTTTCAGAGCTTCAAACGTGTAGTTTACATCATGAACACGTGAGTTTAGGTAGAAGACCTTCTGTGAGACAGTGCCGTACATGTCAACTAATTAAACTGTATCACGGACCTAAAACTAACGAGTTGTCTTCGCTTATAGACAATTATCATGGCTGTGGAGAGAGTAAACAAGGAAAAGGTGAAGAAACGTGCTGGGAAAAAGATGAGGAAGCATGTTGGGCGTGGACTCTTCAATAGAGTGATTGATCTTCTTTTCTTCGTGCTTCATCTCCCCTGCGGCCCTAGAACACGTTCGCCTGACACGTAGTTACATGCTGCCTGCATATAGTATGTCGTGTAGCTGTTAAAATCTGCTTCGTAAAGTTATGCTGTGTGTGTGTGTGTGTGTGTTATTACCTAGTGCTTTAGCTGATCAGATGATAGCAGCACTTGTCGTTGTTGATGCAATAAAACGAAAACTGAGGGACAAAGACCGTAAAATAGACAAAGGATAAAAATGTATATATATTCTAAAATAAATATGAATTATCAAAACATATTACAGGTGTTGTTTAATCCTACAGCACGTCCTAGTGACTTAGAAGAAAGGAAACGTAGAGAATTAAAAGAAAGCACACATAAGATTTAAAGTACAACCTCTTTATTAATCCATGAATTAAAGCTGTTATTAAAACCAAGCCATTTAACATACAGTTTATTGCCACGACGTCGAATAACACGTTCAACTAAATAGTGATCAGGATATTTTGTTTTCTGCAGTTCTTCGATGTAGAATCCTCCTTCAATAGGCTGTCCTCTGAGATCGCGAAGTAAATACGTAACTGGATTAGTAAGCTTAACACTTCTGATTTGAAAAATGTCAGTGCTCCAGTTAGGTGTGTATACTTTTGCAAAGATAGTCTTGTGTTTGCTGATGCGAGCATAATCACCTTCTTTAAAGCGATGGCGACGTGGATCAGCTGTTTTAATTACAAGATGAATAGCATTTATACGAGGTGTATTCTTTGTTACAAGACGTGGCTTTGTTCAGATAGTGCGATGAGGCGTATCGTTGTAGGTAGATAAAAGTCTAGGTAGCAGATCAATCCAACGACATGAACCTTGCGCTGTAAATTCTGGCCACATCATTGTTTGGAGTGTACGATTAAAGCGTTCTACAACACTTGCTTTGAGATTGCTGAACGTAGAGTAGTGTTGAATGCCAAGTAACTTGCGGTAAGAAGAAAAACCCTTGTTGTAAACCTCTTTACCTTGATCAGTTTGAAGAAGCCTTGGGCAGCGTTTCGATTCTTCAACAATATGTTTAAATGCTTCTTTAACTTGAGATGCTGTTTTAGAACGCACGGGTTGTGCAAAAGCAAACTTCGAGTACACATCGATAACAGTAAGTAGATACTTATACCCCTTATTACTAGAGGCATATGGAATCATTTCTACTAAGTCTGCTTGCCAGAGATCATCTTTTCCTCGTGTAATAACGCGTCTGCGACAGTAGGCGCGACGTGCTGGTTTATGTAACTCATGGGCGATGTTTACCTTTACAGGTGAGATCTTCTCTTGACGAGCCATTACAAAATAATACCGGCATAACTTAGTTCTCTTTCTATTTCTAGAATTTCTGATCCGTGACCAGTGTGACCAGCCTCTTGCGATGCTCTTAAAAGTTGTAATCGTTCAACGAGTAAGTTTGGGTCATTCCAGTATCTTACATCCACATACGGCAACAAAGACTTGTAGATAACATCTAGACTACGTGCAGTCGGAAACAGCTTAGAAATAAACTCACGATACTTGTAACTCTTATTCGCATTTACAGCTTCCGAACTCTTGTAATTACGTCGTGTTGCGTCAGTAGCAAAAAGTATTGCTTTATATTTTTTAAGATCATCTTGTAAAATTATATCCTTGTCAGGTATTCGTGAAAAAAGAAGTTCTAAGAGTTCTTTCGTAGGTTTATAGGTAACACCTTTTACAATGAGTTTGTTGTTATTAATCTTAACATTTGAATTTCCTATCCAGAAACAGTCATCTTCGTATCGAATACCGTAGGTAGTGTCAGTTTGTCCTGTAAAAAGTTTTTCTATATAAGGTGCAAAGAGAGATCCATAGGTATCTTGAATAAAAGTTCTAAACTGATTGCGATACTCTGGTGTAATCATAACCTCAGACAAAGATGGTAGATTTTGCGTCGATGTAGTAGGTGTTTCAGCAATAACATCTGTAGTTAAAAACTCAACACGCTTAGATGGTGATGTATCATTAAGTTCTTCTCCTTTTCTTCCTTATCTTCCTCTTCCTCTTCTTGATCTACATCCTGCTTCTTCTCTTCCTTATCTTGTTCATGCTTTTCTTCTTCTTCTTCATGCTTCTCTTTATGATATGATGTTTGCATAGAAGCAAAACTTGAAGTAGACTGCGGTAATGAAGTAGAATTAAAAAATTCTTTTAGTGGTGTACTTAGTTGTGTTCTTAAAAATAAATCCGTGTCTGCTTGAATACGTTTAAGATCTTTAAATTTCCGTCGAATATTGTTTCGAGCTTGGATGATATGTTTTGTGATCTCCTTGCTAGATGTTAACATGGTGGTTTTTAATCAAGTAGTTACTGTAAATCTATATTAATGCATATACAATGATCGAAACCCATGCGATATCGTCCATGCTGTACATCACTTTCTTTATCAATAACTAAAAAGCTGTAACGGTGTAATGACCAACATTTAGCACACATAGGTTTAAAGTCATCGAATGTCATATCAGTGTTAACATGATCGTTATACACATGTCGCATGTTGCGCTCATCTTGCCGAAAAAGCACAATAACGTTTGCGTTGTCGCGTATCAACTGCTTAGGCACACGAGAATAGGTTTGACACAAATAGATGCAATCAACATATTTATGCCGACACATACTAAAGAATGCACGAATAACGTTTTGCTGTTCTGTTGCGACATCATCAAAGATCATAAGAGATTTAGGAAGCACATCGTCTGGTGATGGTACTTGCTCGTGCGAATTAAATTTAAAATATCTTATTCCATCTTTAACTAGATCGTTCATTACAGTTTGTAGAATAGTATATAGCGGCTGATAGAGTGACCTTGCGAAAACGTAAATATTCTCGAAGCGTACACCATTTACAGAAGTAATAAGTGTGAATAAAAGATTTGTTTTACCGCATCCCGACAGACCTGATATAATACATCGAACAGTAAAAGGAAACAACGTTCCATGACGTTTTCTTGTAGTTGTACGAGAACTAGGTAAGAGATGAGGTACAATGTCGGTAACAGGTAGCGTGTCTTGCTGCTTTATAATCTTCATGATAACTGAATCATAAAGTGCGTAATAGTAATATATATATTAAACGAAACAAGAGGCAACGTTTAGTTTATGATTTGCTCTTGACTAGTAAAGTCGTGTACAGCATGGTGAAACAACGATATCCAAACGACATGAAGAAGAAGAAGAAGAAGAAGAAAGTAAAAAATGTTGGATGGAAAGATGTTATATAGGCTGCGCAAAAAGCTATTCGAGGGGAATACAATCCTCGTGTAGCTGTAACTAAGGCGTTACGCGCAGCAAGAGCGAGAAATTCTCCAAAGTGCAGAGCAATATTTAGTAAACGTGCACGAATTATTCCTGTACCAAAACGAGGAGGATTTCTTCCTGCGCTGTTTGCTGGCTTAGCAGCTTTAGGGTCATTGCTAGGTGGTGCTAGTGCTGTAGCGAGAACTGTCAAAGCTGTAGAAGAAGCGAAACAACAGTTGAAAGAGAGTGAACGTCATAACAAGACGATGGAGGCAATTGCTTTACGAGGCAAGGGTGTGAACATGAAGCTAGCGCCATACAAGAAAGGGCTTGGTATCTATATTTCTCCAAAAAACGTCTATTGAATGCACTGCCACATCGAGCTCTAACGCATGATGAAGTTTTTACGTTTGCTAAACAACTAGGAATTCATTATTTTCGAGGAGTGTATATGAGCGATCAACTACCAGCGCGCCCACGTGAAAGTGAAAGTGCCGTACTTAACTTGGACGACAGTCGTGGTCCTGGAAGTCATTACGTTGCTTATGTAAAACGTAAATCTAAAGTATGGTATTTTGATAGCTATGGAGACTAACCTCCTCCTTTTGAGCTCATACGTTATTTCGGAAGCAGTGCAGACATTGTTTACAATAAAAACCGTGTGCAAAACTTTAATACACGCATGTGCGGACGATTATGTCATATGTTCTTATATCAAACCCAGACAGTAGAGAAAGTGCATTAGTGTCTACGTGATGACGAACAGTGAAAGATCTTTGCTGTACGTGGAGCAGGACCTGAAACAACCGTCTATTTTAATCCACCAATCGAACTTGGTTATCAGTCGCATATTCTTGGACTAGACACGTTAGACTATATCTCAACGGAATTACGTATGTGCGTGATGGTGTAAACAAGTTCTATTACGATGAGTATGTGCTAACACTACCCTCAGGTAGTTATACAGTAGACGATATTCACGACTATATTGAAAGTACGTTAATTGATCAGTTTGGAGAAGATAATTTTAGTAATCATAATTACAAGTTCTCAATCACTATAAGCAACATTACACATAAATGTGTTATTGAATCATCATTTAAGATTGACTTCAAATCACAACCTGATTCGATTGGACCACTGCTTGGATTTTCATCGAGGGATCTCCTACCGAACGTACATTACGAGTCTGATCAACCTATAAAACTCTTCGATGATTATAATGTGAACATTACTTGTAATATTATTACAGACTTGAATAGTAATCTACAAACTTCGCACGTCCTGCACGACTTTATTGTTACAGAGGAACGTGGATATACTATTTGTGAGAAACCAGCAGTAGTTCTTTATCATCCTGTGTCTGTAAAACACATTAGCAACATTACTCTTAGACTTGTAAATAAACATAATCAGCTTATTCATTTAGATCAGCACGCGTACGTAGCTTACAAAGTACATCTTAAACCAGTATGAAAACCATCTATAAAACACGGTGTACATTGCGAAGACATACTACATATGTGCAGAGACTCATCGAGTTAACAGATACCCATAAGCAGATACTCCAAGATTTAGGATATAACTACTACACCAGAATGGAAGAAATGCTAGACATTACGAATACAGTAGAAAGTCGTGAAGGTGTAGTACGAAGTGAGCTTCATTCCTATCAACCTATTACGTTTGGATTAAATAACAATGATGAAATTCATTTTATTATTAATCAGCAAGATGTATACACCTTACCACACGAAAGCTACCTCTATATTGAAGGACGACTAGAAAAGTCGGATGGAAGTGGACCAAGCACTTCACAACTAAACAACCATGCTCTAGATTTTCTTTTTTCTGAAGCGCGATATGAAGTAAATAATGTTGAAATAGATCGAACGAAGAATGTTGGTATTACAAGTGCAATGAAACTCTACCCTTCTTTCTGTGATGAAGAAAGTAATCTTTTGCGGATGGCTCGATGGTGTCCAAAAGCTACTAACAACTGGATAATTAATGAGGATGGAACTTTTACGGGTATGTTATCACTGAAACACATTTTTGGATTCGCGTATTATAATCAACGCAAAACAAGAGCTTATTCTAATCCGTGATCGAAGTGATTACAATTCTCTTAAAGCAGTAGAAACACCAGTAGAATCGAAAATAACACTGCATCGTATACTGTGGAGGATTCCACACGTAACCTTATCTGATCGTGAAAAACTTCGATTGCTCAAGATTGTAGAAAATGATACACCATTACCTATATGTTTTAGAAGTTGGGAGCTGCATGAATATCCTTTGTTACCACCTACAAACAAGCATAGCTGGGCTGTTAAAACATCACGTTTTACTGAGAAGCCCTTGTACATTATTTTTGGATTTCAAACTAATCGTAAATTCAATCACGAAAAAGATAGCTCACTGTTTTATCACTGTAAATTAAGACACGTTAGACTATATCTCAACGGAATTACGTATCCCTACGAAAACATGGACATTAACTTTGAGAAAAAGAAGTTTGGGATGCTCTATGACATGTTTTGTAAATTTCAATCATCGTATTATCAGAAAGAAGATCGTCCGCTATTTACACCTCAAGAATTTAAAAATAAAGCACCGATGGTAGTTATAGAGTGCTCTTATCATGAAGAATCTATAAAAGAATCTCCAGTTGATATTCGTTTAGAATTTGAAACATCTAAAAACATTCCTGCTAACACAGCAACCTATTGTCTTATTATTCATATGAGTGATGTTACTTGCCATCCGCTAACGAATATTGTTACGAGACTATAAATAAGAATAGCTCTTTATCATTTTCATTAGTGTGTGCTTCGACATCGTACGCTATGGAACAAAACTGCAAATGTGAATGCTGTTTGCATGCTCATACGCAACATCTTATTTATCTTACACGAGTGAGTAAGGCTATTAAGATGTTCTATTAACATAGATCTTCGATGCCGAAACATCTTATTCAATACTTTCCACCAGGATTTTTATCTACGTACGCTGCCTCTTACGTACATAATTTTTGGGGCATCCTTCCTCTACACAGTAAAATGTCGATCGGAGTAGATTTATGCAGAACTTGTGAACGACATTACAAGCATCGAGGAGAAAATGGTGATGATGATTGGGATGGACCAAATCCGAGGATTGAACACTGTACACAGTGTATGAATGAACTTTCTCTAGTACCTCATGATGATGATGATTCCGAAAAGGAATAACAACAAGGTAAAAAGTATATGATCTTCTCTGTAAAGCATAACATACTTAGTATAATATATTTCTAAATGGTTTGTTTAATTTGAATGTTGCAGGAGGCATTTCAGAAGCATACGTTGTTAAGAAGCATACCAACCTTGTCAGCAGCAAAAACGAACACTGTTGTAGTACATTTCTAAATAAATATTTGATCGCATTCAAAAATGTCGTATTATTGCATTGCTTTACACCACTTACTCTTAAGAAAAACGATCAGGTCTAAACATGCACAATGACGTCATCACTGCAGCACGTGCTTACTCTAGCTCCCCCGATGTATGATTAAACTTGTTCGAATTTACCGTCACCACATTTCAATTAAAGAGTGCAGCAGCGAGGTAAGCGATGTAAGATGGCGGTAGCTAAAGATGGCAGCACGGTGCTCTGTTGATTAAAGATGGCTGCTTGTCAAAAAGATTTTTTCAAATTATCCGCCACCACATTTCAACTAAAGAGTGCAGTACTGAGGTTTGCGATGCAAGATGGCGGATGACAGCTGTTAGAAAAGCATCTAGATATTAAATTGCTCGCTACTACGATAAAGATAGCAGCACGGTGTTCTTTTGATTAAAGATGGTTGCTTGTCAAAACGAATTTTTCAAATTATCTGCTACCACATTTCAACTAAACAGTGCAGCACTGAGGTATGCAATGCAAGATGGCGGATGACAGCTTGTCAAATAGATATTTTTTTCAAAGGTAAGTAGCTAAAGAGGGCAGCACTAAGGTTAGCAATGCAAGATGGTGGATGAGAGCTGTGACGTAAAAATTACCCGCAAGATAGCAGCACGATGCTCTTTTCATTAAAGATGGCAGCTTGTCAAATAGAATTTTTCAAATTAACCGCCTCAAAGGTAAGTAGTTAAAGAGGGAAGCACTGTTCTCCCTAGATTAAAGAAGGCTGCTTGTCAAAAAAGAATTTTTCAAATTATCCGCCACCACAAAGAGGGCAGCACGGTGCTCTCTTGATTAAAGATGGTGGATGACAGCTGAAGAGCACGTAGAATTTGTTTCCAAACAAGAGCACGTGGAATTTGTCGCCACCACATTTCAACTAAAGAGTGCAGCATTGTTCTCGCTGGATTAAAGATGGCGGATGACAGCTGTCAGAAAAGCACATGGGTTTGTTTCCAAACAAGAGCGCGTAGAATTTGCCGCCACCACATTTCAAAGGTAAGTAGCTAAAGAGGGCAGCACGGTGCTCTCTAGATTAAAGATGGCGGATGATAGCTGTCAAAAAGCGCATAGGTTTGTTTCCAAACAAGAGAATGTAGAATTTTCCGCCACCACATTTCAAAGGTATCTAGCTAAAGAGTACAGCACTGAGGTTTGTGATGCAAGATGGCGGATGACAGCTGTCAGAAAAAAGCACGTGAGTTTGTTTCCAAACAAGAGCACGTGGAATTTCCCGCCACCACAAAGAGGGCAGCACGGTGCTCTCTTGATTAAAGATGGCTGCTGTCACGTGGAATTGCCTGCCACCACATTTCTAAGGTATCTAGCTAAAGAGGGCAGCTCAAAGATGGCTGCTGTCAAAAAGCATATTTCAAATTATCCGCCACCACATTTCAAAGGTAAGTATCTAAATAGGGCAGCACTGTGCTCTATAGATTGAAGATGGCGGATGACAGCTGTCAGAAAAGCACGTGGATTTGTTTATCTCGCGCTAGTGAGGTTAAGTTGATAGCACTAAGGTTTAGGCCCGCCAAGATGGCAGCACTGCCGATGACAGGTGACGAATTTGCAGCTACTGCGATGAAGAGGGCAGCAAGGTGCTCTGTAGTTTAAAGATGGCGGATGACAGCTATCAAAAAGCACGTGGATTTGTTTACCGATTCCAATCTCGCGCTAGTGAGGTTAAGGTCTTAGCACTGAGGTTTAGGTCCGTCAAGATGGCAGCAGTGAGGTTAGCGATGCGTTGTTGTCGATGACAGCTGTCAAAAGGCACGTGGCTTTGTTTACAAATTCAAATCTCGCGCCAAAATTCGAATTTCCCGCCAAAAATCAAATTTCCCGCGGGAGGAGGAGGAGGAGGCCGCCGAACTGTCCTATTATACTACTTACACTAGCCAGCGAACATTGGTTTGTCGGTTTCCATTGATAATAAGAATTATTTTCTTAGTCAGTCGTGAGTCATCCATTCGTGCTAAATGTCCATACAGTTCCATACGTTGTTTGCGTGTGACTGAAGTGAATCGCTCAGTTAATGCATGGAGTTCTTCTGAGCTCTTTCGCATCGATATACCCTCTTGAAACTTGGGCCCGAATATCTTCCTCACTACCTGTCGTTCATTCTTCTCAATGTCCTGGATGTTATTGCTGAAAGGTGATGTCTCCGTTGCGTAGAGTGCCTCAGGGAGGACAACAGTGTGGTAGTGTCGGAGTTTGGCGCTTGTGGATATTGATTTTTATTGTATAAGTTCCAGGTGATTACGTATGCTTTACGAACTGTTTCTCCGCGCATTTTGTTGGTTGCTTTTTCATTGCCTGACTTACCAATAATTTGACCCAAGTACTGGAAATGTTTGACTTGTAAAATTTTGCCATATTTGGTTGCTAGTGATGTTAGGTCTGTCCACTTGAAGTCCATATATTGCGTTTCTTCATAGGAGATGGGGAGACCTGTTTTGACTGCAATCTCGTGAAGCTTCTCGATGGCGTGCCTGGCTTCTTCGGAAGTCCGGGTAATTATTGCTAGATCGTCAGCAAAGGCAAGGCATTTAATGTCAATCCGTTTCCTTTTCGTTCCCATGTTTATTCCGGGTACTCCTTTCTCCCATGTTTTAATGACCTTATCCAGCACTAGGCTGAACACAAATGGGGACAATCCATCACCTTGTCAAACGCCTGTTTTTATTTCAAAGGGTGCAGAGATTTCACCCATGAACTTCCCCTTAGAGGTTGTATCAGTTAAGGTTTCTTTAATTAACGTGATTGGTTTGTTATCAACACCATATTCTCGAAGGACATTGATCAGGGTACCACGGTCTATTGAATCGTATGTTTTTTAAAATATACGAAAGTGACCACTGTACGGTTTGATTGGCGGTGTTGGAGTATCATCTTAAGGTTCTAGATCTGTTCGACGCACGATCGATGTCCACCGAACGTATCTTCTGTCTGTTGTAAGCAGAGCACGTGCTATTGGCAGAAGAGAAACACCTCGGTAGTAGTTTGGATCCATCTTGTCGCCTTTCTTATGCAGTGGATGCATCAGGGCAGTTTTCCAATCTGCAGGTATAAATCCTCTTTCCCATATGTTCACAATGATGACTTGTAATTGGTCTATAATTTGATTCCACCAGTCTTCAGCATCTCGGCGATTACACCATCTTCTCCTGGTGCTTTATTTTGGGATGTAATATGATGCTCCTTATCTCCTCATGAGTCGGTAGAAGTGAATCTGAGTTTGGAAATCACCAATAAATATTTAAATATAAATTAAGAACTTGCAGGAATGAACATTGTCATTCACTGCCTGCCTGACCCTTGGAACCCTGACAATCATGTGAGACGAATACCATCTGCAAAGCAGCCAAACTTTAATGCAAATTAAATGTACGGAAGACACTCACAAACGTGATAGTCTGGTCGGTACGGGTTATACCTCCCAACTAGTGTATCGTCCCAGTGTATGAACACTCACCAGGATTACTTCGATCGAGAACTGCAAATTTCCGAAGAAAAACAGCTCGATTTGATCTGAGTGATTCCCGACAAAAGAGTAGCGTTACCAAAATGTTGCAAAGTTTGGGCTGGGTAGACTTGGGATAAAGAAGACGAGCTGTCGTATGCTCCGAGCTGTCAGTGGAGAGATGGCACAGTAAGCGAAAAAGTTTGCGTGGCGTCTTTAATAGTAGGAACGATCACAGTATGAATATAAAGTTGGAATTCAAGAGGACAAATTGGAGTAAATATTCGTTCATAGGAAGAGTAGTTAGGAATTAAAATATTTCACCAAGGGAGACATTCTATAAATATCCAAATTATTTGCAATTATTTGAGAGAAGCCTAGGTAAACAACAGATAATAATAATAATAATAATAATAATAATAATAATAATAATAATAATATATTTCATTTATTCTGGCAACGTTAGGGATGTAGGCCTACTCACTTTCTTACACTTAACCAGTCTTAACCTAGAACACTTAATAATAACTACTGATGATCATAATATGAAAATGTTAACAATAGAAACAGTAATAGTATTGATAAAAGTAATCACACTTAAAAAGTCATATCATCTGTATAATACACATCGTACGTAGAGTACATTAAATATATATCAATAATGAGTACTGTAACCACTGTAACTTTTTTGATGATAATAGTAAATAAAATCATGAATAAAAATATATAAATAAAATTACTCAATAAAATTAATAAGCATAATTAACCGAAATGTCCGTAGTATGGGCGCCAGAGTTCACCAGAATGGATCCCTCGAATTTAGATAAGAGCATGATAAACTGTATATCCCAGGGCGTGTACATAATGCTGCGTATTGGTACATCTGCTGCAGGCCTTACCTAACCTCCTGAAAACGACTAATTAGGTAGGAACTGCACCTAGGTTCATCAATAATACTAATTCTAAAATAGCTAACTATATTCTTAACAAATTCCGTGCATGAGCACCGCATCAACATACAACATTATACATATAATACACACATAAAATATTGCTGGAAGACTCCATATTTACAACAACAACAATAATGAAAATCGTGGGAAAACGAAAGCGAGAACTAAGCTACCATTTGTAGATAGTCCGATGAACAATGTACATGTATGAAGATAAATACCCTCCACTGTCTCTATATCAATTCGACTTACCGATTCTCATAATCGGCAGTTATCACATCACACAGATACTGTACCTTGTACTACTGTGTTCACATATTTTAACACTTGTTGTAAAGATATATACACACGTCTGTCGATCCTCAACATAAATTATGGAAAGTCTAAGATAGCTTTCACCAACATATAATGCCAGGCCGCCACAAGTGCTACCATACTTAATGCGCAAGCACTCTCCACAATCATCCACTTTCCACGAACATAACAAGACTACGCTCCACGAACGTTTGAAGTCCAGTCCATTGCTGCCGTGTCACTCCAGTACCGTGTATCAGCACTACTTCCTTCTCGTACAGTGTGTCAGTTGTCGTTCCTTCATACAGTGTTACTGCTTGTAGTTGTAGTAGTTGTCTTCCTTCTCGTTCCTTTACCATCACCCATACAATGTCCCATACAATGTTCCTGGTTGCCACCGTACGATCAACCTTTGTAGACATCAACATCCCCCTCCTCTCAGATGATACGTCTGGATTGGTGCTTGCCAGCCAATCATGGGTGGTCATCTTCTCATGCCCAAGCCCTGAACTACTTCTTCCTCCCAAGACAATAACAAACTCTGGGGTATATTCCATGAGCCACCAAATTTTCCTAATACAACAACAAGCTCATCTCATCAGGCTGGGATATACATGACTCATGAATTTCCTGACACAAGTACATCACAACAAACACTGGGTTAGCCATATGACTCTTTCAAATTACCAGGGTTATTAAAGCAATGTTTTCCCACTCGTGCAAAACAAATTACTCATACCTACATATGTGGATATCTTCCAGCTTACCAATATAAATGGCAAAATATATAAATGAAATACTGATAATAATAATAATAATCATAATAATAATAATAAATCGAATACTGACAATAATATCTCTAACTTCTACATATAATTCGGGGGTGTGATATATGTACTATCACATAACGCCCCCTTGGTGAATCGATGATATCACATATTATGATTCACCATAAAACAGAACTTCATACATAACCTCATAATGGCATAACTGAACACATAATTTACAGTAATAATGATATATACATTGCGTCTACTGCATTGTATTCGCACACACGAAATACAATTTGTCCAAACAATAATAATAATAATAATAATATGGCTATATACACACAACTCTGATTGTTTCATATACCATTGAATACAATCCCTTCTTGCTACTGTACACATACATTATAATTGATAATATATACATCCAAGGTGCAGATCCTATCTCTTATATCTGCGAAGGCTATATATATTAAATGTCCCAAGAACCTTATTTTCAGCGGTTAGGAGCCTATAAGCAGACTTGCCTATTCTACTGTCCACAGTATACGGACCCTAATATAAATGAAAAAAAACTATACATAAACTTAACATTGGCATCGATAAGTGAGGAACGCGTACCGTAAGGATCCGAACACGTCTCTAATACAATCTATCTTACACACAACATTCATACCATCCAGTCACACAAGAATCATACAAGCTTTCATTCAGGACATTCATAACAAAGAAATCCCTATTTCTGAAATGCGCGGGAATCTCACTACGTTTACTCTTCCACAAACTCATAACTAATGCAAGCAAACAGATCACATACTTTTGCACACATTCCACATCGATATCATACAGCACGTCGTTCACATCATTCACACAACTCTCAGAATTAAATAAAACGTTACGCACTCGCTTGGATAGACTTTCCTTCATCTCACGCACATTTCCATTCTCACTCACGTTCACTCTATTACAGAAATTCTTACCATAATACACTTCGAAATTGCTGTCATTACTACTTAATGACCCAACAATTAATCCATCTTCACCACCTTCCATATCAGCTCCCACTTGCACCACTTTCATGCCAACAACACTGCTACTTTTGACTCTCTTATCATAAGTTTCATTAATCTCAAAGTCAACATTTTCACACATAATGGACCTAACTTTACTCTCCTCACGCATACTTAAATCAACAAAAACATCCTCATGATGTATACTCCGTAAACTCTCTTCACTCACAAAACAACCTTCATCAACTTCACAAAACACTTCGCTTTCAATTTCAGAAACTTCCACAAGATTATCGATCGCAACACCGCTATTACCATCACCACTAGCACAAAGTAAGACATCCGACACATCTTTCTTACTTTCATCACGCCCCCTATTCTCAAAATCTCCCTGAACACAAAACACATGGTCATACAATAATTCCTCTTTCACGTCTACCTCGTAACTTACCTGTTTCGTCACGTGAATAGGAATTTCGGTATCGGACTGCCTATCTGACCCAACTAAGAAGTCCGATTCCGGTTTAAATTACTTGACGTGGACTGTTCACTGTTATCATTTCTCGGCACTTGATCTGGAGGTCTTTGATCCGTACGCCCCCTACTTTCTGATTCCTCTTGATTACGTCTTCTGCCATAATATTCCTGGTGATTACCTCCTTGATTAGAGTGTCTGTTTCCCCTTCCGGAATTACCACCTTGATTCCCTTGCCTAGAATGACTGAAATTCTGATTATTCCTATCTCCCGCTACCTGATTACCTTGTCTCCCATTATCCCCGTAATTCCTACCTTCACTTTGCCTAGTCCTCCCTTGCCCTTCCAAAGCATCAAACCTCTCTAACAGCTGCTCTAATTCTTTAATCGTAACAATATTCTGCATACATGCAGCTAATCCGACCTTCTCAGGAAAATGCCTCAACATCTGGCGGACTGTATCTCTCTCCGATGCTAGACCTTCAATATTCTGGCTGATCAGAACATGCGCCAAGAAATATTCCGTCATAGACACACCTTCCTGAGGTTTATACTTGCCAAATAGTACGCGATCTCTTTCCCTTCCCTGAATAGCTTCACTCCAAAATTTAGAAATAAATTTCTCCTTAAATTCCTCTAAACTCGAAATACCCTGTCTATAAACTTGAAACCAAGATCTCGCTTCTCCAAAAAATGCAACATCCAACAGCTCATCAACCGTACTCCACTCAATCAAACCATCGTCAAGATTCTTAGAAAACCGTTTCTCCACCGTTTTCAAGAATTCCATCGGATTAAACTGCCGACCATTAAACTTGGGTAATTCAGAGTCCTTCGTACAAGATACGTACCTATTACATATGCTGCTACCTACTTGGATTTGACTGATCTCCTGCCTTAACTTTACATGACATGCTTTAATTCCTTCTTCAACTACCATTCTGGCATTTCCTTCTACTGACTTGAGGTCGTCTTCTACCGACTTAAGGTCTTTCTCCAATTTCTCATCCTTCTCATCTATACGCTTCGCTAAAACGTTCTGATTGGATTTAATTCTATCTATTTCTTCGACTTTATCTTCCACTATTTTTATTCTCTTATCACATTCCTTGCTGTTTTCAACAAATTCTTTCCTAACTACATTAAATCGGCATTCATTTTTCTCAGTCAATTCCAAGCATTGAGCTTCTACCTTATTATTGACTTCCTGAATTTCCCTGCTTTGATGGTCAAACTTCTGGTTCAATTCATCTATTCTACCATTCACAGCACTACTTAAACTATCAATTTTACTAGACAATTCAACACTCACTAAATTTAACTCCTTACTTTGATTCTCAATCTTACTGGACAATTCCGTACTAACTGAATTTAATTCACTATTAATACTGTATATTTCATTACTTAAAAAACCCAATTCACTCTTCAACACTTTACTCTGACTATCAATCTTGCTAGACAATTCAACATTATTATTATCGATTTTACTGGACAATTCAACATTATTATTATCGATTTTACTGGACAATTCAACATTATTATTATCGATTTTACTGGTAACAGCATTTAATTCAACACTCACTGAATTTAACTCTTTACTCTGGCTATCAATCTTACTGGACAATTCACCCTTCAACTCATTAAGTAGCGATTTAATCATACAGAGCATTGAAGACTCGCCTTGATTCCCTACATTCTGAGTTTGAGATGGGGTACTAGATTCCTCACATATCGTTGCCGATTGATCTTTCCTACTATCAGCCATTTCGCTACTCTCACTTAAATTAGATAAACTCAATGTGGTGGAATTCTTTTGACTTCTCCTATCCTGATTCATGGTACCAGCAACTTTAACAACCTCTCTACTTCCCAATTTTATAATACTCGACTCGCTACAACATTTCTTCATACTCCAACATACATATCACGTACATATAAAACACTTCACTGACATAGTTTGCAGAATTCCAACCACACCTGACAAGTGCACCTACGCTTATACGCCTAACAGATGTACCAATCATTCAGCCACACGTTGGGAAGCCAATTGTAACTTTTTTGATGATAATAATAAATAAAATCATGAATAAAAATATATAAATAAAATTACTCAAAAACTTAATAAAATTAATAAGCATTATTAACCGAAATGTCCGTAGTATGGGCGCCAGAGTTCACCAGAATGGATCCCTCGAATTTAGATAAGAGCATGATAAACTGTATATCCCAGGGCGTGTACATAATGCTGCGTACTGGTACATCTGCTGCAGGCCTTACCTAACCTCCTGAAAACGACTAATTAGGTAGGAACTGCACCTAGGTTCATCAATAACACTAATTCTAAAATAGCTAACTATATTCTTAACAAATTCCGTGCATGAGCACCTCATCAACATACAACATTATACATATAATACACACATAAAATATTGCTGGAAGACTCCATATTTACAACAACAACAATAATGAAAATCGTGGGAAAACGAAAGCGAGAACTAAGCTACCATTTGTAGATAGTCCGATGAACAATGTACATGTATGAAGATAAATACCCTCCACTGTCTCTATATCAATTCGACTTACCGATTCTCATAATCGGCAGTTATCACATCACACAGATACCGTACCTTGTACTACTGTGTTCACATATTTTAACACTTGTTGTAAAGATATATACACACGTCTGTCGATCCTCAACATAAATTATGGAAAGTCTAAGATAGCTTTCACCAACATATAATGCCAGGCCGCCACAAGTGCTACCATACTTAATGCGCAAGCACTCTCCACAATCATCCACTTTCCACGAACATAACAAGACTACGCTCCACGAACGTTTGAAGTCCAGTCCTTTGCTGCCGTGTCACTCCAGTACCGTGTATCAGCACTACTTCCTTCTCGTACAGTGTGTCAGTTGTCGTTCCTTCATACAGTGTTACTGCTTGTAGTTGTAGTAGTTGTCTTCCTTCTCGTTCCTTTACCATCACCCATACAATGTCCCATACAATGTTCCTGGTTGCCGCCGTATGATCAACCTTTATAGACATCAACATCCCCCTCCTCTCAGATGATACGTCTGGATTGGTGCTTGCCAGCCAATCATGGGTGGTCATCTTCTCATGCCCAAGCCCTGAACTACTTCTTCCTCCCAAGACAATAACAAACTCTGGGGTATATTCCATGAGTCACCAAATTTTCCTAATACAACAACAAGCTCATCTCATCAGGCTGGGATATATACATGACTCATGAATTTCCCGACACAAGTACATCACAACAAACACTGGGTTAGCCATATGACTCTTTCAAATTACCAGGGTTATTAAAGCAATGTTTTCCCACTCGTGCAAAACAAATTACTCATACCTACATATGTGGATATCTTCCAGCTTACCAATATAAATGGCAAAATATATAAATGAAATACTGATAATAATAATAATAATAAATATAATAATAATAATAATAATAATAATAAGTAGAATACTGACAATAATATCTCTAACTTCTACATATAATTCGGGGGTGTGATATATGTACTATCTCACCACTACTCAAGAGAAAGTTTAGAAAATGAATACATTTCTACGGTACACCGAAATATCGCCTTCAAATGAGAGGTGAAGTGAAGGATTAGTAAGAAGAATAAGATCTGTGGACGAAAGAGGGAAATAATGATAAAGAGGCGGTAGGAGGAGGTGTTTTCAGGTCATAATTTGATGATGTATGCATGTTTACCTAGTATTTCGACAAAAGCATGTTTAAGAGCTGAGCTGCTGGACATGCTTCTGACGTCCACCGGTAGGAGATTCCATTGTCAGGCTGCGGTAACAGTGAATGATTTCGTGTAGATTGCTGTTCTGTCAAGATTAGCATATATCAGCCGATTAGCATCTTAGTCACCGATGACCTCTGCCAGTCGTATTTTCGGAAGCTGGCGAACTATGGCCATTTTCCACATTTCCGGATAAGTCCTCTGTTGCTGTGAATAATTAAAGATATTCACCAATGGATAAATGATGTGGAGGATAATTTTCATGCGCATTTCGTGGCCTATATTATCTACGCCCCTAGCCTCGGTCTTGATGCGTTTTATTGAGTCAATCACTTCTTGCGGTGTGACGTGACTGAGGTAAAATTTATCTCTGTGTGGTGATGGCGTATTATCATAAGTATTAATAGTTTTCTCCATTACGACCGGAATACTTCCTGTTGGCGAGATGAAATGGTCGTTTAATTCATCTACGTTAACATTTAGATTTACGTCAGATTTCTGGCTATTGATGCCAAAATATTTCATAGACATCCACATCGTCGCAGGGCGTACGTCAAGTCTAATCAAGTTATAGGGGTAACGTAGTCTAGCACTTCGAATTTTAGAGGTCGTATTATTACGCAGTGTTTTATAAGTCTGGTGGTTCACTTCCGCTGGGTAGTGCTTGTATCGTCTATGAGCAGAGTCTCGTTTAGCCATTAAGTAGCGAATTTCGTCATCTATCCACGGCTTAGGAGTTCTGGAACCTTTTCCCGTACGCAATGGGGCGTGCCGATCGTAGAGTTGCGTTACGAGGTTATTAAATGTTGAGACCATTTCCTTTATATTATTTGCGCCATTTATATCCATACATGGCATGGAAAGAGCATCTTCGTCTAATTTATCTGCGTCGATTTATCTGAGGTCCCTGAATGATAATATTTTCGTCCTTGGTTTCGGACTTTGTACTTTTTTTTTTCGCTACGGGCTTTACGTCGCACCGACTCAGATAGGTCTTATGGCGACGATGAGATAGAAAAGGCCTAGGCATGGCAAGGAAGCGGCCATGGCCTTAATTAAGGTACAGCCCCAGCATTTGCCTGGTGTGAAAATGGGAAACCACGGAAAACCATCTTCAGGGCTGCCGACAGTAGGATTTGAACCCACGATCTCCCGGATGCTAGCTCACAGCCGCGCGCGTCTACACGCACGGCCAACTCGCCCGGCGACTTTGTAATTGGTAGGACAGGTAGACTATGTCATGTCCAGATAGTCCCGGGGCTGATGTTAGTCCACGTTGCACGACTTTTGCTTAATTGTTTGTTATTATTAGATCGAGAAGCGTGCGACTGCAATTAGTGTGGTGGGTTGATCCGAGGGGTAAAATTGTCATGTTACATGCTTCAAAAATATTACGAAACTGTCGACTTGAAGCTGCGGTACTGTCTAACAAATTTGTGTTGAAGACTCCCATTATAGTAACGTGTTCATAGTCTGGCAGAAGGTTTACTATTTCTGTCTCTAGGTCGGTCAAATACCCTACATTCGTAGGCTTGTAAACCACTCTTAGCAAGCATTTCGTACTAAACAGTGTGATCTCTACAAACAAACACTCCGGTTTACGTTCATACTGTGAAGGTGAACTGCTAATTGCATGCGCAAAACTCCTTCTCTACATCTCTAAACATGGCTCACTCACCAGTGAAACGTGGACCAACTGCTGTACACTGCCGGGCATAATAACAACTGAAGCTTTATTGACAAAGTCGTGTTCAAACTTGGTGCTCGAATCTGGGGATGATACCCTGAATAACATTTCATTAACAGCTGCAAAGTCCATTTTTTTTTTTTAAATTATGAAAGCAAAGGGAATCAATCATCAATCGCCGCGCTTGAGATCAGCAGTAATCTGGACTGGTTCATAATAACGTATCTCCGTATTAATTTCTCGTTATCACCCCGCAAAATATGGGCTGTATTTAATTTGATACCATTTAACATATAAATGACACATTATTCAGTGCGCGAGCGATTTGTCCGGTATTATTTCACACTGTATCGACGAGCGTATTTACCAAAAACACTGGCGCGTCATAAAAGTGGAATTTATAGATAACGAGCTCGTAATGTATAAAATATTGGCCGAGTAACGACTGGCCATATTAAAATAATCCACATGGAGTTTTGAAAAGTCGATAAATATTGTCAGGATATTTGGCACTACAATGAGAGTTTAATATAAAATAATCACGTGATGAAAATCAGAGATATTGGGCAAAAAGGCAGGTTGAATAGGTGGCTGCACTTCTAGAAAATAGGACTCAAAATCTGGAGTAGTTGAAACATTACCTCATTCTGTAACGATTAACCCCGAACTGGAGGGACCGTAACGTAACTGGTCTCTGTCACACTCTAGGAATTTACTATGAAACTGAACAATATTTTCCAACTTTCTGCTCTTTGTTGAACTTAATTACTTGAAAAACATGATTGCCAAGCAAAACTGAGGAGAAAAATTACCAATCCAAACGATAGGCTAATATAAAACAATTAAAACGAAGCCCGGAAAAATTGTACCTTCCAATATAGAAACAAAACTTTATGATTACTCGATAAGGATCTAAATCATGGCAGAAGACTTAGAAGTGCTCTGACATATCGCGGAAGTAGGAGGCTACCTGTAGCGAGTGTCCTGTAGAACATCAGAATAGGCATGAGATGGAGTGAGGAACAAGGAAGAAGGTAAGAGAGAGAGCACAACACACAGATTACTCCATGACAGTGGGACAACTAGCGCCATTTGATGACGTAATACAGGCAGCTACAAGCAACAGCAGCCTCACCCCTAGTTGGGGAAGTGAGAACGGCAGTCAGCTTGTACCGACACCTGTCGGGGAAAAGCCGAGACATGCAAGGTAAGGGATGAGAAAATCATAGAAAACATCAACCAACAAATGAAATTTATCTGAAAAACTTCACACAATATATCAAAAAGATGATCGCAGACGAAATTGCCATCACAAAGCAACAGAACCCGGAACCCCAACAAGGAAATACAATACTACACTCTACCAACCTTACTGAGGAGCGTATACCTGACACCAACATTCAGAAGGCACCCAACACCATCATGGGAGAGGGTGAAAGAAGTGAGAGCCACACCACAGCGAAAGTTTACTCTCCATTGAAAACAAGCGGAGCGACCCATAAACAAGAACAAGACAACAACTGAAGACACGTGGAGGCGGGCGAACGGCAACAAGCTACTGTGACCTGCACTAGATCAGGAGACGGCATGGCTCTTCGTGGGAAGAATAAGCCAGGAAACCGCAGCATAGACAATAAACAAATTCCTTGCCAAGAAGGAAATTGCAGGAAACGTTATATATTGGTAACGAGATATAACACAAAATTTCAAGGCACGAATACCGCTAAAAATACCTCGAAAAAGTAAATGTTCGAAATTTCTGACCAGCAGGAATAACCGTCAGACGATTTTGGATTATTTTTTTTTCGGAGGGACAAAGTATCGCTCGAATAAGTCACATACGAGTCAGCCAGAGGAAGAGAAAACGAGGTACAGAGAAAATAAAAGACTAAAAAAGTATCAAGATAATGATATGGAATATAGAAAGTTTAAAAGATGCACCAATAGACTGCATGGAAGGATTCGACATAACAATACTAACGGAAACTTTCCTCACGGATCAACGGCAACATGTGGAATGCTATGGCATCCATCTGCATGTGGAGCAAGAAGAAAGAAGAAGACCGAAAGAAGGAATAACCGTCCTCCTAAAGCCATAACTCACCCCAATAATCTCGACAACCAAGCAGGATCACACCATGCTAATTGAAACGAAATATATTACGATTATTTCGGCTTACTTTCAACCGAATACAACTGCTATGGATATAATAGAGTAGATAGAGCAACTAATCACAGAAAGTAATCAAGACAAACCTCTAATCATCGCAGCAGACCTAAATTGCAGCCTAGATATAGAAAATCATAAAACTAAACCAGTCATGGAACAGTTGAATGAAGAACGCCTCCGCCTATTAAACAATTGCAATGTACGAACATATATCTGCCATTATGGCAAAAGCACAATAGATATTGCATTGATTAGAGGCCCAATAAAGGAGGAAATAACCCCTGTATGGACAGCAAATCACACACTATTACGAAAACATAAACCAGAGTAATTTAAGCTTCAAGGAGAATGGAAAGTAATAAAAATCGAAGTAAAATAACAACTCTAGAGAAAAATAGACGTCAGGAAAGTGGAAGAACGTTCACAACATATAGAACAAATGGAAACGTTAATAGAAGCTTCGAGATTGCAGGAAGCGGAGCAAGCTACAAAAAACTTCTAAGACAAGCCGCAAGCCCAGAAAAGCCAAGAAATTGTTCGATCAGGAATGCTATCTACCAAGGAAAGATGTACTGGAAAACCTACACCAACTAAAATTGAACATCGAGAACCACACACCCAACCAAGAGTACAACAAGAAGAGAAGTTATTGCGAGAAGCTACTAGGACAGAAGAAGAGGATATATTGGGATGAAGAAGGCAAACGAATAGTAGAAGAAACCAAGAGAGATCCATATATCGCACTACGACCATGGAAGCAAGCGCAGACACATTACATAAACACGGAAGAATGGGAAACTCATTTCAATAGCATTCTTAACAAAGAAGGAATAAAAAACATACCAAAAACCGCACAGGAAAATGACCTCCTGTTACCAACAGAATGGGCCCCAATGACTGCAAGTGAGATCCAATACATCATCGCAGGAACAAATAACAGAAAAGCTGCAGGACCAGACGGAATATATAGTGAATATTTAAGAGGCACTGAATAAACTTGAAAATATGTAAGTATCTTGAAGTGGACTGTATTGCCATGAGGCTGGTTCTCTGACAGGATGCAAGGCGGGATAATATAAACTTGAGTAATTATATTAAACAGTGTCATGTGAACAATCAATACATGCTGTATAGGTACTTAATACACTGGTGCAAGACTAAGCTGCAAAATGCAGGGCTACGCTCCCACTAACACACAAGCAAACATAACATCTCTGTCCTTCATGTCCAGAGCTTCCCCCACTACCTCACCACCCCCCCGCCATACACACACACACCGTAGCTGCCAGGGTACTTCCGGAGGCCATCTGGTAGCGCAGAGAGCAGCGCATCACACCAACGGGAAGTGATGCTACCCACAGGCTAATGACAGATATACATTACTGTAATATTGCACAGACACTATCCATCTACTAGTGCCTATCTGGAGAATATTATGTAATAAATGCACAGAGACAGCATCAATAACAGAGAGGTGGGGACAATCAATAATTAAAATGCTGTTTAAAGGAAAAGAAAATCCCAAAGACCCCAATAAATACAGAGACATTGCGTTGGAGAATATCCCCTTCAAAATATTTACAAAAATTATAACTGAGAGATTAAAAGAAACAATCAACGAACATCTCCCAGAAAATCAGTTCGGGTTCAGAAAAGGAAGATCAACTTTAATCGCAATAGAACTGCTGTTAAATGACATCTGGGAAGCCGTCGAAGGAAAATAAATGTCTTACGCCATATTTATAGACTTCACTAAGGCTTTTGATTTCGTAAACCGGAAGCTGGTAATAAAGAAACTAGAAAAGACTCTAGGAAAGAACAATTTATGGACAAGAAGTGTAAGCTCAATGCCCCAATGGAACAAAATAAGAATTTCGAAAAATGTATCAATCTCCGAGCCGATACTCCAACAAATTGTTGGGGAATGCGAGAGCAGGTTTGTACCTTTAAGGGTGGTAAGGAATGGTAAAGACCCACCTTATTATAATAGAGAAAAAAAGAGACTAAGAAGGAGGTGCAGATTGTAAAGAAATAGAGTTAGAAATGGCTGTGGAAGTAAGGAGTAATTGAAGGAACTTACTAGAAAATTGAATCTCGCAAAGAAGGCAGCTAAGGATAACATGATGGCAAGCATAATTGGCAGTCATATAAATTTTAGTGAAAAATGGAAGTGTATGTATAGGTATTTTAAGGCAGAAACAGGTTCCAAAAAGGACATTCCAGGAATAACTAATGAACAAGGGGAGTGTCTATGTGAGGATCTTCAAAAGGCAGAAGTATTCAGTCAGCAGTGTGTAAAGATTGTTGGTTACAAGGAAAATGTCGAGATAGAGGAGGAGACTAAGGCCAATGAAGTATTAAAATTTACATTTGATAACAATGACATTTACAATAAGATACAAAAGTTGAAAACAAGAAAAGCTGCTGGAATTGAGCAGATTTCTGGGGATATACTAAAGACAATGGGTTGGCACATAGTACCATATCTTAAGTACTTATTTGATTATTGTTTGGTCGGAGGAGCTATACCAGATGAATGGAGAGTTGCTATTGTAGCACCTGTGTATAAAGGAAAGGGTGATAGACATAAAGCTGAAAATTACAGGCCAGTAAGTTTGACGTGCATTGTGTGTAAGCTTTGGGAAGGCATTCTTTCTGATTATATTAGGCATGTTTGTGAAATTAATAACTGGTTCGAGAGAAAGCAGTTCGGTTGTAGGAAAGGTTATTCCACTGAAGCTCAACTTGTAGGATTCCAGCAAGATATAGCAGATATCTTGGATTCTGGAGGTCAAATGGACTGTATCGCGATTGACCTGTCTAAAGCATTTGATAGGGTGGATCATGGGAGACTACTGGCAAAAATGAGTGCAATTGGACTAGACAAAAGAGTGACCGAATGGGTTGCTATATTTCTAGAAAATAGATCTCAGAGAATTAGAGTAGGTGAAGCTTTATCTGACCCTGTAATAATTAAGAGAGGAATTCCTAGAGGCAGTATTATTGGACCTTTATGTTTTCTTATATATATATAAATGATATATGTAAAGGAGTGGAATCGGAGGTAAGGCCTTTTGCGGATGATGTTATTCTCTATAGAGTGATAAATAAGTTACAAGATTGTGAGCAACTGCAACGTGACCTCAGAAATGTTGTGAGATGGACAGCAGGCAATGGTATGTTGATAAACGGGGTTAACAGTTAGGTTGTGATTTTTACAAATAGGAAAAGTCCTCTCAGTTTTAATTACTGCGTTGATGGGGTGAAAGTTCCTTTTGGGGATCATTGTAAGTATCTAGGTGTTAATATAAGGAAAGATCTTCATTGGGGTAATCACATAAACGGGATTGTAAATAAAGGGTACAGATCTCTGCACATGGTTATGAGGGTGTTTAGGGGTTGTAGTAAGGATGTAAAGGAGAGGGCATATAAGTCTCTGGTAAGACCCCAACTAGAGTATGGTTCCAGTGTATGGGATCGCAACCAGGATTATCTGATTCAAGAACTGGAAAAAATCCAAAGAAAAGCAGCTCGATTTCTTCTGGGTGATTTCCGACAAAAGAGTAGCGTTACAAAAATCTTGCAAAGTTTGGGTTGGGAAGAATTTAGAGAAAGAAGAAGAGCTTCTCGTCTAACTGGTATGTTCCGAGCTGTCAGCGGAGAGATGGCGTGGAATGACGTTAGTAGACGCATAAGTTTGAGTGGCGTTTATAAAAGTAGGAAAGATCACAATATGAAGATAAAGTTGGAGCTCAAGAGGACAAACTGGGGCAAATATTCATTTATAGGAAGGGGAGTTAGGGATTGGAATAACTTACCAAGGGAGACGTTCAATAAATTTCCAATTTCTTTGAAATAATTTCGGAAAAGGCTAGGAAAGCAACAGATAGGGAATCTGCCACCTGGGGGACTGCCCTAAATGCAGATCAGTATTCATTTTTATTTTAAACGGAGTACTGCAAGGGAGATCCACTATAACCTTTACTATTCATTTTGGCAGTAGAAGGAATAATGTGAATAACCCAAAGAGAGGACATCGTATCATACTTATATGCCGACGATATAGTGGTTGCATCAAAAGACATCATTAAACTCCAAATCCCTATAGATGACATAGAGAAATGGTGCTCCAAGCATGAGTTCAAGAACAATTTATCCAATAAAGAAATGATGGTCTTTAGACAAAGACGAAAGACCCCAGCATTGGTAGAAGTCAGCATCAAGAGGACGGCAATATATTTCAAATATCTAGGCATCACGCTGCAAACAAGCGCTAAATGTTTCACTATGCATGTAACTGAGAAAGCAACGCAAGTAACAAGGGCGATGCATGAGAACCCTTAACTCAAAGACAGCAATGATGCTAATTAGAGCTAGAACAATGCCAATACTGACGTATAGGATAGAAGTTACATGATCACATCTCACCGGAAGAACCTGTCCATACTAGAAAGTGTAAAAGCATTTTATATCAAAAGAGCACTAGGAGTGTCAAAGACTACACGCTCCAGACTCGTCTACCTCATCGCAAGGGAAACAGTCCTTATCGAGGATCTAAGGACACTTTTAACTCTAACCAAAACTAGAGCCTCGGAAAATCTTCTATCAATTTTAAAAGCAAAAAGAGAAGAAATACCCCAAGAAGGAAGTGTTTACTGGACTAGCGGTACACGGTTTTCATCATCTCATCTGTATGAAGACATCATGGCACGAGCCTGGCGAGACGTGCGATGGCAACTTATGCGGAAAAACATGTGAATGTTTCCACATAGAACTGTGCAGGAAAATAACTAAATCATTTGAAGACTATGCAAACCAAGGCACCAGAGCGAAAACTTGAAATTATTGAATAATTTATATCTGAATGTAATTTACCACTTTTGTCTGTCCATTTGGCTGCAATAAAAGCATTATTATTATTCTATTTAATTTTAATTATTTTGTTCTTTTGTAATTGCAATGCACATTTTACATTATCATAATGTAACAGTATTTCAGAAAACTTTAATTACTTAATAATTCGCCAGACTTTATTTTCATTTGCAAAACATGGTATATTCTATAAACAATTTTAAAGTCTTAAATTCTATCTGACGTCAAACAAACAGAATTTTTCAAAGCTAGATGATCAATCAAGCAAAAAGAGAAAAGAATCATTCAAATATATCCTATAGGTACAGAGATATAATTTCTAAAGTTCCATAAAAATACCCAGTCCAGAACGTTTGTTAGGGATATTCAGGCCCAGAGCGGAATGGGTTAATTACCAGATTTCAGCGCCTCCATATCACTAATTCTTCTGGTTTGCAAACTTCCTCTGTGCTTTGGTGACTAGTCATCCTGGATGTTTCCAATATTGTATGAATCTAGTCCCCTCCAGGAATGTTGTAGAGACGATTGCCGGGAAACATCATTCCTGAATTGTACATGTACCGCCTGGTACACCTCTACGCCGCACATTTGAATTTTCCGCCTTAAAATACTCCTCTACAGGTGAAACTCTGAACTTTAACAACTGTATCAACTCATAAGTTTTCTCAGAAGATGTCACAACCGTAAATTTTGTGATTACGAAGTTGTCAGTACTGTGTGGAGTTCAACTTGTTTTGTTTTCTATTGATCAAGAAGAGTGGACATTCTCTGATAGATGTCTCTACAAAAAACTATGACCATGCACCCTGGTGCGAAGTGGAAGTACTTTATTTGAAGAAATTTTGTATTCATAAGTTTGTTTTTACTAAATTTCGTTCTTTCATTTGTGGGTTGGCAATATAAATCTTTTCTTTCCGTCAGTTTTGAAGTTAGCCAATCAATTATTTCTGTAATTAATTTTTGACCAATCGTGTCCTTTCTTCTTCAATTTTGATGTGTAACTTTTAGTCAGCCAATAAACGACTGTGGGTGTGTCTTAATTATTCATGAAAGGTCTCGAATTTTCCCCGAGAGTATAAAAACTGCTGATTTTCTTGTCTCTCGGCCACTCGAACTACATCTAGCATTGTGTATGTAAGTGTAGCAGGAGGCGGGAAGCGCCTCTTTCATCCGGCAGCAGCTCTTGAACGAGGTAATGGCCACTTAACATCTTTATTTCTTGCTAGCTCAGCAGTTTAACCCGCGGGGAAGGTCCGAAACCGTTATTATGGAACCTATCTTCAAACATGTAAATTGCCGTCACTTTTGTAAAACTTCATATATCTTTAAGTGTAAATCGGGGATGCTTTTCCGTCCCGAGCTCCCCTTCATTTTGCCTTGAGGTGAATACAGTTTGGTAACCTTTTCTTCCTTAATGTATTAAATTTTCTTATTCGATTCACCTCCATAGCTTGGGAATAGCCCCTGGTTCATCGGCCTAGTGCCTCTTAGGTTTTAAAAGATTTCATGTAGGAGATCAAGAACTCGCCTCCATTCTATTTGGTGTTGCGGGCCATTAACTCAAACTGTTATTTTTCTACTTAGGCCCATTAGGTTGGGTACAAGGTACCCCTGTTTCTTGGTAAGTGTGCCTTGAGGGCAGTTAATAGTAAAGTCCATTGTGGCCTTTGATAGGCTTGAAATATTGAGAGCGGGTCATCTCTTTCTTGTATTTGGATATGTGCCTCTAGGAGGCCTGACAGTGCCAGGTGGGAGCAAGTGCTCCACGTAATGAGGGGATTTCTGCCCTTTGGTAATATGTGGTTGTGAGCTGAGTGCTCATAAATTGTAAAAATTAGGGCTCGTAGCCCAGATTGTTAAAATATCTCTAAATCTTGGCTTTCCTGGTATTGTACCTGATTTGACTTGTTTTTACTTGTTAAAATCTGAACTTTCATGTGAAAATTGTTTTGCTATTTTTGAAAATATAACCTTTAATGCAATCTTAATCAATATCTCAGCTTTGTAGTTAGAACCATTCCAGCCCGCACCTTCTTTCACCTCTGCATCCCACGGGTACCCACGTAACAAGTGGTAGCATAGCGTGGTTGAATGGGTCTCAATTTAGCCCCTTTTGACGTTTAAAACTTGTCTTTGATTTGAACTCTAACAATTTTCTCGGTTGCCGGAATTTTCCCTTTAATTTTTTTTCTAATTTTGTTAAGTTTTTGTCATCATGTCCGGCCTTCGTGAAGTTCTCCATCCCGGCTATTTGCGCAAGGAGAATTGATTTACGAATTAACCATTAGAAATGTTCAATCTGGAGGCACGGTTGCGGCCGATACCACCAAACTTAAGGATTCCCTCGATTTGCCGATTAGTATCCCAACTTCGGGAGAGAAAGATATTGATGAGGCTCTCTCCACTATCATTGACAACACTACTGAGCTAGCATCCGTAGTTAGTTTTTTTGAAGTAGGTGATCCATCCCCAAATCAACTTAAGAGAGTACAGGCTAGACTGTACCATTTTTATAATATGGTGAGCGATCTATTGTCTCTTAAGTTAAATGAACTTCAGGGTAAGAAGGCTAGTAATCTTGTAGAACACCTTTCTAAAATGTCCAATAAAGTTAGTCCGTTGTTAACCGGCACAGTTCCTCCCAAGACCGACCAAGCCACGGTTGCAAACATTGCTAATGAGGAGGATTCTTCCAAGGGGGAAGAAAGTAGAAAATCCGTAGGAGTCTAACAAACATCTGCCCCATTAGAAACTGAGTCCGGTCGTCGTACATCCATTCCTCCATTTGTGTTGAATAATGCACTCTCTGAAACAACTTCTCCGCCCCCTAGGCCTTTACCTACGATGTCACCACGGTTCAGTAGCTTACCTCACCCCTTGGCTATGTTGCTTGGAGGTATTTCTAAGTTTTCAGTTAATTCTACTAGTGATGTAATATCATTTCTAAGATTTTTGGTCGAGTTTCAGGATCACGCCCTTGTCTTTTTTTTTCTTTCACCATGTCAAATTCTTCAGATTATTTATCCCTATGCTATCGGTGTCCTTTCAGACAAAATAGTAAGAGCCATTGCTGATCAATCCTCTATAGATGACTTCCATGCCCATCTGTTAGCTAATTTCATACCGGCTCGAGCTAGGTCATCTCTAATACAAAAGTACTATTACCGGGTACAGCGTCTGGATGAAAATCTTGCCGACTTCATCCAAGACATTAAATTCTATACTAGGGTATTTGCTCTTCATTTCCCAGAAGATTAAATTGTTCACGCCATTGTGGAAGGAATTTCGCCATCCTACAAGTCATATTTTTGTTTCGCATCGCGTCCTCAAACATTTGCTGAATTAGAGGCTATGGCTGTCTTAGCCAAAGGAGTTAGATATGCCGACACCCTACGCGTCGCGAAGGAGCCCCCTCCGTGGTCAAGTAATGTTCGGCCTCCACCTCCCCGAACCATCACACCCCGCAATTGTTATGCTTGTGGGTCGCCTGACCATCTTCGGAACAAGTGTCCACTGATTAAATCTAGAGAAACAAGGAATGGAGCAGGGTCATCCCAAGGCTGTTCTAAATGCGGCTCGTTTCCCCATATAGCCAAGAATTGCCCTAATACTAATAGCACCCCCTCCTGCTCAACTTCTGGTGCAACTTCCACAAATAATCAAAAGTGACTAGTGGCTTCGGCTGAGTCGGCAAATTCATCATTCGAAGGCACAGCCCCACGTAAACCATTCGAAATCTCAGGCTCGGAGCATGGTAGAAAGTCTTTCAACAACGCATTGGAATGCCCTAAATAATGTCTTAGGATTGCGCGGACTCCCCCGCACGAGTACCATTTCTCAAAATTGAGTTGAATAATGAACCTGTTACTGCTCTATTAGATTCAGGGTGTGTTTGCTCCATTATTTCGGCTGAATGGTACTCTAAATTAAAATCTGTTCGTAAATTTTCTGGTTATGGTTCGTGTTCGGTTCAATGCGTTTCAGCAACCTCCTCTCCATTAGAAATTTTAGGTTTCCTATATGCCAAAATTCGCATTTCGAAATTCACCTGGAAAGTAAAACTGTTTGTGGCTAAGCATTTGTCTTGCCCCATTATATTAGGAGCGGATTTCATGTCTCACACCGGTCTTGTGCTCGACATTCAGAGCAAGTCGTGCACTTTCAAATTTGCTGGTGATTGTAAAATCCCTTTGTTAAAATGTAATTCTGTGTCATGTTCATCTGTTTCGCCTACCCAGGATGAGATGTTGTTAGACCTTAGACATCTACCTGAGGAGCAGGCTGAGAGTATTCGTAAGTTGTGTCAGTCGTTTCCATAGGTTTTCTCCGATACTCTTGGTGTTACTGACCTTATCGAATACAAGATTGAGGTTACGGATTCAATCCCAGTTAGGTTTCCACTTTACAGGCTTTCTCCTACTAAAATGAAGGCTCTGAATGAGATCATTGATCAAATGATAAAAGATGGTATTATTCGAACCCTCTAAGTCGGCATATTCATGGTCTATTTTCCAAGCTCCGAAACACCAAGGTGGCTTCAGGCCTGTGATTGACTATAGGGCTTTAAATCGGACGGTGGTGTTACATTCTGTGCCCCTTCCCGACCTTCACTCTTGTTTTTCATGGTTTCGAAAAGCTAAGTTCTTCATAATCTTAGACCTTAATCAGGCTATAATCAGATCTCTCTAGCTGAAGAATCTAAACATCTGACAGCTTTTGCCACGGATTGGAACTTGTATGATTACAACCGCGTGCCTTTCGGCCTCCCCGCGGGAGCAGCTGTGCTTACGAGACTGCTAGATAGGGTCTTCTACGACATCAAATTCGAGTACTTATACCATTATCTTGATGATGTCATCGAATTTTCTGAGACCTTTGAAGATCATCTAGATCATCTAAAAGAGGTCCTTAATCACATTCGTAAGGCAGGGTGAACTGTGAAGTTGTCCAAGGTTGCTTTCGCTAAGCCTTCCATGACATTTCTAGGGCATACTGTGTTGCCCGATGATGTCGCAGTAGATCATTCTAGAACACAGGCCATCCGTGATTTCAAACCTCCCAAGGATATCAAAGGAATTGCCAGATTAATTGGCATGGTAAATTTCTTCAGGAAATTTATTCCTAACTAGCGAATGTACCCGTGCTTCGCTACGGTATTCTACATTGTATTCGGTTATCGAAGTAAATAGTGTACATGCAGTAAATAAGATTGTTTTAAAATTGCATGTCTCTTAGCGTTATCCGAGAAAGAGCATGGGGAGTTCCCCGTACGTTGTTTCCAATGTAAAGTGTTTGTTACGGATTTGTGATATAGCGGCAGACTCACTTGCCTACTGCCATTCACAATCGAGTTGGGATGATTACGTAATAATTGCAGGCCCCATTGCCTACTACGCGGACAGAATCGATTTGGGGAGTTTTCGTTAATATGGCAGCCCCCTTCCTACTTCCAGACAGATTTCAGTTGAGGAGTTTTTATTATAATGGCAGGCAATTACCCTACTATCACTCGAAATTGAGTTGTGCAGTTATCATTATAATGCCAGGCCCATTTTCCTACTGCCAGCCAGCTTACTGCCAGTCACACCAAGTTGGTGAGTTTCCATCAAAATAGCAGGCCACTATGCCTAATGCCAGTCACATTTTAGATGAGGACATTTCTTTATAATGATAGGCACCCTTGCCTACTGCCAAACACAATCGGGTAGGGGAGTTTTAAACAAAACTGCATGCTCACTTGCCTTCTGCAAGTCAAATCGAGAAGGGAACTATTCATTATAATTGTAGGCTTTCCTTACTAATGACAGTTACACAGGAGTTGGAGAAGGAACCCTTTCCTACTGCCAGTCAAAGTCGGTGTGGGGAGTACTTATTACAATAGCAGACCCACCCTTTCTCGATCGCTAAAAATCGACATCAGTGAATATATATAGATCGACATACGAAAGTATATGCGTATTTACAATATTGAAGACCTTCATTTACAGATTAACTGCTACTAAACGTACGTCATATCGACAAAGGATTATACCATAAGACACGCCGGATTTAGTGGCCTAAATGGCTGGTCCTATGATATGTCATCTATTCTTGGGTCAGATTGAGTTAGAAACGTGGAACAGGGTAAAGGTTTTGTAAGATTATCTCACATTACATTACTTTTCGGATACATACATAGCATTTGGCTCACATATGGCTACTGGGTGGGCCAATTTTCGTGAAGAGTTTAATGATTCTGTATTTCATATAAGTAATTGAAAGTATGAATTATGCATGTGAAAATTCCAAATTGACTTAACATCGATTAAAGAGAAAAATCAAACGTAAAAGGGATACAGATACGGCAAAAAGTCATAAGACCACGGTTGTAGATCATTCCAAATTGAACGGAGATTGTGCAATCCGTTATAGGATAGGAATTTCCGAAGGTCTGCACCATCATTAAAATTGCCTGCGTATTTCGATATTCTTCGGGGATTCAAAGTGAAAAATTTAATGATCTAGGAAGTTTTCCGTTCGTTACAGGCTTAAACGTATAATTTTGTCAAATTTCAATTATCTTCTTTTTCTTCTGGCAGATTATGGCGCAATTTGGATTTTGGGCGAGGCGGGTAAAAATTAGTACTTTCAGGAAACTAAACCAAAAATTATGGAGATGGTCATTATTACCCCTTAAACGGAAAGCTGTACGAAAATTTCGCCAAAATAGTCAGTGTAGAGGCACACAGTCGTTACCATTTGATTTATATAGATAAGGAATCTGCTCCATGTAAAACACCTTTTGGGCTATGTCCGCTGGACTTAACCTGCAAAAGTGACCATTCATGATATCTCCCTTAGTAATCCTCCTGACGAAAGAATGCACATGAAAAAAAGGTTTAGAGGTGGAATTCCATCACGTTTGGTCGATTTCCAGTCAGGTTGGTCTTGTTCTGTATATGTTGTGGAAGAGTAAAATCACCATTTCGGTTCCCTATAAACCGCCAGTCCATTCCGGAACATGAAATGTTATTTACGTTTAAAACCTACCTTTGGACAGGTGGATGCTAAATATAAATTTTGGTTCGAATGTCTTCAGTAGTTTTCAAATTGTAAGGAGTACGCTTTACACGCACCCGCTCGGGAGTTAAGTCCGATGGGACTTGTACAGAAAAACGGTCCGTTAATGATATCTCCCTTATTAATCCTCGTATCGAAATGATGCACATGAGAAAAAAGGTTTAGAAATTATTATCTACCAAGGTAGGTAGATTTCCATTAAGTTTGGTTGTGTATATTTTGTGGAAGTGCAAAATCACTGTTTCGGTTTCGTATAAACCCCCAGTCAGTTCAGGGATTTAGAAACAATATTTGCCCAAAACTTATCAAGGACAGGTGTATTCTAAATATGAGTCTTGGTGGAAATACATCCAGTAGTTTGTAGCACTCGCGTACATACGGCGTAATTAAGGAAGAAATAATACAGTTAAGAAAGTTGAAAGTAATAGAAAATGGATTATAACTGCGGACAGCCGGATAACGACAAATATGTAAATGCCAAGTGAATGTATTGGAAAATCAAATGCCCCTCAATAAATTATGCTAGTGTGAGTAATGGATATAATAAAGCGGTAACAGAGGAGAAATTTAGGTCAGTGATTCTTAGGTAAACAAATAATAAGAAGATGACTAATGGTGTTATTACTTAATCTATTCGAGGGCGGTTATAATATCCAACGATATTCCGCCAATATCCCGCAGATAGGCCGATTGACGCCTCTCTTGCCTTCTACCCAAGGAACAATCACGAATTTAAAAGCATGATGAGGAAAATGGCAATACGTTACTTCCCTGCTGGCATGCAGTCAGAGACGTTGCCATGGTAACCTGTAGTTTCGTTGTCGGTCTGTCGGTCACTCAATGCAGAGCATGATACCAGCGGAAAATTGTAAATTTCTCCGTCATGTGAAGAGTAAGGTAAATTATGAACATAACGAAAGTTGTTTATAATGAAGAGACGTTTCACGTACGGTAAACGAAGTTTACAGAAAATCAATAGTATAAGAGAAAATGGAGGAAACCCATTCTGGTTTTCCTATAAACCACCCGTCTATTCGACGATTGTAAAATAATATGCATATAGAAACCTTCCCCGAGATGAGTATTCTCTAAATATGAAGTTTGGTTGAGATCTATCCAGCCGTTTCGAAGTGATGGTGGAAAAACCATTCAGGTTTTGCTATAAACCCCCGTCTATTGAAAGATTTTAAAATGATATGCATATCGAAACCTTCCCCGGGATGAGTATACTCTAAATATGAAGTTTGGTTGAGATCTATCCAGCCGTTTCGAAGTGATGGTGGAAAAACCATTCTGGTTTTCCTATAAACCCCCGGTCTATTCAAAGATTTTAAAATAATATGCATATCGAAACCTTCCCGGAGATGAGTATACTCTAGATATGAAGTTTAGTTGAGATCTATCCAGCCATTTCAACGTGATGGTGGAAAAACCATTCTGGTTTTACTATAAACCCCCCGAGTATTGAAAGATTTTAAAATGATATGCATATCGAAACCATCCCCGGGATGAGTTTACTCTAAATATGAAGTTTGGTTGAGATCTATCCAGCCGTTTCGACGTGATGGTGGAACAGACAAACAAACAAACAGACAGACAAACAGACAAACAGACAAACAGACAAACAGACAAACAAACAGACACGAAACGTAAAAACCACCGATTCGGTCTTGAGTTGACCTAAAACGGATAAATGTCTGAAAATTTGGCAAAACAAAATAAATTACAGACAGCGGACCCCCTACAATTTTATTTATATAGACTTCGCTAATAGAGCGGCGCCCTTGAACTTACTCCGTAGGAAAGGCGTCAAATTCGAGTGGGGGCCTTCTCAACAAGCCGCTTTCGAAGACCTCAAATTAGCTCTTTGTAACGCCCCTGTCCTTGCTATGCCTGACTTCTCGAAGAAATTTATCATCCAAACCGACGCGTCGTCGTCGGCCGTGGCTGCAGTCCTTCTTCAAGAGACTGAACTAGGGAGGCGACTCATCGCTTATGCTTCTAGGACATTATCGGCTCAAGAATCCAAGTATTCCATGTATGAACTTGAAGGTTCGGCTGTCTTATTTGTGCTAGAGAAGTTCCGCCTCTAGCTGGAACACGTCAAGTTCGACTTGGAAACGGATAACCAAGCCTTAAGTTGGGTCTTAGCTAGGCCGCGTGGTACTGGTCGTATAGCCCGTTGGGCCATCAGAATTTCTGCCTTCCAATTCGATGTTAGGCGTATAACAGGGTCTGAAAATGTTGTGGCGGACGGACTAAGCCGTATGTTTTCTAATGACTTAGAGACCTCTGAACAGGACGACGGTTCTTCACTTCCCGAGTCCATACCTCCCGGTGAAAATGCCATTCTAACTGATGCTCCCATGTTGTTTAGGGATATTGAAAAATATCAAAGTGAAGATCCGACGCTGATCCCTATCATGAAAACCCTTTCTTCTGGGGAACATGTTGTCCCTTATGTGTTGAGGAATGGCGTTTTATGTTGCCCGTCGGGGCATGATAAGAAAATGAAAGTGGTGGTTCCAGCCGTTCTTGTACCTATGATCTTCAAGTACTACCATGAGACCCCATATGGGGGGCATTTAGGCTTCTTCAAAAGCCGGGAAAAGATCCGAGAAATGTTCATTTGGAAAGGTATGAACGGCGAAATTCGTGAATTGGTAAAATCCTGTAAATCGTGTTAGCTTAGTTGGCTTAGTTGGCTTAGTAAATCATGTCCACTAAGCAAGGACTATTAGCTTCTCATCAAGCGTTGCGCCCCATGGAACGCCTCTATATCGACTACGTATGACCCTTCCCCCCAATCAAATGGGAACGCCAACAAATTCATCTTTGTGTGTGTAGATGGCTTCACTAGACTTTCCTGGTTATTTCCTACTAAGCTGGCTGCCACTCAATCCACCATTTCTTGTTTAAATTCCATCTTTGCTTCTTTTGGTCCGTGTCAATATATTGCTTCTGATAATGCTAAAGCCTTTACCTCCAATCTCTTCCGTAAATTCTGTTTTGATCTATCCATCTCATATGTAACAACATCATCTCTGGCTGAACGGGTCAATCGTAATCTGAGGTCGGCTCTAATTGCCTATCATCATGACGATCACTCCAGGTGGGACACATCCCTGCATTGGTTGGCCTTCGCTTTGAATTCGGTTTTACATGAATCTCATAAATTCACTCCAGCGTCATTGATGTTTGAGTTTGTACCCAATACGCCGCTCTCTAACCTTTGGTCTCTTAGTGATATTCTACCTGAGACAATACATCCCGATAATATTAGAGATCTTTGGAAGAAGGCTAAGGCTAATCTTACAGTTTCTCATGCAAAGGTTAGGGAAAGATATGATCGTGGACGGAGGCCCCCAATTTAACAGTAGGAGATCAAGTTATGGTCAAAAACTTTGTTCCCGCGGGCAAGCTGGCCCCCAAATTTCATGGGCCGTGCATAATTCTAGATTTCCTAACTCCTGTTACATTATTAATGAGCAATTCAGCCACCGAGAGGATATTTAGGGTACATATGTCCCAGATTAAACCCGAATAATAATATCCTAGTTAACCTTGCCAGTAAACATTGAAGAAACTCTGAAGGTTATATTTTTCTATTAATCTTAGGCCTTCTGCCCTTTGCCTCTTATCTACACAGTATAAGTATGTAAGATTTTCCCTTCTGGTTACTCTGCTGTTCTTCCCGTGCGGACATTACCAAGCTCCGTCTCCTGCTAAACCATATCAGTGGCAAATACAATTTTCCACGCCGCTGGCCCGTCTGCCTCTCCACCAAGAACGTACCCTAAAATCATATGCCAACAACAATTCTGCCGCCGAGATCTTACTTTTGCAGTGCCCCGCAGCCGTTCATCGCCTTACCGCCACCGTGGTGGGGTAAGGGCCCACTCCACTCCCGTGATGATCCTCTGTGTACGGCGCGCCGGAGGCTATCTCCCGGCACAGGCTGAAGTGCGGCGCACCAACCGCAAGCTTATCTGGGGGCTGTAAACAAACTTCGCATCTGCGGCACCCTTCACCACGACTACCCCTCTCACAGTGCGGGAGAGAGGTATCTCAGGGTACTTGAGGGGTCCGGTCGACCTCGACTGGATACCGGCAGCGGAGGCAGGACATGCCGTCAAAATGAACAGCATGTATTCCAAATGTATACAGAGACTAAGACACTCTCCAGCCGGAGTTCAACTAACTCCTAACTGTCTACTTCATAAAAGGAGACTCAAAAAATTTTTTTTTTTTTTTGCTTTAAATCTTCTTCAACATTTTTCTACAAAACTTTGGAAATTCTTAATGTCTCCTCCATATTCTCCCACAATCTGTTAGCAAGGAAGCAGAAATTTTCTTCAACTGGTGATTACATTTTGTTTAAAAAACTTCTTCTGTGTCACCCCAGGGAAGGACATTTGGACGTGGAGGTCTTTACCGCCTGGTACACCTCTACGCCACACATTTGAATTTTCCACCTTAAAATACTCCTCTACAGGAGAAACTCTGAACTTTAACAACTGTATCATCTCATAAGTTTTCTCAGAAGATGTCACTACCGTAAATTTTGTAATTACGAAGTGGTCAGTACTGTGTGGAGTTCAACTTGTTTTGTTTTCTATTGATCAAGAAGAGTGGACATTCTCTGATAGATGTCTCTACAAAAAACTATGACCATGCACCCTGGTGCGAATTGGAAGTACTTTATTTGAAGAAATTTTGTATTCATAAGTTTGTTTTTACTAAATTTCGTTCTTTCATTTGTGGGTTGGCAATATAAATCTTTTCTTTCCGTCAGTTTTGAAGTTAGCCAATCAATTATTTCTGTAATTAATTTTTGACCAATCGTGTCTTTCTTCTTCAATTTTGATGTGTAACTTTTAGCCAGCCAATAAACGACTGTGGGTGTGTCTTAATTATTCATGAAAGGTCTCGAACCTTCCCCGAGAGTATAAAAACTGCTGATTTTCTTGTCTCTCGGCCACTCGAACTACATCTAGCATTGTGTATGTAAGTGTAGCAGGAGGCGGGAAGCGCCTCTTTCATCCGGCAGCAGCTCTTCAACGAGGTAGTGGCCACTTAACCATCTTTATTTCTTGCTAGCTCAGCAGTTTAACCCGCGGGGAAGGTCCGAAACCTTTATTATGGAACCTATCTTCAAACATGTAAATTGCCGTCACTTTTGTAAAACTTCATACATCTTTAAGTGTAAATCGGGGATAGAGAGTGCTTTACCCTCTCGAGCTTCCCTTCATTTTGCCTTGAGGTGACTACGTTTTGGTAACCTTTTCTTCTTCTCAGCAGTGTGGCTTATAATCTTCTGATATTCATAATAAGAAAACCCGTCAGCTGTGAACGTCCTAGAGTAACGCAGATCAAGGTATTTATATAATCTGGGAAAATAATGCCCATCACGAATTACATAGTCAAGTATTTCAGATCCTTCAGTCCCATTTATATTTCACAACTTCAAAAGAAGGCTATCCTATTGTGCCAGTATTAGTGGTATTTTAGTTTAATATTAATAACTGAAGATTCTATTTCAAAATAATTCAAGGAATAGGTTTATTTTCGGATGGAAATATCGAATAAGTGACGCGCCGGCCTGCTTGTTACCTTTAACGGTTCAAATGGGAATCAATCCCTAGGTCATTGGGGTCCTCAATAGATTGGACATTTCGTCGTAATTCTAAATACACCTACTTTTCTCCAAGATACGAAATAAGGACTCAATAGTAATGTTTGTAAATGTAAATAATTAAATTATCGTTTATTAAGTATGTTTGAATAGAATATATGGGACTGTATTAAATCTAATAGTCCCATTTTATAAATTTCTCCATCACAGTAAATGTTTGCAGAGTATTTCTTCATGAATCGATTAACAAAACTTCCGTTTCTTCTCAAATGTTTCGCCATGGCCGTGGTTTCTCATAACACCTGTGACCTGGAGATTATTCAGTTCGTAACTCTAAGATGTCGCCACTATGTATCTGTACCTCACAAGCGTATGTGAGCTCTGAGTAGAGTGAAACAAGCAAATTAAATGGTCTTATAAACAATTTTAAAATCAATTAAATTATTTTTAAGCAAATCAGATGGAAAAAAGTTAAATGCTAATCTAAATATCCCAAAATCCTCTTTATGTTAACGAAATCCAATGACAACCTTAAAAATGTATATGACTTATTTTGAGCTAAGTAGTACTGGGTGTCTACTACTACCACAGCTTAGAAATTAGTTGATCAGTTGAGTGCGTCTCTCCCCACTCTCAAAACCACGATGCCAACATCCCCCAGCCGGTGATCTGAGTGTAATGCTGTGTCAGTAAGAGACGAAAACGCGTTGCTTTGGCGCAGACGACGTCACACGGGGAATACTGCGAGAAACTGGCTACATGGCTTGCCGCTGTTGTATTTGTAGTGTGAATCGGCGTGATAAACATGGGTTAGGTATGGAAATATGTGCCGAATATAATTTGAAGCTCTGTTATTCTTCTCATTAATCCGCTCGGGTCACACTTTTTAAAATGCCGGGCTATGCAGTAGCAGGCTGTTTAAGCTACTGCAGGAAAACCAAAGGATCAACACAAAATATTCTTCATCCCCAAAAATGAAGACCTTGCCAGACTGTGGGAAAATGCTTGTCGGTGCAGTGATAAATTAGGTGCGAAATAGGGTTCATATTTAAAATATATGATGTATTATTGTTGTCTTTACTCGGTTCATGCTGTGTTAAGTTATTAATTTAGGTCGAGTTTGCTCGCTTCATTTCGCCATGACGTGCTTTGAAATCCCTTTAAGAAAACATCTTCTAAATTAAAGGAACAAAAAAAGCCATGAATTAAAACCGGATGCGATAGTTGACGATTGTTGCTACATGCACATGATAGTTCTGTAAATAAATACAAAGTCAGCTGATTCATTATTACCATAATTTGTAGTCTTAGTTCCCTGCATAATTTGTACTTTTCACCTTCGTTTATTCATCGAGTAAAAGTTAATAATCAAATTCCTATATCCCAATAATATTGCATTTCAAGCCCCCGGCGTGGTTTTGACAGAAATTATAGTAGACAATCTCTTATTCTCAGCATTTAAGGTCACTTTTATTCTCCGTCCCGCGTGGTAGAGAAAATAATACTAACCACACTTCAGCTGAAAATTGTAGTGTAGATACATTGTAGTGTAGATACAGTATATTTAGATAGTGCCGTATCTTGCCTGCTATATTCCCGTGTTATCTTTCATGTGTATCTGTTAGAGCGTAGTTCTAATTGGTTCTAAAAATAATTTGTCTAAGCATTTAGCTTTGTTGATAAACTTTCAGTACAGTAGTTTTTGCAAATTTCATTTCTGTTTGTGCTTCGTAATAACATACGGTACCGGTATTGTAATTAGGATACGTCTGAAAGTAGTTTCAAAATTACTGTAGTGTACTGTACAGTAGTGTACGAGTAGCCTTATATCCTATCAGGATTTAGTGTGCTTATTTAGTGTAGTACTGGAGTAGTAGAGGTATCAGTAGAAACTCTTACTAAAAGTCTGTTGTTGTAATTAGGATAGGCTTAATTGCAGTTTGGAATTGCGTAGTTCTTGCGTATTCCTTTAGATATTCAGTAATTAACAGCAGTTTTTATCCTGTTAGGAGTTGTAGGATAGAAAATAGTGTAGTATTGTAGTGTAGTCGTATATTAATTACCTTATTGTTGTGTGATCTTTGAGTACTATCCCAGACAATATATCCCTCCGTTCAGTTATTTTGCAAATAAGTTATTTTATTTTTTAATTTTTTTCGTAAAGAATGGCTAAGGAGCGCGAGTGTACTTATTGTGAGTGTGGCGAGGCATTGAGGGGTATGAGGGAGGAGTTGGAGAGTTTGAGGGAGATAATTAGGATTCTCACAGAAGACAGGAAGGAAGATAGGACTCCCTCAAACAATGTACAGGTTACAGTACGTGTTCAAGAGGGAGGGGAAGGAAAGGGAGGAGTTGTAGAAGACAGGTGGTCTAATGTTCTAAGGGGAAGGAGATTGCATGCTAAGGGCTCTATTCAGGATGAGAATTCAGGACAGGTGTCTGTGCGAAATCGGTACGAGTCACTGAGATGTGTGGAAGTGGGAGGAAGGGAAAAGGTCGGAAAGGGAAATGTAGAGTAGACGATAGGAAAAGACAGGTGGAACAGGGTCATGGGAAGGAGAAAAGGGAGGAGGAAGTAGCTTCGGCAGCTATCAGGAAAGATAGGGCTGACCAGGAGGGGAGGGGATCAAGTGAGGTGGGTAGGGTTGAGGCCCTGGTCATGGGCGATTCCATCGTTAGACACGTGAGGAAATTGTATGGAGGAAAGGGAACCAGGACAGAATGTTATCCAGGAATTAGGTTGAGGCAGATGTTGAGGAAAGTTGAAGAGAGGGAGGAGGGGAAGGAGAAGGTGGTAGTTTTTCACGTTGGTACCAACAACGTAAGGCAAGCTGATATAAGTACCAACATAGTTGGAGATGTGTGGGATGTGGTAAATGCAGCACGGGTGAAGTTTAACAAAGCGGAGATCGTTATCAGTGGAATACTGTGTAGGAGGGATACTAACTGGAAGGTGATTGGGGATTTAAAAGAGACTATGGAGTGGGTATATGGGAAACTGGGAGTGAAATTTCTAGATCCTAATGGGTGCGTAAGAGATAGGGATCTGCGCTCGGATGGCCTTCACTTAAACCGCAGTTGTAAGTATAAGTTAGGAAACTTGTTTGGAAGGGTAATAGGGAGGTACATTCAGGGAAACGGGGCGGCCTAGGGATCGGTGATAAGGGAACAGGGAACTGGAAATCAAGTAGGGATGACATAAAACTGTTAGTGTTGAACTGTAGAAGTATTGTAAAGAAAGGAATAGAATTGAGTAATTTACTAGATATATATTTACCAGATATTGTAACAGGAGTTGAATCATGGCTGAGAAATGATACAATGGATGCAGAAATTTTCTCACGGAACTGGATAGTTGTATCGTAGAGATAGGAATAGTGGGAGGGGAAGTATTCAATCTGGTGAAAGAAGTATTTGTAAGCTACGAAAACGTTAAAGATGAGACACATGAAATTCTATGTGTAAGGCGTTAGTGAGTAAGAGTGAGTGAGAGCGAGATTGAGTTCGCAGGAGCGCAGTCAGTGATGGCCTGGGAGAGTTTGTACTTTTTCTTAAAACAATAATCACCACCACCACCACCTGGGAGAGTGCAGCCTGATGAATTATCTGCCTGTTGGAGCCGAGGACTCGTTCCTGTTCCGCTGACGTCGTGTGTGTGTGCGCGTCCCTTGTGGCTGGCTGCTGGAGAAGAACCTTGGGTATTCTGGAGCGGTGAAGAAGGGAACACTGGGTGACGACGTGTGTAGACTGTGAACGGGGTTCGACGGATTGAGTGAACAGCGGATACTATCCCGAGCTGCGAGACTGACGTGTAGGCTGTGGACCGTGACTGAGTGGCTGAGAGGCTGAGAGAATGTACTGTAAATAATCGATGACTCTCTGTGTATGTGTCATTGTAGATAGGACATGAGGAACTAAGAGAGAGAGCGCCAATCGTGTGTGTAACTTGTAATCTCGGCTATCGTCTGTGTGTGTGTAAATCTGTAACTGTAGTGCTAAGTTGCTAAGTTAATAAATCTTAGAAATAGATTGCTACCAGGTTCTGTGCTCATTATATCATTTATTTACCCCGCCTAAACGTTACAATACTGTACATATATAAGCATGTTTTAAGTGATCTGATAGAATCTGAAGATGTTCTTTTAGAACGAAAGGTGTCATTCTTTGCATATTAGTACGTATTTTACAGGTATGTTTTTAGTGTAATAATTCATGTTTTAATTGCTGTGTGTTTGACAGACTGCAAGGTTTTTAATTGCATTTAACTAAGTCGACACTGGAAAATATGGCTTCATTCTTAACATTTCATAAAGACTTAAATTGTAAATAGGATATAGAGAGTGTGTTGCTCTCTCGAGTTCCCCTTCAGTTTATCTTGAGGTGACTACGAATTTGTAACTGTTTCTCCTTTCTGTAAAGCATTAAATTAACCTTCATTCTAGTCACCTCAGTAGGTTGAGGCTAGCCTCTGCACCATCGAGGCGCGAGCCCAATTAGGGTTTATACTTCAATTTCTAGGAGCGCAAATGTACGCCTCCATACATTTTGTGTTCGGGCCAGTAATTTAACCTGTTCTTCTTTCCAAGAACGCCTGGTAGTTTGGGTAATAGGTACCCCTGTGTAAAAATTGTACATTATAGGTTGGTCCTAGAGAGGCCAGAAATTTATAAGTTTTTTTTCTTTTGGTGTAATGTTGCGTCGAGCGGGCTGTAAGAAATTTGGAGCGCAGTCTCCTTGGTTAAAGTTGGAGAGCATGTAAGCTCTTTTCTGAGATTGCTGATGTTACTCTGAAGGGTACCTATGGAAGGCCATATTTGTAACGTTTGGAGCGAAGTGCTCTTGAATGGGAAGATTCTCTCCTCGTCCAACTAAACGCAACAGTTGTAAACTTGTAAATTTGGAGCTGGAAGCTCAGCTCTTGTAATTTCCAAACTGCTTTTGTACCTGTATCCTTGTTATTTCACTCCGTGAAAAGTGCCTTAAGTTTGTGATTTGAAAAGAAATATGAACTTTATTTAAAGTTTTAGTTAATCTTTGATATAGTAGATAGACCCATTCACCCCGCACCTTCTTTCACTTTTCTGCGATCCAAAAAAACACGCTAATAATAATAATAATAATAATAATAATAATCGAAAATAGTGTCGAATCCATACTTTTCGGGGTCGCTAAGATGACTAGTGACACTCCGGATTTTTTTGGAGTTCTTGTTCGACCTCCTTTGAGATGGGAGCGAAGGGAGAGTCAGATATCAAAATAATCGAAAACAGTGTCGAATCCACAGTTTTTGGGATCACTGAGGTGAATAGTTGCATCCCACGGGTGGCCCAGATTGGCTGCGCAGTAGATGTTAAGTTTTCTCTCGTCCTGCTCGTGACGTCATCACAGGAGCACCGTGACTGTGTAGCATACAACCGCACGTGTATCTTAATTCGTTGTTTATCGCTGTCTGTCTTATAAAGAAAGGATTTCCACGTAATATCTATACGTAGTTTCTTTCCGTATATTGCTATTGGTTTATATAGTGGCCTACTGTATTTTGCGTAGTGTGTGTGTCGTAGTTCGTTTCTGTGAGATCTCTGTTAAGTTGCAGTGTTTCGTGCAGTGAGGTGGTGCACTTATTTTCTTTTCGTTAGTTGCGTGAAGAGTGTAATAGTAGCTGGAATGAAATTTCTGTGTTCACAGCATCACTGTAGTGTATATATTTCTTTCTTCTTTCGTAATCTGGTTACCCTCCAGGGTTGGTTTCTCCCTGGGACTCAGCGAGGGATCCCACCTCTACCGCCTGAAACATGCTAATTTAGCATGGTTTCTAATGTGATTATACCGATGTCTCCAAGAGTAGATATCTGGCTGTTCCTATAGTTATTGTATTTCATCCTTCTGTCGACAGAGGGCAGCTCCCTCTGTCGCGAGCGTGAAGGATCTTTTCTCGGCGAGACCTTTTGAATATCTTCTCCTTGATGTAATGTGGGCTGTTTATGCTGGGGAAAGAAGAGATGTGTCACACCGTTGCCTACGAGATATACAAGGCCGGGAAGTGTGCGCTAGTTCTGAGCATAAAAACCGTCCCCGATCAGGTTCGCAGTACCGCCGCCAGATGTCTCGACATCGTGCTATAGTTTGCATGTGCTGTAGTGGAGAAAAGTGTTTTTAACACGTTTACGTATAGATTTCACTAACTGTTAGTGTTCAAATGAACTCCAAGTAAATTTAATTTACTCTATAAAATATGATATATCGTACTGTAAGTCCAATTTGTAAAAAAAAAAAAAAAAAGAGAACAATTGGAGTGTTCAATCACTTCCAGCCGATCCAGTTATAAAGGAGAAGTGGATAATTGCTATGTCCGGACAGGGAGGAAGGGGGTGCAAATTAGGTTCGCTTTGGTCGTCTGGGACGTCATCCAGAGTCTGTAATTTACATTTTAAATATTGAGACTTCAGTTGATGGATTACAGATTCATTAGATCACTTCACTGCCTCCGACTACCGCATCAAAAGACACGAATTAGGCCTATGTTGGCTTTCCGAATGAAAAAAATACTAGAATAACATCCCTCAAACCCCCCTGTGAGTGGGGGCGGTAGAATAAAATCCACGGTATCCAAAGCCTGTCGTTAGAGGCGACTAAAAGGGGCTACAGGGGCTCTAAACTTTGGAGCGTCGGTTAGCGACCACGGGCCCTTAGCTGAGTCCTGGCATTGCTTCAACTTACTTGTGCTAGGCTTCTCACTTTCATCTATCCTATCCGACTCTTCTTGGTCAACTCTTATTTTTTCCGACCCCGACGGTATTAGGTTCCCCAGGCCTAGGGAGTGTTTCATTTTCACGTGGCCCCTGTCTTCCTTTGGCCGATATCTTCATTTTTTGAAGTGTCGAATACGTTCATTTTCCCCTCAGATCATTCTATTTTCTTTCAGATGTACTATTTTTAATAGGCCTAAAATATCTGGAAGACTTTTTTGCTATTGGTTTTACGTCGCACCGACACAGATAGGTCTTATGTTGACGATGGCAGAGGAAAGGGCTAGCAGCGGGAAGGAATCGGCCGTGGCCTTAATTAAGGTACAGCCCAAGCATTTGCCTGGTATGAAAATGGGAAACCACGGAAAACCATCTTCAGGGCTGCCGACAGTAGGATTCGAACCCACTATCTCCCGGATGCAAGCTCGCGCTCCTAACCGCACGGCCACTTCGCCCGGTAGTTTTATATTATCTTAGATGCTATTGATATTAAGAATGATAAGATGCCTTTTCAGAAAAACCTGTCAGTCTGGAGTTGTCTTCCTTGGCCATGATATGCGGTTATCTTGTTCGAGTTGCGGAAGAAAATTCCACCTGGGAATCATGCTTGAGACAGATATCCTCGGCCACTACTGACAGCCCATTGCTGTGCCTTATTAGGATGGAAGATCGTGGAGTATTACGCTACCCCTCAAAAAAATTGTTTACTTCCTGCAAAATCTGTTGAATTTTACGCGTCACTCATTACGTTACCTGGGAAATACGAATTTAGTTTAAAAAACCTAACGTTTTTGTTGTTCCAAAGTTCATTGAAGCATTGACGAGCGTGATCAGAGAGTAGCCTACTGACTGCAACTCTCATTACAAAACTTTTAAAACCAATACTCGACAATGAAGCTCACACAATTACAGATGCTCATGACTTGGAAAAGAACTTCAGGACAAAGCCTTTAAGTTGGAAGATCTAAAAAATGTGAGTGATACGAGCACTAATCATGGTAAGTCATTTTTAAGTATTACTTTTATTATTTATTGTACTTGACTTCGTCTAAAGTATTCCAAATACCACTTAAATGTGCTTTACTTTACATCCAATCACTCGAAATCACATTTACGTGGTCCTAACTTCATTATTTGTGGATTTTTACGTCTTTAGAAACCAACATGTACTATTAATTGAATGTATTTCGCGCGAGCAGCATAGCACGATGTCGAGACCTCTAGCGGACGTTTGTAAAACTACTTGCGACCCGTATTTCTATCGGTCCACTTCCCGGCCTTGTATATCTCGTAGGCAACGGTCACACACACACAGGAGCGGCGTTTTTGCTTTTCTTATGGTGGTTTTATAAGTTTAAAACTATGCAAAACTGCTGCATCATTTGCATGCTTCGATGAATGATATCGACGGTAATGTTACGTTTTAATTTATTTGATGTATTATCTTTAGTAGTATAATTGGATGGTTCGGCCGCCACCGCCACCTCCGGCTCCCAGTGGCCACCTCCACCTCCACCTCAGCCAGAGGCCTCCCAGTGGCCACCTCCACCTCAGCCAGAGGCCTCTTCCAGTGCTGCCAACTTAACCTAACTAGCGCGAAATTTGAATTTGTAAACAAAGCCACGTGCTTTTTGACAGCTGACATCGACAACAACGCATCGCTAACCTCAGTACTGCCATCTTGACGGGCCTAAACCTCAGTAGTGCCAACTTAACCTAACTAGCTCGAGATAAACAAAGCCACGTGTTTTTTGACAGCCACGTGCTTTTTTGACAGATTTGTAAACAAAGCCACGTGCTTTTTGACAGACAACAACGCATCGCAAACCTCAGTACTACCATCTTGACGGGCCTAAACCCCAGTAGTGCCAACTTAACCTAACTAGCATGAGGTAAACAAAGCCACGTGTTTTTTGACAGCCACGTGCTTTTTGACAGATTTGTAAACAAAGCCACGTGCTTTTTGACAGACAACAACGCATCGCTAACCTCAGTACTGCCATCTTGACGGACCTAAACCTCAGTAGTGCCAACTTAACCTAACTAGCTCGAGATAAACAAAGCCACGTGCTTTTTGACAGCCACGTGCTTTTTGACAGCTGTCATCCGCCATCTTTAAACTACAGAGCGCTGTGCTGCCCTCTTGCGTCACCTGTCATCGGCAGTGCTGCCATCTTGGCGGGCCTAAACCTTAGTGCTACCAACTTAACCTCACTAGCTCGAGATAAACAAATCCACGTGCTTTTTGACAGCCACGTGCTTTTTTGACAGCTGTCATCCGCCATCTTTAATCCATAGAGCACAGTGCTGCCCTCTTTAGCTACTTACCTTTGAAATGTGGTGGCGGATAATTTGAAAAATGCTTTTTGACAGCAGCCATCTTGCATCGCAAACCTCAGTGCTGCCCTCTTTAGCTAGATACCTGTGGTAGCAGACAATTCCACGTGACAGCAGCCATCTTTAATCAAGAGAGCACCGTGCTGCCCTCTATGTGGTGGCGGCAAATTGAAAAATTCCACGTGCTCTTGTTTGGAAACAAACTCACGTGCTTTTTTGACAGCTGTCATCTGCCATCTTTAATCTATAGAGCACAGTGCTGCCCTCTTTAGTTTGAAATGTGGTGGCGGCAAATTCCACGTGCTCTTGTTTGGAAACAAAGCCATGTGCTTTTTTGACAGCTGTCATCCGCCATCTTTAATCAACAGAGCACCGTGCTGCTATCATGCGGGCAATTTCATCACCTGTCATCCGCCATCTTTAATCCACAGAACACCGTGCTGCCCTCTTTATGGCTACTACCTTAAGCACGTAGTAGCGGGTAATTTGAAAAGTTCTGCTAGCTATCATCCACCATCTTTAATCAAGAGAGCACCGTGCTGCCATCTTTAGCTAGATACCTTTGAAATGTGCTGGCGGCAAATTGAAAAATTCCACGTGCTCTTGTTTGGAAACAAACTCACATGCTTTTTTGACAGCTACCATCCGCCATCTTTAATCAACAGAGCATAGTGCTGCCCTCTTTAGTTTGAAATGTGGTGGTGGCAAATTCCACGTGCTCTTGTTTGGTAAACATAGCCACGTGCAGCTGTCATCCGCCATCTTTGAGCACCGTACTGCCCTCTTTAGATGTAAATTCGTCACCTGTCATCCGCAGTGCTGCCATCTTTAGCTAGATACCTTTGAAATGTGGTGGTGGATAATTTAAAAAGAGAAATTCTACAGCGGCCCTCTCTCGACGCTAATTGCATAAGATGGCGGCTATACATGGCTCCTTAAGGGTGCTTACGCAAGATGGCTGCTATACATAGACGCCCTTGGGATGCTTGCTCAAGATGGTAGTTATACATGGCTCCTTATGAGATGCCCTAGGGATGCTTGCTCAAGATAGCGACTGCTCTTATGGGACGGCTTAAGTGTCCTTGCACAAGATGGCTTGAGACGCCCTAAGGATGCTTGCGCAAGATGGCGGACACAAGATGGCGGCTATACACGTCTCCTTATGAGACGCCTTAAGGGTGCTTGCGCAAGATGGCTGCTGCTCTTAGCTTAGAGGCTAACGTGTCGTGCTAGTTCGATTCATTAAATTTGGGGCTTAAATGCATAATGTTAAATATCTCGAAAACGGTGCATCGTAGAGCAAAACGGACAAAATTTTTCTGCCCTATACCTCGGTTCGCACTACGAGGAACATGATAGCATAAGTGTAATGATCAGATCGACGGTTCGGTTCCTAGTTAGGCCCTTTGGCATTCACTCTGTTTTAGCTTCTATTGAAGCAAGTCTTCGTAACATGATCAGGTCTAGCTATGGTAGAGAGTATAACGTGCCGTGCAGGTTCGATTCATTAAATTTAGGGCTTAAATGCAAAATGTTAAATATCTCGAAAACGGTGCATCGTGGAGCAAAACGGATAAAATGTTTCCACCTGATACCTAGGTTTTCAGTATCAGGAACAAGAAAAAAACATAGTCTAATGATGAGATCGACGGTTCGATCCCTACTTAGGCCCTTTGGCATTGGCAGCTATCTAATTCTACAAGATGGCGCCTATACATAGCTTCTTATGAGACAGCTTAAGAGCGCTTGCACAAGATGGCTGCTGCTCTTATGAGACGCCCTAGGGGTGCTTGCGCAAGGTAGCAGCGACAAGACGGTGACTATACACAGCTGCTTATGATACGGCCTAGAGGTGCTCACACAAGATGGTGGCTGCTCTGATGAAGAAAGCTAGCTTTGCATCGTGCAGGTATCTTTACAGCACTAAACCTCATGCCTTTGAAATGTGGTGGCGGGTAATTTGAAAAATTCGACGTGCTTTTTCATAAGCTGTTAAGGCCTCCTCTTATGTCAAGGCATAGCTCTATCGAACAAGTTTAAACCTGCATCGGGATAGCTAGAGTAAGCGCGTGCTGCAGTGATGACGTCATTATGCATGTTTAGACTTGCAAATCACAGAAGAAACGTAACAAGGCTGGAATCGTGACAGCTATCATCTTTAAACAAAGGCGACTATACATAGGCTGTTAAGGCCTTATCATTCTCCTCCTCCTGCTCCTCCTCCTCCTCCTCCCCCCTCCTCCTCCTCCTTCTCTACCTCCTCCTCCGCCTCTTATGTCAAGGCATAGCTTTATATCGAACAAGTTTAAACCTGCATTGCGAAGGCAAGCGTGTGCAGCGATAACATTATTGTGCATGTTTAGACTTTCGAAACATAAGAAGAGTAGAATCAAACGCTGTACTCGATACGACATGTGATCAGAACATTGATTGATGCGTTCAGAAAACAAAATAAGTGATCAAGACTAGAATCGAACACTGTACTCGATACAACATGTGATCAGAACATTGATCGATGTGTTCAGAACACAAAATAAGTGATCAAGGCTAGAATCGAACACTGTACTCAATACAACATGTGTTTAGAACATGTTAGGGGGTACCCTTGTTCTAAGAAGATCAGAATGAAACATAACAAGACTAGAATCGAACACTGTAATCGATGTTGTTAACCTCAACATATGATCAGAACATTGTTTGATGTGTTCAGAGCAAAAGTACAATTTTGATGATTTGCTTAGTGTAAAATCAAAAACTATGGAAACACACTGTGCACATATCGCGTAGCTAACTCGCTCAGTAAGCAATATTGCAAAACTACAACTTCAATGATTTGCATAGTGTAAAAATCAAAAACACACTGTACCCATACTGCGCAACTAACTCGCTCGGTAAACGATATAACCAAAGTATAACTTCAAATTATTTACCTTCCATCATTCGTCTTGTGTGAAAATCAGTCGAACAAGTTATCGCATAAACATGGCTGAAAAAAAATCGTGATAAGGTATGGAACCCAGGGGTTACATCTTATCAGAAGGGCAAAAAGGATGAAAGGACTCTTCCTCCTCCTTACCGCACATTCCTTGTAGGGCTAATGGGCTAATGGGCAAAAGGGCTAATGGGCTAAAGGGCTAATGGGCTAAAGGGCTAAAGGAGCAACAACCTCATCGATCGCTATCAGCAAGAACGCTTGTACTTTGTTAAGTGTAGAAAATTAATCTTTATTGGTAAATGGTTTTATGTTCAGAACAAGGAATGGAACCTAGGGGTTACGTCTTACCTAATAAAATCCCCGAGGTGCGATGAGTTACGTTTTTCTAACTAGTGTTTGGAACACTGAACTTTTCAAGATGGCAAGAGTGAGGTTAGCAATGTTCTGTTGTTGGATTTTAAATTCCGCGCTGTAACATGCATAAGGTGGCAGCCTTGAGGTTTACCGCCGTAAAGATGGCAAGAGTGAGGTTAGCGACGTTCTGTTGTTGGATTTTAAATTCCGCGCTATAACATGCATAAGGTGGCAGCCTTGAGGTTTACCGCCGTAAAGATGGCAGCAGTGCGGTTAGCGACGCTCTATTGTCCTTCAATGTGAGGTTAGGGTCCGTCAAGAAGACAGCTGTCAAAGAAGCACGTGGCTTGGTTTACTAAACAAGAGCACGTGGTCGTGACGTCACGGTCACGTAGTATGCTGCTTCAGCATGCAAAGTTCAATGTCTACACCTACGTAGTAAACACTCTGCTATGTTCACAAAATTTTTACTCATAACTTTTTTTATGCTTTAAGTTCGTGCACATAGGTTATGTTAAGATAGCAGCACACTTACAAGCGATGGTCACGTGCTCTAGTAGAAGATGCATGCATTATCAAAAGATGATATGTACACGCTTTTAAACCTTGCTATTCTTACCGCTGCCATGTTCGCAAGATTTTCAAAGATCGCTATTCTTTATGCTTTAAGTTCGTTCGCATAGGTCATGCTAAAGTAGCAGAGCGAACACATAAGAACGTTGTACATTCTAGCGGGATGTGTTTAGTACGAGAGTTGATGCATGCAAAATCGATAGGTGTTGTGTACACACTTTGAAACTTAACTATTCATCGTGCTTTAAATCCGTGCACATAGGTTATGCTAAGATAGCAGCACACTCTTGCGGGAGAGGTTTTGTACTCTAGTTGATACGTGTATAATCGATATTCAATGCGTACATGCATTTTAAAACATTGCTATTCTTACTGCTGCTGCTGCTATGTTCACAAGATTTTTATACATCAGTATTCTTTATGCTTTAAGTTCATGCGTATAAGTTATACTAAGTTAGCATCATACTTATAAGGTTGTTGCACGCTCTAGTAGAAAAAGTTTAGTAAGAAAGACGATGCATGCAAAATCGATAGGTGATGTGTACACGCTTTGAACTTGGGTATTCTTTATGCTTTAACTTCATGCACATAGGTTATGTTAAGATTGCAGCACACACAAGCGATGATCGCACGCTGTTGTGGAAGAAGTTTAGTACAAGAGTTAATGCGTGCAAAATTGACTGGTGTTGTGTACACGCTATTCTTTGTGCTTTAAGTTCACGCACATAGGTAGCAGCACACAATTGCGAACGTTGTACACTCTAGCGGTAGAAGTTTAGTACGATAGTCGATGCATGCAAAATCGATAGGTGATGTGTACACGCTTTGGAGCATAGCTATTCTTTATGCTTTAACTTTATACACATACGTTAGCAATACACATATGCGATTGTTGTACACTCTGGCGGTAAAAAATAGTCGATGCATGCAAAATCAATAGGTGATGTGTACACGCTGTTAAACATCGTTATTTGTTATGCTTTAAGTTCGCGCGTATAGGTTATGCTAAGATAGGAGTACAATCTAGCGGAAGAAGTTCAGGGTGATGTGTACACGCTTCGAAACATGGTTATTCTTTGTACTTTAAGTTCATGCACATAGGTTATGCTAAGGTAGCAGCACAATCTAGAGGAAGAAGTTTAGTACGAGAGTCGATGCTTGCAAAATCGATAAGTAATATGTACACGCTTTGAAACATGGCTAATCTTTGTACTTTAAGTTCATGTGTATAAGTTATACTAAGATAGCAGCACAATCTAGCGCAAGAAGTTTAGTACGATATTTGATGCATGCAAAATCGATAGGTGACGTGTACACGCTTTATAACATGGTTATTCTTCGTACTTTAAGTTCATGCGTATAGGTTAGGCTAAGATGGCAGCACAGTCTAACGTAAGAAGTTTAGTACGAGAGTCGATGAATGCGAAATCGATAGGTGATGTGTACACGCTTTGAAACATGGCTATTCTTTGTACTTTAAATTTATAGGTATAGGTTATGCTAAGATAGCAGCACAATCTAGCGGAAGAAGTTTAGTACGAGATTCGATGCATGCAAAATCGATAAGTAATGTGTACACGCTTTGAAACATGGCTATTCTTTGTACTTTAAGTTCATGCGTATAAGTTATGCTAAGATAGCAGCAGAATCTAGTGGATGAAGTTTAGTGCGATATTTGATGCATGTGAAATCGATAGGTAATGTGTACACGCTTTGAAACATGGCTATTCTTTGCACTGTAAGTTCATGTGTATAAAATTATGCTAAGATAGCAGCACAATCTAGCGGTAGAAGTTTAGTACGAGAGTCGATCCATGTAAAATCGATAGGTAATGTGTACACGCTTTGAAACATGGCTATTCTTTGTACTTTAAGGTCATGCGTATAGGTTATGCTAAGATAGCAGCACGATCTAGCGGAAGAAGTTTAGTACGAGAGTCGATGCAATGTAAAATCGATAGGTAATGTGTACACGCTTTGAAACATGGCTATTCTTTGTACTTTAAGGTCATGCGTATAGGTTATGCTAAGATAGCAGCACGATCTAGCGGAAGAAGTTTAGTACGAGGGTCGATGCATGTAAAATCGATAGGTGATGTGTACACGCTTTGAAACATGGCTATTCTTTGTACTGTAAGTTCATGCGTATAAGTTATGCTAAGATAGCAGCACGATCTAGCGGAAGAAGATTAGTACGAGGGTCGATGCATGTAAACTCGATAGGTGATGTGTACACGCTTTGAAACATGGCTATTCATACTGCTGCTCTGTTCCCAAGATTTTTAAACACGTCGAGCTAAGGACTGATTACGTGACCGTGACGTCACAGCCACGTGCTCTTGTTTAGTAAACCAAGCCACGTGCTTCTTTGACAGCTGTCTTCTTGACGGACCCTAACCTCACATTGAAGGACAATAGAGCGTCGCTAACCGCACTGCTGCCATCTTTACGGCGGTAAACCTCAAGGCTGCCACCTTATGCATGTTACAGCGCGGAATTTAAAATCCAACAACAGAACGTCGCTAACCTCACTCTTGCCATCTTTACGGCGGTAAACCTCAAGGCTGCCACCTTATGCATGTTACAGCGCGGAATTTAAAATCCAACAACAGAACATTGCTAACCTCACTCTTGCCATCTTGAAAAGTTCAGTGTTCCAAACACTAGTTAGAAAAACGTAACTCATCGCACCTCGGGGATTTTATTAGGTAAGACGTAACCCCTAGGTTCCATTCCTTGTTCTGAACATAAAACCATTTACCAATAAAGATTAATTTTCTACACTTAACAAAGTACAAGCGTTCTTGCTGATAGCGATCGATGAGGTTGTTGCTCCTTTAGCCCTTTAGCCCATTAGCCCTTTAGCCCATTAGCCCTTTTGCCCATTAGCCCATTAGCCCTACAAGGAATGTGCGGTAAGGAGGAGGAAGAGTCCTTTCATCCTTTTTGCCCTTCTGATAAGATGTAACCCCTGGGTTCCATACCTTATCACGATTTTTTTTCAGCCATGTTTATGCGATAACTTGTTCGACTGATTTTCACACAAGACGAATGATGGAAGGTAAATAATTTGAAGTTATACTTTGGTTATATCGTTTACCGAGCGAGTTAGTTGCGTTGTATGGGTACAGTGTGTTTTTGATTTTTACACTATGCAAATCATTGAAGTTGTAGTTTTGCAATATTGCTTACTGAGCGAGTTAGCTACGCGATATGTGCACAGTGTGTTTCCATAGTTTTTGATTTTACACTAAGCAAATCATCAAAATTGTACTTTTGCTCTGAACACATCAAACAATGTTCTGATCATATGTTGAGGTTAACAACATCGATTACAGTGTTCGATTCTAGTCTTGTTATGTTTCATTCTGATCTTCTTAGAACAAGGGTACCCCCTAACATGTTCTAAACACATGTTGTATTGAGTACAGTGTTCGATTCTAGCCTTGATCACTTATTTTGTGTTCTGAACACATCGATCAATGTTCTGATCACATGTTGTATCGAGTACAGTGTTCGATTCTAGTCTTGATCACTTATTTTGTTTTCTGAACGCATCAATCAATGTTCTGATCACATGTCGTATCGAGTACAGCGTTTGATTCTACTCTTCTTATGTTTCGAAAGTCTAAACATGCACAATAATGTTATCGCTGCACACGCTTGCCTTCGCGATGCAGGTTTAAACTTGTTCGATATAAAGCTATGCCTTGACATAAGAGGCGGAGGAGGAGGTAGAGAAGGAGGAGGAGGAGGGGGGAGGAGGAGGAGGAGCAGGAGGAGGAGAATGATAAGGCCTTAACAGCCTATGTATAGTCGCCTTTGTTTAAAGATGATAGCTGTCACGATTCCAGCCTTGTTACGTTTCTTCTGTGATTTGCAAGTCTAAACATGCATAATGACGTCATCACTGCAGCACGCGCTTACTCTAGCTATCCCGATGCAGGTTTAAACTTGTTCGATAGAGCTATGCCTTGACATAAGAGGAGGCCTTAACAGCTTATGAAAAAGCACGTCGAATTTTTCAAATTACCCGCCACCACATTTCAAAGGCATGAGGTTTAGTGCTGTAAAGATACCTGCACGATGCAAAGCTAGCTTTCTTCATCAGAGCAGCCACCATCTTGTGTGAGCACCTCTAGGCCGTATCATAAGCAGCTGTGTATAGTCACCGTCTTGTCGCTGCTACCTTGCGCAAGCACCCCTAGGGCGTCTCATAAGAGCAGCAGCCATCTTGTGCAAGCGCTCTTAAGCTGTCTCATAAGAAGCTATGTATAGGCGCCATCTTGTAGAATTAGATAGCTGCCAATGCCAAAGGGCCTAAGTAGGGATCGAACCGTCGATCTCATCATTAGACTATGTTTTTTTCTTGTTCCTGATACTGAAAACCTAGGTATCAGGTGGAAACATTTTATCCGTTTTGCTCCACGATGCACCGTTTTCGAGATATTTAACATTTTGCATTTAAGCCCTAAATTTAATGAATCGAACCTGCACGGCACGTTATACTCTCTACCATAGCTAGACCTGATCATGTTACGAAGACTTGCTTCAATACAAGCTAAAACAGAGTGAATGCCAAAGGGCCTAAGTAGGAACCGAACCGTCGATCTGATCATTAGACTTATGCTATCATGTTCCTCGTAGTGCGAACCGAGGTATAGGGCAGAAAAATTTTGTCCGTTTTGCTCTACGATGCACCGTTTTCGAGATATTTAACATTATGCATTTAAGCCCCAAATTTAATGAATCGAACTAGCACGACACGTTAGCCTCTAAGCTAAGAGCAGCAGCCATCTTGCGCAAGCACCCTTAAGGCGTCTCATAAGGAGACGTGTATAGCCGCCATCTTGTGTCCGCCATCTTGCGCAAGCATCCTTAGGGCGTCTCAAGCCATCTTGTGCAAGGACACTTAAGCCGTCCCATAAGAGCAGTCGCTATCTTGAGCAAGCATCCCTAGGGCATCTCATAAGGAGCCATGTATAACTACCATCTTGAGCAAGCATCCCAAGGGCGTCTATGTATAGCAGCCATCTTGCGTAAGCACCCTTAAGGAGCCATGTATAGCCGCCATCTTATGCAATTAGCGTCGAGAGAGGGCCGCTGTAGAATTTCTCTTTTTAAATTATCCACCACCACATTTCAAAGGTATCTAGCTAAAGATGGCAGCACTGCGGATGACAGGTGACGAATTTACATCTAAAGAGGGCAGTACGGTGCTCAAAGATGGCGGATGACAGCTGCACGTGGCTATGTTTACCAAACAAGAGCACGTGGAATTTGCCACCACCACATTTCAAACTAAAGAGGGCAGCACTATGCTCTGTTGATTAAAGATGGCGGATGATAGCTGTCAAAAAAGCATGTGAGTTTGTTTCCAAACAAGGGCACGTGGAATTTTTCAATTTGCCGCCACCACATTTCAAAGGTATCTAGCTAAAGATGGCAGCACGGTGCTCTCTTGATTAAAGATGGTGGATGATAGCTAGCAGAACTTTTCAAATTACCCGCTACTACGTGCTTAAGGTAGTAGCCATAAAGAGGGCAGCACGGTGTTCTGTGGATTAAAGATGGCGGATGACAGGTGATGAAATTGCCCGCATGATAGCAGCACGGTGCTCTGTTGATTAAAGATGGCGGATGACAGCTGTCAAAAAAGCACATGGCTTTGTTTCCAAACAAGAGCACGTGGAATTTGCCGCCACCACATTTCAAACTAAAGAGGGCAGCACTGTGCTCTATAGATTAAAGATGGCAGATGACAGCTGTCAAAAAAGCACGTGAGTTTGTTTCCAAACAAGAGCACGTGGAATTTTTCAATTTGCCGCCACCACATAGAGGGCAGCACGGTGCTCTCTGGATTAAAGATGGCTGCTGTCACGTGGAATTGTCTGCTACCACAGGTATCTAGCTAAAGAGGGCAGCACTGAGGTTTGCGATGCAAGATGGCTGCTGTCAAAAAGCATTTTTCAAATTATCCGCCACCACATTTCAAAAGTAAGTAGCTAAAGAGGGCAGCACTGTGCTCTATGGATTAAAGATGGCGGATGACAGCTGTCAAAAAAGCACGTGGCTGTCAAAAAGCACGTGGATTTGTTTATCTCAAGCTAGTGAGGTTAAGTTGGTAGCACTAAGGTTTAGGCCCGCCAAGATGGCAGCACTGCCGATGACAGGTGACGCAAGAGGGCAGCACAGCGCTCTGTAGTTTAAAGATGGCGGATGACAGCTGTCAAAAAGCACGTGGCTGTCAAAAAGCACGTGGCTTTGTTTATCTCGAGCTAGTTAGGTTAAGTTGGCACTACTGAGGTTTAGGTCCGTCAAGATGGCAGTACTGAGGTTAGCGATGCGTTGTTGTCTGTCAAAAAGCACGTGGCTTTGTTTACAAATCTGTCAAAAAGCACGTGGCTGTCAAAAAACACGTGGCTTTGTTTACCTCATGCTAGTTAGGTTAAGTTGGCACTACTGGGTTTTAGGCCCGTCAAGATGGTAGTACTGAGGTTTGCGATGCGTTGTTGTCTGTCAAAAAGCACGTGGCTTTGTTTACAAATCTGTCAAAAAAGCACGTGGCTGTCAAAAAACACGTGGCTTTGTTTATCTCGAGCTAGTTAGGTTAAGTTGGCACTACTGAGGTTTAGGCCCGTCAAGATGGCAGTACTGAGGTTAGCGATGCGTTGTTGTCGATGTCAGCTGTCAAAAAGCACGTGGCTTTGTTTACAAATTCAAATTTCGCGCTAGTTAGGTTAAGTTGGCAGCACTGGAAGAGGCCTCTGGCTGAGGTGGAGGTGGCCACTGGGAGGCCTCTGGCTGAGGTGGAGGTGGAGGTGGCCACTGGGAGCCGGAGGTGGCGGTGGCGGCCGAACCATCCAATTATACTACTATCTTTCTTTTTATTATGGCCGACCGAAGTCCATCTCGGTACTCGAAGCGAGAATGGCATGTGTATGAGTTGTGTAAGTGATTGTCGTGCGTCAAAATCTGGTCTCTGATTACTGTATTCTAAATGAATTTCTCGATGAAACATTTTGCCATTATTTTGAGGTATGGTCTGTGTGTCGGCCAGGTCTATTCTAGCCGTACACAGTATGTAGGTGATGGATCTACGCGTGACCGTGGGGTCACAAACGTCCTACTGTCATTTGCCCTTGGTGGGCTATATATCTACTACTGACGTGAGACCTTATTGATGAAATGTTGAAACTGCGCTCCACGAGTTGCCTTGATTTTATTTACTCGCACCAATCTGCCGGAATTATTTGCCTTTGGGGGCAAAAGGATCGCGTGATTGAATGAATGTGTAGATGAATGAGCTGAGTGCCAAGATGACGTATCGGTCTGTTGAATTTATGCCTATTTGTTCCCTATCGTGCCTCTTTTCTCCTGGGTGCGAAGTCCTTATTTTGTATGGTGTGCATCCTTGTTGTTTACGACCTGGAGCTCGCCATGTTGGTTTATTTATTTCATGGCCGTGTGCAGGTCCATGTTTTCTGTTATTGTTTTGCTTTGCGTTCATTGCTCCATGGAGCATTGTCTTTGCCCCTCGTGGATTATTTCCTTGGTCCGGCAGTTTTCTGATTTAATCACTTTATTATTTTATCTGCTCCTTGGTGTGTGGAATCGATATGAGAGGGGTATTGTTAAAATAAGTGTGGGGATATGGAAAATGACTCCCACGCTTGGAATTGCGTTTCTATTCCTCGCCGAAGGAAAGATTGAATAAAGATTGAGTTAATGATATTCATCTCGCAGTTTTTAGTAGCGAGGTCAGTGGTGGAATAAATGCTATCATCTCAAGAGTAACTGTGCCCTATGCATGTAAGAAAAGATGAGGTCACGAGACCTTGGTACGATTATCTTTTGGGCTGACGCCGAATATGTATGTATTACCTTGTTATTATTACTGGTTATTTCATCTAATTAATCCCTTTGATTTACGTTACATTACAATAAATTCTCATCTATCATTTATAACGATTTTTACTCGTAGTAGTGTTAGTTGTTAGCTTTAATTGTTTGAGGAGAATAACGTTTTCAGCTCAGGGCTATGTATTTCGCCCTTCCTGATCGGGGATCCACGGCAAATTTGTTTCCCTACGATGGTCGTGATTCACTACGTGTGTCCTTTAGTTTGGGAGGGTGTGGCTCACGCCTCAAGGGCAGTGTCCTCGAGCTTCAGACTCTGGGTCAGGGATACAACTGGGGAGGATGGCCAGTACCTCACCCAGGCGGCCTCACCTGCTATGCTGAACAAAAAGTCATGTGGACGGATGGAAAGATCGGAAGGGATAGACAAGGAAGAGGGAAGGAAGAGGCCGTGGCCTTAAGTAAGGTACCATCCCAGCATTTGCCTGGAGGAGAAGAAGGGGAACCACGGAAAACCACTTCAAAGATGGCTGAGGTGGGAGTCGAACCCACCTCTACTCAGTTGACCTCCCGAGGCTGAGTGGACCCCGTTTCAGCCCTCGTGCCACTTGAGCGTCATTTTGCGAAATTTTGAGTGTGAATAACATTTCTTAAATTTGTTAGGCTAAAGCAGATGATATCTGTTCGAAATAACTGACAACAATGCCTGGATGTGCAGTAACCGGCTGTCTTCATACAGTAGAAAGACGAAAGGAACATATATTGTGTATCATTCATTTCCTAAAGCTTCAGACCTGCAAAAATTTTGATACAAAAATATAAAAGGAAGGATTTCTTCAATGTAGCTACTTCTACTGTGTGCTCGCGGCATTTTACTGACGCCAGTTATGTTCCCGATTTAAGAGCAGGATTACTGCATTTACCTCCCAAGAAGATCTTGAAAAAAGATGCAGTACCTACAGAGAACCTTCTCGGTAGCATTTACAGTAGTAGCCCAGTAAGTGCACAATTATTCCTGAGAAATTCGTCAGTTCCACAGTCTTCGGAGCAAAAAATGGAGAAGAACAGACCACGGACACTCACGGGCGTGCTGAACTGTTGCGCATACCTAATATTATACGCAAAGTGTGTCAAATAATAAGCAGTAAATTCCCCCCTGTACCACCAGAAATGGTAAAAATGTAGGTTAGAACGAGAACATTTATACGTATACGACAAATGAACATTCGGGCAAGGACTGAAAGATCCATAGCAGCTCATCGGCGGAAGGCACGGCAGTGGATTTTATCTTCAAAAGCAACCACTTCATGACATCTGATCTCACAGGTAGGACTGTATTCTAATTAAGTGTTTTTCCTGTTCTTTCTTATTCTTTAATTTTAAAAAGTAGGAATATCTATGCAAGGTTTCGAATATGAACTTACTTCTGCTGCTGTTATAATGTGCTAAGCTTTAAACTCGACACCTGCGGAAATGAGTCAGTATATCGTAGTTCAATTACGGAAGTTCTGCTATCAACATTTAATATTACAAACATTTCATATCTCTAAATATTTATGTTGACAGATTTGAGAGAACCTTCCTCAAACTAAATAGAGGAACTTGGATTTGTTAATAAATTTCAAGCGTTGGTCAGTGTGCCGTCTCGTTACATTTACGCCTTACTCGTAATAGAAATAATGAAAACTTACTATGCTGTACTCTCTCTCAATCTTATTACAGCAGTAAACTGTGTCTGGTCTGCAGTTAGTTCTGAGAAACTGTAATGTTTGCTGGTTTTACGAGATTCCTACTGATCTGCGCGCTCTGGGCTCGGCTGCTTTGCTCCTACTGTGACGTCATTTCGTTAACCAATAGCAGCTCGTCTCGCGTTGGGCCCAACCTTTAGTAGTGTTTAAGAACCTTGGTTGCATCCCAGATTTTTATTATCAGGAGACAAACCGCGTGGGATTAATACACCCCAGCGACCCTTATGGGTGGGGCGGGGCGAGGGGGGTGAGGTGTAAAAATCATTGAATTTAGTGTCAAATCCATAGTTTCGGGGTCTCTGAAATGAGTAGTGACCCTCCTGATATTTCAAAGTCTAAGGTCAACCGTTTTTGGGTTGGGGGCGAGGGGGTAGTGATATATAAAAATAATCGAAAATAATGTCGAATCCTCAGTTTCGGGGTCGCTGAGATGTATGTGGCACTCCGGATTTTTGTAAGTCCAAGTTCAGTCATCTTTATGATGGGGGGCGCGGGGGAGGGGGTGATAAATAAATATAATTTAAAATAGTGTGGAAACCTAAGTTTCGGTGTAGCTGAGATTAATAATGACACTCCGTACTTTTTATAAGTCCAATATCAGCCCTCGTGCAATATCAACTGTCTCCCACCTCGGCATAGGTTTTATCGTCAGCTCCTTCTCCCCTAATAGTAAAGTCTCGATTCTTCCGCCCCGCAGCATGAGCAAAGTCTACAGCACCGTGTACGTACGTGCACATTTCAACCAGAGTAGTAAGGTTAGACCGGTTTAGAACCACCTCGTGAGCTTTTATTCTGCTGAGTGAGAACCCGAGTTCATTGACCCCCAGTAGTATACGTACAGTATGCGGGTTCTGACCCCGAGGTCATTGACCACTAGTAGTAAGGCTATGTCGATTGGCGGATTTGCACAAGAGAGCAAGTCTAACCTCACAGGCACCACATTGAAGAGGTCTAACCTCACAGGGTGTAGCTTTACGGGCAGATGCCCCTCCCGACATTAAGAGTCGCCATATTGAATGGGCCTAATCTTACTTTAACGGCTGGATGCCCTCCCTGAAGCCATTTCTCGCGAGGCCGATTTGAGTAGTAGGGCAATGTGGATTCACGTAAGAGAGCAAGCCTAACTTCTTGCAAGGCCCTAACCTCATGAAGGGGCAGAACCTCACTTTTACGGTTAGATGCCCTTCCTGACATCATCTTAAGTAGTAGGGCAATGGGGATTTTCGCGACACCATCTTAAGTGGTAGGGCAATGTGGATTAGCGCAAGAGAGCAAACCTACCTCATGGAGGAGCCTAACCTCACTTTATGGCAGGATGCCATTCCCGACGCCATTTTGTTTAGTAGGACAATGTGGATTCTTGCGACGCTATCATGAGTAGTAGGGCAATGAGGATTCGCATGAGGGAGTACATCTAACTACATGGAGGAACCTAACTACACAGGGCTTAGTTTTAGGGTCAGATGCCCTTCCTGACGCCATCTTGTGCAGTAGGGCAATGAGAATACTCGCTACGCCATCTTGAATAGTAGCAGAATGGGGATTCGCATTAGAGAGCACACCTAACTACTTGGAGGGGTCTATCCTGACTCTTGCGGCTAGATGCACTTTCCGACGCCATCTTGTGTAGTAGGACAATGGGGATTCTTGTGATGCTATCTTGAGTAGTAGGGCAATGGGGATTCGCATAAGAGACCACACCTAACTACTTGGAGAGGTCTCTCCTGACTCTTACGGCTAGATGCACTTTCCGACGCCATCTTGTGTAGTAGGACAATGGGGATTCTCGTGATGCTATCTTGAGTCGTAGGGCAATGGGGATTCTCGTGATACTATCTTGAGTAGTAGGGCAATGGGGATTCGCATAGGAAAGCACACCTAACCACATGGAGGAGTATAACTACACGGAGCCTAGTTTTAAGGTCAGATGCCCTTCCCGCAGTGGCGGCGCGTGACTTTCATCACTGGGGGTTCAACAGAAGAAAAAAATTGCACCCCCCCTCCACCTCTCCCGTCGTGGGCCGTAACCTCCCAAAATAAGATGATAGAAGTTTTGAAAATGTGATCGAATACGAGAGAAGCAGACAATACATGCCGATATTTACCACATGCAAAATTAGAAATGTTTCACAATCGACTTACCCTATGTAGACAGCTTATACAAAAAATCCATCCTGCGCTCCTTGAGGGATGCAAATTTATCTATAACTGCTTCGTTGAAGTCCACAGAGTCTCGAACCAAGTCCTTTTCAATTGACAGCATAGCAAGATCATTAAGTCTATCCTCGGCCATTGTGCTGCGCAAGAAAGTCTTTATTCTTTTCAGGGTTGAGAAGCACCTTTCTGCTTCAGATGTCGTCATGGGAATAGTAATAACTATATTTAAAAGTTTTATGCTTTCACCAAAGACACTCTGCAACTTATTTTCTAAAAGAAACTGCAACAAAGTCGTAGCCCCAGAAACAGTTCGAAAATCATTTCTCATGTATAATATTTCAAGTTCGGTTCTCAGTTTCGGTTTGTCGAGAAATGGGTAGGCCTCACACGCTTTGTACAGAAGTGAGTGGGGAAACTGCTTCTCAAAGCTGCCGAAATTTTCAGCTTGAAACAAGTTTGCTGCAAGAAGGTGGTTTGTGAATTGAAACCGTTCCTTTGCTTGAAGAATGACTGTGTCACAAACTTCTTTTGCCGCAACTCGTTTCGAGGTACGCAGCGGCCCTCGTGATACCTTCACTGGCGGGGGCAGTATATCATGTTCGTCAGCGATGTGGTCAATTTTATTTTCCCGAACCATTTTTATAGCAGCCTCGAAACCTGAAAGTGCGCCTTTGACTTCCAACGGATCTGAATTTCGCTTTTGTAGCTGACTGTATAAAATGTCCACATGAGGCATTATCTGATGGAAAACAGCCAACCAGAACTGAAATAACGGGTGCTCCAATTTTAAACGCAAACCTCTTGCTTGCGATATGGTGTTAGGCTGTCGAGAGGTAGTTTCCAGTTGATCCAGGCATTCGATGAGGGCATCTCTGTTCTCGTAAACTACTTCAACGGTCCTTGATTTAAAATTCCACCTTGTGTTTGAAGCATGAGGTACTCTTCTACCAACTACTTCGGTCAATACACCTGATCGCTGCGGGGAGTTATTAAAGAAGCTGGGGATTTCACTTAAATCTGCAAAAAATATACGGACATCCGTATTCTGGGTTGTCGCTTGTGCCATGACTAAGTTCAAAGAATGGGCATAACAGTGAACATAATGTGCATGCTTAAAATCTTCCCTGATGAGAGCTTGCACTCCTGAATGGCGACCACTCATTACATTCGCCCCATCGTAACTTTGTGAAATTAACTTATCTGGGCTATCAACAACATCGCTCAAAGAAGATTTTAAACATTCTGCTATTGTCTTAGCATCATGACTAGCGGGTGAGAGGAAACCCCAAAATCTTTCAACTGGCTTACCGTTGGGAAGAACGTAGCGCAGTACAATAACTAATTGTGCTGTAGTTGATATATCGGTGGTCTCGTCTGCGATTACCGAAATGAAGGGCGCAGTTGTGATTTCTTTCTTTATTTTCTCGCGACAGATTTCAAACATACACGAAAGCAGTTCATTCTGAATGTCTTTCGAGGTGCCTTTGAAAACAGTAGCTTTGGACAGATGGTCCTTTAATGCAACGTCAATTTCAGAACTAAAATTAACGAGGCCTCGGAATATGCCAGGATTCGACGATTCACTTGTTTCGTCATGCCCGCGCAATGCCAACTCAAACGCGCCACAGAACTTTACACAGTCGATAATTTTTGACAGCACATAACGATTTTTCCGTACTTGATCGTTGTGTCTTTCGACAGACTGCCTGTAAGCACAATCAAGTTGCTGCCGGATATCGTGTTTTCCCAGAAGATCGAATTCTAACTGGGCAAGCATATGAGATTTAGAACTTTCGTGTTTCTTTACTTTTTGGGACAAATGTCCTAAATCTACCACTCCGACTTTGGTCCAAGTCCCTTCGCTTTCATCACTCACGAAGCATAAACGCGGAAAACAAAACAACCTGTTAGTAACTTCGCACCCACAGATCCACTCGGTTCTTTTGTATACAGGGTGTTAGGGGTATACGTGCAGATATTAAGCTGGTCGGCAAAGAAAAATACATCTCACAATATATGCTATGTATTTTTTACCTTGTCCTATTAGTTTGCCCATAACTGAGCCAAATATTTCAGGACCTAATGTGTTTTGAACGGCCGTAGCAGGATGCGCCGGTTACGTCATTCTGTCCACGCGTAGTGGAAGTACAGTAGCAGAGTCTAGGGCTTGTTGAACCTGTTTCTTATCGCAGGCCAACACATGTTGTTGTGCACTTCCCCTAAAGGAGAGGTTGACTCACGTGCCTGGCCACTTGCTGTACTCGAAAACCGGTCTAGGGTAGTCTGTGTGAAAAGTACACAGAATTCTTACAGTGATGTCGAAGATCCGTACCAGCACATGCATGCGAATCAAGTGTTGTGTAGTTGTGTGTGATTTATAAGACGTCATTGGCATTACTCAGTGATCCAAGCTGACAAAATTAAAGGAAATAGTTAATAAGTAATGAAAAATGGGCGCAAAATTTCTGTGCTGTTATTGCGACACTCTACGATGAACTTCTGACAATAGACAATGCGAGTTGTCTATGCTTCATAAACTTTTCAGGTCAATGAAAGGACGGTGGGCACTGAAAGAAAAGACTATAAGTATTCAGTGAAATTGTTATTAATGAGACAAATTTCAAAAACCGTAGTTTCATCCATCGTGAACATTGCTCGAAGGAAAAAGAGCTACTGTGGAATTGCCGCCGGGCATTTGTAATAGAAGGCTTATTCTGCCTTTTCCTAATATGTTTACCCTCCAGGATTGGTTTTCGCTGGGACTCAGCAAGGGATCCCACCTCTACCGCCTCAAGGGCAGTGTCCTGGAGCGTGAGACATTGGGTCGGGGATACAACTGGGGAGACTGACCAGTACCTCGCCCAAGCGGCCCCACCTGCTAGGATGAACAGGGGCCTTGCGGGGGATGGGAAGGGATAGAAAAGGAAGAGGGAAGGAAGCGGCCGTGGCCTTAAGCTAGGTACTATCGCGGCATTTGCCTGGAGAAGTGGAAAACTACGGGAAACCACTTTCAGGATGGCTGAGGTGCGAATCAAACCACCTCTACTCATTTGACCTCCCGAGGCATAATGGGCCCCGTTCCAACTTTCGTACCACTTTTCAAATTTCGTGTCAGAGCTCGAAATCGAACCCGGGCCTTCGGGGGGTGGCAGCTAATCACACTAACCACTATACCACACAGGCGGACAGAAGGCTTATTACTGGACAGTAAGTGCCGATAGGTAAAGTGATGACTGTAATGGACCCGCTTAATTAGAACTTCCGTAATCATAATAACATTACTACTACTACTACTACTACTACTACTACTACTACTACTACTACTACTACTACTACTACTACTACTACTACTACTACTACTACTACTAATAATAATAATAATAATGTCTTTACGTTCCACTAACTAATTTGCACGGTTTTCGGAGACGCTGAAATGCCAGAATTTTTTACCGCAGTGTTTTTTAGTGCAAGTAAATCTACAGACACGAGACTGGCTTATTTGAGCACCTTCAAATACCACCGAACTGAGCCGCCATCGAACCTGCCAAGGTGGGATCAGAAGACCAGCGCTCTATCGTTCGAGCTACTCAGTCCGGCATTAGAGGTTAGAATAAGTTGGTCGTGTGGTTAGGGGCGCGCAGCTGTGAGTTTGCATTTTGGTGATAGTGGATTCGAAGTCCGCTGTCGGCAGCCGGGAAGATGGTTTTCCGTAATTTCCCATTTTCACATCAGGGAAATACTGGGACTGTACCTTTATTAAGGCCTCGAACGCTTCCTTCCCACTTGTATCCCTTTTCTCTCCCATCGTCGCCGTAAGACCTACTTGTGTCGGTGCGACGTAAAACAATTTGTAAGTACATGTTTCGGTAATTCCGGAGACATGTCCGCAATTATAAGATTAATAATAATTCGGACTTGTTAAAAGTTCAGTGTTTTCTGTAGTGTTTTCTGACAGATTACCAGCTACGGAGTTTGAGTGGGGCGTTTAACTTTTATTTTAGTAATAGTTAGTAATAATGGACTAACACAGTTTTTATTATAATATTGGTAGGTGGCTTTACGACGAATGCAAGCTGACAGCCGCGCGCTCCTAATCACACGGCCAACTCGCTCAGTAATAATAATAATAATAATAATAATAAATGTTTACGTGCCAATGGAGACGCGCGGTTTCGGAATTTTGCCCACGGGTATTCTTTAACGTGCCTGTAATTCTACCGATCAGAAGCGGACGTATTTGAGCACCTTCAAATACCAGCGGACTGAGCCAGGATCGAGCCTGCTAAGTTCATGAAACCAGAGCTTGAACCGTCTGAGCCACTCAGCCTGGCAACGTTTATTTTGATACGTTTAATAGGCACTGCAAAAGCAGAATGCTTTAATTTACCATTAAACAAGTTCTTTTCATTTGGAAGCACGAAGAGGAGGTACGTTTAATTAATTTATTTTTATAACATGTCCCTCATTGATATGAAGCAAAACGTTCGATGTGCTTTGACAATTCAATTCTGATACTACTCACTTGGAAATCCTATCCCACGCATTCTTTCGTTTACGTAAGAAACTTTATCTACGTACACGTCAACACGGGGTGTTTCTGCATACGGCGAGTTGGTCTCCCAAGAATCCATGGTATTGAAATCACACTGTGGGAGAATATTTCACGTAAGCAGTTTGACAAATTCACTAGACCTGTCACGTGCCGGTTTGGTCGTGTGCTGTTCCTAGCGAGGGGGATGTGGTGGGACGGGTTCCCGCCCCTACATGAAACCACCGGACTAGAGGTATGAGCTGTCTGTCTGACCTTGACCTGAATAACAGCTGTCAGAGAGGCGAATTATCGACAGTACTAGTACGCGAGTTACTTCGTAGTAGTACGAGGGCTATTTTTTTTCAAGGTCCGATCGGTCGCGACAGTCAAACGCCCGCGAATATATGATGAACCGCTGCGCAGATGTGTTGCGCAACGTCGTTGTATTTGAATAATTCCAGTGTATGAATACCACGAATACCATGATATGCTGCTATTGTATCGTGTGGCAGAACAGAACACGGGTCGGCCTCCATGAATCTATCGGAAAAGGCTTCCCAACAGACGGGTGCCGAATCCAGCAACGATACTAGCTGTACTGCAGCGTATTCGCGATGCAAGTTGTGTTACATCACGCTTTCAGAAGCGATGGCCTAAACGGCCACGTGTAATTCTAGACGCGGAAGAAGACATCCTGACAATGGAAATGAAATGGCGTATGGATATTAGTGCCGGGAGATCCCAGGACGGGTTCGGCTCGCTAGGTGCATGTCTTTTGGTTTGACTCCCGTAGGTGACCTGCGCACCTTGATGATAATCAAATGAGGATGAAGACAACACATACACCCAGCCCCATGCCAGGGAAAATAACCATGATGGTTCAAATACCGACCCTGCCGGGAATCGAACCCGGGACCCCTGTAACCAAAGGCCAGCACGCTAACCGTTTTGCCATGGAGCCGGGCATCCTAACAATAGTAAACGATGATCCCGGGCGCCGTACGCGTAGTATAACACGTGCCGTTGGTGTACCAACTTGGACCATACGTAGGACACTGCATAAAGAACGAGCGCATCCTGACCATATTCAACGGGTGCAGTGTCTTTGACAGCTGATTACCATTTTCTTACGAGTTGATGTACGTCGCCACGACACAGATAGATCTTACGGCGACGACGGGACAGGAAAGGGCTAGGATGGTGAAGAAGCAACCGTGGCCTTAATTAAGGAACAGCACCAGCATTTGCCTGGTGTGAACATGGCAAACCACGGAAAACCGTCTTTAGGGCTGCCGACAGAGGAGTTCGAACCCACTATATCCCACTCATGGGCTGTGGAACATCCCCATTCAGTAGGAGAAGGCAATTTCCAGCACCGGTTATGAATTAATACCTGGATGGGTGTAGTAGGAAGTCGGTTACGTGGACTAATCATCTTTTTATTAATGTTACCTTGCTCCTGTAGATACAGTACGTTACTTGAGCTTTCAGAGGACGTGTCGCTTCGACTACGCAGAACCACGTGGATTTTACACGATGGTGCAGACATTTCCTGAACGGTGGACAGGACGATGTGGAACTATCAATTGGCCAGCCAGATCTCCAGACCTTATTCCAATTGACTTTAATGTCTGGGGGAACATGAAACACAAACTATATCGAACTGAAGTACCCACTTCGGACGACTTCCGTGAACGTATTGTTTAAGCAGCAGAGGATATTCTGAACAACCCTGGTGAAATGAAATGAAATGAAATGAAATGTCGTATGGCTTTTAGTGCCGCCATATCCCAGGACGAGTTCGGCTCGCCAGGTGCAGGTCTTTCCATTTGACTCTGGTAGGCGACCTGCGCGTCGTGATGAGGATGAAATGATGAAGACAACACATACACTCAGCCCCCGTGCCATTGGAATTAACCAGTTAAGGTTAAAATCCCCGACCCGGCCGGGAATCGAACCCGGGACCCTCTGAACGGAAGGCCAGTACGCTGACCGTTCAGCCAACGAGTCGGACACAACCCTGGTGTCTTGGCTCGAATGCGTCGCAACTGGATTCGGAGAAGTGAAGCCTGCAGGGAAGCCCAGGGTGATCACTTTGAACAATTGCTACGAGTTTTACTTTGGTATGTCAGATGTTACGCCATTTGTGCAACGTAATGGCTTGGGAGTACAGTATAGTATCGTTATAGTATTTTGAGTCTCGATAGGTCGATATTCTCATAAATCCGAGCAGGGAAACTTATGTACCGGTAACAAAAATTATAATCGAGAGTTTCAGTGCGCGAGTGCGGAAGACGTGCTTGTTAAAACGCTAGACATTGACCTTGAACGCATTTCGGCAGTTGCTCAATCCTACACTGCATGTTGTTTTCTTTTTTCTTTGCTACTTGCTTTACGTCGCACCAACACAGATACGTCTTATGGCGACGATGGGACAGGAAAGGGCTAGGAGTGGGAAGGAAGCGGCCGTGGCCTCAATTAAGGTACAGCCCCACCATTTGCCTGGTGTGAAAATGGGAAACCACGAAAAACCATTTTCAGGGCTGCCGACAGTGGGGTTCGAACCTACTATCTCCCGAATACTGGATACTGGCCGCATTTAAGTGACTGCGGCTATCGAGCTCGAGTTAAAACAGAAGACACTTTGCGTTTTTAAGGGCCGATGACCTTAAAACAGCAATCATCATCATCATTAACACGTATAAAAATTCAAAAAATGCTTGTTTTATATTCATCACTACTGAAATATGAAAAAAATTCAATCAAATTAGTTATTTCATTTCCACACTCGTAGAGCTATACGTGTAGCTCTTGGGCCATGGAGTAAGGAAGTAGAGTTGTGAGGATGAAATAATTCAAGTTGGACGTATGTCTTGTACATACAATAAATTGAATTGAACATGTTAGTAAATACCTGAACGCACAGAGAGATAACCGCAGCAACAACACAGACCCCAGAGTAGGCCCGCAGAACACACCACCCAGGACAGAGACCCCCCCAAACACCCCGTTTATTGAGTAAATGTTCGTGGTACGATGTTGACATAGTACAATGTTGACATACATACCTGGGTAAATAAATAAACAAACAAACAGATAGAAGTAGTTGGCCTTGAACTTGCTGTGCCGAGTGAGACGAGTTCTTAGTCCAGATATGTGAACAAAACAAGCACTGAGGTCATTGACCATGCTACACTTTTAAAGGCTACAGAGCAGATTAAAGGCGATCTATCACAAGGCCGAACTTAAACATGTAACAGAACGTAAGATGTAACTCTGTCACATGAGAAACGAAACACACCCGGGCTGGGGAAACAAACACAGATCTTGCAGCACTGTCTTGAAGCACAGGACAGAAACATAGAAGTATACCGACACACGACCCAAAAGTTGAATTAAAGACGGAAAAAGTATTGTGTCACATGAAGCTAAACTAAATAAAAAAATAATAATATAAAAATAACAATAATATTAATAACAAAACATCAAATATGAATAACAAGTATACGACTTAAAAGGAGAGTAAAAAGAGGAATAAGACGAAAGTATGAACAGGTGAATAATAATAATAATAATAATAATAATAATAATCAAACGAGAAAAAAGAGTAATAAGAAGAAGTTCAATATGAGTAGTAGCAATAATAATAAGACTGAATAATAATAATAATAATAATAATAATAATAATAATAATAATAATAATACCGGTAATGTTATTTGCTTTACGTCCCACTAACTACTCATACTGTTTCTGGAGGCGCTGTAATTTAGTCCCGCAGGAGTTATTTTTACGTGCCAGTAAATCTACCGACACGAGGCTGACGAGCTCCTTCGAATGCCACCGGACGGACCCAAGATCGAGCCTGCTAAGTTGGAAACAAGAAACCAGTGCTTTAAACGTCTGAGCAAGTCAGACTGGCCACTTTTATTTTGCTTTATTTTACAATTACACATATGCTTTTCGTTTGCAAGCACGAAATAATAATGTAATTTTTTACGTCCCAATAACTACTTTGGCGGGTTTTGGAGATGCCGAGGTGCTGGAATGTTGTACCGCAGGACTTTTTTTAATGCAAGTAAATCTACAGACACGAAACTGGCGTATTTCAGCACCTTCAAATACCCCCGAATACCTCCATCGAACCTGCCAAGATAGGATCACCGGGCGAGTTGGCCGTGCGCGTAGAGGCGCGCGGCTGTGAGCTTGCATCCGGGAGATAGTAGGTTCGAATCCCACTATCGGCAGCCCTGAAAATGGTTTTCCGTGGTTTCCCATTTTCACACCAGGCAAATGCTGGGGCTGTACCTTAATTAAGGCCACGGCCGCTTCCTTCCAACTCCTAAGCCTTTCCTATCCCATCGTCGCCATAAGACCTATCTGTGTCGGTGCGACGTAAAGCCCCTAGCAAAAAAAAAAGATAGGATCAGAATACCAGCGGTCTATCGTCCGAGGTACTCAGCCCGGCATTAGAGCTTGGAATACGTTGGTCGTGCGGTTAGGGGCGCGAAATTGTGAACTTTCATTGGGAAGATACTAGGTTCGAACTCCACTGTCGACAGCCCTGAAGATGGTTCTCCGTGGTTTCCCATTTTCACATCACGAAAATACTGGAGCTGAACCTCATTTAGGTCACGAACGCTTCCTTCTCACTTCTACCCCTTTTCTGTCCCATCGTCGCCATAAGACCTATCTGTGTCGGTGCGACTTAAAGCCAATTTTGAAAATCATCATAATTTGGACATTATACAACTGTCGAGATCCATAGTTATAAACGATGAGAAGTATTTTCTAGGCAGACATTATTGGCGAGTAGTCAATAATAATAATAATAATAATAATAATAATAATAATAATGGTATTTGCGTTACGTTTACGATTTTCGGAGACGATGAGGTGCCGGAATTTAGTCCAGCAGGGGTTCTATTTACGTGCCACTAAATCTACCGGCACGAGTGTGACGTATTTGAGCACATTCAAAAACTACCGGACTGGGCCAAGTTCGAACCTGCGAGGTTGGAGTCAAAAGGCCAGCACCTCAACCTTCTGAGCCACACAGCCCGACAGGAGGCACGAAATGTAGGTACGTTTAATTTATTTATTTGTATAACATGTCCATTATTCGTTTGAAGTAAAACGTTGGCTGTGCTTGCCTAATTCAATTCAATCCCATGCTTGCTTTCGTTGGCGTAAAGACATAGGTTTTCAGGTCATTTCCATACTCACTAGACCACGGGGCTGACGACCACAGATATCCCAGTCCCCTAAGTGACGTAACAGCAAATGAACCAGTATTAACGCTGACAATTCGATACAGCTCAGGGTCCGAAACCGATAACTAGGGTTGTCTGACGGAAACTAAATACTAACAACAAAACCAGTCTGGCGAGAATGTAACGTAACATGGTGAACACCGGTAGCAGCCTTCAGCTGTTATCGTAGTTCAGTTGCTCGTAAACATAAAACCAGTTTGGCAAGTATATTACGTAACATCTCGTGGCATTACAAAGGTAGCGTTCAGCTATTACGGGTAGAACCAGTTTGGTACGGATGGCGCGTGACTTGCCTGTTGTCAACGGAAAGCTATTCATTCGCAGAACGAGGCATACTACCTATTCTAAAAACATCATATCACTTTGCTCTCGAAAATAACTTCCGCGGATTACTAAAAGTTTGATATATAGTGGTTCGTCACATCGTTCTCTATTGCTACAAGAAATATCTGCACGTATACACCTAACACCCTGTATATCCATTCTGAATTTACGCACGATTTCTTTACTTTTACTTTTAGTCTGCCTCGTTATAACAAGATCAGGCATTGGGCGCCCGGCATTCTTAATCTCAAGTTTTCGCTCAAGAGAGAGACAAGAAAAGTTTGTCTTCTTAAGTATCTGGACACTGTTCAAACTCATTTTGTAGCTCCTTACCTTTCCGGGGCACAAAGATTGTGGACGTAACTACAACGCACAAAAACACACACGCACACGGACAAAAGATTGTAACTTCTTTATATCCTAAAAATTAAGTTTCAGAACGGCACAACGGTGCAGAAAAACACTCACACGCTTGCACAGCGTACAATAATGTTACGAATTATGATAATTGCTAAGTACAAACGTTTACAAACACTAGTTTCACACTTGAAAAACACGAGGAAACTATAGGAATGAATGTTCGCACTTTTCACAATGTTGGTAACTTAATTTTAAGAACTAGTGTGAGCTGGTCAATTAGCGTTTTCATTGGTATTACCTTCCCGCTACTCTTTGCCTCAATGATTTTTAAGCTATGTTTCTCTCCAAAAAAGTAATTATTCCAAAGAAGGCAAATGAATAGATGTTTAGTAAGTATTGATATATTTGGGACAAGGTATCAATTGGAATTTGGCAATTTAATATGGCTTTTGGTAGTAATGATGCTGTTCAACACTAGCGCTAATTATGTGCACTATTCTCTGCTGCCTGGTTAAATTCCTGTAAGGGCAACAGATGGCAGGCACATACTATTACAGTTTTCTTACCCCAACAACACGATTTGCGACAGACTTGAGAGAGAGTGGCATACTGCGCATGCCTACACCACGGATATTCTTTTCTGCGATATCCAGGTCTTGCCTTAATGCTGACAGACTTCCGCCGCACCTCACTGGTCCCTTCGCCTAAGTACGGACGGAGATGCCGCCTTGTATGGGGGTTCATTCCAGACGAGTCTCCAGCCACAGACTATGCGCAGCTCACATGAATTAAAAGCCAGTACGAGTATATTACGGACAGATGGGCTTAGCACGAGCTTTGAGAATGACAAGGGAACCGTGAAAATTAAGTAGCTGAGTACAATTTGATATAAACTGGAGGTGCATTGCTCCATTGCGCTATACCAGAAACCGCCACTGCCTTCCCGACGCAATTTTGAAAGAGTCTAACTACACAGAGCACAGTTTTACGGACAGATGACCTTCCCGGGCGCCATTTTAGTCAGAAGAGGCATATATGACCTAACCTAGTTTTATGGTCAGATGCCCTTGCCGTCGTCATCTTGGAGGGTGGACTAACTACAGAGGGCACTGTTTTACGATCAGATGACCTTCACGTTACCATTTTGATCTTCCTACTAGAGGGGGAAAATAGCTTTATCTCTCTATCTGACAGTGATGAACAAGTCTAAACATGCATAATTATAACGACGTGATATTATGCTTAAGGCTTTATGCCTCCATACGACGGGACTGAGCACGTGCGACACTAGGATTATTCTGTTTTAACATGCAGCGATGACGATGACATATGTTGAGACTTGTTCGTTATCAAGGTTAGTCTCTGGTAAATTCAAGCTTTTATAGAAGATATGAGTGAGAACTGTTCTTCAGTCTTTGAGATACTGTGATAGAGAGTAGATCGCCTCATTTCATCACAACAAGAGCATTAATAGTTGATGTACAAGGCTTCAAAGTAAACGGCAACTAATTTGTGTTCAAACAGGTAGCTGTGTTTGTTCGCGCTAAAACTCGTCAGTTTAGTATTTAGCCCACTTTTCCCTTCCTGTTTGCAAACAGATGAAGACAAAAAGCAGACTAAAACATTTAGGTCTGCAGTGGGAAGGAAAAGAAGTACCTTATCGCTTTCTATCTTTGATCATGAACGCTCATTGTTCAAGAGCAGATCTTTATTTTCAAAGGGTTGTGAAAAGAAGGAATGGTTGCGTGAGTATTTAACACCAACGTGTGAAATTATCAACATGCATGAATTTGGATGTCCATAATTTTAAACTCCTTACAACGAACATAGTAGAGAAGTGCATGTTCTTTGATCGGTTTATTTGCAGTGCATGTCGGGAGGTGAAGATCATATATAAATTGCAGTGTCGAAACGACGTCAGTGTGAAAGAAGCATTTGTAGAGTAACGACATGAAGTCATTCCTATCTGATACTAAGTGCAACGCAGTTGAAAAGGAACCGTAAAATTTTCTGCCTGAAAAAAGAAAATAAACACTTTTACTGAGGAACGGTTAAATGCATTACCAAAGGCATTTTTGGTTAATGTAGCTGTGAATTCTATGAAGAAGATCTGAGATAAGGTGTCTCGTGAGTGGACTCAAGATCCTGTTTTGTCAGAGTTTCAAACGCGAACAAGTGAGTTTAGGTACGAGACCTTCAGTGAGACAGTGTCGTACATGTCAACTCATTAAGCTGTATCATGGACCCAAAACTAACGAGCTGTCTTCGCTTATAAACACTTATCATGGCTGCCAAAAGAGTAAACAAGTTGTCTCAGAAAAGGTGAAGGCACATGCTGGGAGAAAGGCGATGAAGCATGGTGGACATGGACTCATCAATAAGGTACTGATCTTCTTCCCTTTGTGCTTCGTCTTCCTAGTTACCAGTACTGAGGCCCTGGAACACGACTTGACGTCCGCTTGACACTTGGTGATCCTGGTATTAATATGTTAGATGCTGCCTGCAAAAGAGCGTGACTGCTTTTTTTCAAAACAATTGAGAACTAAGACGTGTAGCTGGTGAAAATATGCTTCGTAATTCTTATGCAGCGTGTGTCGTCACCTAATGCGTCAGTTGCTGAGAAGATAGCAGCACTTGTCGTTGCCGGTGGAATGAAAGGAGAACTGTTACTAGGTAGTGGCATTAAAGAGCGAAGACAGAAAAATAAACTGTGAATGAAAGGAAAAAGCAGATATACTCGATGAAAGAATATGTATATATTCTAAAATAAGTAGGATTTTTAAGACATATTGCAGGTGTTGCTTAATATTTTAAATATTAATGTTACCCTACAGCATGCCCTAAATTATCTGGTGGTAATAATGTTGACTTGCAAGTTTAATCTTGTCTTATGACGTAGAAGGAAGGACAGGTAGAGGCTTGTGAATAAAAAAGACAAGATTTAAAGTACACCCTCTTTATTAATTCATTAATTGAATTTGTTATAAAAACCAAGCCATTTGACACACAGTTTATTCCCACAACGTCGAATAACACGTTCGATTAAATAGTGATCAGGATATTTAGTTTTCTGCAGTTCTTCGATGTAGAATCCTCCTTCAAGAGGCGGTCCTCTGAGATCGTGAAGAAAACATGTAACTGGGTTACTAAGCTTAACACTTCTGATTTGAGACATTGCGGTGCTCCAGATAGACTTGTGTTCGCTGATGCGAACGAAATCACCTCCTTTAAAGCAATGGCGGCGCGGATTACCTGTTTTGATTACAAAATGAATAGCATCTAGGCGTGGTGTATTCTTTGTAAGAAGACGTGGCATTGCCCTGATAGTGCGGTGAGGTGTATCGTAGGTATACACGAGTGTAGGTAGAAGTTCAATTCAACGATATGATCCTTGTGCTGGAAATTCTCGCCACATCATTGTTTTCAGTGCACGATTAAAGCGTTCTACAATACTTGCCTTGAGACTGTTGTACGTAGAGTAGTGATGGATGCCAAGTAATTTGAGGTAAGAAGAAATATCCTTGTTGTAAAACACAGTACTTGATCGGTTTGATGAAGCCTTGGGCAGCGTTCCGATTATTCAACAATATGTTTAAATGCGTCTTTGATATGAGCTGCTGTCTTTGAAAGCGCAAGTTGTGCAAACTTAGGGTACACATCGGTGACAGTAAGTAGATACTTATAGCCCTTATTGCTAGAGGCATATGGAATAAATTCTACTAAGTCTGCTTTCCAGAGATCATCTTTTTCGCATGTAATAACGCGTCTGCGACAGTAGGTGCGACGTGCTGGTTTATGTAACTCCTGTGCGATGCTTATCTTCATAGGTGAGGTCTTATCTTGACGAGCCATTACGAATAATACTTTCATGTAATAATCTCTCTATTTCTAGAATTTCTGATTCGTGACCTGTGTAACCCTCATCTTGCGATGGTCTTAGAAGTTGTAATCGTTCAACGAGTAAGTTAGGGTCATTCCAGTATCTTACGTCTACATATGGCAACAAAGGCTTGTAGATAACATTAAGACCACGTTCAGTTCGTTGATATGACAGAAACAGCGTAGAAATAAACCCACGGTACTTGCGACTTGCGACTTTATTTGAATTTACAGCTTCTGTCCTCTTGTAATTACGCCATGTTTCATCAGTAGCAAAAAGTATTGCTTTATGTTTTTAGATCATCTTGTAAAATTATATCCTTGTCAGGTATTCGTGAGAAAAGGAGTTCTAAATGTCCTTTAGTAGGTTTACAGGTAATACCTACTGTATTACGTTAAGTCTGTTACTATTAATCTTAACATTTGCATTACCTATCCAGAAACAGTCGTCTTCATAGCTAATATCCTAGGCTGTGTCAGTTTGACCTGTATATATATATATATATATATATATAGATATAGATATATACTAGCAATTGTACCCGTGCTTCGCTACGGTATTCCAGATTGTATATGGATATCGAAGTAAATTACTGTACATGAAGTTAATAATAATTTTTAAATTGCATGTAAATTGGTGTTATCCGAGAAAAAAGCATACGGAGGTCCGCAGACGATGTTTTCAATGTAAAGTGCGAGTTGTGGAGTTGTGATGATAACGACAGGTGCACTTGTCTACCACAATTCATTATGTTTTAGAAACGTTGAATAGGGTGAAATTTGTGTAAGATTTTCACACAGTACATTACTTTTCAGATACTTATGCGACTGCTTCAAACATAGAATTTGATTCACATATGGGTACTGGATGGGCCAATATTCGTGTAGAATTTGATGATCCGATCTTTCCTATAAGTGAATGAACCCATCAATTGTACGTGTACACAGTGCAAAATTTAGGTAAATCCATAAATAGAGAAAAATTTATTGTGTAAGCGATAGAGATACGACAAAAGGTCATAGGACCGAAGTTGTAGAACACTCCAAATTGAACGTAGATTGTGCCATCCGTTTTGTGATACGACTTACCGTTTAGCCACGAAATACATCGAAAGGAAAGTCTGCACCGTCTTTAAAATTGCCTCCATATTTCGATATTTTTCGGGGGTAAAAAATAAAATGTTTATACATCTCATAAATTTTCCGTCGGTTACATGCTAAAATTTGCAACATTCAAATTTTCTAACTTTTCTGTGAGATTGTGCTGCGATCTTGATATGGGGGAGTGGGTTAAAAATCAGGACTTTAAGGAAACTTTAAGCCCATAAAACCTGTAGGTTCTGGATAAATATCACCGACTGTGTTCTTATGCAGGTTTGATACTCCCAGCATGTACCCCTCAGAGAATTATGATAATTTGAGATTTTTCTAGGGATCCTGAAGTCATCAGGTTGTGTGGTACCAAGTTTTAAATTTCTAAGATGCCTAGAATGGTCTCACTAATTTACGTCTGTTTTCATTTTTATGCCTTAATATATATATAGTACAGTATATATAGATCGCGCCAAACAGACTTCCATTTATTAGTGTGGATAATATTTTACCCGCTTCCCTAGTGGTTCTAGGGGCGTCTTACTCCCACAGTACGTTTTCCAGGTAGTAAGTCATACTTGAAAGTTATACTGGAACATACACACGTCCATTATCTCGGTCATTTCTGACAATTTATTTTTTCACCCTTTCTCACCCCCTATGCCAAAGGGGGCTGACGTTAGACTTTAAACATCCAGAATGTTACTATTCATCTCAGCGACCCGGAAAAATATGGATTCGACAGTATATTCGATTAATATTATATCTCACTCCCCATTCCCCCACCCTAAAGGGGGCTAAAGTTTGAGTTTTTAAAAACCGGAATGTTACTATCCACCTCAGCGACACCGAAAAGTATGGATTCGACACTACTTTCGATGATTTGTATATTTCAGTCCGCTTGCCCCCTCCCCGCCCCTAAGGGTTCCTGGGGTGTTTTACCCCCATGTGGTTCGTCTCCTGATACTAAAAATTCGGAGTGTCACTATTCACCTCAGCGACTATGTATTCGACACTATTATTTCTATATATCATTATTATTTCTATATATCACTCTCCCATCGCCCTCCCACCACGAAGGGGGCTGAACTTGGACTTCTTGTAAAAGTTGCTTGTTGAAAGAAATGAATGACATGATATATGATAGCAAGAATGAAGAGGATGAAACCCGGCGCCGGCATATATGCCACTCCTCGCGAATAGCTCAAGACTTAACGTCCCGATCCGACGGACGAATCATCATCAACACCGTCATATGCCCTCCCACCATATAAGACCAAAAACAGCTTCCTACGTCCTTGACGTAAAATGGCTCCTTGAATTTTGTGTTCTCTACCTATCTTGTACGTTGCCTAGCGACAGCGACTCTATGCATTTAATCTTGGTGACAGCACGTTGGATTGTCACATCCCAACGCACGTTTTCCGATGGTTTTTCGTTCATAACTCACCAACGAAATCGAAAATGAAAATTCCGGCTTCGAGGTGCATTCGGACCCCTTTCCATCTACCTATGTTCAAAATTTCAGATCTCTACGTGCTGTAGATTTTGCTGGGCATCGCGCACAGACAGACAGACAGACAGACAGACAGACACTTCCTTTTATAGTATTATAGACTAGCAATTGTACCCGTGCTTCGCTGCGGTATTCCAGATTGTATACGGATATCGAAGTAAATTACTGTACATGAAGTTAATAATAATTTTTAAATTGCATGTAAATTGGCGTTATCCGAGAAAAAACATAGGGAAGTCCGCAGACGATGTTTCCAATGTAAAGTGCGAGTTGTGGAGTTGTGATGATAACGACAGGTGCACTTGTCTACCACGATTCATTATGTTTTAGAATCGTTGAATAGGGTGAAATTTGTGTAAGATTTTCACACAGTGCATTACTTTTCAGATACTTATGCCACAGCTTCAAACATAGAATTTGGCTCACATATGGCTACTGGGTGGGCCAATATTCGTGTAGAATTTGATGATCCCATCTTTCCTATAAGTGAATCAAACCATCAATTGTACGTGTACAAAGTGGAAAATTTAGGTAAATCCATAAATAGAGAAAACTTTAATGTATTAGGGATAGAGATACGACAAAAGGTCATAGGACCGAAGTTGTAGATCACTCCAAATTGAACCGAGATTGTGCCATCCGTTTTGTGATACGACTTACCGTTTCGCCACGAAATACGTCGAAAGGAAGGACTGCACCGTCATTAAAATTGCCTCCATATTTCGATAATTTCTGGGGTAAAAAATAAAATGTTTAAACATCTCGTAAATTTTCCGTCGGTTACATGCTAAAAGCTATAATTTTGCAAAATTTCAATTTTCTAACTTGTCTGGGAGATTGTGCTGCGATCTTCATATGCGGGAGTGGGTTAAAAATCAGGACTTTAAGGAAACTTTTAAGCCCATAAAACCTGTAGGTTCTGGATAAATGTCACCGACTGTGTTCTTATGCAGGTTTGAAACTCCCAGCATGTACTCCTCAGAGAATTATGAGAATTTGAGATTTTTCTAGGGATTCTGAAGTCATCAGGTTGTCTGGTACCAAGTTTTAAATTTATAAGATTCCTAGAATGGTCTCACTAATTTACGTCTGTTTTCATTGTTATGCCTTAATTTATATATATATAGTACAGTATATATAGATCGCGCCAAACAGACTTCCATTTATTAGGATGGATAATATTTTAACCGCTTCCCTAGCGGTTCTAGGGGCGTCTTACTCCCACAGTAGGTTTTCCAGGTAGTAAGTCATACTTGAAAGTCATACTTGAAAGTCATACTGGAACATACACACGTCCATTATCTCGGTCATTTCTGACTATTTTTTCTCCCTTTCTCACCCCCTATGCCAAAGGGGGCTGAAGTTAGACTTTAAACATCCGGAATGTTACTATTCATCTCAGCGACCCCGAAATATATGGATTCGACACTACTTTCGATGATTTGTATATCTCAGTCCCATTGCCCCTCCCCTCCCCCCCGCCGCTCCTAAGGGTTCCTGGGCTGTTTTACCCCATGTGGTTTGTCTCCTGATACTAAAAATTCGGAGTGTCACTATTCACCTCAGCGACTATGTATTCGACACTATTATTTCTCTATATAATTATTATTTCTATATATCACTCTTCCATCGCCCCCCACCACGAAGGGGGCTGAACTTGGACTTCCAGAAATTCCGGAGTGTCACTGTTCATCTCAGCGACCCCGAAAAGTATGGATTCGACACTATTTTCGATGATTTTTATATCTCAGCCCCCTCGCCCCCCTGCCCCTAAGGCTTCCTGGGCTGTCTTACCCCCACGTGGTTTGTCTCCTGATACTAAAAATCCGGAGTGTACAATTCACCTCGACGACCCCGAAAACTATGTATTCGACACTATTTTCGTTTAATTTTATATATCACTCCCCCTCGCCCCCACCCTAAAGGGGGTTGAACTTGAACTTTAAAAAAAATTGGAGTGTCACTATTCATCTCAGCGACCCCAAAACGTATGGATTCGACACTATTTTCGTTAATTTGTTTATCTGACCACCCTCGCCCCCCGCCCCTAAGGGTTCCTGGGCTGTCTTACCCCCACGTGGTTTGTCTCCTGATACTGAAAATCCAGAGTATACAATTCACCTCGGCGACCCCCGAAAACTATGTATCCGACATTATTTTCGTTTAATTTGATATATCACCCCCCTCGTTCCCCATACGACAGGGAGCTGAACTTTGACTTTTGAAAAATCGGGAGTGTCACTGTTCATCTCAGTGACCCCGAAAACTGTGGATTCGGCAAATTTTTCGATTATTTTTATACCTTGCACCCCTGGCCCCCCACCCCTAAGGGAGATACGGATGGCTTACCCCCACAGTGCTTGTCTCCAGATAGTAAGTCATAAGTGTACGAAGTTTGGATGAAATTGCTCCAGTCTTTTATGAGATGTTTCATTTACACACACACATACATGCATACATCCATTTTTATATATAGTAAGAAGAAGATTATGCTTGCTTTATTATTACATGGAGAAATTTTATTTTGAACACTGCAGAGATCTAAACTTAAACTGTATATCCGAAGAAATTATTCGAATCCGAGGAATGAATATTACTTCGCTCGCGGCATGCCCAAACATGAGAATGGCTTCAATAATATTAGTCATCAGTTTCAGAGTCGTGTTCATTGCAGAGGGCAGGATTCTTATTCTTAAGAAGGATAATTGGTGCCACAATCGTCCGCTCTAAGATGTTCGAGGGTACTCCAGGAGACTCCAAGTCTTTCGAAGCTCTGCCGTGTAGTCGATAGACTTGTAAATGTGTAGAACATCGGGTAATTCTTATAAAAGTTGCTTGTTGAAAGAAATGATTGGCATGATATATGATAGCAAGAATGAAGGGGATGAAACCCGGCGCCGGCACATATGCCACTCCTCGCGAATAGCTCAAGACTTAACGTCCCGTTCCGACGGACGAATCATCATCAACACCGTCATATGCCCTCACACCATATAAGACCAAAAACAGCTTCCTACGTCCTGGACGTAAAATGGCTCCTTGAATATTGTGTTCTCTACCAATCTCTATGTACGTTGCCTAGCGACAGCGATTCAATGCATTTCATCTTGGTGATAGCACGTTGGATTGTCATATCCCAATGCACGTTTTCCGATGGTTTTTCGTTCATAACTCACCAACGAAAGCGAAAATGAAAATTCCGGCTTCGAGGTGCATTCGGATCCCTTTCCATCTACCTATGTTCAAAATTTCAGATCTCTATGTGCTGTAGATTTTGCTGGGCATCGCGCACAGACAGACAGACAGACAAACACTTCCTTTTATAATTATAGATGATATATAAGGAGCAAAGAGAGATCCATAGGTATTTCAAATAAAAGTCCTAAACCGATTACGATACCCTGGCATGATCATAATCTCTGACAAAGCAGGTAGATCTTGTGTTGATGTAGTTGGTGTTTCAGCAATAAAACTTAACACTCTTAGATGGCAAAATATCGTTCAATTCTTCCTCATCCTCTTCTTCATTCCTATACTGCTTCTCCTCTTCCTCATCCTGCTTCTCTTCTTCTTTATGCTTTTCTTGTTTATGATTCTCTTCTTCTTGATGCTTTTCTTGTTCACGATACTCTTTATCATACGATGTTTGCATAAAACAAACCTTGTAGTAGACTGCAGCAATGAAGTAGAATTTAAAATTTATTTCAGTGGTGTACCTAGATGCGTTTTCAAAAGTAAGTCAGTGTCTGACTGAAAACGTTTAAGCTCTTTAAATTTCCGTCGAAATTTGTTTCGATCACGGATTATATGTTTCGTAAACTCTCTGCTGGATGTAGACATGATGGTGGTTTTTGATCAAGTGGTGACTGTAACTCGGTGTTAAAGCATATAAAATGATCAAAACCTATGCGATATCGTCCATACCATACCACTTTCTTTATCAATAACTAAAAAGCCGTAACGATGTGATGACCTACATGTAGCACACATACGTTCAATGTCATTAAATGTCTTATCCGTGTAAACACATGCCGCATCTTGCCGAAAAAGCACAATAAAATTTGCGTTGTTACGTATCAACTGCTTAGGCATACGAGAATGGGTTTGACATAAATAAATGTAATCTACATGGGCTGTCTTGCCAAGGCGGTAAAGGCGTGCTCAGTTCGCCCGGAAGGACGTGGTTTCAATTCCCCGCCAGGAAGAAACGAGATTTCCACTTCGGGAGGTGCACATGGTCCTGAGGCTCACTCAGCCTACACCAAAAATGAGTATTACGTTAATTCCTGGAGGCAAAGGCGGCCGGGCTTAGAGCTCTACCCCCTCATGTTCCGGGGTCGCGGATAGTGGAAGCACCCCTCCAAGGGCCTTCATGGCCTATTCCGAGATGACTTTGCTTTGTTTTGTTTTGTTTTTACATATTGATGTCGTCCCATACTGAAGTATGCACGAATACCATTTTGCTGTTCTGTTGCAACAGCGCCAAAAATAATAAGAGAATTGGAAAGCATATCATCCGGTGATGGTACTTGCTCAGTTGAATAAAATTCAAAATATTTTATTCCATCTTTAACCAGATCGTGCATTGCAATTTGTAGAATAGTAACTTATGTAGCGGTTGATAGAGTGACTTTGCGAAAACGTTAATATTCTCGAAGCGTACACCATTTAAAGGAGTAATGAGTATGAGTAAAAGGTTTGTCTTCGCACATCCCGATGGGCCCGATATAATACATCGAATAGTAAAAGGAAACATCGTTTCATGCCGTCTTTTTGTAGTTGTACCAAAGCTAGGTAAGAGATGTGGCACAATGTTACTAACAGGTAGTGCGTCTTGCTGCTTTATAATCTTCATGGTAACTGAATTATAAAGTAGACAATAGTAATATATATCAAAAGAAACAACAAGGAACTGACAGTTTATAATTTGCTCTGGACGAGTTAAGTAATGTAAAGAATGGTGCTACAACGACATCCAAACTATGTGAATAAGAGGAAAACTAAAACTGTTGGATGGAAAGATGTTGTAAAGGCTGCACAAAAAGCTATTCGAGGGGAATACAATCCGCGTGTAACTATTACTAAAGCACTACGCGCAGCAAGAGCGAGAAATTCTCCAATGTGCAGAGCATTGTTTTTGTAAACGTGCACGAATTATTCCAGTACCAAAAGGAGGAGGATTTCTGCCTGCGCTGTTTGCTGGACTAGCAGCTTTAGGAACATTGCTGGGTGGTCCTAGAGCAGTAGCAAGATCTGTTAAGGCTGTAGCAGAAGCGAAACAACAGCTGAAAGGGAGTGAACGCCATAACAAGACGAAGGAGGCAATTGCATTACGAGGCAAACGCATCCACATGAAGCTAGCGCCATACAAAAAGGGCTTGGCATTTACATATCTCTAAAAAATTCTACTGAATGGACTGCCACATCGAGCTCTAACCCATGAAGGAGTTTTTACGTTTGCTAAACAACTAGGAATTCATTATTTTCGAGATGCGTATATGCGCGATCAACTACCGGTGAAGTATTAGAAGTCTCTAAACAATTTGTTTATAAAGGCTATCAAAAAACGCTGCATAATGAGATTAAAGGAAACTGAAGTTAGAATGTTTTAGTGAGGTAGATGTTGTAACGGTTCAAATCCCGTTACAAGATAATATGTATATTATTATTATGATTACTATTATTATGATTATTATTATATTATTATTATTATTATTATTATTATTATTATTATTATTATTATTATTATTTTAACTGTGAGATTACTATTATTTTGTTATAATTCTTGTTCAATTCAATTTGCAATGCTTGTCGCTTGCAGGATTGTAATTAGATGTATGCATATATACGTGTGTGGAAAATAACACTCAATACATGTACAGTGAGAATTGTTATATATAAGATGTTGGATGTGACGTTGTTATATTTTGCACTACTGGCGATTCTGCCAAGTCATCGCCACGTCATGACTACGTCATCGTATTTAGTTAGCACTGAGCTCACTTTCTTTGAGAAACCCAGCGAGCCGGTGGCGGTTTCACAACTATATGTAAAATTGGCCGCGTTGTGGGAGTATGTCATTGTTATTTCTGGAGATTACGTAGCTGTGTCAACCAACGTCTATAAAAGGTGGATGCATATTGTAGCGTCAGTCATTAGTTAAACGGAAGCAGTACAGTGAAGAAGTCTACGAGATGAAGAGGCCTCAGTCGGTCAGTCAACGAGTGTGAACGAGAGATGGAGAAGACTCAGTGAGCCATTAATCATTGGTCATTGAGAGAGTGAGGCCAAAGTTGGTCCGTCACTTAGTGGAAGACACGGACGCAAGGGCATACCATGGAGTCAGAGAGGGCAACCCTGGACCTGCCAAGAGGTAATACCATATTGACTTACAAAGAAGTCAGATGATATGGAGAAGAAGCAGTCACAAGGATGTATCACCAAGTTAGGCGTGACACATCTACAGTAAACACCAGATCAAAGGAATACGTCGTAATTACACTCAAAGTGTTGAAGGTACAGTCAAGTGAATCAGTGAGGGAAATATTTCGTATAAATTGTTAAATGTCCGGTCAAGAAGAATTCAAATTCATGCCTAGTTTCTTTCAGTTGCAATGTCATAATTTCATATTCTCATCTGTTTATAGCAACAAGACTCACTATTTTTTGATATATTATTTAAAGAATATATATTGTTCTATCAAACGAATTCATAGTTTTATTTCATTGACAGTAAAATATCTTAACCTCAAAATTAATGGGGAACCCGAACGCCAATCTCCTTTTCCCAGAACTTATATGGTATGTTGTCAAAAGTGAGCTTATTACCCCACACCCAAGAGATAGTCAAGATTCTCATTCTATTATTGCTGCACTGAGTGGCAGCTGGCGCCCTTCAAATAACGTATGTGTAAGTAAGCAGGTAACAAGTAAAAGTGGGTACATGGTCCGACGAGTGTGTATTTTATTTAATGAATATTAATTTTCAAATTTTCTATTTTAAATGCAGATATTCATATTTTTCAAGTTAAATGCAGATTTATATGTTTCAAAAGTTAGTCAGAGAGTTAAGAAAGTCTCAATGTGTCGACGCAACGTGGTGCTCGAATAAATTCAGAATTTGTTCTGAATGACAGCATATCATAGGTTCATTTTGGGAAGAGTATGCACATATAAGCCAACGGAATTATTACCGGTAAATGTCAGGAGTGTAATTTTGTGATACATATTTGTATTGTGGGGATATGTCAAGGGATTTGAAGAGGGAAATTAATTTGAGATCGCGTACTATCACTAGTGAACCAAAGGTGGACAAGGAAGACAATAACAAGTCATGTGACGACGAGGTCATTGCTTCTGCGGACATCCAAGGTCAAATTCAGAGTAGGGAATAGGTGAATACTATGGAAGTCTCTGAGGTAATTCAGGAAAGTGCAGAAATTGAGAAGCACACAGAAACTCAGAAGGAAGTCCCAGGGGGGAAGAACCAAGATTAATTTTCCTTGCTGATGGCCATAATAATTAGTAGAAATAAAAGTCAGAAACGAACGGAGGAAAATAATAGAGATGAAAGCATTAATTAGTAATAATAATGAAAATTGTAATAAACAGATTAACTCTCTAAGTAGTAAAATGGAACAAATAATTAGTAGTAACGAAAATAGTAAGAAAGAGATAAGCAAAATGGAAGAAAAGATTGATACTAGTAGTGAAAATAATAATAATAATAAAGATATGGAAGAAATGATTAATAGTAGTATCGAAAATAGGAATAGACAGATGGAAGAATTAATTGCCAGTTATAGAGAAAATTTTAATGTGACCATTAGTAAAATAGATTCTAATATATTAGAGACAAGTAATGAAACATATAAGTCAGAATATAAGTTAGAAAGTAAGTCAAATGAAGAGTGTGTTGACATTGAAGGTAAAATGGAGTTGAATCGGAGCGATCTTCATACTCAAATTGAGCATGTCAAAGGAACATGTACAAACAAGATCGTACTGTTAAGTAATAAAATTTCGAGTAATCGGGAAGAAATTCATGAGGTAGTCGAGGAAGGATTGGACAGGATTTGCAATGCAGTTGGGGAAGATACGAGGGAGCAGATTAGTAGCAATGAACAAATTGAAAGCAAACTTGTGGAGGTCACTTGAACTACGGAACGAACATGAAACGCTATCACAGCAGGTGTGTGAGAGAGAGAGAGGAAGAATTGCAGGAAGACGTGAGAATAGTGGAAGGGAATGCTGAAAGAGCAGCGGAAGAAGAAGAAAAAGAAGAAGAAGAAGAAAAAGTTGTGAACTGCCAGGGAGTGATACGGCAGAAAGGTACAGGTGAGATGACAGGAGAAGTGATAGTGGCGAGTGGTTTGTTCAGTAGGGATCGTGATTTAACCAGGTTTTCTGGAAAACAGTTTAATCCTATAGAGTTTGGAAAACTAGTTGAGAAAAGATTTGCAAGTAAGTTGAGGAATAATGTTATTGAATGGGAATACGTGCTGTAGATTTTGTCTAATGTTTTTATCGGTGAAAGTAGAATATGTTTTTGAGTGTACTGGGATAATATGTCTAATTTAGGAGAGATTGAAGAGTTCATTGACAGGCTCTGGAAGAAATGTTTACAAGGGCGCGCGCGAGAGAGAGAGCGCATGTTGTCTGGGGAAAGTAGTATTGTAGAGAGAGGGGGGAAAATGTTAGCCGTGTATCAGAGGAGAGGGGGTGATCAAGATGAGCAGAGGATTAATAGTTGTGTCGATGGTGAGAGGGGTCAGAGGAGTAACCAGAGAGAATTGGAAGATGGGAGGCGTATGTATTTGAGTTATGAGAGGGAGGATCAGAGGAGTAATCAGAGAGAATCGGAAGATGGGAGGCGTATGGATTTGAGTTATCAGAGGGATTATGATAAGCCGAATATGAAGGTTATCAAGGTGTCGTTATCGAGCCAGAGTATTTCAGATTCACAGGGAATCGGATAAATTAAGTCTGAAGTCTGAAGGTAGAAGTTGAACAGGTGTGTAGTATAAGTAGTTGTCTAGTGAAAGTAGGTTTAAGAGTATAGTGTGATTGTGACCTAAGTAATGTTAAGTGAGATATTTAAGTTAATGACGTAGTAGTAGATAATGATGTAATTAATGGTGGTAGTAAGTTAGACGTAAGAAGTGATCTGTTAAAGTGATGTAAGTACTTGTGATACTGAGAATGTGATGTGAGTAGTGAGGTGATAACTCCGACGATAGAAGTTGGGATACGAAGAAGGTAAGCAAAGATACTATTAGATATTATAACAGCCGTTAGGTAAGTCATAGTGAGTAAATAAGATGATAGCGGTACCAATCATAATTGAAGCTAATTGTAAGTTTCAGCATGCCTTATTGTACCAAAACTTGTGTATTCAGTTGTTTTAGGGTCTGACTTGGTTGCAAATCATGGAAGTAGAATAGACTTTGATTTAGGTAGTGTGTGTTTGTTCTATGAGGAAACTAGCAAAGAAGTACGTGTTAAGTATGATGGTCTGAGGTAAGTGTGTTGGTGACGTGTGTTCTTTGAAAGATAGGTGAGAGGTAAGTGAAGTTGTTCCTAGTGAGAGGAAATATTAGTGTGTGTTACGTGTCTATAACGACCAGGATCTGAGGGATCGTCGGTATGAGGCAGTGACGTGAGGTAATTTGAGTGAATTACAGGAGGAGTAATTGTGTTCGATGTTAGGTAAGCATCGAGATGTATTTAGTGGTAAGTGAGGAAGAACACGTATACGAATATAAATTTGTAGTACATGACCATTCACCATTTGTGGGAGGTAAGTACCCCATTCAACTTAAAAATGCCAGTGACGTCTAGGAACAAATAAACATTATGCTGGATTACGGAATAATTGAACCATCTTGTAGCCACGGTATTGACCCTTCAATTATTGTTGCCAAGGAGGATGTGATCTATTGAGATATGTAAGTTAATAAGGGCAAAATTGATTCAGTTTGAGTGACAAGGTGCTACTCAGAGTTCCATTTTCATCATCTGCAGAAGCGGGAAATATGTCTAAGTTATTTTTTGTATCAGGGGTATTTCACTATTGTGAACCGTATCGGGAAGTGTGCATATTCCTTAAAAGATCAAGAAGGGAAGATTGTCGGTACTTATAACATTAGGAATTTGAAGAAGTACTTCACGTGAGATTTGTTGAGATAAGATTAAGATGATTAATTTTTGTAAGAAACTAGCAAAATAAAACTAACATATGTGAATTTGCGTGTGAACCACGTGTCGTATTGGTGTATTGGAAGAATAAGTGCTACATTGTCATGTTGTGTGTGACAAAACGGAGAACAGGACATTGGACAGTTATGTGCGATAACAATATGCGAGAAAAGTTTTCATATAAGTGAATTTTCACAAAATGTTTTGATATAAAAAAAGAAGAATTTAGTATAATCAAGTAAAATTATTTGTATGTATTTAATCAAGTGCTATACTCTTGTGATTTGTATGAGAGAAAAAGAGAATGGGACACTGAACAGTTATCTACGATGGCAATGTGCGAGAAAAATTCTCATATTTGTGATATTTAAAAATGTATGCATGTTGAAAAAGAAAATTATTGTATATACTCATTTAAAGTGTTTATCTGTGTCAGTGTTATATATATAATTTTGTTCATAAATCAATCGATTCATTGTTCTTCCATTTATTTATGAGGGAGGCGAATTGTAACGGTTCAAATTCTGTTACAAGATAATATGTATATTATTATTATTATTATTATTATTATTATTATTATTATTATTATTATTATTATTATTATTATTATTATTATTATTATTATTATGTTCGTATTATTATTATTTTATCTGTGAGATTACTATTATTTTGTTATAATTCTTGTTCAATTCAATTTGCAATGCTTGTCGCTTGCAGGATTGTACTTAGATGTATGCATATATACGTGTGTGGAAAATAACACTCAATACATGTACAGTGAGAATTGTTATATATCAGATGTTGGATGTGACGCTGTTATATTTTGCACTACTGGCGATTCTGCCAAGTCATCGCCACGTCATGGCTACGTCATCGTATTCAGTTAGCACTGAGTTCACTTTCTTTGAGAAACCCAGCGAGCCGGCGGCGGTTTCACAACTATATGTAAAATTGGCCGCGTTGTGGGAGTATGTCATTGTTATTTCTGGAGATTACGTAGCTGTGTCAACCAACGTCTATAAAAGGTGGATGCATATTGTAGCGTCAGTCATTAGTTAAACGGAAGCAGTACAGTGAAGAAGTCTACGAGATGAAGAGGCCTCAGTCGGTCAGTCAACGAGTGTGAACGAGAGATGGAGAAGACTCAGTGAGCCATTAATCATTGGTCATTGAGAGAGTGAGGCCAAAGTTGGTCCGTCACTTAGTGGAAGACACGGACGCAAGGGCTTACCATGGAGTCAGAGAGGGCAACCCTGGACCTGCCAAGAGGTAATACCATATTGACTTACAAAGAAGTCAGATGATATGGAGAAGAAGCAGTCACAAGGATGTATCACCAAGTTAGGCGTGACACATCTACAGTAAACACCAGATCAAAGGAATACGTCGTAATTACACTCAAAGTGTTGAAGGTACAGTCAAGTGAATCAGTGAGGGAAATATTTCGTATAAATTGTTAAATGTCCGGTCAAGAAGAATTCAAATTCATGCCTAGGTTCTTTCAGTTGCAATGTCATATTCTCATCTGTTTATAGCAACAAGACTCACTATTTTTTGATATATTATTTAAAGAATATATATTGTTCTATCAAACGAATTCATAGTTTTATTTCATTGACAGTAAAATATCTTAACCTCAAAATTAATGGAGAAACCGAACGCCAATCTCCTTTTCCCAGAACTTATATGGTATGTTGTCAAAAGTGAGCTTATTACCCCACACCCTAGAGATAGTCAAGATTCTCATTCTATTATTGCTGCACTGAGTGGCAGCTGGCGCCCTTCAAATAACGTATGTGTAAGTAAGCAGGTAACAAGTAAGAGTGAGTACAAGGTCCGACGAGTGTGTATTTTATTTAATGAATATTAATTTTCAAGTTTTCTATTTTAAATGCAGATATTCAAATTTTTCAAGTTAAATGCAGATTTATATGTTTCAAAAGTTAGTCATAGAGTTAAGAAAGTCTCAATGTATATATTGTTCTTTCTGTCCTGGCGATTGTGTTGCTGAGGAGGTAGGTCAGCAGGGTAGTGATAAGATAAGCAGCAGAGAATTAATATCCCCACACTGCCGGTTAGCAGAGTGGTGGGAGATATCGGGTGTGCTCGAGCTGTATCCTAGGTCAGGGTTCAGCTGTCTAACACTGCGGGAAGACTCGGACAGGTGACCAAGGGTACACCCGATCGGGCACACACCCATTGTAGTGGACTGCTATAGTTAGCATTTTTGTTTGTTTTTTACATTGTTTGCCGTGTTGCCGAAATAATTTATTAATTAGTGTTTTCCATGTACATTTTGTCTTGATTGTATTGACTGAAAAACTGTACAATGTGGAGAAAATAAGCCTACTATACTATTAGAATTCCAATGCCCACGTGAACGTGAGAGTGCTGTATTTAATTTGGACAACAGTCGCGGACCTGGAACTCATTACGTTGCCTACGTAAAACGTATATCTACAGTATAGTATTTCGATAGCTATGGGGAACTTATTGCCTCCATTTTTGTTCATACGTTATTTCGGAAGCAGTGCAACCATTGTTTACAATAAAAACCGTGTGCAAATATTCAATGCACGAATGTGCGGACGATTATATCTTGTACTTTTATATCAAATCCAGACAGTAGACAAAGAGCATTAGTGTGAATGTGATGACTAACGGTGAAAAAACGTTCGCTGTACGCGGAGAAGGCCCTGAAACAACTGTCTACATTAATCCACCGGGTCGAACTCGGTTATCAGTCACATAGTCCTGGACCAGTGTCGTTTGAAAGCTACAATAAATCTGTAATGTGCGTGATGGTGTAAACAAGTTCTCTTACGATGACAGTGTGCTAACGCTACCATCAGGCAATAATTCAGTAGACGATATTCATGACTACATTGAAAGTACGTTAATTGAACAGTTTAGAGAAGATTGTTTTAGTAATCATAACTAAAATTTCTCAATTACTGTAAGCAACATCACACATAAATGTGTTATTGAGTCATCATTTAAGATTGACTTCAAATCACAAACTGATTCGATTGGATCATTCTTTGGATTTTCACCAAGAGAGCTCACACCGTCTGATCAACCTATAACACTCTTTAATAATCATCATGTAAACATCACTCGTAATATTATTACAGACTTGAATAATATTCAATAACGTTCACACGTTCTGCACGACTTTATTATTACAGAGGATAGTGGTTATACTATTCGTGAGAAACCGGCAGTTATTCTTTATCATTCGGTGCCTGTAAAACACATTAGTAGTATCACTCTTAGGATTGTAAATAAACATAATCAGCTTAATTCACTTAGATCGGCACACGTACGTAGCGTACACAATTCGTTTTAAGACAGTATGAAAAACATCTATAAAACACGGTGTACATTCCGAAGATATAGTACATGTTTGCGAAGACTCAACGAGTTAACAGATAACCATAATCAGATACTCAAAGATTTAGGTTATACGCTACTACAGTAGAAGGGAAGAAATGCTAGACATTATGATCAGAGTAAAAATTCATGAAGGTGTAGTACGAAGTGAAATTCATCCTTATCACCCTTTTATGTTTGGATTAAATAGCAATGATGAAATTCGCTTTATCATTAATCAGCAAGATGTATAAACCCCACAACCCGAAAGCTACCTCTATATTGAAAGACTACTAGATAAGTTAGATGGAAGCGGAACAAGCACATTTCAGCTATCCAACCATGGTCTAGCTTTTCTCCTTTCTGAAGCGCGACATGAAGTAAATAATGTCGAAATAGATACAACGAAGAATGTTGGTATTCGAGGTGCAATGAGACTCTACCTTTCCTTTTGTGATGAAGAAAGTAATCTTTCACGGATGACTGGATGGTGTCCAAAAGCTACTAACAGCTGAATGATTAGTCAAGACAGAACGTTCATAGGTGTCTTCGCAGAAGACTATAGACGTATTATAATCAACGCAAGACAAGAGCTAATTCTGATCTGTGATCGAAGTGATTAAAATTCTCTTAAAACAGCAGAAACACCAGTAGGATCGAAAATTACACTTCATTGTATATTTTGTAGGATTCCACCTGTAACGTTACCTGATCGAGAATTACTTCGATTGCTCAAGATTGTATAAAATGATACACCATTACCTATACATTTACGAAGTTGGGAGCTGCATGAATATCCTGTGTTACCACCTACAAACAAGCAGAGCTGGGCTGTGAAAACCTCACGTTTTACTGAATAGGTTTTGTATATATTTTTTTTTTTCAAACCAATCGTAAATTCAACCACGAAAAAGAAAGCTCACAGTTTGATCAATGTAAATTAAGAAATATTAGACTATATCTCAACAGAATTACGTAATCTTAGGAAAACATGGACATTAACGTTGAGAAAAAGAAGTTTGGGATGCTCTATGACATGTTTTGTAAATTCCAAACATCGTATTATCAGAAAGAAAATCGTCCGCTATTTACGCCTGAAATAATTATAAATAAAGCACCGATTGTAGTTACAGGCTGCTCTTATCATGAAGAGTATATAAAATATTATTCTGTCGAATTTTGTTTACAATTTGAAACATCTGAAAACATCCCTTCTACCACAACAGCCTATTATCTTGTAATTCATATGAGTGATGTTACTTACCATCCGCTAACGAATATTGTTACAAGATTGTAAATAAGGATATCCCTTTATCATGAACATTAGTGTCTGCTTCTACATCGTACACAATGGAACAGAAAGGAGAAAAAGGCTACACGGTTATAGGCAATCGTCTTGGTAACATACAAAACTGGGAATATGGGGGCTGTTTTCATACTAATACGCAGTCTTATTTATCTCACCTAAATAAGTGAAGCTATTAAGATGTTCTATAATCATAGAACATTATATCAGATTCTAAAACATCTGATTCAATTTTTAGCACCAGGATTTTTATCAACGTATGCTGCTCCTTTCGTAAATGCTATTTGGGACATCCTTACTCTCCACAGAAAGATGTCAATCGATGTAGGTTTATGCAAACTCTGTCAACTTCATTATAAGCATAGAAGTAAATATGGTTCGGATGATTCGCATGGACTTAATCCTAAGACTGAAAACTGTAGACAGTGTATGGATGAACTTTTTCCCCTCATGAATAACAAGACATTAATAACAACAAGATAAGAACTGCATTAACTTCTTTGTAAAGCATAACATACAGAGTATAATAAATTTAAAAATAATTTCATAAACAGTAAATGTTTTGTTTATTTTTATTTCTTCAGGGGGCATTACAATTTTGGAAGCATGCTACCTCTGTTAGGGATTACAGCAAACTTGTCGACTGCATAACCAAGACTGTTGTATAACCGGTAGTAGTTTGTTAAATTTTGTAAATAAATATTTTTAGAGTTATGTAGATGCCAAGCCCCTTTTGTATGTCGATAGCTTCATATGTATGCCTTTGCCTGGTAATGCAATTGCCTCCTTCGTCTTGTTATGACAACTGTTGTTTCGCTTCTGCTACAGCCGTAACAGTTCTTGGTACAGCACTAGCACCACCCAGCAAAGTCCCTAAGGCTGCTAGGCCAGCAAACAGCGCAGGAAGAAATCCTCCTCAAAAGGTTCTACTTATTGCATTCTCTTTTCTTGCTTACGCTTGTCGAAAATATTCACACTCATACCATCTGTGAGAGTAACATTTATAACGAACAAACATGTGCTCAGTCCCGTCCAAGTCAGTCTGTTCAACACGTCGTCATAATTTTGCATGTTTAGACTTGTTTGTCACTGTCGCATGGGAACGTAAATATATTTCTCTCTCTGGCAGGAGCATCAAAACGGTAACGGGAAGGGAATCTGGCCATAAAACTAGGTTACGTCGTATGTGCCTCCTCTGGTGTGAGGATCAAAATGGCGACGGGAAGGTCATCTGCCCGTAAAATAGTGACCTGTGGAGACAGGCTCCTCCAAAATGGCATCGGGAAGGGCCACTGGCCATAAAAGTAAGCTATGTGCTGTTAAGCTCCTCCATGCGGTTAGGTGTGCCCTCTTATCCGAACCCATATTGCCCTACTACTCAAGATAGCGTCGCGAGAATCCCCATTGCCCTACTACACAAGATGGCGTCGGGAACGGCATCTAGCCGTAATGGTTAGGTTAGGCTCCTCCATGAGGTTAGGCTTGCTCTCTTACGCTCATTCATATTGCCCTACTGCTCAAAATGGCGTCGTGAGAATTGGCGTCGGGAAGGGCATCCGGCCGTTAAAGTAAGTTTAGGCCCATCCAAAATGGCGACTGTTGACGTATCGAAGGGCATCTGCCCGTAAAACTACAACCTGTGAGCGTAGGCCCCTCCAGGATGGCCACTGTCCACGTTGGAAATGGCATCTCCCCGTAAAACTGAGGTTAGGCCCCTCCAAGGTTGTGGCTGTGAGGTTAAGCTCGCTCTCTTACGCAAATTCGCGAATCGACATAGCCTTACTACTAGGGGCAATGACCTCGGGATCAGAATCCGCATAGGTATACTACTAGGGGTCAATGACCTAGAGTACTGACTCTGCAGACAAAAATGCTGACGAGGTTGTTCTGAACCTGCCTAGCCCTACTACTAACCAGGCAAACAGGAAAGATTCGGAGGGAACAGATAACTTCCCTTTCGGTAACGTTCTTGACAAACACACCATAATCCTTGTTATAAATTTCAATGCTCAGCTCGCCAAATAAAAAAAAAAGAAAGGAAATTTCTAAGCGTTGTTGGGATTATCTCGTCTCACAGCATCCCGCAAGTGATAGTGTCTCGTAGAGTTATGAAAGGCATTGAACCAGGTCCTTCAAAACTTTGCCTAAAACAGAAGACATGGACATCCATAAATTTCCACCTTGGAGAGTTCAAAATTTGATCACGCAGTCATCGCTGGGCGAACTAAACTACAAAACCAGAACATGAAGTTTCTGAGAAGTGCTAACCTGGATTTATCACTTTCTGTCGAAGATTAAAGTTAAGCTGCTTCCGACGAACACCAGAGACGCACATGAGAGAATGATCGGTGGATTTGATACAGAAAAGCTGGGATCCAGCGGTGAGTTCACGTAGAAGCCAGAATCCATACATCCCGAGAAACTGGGAACAAATGCTGGATGAGATGGTAGGAACAGCTAAGGAAACAGCTCTACTTTCGAAACCAAGGAAACATACATGTTGGAACAATGTGTACGATGAAGTGATAAGTCGTGGTGGTGATTATTGTTTTAAGAGAAGGTACAACTAGGCAAAAATTCTCTATTAACACTAATGAAAGGTAAAAAAATGAAGGGATCCGACACTTCGATAAGTGAAGATATCGGCCAAAAGGAAGACAAGGACCACGAAGGACGTGAAAATGAAAGACTCGCTAGTAGCGTCGGGGTCGGAAAACAACAAGAGTTGACCGAAGAAGGTCGGATAGGAAAGATGAAAGTGACGAGCCTGGCTTAAGTAAGTAGAAGCAATGTCAAGACTCCGCTAAGAGCCCCGTGGTGGTCAACTCACGCTCCAGAGTGGAGAGCCCTTGTAGTTTCCTCTTACGACCGGCAGGGGATTCCGTGCGTTTTACTCTAGCGCCCCTACCCGCAGAGGGTAAAATGCAGCGGTACGGCAAAGGATGGAACTGGCAAAAGAATTAAGAATCAAGGTAATAGGAAAACTCCCTAGAAGCCAGAAAATATGCTGCAAGTATCATCGAAAAGCGTCAGGCGCAATTATTGCTCTCGTCCTGTCTGAAGATACATCACTAATATTCCATGATAACCTTTGTTATCCTTCGAAGCCATTTAATCCCGTCCTTCCACTATATTTCATCACTCATTTCACTAATTCCTGCTGCTTTATGACAACGTAATCATCCTTTACGTTTTCAAGTGTAATTTCACCAAATTAACATTTTCTTATCATCCGGAGGAATACAAGCACTTGCACATCAATGTAAGATCGAAGACAAGTGAGGTATCGCTAGAGGAAGAATAACAGCGTGCCTGAAAATCTAAAGAACTGGCGAGGAGAAGTGTTTGAGCAGCAGTCGATATAATATTATCAGTACTGTTTGCTAGATGGATATGGTAAAGCGTCTGCCTTGCCTTTCCTTGCTCTTCTTATCGAAGTAGCTGATGACCTAGAGCTCAAAACAGTATTGCACTTATGACAACAGGGCTGCCATAGCGAGCGGCTCTGCTCAATAGCATCATGGGAAAACCGTGGCACATGTATTAGTGAAACTCAGTACTTATGTTCAAAATAAAAGCAAGAAGAAAGTAATCTGCAAATCATTTCTTGAAAACTAGGGTACAGGGGTTGTTGGGTGGGGAGGGCTTATTTCGGTTTTACAGCAACGTGGATAAACTACTGGACATAAAAACCTCAGTATTGAAGTTCGAAACAAACTGGGAGAAACTAGACGAAAGGTAATTTTTATAGACTCGGGGTGGGGGATGTTGAGAAGTTCCTGTGTCGCTGACTAATTTTACAAATATTAAAAAACTTCATTTAACTTGAAAAATATGATATATCTGCATTTAAATTGGAAAATCTGAAAATTAATATTCATTAAATAAAATACACACTCGTCGGACCTTGTACTCACACTTACTTGTTACCTGCTTACTTACACATACGTTATTTGAAGGGCGCCAGCTGCCACTCAGTGCAGCAATAATAGAATAAGACTCTTGACTATCTCTAGGGTGTGGGCTAATAAGCTTACTTTTGACAACATACCATATATGTTCTGGGAAAAGGAGATTGGCGTTCGGTTTCCCCATTAATTTTGAGGTTAAGATATTTTACTGTCATTGAAATAAAACTATGAATTCGTTTGATAGAACAATATATATTCTTTAAATAATATATCAAAAAATAGTGAGTCTTGTTGCTATAAACAGATGAGAATATGAAATTATGACATTGCAACTGAAAGAAACTAGGCATGAATTTGAATTCTTCTTGACCGGACATTTAACAATTTATACGAAATATTTCCCTCACTGATTTACTTGACTGTACCTTCAACACTTTGAGTGTAATTACGACGTATTCCTTTGAACTGGTGTTTACTGTAGATGTGTCACGCCTAACTTGGTGATACATCCTTGTGACTGCTTCTTCTGCATATCATCTGACTTCTTTGTAAGTCAATATGGTATTACCTCATTGCAGGTGGTATCCCTCTCTGACTCCATGGTAAGCCCTTGCGTCCGTGTCTTCAACTAAATGACCGACCAAACTTTGGCCTCACTCTCTCAATGACCAATGATTAATGGCTCACTGAGTTTTCTCCAACTCTCTTTCACACTCGTTTACTGACCGACTGAGGCCTCTTCATCTCGTAGACTTCTTCACTGTTCAGCTTCCGTTTAACTAATGACTGTTCACTTATCCATTTTGGCTTCTTCACTGTACTGCTTTCGTTTAAATAATGACTGTTCACTTATCCATTTTGACTTCTTCACTGCATTGCTTCCGTTTAAATAATGACTGACGCTACAAGATGTAGCCACCTTTTATAGACGTTGGTTGACACAGCTACGTAATCTCCAGAAATAACAATGACATACTCCCACAACGCCTGAAACCGTTGCATGTAATGGTGAAATCCACCGGGGCTGCCTAAGAAACTCAATGGAACAGAGCTCAGTGCTAAGTGAGCACGATGACGTAGCCATGACATGGCGATGACTTGGCAGAATCGCCAGCATTATTGCACAATGTAACGATGCCATATCCAACATCTGACATATAACAATTCTCACTGTACATGTATTGAGTGTTATTTTACACACACGTATATATGCAAAAATCTAAGTACAATCCTGCAAGCGACAAGCATTGCAAAATTGAATTGAATAAGAATTATAACAAAATAATAGTAATCTCACAGATAAAATAATAATAATACGGACATAATAATAATAATGATATAATGATAATAATAATAATAATAATAATAATAATAATAATAATAATAATAATAATAATAATAATAATAATTGTTCCGAGGTATCTGTGGACCAGCAGAGGTGAAAGAAGGTGCTGGGATGAATAGGTCTCAACTTACAAAATTAAAGTTAATTTAAAATTTAACAAAGGTTATATTTTCTTTTCAAGATCAAGAAATAACAAGTATGACAGGTTCTCAGTAGCATATCAACAAATTAAGAATGTACAATTGCAATTTGTTAATGGATTTGGGCTTCGAACCCCCAGACACGCAATCCTTGAGCAATGAGCCCAACTTTACATATGAACAAGGTTCAACAAAAGGGGCAGAAAACCCCAATCATGCCAAGGAGCACTAGCTCCCAATTACCCAGTTAAGCCTTCTCGAGGCACACAGAAACCAAATTTAAGAAAGAGTAACCTGCTCACAAAGTTCAAGCCTATTCAAAGGCCACACCAAACTCAACCTTCAAGCTGCCCTCCAGGCACACAAGAACGGGGGTAAAAATACCCAACCTACTGAGGCCTATTCAGTAAAGGAACAGGATAATTACATGGCCCCAAAATACCAAAATGAGTGGAGGCGTAACTTGCACTCCTAATACACCTTTTTAAAACCTACTTGGCACTAGGCCGCATATGCAAGGGCTAATCCCATACTACGGAGGTGACACGATAGAAAAACTTTATTACTTTACGAGGAGAAGAGAAACAGTTATGAAAACGTAGTCACCTCAAAACAAAATGAATGGGAGCTCGAGAGGGTTAAGCACTCTTTATCCCATTTTGTAGTTAAAGAGACAGAATTTATATCAAGTGTCTTTTACTTTTAAAAGAAAGTTACATGATAAAAGTTTCGAACCTGCCCCGAGGGTTAAACTGCTGAGCTAGCAAGAAAATAAGTTATTAAAATGCCATTACCTTATGGATGAACTGCTGCCCGAAGAAAGAGGCGCTTCCCGCCCCCTGCTACATAATCACACTAGGATAGATGTTACTGAAGTGGCCCCGAGACAAGAAAATCAGCAGTTTATATACCCTCGCGGAACATTCGAGACCTTTCATGAATGATAACAACCCGCCCATAAATTTTTATTGGTCGGCTAAAGATTACAAGTCAAAACTGAAGAAGACATGTAGGATTGGTGGAAAATTAATTACAGAAATTCCTTATTGGTCAAATTCGAAACTGGCGGAAAGAGAAGGGTTATACTGCCAACCCAAACAATGACTGAAATAAATTTAACAAAGAACAAACTTATGAATACCAAATTTCTTCAAAAGAAAAGTTCCTTCACTTCGCACTAGGGTGCACAATTGTAGTTCTTAAGTAGTGCCATCTAGGAGAGAATGTTCACACTTATTACTACAGAGAAAACAAACACAAATCGAAAGCGACATAGTTCAGAACACTTCAAAATTTACAGTAAAGACATCTTCTGAGAAACCCTAGAATTAGTGTGGTTGTTAAAGTTCAGGCTTTCTCCAGTAGAGGAGTTTCAACTGGCGCAATGTTTGAATTACCGGCGTGGAGGTGTACCGCCCGGTACAATAATAATAATAATAATAATAATAATAATAATAATAATAATAATAATAATAATAATAATAATAATAATAATAATAATAATAATAATAATAATAATAATAATAATAATAATAATAATAATAATAATAATTGTACCGGGCGGTACACCTCCACATCGCTAATTTAAAATGTGCGCCTGTTGAAACTCCTCTGCTGGAGGAAGTCTGAACTTTATGGACAGTATTAATTTTCAAGTTTCTCAGAAGATGTCTCTACCTGGAAATTTTGGAGTTTTTGAACTGTGTCATTTTCGACGTATTTTTGTTTTGCTTGTAGTAAGAAGTGTGAACTTTCTCTTCTAGAGGACACTACTGAAGATCAACAATAGTGCACCCTAGTGCGGAGTGAAAGAACTATTTTTTTGGAGAAGTTCTTATTTCAAAAGTTTGTTTCTTGTTAAATTTCTTTCTGTTATTGTTTAAGTTGGCTGTATACCCCTCTTTTTCCCCTTGTTTTAGATTTATCCAATCCCGAATTTCTTTTAGTAATTTCCGACCAATCCGATGTATCTTCCCCCAACTTGGATATGTTTCTGTACCCTAGCCAATAAAGTGATTGTGGGCGGGTGTTCTCTTCCCTAAAACGCCTAGAACCTTCCGCGAGAGTATTTAAACTGCTGATTTTTGGGTCTCCGGGCCACTTCTGTTCCATCTTTCAGTGTGTAAAGTACATAGCAGGGGGCGGGAAGCGCCTCTTTCTTCTCCAGCTGTTCAACACCAGGTAATGGCCTCTTAATAACTTCTTTTCTTGCTAGGTTGGCAGTTTAACTCTCGGAGCGGGTTCGAAGCGTTTCCACCATGTAACCTTTTCCTAAAATGTAACCAATCTTTTCATCTATTCTCTTTTCAAGCTGCATATTGGGATAGAGAGTGCTAACCCTCTCGAGCTCCCACTCACATTGTTTTGAGGTGAACTTATTTTCTCAACCTATTCTTCGTTAACGTAAAACAAATTGCTCTTTTCTAAAGTCACTTCTGTAGTATGGGATTAGCCCTTGCATTAGTGGCCTAGAGCCAGATTAGGTTTTAAAAACAAGTGTATTAGGAGTGCAGATCGCCTCCTCTCAAATTGTTATTTTAGAGGTCATGTAATTACCCCTTTTCATTTAATAGACCTCAGTAGGTTGGGTATTTTACCCCTGTGTCTATGTTCAGTGAGGACAACTTGAAGGTGGAGTTCGGTGTGGCCTTTGAGAGGCTTAAAGTTGAGAGCGAGTGGCTCTTTTGAAAATTGAGTGTTGTATGCCTCGTGGAGGCTTTTCAGTGTAAATTGGAGCAAGGACTCCTAGGCATGAATGGGGTTTTCTGCCCCTCTGTTGAAACTTGTGTTTGGGGTAAAACTGAGCTGATTGCCCAAGCATTGTGAAGTCAGGGCGCGAAGCCCAAATCCTGTAAATATTGTAACTACCCTTTGGACTTGCTACTTTGTACCTGCCATGCTTGTTATTTCTTTGTTTTTGAAAAGAAAATATAACCTTGTTAAATTTTACATTAACTTTGATTCCGTAATTTGAGACCCGTTCACGCCCGCACCTTCTTTCACCTCTACCTACCACTAAAACACGGTAACAAGTGGTAGCAGAGCGTGGTTGAATGGGTCTCAATTTAGCCCTTTTTGACGGTTAAACATTGTTTTGTTCCGAACTCTAACAATTTTCTCAGTTGCTGGAATTTTTTTTTTAGTTTTTCAAAATTGTTCTGTCATCATGCCCGGACCTCGCGATGTTCTCCATCTTAACTATATGCGCAAAGAGGAGTTGATATATGAGTTAACTATTAGAAATGTGCAATCTGGAGGCACGGTTGCAGTAGACACAAACAAGCTTAGAGAGTCCCTTGAATTGCCTATTTCAATCCCCACCTTGGGAGAGAAAGAAGTTGACGACTCTCTTTCCACGATCGTCGAGAATATTACTGGGCTAGCATCTGTAGTTAGATTTTTTGATGAAAATGATCCTTCTCCTAATCAAATTAAGCGTGTGCAAGCCAGGCTATATCACTTTTCAAATAGAGTTAATGATCTGTTGTCTCTGAAGTTGAATGACGTTCAGAGGAAGGAAGCTAGTACGCTGCTTGAAAACATTTCTGAATTATCTAGCAAGGTCACTCAATTGTTAACTGGGGAGGTTCCTCCCAAAACTGATCAACCCGTCACGGTGAATGTAGGTAGCTAGGAAGAGCCTCCTAAGGGAGAAGTCAATAGGAAAACCATTGCTGCTCAAACAACCTCTGCCCCATTGGACGAGTCTGAACGGCGTAACTCATTAAATAATGTACGTTCTGAATTAACTACCTTGCCATTGAAATCTTTACCTACTATGTCACCCGGGTTTAGTAGCTTGCCTCATCCATTGGCAATGTTGCTCAGAGGTATCTCTAAGTTTTCCGTTAATACCACCAGTGGCGTAATTTCATTTTTAAGATTTCTAGTTGAATTTCAGGATCATGCCCTTGTTTTTTCTCTTTCTCCATGTCAAATTTTGCAAATTATCTATCCGTATGCTATTGGTATTCTCTCTGATAAAATCGTAAGAGCCGTTGCCGAGCAATAATCTATTGAGGATTTCCATGCCCACTTGCTAGCTAACTTCATCCCTGCTAGGGCCAGGTCCTCCCTTATTCAGAAGTACTATTATCGGGTACAGCGCTTGGATGAAAACTTGGCAGACTTCATCCAAGATATTAAGTTTTATACTAGGGTGTTTGCTCTTCATTTCCCTGAGGATCAGATTGTACAAGCTATTGTGGAAGGGATTTCACCACTCTACAGGTCATATTTGTGTTTCGCGGCGTGCCCGCAAACCTTCTCGGAACTTGAAGCATTGGCCGTCTCAGCGGAAGGAGTTAGATACGCCGATTCTTTGCGTGTAGCGAAAGAACCCCCGCCTTCCTTTAGTAATACTCGGCCTCCACCTCGCCGATCAGTCACCCCTCGTAAATGCTATGCTTGTGGGTCGCCTGACCACCTGCGCAATAAGTGTCCACTGATCAAGTCGAGTGGGACAAGTAATGGGGCTGGTTCATCACAAGGCTGTTTTAAATGTGGGGCTTTCTCACATATCGCCAAGAATTGCCCAAATTCGAATAGCACCCCCTCCTGCTCAACTTCTGGTGCAAATTCCACCTATGCCAATAATAAAAAGTGACTAGTGGCTTCGGCTGAGTCGACTAATCCATCTTCCCGAGACTCAGCCCCTAGTAAACAGGTTGTAAATTCAGGGAACGAGCAATTTTCAAATGCATCTTTTGAATGTCCCAAAGAGTGTCTTAGGATTGCGGCGGATTCCCCCGCACCTATTCCTTTTCTTAAGATTGAGTTAAACAATGAGCCTATAACCGCTTTATTAGATTCAGGCAGTGTCTGTTCGATTATTTCGGCTGAATGGTATTCTAAATTGAAATCTGTTTGTAAACTACCTGACTATGTCTCATCTCCTGTTCTATATGTTTCGGCTAATTCATCTCCATTAGAAATTCTAGGTTCCTTACTGGTCAAAATTCGTATTTTTAAATTTACATGGAAAACCAAACTGTTTGTGGCTAAGCACTTGTCTTGCCCCATCATACTGGGAGCGGACTTCATTTCTCACACTGGTCTTGTGCTCGATCTTCAGAGTAAGACGTGCACATTCAAATTTGCGTCCAATTGTAACATTCCCTTGTTAAAGTGTAATTCTGTATCATGTTCATCTATTTCGCCTACCCAGGATGAGATGTTGTTAGACCTTAGACATCTACCTGAGGAGCGGGCTGATAGTATTCGCAAATTGTGTCAGTCCTTTCCGGAGGTGTTCTCTGATACTCTTGGTGTTACTGACCTTATTGAATACAAAATTGAGGTCACGGATTCGATTCCTGTCCGTTTTCCACCTTATAGGCTATCTCAACCTAAAATGAAGGCTCTGAAAGAAATTATCGATCAGATGTTGAAGGATGGTATTATTAGGCCCTCTAAGTCAGCGTATTCTTCGCCTATTTTTCTAGTCCCGAAACCCCAAGGGGGCTTCAGGCCTGTCATTGATTACAGGGCTCTCAATCGGAAGGTGGTGTTACAATCTGTGCCCCTTCCCGACCTTCATTCTTGTTTTACATGGTTTCGTAAGGCCAAGTTCTTTACTATCTTGGACTTGAATCAGGCCTATAATCAAATTCCCCTTGCCGAAGAGTCTAAACACCTTACAGCGTTTGCCACGGACTGGAATTTATATGAATACAATCGCGTGCCTTTCGGGCTCCCCACGGGAGCAGCTGTACTCACTAGGCTGCTAGATAGGGTCTTCTCCGACATCAAATTTGAATACTTGTACCACTACTTGGATGATGTCGTCGTATTTTCGGAAACCTTCGAAGAACATCTAGATCATCTGCGAGAAGTTCTCAATCGCCTTCGTAAAGCTGGGTTAACTGTCAAGTTGTCCAAGGTTGCCTTTGCTAAGCCCTCTATGTCATTCCTAGGGCATATTGTGTCACCTGATGGTGTTGCAGTCGATCATTCGAGAACACAGGCCATCCGTGATTTTAAACCTCACAAGGACATTAAAGGCATCGCCAGGTTTATTGGTATGGTGAATTTCTTCAGAAAGTTCATTCCTAACTTTGCTAATAGAGCGGCGCCCTTAAACCTTCTTCGTAGGAAAGGCATCAAATTCGAGTGGGGACCTTCTCAACAAGCCGCTTTTGAAGATCTTAAATTGGCTCTCTCTAATGCCCCTGTACTTGCTATGCCTGATTTCTCGAAGAAATTCATCGTCCAAACTGACGCGTCGTCGTCAGCAGTAGCTGCAGTCCTTCTTCAAGAGACTGAACTAGGGAGGCGACCCATCGCCTATGCATCTAGGACCTTGTCGGCTCAAGAAGCCAAGTATTCCATCTATGAGCTCGAAGGTTTGGCAGTCTTATTCGCCTTAGAAAAGTTCCGTCTCTATCTGGAACACGTCAAATTCGACCTGGAGACAGATAATCAAGCCTTAAGCTGGGTCTTAGGTAGGCCGCGTCGTACTGGCCGTATACCCCGTTGGGCCATCCGTATTTCTGCCTTCCAATTCGATGTCAGGCATATCAGAGGTACCGAAAATGTTGTTGCTGATGGACTCAGTCGTATGTTTTCCAACGACGTCGAGACCCATGAACCGGTCGACAGTTCATCACCTCCCGAGTCCATACTATCTGATGTTAATTCCATCTTAACAGATGCTCCCATGCTTTTCAGGGATATTGAGAAATACCAACGTGAAGATCCGACGATGGCTCCGATAATGGAAACCCTTTCTTCTAGGGAACATGTTGTCCCTTATGTTCTGAGGAATGGTGTTCTATGTTGCCCATCGAGGCATGATAAGATGATGAAAGTTGTCGTTCCAGCTGTTCTTGTACCTATGATCTTCAAGTATTATCATGAGACCCCATTAGGAGGGCATCTGGGTATCTTTAAAACTCGTGAAAAGATTCGTGAAATGTTCATCTGGAAAGGTATGGACGGTGAAATCCGTGAACTTGTAAAAGCTTGTAAATCTTGTTTGCTCAGTAAACCCACCATGTCCACCAAGGTAGGACTTTTGTCTTCGCATCAAGCGTCGCGCCCCATGGAACGCCTGTATATTGATTATGTAGGACCCTTCCCCCAGTCAAAGGGAAATGCTAACAAGTTCATCTTTGTATGCGTAGATGGCTTTACTAGATTTTCCTGGTTATTTCCGACTAAGCTGGCTACCGCTCAGTCTACCATTACTTGCTTAAATTCTATTTTTGCTTCTTTTGGTCCGTGCCAATATATTGTATCTGATAATGCTAAGGCTTTTACATCTAATTTATTTCGTAAATTCTGTTTTGACTTGTCCATCTCTCATGTAACTACTTCTGCTTATTACCCTCAACCATCTCTGGCTGAACGAGTTAACCGTAATCTCAGGTCCGCACTTATTGCCTATCATCATGAAGATCATTCCAGGTGGGACACGTCCCTGCATTGGTTAGCTTTTGCTTTGAATTCGGCGGTTCATGAATCACATAAATTTACTCCAGCCTCGTTGATGTTCAAGTTTGTTCCCAACACGCCGCTCTCTAACCTCTGGTCTCTGAGTGACATTCTACCAGAGACAATAGATCCGGACAACATTAAAGATCTTTGGAAGAAGGCTAAAGCCAATCTTAAAGTGTCTCATGAAAAGGTTAGGGAAAGGTATGATCGTGGACGGAGACCCACCCCTTTGAAGGTAGGTGACCAAGTTATGGTCAAGAACTTTGTTCCCGCGGGCAAGCTTGCCCCCAGATTTCATGGGCCTTGTATCATTCTCGATTTTCTTACGCCGGTTACATTGTTAGTAAGCAATCCAGCCACCGAGAGGATATTTAGAGTTCACCTGTCCCAGGTGAAACCGGTGTAAATTTTGTGTCAACTTGCTTCACATAATTTGATAGGAATATGAAGGTTATATTTTTTTTGAGTTTCCTCTCTTAAGGCATTCTGCTCCTTCTATTTTGTTTTATATGTAAGCATTTTTTGTAAAACCTTCCCCGATCCGTTAAACTGCCATTCTGTCCTTACCATGGCCATTACGACGCTCCCGTCTCCTGCTATACACACTGTGGCTTGCTTAGATTAAATGCCATGGATATTTGCACGCCGCTGGCCCCTCTACCTCTCCAACAAGCCTGTGCCCTCAAAAAAATGATGATGGTCCAACAAAATTCTGCCGCCTAGTTTTAATGTTTCAGTGCCCCCGCAGCCGCGCGGCGCCGTGCCGCGACTGGGTTTGAGGAAGGGCCCCCTCGGCCCCAGCGAGGACGACATGTGCACGGCGAGCCGGAGCGCTCCTCCCGGCCTAGGCTGATGTGCGGCGCACGACCTGCTACTTGCCCGCAGCTTGTATATGTTCACCGCGGGCGCGGCGTGCTTCAACACCTCTGCTCCCCTCATAGTGCGGGCGAGTGGTATCTCAGGGTACTTGAGGGGTCCGAGCGGCCTCCTTTGGACGCAAGCTGCAACGGCCGGTCTGGCCATCCAACTTCATCAACATCAACTACATGAACAGTTACTATAAGCAATGACTACACTTGGGAATTCAACAGCAATATTTGGTGGACATTGCAATATTTTTCATCACTTTTAAGTATTAAAAGTTTATCTTCTGAATTCAACTTCTACAAACATAAAGACTGTACTTCACCTGCAACAACAAAATTTTGAAACTGAATCAAACCAAATTAAGAAAATCTTATAAATTTTTTTGGCAATTAATCTCCATATCTACATCAAAACTTGGACCTTGTTTTCAAACAATTTCATGTGTCACCCCGGGAGGAACTTTTGGGGGGGGAGGTCTGTACCGGGCGGTACACCTCCACATCGCTAATTTAAAATGTGCGCCTGTTTAAACTCCTCTGCTGGAGGAAATCTGAACTTTATGGACAGTATTAATTTTCAAGTTTCTCAGAAGATGTCTCTACCTGGAAATTTTGGAGTTTTTGAACTGTGTCATTTTCGACGTATTTTTGTTTTGCTTGTAGTAAGAAGTGTGAACTTTCTCTTCTAGAGGACACTACTGAAGATCAACAATAGTGCACCCTAGTGCGGAGTGAAAGAACTATTTTTTTGGAGAAGTTCTTATTTCAAAAGTTTGTTTCTTGTCAAATTTCTTTCTGTTATTGTTTAAGTTGGCTGTATACCCCTCTTTTTCCCCTTGTTTTAGATTTATCCAATCCCGAATTTCTTTTAGTAATTTCCGACCAATCCGATGTATCTTCCCCCAACTTGGATATGTTTCTGTACCCTAGCCAATAAAGTGATTGTGGGCGGGTGTTCTCTTCCCTAAAACGCCTAGAACCTTCCGCGAGAGTACTTAAACTGCTGATTTTTGGGTCTCCGGGCCACTTCTGTTCCATCTTTCAGTGTGTAAAGTACATAGCAGGGGGCGGGAAGCGCCTCTTTCTTCTCCAGCTGTTCAACACCAGGTAATGGCCTCTTAATAACTTCTTTTCTTGCTAGGTTGGCAGTTTAACTCTCGGAGCGGGTTCGAAGCGTTTCCACCATGTAACCTTTTCCTAAAATGTAACCAATCTTTTCATCTATTCTCTTTTCAAGCTGCATATTGGGATAGAGAGTGCTAACCCTCTCGAGCTCCCACTCACATTGTTTTGAGGTGAACTTATTTTCTCAACCTATTCTTCGTTAACGTAAAACAAATTGCTCTTTTCTAAAGTCACCTCTGTAGTATGGGATTAGCCCTTGCATTAGTGGCCTAGAGCCAGATTAGGTTTTAAAAACAAGTGTATTAGGAGTACAGATCGCCTCCTCTCAAATTGTTATTTTAGAGGTCATGTAATTGCCCCTTTCATTTAATAGACCTCAGTAGGTTGGGTATTTTACCCCTGTGTCTATGTCCAGTGAGGACAACTCGAAGGTGGAGTTTGGTGTGGCCTTTGAGAGGCTTAAAGTTGAGAGCGTGTGGCTCTTTTGAAAATTGAGTGTTGTATGCCTCGTGGAGGCTTTTCAGTGTAAATTGGAGCAAGGACTCCTAGGCATGAATGGGGTTTTCTGCCCCTCTGTTGAAACTTGTGTTTGGGGTAAAACTGAGCTGATTGCCCAAGCATTGTGAAGTCAGGGCGCGAAGCCCAAATCCTGTAAATATTGTAACTACCCTTTGGACTTGCTACTTTGTACCTGCCATGCTTGTTATTTCTTTGTTTTTGAAAAGAAAATATAACCTTGTTAAATTTTACATTAACTTTGATTCCGTAGTTTGAGACCCGTTCACGCCCGCACCTTCTTTCACCTCTACCTACCACTAAAACACGGTAACAATAATAATAATAATAATAATAATAATAATAATAATAATAATAATCGTATGGCCTCAGCTACCGAGTGCAGACATTTCAATTTGACGCCATCTGGCTGTCTGCTCGTCAATTTCGACGTTCCGTTTTCTCTAGGCCCACTAGATGGCAGACCGAGTAAACCGAAACTCTCTTGGGCGTCTATGACTGAGATTTAATTAACTTTGTCGGGTAAACACCAAGTGTGTCACCAGAGATCTTTTACATGCCGACATCGTACGACATGGAGTGTCGAATGGACTTTTCTCCGCCCTTCAAAAATCCGACTACCTCTGCAATAATAATAATAATAATAATAATAATAATAATAATAATAATAATAATAATAATAATAATAATAATAATAATAATAATAATAATAAAATACAGATATACCTTGTAACGGGACTTGAACCGTTACAATGTATTTAATTACATTACAACGCCGGGTACTACTGTACAGTCACATCGCTCCACGAAATGAATGGTAAAAATTAAATGTGCTTGTGAAAAAGTGGTTAAAATGTGACAAATAACAAAAACAAGCAGAGACAAATATCAGAGCGAATTTCTGTATCAGTTCTGGTCATGCCGTGATGTACCACAGTATCAAGGTCTTCAGTAACAACTGCTGTACAGTACAAACACACACTTCTCTAAGCTGCCGGTTAATCACAGCGTAACGCATTAACCGTTACATGTACCAGAGAAAATCAGGAGGGTGATGACTGCTTCCTCGCTGCGAATGTATTTATTAAATAAAGATTGTTATGTAGTTATTTTAATAACTCTCGGGCAGAAACATGCCTCATTCCTTCATAATAAAATACATTATGCAACAAGCGTATAATGGCTCTGTTCGCTCGTTTTAGAAACACACTCACCAACACAGGCGAGCTGCATACGACTGTTTATGCTCGACGAGAATTATAACTCTATTTGTTTAATATTCATACATTTCTGTCGAGACGTCGGTTGACAGTTCAGTTTACTGAACAGAGCGCATTCGCTGGGTTATCAATTTTCCGCGGGTGGATCAGAGACCTTGACAATCTCACATGTTTTCAAAACTTTGATACAAGGTTATCATAACCTAGCTTTGTTTCAAATACAGATTGTTTATAGTACAGTTGGTGAAGTGAATGTGCCGTGTGGTTGTGGAATGTGCATTGATGTTGATATGTGTGTCCGATATGTGGACCATGTTACGCATCACTAGACCAAGCGCCATTTTGTAAAAATCAGTATTTGTGCGCATTCTGTTGAGAAACAACGTAACTTAAGTGGACAAAAATCACCGTACATGTCCAAGTAACAGTTGCCTTAAAATATGTGAAAAATCTAAGTGCAAATTTACCTATGTTTGATTTTGTGTTTTGCATCACGAAACCAAAAGCGATAAGCCAATGTTTAGTTATGCAACAGTAGACCAAGCGCCTTTTACCGGTCTGTGGTCTAGTGATGCTAAACGAAACAGGTGGCTGCACTGGTTCACAACAGACCAGACAACATCAGCTGTGTAGTGTTTACTAACCTAGTATATTGTTACTGTGCATGTTTACATGGTAAACGATTGTGCTGTCGTATTTCCTACATTATGGTACCAGTAATGGAGGCTATCAGAGCAAGAACCGAACGCATTGTTACAAATGCAATAAGGATTTCTAATAACCATGAGGTTTTACAGGTAAGAAAACGAACGATTTTGGAAACTCACCCCACGCTAGAAAAGATTACTTTGCGCTATGATCTCTCAGGACATAGTTTTTTGCCCAACGACAGCAATTTTGGAGACATAGAGTGCGCGTTGAAGCTACAACAACAGTTGTACACTGTGAATGACTATATGAATGCGCTGAAAGTACGTCGTAGAAAGAATGCTTTGGCTGTTCACAGAATGGAACAGAAACAATTCTTTGGAACACAAATGCTGGAAAAACAGATAACAAACCGTAAAGTTGACATGGAAAATCCCAAAATAAACTGGATGAAAACGAGAGAACTTGAAATCAGAAAAGACAAACCTCTAAGCATTTTTATGAAGAGTGACTTTGACCAGGACACTGGAGTTGAATTAAGTATTCAAAGAAAAAAAAAAAAGGAAAGAGGAACTTCTGCGCAACCAGTTCATTTGAGTGAACACTTAATTCAACTGTGGCCAGGAGGGAAACCAATTTCAAAACCTAAACTTGAAGACTTGAAGTCTCTTCTGCCGCTGGTTCCAGAAGATGCCAGACCAATGTATCGGTCTTTTTTCACCCATAACAGTGTGGAAGACGATATTGATGGGTTCAATGGACAACTTGAATTTGAAATAGAAAGTGAACAATGACAGATTATGATTTCATTTATGTTTCTTTCTTAAATTTTGTTTAGTTAATGAGCAGTATTGTGTTTCATGCTAATTAGTGAAAAAGACTTCCAATGGCACCTTTTAATTTTAGGGGTTTTGTGTATGTGTATAAGATCAATCAAATATCTTTCGCTATAATTGATTTTTTACAGTATTGTGATTCAAGCCAGGTAATAAAAAGCTTCAAAGTGTAAAATACATAATGTCCGGGTTCATTTTGGATTTGTTGTTGTCTTGTAAGCTTTATTATTTCCATTTTTATTCAGTTGTTTTACATTACATTACTATGTTTTGTGCCAATTAGTAAAGAATAAAGTACTTTTTATAGCAAACTGGTGCGTGTTATTGCTATTCCCTCACACTACCGGTAAGAAAAGGAATTTCTACAAAAGTCTTGAGAGCAAAAATAACCGACTTATTGCATAACTCCATAACGTTAAATTGTAGATTACACAAATGATTTGTATCTTAGGTAATGTAATTTACAACTTAATTTACGATTATGTGTCCAATATAGTGAAATGATTATTTATTTATTGAACTGTGAATTTCAGAAACGTCGTGTAGTTTACTTATGCTTTATCACAGACTAGTCCAAATGCACTGTTAATTATACATAACGCAACCAAAGGACTTAAAAGTCACTTAGTCTGTTGATGCAAAACAAAAATGCACCATCAAACAACAAACGTAAATAGACTAACCGCCATTTTATTTATTTTTAGCGTTGTTTGATAAGTAATTAGGTTGAGGTTTTACAAAAGTGTTCAAAAATAATAATTCTTACTTATTGCAAAAAATTGGGAAAATTTAACAATAAATGGATTTTTAATCGACTGGAAACTTTGAGCTCAATTATCTCAGAATGGTGTTTTGGCGCTTAGTCTAGTGATGCATAACATGGTCCATGTTTGATTTTGGAAGGAAGTGTATTGAGCGCAGGTGCGGTGCCATCCTTAACTAATTGGCCAAACAGTTGTCTGATTGGTGGTGAAGAACCATAATGTGCCTCATTAAGATATAATATCTATATTTCGGCAACATCGAGCATAAAGTATATTATAATATTCCGTAATCACGAGCATGTGTTCGTTCCTTGTAGGTCCATAAGAGCAACACTGCTCCCTGAACATGGAATGAGCTGTAGCAGACTGAGACTCGTAGAGAAGTCGCTGACTCAAATCTTGAAGGAAAACGTCTCTCTTTACATAAATAAATACAGGCAAATACTAACTTCTCTTTTGCCAAAAGTCTGAACCATTCAGTAAATAACGCTCTTACCGTTGTTTACTCACATTATTACATTTGAGAACGGACATATAAAACGTATTACGTTGATGTACATATTGCTCCGTATGGGGTTGACGGACAGTTTCCGCTCGGCATTTCCTTCAAGAGTTAACACATTCAGTACCAAGCACTCAGCGAGGCATTTAAACCCAGAATCCAGCGATTTGATGCTCCTTTATCCCTTTATACAGTGCCTACGTTAGAAAAGTTAATATCATTGCTAAACTAGTAGTTGTAGAAGCTTGCAATATTGTACGTACCTGGTATTCTTGAATTTTAAATTGTGTCACGATTTTGGGAAATAATACCATAAAGTTAATGATGATATATTATTTTAACAATCTGATTTACTTCTCACGGACGCAGATAGGTCTTATGGTGACGAAGGAATAGGAAAGTGCCAGGAGTGGGAAGGAAGCGGTAATGGCCTTAAATAAGGTAGAGCCCCACCATTGGCCTGGTGTGCAAAGAGGAAACCACAGAACACCATCTCTCGGGCTGCCCACAGTGGCGTTCGAAACCATTATCTCCAGAATACAATAATGATAATAATAATAATAATAATAGTTATAATAATAATAATAATAATAATAATAATAATAATAATAATAATAATAATAATAATAATAATAATACCCGTGTGGAGATTTACCAGTTACCTCCATCGGGCGCGTCCCATTGGAATTGGGGAAGCTCGCTGGCTCTGCCGCCAGCAGAGTCAGGGGGTAGTAGGGAAATAAAATACCACCGTGAAAAAACTGGTCCCTTGCCAGGGTTACGGCGAGGACTGGTAAATGACCAGAAGCCAGAAAACATCTTAAGGCAACCTCTAAGGCTAACAACCCTAGTTTTAAAAGGATGGGTACCCGTCCAAAGCAAAGTCAAGTCAGGAAGCATGATGGCACAACTTTTCAAGAAACATACCCCAGGGGGTAAATCTTCCGATAAATCCCTCGTAGTGATCGCCACGGCGCACGAGTCTCGTTCGGATTCTGGGGGAGACTCGACATCATGCAAGAGACGAGTCGGAGCGTCTCGGTGTACCCCGAAGAGTCAAAAACTCAGGCCAAAATCCAAAACCTTTCTAGCAACTTTCAACATAAATTCACTTACACAAACTGGCAAGCTGAAAACCCTCACCAAAGCTCTTCACGAAAATCAGATATCCATAATGGCCCTACGGGAAACAAGGTACCCAGATCAAGAGATTTTTGAATCCGAAGGCTACCGATTTTTCAAGAGCAAAGCGCAAATCGGAATCCTCAAAGGAGCTGTGATGCTTGGAACCGCGTTTGCTGTTAGAACCAAGATCTTTAAATCGGTTGCAAATTTCGAACCTGTGAATGAAAGATTGTCTATACTCAGAATTAAGTGCGCGAACAAAACCTACGCCTTGGTTAACGCACATGCTCCTACAAACGATAAGAACAAGACTGATCCAGACGAAGTTGATAATTTCTGGGATGTACTGGATGAAAAATTAAACAAAATCCCCAAACACCATTTCTAGCTTCTTTGGGTGACTTCAATGCCCATCTAGGTCGTGAACAGAAATACAAGAAAGTTATAGGAAACTACCCTGCTCACAAAAGTACCTATCCCAACGGCAAAAGACTGGTGTCCATTTGCGAAAATCACAACCTGCAGGTCAAGACGACCCACTTTCGCCATCTACCCAGAAAGCAAATGACTTGGGGTTCTCCCGTCCAAACTCTCGGAGAGTTCAAAATAGATCATGTTGCAATCTCAAGGATAAACAGCCCTGAGATTATGAATGTCAGGGTAAAGAAAGGCACCAATGTGGCCTCAGATCATTATATGTCTCTTATGAAATTCAAACCAATTCCCGCAAACACAAGGAAGACAACCAAACAGATCACACGCTACGACAATGATAAACTTCGGCAAAGGGTCAAGGAGTTCCAGGAGAAGGCTAGACCAAATGACTGTGACTTTAACAACACCAAAAGTCTCCTTGTTGACGCCGCCAAAGACATTGCAGAAATCAAGAGAAGCAAAAACCATGCCTGGTGGAATAGTACCTGCGAATCAGTCCTCAAAGAAACACTCAATGCGTGGAAACAGTACTACTCTAAGAAATCAGAAAATGATTGGGAAACCTACAAAACCCAACGTGCCCAAGCAGCTAGGGTGTTCAGAACTGAGAAACGTAAATACGAAAAATATTTCATTGAAAAGATAGAACAAGACTTTAGGAAGAATGAAAACAGAGAGTACTACAGAGCCTTCAAACGTAAACTCACTGGCTATAAACCACCATCTCTATGCTTTGAGCGAAGGGACGGCTCACTGGCGACGTCAAATGAAGAAAATTGCAGCATTCTGGCAGACTACTTCAAGAATTTACTTAATTGCTCTAAATCGCAAAGCCCCATTGAGACCAAGGTACCCTTACTCAGGTACCCAGATTCCAGACCACCCGACAGAGATGAAATCAAGCGCCACATTGCCCGTCTAAAAATAACGAAGCCCAGTGGGAAGACTCAGTAGTAGCAGAACTATGGAAATATGCCCCAGAGGAACCAATTGATATCTTGCAAAAGCAAATAGAAGAAATTTGGAACAAAGAGACCCTACCCGAAGATTGGAAAATAGCTTTGATTCATCCATTACACAAAAAAGTCAGCATGAAGAACATCAAATACTACAGAGGAATATCTGTGCTATCCGTGACTTACAAAATTCTATCACTTGCCATCCTGGAACGTTTGGAAGCACAAGTCGAACATCAAATAGGTGAATACCAAGGAGGATTCAGAAAAGGTCGATCAACAGCCAAACCGATCCAAAATCTCAAAACGATCATCAGATATTGTACACGAAGGTCCAAGCAGTATGTGTCTGTTTTTGTGGACTTCCAGAAAGCGTACGACTTCATTGACCGGGAAGTCCTGCTAAACATCTTAAATGAATTTGGAGTTCATTTGAAACTGCTGGCATTAATTAGAGGCACCCCCACCGATACAAAATCCAAGGTGAAGTTTCATGGATGTCTCTCCCATTCCTTTGAAATCAAAACAGGAGTCCGACAAGGAGATGGGCTATCCCCGATACTCTTCAAAAGTGTGTTCTTGAAAAGATCATCAGAACCTGGTGGGTGAGATTACAGAAAACCAACTACAGTTCATTAAGAATAGGAACCAAATCCAAGGGGATCACAACAGACTGCTTAGCATTTGCCGATGATATTGCTGTTCTCTCAAACGACATAGAAACCGCTAGAACTCAAGTTGAAATTTTAAAGTAAATTTCCGAACAAACTGGTCTGCAGGTATCGTTTGAGAAAACAGATGTAATGACTAACATCAAAGAGGCTCCGCCAAAACTCCATAAAAAATACAGGGACATCACCCGAGTGGACAAATTAAAATACCTGGGTGAGATCATCAGAAAAAATGGACTGGGCAAAGAAGCACTTCAGGAGCGAGTACGCAAACTGGAAATAGCCTACCAAACATCCCGCACAATCTACAACAAAAAATGCCTTTCCCAAAACACCAAGATACGTCACTATGAAGCAGTTCTGAAGCCAGTAGTTCTATATGCAGCCGAAATACTGTCTCTAAATGCCAACAAAGGACTCCTTGAAGAACTGGAGAAAAAAGAACGCAAAATTGTGAGAGGAATCTTGGGATCAAAGTACAGAAATGGAATCCATCAAAAGAAATCCAACGAGGAAGTCTACAGCAACATAGAGAAAATTACCGACACAATCAGAAAAAGACGGGCACGATTTTACGGTCATCCGAAAATAATGGACAAGAAAGTTAACTGAAGAAATCTTTCACTTTTTTGATTCAAACACCAAAACCACAATTCCCTGGTTTAGAAATACCAAAGAAGACCTGCAAATGCCACATATCTCAGCTGAAGACGCCCTTAACAGTGATCTCTTCCGCAAGAAAATATTGACGAACGGGCTAAACCGAGACGAGCAACCGGAGAGAAGACCTGGTGTCCCTTGGACAGAGGAGCGTAAGCAGGCCCACTTACAAAGAACGAGGGAAATTTGGGCTCTAAAGAAGGCCAAGTTCAGTGTCAAATGCAACAAGACTTAACGTGGTCTTTGATGGCCCCAGCGAATTATATAATAATAATAATAATAATAATAATAATAATAATAATAATAATAATAATAATAATAATAATAATAATAATAATAATAATAATAATAATAATAATAATAATAATAATAATAATAATAGTAATAATGATGATAATAACAGTAATGAAAATGAAAACCTACCACCTGGTTTCCAGTCATTGACCGGGTCAGGGATGTAATGAATGAATCATATATAGGCTATTATTACGATGGGATCGCCACTCCCAAAGTGATATATATTAATGACTGATAGATGCTATGAAATGAGAATGGAGAGTGTTGCTGGAATGAAAGACGACAGGGAAAACCGGAGTACCCGGAGAAAAACCTGTCCCACCTCCGCTTTGTCCAGCACAAATCTCACATGGAGTGACCGGCGTTTGAACCACGGTATCCAGCGGTCAGAGGCCGGCGCGCTGCCGCCTGAGCCACGGAGGCTCAGTAATAGTAATAATAATAATAATAATTGTTACCGTGTTTTAGTGGTAGGTAGAGGTGAAAGAAGGTGCGGGCGTGAATGAGTCTCAAACTACGGAATCAAAGTTACTGTAAAATTTAACAAGGTTATATTTTCTTTTCAAAATTAAGTAATAACAAAGAACAGGTACTTAGTAGCCGAAACACAATTTGAAATGTACAATTACAGAGATTACAGAATTTGGGCTTCGAGCCCTGAGTTCACAATTCTTGAGCAACTAGCCCAACTTTCCGATATAAAAATTTTAACCAAGGGGCAGGAGACCCCAATCAAACCCTGGAGCACTTGCTCCGAATTACACAGTAAAGCCTCCTCGAGGCATACAAAAATTGAATTCCAAAAGCGCAATCTGCTCTCAAAGTGTAAGCCAATCACAGGCCACACCAAACTTCACCTTCAAGCTGTCCTCTAAGGACATATACACAGGGGTAAAATACCCAACCTACTGAGGTCTATTAAATGAAAAAGAAGGTTAATTAAATGACCTCTAAAATAACAATTTGGGGAGGAGGCAAACTTGCACTCCTAGTACACTTTGATTAAGACCTACTTGGCACTAGGCCGTTAACACAAGGGCTAATCCCATACTCAAGAGGTGACTTAAGAAGAGAACACTTTGTTTTACATTAACGAAGAATAGGTTGAGAAAATAAGTTCACCTCAAGACAATGTGAGTGGGAGCTCGAGAGGGTTAGCACTCTCTATCCCAATATGTCGTTTTACAAGAGAATAGATGAAAAGAGAAGTTACATTTTAGGAAAAGGTTACATGGTTGAACGCTTAGAACCCGCCCCGAAAGTTAAACTGCTGAGCTAGCAAAGAAAGAAGTTATTAATCGGCCATTACCTTGTGTTGAACGGCTGGAGAAGAAAGAGGCGCTTCCCGCCCCCTGCTATGTACTTAACACACTGAAAGATGGAACAGAAGTGACCCGGAGACCCAAAAATCAGCAGTTTAAATACTCTCGCGGAAGTTTCTAGGCGTTAGGGGAAAGAAAACACCCTCCCACAAACTCTTTATTGGATAGGACCCCGCAACAGATTCAAATTGGGGGAAGATACATCTGATTGGATAGAAATTAATTGAAGAAATTCGGGATTGGATACATTCATAACAAGGGGAAGAAAGGGGTAAATATTGCCAACTTAAACAATGATAGAAAAAAATTTAACAAGGAACAAACTCTTGAAATTAAATTTTCTCCAAAAAATAGTTCTTTGATTCCGCACTAGGTTGCACTATTGTAGATCTTCAGTAGTGTCCTCTAGAAGAGAAAGTTCACACTTCTTACTTCAAGCGAAACAAAAACACATCAAAAGTGACACAGTTCTAAAACTCAAAATTTTCCACATGGTGACATCTTCTGAGAAGGTAGAGAATTAATAGAGTAGATAAAGTTCAGAGTTCCTCCAGCAGAGGAGTTTCAAAAGGCGCACATTTTAAATTAGCGGCGTGGAGGTGTACCACCCGGTACAGACCTCCCCCCCCAAAAGTTCCACCAGGGGTGACACATGAAATAGTTTGAAAACAAAGTCCAAGTTTTGATGTTGATATTAAAATAAATTGCAGAAGTATTTGAGAAATTCTTAATTCAGTTCCAAAATTTTTGTTGTAATTGGTAACGTAAGGTTTTTATCTTTGTAGAAGGCGAATTTCTGAAGATAATCTTTTAAAATGTGATGAAAAATTTTGCAATGTCCACCAAATTTGTTGTTGAATTCCCAAGTGTAGTCATCTCTTATAGTGGCTGTCCATGTAGTTGATGTAGTCTAAGTTGGATGGCCAGACCGGCCGTTGCAGCTTGCGTCGAAAGGAGGCCGCTCGGACCCCTCAAGTACCCTGAGATACCGCTCGCCCGCACTATGAGGGGAGCAGAGGTGTAGAAATACGCCGCGCCCGCGGTGAACATATACAGGCTGCGGGCCAGTAGCAGGTCGTGCGCCGCACATCAGCCTTGGCCGGGAGGAGAGCTCCGGCTCGCCGTACACATGTCGTCCTCGCTGGAGAGGAGGGGGCCCATCCCCCTCCCCAGTTGCTGCACGGCGCTGCGCGGCTGCGGGGGCACTGAAACATTAAAGCTAGGCGGCAGAATTGTGTTGGACCATCATGTTTCTTTGAGGGCACAGGCTAGGTGAGGAGGTTGAGGGGTCAGCGGCGTGCAGATATCCATGGCATTTACTCAAATTACGCCACAGTGTGTATGAAGCAGGAGACGGGAGCGTGGTAATGGCCGAGGCAAGGACAGAATGGCAGTTTAACGGATCGGGGAAGGTTTTACAAGAGGATTCCATATAAGACCAAAATATTATAGAAGGGGCAGAAAGCCTTAAAAGTTGAACTCAAAAAAAATATAACCTTCATATTCCTTTCAAATTATATGAAGCAAGTTGACACAAAATTTACACTGGTTTCACCTGTGACAGGTGAACCCTAAATATCCTCTCGGTGGCTGGATTGCTTACTAACAACGTAACTGGCGTAAGAAAATCAAGAATGATACAAGGCCCATGAAATCTGGGGGCAAGCTTGCCCGCGGGAACAAAATTCTTGACCATCACCTGGTCACCTACCTTCAAGGGGGTGGGTCTCCGTCCACGATCATACCTTTCCCTAACCTTTTCATGAGACACTTTAAGATTGGCTTTAGCCTTCTTCCAAAGACCTTTAATGTTATCCGGATCTATTGTCTCGGGTAGAATGTCACTCAGAGACCAGAGGTTAGAGAGCGGCGAGTTGGGAACAAATTTGAACATCAAAGAAGCTGGAGTAAACTTGTGAGATTCATGAACCGCCGAATTCAAAGCAAAAGCTAACCAATGCAGGGACGTGTCCCACCTGGAATGATCATCATGATGATAGGCAATCAGTGCGGACCTGAGATTACGATTAACCCGTTCAGCCAGAGATGGTTGAGGGTAATACGCCGAAGTAGTTACATGAGAGATGGATAAGTCAAAACAGAATTTACGAAATAAATTAGATGTAAAAGCCTTAGCATTATCAGATACAATATATTGGCACGGACCAAAAGAAGCAAAAATAGAATTTAGGCAAGTAATGGTGGACTGAGCGGTAGCCAGCTTAGTCGGAAATAACCAGGAAAATCTGGTAAAACCATCTACACACACAAGGATGAACTTGTTGGCATTACCCTTTGACTGGGGGAATGGTCCTACATAATCAATATACAGGCGTTCCATGGGGCGCGATGCTTGATGCGAAGACAAAAGGCCTACCTTGGTGGACATGGTGGGTTTACTGAGCAAACAAGATTTACAAGCTTTTACAAGTTCACGGATTTCACCGTCCATACCTTTCCAGATGAACATTTCACGAATCTTTTCACGAGTTTTAAAGATACCCAGATGCCCTCCTAATGGGGTTTCATGATAATACTTGAAGATCATAGGCACAAGAACAGCTGGAACGACAACGTTCATCATCTTATCATGCCTCGAAGGGCAACATAAAACACCATTCCTCAGAACATAAGGGACAACATGTTCCCCAGAAGAAAGGGTTTCCATTATCGGAGCCAGCGTCGGATCTTCACGTTGGTATTTCTCAATGTCCCTAAAAAGCATGGGAGCATCTGTTAAGATGGCATTAACACCAGATAGCAAGGACTCGGGGGGTGATGAACTGTCGACCTGTTCATGGTTCTCAACGTCGTCTGAAAACATACGGCTGAGTCCATCGGCAACAACATTTTCGGTACCTCTAATATGCCTGACATCAAATTGGAAGGCAGAAATACGGATGGCCCAACGGGCTATACGACCAGTACGACGCGGCCTACCTAAGACCCAGCTTAGGGCTTGATTATCTGTTTCCAGGTCGAATTTGACATGTTCCAGATAGAGACGGAACTTTTCTAAGGCAAATAAGACTGCCAACCCTTCGAGCTCATAGATGGAATACTTGGCTTCTTGAGCCGATAGAGTCCTAGATGCATAGGCGATGGGTCGCCTCCCTAGTTCAGTCTCTTGAAGAAGGACTGCAGCTACAGCTGACGATGACGCGTCCGTTTGGACGATGAATTTCTTTGAGAAATCAGGCATAGCAAGGACAGGGGCATTACAGAGAGCTAATTTCAGATCTTCAAAAGCGGCTTGTTGAGAAGGTCCCCACTCAAATTTGATGCCTTTCCTACGAAGAAGGTTTAAGGGCGCCGCTCTATTAGCAAAGTTAGGAATAAACTTTCTGAAGAAATTCACCATACCAATGAACCTGGCGATACCTTTAATGTCCTTGGGAGGTTTAAAATCACGGATGGCCAGTGTTCTAGAATGATCGACTGCTACCCCATCGGGTGACACAATATTCCCTAGGAATGACATAGAGGGCTTAGCAAAGGCAACCTTGGACAACTTAACAGTTAACCCCGCCTTACGAAGGCGATCGAGAACTTCTCGCAGATGATCTAGATGTTCTTCAAAAGTCTCTGAAAATACGACGACATCATCTAAGTAGTGATATAAGTACTCGAATTTGATGTCGGAGAAGACCCTATCTAGTAGCCTAGTGAGCAGAGCTGCTCCGGTGGGGAGCCCGAAAGGCACGCGGTTGTATTCGTATAAATTCCAGTCCGTAGCAAACGCTGTAAGATGTTTAGACTCTTCGGCAAGGGGAATTTGATTATAGGCCTGATTCAAGTCCAAGATGGTGAAGAACTTGGCCTTACGAAACCATGAAAAACAAGAATGAAGGTCAGGAAGGGGCACAGATTGCAACACCACCTTCCGATTGAGAGCCCTGTAATCAATGACCGGCCTGAAGCCTCCTTGGGGTTTCGGGACTAGAAAAATAGGCGATGAATACGCCGACTTAGAGGGCCTAATAATACCATCCTTCAACATCTGGTCGATAATTTCTTTCAGAGCCTTCATTTTAGGTTGAGATAGCCTATAAGGTGGAAAACGGACAGGAATCGATTCCGTGACCTCAATTTTGTATTCAATAAGGTCAGTAACACCAAGAGTATCAGAGAACACCTCGGGAAATGACTGACACAGTTTGCGAATACTATTAGCCTGCTCCTCAGGTAGATGTCTAAGGTCTAACAACATCTCATCCTGGGTAGGCGAAATAGAAGAACATGACACAGAATTACACTTTAATAGTGGTATTTTACAATTGGAAGCAAATTTGAATGTGCACGACCTAGACTGGAGATCGAGCACAAGACCAGTGTGAGAAATAAAGTCCGCTCCCAATATAATGGGGCTAGACAATTGCTTGGCCACAAACAATTTAACTTTCCATGTAAACTTAAAAACACGAATTTTGGCCAGTAAGGAACCTAGAATTTCTAATGGAGATGAATTAGCCGAAACGTATTGAACAGGAGAAGAGACATAGTCAGGAAGTTTACAAACCGTTTTCAATTTAGAATACCATTCAGCCGAAATAATCGAACAAACACTGCCTGAATCTAAGAGAGCTGTTATAGGCTCGTTATTTAACTCAATCTTAAGAAAAGGAACAGGTGCGGGGGTATCCGCCGCAATCCTAAGACACTCTTTGGGACCTTCAAAAGATGAATTTGAAAATTGCACGTTCCCTGAATTTACAACCTGTTTACCCGGGGCTGAGTCTCGGGAAGATGGATTAGTCGACTCAGCCGAAGCCACTAGTCACTTTTTATTATTGACATAGGTGGAATTTGCACCAGAATTGAGCAGGAGGGGGTGCTATTCGAGTTTGGGCAATTCTTGGCGATATGTGAGAAAGCCCCACATTTAAAACAGCCTTGTGCTGAACCAGCTCCATTATTTGCCCTACTAGACTTGATCAGTGGACACTTACTGCGCAGATGGTCGGGCGACCCACAAGCATAACATTTACGGGGTGTGACTGGTCGGCGAGGTGGAGGCCGAGTATTACTAAACGAAGGAGGGGGTTCTTTCGCGACACGCAAAGAATCGGCGTATCTAACTCCTTCCGCTGAGACGGCCAATGCTTCAAGTTCAGAAAAAGTTTGCGGGCACGCCGCGAAACACAAATATGACCTGTAGGGTGGTGAAATCCCTTCCACAATAGCTTGTACAATTTGATCCTCAGGGAAGTGAAGAGCAAACACCCTGGTATAAAACTTAATGTCTTGTATGAAATCAGCCAAGTTTTCATCCAAGCGCTGTACCCGATAATAGTACTTCTGAATAAGGGAGGACCTAGCCCTAGCAGGGATGAAGTTAGCTAGCAAATGGGCATGGAAATCCTCAATAGATGATTGCTCGGCAATGGCTCTTACGATTTTATCAGAAAGAATACCAATAGCATACGGATAGATAATCTGCAAAATTTGACATGGAGAAAGAGAAAACACAAGGGCATGATCCTGAAATTCAACTAGAAATCTTAAAAAAATAATTACATCACTGGTGGTATTAACGGAAAACTTAGAGATCCCTCTGAGCAACATTGCCAATGGATGAGGCAAGCTGCTAAACCCGGGTGACATAGTCGGTAAAGGTTTCAATGGCAAGGAAGTTAATTCAGAACGGATGTTACTCAACGATGCACGGCGTTCAGGCTCGTTGTCCAATGGGGCAGAGATAGTTTGAGCAGCAACGGTTATCCTATTAACGTCTCCCTTGGGAGGCGCTTCCTCACTACCTGCATTCACAATGGTGGGTTGATCAGATTTGGGAGGAACTTCCCCAGTCAACAATAAAGTGACCTTACTAGATAATTCGGAAATATTTTCCAGGAGCGTACTAGCTTCCTTCCTCTGAACGTCATTCAGTTTTAGAGACAACAGATCGTTAACCCTATTCGAAAAATGATATAGCCTGCCTTGCACACGCTTAATTTGATTAGGAGACGGATCATTTTCATCAAAAAAACTAACTACAGAAGCTAGCCCAGTAATATTCTCGACGATCGTGGAAAGAGAGTCATCAATTTCTTTCTCTCCCAAATTGGGGATGGAAATGGGCAAATCTAGGGACTCTCTAAGCTTGTTAGTGTCTACTGCAACCGTGCCTCCAGATTGTACATTTCTAATAGTCAATTCATATATCAACTCCTCCTTGCGCAAATAATTAAGATGGGGAACATCGCGAGGGCCTGGCATGATGACAAAACAATTTTGAAAAAGTCAAAAAATTCCAGCAACTGAGAAAATGGTTAGAGTTCGGATCAAAACAATGTGTAGCCGTCAAAAGGGGCTAAATTGAGACCCATTCAACCACGCTCTGCTACCACTTGTTACCGTGCTTTAGTGGTAGGTAGAGGTGAAAGAAGGTGCGGGCGTGAATGAGTCTCAAACTACGGAATCAAAGTTACTGTAAAATTTAACAAGGTTATATTTTCTTTTCAAAATTAAGTAATAACAAAGAACAGGTACTTAGTAGCCGAAACACAATTTGAAATGTACAATTACAGAGATTACAGAATTTGGGCTTCGAGCCCTGAGTTCACAATTCTTGAGCAACTAGCCCAACTTTCCGATATAAAAATTTTAACCAAGGGGCAGGAGACCCCAATCAAACCCTGGAGCACTTGCTCCGAATTACACAGTAAAGCCTCCTCGAGGCATACAAAAATTGAATTCCAAAAGCGCAATCTGCTCTCAAAGTGTAAGCCAATCACAGGCCACACCAAACTTCACCTTCAAGCTGTCCTCTAAGGACATATACACAGGGGTAAAATACCCAACCTACTGAGGTCTATTAAATGAAAAAGAAGGTTAATTAAATGACCTCTAAAATAACAATTTGGGGAGGAGGCAAACTTGCACTCCTAGTACACTTTGATTAAGACCTACTTGGCACTAGGCCGTTAACACAAGGGCTAATCCCATACTCAAGAGGTGACTTAAGAAGAGAACACTTTGTTTTACATTAACGAAGAATAGGTTGAGAAAATAAGTTCACCTCAAGACAATGTGAGTGGGAGCTCGAGAGGGTTAGCACTCTCTATCCCAATATGTCGTTTTACAAGAGAATAGATGAAAAGAGAAGTTACATTTTAGGAAAAGGTTACATGGTTGAACGCTTAGAACCCGCCCCGAAAGTTAAACTGCTGAGCTAGCAAAGAAAGAAGTTATTAATCGGCCATTACCTTGTGTTGAACGGCTGGAGAAGAAAGAGGCGCTTCCCGCCCCCTGCTATGTACTTAACACACTGAAAGATGGAACAGAAGTGACCCGGAGACCCAAAAATCAGCAGTTTAAATACTCTCGCGGAAGTTTCTAGGCGTTAGGGGAAAGAAAACACCCTCCCACAAACTCTTTATTGGATAGGACCCCGCAACAGATTCAAGTTGGGGGAAGATACATCTGATTGGATAGAAATTAATTGAAGAAATTCGGGATTGGATACATTCATAACAAGGGGAAGAAAGGGGTAAATATTGCCAACTTAAACAATGATAGAAAAAAATTTAACAAGGAACAAACTCTTGAAATTAAATTTTCTCCAAAAAATAGTTCTTTGACTCCGCACTAGGTTGCACTATTGTAGATCTTCAGTAGTGTCCTCTAGAAGAGAAAGTTCACACTTCTTACTTCAAGCGAAACAAAAACACATCAAAAGTGACACAGTTCTAAAACTCAAAATTTTCCACATGGTGACATCTTCTGAGAAGGTAGAGAATTAATAGAGTAGATAAAGTTCAGAGTTCCTCCAGCAGAGGAGTTTCAAAAGGCGCACATTTTAAATTAGCGGCGTGGAGGTGTACCACCCGGTACAATAATAATAATAATAATAATAATAATAATAATAATAATAATAATAATAATAATAATAATAATAATAATAATATTTTTCTTTTACGACGGATTGTGGAGAATCTTCAAAAGACATTTGTGAAGGGTCCGCACTCCACAAGTGTGTGGGATTCCTACCCACTAAAAACCACACACCCGTTTCCCACGATGTGTATCATCACCCCGGAACCGCTCTCGCATTATTTCAGGGTGATATTGTGCTTTGTCTTTCAGACGTCTTCTTTCTTCATTTCCCCTTTACAAACGTTCGTATGCTTCCAAATCCTTCTTCTTCTAACGAAGGACGTCCTCCACATACACTGCCACGCGATCCCAGGATTCCTGGTTTCGCAGCATCACCGAAGTAATATTATCTGTTGTCAGTTCTCCTAGTTCAGTTTCCACACATCTTCTCTGAATCGTCCAATGGCCGCATACAAAAAAGGTGTGAAATACGTCGTCAATGTCATCACAGTATATGCATGCTGTGTCACTCGCTCTGCCCACTTTATGCAAGAATTTCCGGAAACATCCATGTCCTATTAGAAGCTGCGTGAGGTAGTAATTTATTTCACCGTGGGCCCTTTCAACCCAGATATCCAAGCATGGTATCAGTCGCTTGGTTCATTTGCCTCGGGGGTCACTTTCCCATCTTAGTAGCCATCGCCTCATCCGTTGACTGAAGGCACGCTTCTTTGCACATTTCTTTCGCAGCTCTCCTTGGGTACACCAGATTTCATGCCGCTCCAATGCGAGTAGGTCTATTGTGGCTATTGCTGCCACCGTGAGGATTGCAGGTTCGTAAACCGTGAGGTATGCACATGCAATACGTAAAGCCACTCTCCGTTGTACGGCAGCTATCCTTCTCCGATACCAAGCAAATCTCAAGGATTCAGCCCAGATTTCAGAGCCATATAGGAGCACTGACTGAACCGTCGACATGAGAAGACGTCGTTTACTGGATTTCGGACCTTTAATATTTCCCATCAGTCTGCTAAGTGCAGTCATGTATTTTACTGCCTTGTCTGTCGCTCTCTGAATATGATTCCAGAATGTGAGCTTAGAGTCAAATGTCACTCCTAGATATTTTGTGCGCGCAGATGTTTCAATCACTAACTCTCGAACAGTCATTGGTACAATAGTTTCGATCCTTTTCCTAGTCAGAAGAACTATTTTCCTCGTCAGAAGAACTATCTCCGTTTTGTGTTCGGCTAATATTAGACTGTGGCCCATCATCCATTCTTTTATGCGCCGCATCACCTGGTTCAGTTTGATTAGGGCCATTTCAACATTACGAGCTACTATCAAGGCGGCCACATCATCAGCGTAGCCCACAAGCTTCGTGTCCTCTGGCATCTCCAAACGTAACAAGCCATCAAACATTATGTTCCAAAGATCTGGACCAAGGATCGATTCTTGCGCTGCACCGGCGTCAGACGTTTTGTCTTTTGTCCATCTTCCGTATCATACAACAGAGTGCGATAATTGAAGTAATCTCTCATTATGCGCATAAGATATTGTGGTAGCTTGAAAGTTTCTTCAAGAGCTACCAACATGTCACTCCATCTTGCCGAATTGAAGGCATTCTTCACATCCAGGGTCACAAGAAGTGTCAATTTACGGGAATGATGGTTGCCCATTTGTGCCCTTGCTGCTGTATTCACCACCTCCCACACTGCATCCGGCGTCGAGTGTCCTCTCCGAAATCCACGTTGGCGAACAGATAGATCCCCTGCTAGTTGAACTGCTGAGAGGATTCTGCGCTGCAGAAATTTCTCCAGGCCTTTTCCAGCTGTGTCCAGCATACATAAAAGTCTATAACCACCAATTTTTCCTTTGGTGATCAGAACCAAACGAGCCATTTTCCATCGGGGACAAAAACATCCGTTTGCAGGCAATGATTGTACATATTCATCAACAGTTCTGGGCATAGTTCTGCTATTATCTTTAGCACTTCTATAGGTATACCATCTGGTCCTGGAGTTTTCTTGTTTCTAAGAGAGCTAATAGCTCTATTGAGCTCTTCTACTGTGAAGAGGGGTATATCGTCCAGTTCTTTTTCATCGTCACAGTCAATCCTCTCTGGATGGTCTGGGAATAGTGTATCCACAATTTGTTTAATGGTTTGCAGATCCGCAAACGGGGTTGAAAATGTCCCGAATCTCTTCATTACAGTCTTATAACCTTGTCCCCATGGATCATCTTCTACTTCTTTTGCCAGTGCCCACCATTTATCGGCTTTACTTTTTCTGATTGCATTACGGAGTTCCTTCTAATAATAATAATAATAATAATAATAATAATAATAATAATAATAATAATAATAATTACAATAATGAAACTTTCCTGTCAAGAATCAACAAAATGGAAATGGCTTACCTTCTAACCAAAAACACCAATAATAAACGATCAGTGTCCTTCAAGGTCAAACTCAGGGAACACTGTGCCGTTACTCGACCGGAGGCGCTATATTAATCAGAATGCCTTCTGATGAATAAGGAAGACCTGGCAGAACAACTGGAAGCCAAAGAGAGGAAGAATTTTAAGAAGGATCTTGGGCGCGATCAGAGAACAAGGAGAGCACAGAAGACGACACGACGATGAACTGTTTTTACGCGTGAAGAAGATGACGGACACCATAGGCAAAAGGAGAATCTCTTTCCATGGCCAGTTGACACGAATGAAGGTTGTCCAATCGAATCTGTGCGGGAATGAAAACTAAAGGGATCTGGTTTTTAGAGGTGAAAAGACCTACAAGAACTACGCACCTCACATGAGGACATCTTCGAACGCATCTATTTGAATAAGAATCTTGGGGAAGTACAGAGCTTTCAGCCGAAACCCAAACTGAAAACCGGCAAGAAGTGGCCCGATGAACGGAGGAAAAGAAGTCGGGATCACTGGGTAAATGAGAAAGCAGTTGAAACAGTTTGGTCCGTAGAAGATCGGAACGAGAAGAGGAAGAAGACTCAGAGAAAGTAGAGGATTGTAACTCAGGTTAGGGACGTTCATCGAGTTAATAAATTTGAAAACCTGGAAGAAATTCACTCCCAGACGGAATGAGAAGAAGGCATTAAAAGAGAAGTTGAGGAGGATAGGAATGGCCTCCAGACTTAATTCAAGACAGATATTAGGGCACAGTGGTCAGAACGGTGTGGAGCAGAAACACAGACAAGGGTGGCAGATAGAAGAGAAAGGAAGTTGCTTCGAGAAATCTTGGGACCAAAGAAGTTACAAAATGACCAATATGTTTCCCGGTTGAGATCAAACCAGGAACCAGACCCTCGAAAAACGTACAAGGACGATGAGGCCGTTTATGGACACATTAATAGGGCGAATCAAGAGAGTTTGGCCAATGAAACACTCGTTCTACAATAAAAGTGTAAAACACAGCCCGGGTGGCTTATAAAAGTGCACAAAGACCTAGCAGACGTGGGTGTCAACGAGGAAGAGGTACAGGACCGAGCAATATTTAGCGAGTGAGGGATCCACTGGTCAACACACAGAACATCTTAAGGAAGACAGAGAAGGGAAAAGTGAATAACTTAAAGGATCGCATTAGTCAGCGTGACAGTAGGACAGGTATATTGCGTAGACGTGGCCCCACAGACGGCCCTAGCCATGAATTAATAATAATTCTTACAATTTTCTGTACGTCGCACGGACACAGACAGGTTTTATAGCGTGGAGAGGACAGGATAATGCTAGGAGTGGGAATGAATCTGACGTAGCCTTAATTAAGGTATTCGCCTGATATAAACATGGGACTCCACTAAAATCCATTTTCGAGGCTGGCAACTGTGGAGTTCGAACTCACTATCTCCAGAATATAATAATAATAATAATAATAATAATAATAATAATAATAATAATAATAATAATAATAATAATAATAATAATAATAATAATAATAATAATAATAATATAGTGGTAGTAAATGAGATGGCCTATCTTCATAAGAAAGTAAACATTCCTGTTTCTTAGTGATTGTGGAGACGACTGCTTGAACGATGCGAAGTGTCGACACTTACAGCTGAAAACAAACTGCCGTCCTTCTTCAGTCCTCTAGTCTTGACAACCAAATCTCAGGTACAATGTCAATTTTGCTACAGGGGTGGAACACCCCAGAATAGGGAATTGAACAGCTTTTAGATTCAAGCCCCAGATTTATAAGTTCTGAGCTAAAAGCTTAAGTTTACAAAATTTACAATTTCAAAAGAGGAATTGTTTAGACAAAGATAGAAGTCTACCAAAATTCAAGAGCGCTTGCTCCAAAAGTTACAATCTCTAGCCTTCCAGATGCACGCCTCACTGTTACAGAAAACTTAGAAAAGAAATTACATGCTCTCCAACATTAAGAAATTTCTAACAGCACGCTTAAGGCAACGTTACAAAACTCGTACAATCACTGGCCTCTCTAGGCACAATTTACAATTGAAATACTTTTACACAGGGTTATCTGTTACCCAAGCTACACAAAATGAATGGAGGCCTAAATTTTCACTCCTAGATAATGAAGTATTAAATCCTAACTGGGCTATTGATCCGACGATACAGGGGCTAATCCCAAGCTACTGAGGTGACTCGAAAAAAGGTTAATATAATACACTACAGGCAAGAAAAACAGTATAAAGTCGTAGTCACCTCAAACCAAGTTGAAGGGGAACTCGAGAGGGTAACGCACTCTCTATCCCCGATTTAAAGTTAAGAAATTTAACATTAGCTGAACGAGAATTTGCATTTTAGAAAAGGTTGGTTGCATAGTTAGAAATTCGGACCTTCCCCTCGTGTAAATCTGTGGATGTAGTGACAGAAAAATAAGTCTGGTGGACATTACCTTGGCTGCTGGTTTGCCTTGCGAAGAATGAGGCGCCCCACTCCTGTCTTAACACACACACTCAGAAAGACGACGATCAATAGACAAGGAACTTTGAAAGGCCGCAATTTATATACTCGAAAGGAAGGTTCGAGAGGATTCTGGACAATTCCGGACACACCCTCTCAATTTATATAGGACAATTCGAAAAGCGACAAGTGGCCTGTGATAGGCTGAAAAATAATTACAGAAAATTCTAATTGGTCAGATTCAAAACTGGCTGATTGAAAAAGCGGTGTTGCCAACCCAAAAATATGAATATTGATGCAGGTATGAAACCCTAGAAACATCAAACTTCTTTAAATTACAAGTTTTTCCAGAGTACATTACCAGAGTTTTTGTGTAATGACATCTATGGAGGGAAGTTTAAACTTCTTGAAGTACACCAAAGCAAAACAAAATGAATCCAATCAATTTAGGTAACATAGAAATGACAAACTTCTCAATTATTCCGTAGTGGCATCTTATGATTACTCACCCAACTTCCTGCAGAAGCAATTTCACGTTTTGTTGGATAGATAGAGTCGATTAAGGCGCTTCTTTTGAATGCGCCGAGTTGAGGTGTACCTCCCGGTACAGACCTCCCTCCAACCCAAAGTTCCTTCCTTGGGGTGACACAGAAGAAATTTGACAGAAGAGAAAATTTTTCCATTGAAATTTTTTTAGGGTGTTAAGTCTTTTCCGAAATTTGATATGTAGAAGATTTGGAAAACCATATTTGAACTCTTCTTGTGATCGTAGAAGTTAATTACAGGCTGATAAAGTTTGACGGCAAGACCTGCCGCCGCTACCGATGCCCAGGTGAGGTCGCCCGGACCCCGCAAGTACCCTCAGACACACCTCTCCCGCTACTATGAGAGGGGTAGTCGTGGTGAGGGTCGCCGCAGATTAGATGTATATGTGCAGTCCCCAGATGAGTTGGCGGTAGGGTTACCGCACCTCATCCCTTGCCGGAGGGATGGAGCTCCAGCGCGCCGTCCACAAAGAGTCTTTACTAGAATGGAGTGGGCTCCTACCCCACTCCGGTATCACTCGCTAGCTGTTGCACCACGGCCGCCGCCGGCTGAGGGGGTACTGAAACGATAAGATCTGGGCGACCAAGATGTGTTGCTGGAGTTTAGAGAGTACGATTTTTAGGCCTATTTGTGTGAGGCAGAGGGGCCGGAGGCTTAGATGGTGAGTGTGTGTCAATAATGCGTGGATGCAGGAGACGGGTTGTTGGTAATGGTCACCAGGGAATTGACCACAGAAATAATCAGAGGGGAAGATCGTACATATCAGGTAATATACGGATCAGAAGGCCTCGAATCAATCATTAACATAATTTTAAAATAATTCTCTATTTCAAAGAAACATAACATTGGAATTCTGCCAAATTTAGATGGCTAATGTATTCAACAATGAAATTACACATGTTTCACCTGAGAGAGGTCCTCTCTGTGGCTGGGGTACTGACCAATAATGTGACCGGTGTAAAAAAATTGAGAATGACTCATGGACCATGGAATCTGGGGGTAAACTTGCCCGCAGGAACAACATTTTTAACAATGTTTTGATCTCCGACTTTTAAATTGGTGGGCCTCCGTCCACGAGCATATCTTTCTCTAACCTTTTCTTGTGAGGCTTTAAGATTGTATTTAGCCCTCTTCCGTAGATCTCTAAGATCATCGGGATCTGTTGTCTCTGGTAATATGTCATTAAGTGATCAAAGATTAGAGAGCGGCGTGTTAGGAACATATTTAAACATGAGAGATGCTGGAGTGAATTTATGGGATTCATGAACCGCCAAATTTAGAGTGAAAACCAATCAATGCAGGGAAGTATCCCACCTGGAATGTTCTTCCTGATGAAAAGCGATTAATGCAGAACGGTGATTACGATTGACCCGCTCATCCAGAGACGGTTGGGGGTGTTAAGCAGAAGTAGTTACGTGTGAGGTAGACAGGTCAAAGCAGAATTTTCGGAATAAGTTAGATGTGAATGCCTTAGCATTATCAGAAACTATATATTGACAAGGACCAAAAGAAGCAAAAATAGTATTCAAACAAGAAATAGTAGACTGAGCGTTAGCCAGCTTAGTCGGGAATAACCAGGGAAATCTAGTGAAACCATCTACACACACCAGAATAAATGTATTTGCGATCACCTTTGATTGTGCCAAAGGTCCGACCTAGTCTATGTATAGACGTTCCACGGGGCGAGACGCTTGATGAGATATCAATAGACCTAGCTTAGTGGACAAGGTTTGCTTACTAAGCAAGCAAGATTTACAAGCTTTCAGCATTCCCCTAATTTCCCCGTCCTTACCCTTCCAAATAAACCTCTCGGATCTTTTCCTGAGTTTTGAAGATGCCAAAATGCCCCCCTAATGGGGTCTCATGATAGTATTTGAAGATCATTGGCACAAGCACGGCTGAAACCACTACTTTCATCCTCTGATAGTGCGTCGAAGGGGAACACAAAACCCCGTTTCTCAACACATGAGGGACGACAAGTTCCCAAGAAGAAAGGGTTTCCATTATTGGAGCATGCACTGGATCTTCACGTTGGGATTTTTCAATATCCCGAAATAACATGGGAGCATCTGTTAGAATCACATTAATGCCCGAAGGTATGGGCGTGGGAAGAAAAGAACTATGTTCTAGTTCGGTGGTCTCAACTTCATGAGAAAACATGCGGCTTAGCCCGTCCGCAACAACATTTTCAGATCCTCGAATAGGCATCACATCATATTGGGAGGTAGGATTATCTTTGCCATTTCATTTAAGATCGGCTTACGGTTGCTTGGAAGTGTTCAAAATAAGAAATACTTCGCACAAATTATAAGGACACACCATGAAGATATACGCTTTACCACAAGATCCCATTCCTCCCGTATATGAAAAGCAACCACACCATTTTGTTTATATTCAGGACACAAAGGATTATGTTCTAATGGACAAGGCTAAACAAACGTGTGTTCAATTGAATGCGGAGCAGGTAAAGCAGTTTAAAGTAGTAACACCAAGTTGGAAACATTGCCATGCTAATTTCCCCATTAATACGGTATACGCCCAAGACGGTTGTGCGATAAATCTACTAAGTGGAGTTAATCATGTTCCAGATAATTGTGATAAAAGAGTACTCCCCGTTCAACAGCTCATGTGGATGGTCATTAGAGAGAATGAATATGTATCCCAGAAGAAACCAAAGTAACATGTAAATGTAAGGTGCCATCTGGATATAATAATCCTTAGATTTTCCCCCTCCCAAGTCTAAACTTAGCATACTTGAAATTTGATCGGTTGGCTTCCTACCATAATGAATTTCATAAGGCGTACATCCCGTAGACTCGTGTAACACCATCGTTCTACATCAACTAGTCGTGAAAACCACGAACTGTGCTTGTCGTGTGCTACATATCCTCCCGATCTCTCTCACGACCCGCTCGACCATTTTACCTTATGGGTATCGAATATATTGTCTTAACACCCAATTCATTCAACTTGGTAGTCCATATCTTTGAACTGAACTGACTGCCGTGATCTGATAATATTCTGAGTGGACATCCAAACTCAGGAATATATCTGTCAATAACTTGCTGAAGGCATCAATCAAAACGAATAAATATCGGTATCCATGCCGAGATTTTACTAGTTGCGCGAACAAATCTACGCATGAAAGTTGACCTGGCTTGTCTACAGTGACGGCCTGCCGTGGCCCCTTTAACGTTCTGTTAGGACGCCTAATGCGTTGACATAGATCACAAGTCGCAAGTAATTTCTAATGCTCCTTGCTATATTCTTCCCCACAAAATTCCCTTGAAGTACATAAAAAATCTTCTTCGCCCCAAAATGACCGAGTTCTTGGTGGTAATACTAAATCATATCTGCCTGTAATGACTTTGATACACAAACTTTAAATTGACCAGAATGCCACTTCCTTGACAAAAAACCACTACTTAGTTTGTACCTATGTTTACCTTCCTTCACAACAACATCTGCTTCCTTATCTCTTAGCAAGGTCAGGAAGGCATATATCTCATCCTCCCTCTCTCGTTCCAACACGAGATGACGAAATCGATCCCGTCCGTTACACTCCCCATACATACCAGTCTTCCTTCTCTTATTTCTACATACATTACCAGATAGATTCCTACTCAGGAAATCGGCCAAGACATTGCCTTTACCCTTAATGTGTCGAATCGTAAAGTCATATTCACTGATAGCCACAATCCACCTTTTCATTCTGTTACTTGTTAATTTACATGTCGTATTAAATACTAATGCCTGGTGATCTGCTCATATCTCAAACTTATTTCTTAATACATACATATCTTAAACTTACTTAATGAATAAATAATGGCTAAGAACTCAATTTCCGAAAGGGTATACCTCTTTTCTATCAAGCTGAGTCGCCGAATCGCCAAGAAAATAATACCCAAATTTCCTTCATCATCCCTCTGGCACAAAAATCCAGAAATACCCTCTTCCTATCTATCGGTCATGAGTTCGAACTCGCCATCATGCACGGGGTATTTTAACATATCGGCATCATTGAAACCTTTCTTCAGCCTAAGAAATGCCTCATCACATTCAACCGTCCACTTCCATTTAGCTCCGCCTTTCAGTAATCCTCTAAATGGCTCTAAAACGCTTCATATTGAATAACAAAACGTCTAAAATAACTACAAACCCATAAAAATGTTTGTGACTGTTTAACATTATGTGGAGTGCCCGTGTTGTTAATCTTCTCTAATCTCGTTTATTCTGGATTTACCCCCTGTGCAGATACAGTGTGCCCCAAAAATGTAATATGTTGTGTGCAAGATGTTGACTTATCCATTTTTAATGTGAAGAACCCCTCTAATTTTGGTAAAAGTATGTTCAAATGTTCTGTGTGTTCCTCAAAGTGTGCGATGCTATAACCACGTCATCAATATACATCGTAATAAAATCCCCTGTACCCTGACCTAAAACTCTACACATAGCACAAATCAATGCTGCAAAAGATGATGTACCAGGAAAGCCTAGGTCCTGGTCCATATTAATTGAAAGAAACATTACTTCAGCATAAAAGATCCGACCGACGTACGAACATCTATGTAAAGAATGTTCCAGTATGTGCCAGACCCTACGAGTGCACTAGGCGGAGTCAAGTGACGTCACCTGTCGCTTGAAGCTCACCTCCCCTAGAGATATTTCTCGAAAGAATTTTTCTTTTACCAGCTTTTTAACGCCTTAACCAATTTCAACGGGACAAACGCTGAATTATAGCGGACGTCATAAAAGTTAATCCCTGTGAATTTCGAATTAATTCATCCCATGGTTGTTGAGTTATAATAATTTAAAGTTTCAACGAAATTACGTAATCACGGTCACATGGCCGAGAGAGATGCTACCCCTCCCAGCGCTGGTATCTATATATGCCAAGGCCAGCCAGCCAGCAAGCAGTACAAGGACGAGTAGACAGCTGTGTGAGTGAGACAGAGGAGAGACCGGCCCGCGTACAGTATGTTCGCGCAGTCACGGTGAAAGTACTTTCCGTCGTATTTCCGGAACGCGAAATTATATCGCCGACAGAATTATAAAAGACGTCGCACTATATTTAGTATATCGCGTCGCGACTACAGTCTAATCCTAAAGACATTTAAGAATGTAACACGAGTGAATTTATTGAAGTGCAAACATTAACTATTTTACGTTCACAGAATATGTCATTACGTGTAGACTTATGATATTGAACTTCTGCAGAAACTAAGGTGTAGAATCACCAGAACTCATTTCTTTTCGAGTATTGAACTGTATTCCTTTATTCATGGCACGTCAGTATACGACTTACAGTAATTTGAGTGAAAATTAAGAACTTTTCTGAGGTAATATAACATTATAATAACAAGATAAGCAGAAAATAATTCTTAGTGACTTAATGACTGTGTTCAAAGACTGTGATTATCGACTTGCCTTTTCAAGTGTGAACTGTGCATTTATGAACGTTTCAATAACGACTGTAAATAGTAATTCATACAGGAAGGACTGTGATTCTTTCAATTACGCCATAAATAGTGTTCAACAGTCAATGACAGTGTCAGTGTTAACTACTCGCACTAAGTGAATTTTTCGTGTGCGAAAAATCACCCTAACGAGCTGCAATTCTACATGATCCAGTTCCAGCCGTCATCACCTCATCGGGAACGTCAACATGGTGTGTCAAGGGAACATCGCCGATCCTAATTCTCCACGGAACATTCCAGATGTCCATCCTTCGACATTTTGTAGCAACATTTCTTGCCATAAGTGAGTAGTAACAAACTGACTAAAAATTTTTTTCTTCATTAATTTGTGAACAGTGGAAACTTCAGTGCCGCGTGTGAACAAATATTTCAGAGTTCTCATAATTTCTCAGAAGTGATTAATTTAATTCCAAATTTCAGTTTCATATCTCGTAGAAAGACTTTAGGCTTTTCAAGTGTGCTATATATCAAGGGTGACGAACTGAGAACTGAAAATTATTAACCAAAATTTAATTTCTCATATCAACTTACAATTATAAGTGTGCTTAGGTTTAGAAAGACTTTAGGTGGAAATTCAATACCTCATATTCTCACATATGAAAGACTTTGAAATCAGTAATATTTATGCCATTTTCATGAACAGAATTCAGGAAGATTACTTTCAAATTTTTAATTTCAATGCCAGATTTGAATCAAAAATCATATCGCAGGGTGAAGTATTAATAAATTGTTTTGAAAAAGATTTTTTAACCATCTATTATTCGCTCTGCGAGTCTATCCTACTCTGTATCGGCTCCAAAACCAAGTTCCACTCCCTGAGGTCCTACTCATGCCCTTTGCCCACAACTTTTCCTGGTACAATACCTTTGTCCAAAATGGAACCCCGGCAATTGATACAAACAGTTCTTACATTCAAAAGCTGTGAGCCTCTTTTTATGAGGGAATTTGCCAAAATGAAGAAGACAATTCCATGATGGAAAAGCATGTTTTTCCTTCAAAACGATGAATGAGTTTTTCCACTGTTTCAGGCCTCAGTTGATCTGCCTCATTTCTCTGATCCACAGCCTAGCATCTATACATAACCTTAGAGACACATCCTTTTGGCAACAGCAATTAAAGGATTAATACTATGGCTACAAGATGGTTCAATTATTCCGTAATCCAGCATAATGTTTACTTGTTCTTCGACGGCACTAGCATATTTAAGTGGAATGGAGTGCTTAGGTCCCACAAATGATGAATGGTCATGAACTACACATTTGTGTTCATATACGTGTGTTCTTCCTGTCTTATCACTAAATATATCCCGATGCTCAACTAACATCGAACAGGATTTATCTTCACTCAAATTATTTCTCGCCATTGCCTCATACACACTATCCCTCAGATTCTATCGTATAGACACGTGACACCCATCAAAACATTTCCTCTCATTACGAACACCTTCACTCACCTCTCTTATATCTTTAATACAACACACGTTACCAACACCTACCTCAAACCCATCATAATTTACACATACTTCTTTGCTAGCTTTCCCCCAGGACAAACGGGCACTACCTATTTTCCATATCATAATTTCTATCGTCAGAGTAATGTGACGGAAATAAAGTGAAAAACCCTCCTTTATTATGCTTTTCGACTTGGTAATCTATATCTTTGAAATTGGTGAAACTGTACTTTCGCCAAACCATTGACAAAAAAAATTTAATCAACGTATGCGGGCCTGTTTGGCACTGCACAGTCTCGGAGCAGTTATGAACTCGCCATCTGATCGTTTATCCTAGGCGCGTATGCGCGCGCATCTTCCCTGGCTGGGCCAGAAGATTTTAAGCGTGGCTTGGTAAAGGAAAGGTTGTTAATCGCCGAGTAGAGAAGATGGAGGTTGTTTGTGCCTTGTACTCACGCTTTGTCGTGAGCTCAAGAACCACGATGGACAAAGGATAGAAGGAACTATCCTCCAGGGGCATTTCCCGGATAGTTTTCTTTTTTTCTCTTCTGGAATATCTTGGTAACTGATACATCCTCCAAATGTCATCTTACTATACTTTGGAAAGTGTTTATTACAAAGCCTCGTGGTCTGCATTGGATATCTCATCGGAAACTTCAAGACTGTAAGTTCTGGATTATTAGTTATTCTGGGAGTTGTTTTGAGTTGGAAACCTGGCCTCTTCAACTGCAATTGATCTCGTTCTAAAAGGATTGATTTACACCTGGGGTTCATGAAGTTCGATAAGAGTGTTTGGACCTTGGGAGAAATGACTTTCGATTCATCAGTAATGTGTGTGGCGTTCTTGAAGCTACGTCTACATTTTTCCAATCCGTGAATGGTTTTCTATAGTTAAAGAATTTTATGTTATACTTCGGGTGTATCTTAACTACATGATGATACTTTTGGGCATTTGAATTTATAATAATAATAATAATAATAATAATAATAATAATAATAATAATAATAATAATAATAATAATAATAATGATAATTTACTGTGAGGTAAAATAGCGAGGAAGTTTTCACAAGGACTAAGTAATTATTCCTTTCCTTGTTACTTTGGGGTTTTAAAGGATTTACTTCCTTATTTTGGTCTATTTTGGTTTCCTTTCTCATTCGTTTTTCCTTTTTTTTCATTATTTGCATTGTCGTGCTCGTGTCTTTATGATTGGGTTATCCTAGTTGGGCTAGTTATGGCGCTGACGTGGCGCCTTGGTGATGATTATGGTTTCGGTGTTGCGTTTTGCTTCGTTTTGACGGGATACCCTGGTAGGAGTCCTTTAATTTTTCTGTTTGATACCTTGGGTGTTTCCATCTCCTTCCTGCGCCTTTTCGCTATCTCTGTAGTGTCACTCTTTTATTTTATCTACCCTTGTGGTTATTTGGGATGAGTTTCTTTGCGAAAACTCCTCGAGAGATAAGTCCCTAATTGAGTAAAATTTAATTTATTTCAAAATGTTAAACTGGTGTACCAAGAAAGGAGGGACCTTCAAAGACCGAGGTCTGTGAATTTGAACAAATTGTTAAAAAGGGTTATAAGCTTAGAAATTTTCTTCTTATATTTTGTAGAGGTATCGGTCGATCCCTGCGCACTCTTCTTAAATTTAATTTTTTTTAAAGGTTTGTTCTGAGGATGTTCAGTTTTAAATTCTGATTAATTAATTTCATAAATATAATTTTGTTATTTATTTAAAAAGTATTGTGTTGCTCTTGGAAGAGTTAATCGGGTTTTAGTACAGTAACCCCGGTCCATGGTTTGTTATCACCTGCACTTTTATGGTAAGTTATCTTAATCTTTATATTCCCCTGTTTTTAGCTGTTTGGGTGATGTGGCTTCCACATTTGTTTAATTTATTTTCTGACTGGTCTGGACGATTTGGGGAGGTCGTGAGACCGGTATAGTCACTACCTCACTACTTATATTCTCAGTATTATAAGTACTTACATCACTTAACAGATCACTCCTTATGTCTAAATTAATACTACTATTACTTACTTTATTATCTATGACTACGTCATTATTTAAGACATTTGACTTATCATTACCTAAGTCACAATCACTCTGTTCTCTTTAAAGCTACCTTCACTACACATTACCTTCCTGTTTCGGACTGTTCACGTGACCTTCTACCAGCCCGCTGAGTCCTGAATACCCTTCGTATTAGGCCTATTATTATCTCTCTGTCCAGAATTTCTCACATAATTCACATGTTCACGCTTCCCATTTTCGGATTGTCCTTGGTAACTCTGCTGACACCTACCACTATTGAAATTTCTATTAATCCTCTGCTGATCATAATTATTACCTCTCCTCTTATAATTATCTGACGTGTTTCCCCCTTCCTCTACTGTTCTACTTTGCGGTCGATTACCACCTACGCTACCATTCAGAGCCTCTAAACTACTTTATAATACCTCCATTTCCTTGATAGTACTGACATTTTTCATACAGGCAGCTTCCCTAATCCTATCAGAATAATGTTTTAACATTATCCTTACGATTTCTATATCACAAGATTGCACTCCTCACATTTACCGGTTATAATTACGTTCTATGCTAGGCGTTCCTTGGACATGACTGCGATATGCCTCAGAACGTGTGGGAAACCCTGGTTAACAATATAAAGCGTTAAAATTGTAAAGAATAACAAGTATCCTTCTTGACATAGAGTACGTAACTTGATCTGTCCCTGCCACTCCACCTGGAGAAAGATTCCAGACCGATAATGGAAATTGAACTATTTCTTCTCTCTAGTAAAAGACGGGGAATGAAATGAGGACGGCTAGCTTGACAAGATGGATTTCTAAAGCGCTGTACTGGCAAGAAAGCCTTTCTTGATGTTAATGTATGGCGGCGAGTCAAAGACACGAGCATTGTAGCAGAAAGCAAGCCGCAATATAAATCCACCAAGTGAAGGTTTCCATGGAGACCTGCTGTGTCAGACCGGCCGAAAGAAATAAGGGCGCGCCGCAGTGCAAGTGACCTCTAGTCTTATCTCGTGAAATATGGTGACAGTAGCGGCTGTGTTGTAACAATAATAATAATAATAATAATAATAACCAGAGGACCAGCATTCGTCGTAAATAAGTCAGATAACTCTTCTTGATACGCCTGTCGTACTGATATTGTTTTGCCTGCCCTTTCCACTCGTTTTATGATCATTTAATGGGTAGCACGTTATGCTATGCCGCAGTTGGTAGTCAGAATTCATCCATCCTGACGTCATCATGCCGTCTGTTTGGTAAAATCTTGCCATGTATGCGCTTCTCTTATCCTGCAGTTTTAAATATAAAGCTGTATAGAAAGATTGTCCTGTAAGTTCATAGGTTAGTATCGGAAGAGCGATTTTTGTCAGGCAGCTGATACATAGCCTTCTCACTTTCTGGTGCATCTAAGTTATCCTTCGATAGGTGTTCCCAGATAATGTCTAAGGCGTATGTCATGATAGGGAATGTTTATACGTACCCAGACTTTCTTCTCTTAGTGGCATTTAAGTACTTAGGAACGCTCTGCCACCTGTTGAATATGTTTGAAAGCTGGGAATGGTTAGAGAAACAAAAGCCATCTATCAGGGAATAGTATTCTTCCGTGATCAAAGAACGTGTGTACTCCGTGCCTTAACAGGTAGTAATCAAATATGGCTGTATGCGATGGCTTTACTAAAGATGAAAATCACATTTATCAGAATCCGAATGAAAGTGATAGTTGCTCAGCAACCTGCCAAGTACAGATGGCGAAATATTAACACTCTACTGCATGAATTATTTTTCGTTTCCGTTTGGTGAAGAAAATTTCAAGCTTTAATGTTCAACATACGCTCAGTGGTTTAGATATACAAGCAATTCTTAACTGGGCCTAATAGCTTAACACTCATATGTGATGTGGATTGCCATATTGGAATATATATACGATTTTTCACGATTTTAGCATGAAGGCCTCATATTCAAACTCAACTCCTTCGGCATCCCCCCATTTATGATACAAATAATCAAAAGCTACCTTGCAGACAGGAAATTCCAGGTACAAGTGAGCAAAACCCTGTCCAGCCCCCGCCCCATCCTGGTGGGTGTTCCCCAGGGTGGAGTTCTTTCACCAATTTTATTTAATTTGTACATGGCTGACATACCTAAGCCAACGCACGCGAAGGTCTACATGTATGCTGATGATACGGCGATATCCTATGTCTCTTGGCAACCACCTAGAGCACAAAATTACATCCAAGATGCCCTCTCCACCCTCGAACCATGGTTTCGAAAGTGGAGAATCAAAATCAATGTCAACAAATGCAATGCTACATTCTTTTCTAAACGTACCAGGACAAACCCTCTCCCACTGGTCTTTTTCGGCGAAGTGATCCGGTGGAAAAATGCAACTAAATACCTAGGTGTTATCCTAGACAGAGGACTCACGTTCAAAGATCATATCAACTCGATTTCGGCCCAAGCGAGCAGACGCTTATCTGAAATTATCCCACTTATGAAAGCCGATCAAGGCCTAAATCTAGAAAACAGGCTCACGCTATACAAGACATCCATTCGACCTATTCTAGAGTATGCCTGTCCGGTCTGGGGAATGGCAGCCAAAACTCACCTGGATAAGGTGCAGCGCCTTCAAAATCGTGCGCTGCGTCTCATCTCTGGTGCTCAATGGTTTCAACGAAATCGGGATATCCACCAATCCCTTAGGATTAATGAGATCAGAACAAGAATAAAGAAGACATCCAGGAAATTCTTTTCTGGTCTGACTACTAAGCCCAACCCCCTCATCTCGACGCTGGGCAACTATGATACCCTTGGTCTCCGCTATAAGCGACCCAAGGTTGTCTTAGATTAGTCGCCCCTAAAAAAGGGCGCAGGTCACATTCTGACCAGTACTGATTTCGTTGATACCAGGTCCCCCTACCATACATCAATGCAGTCTCTATCAACCAATCAAGAGATAGCATCCGAGACCTACACGGTCGGAGGGCTAGAATCCTCAACGGATTCAAATCTTCTGGATTCCGTCTGAGACTTAGGGCATGGTCGCTAAGCTTTAAACATTCAAAGACCGAACATTACTGCCTACTAGCCGTGGGTACGTATTGCAAGGCGCAAGTATACTTGCACGACCGTAGGTCGGTAATGTCTTTGAGGATGAGCCAGAGGTACTCCTGAAGCCTGTGGTAATATGATGGGGAGGGCCCACATAAAATAAACGGTGGTTGGTACGCGTGGATGTTGACGGGGTGGAAGGAATGCTTTTGCCTGTAGGGCTGTTTTGTCTTATGTTATATATAATAATAATAATAATAATAAAAACAAGGCATCACTGGGATATGTGTTTAATTGACTGTACAGTTGAAGGTGTGCCGTAAAACTACCTCTGTCTATAATCCATTTACACAGGTGAAAAGTTATTTGTTGCCTAATGGCAACAGTATGCAGTAGAGGGTTAAGTACCAAAGTAGTTGTGAAGAATTTTGAGTTTAAAAAAAACATAGTCACCCCAATACCAAATTGAATGGGAAATAATACAGGGTGAACACTCTTCGTTTCCTAAGTTACATATTCCCCAGCAGGGATTTGAATACAGTCCTTAGACTTGCCTGAAAATGCGCATTTATATGGTGATATTAAACTTTAGAATATCAATCAATCAATACTGATCTGCATTTAGGGCAGTCGCCCAGGTGGCAGATTCCCTATTTGTTGCTTTCCTAGCCTTTTCCTAAATGACTTCAAAGAAATCGGAAATTTATTGAACATCTCCCTTGGTAACTTATTCCAATCCCTAACTCCCCTTCCTATAAATGAATATTTGCCCCAGTTTGTCCTCTTGAATTCCAACTTTATCTTCATATTGTAATCTTTCCTACTTTTATAAACGCCATTCGAACTTATTCGTCTACTAATGTCATTCCACGCCATCTCTCCGGTGACAGCTCGGAACATACCACTTAGTCGAGCAGCTCTTCTTCTTTCTCTCAATTCTTCCCAACCCAAACATTGCAACATTTTTGTAACGCTACTCCTTTGTCGGAAATCACCCAGAACAAATCGAGCTGCTTTTCTTTGGATTTTTTCCAGTTCTTGAATCAGGTAATCCTGCTGAGGGTCCCATACACTGGAACCATACTCTAGTTGGGGTCTTACCAGAGACTTATATGCACTCTCCTTTACATCCTTACTACAACCCCTAAACACCCTCATAACCATGTGCAGAGATCTGTACCCTTTATTTACAATCCCATTTATGTGATTACCCCAATGAAGATCTTTCCTTATATTAACACCTAGATACTTACAATGATCCCCAAAAGGAACTTTCACCCCATCAACGTAGTAATTAAAACTGAGAGGACTTTTCCTATTTGTGAAACTCACAACCTGACTTTTAACCCCGTTTATCAACATACCATTGCCTGCTGTCCATCTCACAATATTTTCGAGGTCACGTTGCAGTTGTTCACAATCTTGTAACTTATTTATCACTCTATAGAGAATTACATCATCCGCAAAAGGCCTTACCTCCGATTCCAGTCCTTTACTCATATCATTTATATATATAAGAAAACATAAAGGTCCGATAACACTGCCCTGAGGAACTCCCCTCTCAACTATTACAGGGTCAGAAAAAGCTTCACCTACTCTAACTCTCTGAGATCTATTTTCTAGAAATATAGCAACCCATTCAGTCACTCTTTTGTCTAGTCCAATTGCACTCATTTTTGCCAGTAGTCTCCCATGATCCACCTATCAAATGCTTTAGACAGGTCAATCGCGATACAGTCCATTTGACCTCCAGAATCCAAGATATCTGCTATATCTTGCTGGAATCCTACAAGTTGAGCTTCAGTGGAATAACCTTTCCTAAAACCGAATTGCCTTCTATCGAACCAGTTATTAATTTCAAAAACATGTCTAATATAATCAGAAAGAATGCCTTTCCAAATCTTACATACAATGCATGTCAAACTTACTGGCCTCTAATTTTCAGCTTTATGTCTACCACCCTTTCCTTTATACACAGGGGCTACTATAGCAACTCTCCATTCATCTGGTATAGCTCCTCCGACCAAACAATAATCAAATAAGTACTTCAGATATGGTACTATATCCCAACCCATTGTCTTGAGTATATCCCCAGAAATCTGATCAATTCCAGCCGCTTTTCTAGTTTTCAACTTTTGTATCTTATTGTAAATGTCATTGTTATCATATGTAAATTGTATTACTTCTTTGGCCTTAGTCTCCTCCTCTATCTCGACATTTTCCCTGTAACCAACAATCTTTACGTACTGCTGACTGAATATTACATTAAGAGAGAAGTTTGAAACCTTCCCCTCAAGTTAACTGACTGCATCTATCACATATTGAAAGATGTCTGCCATTACTTTGAGTTGTTGAGCCTTCCAACGAGGGCAAGGCTGCTCCTGCCTCCAATTACATCGTACACGCAATTAGACCGGAGCTATGAAGATGACAATAGCGCCCAGCTTGTACAGCAACTCAGGAAGGAGGTTCCCGAACTCACTTGAACTAGTCCCTGGCTACACAATAATACAAACATTTCTGATTGGCTTATAACTCAAGGAAGAAGGAAGCCCTAGTAGTGCTGCCAACCTCACCACATAAAAGAAAACAATGTACAATCACTTACAGCTGTAGAAATCTGAAACTTCCCGTCAAATTTAATTGTCTGTCCTCACGTCAGAAGGGGCACATAAGACGATAGTAGAGACTTCTAAAGATTAGAAATCCAAATATCTTCTGGCCCATAGTTGAGTGTTCACAGCACACATGGCCTTGTAGAAGGCGCGCAGTTCAAATGAACGGAGAAAGTGTACCTTCGGCACAATAATAATAATAATAATAATAATAATAATAATAATAATAATAATAATAATAATAATAATAATAATAATAATAATAATAATAATAATAATTGTTACGGAGTTATCCGTGGAAGGCAGAGGTGAAAGAAGGTGTGGGCTGGAATGGGTCTAACTACAAGTCAGAAAAATGAATTAAAATTTCAATTAAGGTTATATTTTTTAAACAGCCAAACTTAGCAGATTTGATATAGACTTTGAACATACAACAAATAACAACAAGTTAACAAATCAGGTACAAGACCAGAAAATTCAAGATATAGAGACATTTTAACGATCTGGGCTTCGAGCCCCACCTTTTACAATTCCTGAGCTCTCAGCTCACAACCACAAATTACCAAAGGGCATAAAACCCCTAATTACATGGAGCACTTGCTCCCACCTCGTAATGTCAAGCCTCCTAGAGGAACCTTTCAAAAATACCAGAAAGAGCTGAACCGCCCTCAATCTTTCAAGCCTATTAAAGGCAATACCAGACTTTTACACATGATTGCCATCAAGGCACAACTTATAAGAATTAAACAGGGGTACCTCGTACCCAGCCTACAGGGCCTTAAAGGAAACTAATAGGTTAATTTAAATGGCCCTAAATGCAAAAAAAGGAAAGGGGGCGTGAATTAGCACTCCTAAATATACCTTTTAAAACCTAAGAGGCACTAGGCCGATGACACAAGGGCTATTCCCAAGCTACGGAGGTGACTCGTATAAAAAAACAATTTAACACATGAATGAAGAGAAGAAAAACGGTTATGAAAACGTAGTCACCTCAAATCAAAATTGAAGGGGAGCTCAATTGGGTAAAGCACGCTCTATCCCCGATTTACAGTTAAAGTAATACGAAAATATTTACATAAGCCGGCACTAAGTTACATTTTTAAACAGGTAGGTTACATTGAAAAGGTTTAGAACCTTCGCCGAGGGTTAAACTGCTGAGCTAGCAAGAAATAAAGATGTTAAAAGGCCATTACCTTTGCTGAAGAGCTGCTGCTCGACGGAAGAGGCGCTACCCGCCCCCTGCTATACTTCCATACACTAAGCTAGATGTTGTTGAAGTGGCCGAGAGACTAGAAAATCAGCAGTTTTTATACCCTCGGGGAAGATTCGAGACCTTTCATGAATAATTAAGACACACCCACAGGCGTTTCTTGGCTAACTAAAATTTACACATCAAAAATTGGGGAAGAAAGACACAATTGGCTGAAAATTAATGACAGAAATTATTGATTGGCTAACTTCAAAACTGGCAGAAAGAAAAGGTTTATATTGCCAACCCACAAATGAAAGAACGAAATTTAGTTAGAGGAAAACTTATGAGTATAAAATATCTTCAAGAAAAGTTCCATCACTTCGCACCAGGGACATCACCCAGAACAAATGGAGCTGCTTTTCTTTCTAATATCAGTATTTTTGTGAGAATGAAACGAAATGGGGTGTGGCTTTTGTGCCGGGAGATCCCAGGACGGTTTCGTCTCGCCAAGTGCATGTGTTTTGATTACTCCCCCGTGGGCGACCTGCGCGTCGTGATCTGCCGGTTGGTTCGCAATTACTCGGTGTTTCCCAGTGTTTGTGTGTTCACCATCAAGTGCGTTTTTTCTCTTTGTTTACGTCACCCTGTCGCAATATCATTATCATCACCTCTACACCCAGACGCGCATGCCACCCATGGGAGTCAATTTGGTGAGCCGCCTGCCTTCATTAGTGATCGAATGGGTGGCGAAATATCTAGAAAACAGATCTCAGAGAATTAGAGCACACTCGTCCCGTAGACTGACACCAAGGCTTAATGTCTCCATCCGACGGACGAACTGACAGCAACAACGTCGTAATCACTCATTCCATGTGAACACTGAGGGGAGGTTATGTAGGAAATGTCACTGTAGTATTTGCCACAAATGGAAGACAATAATTGCTTTTACTCAAATAAAGAGTAAAATCTGCTGTAAATTAAGAAATAGTACGAAATATTTTAGTTGTAGAGAATAATATGAATGCATACTTTACTACCGTACAACTATTCTTCTGCTACGTTGCAGCGCTTCCGTGTGTGTTTTGTTTGTCCAACACTTTCGTGTGTGATGTCTTTGCTCAATGAAGTTATTTGAATTAATTAGGTGTCGTTTCCTTCATGTTTCTCATTCGTTTTGTGTCCTAAGTCATTCATTTTTTTTTATTTAGCATTTTGGCATTTGGTCCGTAAGACCATGCTGCCAGCTCTGTACATTTAGAAAACAGGAAAGTCAAAGAGCAACATCTTTACAACATGGGACCGTTAATGGCATTGTGACTAATTGGTGATGGAAAGCCACGGTACAGGAACTTTGGTTGGATGAGAACAGTTTAACTACAGACTACAGAACATACGTATCACAATGTTAAATTGGCTTCACTTAAAAATTTGGCTATTGCTTGATATATACGGATGTCATAGCTGCTGAACAACGACGAAACGGAAGTGGGAAGTGGAACTTTCAGCTGTATAAGCGTTTGATATAAATTGGTCACTTGTGGTTTGTATCTAGTGCATCCTAAAATTGTATGGTTGAGGTCTGCTTCTTGATTGGGGTCAGAGGGACAATTTGGGGAGTCTATGACTTTGAGTCTGAACAGATGACTGGGGTAAGATGCATGTCCAAGTCGCATTCTGATAATTGATGTCATATGGCGGCGAGTTAGAGATAGTAGACAACCATGGTTTCTGTGGGATGTGTCTCTGGATAGCTGCGTAATGCTTGCCTTTGATGCGTTGAGTTGTTGCCCAGTAATTTGACCATTCTTTGTAAGCCTCTTCCTTGATGTGGCTTTGGAAGTCCGTGTATGGTAGGCGTAGTGCTTGGAACTGGCCTTCTGTAATGCTCTGCTTTGCCAGTTGGTCTACGGTTTCATTGTGTATAATTCCAGTGTGACCTTTGATCCACATAAGATGAACTTCTTTTCCGTTTTCCTTAGCTTGGTATATGCAACTTAGGATGTCCATGATGTATTTATTCGAACGCGTGTTCCTGCATGGGTGTTCTAGTTTTTGAAGTGCACTCTTGGAGTCCGTGAGAATTAATATACTGCTGAAGTGCTGGACGCCGTACGTGTTGGCTGATTTAATGGCAAGTATTTTAGCTGTGAATATTGAAGCTTCGTGGGGAAGGGAGAACATTTTGCTAGTGTTGAGTGCAGGGCAGTAGTACGCATATCCGACTCCTTCATTGGTCTTAGACCCATCTGTGTATATTTGAGTATAACTGCCCCAATATGCATTGATAAAATGTGTTACTTTTTCGTTGATATTGGTATTGCAGATTATAAAATCTAGAAGATGAAATGTGGATGGTTGAAATACTGAAAGTTCATACCTCTGCCGAAATACTGGAAGCGCTGTATCTTGAAGAGTAAGGGGTATGATGTGTTGCAATTTCTTGATACTTTTGACCAATAGAGGTATCCGTAGTCTTCTGTTTGTTCTTCTGTCACACAGTGGAAGGATGCGGCGCAGTTTAGATGTTATAGGGTGGCTAGTTATGGACGAGCGTTGCAGAAGAAAGTTGTTGGCAAGCAGATCTCGTCTTATCTGAAGGGGCATTTCTTTAGCCTCTACCAGTAGTGCGTTAGTAGGACTTGAGTTCATGGCTCCGAGACATATTCTGAGTGCGCGGAACTGCAGGACATCTAGTTTTCGAAGGACATACTGCGGTGCGTTGCCGAAAAAGATGCAGCCATAATCTAGTACAGATCGGATTAACGATCTATATAATAGTAATAGGACAGATGGGTCAGCTCCCCACCATACTCGACATAATGCTCTGATTATGTTTAACGTTCGGCCCACGTTAGTTGCCAGGTACTCGACATGGGTTCTCCATGTAAGTTTACTATCGAGGTATAAGCCTAGTAGCTTGGCTGAAGTTCGTAAAGGGAAGGAGTATGGCCCAAATGTACAGATGGTGATATTGAGTGTAATTGCTTTCGAGTGAAGACAATAATAGAGGATTTTGTTGGGGATAAATTAAGACCTGTTTGAAATGTCCAGGAGTGGAGTTTCCTTGCAGCGTCGTCTAGCCATAAGCATGTTAACCCAAGAGACTGCGATGATGCGTAGATACATACGTCGTCTGCATACTGAAGAACTTTGACTGTTTGTTTAAACATGTGATCGAGATCTGCAGTGTAGATGGCATACAGTAAAGGACTCAGTATAGCACCCTGAGGGAGTCCTTTTGTTACTAGTCTGGGCCCATACAGGGTGTTATCTTGGGTTCGAATATAGATTGTCCGCCGGAAAAATAAGTTATATATACCTCGCACGAATATTTCGGGAAGACCAAGGTCATGGAGCTATTCAGAAAGTACTTGTATACTAACGCTGTCATATGCCCCAGATATATCGAGAAATATGGCGGTAAGGTAACCATGGTTTAGAAATGTATGTTCAATGTCCGTAGTCAGAATGCTAAGATGGTCGTAAGTAGAACGACTTTTCCGGAACCCATATTGAGATCGAGGCAATAAATTATGAAAATCTAACCACCACTCCAGTCTTAGTTTCAACAGCCGTTCAAAAGTTTTAGCTATGCATGAAGATAGAGCGATGGGTCTGTAAGAAGCAGCTTCGTTAGGATCTTTACCTTGTTTTAAAATTGGGACAATAATCTGCGTCTTCCAGTCGTCGGGAAAATTGGTTTCATTCCAAATATATGTGAAAAGTAAGAGCAATATTTCCTTGGCATTGCGAGATAAGTTAGAAAGCATGCAGTAATGTATATGGTCATATTCAGGCGCAGAGTTAGCAGTAGTTTTTAAAACTTGTTGTAATTCATGTAGCGTGAAAGATGATGTTAGAATATCTTGCGTAGGACGGAAAAGTTCGAACGGTGGACGTTGTTTTGGAGGAAATGAGGTCGTAGGTGGAACAATAATATCTGAAAACTCTTCTGCCCAACATTTAAGTGCTTTAGGGATTGGCGTTTTGTTCTTCATTTTGTTAACCATCGACCATATTTGCGATAGGGGTGTTTCCTTGGTCAGTTTTTCACAATAAGATCGCCAGCTATTCTTCTTTACCCTTTTCAGAAAGCGTTTGACTGCTGCATCTATATTCTTGTAATTGAGGAAATTTTCCATTGTAGTTGCTCGCTTTAACTTGCTGAGGGCCTGATTTCTCTTAGCTATCTGTCGACTGCATTCGGAATTCCACCATGGAGCAGGGAATCTTTTGGAGATGTTGGTTTGTTTTCGTTCAGGAATGGATATGGCGGCAGCGAAATTAATGGTGTGTACGAAGGCGTTGTATTTATCAAGCGTGGTTTTTTGATGTAACACAGAGTGTATATTTGCGTCTATCACCCTTCTGTATTTGACCCAGTCAGCGTTTTGAACATTCCATTTAATAGTGGGTTTGATCGGTGAAGGACGAAATGGTAAAACAGGCGAAATGATGATAGCATAATGATTAGAACCCATTGGATACGGCAAGATTTTCCAATGAAAATCAGATGAGATATTAGAAGAACAAATGGTTAGGTCGACAGCGGAGAGACGTTGTCCCGGTACTGGTAACAGGGTAGCCGATCCATCGTTTAACACAAATAAATTGAACTCATCCACTATTTGTAAGACAGCATCACCATATGTTTCATTTATCTCGCAACCCCATGTTGTGCTATGTGCGTTATAATCACCACAAAAGAGAAAAGGTGGCTCTATCTGTTGCGTAAGCCGATACCATTCTTGAAGTTGAATTTTTGTTCGTGGTGGGCTATATAATGAGACCAATGAAATATCTTGGTTGTTAATGTGAACTCTTGCGGCAACGGCCTGAAAACTTGCAATCTGCGAGTGATCAATAACTGCTTCTACGTATGGAATTGTATTCTTTATTAATATTGCTACCCCTCCATATCCGTCTTCTCGGTCCTGTCGGATGACATGATAGCCAGGAATGGTTAGATTAGAATCGTTCTTAAGCCAGGTTTCACTCAAGGTGGCGAAATCAATATCTTCAGTGTACAAAACTCTTCGTAAGGTCTCTTTATTCGGAAGTACGGAACGTGCGTTCCATTGGAGTATTTTATTCATTACCTGAAGTAAATATACTTGCGATCATGTTATGTATTATAGCCGGATCAAAGGCATCGGGCGTTGTAGATTGAGCTTGAGTAAGGAGGAGCATGATAAGGTTAAATATCTTTCCGATCAAATGCTCATAATTTTTGGAGGTGGTTGTCATGATGTTATGTGGTTGGGGGGGGGGGGATATGGGTTGTGGGAAATTGGTGTTACAGGCAAATGTGGGGGAATATACTGACGTTGTTGTATCGATGGATAATTTGGTTACGGTATAGATGGGGGAGGAAGTCTCTGGGGCCGTTGCAATTGCTGTGGTATGCGAGGATGCATTCTCATCGGCGTTTGTTGTCTTTGAGGAGGCATTATTTGTTGTTGATGGTGCTGTGAGGTTAACGACGTGTTGGTCAAGTTGTTTACTTGCTGAGAAACCTGTTCTGGATACCGAGGCTGCATGTTAGCCGGCGGGATATCCGTGCGTGGTAGCTGTGGCTGAAAGTCCGCTGGAGACGGAACCGCTGATTGTGAGAGAGGAGGGAATTCTTCCCTGCTTTGCCAATTGAAAGACGGGGCCAGTACAGCAGTAGAATAATTTCTGTTATGGTACATTTTGATTGCTACTTCTTGAGATACATTATTCTGAGCCATAAGGTATTTAATTTCGGACCATTTCTTGTACTCGGGACACTCCCTATCCGTGGCTAAGTGTGGACCGTGGCAATACATGCATGATGGTGGTGCAGTGTCAGTACAAGTTCTTACGTCATGGGGTCCCGCACACCTACTCCAGCGTTGCTGTCCTCTGCATTGAGATAATGAATGGTTATATCTTAAACATCGGTGACATTGCATCACTGGAAAGATGTAAGGTTGAACTTCGCAGCGTGTTCCTAGGATATAAATATGTTGAGGTAGGTGTTGGGCACGAAATGTTATGAGGCAGACTGGAATAGGTCGCGTGTCTCCATTGGGAAGCTTCTTTGTAAATCGTTTCACTTGGGAAATGGGAATAGCACTCTGAATTTCCTTTAGAATTTCATCTTCACTAAATGTCGTGTCTAAATTTCTGATAATCCCGAGCCTGTGCACAACACTGCTGGGAATATAGACATCAAGGTGTTTTTCCTTCAAAAAGTTTGATTCAACTAGCTTGTTTGCTGCTATTCCGGATAAGGTCTCGATACGAAGTCTATTCTTACCAGAAGGTTTAATGTCCAGAACTTGTTGACGGGGAATTATATTTTCACTAAAGATCAATCGTCCTATTGACATCGGATGTAAGTTCCCTATATTATCCTTAGTCCCTTCAACAACAACAAGGAACGGTCCGTTATCAGTATTATTGTACCTATTATTTTGACTGAGACGGGATGACGACGGTGTACCCCCAGTAGAAGATGATGGGGCAACTAATGGGGTATTAACAGAAAGGTGGTTTGATGCATTTGTGTCATTAGTTGTGTCGGAAGAGGCATTTTCATTCTCAGTATCCATGTCTATTAACTGTTCCGTATGTAAGTTGGGATCGGCACGAAAACGCTTAGTTTTAGGGTCTAAATTGCACTTCATATTAGAACTATTATGACTATGTGTACCTGTACTTGATCCTCGTTCTGTTGATAAGGTGCCCGTGCTGACGTTGCTCTCTTCATGATGCCGAGTACGTAAAGTGTGATGTTGCTCCACTGGCAGGGCTGGTTGCTGTTGATCTTGAAGACTTGATTGGGAATCAAGAGTATTTATTCGTAAAGATGTAGTCGTATGTGCATAACAAGTCTGTAGGGAAGAATTAATAATCTGCCCCGTATCGGGCGGATCATTCATAGTCCAGTTGATAATGTTAGCTGCAGTTCAAGAACGATAAATATCCTACACGAACACTGAAAGCTGTACGACGGAAATACCAGGCTATGGATGAGTCACACGTAGCGAGCACGAAAGCGACTGCACTCCACGAAGGTTGCGAACGTACTGAAGTCATTCATTAAATTATATGTTCATTGGTCCAGGAATCATGCTGTCTGAACTGCCCGCGCTAGTCACAGGCATAGCGCTCCCATTCGTCTGTGCTAGCCCAGGACCTCTAGACATAAGGGAGTCCTGTGAACATATTTATCTAGTAACTACATTATCGGGTGAGCTGGCCGTGCGGTTACGGGCGCGCAGCTGTGAGGTCACATCCTGGAGGTAGTGGGTTTTAATCCCACTGTCGGCAGCCCTGAATATGGTTTTCCGTGGTTTTCCATTCTCACAACAGGCAAAGGGTGGGGCTGTACCTTAATTAAGGCCACGGCCACTTCCTTCCCCTTCCTAGGCCTTTCCTGTCCCATCGTCGCCAAAAGGCCTATCTGCGTAAAGCAAATATCAAAGTAACGCATATGTTCCACTTTATTTGGGTCAAAGCAGTTATTATGTTCCATTTGGGACAAATATTACAGTGATATTTCACAGATACCTTTGGTCTATATAAGAGGAATTAAAACCACACGTCTTGCACTCAAATTTGTTTTTCAGATTTTTATACAACCACGTCTTTTACCCTCTCGGCCAATATTCTCATGGTAAAATATTTCCCCAATAACGCTATTCGAACCTGCCCCCTTAAGGACCGTGACCACAAGACGGGCCTATTGTGAATACCCCGTCATCGAGCCAGAAGAAATAGCGATACGTTGAATCACTTGTCCAAGCGAGAATCAAAGCCAGAGTTGTCCGAACCGAATGCCAGTACACTGACCGTACACCCAAGAAGCCTGAACAAAATTATGAGCTACCGTTTGAGGTATTTGGTATTAGCAACAGCCACCTGCTTGGAGAGATACAGCGGGCGACATCTAGCAGCGGGGGAAAGTACTACAAACTCTTGGTGCATACTTCTTCATTATTGGGACGTTCATGCTTGGCCCGTTGGTCGAGGAGTATGATTCCTGCTTTGGGTGCAGGAGGTCCCGGGTTCAAATCCCGGACGGGCCCGATATACTTCATAAATACATATTAAACGTTTTCACTTAACACTGATGCGCCATTTCATTTCACAAAGCCCAAACTCGTTGCTTTTCCATTCCTGGTGAGTTCTTCAGCTTGAGCTATTGAAGTGCCACCGCCTGAGGATAGCCAAATAATAAAATGTTCTGCGTTATCTTACTTCAGTTTTTGTTATTATTTCTTTCTTTCTGAACCTGTTTACCCTCCAGGGTTGGTTTTTCACTCGGACTACCACCTCAAGGGCAGTGTCCTGGAGCGTGAGACATTTGGTCGGGGATACAACTGAGGGCGAAGAGGACCAGCACCCCTGAACAGGGCCCTTGTGGGGGGAGGGATGGGCGAGTAAGAGGCTCAGGCGGCAGTGCGTCGCTCTCTCACCCCATGTGGGATTTGTGCTGTACAATGCCGACGCGGGACATTCATATTTCTTTCATTCCAGCAACACCCTCTGGTACCATTTAATTTCATCGGTCAGTCATCAATCATTCCCCCAGGAAGTGCGACAGGATTCGGCAGCCGGCACAATTCCTATCCTTGCCGGTAGATGGCGGCTTCATTCATTCCATTCCTGACCCGGTCATTGACCGGAAAACAGGTTGTAGGTTTTCATTTATTTTCAGGCAAGGAAGAGGGAGGAAGGATTGGACAAGAAAAAAATATGTTCAATACCATGAGGACCTCATTCACCAGCCGAGAGTTGGAATGCTACGTTGTTATGTCCTTCTGTATGGTTTCGAAGGGTGGACGCTTAGCCCTTTATTGGAGAAGCGGACCGTGTTCACGGTTTGGCCGCTAGATGGCAGGTTTTCGATCTGTTCCTTGCGGACCTTAACATCGTGATATACGGAGTAATTGTAATGCTGTGTTGATTTTGTGCAATTTATTGTGAATATTGTTTCTGTCGGTGAGTGTCTGTGAGGTTGAGAAGAAGGTGCACTGTTGTGTACCCCTCTGTATTTCGCATGAGACAAAAAAGCATGAAAATTCCGAGTGCGGTTTAGGGGAGAAACGGAAGCAAACTATTTCTACGCAAGGTGATATAGTAGGATCTCTTTACGTAACTAGCAATTCTTCTCATAAAGCAGATTTCAGTGTAAGCACATCAATTAAACTTCCTTCTGTTTTCATTATGTATCATGTTCACAAGTCCGACTCTGTGGTGTAATGGTTAGCGTGATTAGCTGCCACCCCCGGAGGCCCGGGTTCGATTCCCGGCTCTGCCACGAAATTTGAAAAGTGGTACGAGGGCTGGAACGGGGTCCACTCCTCCTCGGGAGGTCAACTGAGTAGAGGTGGGTTCGATTCCCACCTCATCCATCCTGGAAGTGGTTTTCCGTGGTTTCCCACTTCTCCAGGCGAATGCCGGGATGGTACCTAACATAAGGCCACGGCCGCTTCCTTCCCTCCTTCTTGCCTATCCCTTCCAATCTTCCCATCCCTCCACAAGGCCCCTGTTCAGCATAGCAGGTGAGGCCGCCTGGGCGAGGTACTGGTCATTCTACCCAGTTGTATCCCCGACCAAGAGTCTGTAGCTCCAGGACACTGCCCTTGAGGCGGTAGAGGTGGGATCCCTCGCTGTGTCCGAGGGAGAAGCCGACCCTGGAGGGTAAACAGATGATGATGATGATGATGATGATGATGATGATGTTCACAAACAGGAAAATGTCAAACGCAGGAAGCGTCCAGCTCCCAAAAATGATGTGTTGTCACCAAAATATAGTAAAAGTTCCGATTCAGTTAATGATGAACATACCATATATTTATACATCAGCCGCAAACGAAAAAGGAGTAAAAGTCTCGTTTCTATATCAAGGAAAGTCTAGGAGTATCTCTGTTAAATCTAAAAAATAAACGGATGAGAAAATTTAATACCAGATTACAGGAAAGAATCTGTAAATTGAGAAGTAGGATACGGGTAATGAAATCAGAAAAAAGCTTTACGGTATCGGAACTTGACCCAAAAGCAAACCAAATTGGAAAGCATGCTAAAATTGGTCATTTAGGAGCTTTATTCCTGATAGAACGAATTTAATTTTCTCTTCTTTCTTCATCCGTTTACCCTCCAAGGTCGATTTTTCCATCGGACTCAGCGAGGGATCCCACCTCTACCGCCTCAAGGCCAGTGTCCTGGAGCACCAGACTTTGGGTCCGGGATACAGCTGGAGAGGATGACCAGTACCTCGCCCAGGCAGCCTCACCTGCTATGCTGAACGGGGGCCTTGTGGAGGGATTGGAAGATTGGAAAGGACAGGCAGGGAAGAGGGAAGGAAGAGGCCATGGCCTTAAGTTATGTACTATCCTGACAATTGCCTGGAGGAGAAGTGGGAAACCACGGAAAACCACTTCGAGGATGGATGAGGCGGAAATCGAACCCACCTTTACTCAGTTGACCTCCCGAGGCTGAGTGGACCCCGTTCAAGCCCTCGTACCACTTTTCAAATTTCGTGGCAGAGACGGGAATCGAACCCGGGCCTCCAGGGGTGGCAGCTAATCAGAGTAACCACTACACCACAGAGGCGGACCAGTTTTTATTATTTTGCATCATTAATAAATTAGTTAGCAAATTCCTATTCCTCTCACTGGCCATTGACTTAATACAATAGATGAAACGTGAAGCTGATATCTGTCATGCCAGTTTTTCCTTACGTATGGCTCTGAAAAGGTTTATATCAAGTAAATTATTTAATTCTGCTACGAACACGTTCTCATTCCTCCCCTGAAGGGGGAGGCGGGTCTCTGAGGCCAGGCGATTTGTTACGGTAAAGGAGATGAGCGGAGAATGTGAGAGGATTGCCGGCTGTGGCCTATACAGGAACTGTCTCCTTAGTGCAGGAGAATGGAAAACCACGGAAAACTATTCTCAGGACAGTCGACGTTTGGGACCAGGCGTGAAGTCCAGCCCTGTCCCGTCTTCTGAATGAAGAGGAGCAGAGGCTCAGTTGGCCGGTCGGAGTGCAGAGCTGTTGGACCACGGCGCACCCGTATCCCACTCAGTATCCAGCGATGTTTATTCCAGAATATTTCGTATTAGCGGTCCCCACTTATATGGAGAGATTCATAGCCCAAAAGGCTCGGATTCGATGTCCGGTATGGGAACATACTTGTCAACAAGAAGTGCAAGTATAATAATGTAAATCAGGGCCTCTCAAACGCCCAAAATCTCACGTGTGCAAATTGCGGCGCAGAGATGCTGTGCACAGTGCATCAGTCCCATTCGGCTCGGCTCGGACCAACGCTTCGTCTCTGGGTTACTCGGCTAAGATCGGCTCAACTCGGCTCAACCCGGCTGGGATTTGGAACGCTACAGAGAAAGTGAGGAAGAGGGAGACAGGTGGGGCGAGCGAGACAGGCGTGGGGAAAGAGAGAGACAACGCTATTGCTCCAAATCGAGGAGTGGGTCTGCACTCTGGTCAACCAAGCACAGTGCACTCTGAGAGGCGCTGTGTAAATATTAGGCTGTTAGGTGCTGGTGTTTAGCGTGAATGAGAAATGAAAATCACAGCTTGTTTGAGGTCAGGAATGGAGTAAATGACGCCCACATTTAGTGGCGAGGATAGGAACTGCGCCGGCTGCCGAAGTCTGTCGTGCTGTGTAGCTTGAATACTTGAATAAGTTAAGTCCTTCTCCGAGGGATACACACACTTTCTTGGCGTGACGTGTTCCGTTCAGCAACTACCAACCTACCTAACGCGTATCTTAACCGCAAAATCTAACTACACGGCTGAGTAAGACATTATACAGGATTTATTTAATCAGTCTACCCTCTAACTCAGCGAGGGATCGCACCTCTGCCACTCAAGGGCAGTGTCAGTGAGACTTTGGGTCGGGGGAGTAAAACTGGGGAGGAGGACCAGTGCCTCGTCCAGGAGGCCTCACATACTATGCTCAACAGGGGCCTCGTGTAGGTGGGGAGAATAGGAAGGTTGAAAGGGGCAGACAAGGAAGAGAGAAGGAAGCGGCCGTGGCCTTAAGTTAGCTACCACCCCGGCCATAACCTGGAGGAGAAGTGGGAAACTACGGATAAACACTTCGAGGATGGCTGAGGAGGAAATCAAATCCCCTCTACTCAGTTGACACCTCGAGGCTGAGTGGACTCCGTTCCAGCCCTCATACCACTTTTCATATTTCGTGGCAGAGCCGGAAATCAATCCCGGGCCTCCGGGGGGGCGGGGGTGACGGGTGACAGCGAATCAAACTAACCACTACAGCAAAGAGGTGGACACTGTTATTACTATTATTATACAGGGGTTCACCTTCTCCGAACATTTAAACTACCCGCCTTCTCTAAGGCCATATAGGTTATCGAACTTAAACTGATGTAGTACTAAATAATTTATGCCACAACCTTTAGATGTCTCTGACATAACTTTATTGCTCCATCGTGTGGATGGATGTGTGAATCCATAAAGAAATTTATAATGTGTAGGATTTTGAACCTGATTTTTAGGATCCTTTTTTCTAATGTATCAAATTAGTCTATACTCGTGCTGCTTCCTTCAGCTACCAACCACTCAGAAATGTTGGAAATATTTTCGCTAACCAATTAAAATATTGTGGGTATGTAATGAAATCCAGCTAATCTGTGGAGAATTCTGGAAAATGTCCTTTGAAATACTATAAAAGCTAGGCGCTTTAGGGCCGTATTGTAATTTTCGTCGCTGCAGTTTAATGAGTGCGGCGTGTTCTTCGGGGGCAGGAGCCGTGGTCGGCGTTTGGAAGGCGCAGCAACTGAAAGTAATTCCAGAATTTTCATAACATGTGATAGATCTGGTAGATAGCTTGAGGGGAAGGTTTCTAATCTTTTTTTATTTTATGTCAATGTCTAAACCTCTTGATTTAAATGTACAGTCTGGTTCTATTCCGTTCTGGAAAAGATGTAATGTAAGAGAACAAAGAGCGACAACCCTCTGTTGATTGCCATTAAACTTGGTGTGGGGTGACTTAAGTTTCTAATCATCTAAAATTCTTAACACTCTTTTGGAATTGAATGTTTCTCATTTATTCACCCCGACGTAGAACCTCTGTTTCTTGTGCTCCCGTAGGGTTTTAAAATGTTCTAGAAGGAGTGCAAGTGTCTCGCCTCCTAGACTTTTGTTCATAGCCAATCATGTTAAACCTCTTGTTTCTTCTTTAAGGCCATTTAGTTTGGACACTCATTGCCCCTGTTTATGGACCAGTGCCTAACAAACTGTTGAGCGATAAACAAGCCCACATCAGGGCAACGAGGGGTAAATAGCCTACTGGTAGTAAGTGCTGATGCATCTGTGATATAGTTGGAGCCCAGACTCCCTTGTAGTGTGAGGGATAGAAGCAAATAATGCTCTTGGAACATTTCTTGCTATTTGCTTTACGTCACACCGACACAGATAGCTCTCATGGCGACGATGGGATAAAAGAGCTAGGATGGGGAAGGAAGAGACCGTGGCCCTAATTAAGGTACAGCTCCAGCATTTGGCTGGTGTGAAAACGAGAAACTACGGAAAATCATCTTCAGGCCTGCCCACAATGGGGTTCGAACCCACTATCTACCGGATGCAAGCTCACAGCTCCGCGCCGCCAACTCGGCCGGTACTTGTAAATTTTGTACCTAACAAGAGCAAATGAGCTCTTTTCTTAGTCTCTCAAGTTGTACAGTTTTTGTTCTTGACGCTGATGAGCTTATTGTTATTCTATTTTACTGTTATTTGTTCTAAATTTTCTATCCAGTTTTGAATACCAACAAATGGAATGAAATAACGTTGTGTTAACTTATGCTGATTTACCCCAGCAGCTTCTTACACCTCTGCGATCCACGCAATTTCTGGAACAATTATTATTTGTCTGGTTGGATGTACGAGTATGGCTTACTCCAATATCAATTTTAGATTCGAAATTGCATGTATCTTTATTATTGGAAGTTGAAGAGATTGCTTCAGGGTTTTGAAAATCGTAAGCATTTTCAACTCTGTTTCGTCTGATGGCTGAGCGTGAAGCGGTTGTACTAGTCGCCTGATAACTAGAGTGGCACTGATTGTTTACTAAGTACCCTAATACCAATCAATGATGAAGGCTACAAACAACAGCAGAACTGTTTAGGACCAGGCTACATCTGAAACTGGGAATACGATAGTTAAGTTCTAAGGTCGTGGCGCTGGTAGTGATTACTCTCTTAAGAGGAAGTACAACTGGGCAAAATAACACTAATCAGGGAGAAAAATGGAAGGGATGCGACACTTTGGAAATGAAGGTATCAGCCAAAGAAAGACAAGGGCCACGACGTGCGTCCTGGTCCGGTTCGGAAAAGAACAACAGTTGAACAAGGGAGGTCGGATAGGATATTTGAAAGTGAGGATCCTGGCACACGTACAATAACTGTAGGTAATACAATACTCAGTTAAGGGTCTCGTGGTCGCAAACCCACGCTCCCAGGTTGAGATCCCTTGGGACCCTTTTAGTCGCCTTTTACGGCAGGCAGAGGATACCGTGGATGTTATTCTACCACCCGCACCCACAAGGGGAATGTTCTAAGCTACATAGTTTTTCTGTCATTACCATCGGCTGCCAGCTCTCCAGCGGTATTATGGAGAAACTTTCCAATCGCCGCTCTATACTAAATGTCTCAAGCGACTGTCACGGCCGGTAAATGACCTAACAAGTGAGACGCGTCAAGTCGGTGGTGGTGTAATATTTACATTCAACAGGTTCTTACGTCAGGCTCTATGGCTAAATATTTACCATGCTGTCTTTTGTCTTTAAGGTCCCGGGTTCGATTCCCAGCAGCGTCGGGGATTTTAACTTTCATTGGTAAATTCCTCTGGCTGGAAGGCTGGATGTTCTTACATTAGAATACTTTTAACTTGATAGCATGATGGAATCAACCTACAATATAACTACCCCCGGCCCTAGTAGGCATACTGGTTTTTCTCGGTCATCGGATTCTGGGGGACCGAGAACATCATGCGGGAATGTATCGGAGCTTCCCAAATCTCTTCGCCCTAAATGCAAAACTCCCTTTGGTAGTCTGAACATCAGCACACTTCGGAAAACTGGGAAGTTAAAACAATTAACAGACATGTTAGGTAACTTAAACATCCAAATTTTAGCACTTCAGGAAACAAGATACACGGATGAAAATCATTTTGACTCAGGAAATTATAGAATTTACAAAGGCAAGCCAGCAATTTCCCTTCATAAGGGACCATTATAATTTGGCACAGCATTCGCTGTAAGAAGAAACATTGTAAACTCAGTACTTAACTTTTCTTCGCCTTCTGAAAGAATTTCAACACTATCCATTAAATCAGGAAACAAAGCTTATACATTACTTAATGCGCATGCACCCACCAATAACTACAATCAAAGAGATCCACAAATGGTGGAAGACTTCTGGGAACTGCTAGAAGAAACTACAGCCACAATTCCAAATCATCACATAAAAATTCTATTAGGAGATTTCAATGCCCAAATTGGTAGAGAAAAGAAATTCAGGACCATTGTATGACTATACCCAGCGCACAATAGAACTAATAAAATGGAGAAATATTAATTAATTTTTGTAAAAATTATGATCTCAAATTAATGTCAACACATTTCCGGGCGCTTCCACGCAAGAAAATAACCTGGAGATCCCCAAATTTTCACTTGGAAGAATTTCAACTAGATCATGTAGCTATTTCCAAGAAAAATCAAAAAGATATTATGAATGTTAAAGTTAAAAAAGGGATCATTGACTCTGGCCACCATCTATCCTTAATCAAGGTCAAATTTCAACCAAACAGGTCTAAACTCAAAATAACAAAAAACCTGCGTGTCGATCCGGAATTTCTTAAACAGAACACTAGTACTTTCCTTGAAAATATTCCTACTCACAATCCTTCGACATACTTTTGAGGGCTCGAAATGTTGGCACACCACCCAGGAAACGCAAACATAGGTGGTGGAATGAAACCTGCGACAAGGCCATAAACTTTAGAACTAAAGCCTGGCAGAATTTGAATTCTCATAAAACTGAACACACCTGGCAGGAATTCACCAAAATTCAGAAAAAAACATAAAAGATTATCAGGTCTGAAAAACTCAAATACGAACACTACAGATTGGCAGAAATTGAACAAGATTTTACAAAAGCAATACACAAAACTTCAACAAAACTTTCAGAGAAGAATTATCAAATTATCAGGCACCTGATCTTTGCTTCAAACACCCAGATGGGACATTGGAAACGAATAACCAAGAGAAATGCAAACTTCTAGCAGTTTATTTCCAGGATCTTTTAAACTGTGAATCCCCTAAAGAACAACTCACCTTTGAAAAACCCTTATCTAATCAAGATTCAGAACCCCAACACTGGAAGAAGTCAAGAGAAATAATCCGTGGACTCGAAAATAAAAACGCCCCGGGGGAAGATGGTATAATTGCCAAAAAGCTGAAGATGGGAGGTGACAGCGTAGCTCGGAAAATCCACTCGATTCTTGAGAATATCTGGATCACTGAAGAAATCCCGGAAGATTGGAAATGTGCGCTAATCCATCCACTACAGAAGAAAGGGGATAAAACGAACATCAATAATTATAGAGGAATTAGCTTGATACCAGTTGCTTACAAAAATTTTTCCAAAGCCCATCTAATTAGTGAATCCCAGGCAGGTTTCCGAAAAGGAAGATCTTGTACAGAACAAATCCTTAATCTCAAAACTATCCTCCAAATGCGCAAAACCAGACAAACAGTCATTACTTTTGTAGATTTCAGAAAAGCATATGGCTGTATAGACCGTCAAACACTTTTCAATACTCTAGAAGAATTTCAAGTGGATAAAAGACAACAGAATTAATCAATCAAACATTAACTGGCACTACTTCAAACGTTAAATATGTGAGCCTTTAACACCGGAGTCTGGTTTATCGCCGTTACGTTTAACTTGGTACTTGAGAAAGTAATCAGGACCTGGGGAAAGGAAACTAAAATAATAACCCTTGGAAGACTACGTGCAATGACTGGCCTTTGCTGATGACATAGCAATCCTTCCCAATAATAGCCATGAAGCAATTCATTCCGTTGAAAAACTACATGAAATTGCCATCAAAACGGGACTTCAAATTTCGTATGAGAAAACTCAGTACATGGAAGGAGCCTCACGATACTTAGATGGACAACCTACGATAACTAAATTCGACAAAATTGTTCAAGTGAACCAATTTAAATATTTGGGAGTAATTATTCAGTCCTCAGGTTTAAAACGCAAACAAATAAAGAAAGAATTTCCAAATTACAGAAAGCATACATGATCACTTGGAACAGGTATAATAAAATATCAATACCTCGGAATGCAAAACTTAGACACTATAATCTAGTGATCAAACCTGAAGCGTTATATGCCTCAGAAACCTTAGTCATTGGTGGCGGATCTTTAACCAACCAATTTTTTGGCCCAGTTTGTATTGAACCCGAGTGACTTAGGCCCATAATCAATCATGATTTGATCGGTAAAATAATATGAGACATTTATTGAAATACAGAGGAGTGTATTTGAAAATATTTCGTTTAGGTAATGTCGAAATCGGAGCGAAGGAAGGACGACAGACTGGAGCCTGACGGATTAGCTCAACACGACAACTTTTAGCTACTTCACAGCAGGGAATATCATTAGTTGGCGTACAAGGAAATACAGAGTCCACAAATAAGTCTTGGTCAGAAAGAGGAAGGGGGAGAATCATACAAAGAAAACTCACCACATGAGTAAGACCTTGGGATATTTTTGGTAGGACGGAAATTCCATGACCTCATGGAAAATTACAGCGGCTGAGTGTACGTTCGCTAGCCTAAGTTCGAGCAGGTGGAGATTTAAATCACGTGACCGCTTGCCGGCCAATAGTAAAAATTTGATGGGAGACTCAGTGATACCATCTTAAGGAATGATGGATGAGATATTTTCGTAATTACAAAAGTATTCAGTAATAAATTAATATGAGTACGCGGATGGATGTAATGAATTTATTAGATGTCACGCATGGAAAAATAATCAATACTTATTGGCAAATTAATTAAATTGAAGGCTGGATTTCTTGGAAACCGGACAGCTTGAATCTCATTGGCTGAAAGGAGACCACGTTGTCAGGGACGCTTACGAAGGCGCGAAATGTGAGGAGCGAAATCCATCCATATCTCCTAAATCTGTGATCACCTGGAGTTCATATTTTATCCAGCAGATATGCTAGCGGAGTGGATTAATTTGATGTAAATTTTAACTTCCAATTCGGAGTGCAAGTACCGATATTAAAAATCCACCCCCTCCCTAAGGGGCATGACGTCAACAAATCCGCGGGAAAAAGGCTTCATCCATATATACGGAGCTGAATTGACGCTCGCCAGCCACTTGTCTTGAATCGTTGGAGCTGAATTGACGGTCGCCAGCACACGTGAATTGAATATCGGGAGTTGAACTGTTGGTCGCCGGTAACTTAGAATTCTACGGACGTACAGTCATTTAATGGCGCGAGCATCCGCCAGTGTTTGTAAAGTGTGATCGCGCTCAAGCAACCTGTTAAATCTGGAAATAGTTAACGTAGGATAGTGTTTGTTATTTATGAATAATCAGTGACGTAAAGTAATTACCCTGCAAGAGAGTAGTATAAAATATATCACCATAAGTACGTACATAATAGACTGTGTGACGAACAGTACTTTAAGGAAGTAGTAGCCTGTACTTAGCTATACCGAACCGATGTAATGAACACGTCAAGAATGCCGTATAAATCGGGCGTATCGCGACGGGCGAAATAGTTGACACCTCGTCGTACGTGTCCAGGTCCATTGTGCGGTAGGTGGACGAAGATTAAATAGTGTAAATATATTAAATTCGTGGGTCTAGGATAGAAATTTGTTGTATCCAAATTAAAGTATACAGTGTTAACGTAGTAAATGGTGAAGGTTTGTGGTAAGCAAGATATGAGTGTAAAATAATAATGTGCCAGGAAATCTTTTGTGAAACTACGCCATCAAGGATGGAGGAGTAAAACGCAGAGAGGGGCTGGATGAAGCCTCTCGTCTGCAAAGCTGCAATGGAATACCGATAACTAAGATGAGTACTAAACTGTAAAATATATTTGGGAAATGTTATCGTGATGGGAAAAATGGGAATAATTTGATTATACTTGGTTACCTTCTGTAACAAGATGGGTCGCTTAACGACCCCATCCTAAATTTGTAGCACGGACAGTAGTAAATCATAATAATGTAAATAATCGGGTCTTTTATGTATTCAGTTTGTTGGAGATGTAAATTTGTATATATAGTGTAGTACGTTAAGTCATGCATGCATTCATATTTTCTTTGTAGTCGATAATTTTCTTTACATTTGATTTTGATTATGCTAGTTAAATAAGACCCGATATGTGCTTTTATGTTTTGTCATTTTAACGAGCCATTTAATGACATGGAAGGAAAATCCAGCTTCGCCATACCAAGTGTGTTTTGTTGAAATTAATATGGTCATATTTTCAAAGTGAAGTTGTTAAATTTGTGAGATGCGATTAATATAATATTTCCAAGTAAATCATATCTGGAGTGATTAGTGCCAGAATAAATTGAATTTGTAAAAGGGGTTATGCGTTAAACATAATAAGAGTGGACTACCGTATTACAGGCGAAATTATTATTTTTTTTAAATATTAATAATAATAATAAATAAATAATATAACTACTTTTTTTTGTGAAGATATTATTTCTTTTTTAAATATGATTTGGAGATAATAATAATTTATGTGATCAAGTGTTGAGTTTATTGGGAATCATTTAATGACGGGAGGTCGTTTTAATTTGGAATTGAAGTGCGTGGTAATTTAATTTGATCGAATAATAATATTGAAATGTAGATCGGTGCTAATAATCCGTACATGTTAATGAACGTGTGGTTTAAATTACGGTCCAATATTTGTTTACGTATAAATGTCGCGTTTTGAAGTTGCGATTCATTAGCCGGAACATGTAGTGCTAATATTACGAGACCATGATTGTCAAATTTTGGTAAATATAATTTCAAGATGTTACGATTATTTGTGGAGAATGAACTAAGGCATAGATCCAAATGAGATAGAAAATGTGAAAGAATTTGCAGTCAGATAATAAAAGGTCGTACGATGTCCGAAATGAATAAATAAGTCAGTTGATAATTCTGTGAGGAATAAATAAATGAATCGAGGAATATTGAGATAGAGAGGAAAATAAATTCCGTACGAGAGACACTTAGGATATTGATATGAGTGTAAAATGTACGGGCAATGTCACAGAGAAATACTGAGTTACGCAGCGGGTAGGATTCGAACCCGTGACAGCATGTACGAAATAAATAGACTGCACAGTTAGTCGTTGAGATACAACGGATCTAAGGATAATGAGAGTTCAGATTCCACAGAAATGGTCGTATATTGTATTCATTGTAATAACGAGTGAGGACAATCATGATGTCGTGATAATAATAATAATAAATATTGCAGATAAAGGATTGGACCGCCTTAATTAATTGAGCGTTGATGAAGATGTTAAACGGGAATCTAAATGATAATATGCAACCGATAATAATAATAACAATGTAAGGACGATGTTAAATCACCGCGGTCGGATTAATAATAATTGTCATAATAATAACTGTAATGATGTCGTTGGTCGATCAGTGAATTAATTTGTAATTGCGACCGATATCTTAATATATATGTTTTGGCGTAAGTGACCGGTCCAATAATAATAATAATAACCTCTTAAGTGACGTGAATAACAATAATAATATCTTGAGTCACCTATTAATTAATAATAATAATAACCACGAGAGGGATATAATAATAATAACAGTAATAACCACTTGGTGTTTGCATCCCGCATAATAATGACGATATTAATCAACGTGACAGTGCCAGGAACCGTTGAGGAATAATAATAATAATAATAATAATAATAATAATAATAATAATAATAATAATTTCGAGGATGATAATTTTGTGGATTAAATTTTGGTGACAACGTCCCTCTATTCGTATGTTGAACAATGAGAATGATAATATTAGAGTCTTTTGGTATCGTTTTATTGTACGGTTTCCGTACGGGACGATGTTACAGTCATACTTGCGTGTTTGTTTACTTCGCTCGCGATGCGAGGGGGGGCCATGGCCACGGTATTTCCCACCGCTTCTCGTTATCTCATCTGTGGCAGTAGTCTACTGAGGCTAACTGGAAACAATTCAGATCACATGTAAATAATATGTAAATGCTAATTCATTGGTATGGCATCAGCTGGATATCGTAAGATAGGGACTGTCCGTAGAATCCAGTTTTCGCATTTCACGAGAAACATTACCCAGTCCGAGTACCGGTCTCGGAAAAATGTATATAGCCGGAGTACATCATCTTAGTTAAATCGGGAAGCCGACCGTAACATGGGTTATGCTCGGGCTCCCGATAGAAGGAAGCTATATCCTTGAGTAACGGTTCGATTCAAATGGAATCGATCCGTAAATTATACCTCCAAAATGTCATTTTATTTCAGAAGCAACACAGCAAGATATTGATACCACTTGCGGTATGGCAAGTGATTTATATATGTAACATGTGTGTAAATTCAAATATTGTTGCCACGTGTATCAAAGTTTTATACGTCAAATGGCGTAATAAACCGCTCCTTCTGGCAAATTATTTCAAAGGAAACCACTCTCATAATCTTTTTATTGTAGTTAGATGATGCCCTTTTTAAAGTAACAGTAACTTCCTAGTCCTATCATGGAGTCCTTAAATTCAAGTTACAATCGAGCCTTCCCCCTTTTAATTTTAAGTTGCTCCGTTCATCCCCGTGTTCTATTATGCCGTTATATTTATATTTGATGATTGAAATAATGAACCGACACCCCTGAGATAAATGCTAGTCTGGGACTCGGGAGGTGGACGGGTGCAGTATAGATGGAATATGGAGAAAAAAAATCATCCCAGGAGATATATTGTCATTTTGAAATAATTTCTGACACTTTTCGGGAAAGATGATTAAAATTTTATGGACACATTATCAGAATGAACACTAACAGGCTAACTAAAAGAATTCTCAACCTGACCCTTTCATTAAAAACCAAGACCAACTGGCTTCGTGAAAGTGAAACAGATCACCAGGAAATCAACATCTCAGAAGACATTGTACAGGACAGATGTAAATTCAGAACCAAAATTGACAATCACCACTTTGAAGACAAACCCAACACCAGAGCTACTATAACTTGGACAGAAGAACGAAGGAAGAAGCTCAGCGAGAGGTTGAATAGATTTTGGGAGGAAAAGAAGGCCAACACATCAGCTAAGCAAGTTCAACCGTGCTCCTGAGTAGGGCATAACGATGTAAATAATAATAATAATAATAATAATAATAATAATAATAATAATAATAATAATAATAATTGTTACGGAGTTTTTCCGTGGTAGGTAGAGGTGAAAGAAGGTGCGGGTGTGAATAGGTCTCCAGCTACGAAAGCAAAATTAATTTAAAATTTAACAAGGTTATATTTTCTTTTCAAAAACAAGAAATAACAAGCATGGCAGGTACAAAGTAGCAAGTCAAAAAGGGTAGTTACAATATTTACAGGAATTGGGCTTCGCGCCCTGATTTTACACAGCTTGGGCAATCAGCTCAGTTTTACCCCAAACACGAGTTTTAACAGAGGGGCAGAAAACCCCATTCATACCTAGGAGCCCTTGCTCCAAATTACACAGAAAAGCCTCCACGAGGCACACAACACTTAATTTTCAAAAGAGCCACTCGCTCTCAAAATTTAAGCCTCTCCCAGGCCACACCAAACTCCATCTTCAAGTTGTCCTCACTGGACATAGACACAGGGGTACAATACCCAACCTACTGAGGTCTATTAAATGAAAAGGGGCAATTACATGACCTCTAAAATAACAATTTGAGAGGAGGCGATCTTGCACTCCTAATACACTTGTTTTTTAAAACCTAATCTGGCTCTAGGCCACTAATGCAAGGGCTAATCCCATACTACCGAGGTGACTTTAGAAAAGAGCAATTTGTTTTACATTAACGAAGAATAGGTTGAGAAAATAAGTTCACCTCAAGACAATGTGAGTGGGAGCTCGAGAGGGTTAGCACTCTCTATCCCAATATGCAGCTTAAAAGAGAATAGAAGAAAAGATCGTTACATTTTAGGAAAAGGTTACATGGAGAAACGCTTCGCACCCGCCCCGAGAGTTAAACTGCTGAGCTAGCAAAGAAAGAATTTATTAATCGGCCATTACCTTATTGATGACCGCTGCCGAGGAAAGAGGCGCTTCCCGCCTCCTGCTATGTACTTTATACACTGAAAGATGGAACAGAAGTGGCCCGGAGACCCAAAAATCAGCAGTTTATATCCTCTCGCGGAAGGTTCTAGGTGTCAGGGGAATGAAAACACCCTCCCAAAAACTTTTTATTGGCTCGGGTACAGAAACGTATCCAAGTTGGGTGAAGATACATCGGATTGGTCGGAAATAACTCAAAGAAATTCAGGATTGGTTAACCGCAAAACAAGGGGAAAGAGAGGGGTATACAGCCAACTTAAACAATAACTGAAAAAAAATTTAGCAAAGACAAACATTTGAAATAAAAATTTCTCCAACAAAATAGTTCTTTGACTTCGCACTAGGTTGCACTATTGTTGATCTTCAGTAGTGTCCTCTAGAAGAGAAAGTTCACACTTCTTACTTCAAGCGAAACAAAACCACATCAAAAATGACACAGTTCAAAAACTCAAAATTTTCCACGTGGTGACATCTTCTGAGAAAGTAGAGAATTAATAGCGTAGATAAAGTTCAGACTTCCTCCAGCAGAGGAGTTTCAACTGGCGCACATTTTAAATTAACGGAGTGGAGGTGTACCGCCCGGTACAATAATAATAATAATAATAATAATAATAAGAATAAGAATAATAATAATAATAATAAAATAACTGATGGTTTAGAATCCATTGTGTCTCACGACTTCCCTTCATTGGAAGTGGTAATAATACTAAGGGAACTCAGAGTTAAATTGATTTTTCCTACATTGAACGTTTATCTGGCTGATTTCATTGAAGTCTTTCCGTCGGGATTGATTTTCCTTTCTTGTCAGTGTTTGGAATATTTTACTGATGGATGCTGATGGCCCGGTATATTTTCTCGTAGCATTCTTCAAAATATTACCGTAATTACTACCAGTTTCATGGAAATGATTACCGTTGGCGATTGGCGATCCAGCTAATACTTGAAATTTATATTCCCATTTCATCAGATAGTTACAGTCATTCAACTACCGAAGAGATGCTTGAACTTCCTCGATCGCCACTGGAATTTTCCGAAGAAGTTAAATTAGGTAAAACTGATTTGGATGGGTTAATACGTCCACACATATGTTTTGTTTGTTGTTTGCCCAGCCGTTGTCTCGTTCCTCTGCGGGGTCGTTTGTGGAGGGCTTTTATGACCGGAGCCCTTCCTGACGTCAACCTCGTCAGAAGAGTTAATGCGATGAAGTTAATGAGGTCATATATGATAGCAGGAATGGAGAGGGTGAAACCTGTTGCCGGCACACAGCCTACTCCTGTCAGCTCAACGTCTCCATCCGACGGACGAATCACCATTTACAGCGTCATATTCCCTCACTCCATATGAGCACTGCGGAGAGGTTTGGAATTTAAATCTAGGATTTTGGCACGCAATCTAGTGAGTAGAAATTGTATACTATGACCTCTCCTACCCTGCCAGCCAACATTCTGATGGTAAACATTTTTTCGACCAACGGGACTCGAACCGGCTAACCTCGGTGTCAGGCCGTTTAGACTTTAACGCCTTAACGATCATTGCACGAGGCGGGCTATACCTCGATACATATATAATGCAAATTAAAATGTTCAGCGTTTGGAGCAACGTAAATCTGATGCAGAGATTCACAATGTTCGGGACTGAAGTACCGCACTTTTTGCGATACGAAAGGGAATTTTCCCTTATGGTGAATACATATTGTCGGTGCTGCGACAATGCTCTTCCTGAAACTAGTCACACCTCCCGGCGACATATGGATATAAAGTCCATGACTTCATTGTCCTATTCACGTGTCGAAATGAAAATGAACCTAGGCGTCCGTAATATGTCATTTAACTACAGTGCAGCATTGTTCAAAATCTAAGTCAATCACTACTGATTTGCATTTATGGCATTCGTCCAGGTATCGGATTCCCTATCTGTTGCTTTCCTAACCTCTTATAAATGATTCAAAAGAAACTGAAAATGTATTGAACATTCCCTTGGAAAGTTATTCCAATCCCTAAGCCCCCTTCTCATAAACGAACATTTGCCCAAATTTGTCCTCTTGAATTCCAATGTTATCTTCATATTGTGACCTTTCCCACTTTTAAAGACACCACTAAGAAACTTTTCATCAACTAATGACTCTCCATGCAATCTCTCTGCTGACAGCTCGGAACATACCACATAGACGAGCAGCTCGTCCCCTTTCTCCCAAGCCTTCCCAGGCCAAACTTTGCAACAGGTTTTTAACTGTACTCTTTTGTCGGAAATCAACTAGAACAAATCGAGCTGCTTTTTTCCGTATTTTTTACAGTTCTAGAATCAAGTAATCCTAATGAGGTTTTGCATACACTGGAACCATACCCTAGTTGGGTCTTACCAGAGACTTGTATGCCCCCTCCTTTACATCCTAGCTACAATCCCTAAGTACTTTCGTAATCGTGTGCAGAGATCGGTACCCTTTATTTACAATCCCATTTATGTGATTACCCCAATGAAGATCTTTCCTTGTATTTACATCTAAGTACTTTCAATGATCCCCAACAGGAACTTTCACCCCATCAACACAGTAATTAAAACTGAGAGGACTTTTCCTATTTGTGAAACTCACAACCTGACTTTTCACCCCGTTTATCAACATACCATTGCCTATTGTCCATCTCGCAACATTATCGAGGTCATTTTGCAGTTGCTCACAATATTGTAACTTATTTATTCCTCTGTACAGAATAACATCATCCGCAGAAAGCTTTATCTCTGATTCCACTCCTTTACTGATATTATTTATACATATAAGAAAACATGAAGGTCCAATAACACTGCCTTGAGGAAATCCCCTCTTAATTATAACATGATCAGATAAAGCTTCACCTACAGTAATTCTGTGTAATCAATTTTCTAGAAATATTGCAACCCATTCAGTGACTCTTTTGTCAAGTCCAATTGCACTCATTTTTGCCAGTAGCCTCCTTTGATATACTCTATCAAATGCCTTAGACAGGTCAATCGCGATACAATCCATTTGACCTCCTGAATTTAAGATATCTACTATTATCTTGCTGGAATCCTACAAGTTTAGCTTCAGTGGAATAACTTTTCCCCAGCCCAAGTTGCCTTCTATCGAACCAGTTATTAATTTTGTCCAGCTTTTGTCGCGTTTCTTTATTGGTTCGGATATGATCTGTCGTGAAGGGTTTTTATGACCGCATGCCTTTCCTGACGTCAACTTCAGCAGCGGAGTTAATGGGATCAAGTGAATGACCTGATTAATGATAGTAAGAAGGGAGAGGGTGAAACCAGGTACCGGCACATAGCCTAACAGCACCAAGTGATCTGATTCCCACCGGACGGACGAATATGCCTTCACTCCATTGAGCACTGCACAGAGTTTTGGATTTAATCGAGGCTTTTGTCACGTAATCGAGTGATCAGGAGTTATATATAACCAATTCCCGTACCCTGCCAGCCAACATCCTGATAGTGAAAGATTTTTTGACCAACGGGACTCGAACCGGCTAACCATGATCATGGCGACCAGGCGAGCAAACACAGTGTACTAAGGTTCGCTTTCCTTTACACATTTGCATAGGGAAATTAACTCAAGGAAAATTGTTCTCATGAAGTGTGTAACAATATGTGGCTGGGAGGTGTGGTCAGTTGTTGGGTTGACGAACTCACACATGCTGCGATATCCTAAACAGCGATGACTATTGTGGCAGTGGTTATGCACGTGATTTGACCATAGGGCCGAGTCATTTACTCATATTACACGTAATACGCCTTTTATTTAAATGATTCATAATTAACAAATTGCACAAACACTAGTTACACCTTAAATAATAAAATGAAATGCCTGGATGGCTATCGATTAAGTTTGAGGCCATGTGGTCGGGGATAAGTGTCTAAGGCCTATATTACAGTAACACATTTCTGTGTCACTGAAGTTTGATAATGTTTATGTGATAAAATACTTTACAGTGTAGTGCAGCATTTTTGATCACATCCAGCTATGACACAGTTGTGTGATAAAAGTTATACTCACTGTCATACCTTTGATCAAATCTGTGACAAGGTGGAAAGAAAATGGCGGGTAATAAATACACATGGTCTGCGGTAACCACAACACTGGTTATGTCACATTACGAGTCACATGTTGTATAATTCGAAGTATTTTTTATTATTATGCCGTGTGTCCTCCGGAGGTCTTTTGATTTCACGCCCATAGGCACCTGCGCGTGTTGATGAGCATGAAATGACGATGAAGACGACAGGTACATCCAGTCCCAATGACAGAGGAATTAGCCAATCATGGCTAAATTCCCAACCCTGCCGGGAATCGAATCCGGCACCCTTGTGACAAAAGGCCAGCACGCTAACCACTTCCCCACGCAGCCGGACAATTAAAAGCATAAAGATTATAAAAACAGGAAAAAGACAGTAAATTTACAAAAATATTGCAGGAGCCATAAATGTCATATAAGATGTTTGAACAACGAATGACGTAACGAAAAATGTAAATGGACTAAAAAGCCAACAACTAGGGGAGGAAATGAACTGTTCTTGCTGTTAATTAACATTCATTGCCTAATCTTCGTTATTTGTAAGGTTACGTGATAAGCAGCTATACAACGTGAAAAACAGGTAGAACATTGCAGAACTTTTGGCAAATACTCGACGGTCAACTATTCAACTATTTGAAACAGCAAGGGCAAGTAAAATTATGCTATTGCACTATGTATAATGGAAGTGATGGGATCCGCTATTGTGTGGGCAGGTAATGCTTTCCATCCATTTCTCCAATGGTCTTAAGGACATTCCACTTCACCTCAAAATCATTTGCTATATTTTTCCATTCAACGTCAGCTGAAGGTACTTACAACAGGGAAATATTATTTTATTATTTATTACTTATTTCTTTAATAGCAGGGGCCTCCACATGAAAATGGAGATCACAGGCCTTCAACTTCAAACTGTACCTAGTGATCACTCTTGCATATTAGAACCACCACCAAAAAGATGAATAAATCATTGTATGATATTTTATGGCGGGAACTTCTAAAACTAGGTCCAAAATGTCTAACATCGTAAATGAATGCCCAAATCAATAATAAGTTAAGAAATTAACCTTCAAATCATGTAAAAATTTCAAATCCAAATTTGTACACAAATCAACCATCTTTGTTGAGCAAGGTTAATTCAACAAGGCACTGACAAGAGCGCGCTCTGTACAAATTTTCTCTGAGAGGACGAAATTAAGGGAAATTATGGATAGGAAGAGCATGTGAAGCATGATCGTTTGTCCGAGCAGAGACGATTTTTCCTCAAATTTAGAAGTTTAAAAGTAATAATTACGGACAATCAATAAACTAGAGATAAGCACAAAAGAGAACTAAATAAGTTACTGACCATGGCACGGTGTGTAAAGAAGTGACGGAGTAATGTGTCACGGGTGAAAGCCGGTAACATTAGTATGAGTATTCGCGAAATAGATGGTGCTGCTCACTTGCTGTCGGTTCCGCTAGATGTCGCTGCAGTCAAGTCCAAGAAGATCAAGTAATTCCAGTCATAACCAGCAGGTGGAAGAAGTAGAAGAAGAAGTATTTAACGTTATATTTTCAAATTCAAATTCAAACCAGGTGGCAACAATGAGTAATTCACCACCACCGTTATCGCCTAACGGCTCTGAAGAAATGGAATCGGAAACTACGAAAATGGCACGTCGCAGGGAAAATACATCATCGCCCTCACCAACATCAGAACGGAAAAGACGGTGCAACCTAAACTCATCATTCGACTCAGAGACGCTGACATCAGGGTCAAACTACACTTCGCCGAGCTTAGTGGTACAAAACCTGACCCCACTGGGCTCTCCAGGCTCCGGCATCCGACCACTAACAGTGGAAATAGAAGAAGAAGCCAACATCATAGCGCCTTTTCATATGCCTCAGAGATCGCCGCAGCGAACCCTGGACTTCATGCCGACCAACGTAAGGAGCTACGCCCAAGCGGCTAAGAACCCTGCGCTGGCACCCTCCATCAGGCAGCGAAGTGTGGTGACCACGGTGCCCATGCCACCACCAAACTTCTACGTCGTCAAGCTAATGCACATCGACCTAGATAAGGCCAACACACGAGCCTTATACAAAATCATCACAAGGTTCACCCCTAACCATGCCAGCTATGAAATGGAAATACAGAGAACACGGGACGGCTATTTCAATATTAAAACATCGAAGCCGTTTTACCATCATCTAACTACAGCCATTGGAGTGCATCAATTCGGAAAGCACGCGAGGGCAGCTAACATCACTCAACAGGCTCCAACCAGGCGAGCGCCTCCCTCTCGCCCCTCACCTATCCTATCGTGGTGGCCTACCAAGTGGAGCGGGACTGGACGGAGGATGAGATCGCCGCCCAGCTGCAGCAAGAGGGTCATCAGATCTACAAGGTCATCAGGATCCGAAACAACCAAGGTCCAACTTCCCTGATCCGGATACTATCCAGGGACGTCAACACGCTGGATGGCCTACTGCGGGAGGGCGCCGTCATCTACCGTCGCAGGCATCGAGTGGAGCCCTCAAGATCCTCACCGCCCCAGAAGATCAGGTGTGATCGTTGCCAGAGGTACGACCACGCACCAGGCACCCCTTGCGTGCACCCAGAGGTATGTGCTATTTGTGGACAGGAGCATCCCACTCAAAACTGTAGTAATAAGTCGTCTCCGAAGTGTGTAAATTGTAACCTCCCCCACCCAACTTTCTCCTACAAGTGTAAAGCCCGCCCAGCTCCAGACCCAACCCAACCAGAATCAGTAGTCCCAGTTATTTCCCAAGATCTCCCCGCCCCCAGTACTGAGAACATCATACGATTCATAAGTATGGTGTTACAGAACGTCCTTCCCTTTAACCGCCCCCATATCCTATCCCAAGTCCAGCTAGCAGCGCGACTGGTGTTTAACACTCACGTGGATATAGCGTACTCGGGGAATAAGATGCACTATGCATTTTTCCCCTTAAACGCTGTCCCAATAATTAATTAATGGTCAAATTATACTACACTAATATCGGCTCTCTAAACACCAGCCGGGCTCTACTGGACAATTCCCTCTCGCTGTACGACCCGGATATTTTCATCTTTAATGAAACATTCCTAACTCCAAAACAAAGCCCACACTTTAAGCTATTCCATCTCCACAGAGCAGACAGACCAGGACAAGCTCGTGGAGGAGTAGCCATAGGAATCAGGAAACATATAACAACTAAATCCTTCTCTTATAATTTTGCGAATAACTTTTCAGAATACCTAATAATAGAAACATATCTTCCAAACAATACAACTATAGCAATAGTAACAATGTACCTTACACCCAGGTCACCTCCACCAGTAGATTTCATTAAATACATAGACTCAACTTTTCATAATTACATATTTATAGCCGACATTAATATTAATTCTTATAATGTAATACAATCTAATGATTTTAATACAGTAATTTCGCAAATCCGGGGAGTACAGATTCCCTTCCCCTTCCATACCCGTCCTATTTCCAACTCCACTCCCGACATGCTTATCTTATCACCCTCACTCTCCACTAACCCAGTAATAGAAAAAGGACTATGTATAGATTCTGACCATGCACCAGCGATAATCACCATCCCAAACATATAACCAATATTCCCGCCCTCCTCCCACCAGACGTTATTTTCAAACCGACTGGCAACAATACCGCCAAACAATAACAGAACTGCTACAGCACTCCCCCCCACCTACCTCAATCCCGAACCTACACGCACTAATCAGTCTAGTAGAGCAAGTAATAATAACAGCTGACCAAAAACACATTCCGAGACATTCCTACCATCCTACCAAACCCCCAATCCCCCCCAAAGCACTATAATTACTAAAACTAGCCCACGAACTGTGCAACTCCTATTTACGTACTCGCGACAATACGACTTTACGAGAACACAGAAGAACCCTAAGACATGCACGTTCGTACATCAAAGCAATAAAACAAAAACTATGGACTACTGCATGTTCAGAATTATCTGATATGCACGACTCTAACAAATTCTGGACTACATTTCGAAGACTAACTAAAACACATAAACCACGACCCACCTATCCCATACACGTCGCTCCTAACCCTCCTACTACAGATAAAGAAAAAGCAGACGTTTTTACCGACCATTATTCTCAAGTCTTTTCTCCCCCACAAATACCACAATACAGACATCCAGAAGAACCTACAATAATACAGTATAATAACCCAGATCTCACTCATCTCCAACCCTCCTTCAATCACTTTCGAGAAGTAGACTATAACCATCCACTTAACGCTCCAATCACACCTCAAGAAATAAAAAATTTCCTACGTCACAAACGTAACACCGCTCCCGGCCCAGATAATATCTCCTATCGCCACATTAAAGAAGCCCCACTCATCCTAATCAACATTCTCTGCACGATCTATAACACTATGTTATATACCTGTGTTTTTCCTGAACACTGGGGTAAATCTATCATATTATTATTCCCGAAACCTAACAAGCTTCCGTCCGACATTCACTCCTATAGACCAATATCACTCCTCACAGTACTCAGTAAAATATTTGAAGGAATATTATATAAAAGAATGTCGAGATACCTACATTCTCTGTCTCCTTCCAACCTCCCAAGCCGGCTTCCGACCACATTTTTCCACCCAAGACCACCTTTTCCACATCACATCCTCCGTAAACACCTATATCAAGACCAGTAAACCAGCCGCCCTAATATGCCTTGATGTTAACAAAGCCTTCGACTCTGTCTGGCATGAAGGACTTATATTCAAAATTAGCCACCTCCCGCTCCCCACCACCATCATAAGACTAATATTTAATTATCTCAAAACCAGGAAAGCCGTAATTAACATCAACGGAACCCACTCGTATACCTTCCCCATAACCTCAGGTCTAGCTCAAGGCTCCCCACTCTCTCCTTTCCTTTATATACTATACACATACGACATACCGCACCCATCACCACCATTACGACTCTACCAATATGCTGATGACCTTGCCATCCTAGCCTTCAGTCCCACCTTCACATCCCTAAACAACAGGCTACAGAAATACTTAAACACCCTCGAAACCTGGCTAAACCACTGGCACATCTCCATCAACCCCACCAAAACCCAATTCATAGTTTTCCGAAATAAATCCCGCCTCTGCCCTGCGCGCCACAAAGTCCACATAACAATGTATAATACACCCTTTGTTGAAACTAACAGACTAACTTACCTAGGAATTAAATTTCAAAATAACCTGCATTGGAACCATCACCTAGACGACATCCACAGGAAAGCTTTAAGCCGTTTTCGAGCACTCAGATCCCTAACAGGTTTCACATGGGGACTTAAACCCACCCAGATAATTAACGTTTATAAGACTTTTATCCGACCATTAATAACCTACGCCTCCCTGACATGGATCACAGCCCACCCAACTGAATACGTTAAACTTAACAGACTCGACCGACACGCCATACGTATAGCTCACCACCTACCTACAGACACACCCTCTGCCAATTTCACCCCCTACTATACCTTCCCAAAAATAACATCATACCTACATAAACTACGCCTCCAATATTTGAGAAGAGGCACACTCCATAACTACCCTATAATTAAAGAAGCCCTACCATTGTCACCTCTAGCCACCGCAATTCTAAACGACAACCGCACTCCAGAAAATTCCCATATTTTCCCACCTCCCATCACCTAACTTCCACCACCTTCCCACTGTCACCGCCACAAAGTCTCAACAATCGCATATCATAATTGAAAGGATGCTCCTGACCACGGTGACACATCACCAGAATAGCGTATCGGCCGACTTAGGCACCACAAGTGCTGTCACAGATAACAAGTGAAAGTGAAGTGAAGTGAAATCTCTAGTAATTCTCAAAGAAAGTGAAAAATTTCAGTGAATTTACCATGTGAGTGTTTCAAATTGTATACGTGAAAACGAATAATATTACAATCACCACTATTATTACTAAAAGATTATTAATATTATTATCGCTTTTCAAAATATAATTATTATTATCATATTATGGCTATTAATCAAAATTATCACTACTTCCCTGGACAGCAATAATAATATCTAAACGGACAACATCAACATTTGGTTAACATAATTATCATTATCATCATTAAATTACTGTCATTATTATTACTATTTATTTACTAAATATTTTATTTCCATCCTATGCAAAGATAAGAATTCAAAATATAAACCGCCACAAGACGAGACCAAACTATCAATGAACACATAGTTACTACTACCGCATTGTTGACAACACTGACTGACCCACTAACACAGTGACCACTACGATTATGAATGACATCCCAGACAAACATGTGACTAGTAGTACTACCACAGATGTTTATAAACAAACAAATAACACCAAGACAAGACAGACCATACCCCGCAAGAGACGTACTAAGTAGTATAAACCACTGTATAAATAAATATTAAATAATGTATCTTGTGAAATACAAAGTGTATCGTATTACCAAATACATATGTTACAAATAAAAAACAAAATGGACCTAAAAACTATAGCCAAGCAAGAGGCTCCACGAAACAAGAAATTTACCTATAAAAATTGTGTAAAATATATAACTTGTGCTAAATATATAATTATTGTAAATTGATACATATGTAGTGAATACGATCAGCAAGAAGGACTTAAAGACTCTAACCAAAGAAGAAGCTCAATGAAACAATTACCAAATGTAAATATATGTAAATATAAATGTACAAAGAAAGAATTCAATAAACGGGATCTAGCGGGGGAAGACTATGGGGGGGGGGGGGGGGTGCGGGTCCTCTCCGTGGGATGGTTCCCCTTGGTGGTCCGGCGACCTCTGCGCCAAATCAACAATATAAATGACGTATGTACAACACATACAATCTCGTTTAAAGCCATAATAACAAAATCAACAATCAAAGGCCAAATAGCTACTAGTTTAGCTGACGGCCCTGTCAAAGGACAGGAATGAAATAACCTCAGCAGCAGCAGCAGCAGATGGTGCTGTTTATTTATATTTCTCAACGAGCCAGGAGCTATACCAAATGAATGAAGAGTTGATATAAGGTGATAGACATAAAGCTGAAAATTACAGGCCAGTCATTTTGACACGCGTTGCATGTTAGCTTTGGGAAGGCATTCGTTCTGATTACATTAGACATGTTAGCGAAATTAATAACTGGTTCGTTAGAAGGCAATTCAGTTTCACGAAAGGTTATTTCACTGAAGCTCAACTTGTAGGATTCCAGCAAGATATAGCAGATATTTTAGATTCTGGAGGTCAAATGGACTGTATCGCGATTGACCTGTCTATAGGGTGGATCATGGGAGGCTACTGGAAAAAATGAGTGCAACTGGACTGGACAAAAGAGTGACTGAATGGGTTGCTATATTTCTAGAAAATAGATCTCAGAGAATTACAGTAGGCGAAGCTTTATCTGACCCTGTAATAATTAAGAGGGGATTTCCTCAAGGCAGTATTATTGGACCTTTATGTTTTCTTATATATAGATAAATGATTTCAGTAAAGGAGTGGTAGCAGAGGTAAGACTTTTTGCGGATGATGTTATTCTCTATAGAGTAATAATTAAGTTACAAGATTTTGAGCAACTGTAAAATGACCTCGATAGTGTTGTGATATGGACAGTGGGCAATGGTATGATGTTAAACGGGGTTAAAAGTCAGGTTGTGAGTTTCACAAATAGGAAAAGTCCTCTGAGTTTTAATTACTGCATTGATGGGGGGAAAGTTCCTTCTGGGAATGATTGAAAATATCTGGGTGTTAATATAAGGAAAGATCTTCATTGGGGTAATCACATAAATGGGATTGTAAGTAAAGGATACATATCTCTGCCCATGGTTATGAGGGTGTCTAGCGGTTTAGTAAGGTTGTAAAGGAGACGGCTTATGATTCTCTGGTAAGACCCCAAGTAGAGTATTGTTCCAGTATATGGGATCCCTACCAGGATTACTTGATTTAAAAACTGGAAAAATCCAAAGAATAACAGCTCGATTAGTTCTGGACGATTTCTGACAAAAGAGTAGCGTTACAAAAATGTTGCAAAAGTTTAGGCAGGGAAGACTTGGGAGAAAGGAGACGAGTTGCTCGACTAAGTGGTATGTTTCGAGCTGTCAGCGGATAAATGGCGTGGAATGACGTTAGTAGACGAAAATTTCGAGTGGCGTTTATGAAAGTAGGAAAGATTACAATATGAAGGTAATGTTGGAATTCAAGAGGACAAACTGGGGCAAATATTCATTTCTAGGAAGGGGAGTTAGGGATTGGAATAACTTACCAAGGGAGACGTTCAATAAATTTTCAATGTCATTGAAATAATTTAAGAAAAGGCTAGGAAAGCAACAGATAGGGAATCTGCCACCTGGGTGACTGCCCTAAATGCAGATCGGTATTGATTGATTGATTGATTGATTGATTGATTGATTGATTGATTGATTGATTGATTGATTGATTGATTGATTGATTGATTGATTGATTGATTGATTGATTGATTGATTGATTGATTGATTGAAAGGTACATGGACTGGAAATGACGCGGCTATTTTGAAGAAAGCTTGAACTGGTAGCCGCCATGGCCTGCAATATGAAGAGACAATGGGCGTGACTGAGAAGACAGAACTGACAATTTAATTTGACATTTTGTTGTAAACACTGATCTAAATCCGGCAGAGTCATCTTAAACGACAAAAGGCTGCGTAGTCGTCCTCACACACCTTGTAAACCTTCCGCGATATTGAGCGAATATGGTACGAATGTGATGGTATTGTTAAGGTCAAATTAGAGATGACATCGCATATTTCCTGGATCTGATAACATGTGTAACACCGACGATAATTAATTATAAACGGAAACCACATTTCCATTTTCGAAAATCTAATAATCATAAATACGTCTCCCGGTCATGATTATCCCTCAAGGGCTGCTTATTTCAGGTGGCAACCAGCCATAAGCCATAGTCTGCACGGTTGCTAGGTAACATTGTCTGAGCGTCCATCCATACCTAACATCACAACCCGCACGGCTGAAAGGTAACATTGTGTGGTCATCCATCCATACCTTACATCGCAGCCTGCTCGGTTGTTAGGTACCATTGTGTGATCATCCATCCATACTTTACATCGCAGCCTGCTCGGTTGATAGGTACCATTGTGTGATCATCCAACCATACTTTACATCACGACCTGCACGTTTGATAGGTACCATTGTGTGATCATACAACCGTACTTTACATCGCGACCTGCACGTTTGATAGGTACCATTGTGTGATCATCCATCCATACCTTACATCGCAGCCTGCTCGATTGTTAGGTACCATTGTGTGATCATCCATCCATACTTAACATCGCAGCCTGCTCGGTTGATAGGTACCATTGTGTGATCATCCAACCATACTTTACATCGCGACCTGCACGTTTGATAGGTACCATTGTGTGATCATACAACCGTACTTTACATCGCGACCTGCACGTTTGATAGGTACCATTGTGTGATCATCCAACCATACTTTACATCACGACCTGCACGTTTGATAGGTATCATTGTGTGACCATACAACCGTACTTTACATTGCGACCTGTACGTTTGATAGCTACCATTGTGTGATCATTTATGCATACTTTATATCACAGCCTGCACGGTTGATGAGTAACATTGTGTGGTCATCCACGCATACCTTACACCACAACCTGCACGGTAGTTAATATTTTCTTACAATCCATCCATACCTTACAACACAACATGCATGTGTGATAGGTAACACGTTCTGATCATCCTTCCATAGCTCACATTACAACCTGCACAGTTGATAGGTAACATTGCCTGACCATCCGTTCATTCTTTACATCAGAGCCTGCACGTTTGTCAGGCCAGCCATCCTTACCCTACATCACAACCTGCACGTTTGCTAGGTGACATTGTCTCACAATCCATCCATACCTTACACTGTTGCTATGGTTACATTTCCGTCACACATTTTGTCACATTACCCTTCATATTCAGGTAGGGTAATATATTTCAGTGAGTTTGCTTAAGTATAATACATACCTAGTTATTTAAATTCGCTGTGTATAAATAGGATTCATGAACGATACCTTTAACAAATTTTTGTTATTATGTCGTTTGAATTTCCACTACGCTGTGAACTGGATGTCGGATGTTACCAGTGTTCGAAGCCGAGATGGTCTGACGAAGAACAAGAGCATTACTGCACTCCCGATGAAATTTTTAAATTTTTTTTTAAATTTGTCGTTATCCAATTGTGTCTTCTTGCAGAGCATACATTTATATTAATACGGAAGTGAAACCATTGGCATTTAAGATATTTTATGGTGTATATTAAAATCTTATTTAGTTTATGTGTAGAATATCTGTATATATATTAATGTATTATGAAAAAGGCTTTTGCACTTGTTGTTTACTGCCACGGAAATAATTATTTTATTCGAAACGATTGAAGCAACGCCAGGACTCACTTAAGAGCCCCAGGGTCGCCTGGACCTCTTTAAGTGGCCTCTTAAGACATGCAGTGGATACCGTGGGTGTTATTCTTCCCACAGAGGGAAACTTCTTGATGGGATATACTGACTGTGAACAATAAACATAGCTACCATGGCAGAATGACTGGAGCAATTGAAACATATTTTCATTTAATAGTCTCTTACGAATTTCGCAAAATCATGATTTTCACATACTAAAATCTTTCTTTTGACGAGGTAGAATTCGCGCTTAGGTTAAAGATTTTCTGAGGAGTTGTAACTAACATTCATGTACGTAGGCAGGTGAATAAGTATTTGCAATTTTGCTCTAATTTTATTTAGGTTGGCTCAATGGCGTTGAGTTTTCACTAGCCGCTAGATGGCACCGTTGTCTACGTCTGTGGTGGGTTTCAGCGTTATCAGATCACTACAGCTTGCGCTGTTGCGATGTAAATTCTGCCCCGCCACTGTCTGTTGGCACCAAGGAAGAACAGTGTTCCGTTATCCTCTGAGGGTGTGCCAGGAGCGGACATGCACAATACGGGAAAATATTTTTGCTAAGCGAAGTGTTTAAAAGTGGATTGCAGTGTGACAAGTGTGAGACATGATCCGAAGTAATCGACTGTTGATGATGTGGCACATTAGCCCTGGTTCTGCGTATGAAATCAACTTTGGCAAACTCTGTTCAAGAAGGGTTCCAAAACACCTTGTCAGCACCTACTGGACCGTCATCCTTACGAAGGTGAAACTTGTCATCACTGGGGATGAAACACTTCTAACCAGAGAGGAAACGTTAACGCAAGCAATGGAAGCATCCCCTGTGAAAAAACATTGTCCCCATATTTTGCTGAAAGTATTCTATGAATTTACTCCCCTGATACATCCTCAGACCATAAAGAAACGGATTACGCTGTTTATCCTTGGTGCAAACAGAGAGTGGCGCGGCAACAGCGCAAGCTGATCTTATAACGCTGAAATCTACCACAGAATTAGACAACGGTGCCATCTAGCGACTGGTGAGCACACGCCATAGACAGATACTTATTGACTTGCCCTCGTACTTCCTACCTGTATGCCAGATATTAAAACGTTCATAAATGAGTTCATAATCTGTAAATATGATATATAATACATATCTTACATCTACAGAAGATTACTGAATTATGTGAAATGGGCAAGCTCTGGCTAAGACAGGAAGAAGCCATACTCAAAAAAAATCTTTGAAATATCCCCTGCTAGTATGAGAAAAAAAGTAGAGGTATGTATATTAACTTAGGTCCCTTGTAACAATCACCAATTGAAATCTATATATATATATATATATATATAATAAGAGTTTTGTCTCTACATTGCTCAGAATTCGAAAAGAATGGTATTTCTGTATTGGTCATGTCCACAGTAACAAGAAAATGGATGTTTTACTTTTCCGTATTTTCTGTCTGTCTGTCTGTCTGCCTGTCTGTCTGTCTGTCTGTCTGTCTGTCTGTCTGTCTGTCTGTCTGTCTGTCTGTCTGTAAACGCATCACGAGAAAACGGCTGAAGAGAATTTAATGAAAATCGGAATGTAAAGTCGGGTGATGACCTGCTACAATCTAGGCTATACATTATTTTAATCACCAAACCAAACCAAACCCCATGGCACTACAGCCCTTGAAGGGCCTTGGCCTACCAAGCGACCGCTGCTCAGTCCGAAGGCCTGCAGATTACGAGGTGTCGTGTGGTCAGCACGACGAATCCTCTCGGCCGGTATTCTTGGCTTTCTAGACCGGGGCCGCTATCTCACCGTCAGATAGCTCCTCAATTCTAATCACGTAGGCTGAGTGGACCTCGAACCAGCCCTCAGGTCCAGGTAAAAATCCCTGACCTGGCCGGGAATCGAACCCGGGGCCTCCGGGTGAGAGGCAGGCACGCTACCCCTACACCACGGGGCCGGCACACATTATTTTAATCACGCTGAGTGAAATGGTAGTTTAGGGGACGGCCTTAATTTAATTCTCAAATATTTATGTTATTAGTGGTCGTGTCTTAATGAAAATCGCTAGACAAAGATGGGAAATAAGTCGCTACAATATAGGCTATACACGCTGAGAAAAATGATAGTTTAGGGGAAGGCCTAAAATTTAATTGTCAAATATTTATTTTATTAGTGGTCGCATCTTCACGAAAATTGGTATGCAAAGTCGAAGGATAGGTCGCTATAATCTAGGCTATCAATAATGTTATTCACACTGCATGAAATGGTAGTTTAGGGGAAGGACAGAAATGTAATCTATATATGAGTGTTTTGCCTGTACATTGCTCAGAATTTGAAATAAATAGTATTTCTGTATCGGTCATGTCCACAGTAACAAGGAAATGCATTTTTTACTTTTCCGTGATTTCTGTCTGTCTGTCTGTATGTATGATTGTACACACATCAATAGAAAATGGCTGAAGAGAATTTAATGACGATCGGTATGTAATGTCAGGTGATGAACCACTACAAGCTCGGCTATAAATTATTTTATTCACGCTGAGTGAAATGGTAGTTTAGGGGAAGGCCTGAAATGTAATTCTCAAATAAGTTATTTATGTTATTAGTGGTGGTATCGATATATCTATATATATAAAATAAGAGTTTTGTCTGTACATTGCTCATAGTTTGAAAAGAATGGTATTTCTGTATCGGTCATGTCCACAGTAACAAGAAAATGCATTTTTTTTTTACTTTTCCGTAATTTCTGTCTGTCTGTCTGTCTGTCTGTCTGTCTGTCTGTCTGTCTGTCTGTCTGTCTGTCTGTCTGTCTGTCTGTCTGTCTGTACACGCATCAATAGAAAACGGCTGAAGATAATTTAATGCAAATCGGTATGTAATGTCGGGTGATGAACCACTACAAGCTCGGCTATAAATAATTTTATTCACGCTGAGTGAAATGGTAGTTTAGGGGAAGGTCTGATGTGTAATTCTCAAATAAGTTATTTATGTTATTAGTGGTCGTATTGATAAATACTACGTAACTAACGTAACTTTAGTTATGTCTAAGTTAGTAGTAGTTATGTAAGAAGTTATTAAATTTCCGATCACTTTTGTCTTATACATTGTTACCGTACCGCATATAATCGGAGATATTCATGAATTTGGATTTTTGTTACTAAGTCCATATCAGCGACGAGTCACGAGAAAATGGGTATATTGAATTTAGTGAAAATCGGTATGTAAAGTCTGAGAATAAGGAACTCCAGTCTATGATATAAATAATTTTGTAAGACACCCTGATATCACAGAGTCGAAAGAAAACTAATGTGAAAGCCTGCAATATAGAAAGCTCATAAACTTTATCAACAATAACACTACATTGACCATTGTTTGTTGTGATGTGCTTTTTGTCTTCTCTTTCCTCTCATCAACGATAGATAGGATTACTGCAGCGTACCGAGGTTTTTTAATTTGCTTGACGTCGCACCGACACAGGTAGGTCTTATGGCGACGATGGGATAGGAAATAAAGAGTGGTGTGAAGGAAGCGGCCTTGGCTTTAAGGTACAGCCTGGTGTGACTGGTGTGAAAATGGGAAACCACGGAATACCATCTTTTTTTTGGGTAACGTCGCACCGACACAGATATGTCTTATGCGACGATGGGATATTAAAGGTCTAGGAAGTGGAAGGAAGCGGCCGTGGCTTTAATTAAGGTACAGTCCCGGCATTTGCCTGGTGTGAAAATGGGAAACCACGGAGAACCATCTTCAGGGCTGCCGACAGTGGGACTCGAACCCACCATGTCCCGAATACCATCTTCAGGGTTGCCGGCAGTGGGGTTCGAATCTACTATCTCCCGGATGCAATCTCACAGCTGCGCGCCCCTAACCACACGGGCAACTCGCCTGGTCGTACCGACTGCAACAGCCTGCCTGTATATTGGTGGGAAGTAGCTGGGGTGTAAGATAACTTTCTTCTTTAGCATGCCATTCCTCTGGTTCATACATTTTCTGATATATCTGGTACGTAACACACTGGTTCATCATAGTATTGGAGCTATACAATCCCTACACTGAGCCACTGATTGGAATGAGTAGTGTGCATATTTAACGGAATAATGACAGAGGAGTGTTCACGGCAGTCTGCGACCTGGTTATTCCAGCTCTGGAACTTTGGACTCTTAGATCGGCACCGTAGTACTCTTCGTTGAAATTGAGAAAGTGTGTGGTTTTTCATTTGATCGAGTATTTTATATGATAACATTGCTTTCAATCGCTACATTCCTACTGACGTTTTTGTAATGACCTATGTTGAATTCAGTTAGGAAAACCACCAAGTCAGTCTTTCTGAGAATCCCGTAGCGAAGCACGGGTACATCAGCTAGCATATTATAAATTATTCTATCATTACTACTGCAGACTCTTGTAGTAGAAGTGGACGCACGTTTTTACTAATGACTGTAGTCGAATACGTTTTGTTAGGGAGATATCTGTTTCTCCACTGCGAGTCTCGACTGTACCCCATTAACTCGCGACTCTGGCACGTTAGAATGCAACACATCGCCTCTTAGCGCCCACTTACCGTCAGCAAGGGCTGATGAGCTACGAGGACAGCGACGCTCCAAAATCCGGAAAGTATCACCCACATTTTATGAAGTAATTCTCTTTAATGTCGAGTAACTTCATCCTTCTTGACACTGGCTTCATTATCTACATTATATTTACAGAAGTAACCATTTCCTCTCCGAAGTGGACGGTGGATGATAACAAACGCTGAATTCTCAAATAAGTTACCATATATATAAAGAAAATTATAATGTTGCCGGTACATTGCAATTTAATTACTTATTTACTGTGATATCTGAAGCCCTCCTTTTTAAATTTCGACTGAGTTAATTTATATCGGACAGGTTGTTCACTCTGCTGAAACTAACTTTCAGTACCGTAATAAATGTATACTCGTAAACTATCCGAGAAAGAAAACATACGGTAACACCATTATACTTCAAATAATTAGCGGCAGACTCTCACTATTGTAACGGTCGGGGAGGGTTTCGTACACTTATTGGGATCGATGAGTGACATTTCGTGAATTCTTTACAAAAAAATAAAAAAAAATAAAAAAAATCCGGAGCTATTCTTAAAAATAACATCAATCCATCTATTATCGGAAAATGGTAGAATATTTCCAGTTCCTCCATTTCTAAAGGCCGAGTGGGTCTGTGTGGCCACCTCACACTGACGGCACTCTACAGCATATTTTGGCAGTATTTTGCTGTTTCCTTTTAAATATCGCCCAAAAGGTTTGACAAATGACAATGGTACGTTGTCAGCGCTTTACGATCTTCCACTGTTTACACCTTAATCTTTCAAAAATAACGGGTACATTCAAAACTTCAGATGCCTTTTCTCTCACCTTTAATTTTGTCAGCCGGGCTGAGTGGCTCAGACGGTTGAGGCGCTGGCCTTCTGACCCCAACTTGGCAGGTTCGATCCTGGCTCAGTCCGGTGATATTTGAAGGTGCTCAAATATGTCAGAATCATGTCGGTAGATTTACTGGCAAGTGAAAGAACTCCTGGGGGACAAAATTCCGGCACCTCGGTGTCTCCGAAAACTGTAAAAGTAGTTAGTGGGACGTTAAACAAGTAACATTATTATTATTGTACCGGGCGGTACACCTCCGCGCCGCTAATTCAAACATTGCGCCAGTTGAAACTCTTCTACTTGAGGAAGCCTGAACTTTAACAACCATGTTAATCCTAAACGTTCTCAGAAGATGTCGCTATTGTAAATTTTGAAGAGTTCTGAACTGTGTCTTTTTCGATTTATATTTGTTTGCTCTGTAGTAAGAAGTGTGAACATTCTCTTCTAGATGGCACTACTTAAGAACTACAATTGTGCACCCTAGTGCGAAGTGAAGGAACTTTTTTTTGAAGAAAATTTGTAGTCATAAGTTTGTTCTTTGTTAAATTTCTTTCAGTTATTTTTTGGGTTGGCAGTATAACACTTCTCTTTCCGCTTGTTTTGAATTTAGCCAATCCTGAATTTCTCTAATTAAATTTTGACCAATAACGTATGTCCTCTCCGATAAGGAGATGTTGCTTTAAGCTAACAAATAAAATTGAGGGGGGTGTGGGTTCTCATTCTTGAAAGGTCTCGAATGTTCCACGAGGGTATTTAAACTGCTGATTTTCTGGTCTCCGGGCCACTTCAGTAACATCTATCCTAGTGTGATTATGTAGCAGGGGGCGGGAAGCGCCTCATTCTTCGGGCAGCAGTTCATCCATCAGGTAATGGCCTTTTAATAACTTCTTTGCTCGCTAGTTCAGCAGTTTAACCCTCGGGGCAGGTTCGAAACTTTTATCATGTAACTTTCCTTTTTAATGTAAAAGACACTTGGTATAAATTCTGTCTCTTTTACTACAAATTGGGATAGAGAGTGCCTAACCCTCTCGAGCTCCCACTCATATTGTTTTGAGGTGACTACGTTTTCATAACAGTTTCCCTTCTCTTTGTAATGTAATAAAGCTTTCTTATCGTGTCACCTCCGTAGTATGGGATTAGCCCTTGCATATGCGGCCTAGTGTCGAATAGGTTTTAAAAAAGTGTATTAGGAGTGCAAGTTACGCCTCCACTCAAGTTGGTATTTTAGGGCCATGTAATTGTCCTATTTCCTTATTGAATAGGCCTCAGTAGGTTGGGTATTTTTACCCCTGTTCTTATGTGCGTGGAGGGCAGCTTATAGGTGGAGTTTGGTGTGGCCTTTGACTAGGCTTGAACTTTGAGAGCGGCTTGCTCTTTCTTAAATTTGGTTTCTGTGTGCCTCGAGCAGGCTTAACTGGGTAATTGGGAGCTAGTGCTCCTTGGTATGATTGGGGTTTTCTGCCCCTTTGTTGAACCTTGTACGTAGGTAAAGTTGGGCGCATTGCTCAAGGATTGTGTGTCTGGGGGCTCGAAGCCCAAATCCATTAACAAATTGTAATTGTACATTCTTAATTTGTTGATATGCTACTGAGTACCTGTTATGCTTGTTATTTCTTGATCTTGAAAAGAAAATATAACCCTTGTTAAAGTTTTAAATTAACTTTAATTTCGTAAGTTGAGACCTGTTCATCCCAGCACCTTCTTTCACCTCTGCTGTTCCACAGATACCTCGGAACAATTATTATTATTATTAATTTAGTCAGGCGTTTGCTACCTTCGTCTGATTGATGTGAAACGTTCATCAACTAACAAAACATAACCACATTTATTTGTTAGTTGGAAGCAAGGTTACATGTATTTGGCTACGACATTATTTTTCTATCTTCTACTTGTTCTATATGTCTTGCTCAGTCTCCCGGACAGAGACGTGCTCTATCCGGGAGACTCTTAGAATTCGTGTATAGAAATTAGCAAACCAGAAAATTATAAATTTCTAGGCTGATACATATTTGAGGAGAACTAAATATTTTTAAGTAAGTTATGTATATATGTATGTAATTTACGTGTGTGTGTATTATCAAATGTTGAAGTCAAAGAAACCATCATTGTGTCTCAGGGAAGTTCTTCTAGTAACTCATTGTTATATATCAAAAAATATAATTATTGAAGAAGATTGAACCAACTCACTGCTTTTAAACTTGGTATAATAGATAATAGGTACTTACTTCATGAACGTGCTCACAAAATTTCATGCTGATGTCTGCAAAGCTATAGAGGTTGAAAATTTCAGACTTTGGTCCCGTTAATTATGATAAACAAGAGACAGGGGAGAAAAAGGCATAAGTATTCAGTCAGCAGTATGTAAAGGTTGTGGTTTACAAGGACAATGTCCAGATAGCGGCCGTGAGTAATACTAAAGAAATATTAAAATTTACCTACGATAACAACGACATTTACAGTAAGATAAAAAAGTTCAAAAATTAGAAAAGCAGCTGTAATTGATAAGATTTATGGGGATATACTACAGGAAATGCCTTGGGATATAGTACCATATCTGAAATACTTATTTGATTAGTGTTGGGTTGAAAGAGCTATACCAAATGAGTGGAGAGTTGCTATAGTCGCCCCTGTGTATAAAGGAAAGGTTGATAGACATAAATCTGAAAATTACAGGTCAGTGAGTTTGACATGCGTTGCATGTATGCTTTGGGAAAGCATTCTTTCTGATTATATTAGACATGTTTGCGAAATTTATAATTGGTTTGACAGAAGGCATTTTGGGTTTAGGAAAGGTTATTCCACTGAAGCTCAGCTTATAGGAATTCAGCAAGATATAGCAGATATCCTGGATTCAAGAGGCCTAATGGAGTGTATTGCGATTGATCTATCTAAAACATTGGATATGATAGACCATGGAAGAATACTGGCAAACATGAGTGCTATTGCACTAGAAAAAGGAGTGAATGAATGGGCAGTATTATTGGACCTTTATGTTTTCTTATATATATCAATGATATGTGTAAAGAAGTGGAATCAGAGATAAGGCTGTTTGCAGATGATGTTATTATGTACAGAGTAACATATAAGTTACAAGATTGTGAGCGGCTGTAGGGGGACACCTCGATAGTGTTGTGAAATGGACGGTGGGCAATGGTATGATGATAAACGGGGTTAAAAGTCAGGTTGTGAGTTTCACAAAGTCCTCTCAGTTTTAATTACTGCGTTGATGCGGTGAAAGTTCCCTTTGGGGATCATTGTAAGTAGCTAGGTGTTAATATAGGAAAAGACCTTCATTGGGGTAATCACATAAATATGATTGTTAATAATAAAGGGTACATAGCTCTGCACATGGTTATGAGGGTATTTACGGGTTGTAGTAAGGATGTAAAGGAGAGGGCATATAAGTCTCTGTTAAGACCCCAAATAGAGTATGGTTCCAGTGTATGGGACCCTCACCAGTATTACTTCATTCAAGAAGTCGAAAAAATCAAAGAAAAGCAGCTCGATTTGTTCTGGGTGATTTCCGACAAAAGAGTAGCGTTACAAAAATGTTGCATAGCTTGGGCTGGGAAGACTAGGGAGAAAGGAGACGAGCTGCTCGATTAAGTGATATGTTCCGAGCTGTCAGTGGAGAAATGTCATGGGAGGACATCAGAAGACGAATAAGTTTGAGTGGTGTCTTTAAAAGTAGGGAAGATCCCAGTATGAAGATAAAGTCGGAATTTTAGAGGACAAACTGGGGCAAATGTTCGTTTATTTGAAGGGGAGTTAGGGATTGGAATAACTTACCTAGGGAAATGTTCAATAATTTTCCAATTTGTTTGCGATCATTTAAGAAAAGACAAGGAACACAACAGATAGGGAATTTGCCACCTGGGGGGCTGCCCTAAATGCAAATCAGTATTCATTGATTGATGATATAACAAGCATATAGAAATGGCAAAGGAATATCGATATATTGGAAATATCGATATTTTGAGAGGGAATTATCGATATATCGACATCGATGTTTTGAGGCCCGATTTACTGTCGATATCGATATTTCGTGCCCAGTATATCGATATTTCTGTCTAATTTAATCCTTTTGGCTGCGATATGATACTTTTTCAGGTCCTTAAAATATATGCTTCTACAGTTACAATATTTGAATTTTTATTTTTCAGTTCACTTCGGCAAATACAGTGATACATCGTGCAAAGCTTGTAAGTCAATAAAGCATGTCCAGCCGTTAACTACGTTGTCATTTACGTCGGTGAGGTACAGTGCTGTTCGTATTTCATAGTGTTGCTTTAAGTGATTCATAAGTGGTATAACGTTTTCAACAGGTAGTTTCATAAAAATCAATAAAATACTTGTGCCAAAGTTTTGAAACGTTCCGGCAATACCACAAATATGAAGGGTACATACATTAAAACATTAAATACTAGGTACGTTAAAGGAACTTCAAGCACGAAAGGAATGCTTAAATCAGTGGCAGAAAGCAGTAAATCGCTCTTTAAATCTGGAGAGGCTGCGTCTGTACTGCCACTGGGGGGTTCACCAACACAGAGTACGTCCAGCCATCAATCCGGCAAACATTAAGACATTCTCAGGTTATTTTTACTAAACATGTCGACTATTTATTGTATCTAGGAAGCTGGGATTTCATTTTTAACCATTTACGAGATTTCCGTGTTTTAAAAACAAACTTTTTAGACCTATTAAGCAGAAAGTATGTAGGCCTATTTTCTAAAGAGTCGTTAATTGTCTATTTTAAATTCACCATTCTGTCCTCTGTAACAATATACAGAGGGTAGTTCGCGGCATGTAACATCACTGAAGGACTTTATTTGCAAATATGGCATGGCATTGACGGTGGTTGAAGGAGAAGGATTCCATCGTCTTATGAAGGAAGCAACTCCTCTCTACAAAGTTCCCACCAGAAACACTGTGAAGAGCTTATTAACCAAAAGAAAACCGATTTGCTAAGCTCTAATTTTAAGGAGATGACCAAGGACGTGGAATACTTCACAATTACAACGGATATTTGTTTTGAGATGAACAAAACAACCAGCTTTCTTGGGTTGACCGTTCATTTCATTGAAAAGTCTTCAATCTTACAATAATGGAAATATTTATAAACGGATATATTGGTGAAATATCGATATTCTGAAGACCGATATATCAATGACATCGATATTTCAATACCAATGTATCGAAAAACGAATATATCGATATTCTGAAAAGCTTTGCCATCACTACAAGCATGTGTGGATAATACACGTTATTGTCTTGGAATCTGGGCAACACCTCGGAGTGTCATATGAGAAATATGAGCCATAATTTAAGAGTACGGGGGTAATTCTACGAGCGAGAGAAAGATCAATGCTGCGATAGTTGCTCGCCACGACGTTCAGTTATTTAAAGGCTTTCCATTTCTTTGGATGTCTGTATTGAAATGGGCCATCATGATGATCAAACTCGTCGTCTGTCTCTAAACTTGATTCACAATGCATTAAAGATAAACATTTTCAAATCGCCAGAATTGATGGATGGATGAACCGCGATGTATTCAGAATGACAGCTAACTTCCAAGTGAGCGGGCGAGTCAACACAGCGCCATCTTATAACGAAGTATGTGTGTGACGTCGCATATTGACCACAATTTTGCTTTACTTCTAAGCGATATTTCGTGACCGGTACGTTTCTACCTTTCATTTCATTTATTTGCAAGAGGCAGCGTTCTCCTTAATCCGTCAATTGAGACATTATAATTGAAATACTCTAGGCGTTCTATTAAAATATTACAAATGTCTTAAATTAGTTTTCCAACGTACACATTGTCAAGGAACGTAAGTCTAAGTTAAAATTAACAACTTGGATGACATCTACGTTCTTCACACCGAAACATTAAGAAATGTATTAACAATTATGTGTATTTAAATACTTATGAACTTGAAATCTGGAACATGCGCTTTTTCCTCCGAGAGTCCAACTGGCTATCCAGTTCATTGACCTTCTGCCACGCCACGCCCCCTTATTCTTCAGTGTTCTCCCTAGGACCTTTCTTATGGGCACATCGCTCAGCCGTTTCTACAGACGGCTGGCCAACGTAACTTAGACCTATGTTACTTGCATAATATTAATACATATTGGTGTTGCAAATTTAAACGCTCTGATGTAAGGTGTGGATGGATGTCATACAATGTCACCTAGCGACCGTGCAGGCTGATGTAAGGTATGGATGGATGTCATACAATGTCACCTAGCGACCGTGCAGGCTGTGATGTAAGGTATGGATGGATGTCAGACAATGTTACCTAGCGAAGGTGCAAGCTGTGATGTAAAGAATGGATGGATGTCAGACAATGTCACATAGCGAACGTGCAGGCTGTGGTGTAAGGAATGCATGGATGTCAGACAAGGTCACCTAGCGAACGTGCAGGCTGTGATGTAAGGTATGGATGGATGTCAGACAATATCACCTAGCTACCGTGCAGGCTGTGATGTAAGGTATGGATGGATGTCAGACAATATCACCTAGCAACCGTGCAGGATGTGATGTAAGGCGTGGACGTCAGACAATGTCACCTAGCGACCGTGCAGGTTGTGAAGTAAGGTATGGATGTCAAACAATGTCACGTAGCGACCGTGCAGGTTGTGAAGTAAGGTATGGATGTCAGGCAATGTCACCTAGCAACCATGCAGGCTGTATGTAAGGTGTGGATGTCAGACAATGTCACCTAGCAACCATGCAGGCTGTATGCAAGGTGTGGATGGCTGTCGGACAATCTCACTTAGCAACCGTGCACGCTGTGATGTAAGGTGTGGATGGATGTCAGAGAATGTCACCTAGCAACCGTACAGGCTGTGATGTAAGGTATGGATGGATGTCAGAAAATGTCAGTTAGCAACCGTGCACGCTGTGATGTAAGGTGTGGATGGATGTCAGTGAATGTCACCTAGCAACCGTGCAGGCTGTATGTAAGGTGTGGATGGCTGTCGGACAATGTCACTTAGCAACCGTGCACGCTGTGATGTAAGGTGTGGATGGATGTCAGAGAATGTCACCTAGCAACCGTACAGGCTATGGTATAAGGTATGGATGTATGTCAGACCATTGTACCTAGCAACCGTGCAGGCTGTGATGTAAGGTGTGGATGGATGTAAGACAATGTCACCTAGCAACCGTGCAGGCTGTCATGTAAGGTGTGGATGGATGTCAGACAATGTCACCTAGCGACCGTGCAGGCTGTGAGGTAAGGTATGGATGTATGTCAGACAATGCCACCTAGCAACCGTGCAGGCTGTGATCTAAGGTGTGGATGGATGTCAGACAATGTCACCTAGCAACCGTGCAGGCTGTGATGTAAGGTGTGGATGGCTGTCGGACAATGTCACTTAGCAACCGTGCACGCTGTGATGTAAGGTGCGGATGGATGTCAGAGAATGTCACCTAGCAACCGTACAGGCTGTGATGTAAGGTTTGGATGCATGTCAGAAAAGGTTACCTAGCAACCGTCCAGGCTACGATGTAAGGTATGGATGTCAGACAATGTCACCTAGCAACCGTGCAAGCTGTGATCTAAGGTATGGATGGATGTCAGACAATGTCACCTAGCAGACGTGCAGGCTGTGACGTAATGTATGGATGTCAGACAATGTCACCTAGCGACAGTGCAGGCTGTGATGTAAGGAATGGATGTATGTCAGACAATGTTACCTAGCAACCGTGCAGGTAGTGATGTATTAGTGATCATGGTATTAGTGATCATGAAGCTGTCTTTGTGGTAGTTAAAAATAAATGTGATAGAAAGGAAGGTCTTAAAAGTAGGACTGTTAGGCAGTACCATATGGCTGATAAAGCAGGTATGATACAGTTTCTAAAAAGTAACTATGATCGGTGGAAAACGGTAAATAAAAATATAAACTGACTCTGGGATGGGTTTAAAGAAATTGTTGAGGAATGCGAAAACAGGTTTATATCTTTAAGGGTGGTAAGGAATGGTAAAGACGCACCTTATTATAATAGAGAAATAAAGAGACTAAGAAGGAGGTGCAGACTGGAAAGAAATAGAGTTAGAAATGGCTGTGGAAGTAAGGAGAAATTGAAGGAACTTACTAGAAAATTGAATCTAGCAAAGAAGGCAGCTAAGGATAACATGATGGCAAGCATAATTGGCAGTTATACAAATTTTAGTGAAAAATGGAAGGGTATATATAGGTATTTTAAGGCAGAAACAGGTTCCAAGAAGGACATTCCAGGAATAATTAATGAACAAGGGGAGTGTGTATGTGAGGATCTTCAAAAGGCAGAAGTATTCAGTCAGCAGTATGTAAAGATTGTTGGTTACAAGGATAATGTCGAGATAGAGGAAGAGACTAAGGCCAAAGAAGTAATAAAATTTACGTATGATAACAATGACATTTACAATAAGATACAAAAGTTGAAAACTAGAAAAGCGGCTGGAATTGATCAGATTTCTGGGGATATACTAAAGACAATGGGTTGGGTATAGTACAATATCTGAAGTACTTATTTGATTATTGTTTGGCCGAAGGAGCTATACCAGATGAATGGAGAGTTGCTATAGTAGCCGCTGTGTATAAAGGAAAGGGTGATAGAAATAAAGCTGAAAATTACAGGCCAGTAAGTTTGACATGCATTGTATGTAAGCTTTTGTAAGGCATTCTTTCTTATTATATTAGACATGTTTGTGAAATTAATAACTGGTTCGATAGAAGGCAATTCGGTTTTAGGAACGGTTATTCCACTGAAGCTCAACTTGTAGGATTCCAGCAAGATATAGCAGATATCTTGGATTCTGGAGGTCAAATGGACTGTATCGCAATTGACATGTCTAAAGCATTTGATATGGTGGATCATGGGAGACTACTGGCAAAAATGAGTGCAATTGGACTAGACAAAAGAGTGACCGAATGGGTTGCTATATTTCTAGAAAATAGATCTCAGAGAATTAGAGTAGGTGAAGCTTTATCTGACCCTGTAATAATTAAGAGGTGAATTCCTAGAGGCAGTATTATTGGAACTTTATGTTTACTTATATATATATATAAATGATATATGTAAAGGAGTGGAATCGGAGGTAAGGCCTTTTGCGGATGATGTAATTCTCTATAGAGTGATAAATAAGTTACAAGATTGTGAACAACTGCAACGTGACCTCGAAAATATTGTGAGATGGACAGCAGGCAATGGTATGTTGATAAACGGGGTTAAAAGTCAGGTTGTGAGTTTCACAAATAGGAAAAGTCCTCTCAGTTTTAATTACTCCGTTGATGGGGTGAAAGTTCCTTTTGGGGATCATTGTAAGTATCTAGGTGTTAATATAAGGAAAGATCTTCACTGGGGTAATCACATAAATGGGATTGTAAATAAAGGGTACCGATCTCTGCACATGGTTATGAGGGTGTTTAGGGGTTGTAGTAAGGATGTAAAGGAGAGTGCATATAAGTCTCTGGTAAGACCCCAACTAGAGTATGGTTCCAGTGTATGGGACCCTCAGCAGGATTACCTGATTCAAGAACTGGAAAAAATCCAAAGAAAAGCAGCTCGATTTGTTCTGGGTGATTTCCGACAAAAGAGTAGCGTTACAAAAATGTTGCAATGTTTGGGTTGGGAAGAATTGAGAGAAAGAAGAAGAGCTGCTCGACTAAGTGGTATGTTCCGAGCTGTCAGCGGAGAGATGGCGTGGAATGACATTAGTAGACGAATAGGTTTGAATGGCGTCTATAAAAGTAGGAAAGATCACAATATGAAGATAAAGTTGGAATTCAAGAGGACAAACTGGGGCAAATATTCATTTATAGGAAGAGGAGTTAGGGATTGGAATAACTTACCAAGGGAGACGTTCAATAAATTTCCAATTACTTTGAAATCATTTCGGAAAAGGCTAGGAAAGCAACAGATAGGGAATCTGCCACCTGGGCGACTGCCCTAAATGCAGATCAGTATTGATTGATTGATTGATTGATTGATTGATTGATTGATTGATTTATTGATTGATTGATTGATTGATTGATTGATTGATTGATTGATTGATTGATTGATTGATTGATTGATTGATTGATAGTAAGGTATGGATGTCAGACAATGTCACCTAGCAGACGCGCAGGCTGTGGCGTAATGTATGGATGGATGTCAGACAATGTCACCCAGCTACCGTGCAGCCTGTGACGTAAGGTATGGATGGATGTCAGACAATGTCACCTAGCAACCGTGCAGTCAGTGATGTAAGGTATGGATGGATGTCAGACAATGTCACCTAGCAACCGTGCAGGCAGTGATGTAAGGTATGGATGGATGTCAGACAATGTCACCTAGCTACCGTGCAGGCTGTGACGTAATGTATGGATGTCAGACACTGTCACCTAGCAACCGTGCAGGCTGTGATATAAGGTGTGGATGGATGTCAGACAATGTCACCTAGCTACAGTGCAGGCTGTGATGTAGGGTATGGATGTATGTCAGACAATGTCACCTAGCAACCGTGCAGCCTGTGACGTAAGGTATGGATGGATGTCAGACAATGTCACCTAGCAACCGTGCAGCAGTGATGTAAGGTATGGATGGATGTCAGACAATGTCACCTAGCAACCGTGCAGGCAGTGATGTAAGGTATGGATGGATGTCAGACAATGTCACCTAGCAACCGTGCAGGCTGTGATGTAAGGTATGGATGGATGTCAGACAATGTCACCTAGCAACCGTGCAGGCTGTGATGTAAGGTATGGATGTATGTCAGACAATGTCACCTAGCTACCGTGCAGGCTGTGATATAGGGTGTGGATGGATGTCAGACAATGTCACCTAGCTACTGTGCAGGCTGTGACGTAATGTATGGATGGATGTCAGACAATGTCACATAGCAACCGTGCAGGCTGTGATGTAAGGCATGGATGGATGCCAGACAATGTCACCTAGCAGACGTCCAGGCTGTGACGTAATGTATGAATGTCAGACACTGTCACCTAGCAGACGTGCAGGCTGTGACGTAATGTATGGATGTCAGACACTGTCACCTAGCTACCGTGCAGGCTGTGATATAAGGTGTGGATGGATGTCAGACAATGTCACCTAGCTACTGTGCAGGCTGTGATATAAGGTGTGGATGGATGTCAGACAATGTCACCTAGCTACTGTGCTGGCTGTGATGTAATGGATGGATGTCAGACACTGTCACCTAGCTACCGTGCAGGCTGTGATATAAGGTGTGGATGGATGTCAGACAATGTCACCTAGCTACTGTGCAGGCTGTGACGTAATGTATGGATGGATGTCAGACAATGTCACCTAGCAACCGTGCAGGCTGTGATGTAAGGTATGGATGGATGTCAGACACTGTCACCTAGCAGCCGTGCAGGCTGCGACGTAATGTATGGATGTCAGACACTGTCACCTAGCTACCGTGCAGGCTGTGATATAAGGTGTGGATATATGCCAGACAATGTCACCTAGCTACCGTGCAGGCTGTGATGTAAGGTATGGATGTATGTCAGACAATGTCACCTAGCAGACGTGCAGGCTGTGACGTAATGTATGGATGTCAGACAATGTCACCTAGCAACCGTGCAGGCAGTGATGTAAGGTATGGATGGATGTCAGACAATGTCACCTAGCTACCGTGCAGGCTGTGACGTAATGTATGGATGTCAGACTCTGTCACCTAGCAACCGTGCAGGCTGTGATATAAGGTGTGGATGGATGTCAGACAATGTCACCTAGCTACAGTGCAGGCTGTGATGTAGGGTATGGATGTATGTCAGACAATGTCACCTAGCAACGGTGCAGCCTGTGACGTAAGGTATGGATGGATGTCAGACAATGTCACCTAGCAACCGTGCAGCAGTGATGTAAGGTATGGATGGATGTCAGACAATGTCACCTAGCAACCGTGCAGGCAGTGATGTAAGGTATGGATGGATGTCAGACAATGTCACCTAGCAACCGTGCAGGCTGTGATGTAAGGTATGGATGGATGTCTGACAATGTCACATAGCAACCGTGCAGGCTGTGATGTAAGGTATGGATGGATGCCAGACAATGTCACCTAGCAGACGTCCAGGCTGTGACGTAATGTATGAATGTCAGACACTGTCACCTAGCAGACGTGCAGGCTGTGACGTAATGTATGGATGTCAGACACTGTCACCTAGCTACCGTGCACGCTGTGATATAAGGTGTGGATGGATGTCAGACAATGTCACCTAGCTACTGTGCAGGCTGTGATATAAGGTGTGGATGGATGTCAGACAATGTCACCTAGCTACTGTGCAGGCTGTGATGTAATGGATGGATGTCAGACACTGTCACCTAGCTACCGTGCAGGCTGTGACATAAGGTGTGGATGGATGTCAGACAATGTCACCTAGCTACTGTGCAGGCTGTGACGTAATGTATGGATGGATGTCAGACAATGTCACCTAGCAACCGTGCAGGCTGTGATGTAAGGTGTGGATTGATGTCAGACAATGTCACCTAGCTACCGTGCAGGCTGTGATATAAGGTGTCGATGGATGACAGAATATGTCACCTGGCAACCGTGCAGGCTGTGACGTAATGTATGGATGTCAGACACTGTCACCTAGCTACCGTGCAGGCTGTGACGTAATGTATGGATGTCAGACACTGTCACCTAGCAACCGTGCAGGCTGTGATATAAGGTGTGGATGGATGTCAGACAATGTCACCTAGCTACAGTGCAGGCTGTGATGTAGGGTATGGATGTATGTCAGACAATGTCACCTAGCAACCGTGCAGCCTGTGACGTAAGGTATGGATGGATGTCAGACAATGTCACCTAGCAACCGTACAGGCTGTGGTATAAGGTATGGATGTATGTCAGACCATTGTACCTAGCAACCGTGCAGTCTGTGATGTAAGGTGTGGATGGATGTAAGACAATGTCACCTAGCAACCGTGCAGGCTGTCATGTAAGGTGTGGATGGATGTCAGACAATGTCACCTAGCGACCGTGCAGGCTGTGAGGTAAGGTATGGATGTATGTCAGGCAATGCCACCTAGCAACCGTGCAGGCTGTGATCTAAGGTGTGGATGGATGTCAGACAATGTCACCTAGCAACCGTGCAGGCTGTGATGTAAGGTGTGGATGGCTGTCGGACAATGTCACTTAGCAACCGTGCACGCTGTGATGTAAGGTGTGGATGGATGTCAGAGGATGTCACCTAGCAACCGTACAGGCTGTGATGTAAGGTTTGGATGCATGTCAGAAAAGGTTACCTAGCAACCGTCCAGGCTACGATGTAAGGTATGGATGTCAGACAATGTCACCTAGCAACCGTGCAAGCTGTGATCTAAGGTATGGATGGATGTCAGACAATGTCACCTAGCAGACGTGCAGACTGTGACGTAATGTATGGATGTCAGACAATGTCACCTAGCGACAGTGCAGGCTGTGATGTAAGGAATGGATGTATGTCAGACAATGTTACCTAGCAACCGTGCAGGTAGTGATGTATTAGTGATCATGGTATTAGTGATCATGAAGCTGTCTTTGTGGTAGTTAAAAATAAATGTGATAGAAAGGAAGGTCTTAAAAGTAGGACTGTTAGGCAGTACCATATGGCTGATAAAGCAGGTATGAGGCAGTTTCTAAAAAGTAACTATGATCGGTGGAAAACGGTAAATAAAAATATAAACTGACTCTGGGATGGGTTTAAAGAAATTGTTGAGGATAGCGAAAACAGGTTTATATCTTTAAGGGTGGTAAGGAATGGTAAAGACGCACCTTATTATAATAGAGAAATAAAGAGACTAAGAAGGAGGTGCAGACTGGAAAGAAATAGAGTTAGAAATGGCTGTGGAAGTAAGGAGAAATTGAAGGAACTTACTAGAAAATTGAATCTAGCAAAGAAGGCAGCTAAGGATAACATGATGGCAAGCATAATTGGCAGTCATACAAATTTTAGTGAAAAATGGAAGGGTATATATAGGTATTTTAAGGCAGAAACAGGTTCCAAGAAGGACATTCCAGGAATAATTAATGAACAAGGGGAGTGTGTATGTGAGGATCTTCAAAAGGCAGAAGTATTCAGTCAGCAGTATGTAAAGATTGTTGGTTACAAGGATAATGTCGAGATAGAGGAAGAGACTAAGGCCAAAGAAGTAATAAAATTTACGTATGATAACAATGACATTTACAATAAGATACAAAAGTTGAAAACTAGAAAAGCGGCTGGAATTGATCAGATTTCTGGGGATATACTAAAGACAATGGGTTGGGTATAGTACCATATCTGAAGTACTTATTTGATTATTGTTTGGCCGAAGGAGCTATACCAGATGAATGGAGAGTTGCTATAGTAGCCGCTGTGTATAAAGGAAAGGGTGATAGAAATAAAGCTGAAAATTACAGGCCAGTAAGTTTGACATGCATTGTATGTAAGCTTTGGTAAGGCATTCTTTCTTATTATATTAGACATGTTTGTGAAATTAATAACTGGTTCGATAGAAGGCAATTCGGTTTTAGGAAAGGTTATTCCACTGAAGCTCAACTTGTAGGATTCCAGCAAGATATAGCAGATATCTTGGATTCTGGAGGTCAAATGGACTGTATCGCAATTGACATGTCTAAAGCATTTGATAGGGTGGATCATGGGAGACTACTGGCAAAAATGAGTGCAATTGGACTAGACAAAAGAGTGACCGAATGGGTTGCTGTATTTCTAGAAAATAGATCTCAGAGAATTAGAGTAGGTGAAGCTTTATCTGACCCTGTAATAATTAAGAGGGGAATTCCTAGAGGCAGTATTATTGGACCTTTATGTTTTCTTATACATATATGAATGATATATGTAAAGGAGTGGAATCGGAGGTAAGGCCTTTTGCGGATGATGTAATTCTCTATAGAGTGATAAATAAGTTAAAAGGTTGTGAACAATTGCAACATGACCTCGAAAATATTGTGAGATGGACAGCAGGCAATGGTATGTTGATAAACGGGGTTAAAAGTCAGGTTGTGAGTTTCACAAATAGGAAAAGTCCTCTCAGTTTTAATTACTCCGTTGATGGGGTGAAAGTTCCTTTTGGGGATCATTGTAAGTATCTAGGTGTTAATATAAGGAAAGATCTTCACTGGGGTAATCACATAAATGGGATTGTAAATAAAGGGTACCGATCTCTGCACATGGTTATGAGGGTGTTTAGGGGTTGTAGTAAGGATGTAAAGGAGAGTGCATATAAGTCTCTGGTAAGACCCCAACTAGAGTATGGTTCCAGTGTATGGGACCCTCAGCAGGATTACCTGATTCAAGAACTGGAAAAAATCCAAAGAAAAGCAGCTCGATTTGTTCTGGGTGATTTCCGACAAAAGAGTAGCGTTACAAAAATGTTGCAATGTTTGGGTTGGGAAGAATTGAGAGAAAGAAGAAGAGCCGCTCGACTAAGTGGTATGTTCCGAGCTGTCAGCGGAGAGATGGCGTGGAATGACATTAGTAGACGAATAGGTTTGAATGGCGTCTATAAAAGTAGGAAAGATCACAATATGAAGATAAAGTTGGAATTCAAGAGGACAAACTGGGGCAAATATTCATTTATAGGAAGGGGAGTTAGGGATTGGAATAACTTACCAAGGGGGATGTTCAATAAATTTCCAATTACTTTGAAATCATTTCGGAAAAGGCTAAGAAAGCAACAGATAGGGAATCTGCCACCTGGGCGACTGCCCTAAATGCAGATCAGTATTGATTGATTGATTGATTGATTGATTGAATGATTGATTGATTGATTGATCGATCGATCGATTGATTGATTGATTTATTTATTGATTGATTGCTTGATTGATTGATTGATTGATTGATTGATTGATTGATTGATTGATTGATTGATTGATTGATTGATTGATTGATTGATTGATTGATTGATTGATTGATTGATTGATTGATTGATTGATTGATAGTAAGGTATGGATGTCAGACAATGTCACCTAGCAGACGTGCAGGCTGTGACGTAATGTATGGATGGATGTCAGACAATGTCACCCAGCTACCGTGCAGCCTGTGACGTAAGGTATGGATGGATGTCAGACAATGTCACCTAGCAACCGTGCAGTCAGTAATGTAAGGTATGGATGGATGTCAGACAATGTCACCTAGCAACCGTGCAGGCAGTGATGTAAGGTATGGATGGATGTCAGACAATGTCACCTAGCTACCGTGCAGGCTGTGACGTAATGTATGGATATCAGACACTGTCACCTAGCAACCGTGCAGGCTGTGATATAAGGTGTGGATGGATGTCAGACAATGTCACCTAGCTACAGTGCAGGCTGTGATGTAGGGTATGGATATATGTCAGACAATGTCACCTAGCAACCGTGCAGCCTTTGACGTAAGGTATGGATGGATGTCAGACAATGTCACCTAGCAACCGTGCAGGCAGTGATGTAAGGTATGGATGGATGTCAGACAATGTCACCTAGCAACCGTGCAGGCAGTGATGTAAGGTATGGACGGATGTCAGACAATGTCACCTAGCAACCGTGCAGGCTGTGATGTGAGGTATGGATGGATGTCAGACAATGTCACCTAGCAACCGTGCAGGCTGTGATGTAAGGTATGGATGAATGTCAGACAATGTCACCTATCTACCGTGCAGGCTGTGATATAAGGTGTGGATGGACGTCAGACAATGTCACCTAGCTACTGTGCAGGCTGTGACGTAATGTATGGATGGATGTCAGACAATGTCACATAGCAACCGTGCAGGCTGTGATGTAAGGTATTGATGGATGCCAGACAATGTCACCTAGCAGACGTCCAGGCTGTGACGTAATGTATGAATGTCAGACACTGTCACCTAGCAGACGTGCAGGCTGTGACGTAATGTATGGATGTCAGACACTGTCACCTAGCTACCGTGCAGGCTGTGATATAAGGTGTGGATGGATGTCAGACAATGTCATCTAGCTACTGTGCAGGCTGTGATATAAGGTGTGGATGGATGTCAGACAATGTCACCTAGCTACTGTGCAGGCTGTGACGTAATGGATGGATGTCAGACACTGTCACCTAGCTACCGTGCAGGCTGTGATATAAGGTGTGGATGGATGTCAGACAATGTCACCTAGCTACTGTGCAGGCTGTGACGTAATGTATGGATGGATGTCAGACAATGTCACGTAGCAACCGTGCAGGCTGTGATGTAAGGTATGGATGGCTGTCAGACACTGTCACCTAGCAGCCGTGCAGGCTGCGACGTAATGTATGGATGTCAGACACTGTCACCTAGCTACCGTGCAGGCTGTGATATAAGGTGTGGATATATGTCAGACAATGTCACCTAGCTACCGTGCAGGCTGTGATGTAAGGTATGGATGTATGTCAGACAATGTCACCTAGCAACCGTGCAGCCTTTGACGTAATGTATGGATGTCAGACAATGTCACCTAGCTACCATGCAGGCTGTGATGTAAGGTGTGGATGGATGGTCAGACAACGTCACATAGCAACCGTGCAGGCTGTGATGTAATATATGGGTGGATGTCAGATATTGTTATCTAGCAACCGTGTAGACTGTGATGTAGGGTGTGGATGGATGGTGAGACATATTTACCCAGCAAACATGCAATCGTTTATAAAAGTTATGGATGGATGGTCACACTATGTTACCTAGCAACAGTGCAGGCTGTGACGTAAGGTATAGATGGATGTCAGACATTATCACCTAGCAACCGTGAGGCGGTGATGTAAGATATGCACGGATGTCGGACAATGTCACCTAGCAACCGGGCAGGGTGTGATGAAAGGTACGGATGGATGTCAGACAATTATACCTAGCAACCGTGAGGGCAGTAATGTAATGCATGGATGAACGGTCAGACAATGTTACCTTCCAACCATGCCGGCTATGATGTAAGGTAGGGACGGATGTCAGACAATGTCACCTGTCAACCCTGCAGGCTGTGATATAAGGTGTGGATGGATGTCAGACAATGTCACCTAGCAACCGTGCAGGCTGTGATGTAAGATATGGGTGGATGTCAGACCATGTCACCTAGCAACCGTGCAGGCTGTGATGTATGGTGTGGATGGATGTCACACAATGTCACCTAGCAAACGTGCAGGCTTTGATGTAAGGTACGGATGGATGCCAGGCAATGTCACTTAGCAACCGTGCAGGCTTCGATGTAAAGTACGGATGGATGCCAGACAATGTCACCCAGCAACCGTGCAGGCTATGATGTAAGGTGTGGATGGATGTCAGACAATGTCACCTGTCAACCCTGCAGGCTGTGATATAAGGTGTGGATTGATGTCAGACAATGTCACCTAGCAACCATGCAGGCTGTGATGTAAGGCATGGATGGATGTCAGATAATGTTACTTAGCAACCGTGCAGGCTATGATGTAAGGTGTGGATGGATGTCAGACAATGTCACCTAGCAACCGTGCAGGCTGTGATATAAGGTGTGGATGGATGTCAGACAATGTCGCCTAGCGACAGTGCAGGCTGTGATGTAAGGTATGGATGCATGTCAGACAATGTCACCTGTCAACCCTGCAGGCTGTGATGTAAGGTATGGATGGATGTCAGACAATGTCACCTAGCAACCGTGCAGGCTGTGATGTAAGGTATGGAGGGATGTCAGACAATGTTACCTAGCAAACGTGCAGTCTGTTATGTAAGGTAAGGATGGATGTCAGACAATGTCTCCTATCAACCATGCAGTCTGTGATGTAAGGCACGGATGGATGATCAGATAATTTCGGGCCGATGACCTCGATGTTAGGCTCATTTAAACAACAAGCAAGCATCATCGAATCAGATAATGTTACCTAAGTAACAGTGTAAATAGTGATGTAAGTTGTGGATGGATTCCAGAGAATGTGCAGGCTACGTCATACGACTGATTGTCATCTGAAACCAGCAGCCGTTGATAGATGGCCATGACTGAGAGGTATTTTTACGATCATTTGATTTTCGTCAAGGAAATGTGGCTTGTGTGTGTAGTCGCTCACGTTAGTACAAAGTATAGCATTATCCGTGATTCCATTTCTTTACTCATCTCATATGAAAACATGAAGATCCAACAATACTGCTGGGCCCATAGAATTAGTAAATTACATATTAGAGGTAGCATTGGCGCCACCGTCTGCGAGAGAATCACTGTAGCGGGCGGAAAGCGCAGCTGTACTCATCAATATAAATAGGGGACTTTTACAGCTGTGTGGATAAAGATAAAGTTTAAAATTCCTACGTGTAAATAAATATTCTCAGATACTGCAGTATGCTTGACGCTTTTCTCCAGTAAAACAGAAAGCCCAATAAGCATGAATACAGGCCTAAATGCGTGATAAAAGAAAAATGACGGTGTTCATGTAAATCAATGTACTGTTCATATTAATTCTTCGAGCAACATACGTTTAGAATGGGGGTAAGTATATTTCGCTATTTTTTTGTGAAAATGACCGGGAATTTGGCATAATTCTGCTCAATGACCGAAAATGTTCTCTCTCGTACGAAGCGGATGAGCGAGTTTTTAGGCTAAAAACGTTGGCGAGATTATGGGGTGAAGTAGACAAATTATTATCATCGCCGGTTTAGACCCTGGGTTTCTAAGCCCAAGTTTTCAGGTTCGAGCTGGCTCAGTCCGGTAATACTTGAAGGTACTCAAATATGTCAGCTTCTTTTAGATAGATTTACCGGCACATGAGTGAATTCCCGTGGAAAAAAATTCCGACACCTCAGCGTCTCTGAAATTCGTGCAAGTACGTAGTGGGACGTAAGGCCATTATTATTATTATTATTATTATTATTATTATTATTATTATTATTATTATTATTATTATTATTATTATTATTATTAATATTATTGTTATTATTTTTATTAATTTTATAATTCAACCATTTAGAAAAACACCAACTCTCCAAAGTAGTCATATGATACCCCGGTTCAAGACTCTGCGACTGCGCGATGAGGTTTTTGACTTTCAGGATACCCTCAGGAAAAATACAGAGAAAGAAGGATGGCCTGCCTTACAAAAGGCCTTGCCGGATGCCGTTCAAGAAACTGTCCCTGCTCATCAACCAAACACGAACACCCATGGTGGAGTTCAAAGTGTGATGAGGTTATAGAAGAAAGGCGTAAAGCCTGGACTAGGTGGAACCTACATAAAATTGAAGCCAATTATGGAGCCTTCTTCACGCAAAGATAAGATACAGCTAATACCATCCGCAGTGCCAAGAGAAATTACCTCATGAGCCTAATACAACAGGCTAAAAATAATTTTCAGGGAAACAACTCAAGAGACCTGTACGAAGGACTTAAGAAGGAAACGACCCAGTACACAGCTCCTAGCCTCATCCTCCACGGGCCAGATGGAAAACTACAACTGAATAATAAAGGCTGCACCAGAACTCTTGCAGATTATTTCCAGAAGCTACTAAACGCAGAGGAACCTAACGAAAAGCTTATTTTTCAGAGGTGAACTATCCGAAAGCTTTCAAATCAGAACAGGAGTTAGACAGGGTGACGTTCTCTCCTGAATTCTCTTCAACTGTGTCCTGGAAAGGATCATTAGGGAATGGAGAACGATGCTACCACCTGGAGCTGGACTGAGACAACCTCATTTTCCCGTGCCTAGCCTTTGCCGATGACCTCATTCTACTGGCAAACAATATAGAGGAGGCCACCTACAACTTACAGAGTCTTTATAATGTAGCGGTTAAGACTGGTCTGAAGATCAGCATCCAGAAGACAATTTATGACCAATATCAAGGAGGCCCCTTCTACAATTCCTCTCACAGACACTACCATACGAAAAGTACCTGCAGTTAAGTACTTAGGAGAATGGATCTCTGCGAATCAGAGCGAAAACCTAGCCATAGATGCCAAATGTACCAAGTTTGAAAGGGCTTATCACTCGTGTCGTAGTATCTATTCATCTAAGTGCCTCTGCAAGAACCTCAAACTCAGACACTACAACTCGGTCGTCAAACCATCTGTTCTGTGTTCTTCCGAGTGCCTTGTAATGGCTAGGAATGGCCCACTCAGAAAGCTGGAGTTAATAGAGAGTAAGATCCTGAGGAGGATATTAGGACCAATTAGAGAGGAAAGAGGCACTTACAGAATCCGCCATAATGATGAACTGCATGAACACCAGAGGGACATCGTCACGTCTATAACGAAAAGTTGCCTAACCTTTTATGGTCAGTGGCCCGTCTGGATTCCGAAAGACTCACCAACAGGATATTCACAGTAACAGGAAGAGGCCAGGCTTCTAAGAACAAATGGATCAGTTAAGTCGGTTAAGGAACAACTAGGTATCCCACTGGGACAAACTCATGACCGACTACTGTTCCGTCAAGCCATCCGACACGGAGTTTTCCCAACGTCCCTTACAAGTAAGAAGACTACAGGAACTAAGTGGACAGAAGATAGAAAACTGACTCATAGTCAAGAAAAGAAGGAGTATTGGAAGAAGAAGAAAGCAACAACTTTACCGAAGAGTAGATACGAGCCTCGTGGTCCTCAGTAGGCCTAAATGACAAAGTATTATTATTATTATTATTATTATTATTATTATTATTACTATTATTATTATTATTATTATTGTGGATGTTTTCTAAACGTGATTACAAGTGGAAATATGACACTCGCTTGTGGTTTCAGCCTATTATGGAGTTTTTATTTAGCTTTTCCTGAAATGTATGATTTGCTCTAAGATTCTAACTTGTAAAATGATTTCTGATAATGGAAAGGGAGAGTGGTAAATTATGATTGAAGTGAACTGAAAAAGTACAATATTTGTTACAATTTGCTTTACATCACATGAACGCTGATAGGCCTTATGGCGACGATGGGATAGGAAAGGACTGGGAGTTGGAAGGAAGCGCCCGTTTGGTTAATTAAGGTACAGTCCCAGCATTTTCCTGGTGTGTAATTTCGAAACTACGTTTAGTGCTGCCCGCAGTGGGGTTCATGAATGCAACCTGACAGCTACGTGACATAAAGCCTGCAGCCACTCACTCGGTATCGTGCACATGAACATTCAGTGGAAGGACAATAGCATGCGTTATATTTCGTAAAACATTAATTTCACTCTTCAAGGGAAGCTCCAAAGGGTCTCATTCACTCCGTCAGACGCCAAGTCAGCCCATGTAGGCCAATGCACATGACAATAAGTGTCACGCAAAATATGATTTTATACGCACAAGGAAACATACCTGTGAAATAGCCCTATATGCAGCCATAAGCTGCAAAGAGACTGGTATCTTCTTTCAGACAAGTATATACTTCAGCAGCCTACTGACAGTGCCAAACAATCTAGCTTTTGACAAACAGCGCGCTCGTTCGCGACTGCAGCGCCAATGCTACCCTAGTGCTGATCAGATAACGTTGCACCTACTGCTGTTCTTTTTAATATTACGAAGGGTTATGGAATGTTCAGTAAAAGAAAAGGTGTCAGTAGTTGGCGGTGGTGTAATACATCTAATGAGGGCGGTATAAAGGGCTTAGTCAAAAAATCGATTTTTGGTTTTTAACACTGGCTTTCTCAGAAAAATGAGCTCTTTAAAGTGGTATAAAAGACTTAAGTCAACATATGGCCTTTTGACATTCTGTATCAGAAGATTAGCAATGTGATCTAAAGGGCATAAGTCATTCTATGGCCCTTAGATCTCCTTTCTCGTTGGGGTACAGATGCCCTAAGTCATGTTTGAATAGCATTACTAACATGTTTACATCCACAATTAAAAGTAATCGCTATACACAAATCACAAGAACAGGCGTGTATATTGACTATAAATCAAAACATATCAGATAATTTTAAAACACAAGTTAAACTGAATACTGCCTTATCATTACTGATTTCAGAATTCTGGCCATCAGGTAAAATAACATCAGTTCAAACTTAATGTTTACTCTTTGGATAATCTACTGGCTGTTGCAGTGAGGACTGTAATTCTGCAGCTCTGTCTTGTGATCTGTCAAGTTTTACGCAGTTCAATGCCACGTTAGTGTGTATTTAATTTGTAAGACATGGGAGAACGTAGCATGAGAATTTAAAAAATGGCATTGAAGGAAGTAAAGGGAACAAATGACAAATAGGTTAGTACCATTCAAAAGAACATCCTTGTACTTGTTTAAATGTAAATTCTTGATCCCACTAGAGAACATTAACGAACCCATATGAGTATTAGGACCATTCTTCTACATATAACCTAACCAATTTAATTTATTATTCTATAACATAACCTAACATATCAATCAATAAATCACTGTTGATCTGCATTTAGGGCAGTAGCACCAGGTGGCTGATTCCCTATCTGTTGTTTTCCTAGCCTTTTCTTAAATGATTGCAATGAAATAAGAAATTCATTGTACATATCCCTTGGTAAGTTACTCCAATCCCTAACTCCCCTTCCTATAAATGAACATGTGCCCCAATTTTTCCTCTTGAATTCCAACTTTATCTTCATAATGTGATCTTTCCTACTTTTAAAGACAGCACTCAAACTTATTCGTCTACTGATATCCTCCCACGCCATATCTCCACTGACAGCACGGAACATACCACTTAGTCGACCAGCTCGTCTTCTTTCTCCCAAGTCTTCCCAGCTCAAATTTTGCAACATTTTTATAACGCTACTCTTTAGTCGGAAATCGCCCAGAACAAATCGAGCTGCTTTTCTTTGGATTTTTCCAGTTCCTGTATCAAGTAATCCTGGTGAGGATCCATACACTGAAACCATACTCTAGTTGCGGTCTTACCACAGACAAATATGATCTCTCCTTTACATCCTTACTACAACCCCTAAATACCCTCATAACCATACGCAGAGATCTGTACCCTTCATTTACAATCATATTTATGTGATTACCCCAATGAAGGTCTTTCCTTATATTAATACCTAGGATATTTACAATGATCCCCAAAGGGAACTTTCACCCATCAACGCAGTAATTAAAACTCAGAGGACAATTTTTATTTGTTAAACTCACAACCTGTCATTTATCCCCGTTTATCATCATATGAATACTGGACATCAATAACGGGCTAAGTGCCAAAACAATTTAAAAATGTTTAGACCAAAAAAAGGGACCTCTGTGCCATTGCCAACAACCTATAAAGCGGGCTAACTGCCATGACCATGATTGTAGTGCATACAAGGCCCGAGATATGGCATGAGAGGTATGTGCCGGGCCGCTGGTGAAGCTATTACGGGCTATGTGCCACCCAGCCTTTACTGTCGATTCTGAGCGTCATGACAACTACATCGCTGTGAATTTTAACCTAATTGTTTTGAGAAAAGCATGATGAGAGATTTAATTTGTGATAGTACATTTTAAGAACGATGTAATAAAACGGCGACACAAGCAAAATAGAAAGAAGGGAGAATCAATGTTTTATTCCCGTCAGCTTTCATGCTACAATCTGTGTGTCCACAACAACAAGGGGCTCGTCGTACTTGTGGCACGAGGGTATGAGTGGTCGAGGCGGTAATGAAATTGCTTCATGTCTGTTTAAAGCACTCGGTACTCCTGAATTTATGACGAAACGAAAAAATGTCTAGTCTGATAACAGCATTGGCCAGAACAGGAACAAAATTATGATGCCCCTTTGGATTTACGTGACGATTACTGGCAAGTGTGATGAGATAAATCATAAATTTTTAGTCTCTGGCCATTCATTTTTATCTTCTGACAGAGATTTTGCACAGATCGAGAAACGTAATAGGATTGAAAATTGTCAAGTTCCTGACCTGGTCAAACTTATGGTGAATGCAACACCGAACAATCCATTTACGGTTACTATGCTTCAACCTGATGACTTCTTTGATTTTAAAAAAGCATCTGATTCATACATCAGTACGACAAAACTAAATATTTCCAAATGCAGCTGGATTAAGTTCAAAAAGCCGCACCCGGATTCGTCAAGAAGAGAACAATATTTAATGAATTTGAAGCATGGAGCACTTGCAAGGTTCTCAAGAAAAGGGTTACTACTAATACAATCAAGAACTTGGTTTTACCATCACAACCGTCTCAAAACAACTTGTCAGCTGAGAAGAAGAGATTTGAAGGAAGAGAATCGAGTATTCTTCGAAGAATTAATCAATTAAAATTGCTTGTGCTCTTAGAAAAACTATAGTAGATCTTTCTAACTAGAAGTAGAAAAAGGTAAACTGTAATTGAATGCATGAAAATGTACTAGGACACTTTTTATTATTGTAGAATTACTGAAATAAACCGTAAAAATTAATAAAAGGTTGAGATTTTTCATTGGCACTTAACACGTTCTACATCTTGCTGAGTAAAATGTTATGTTTTATTCATACGAGAAAGGACATTAAGAAGGAATATGAATCTTACCCTAGATATTAAATAAAAATATGGTTAAGGTTCTTTATCAAAAGATTTTTGACAAAAACAAAATAATTGAATAACTCAAAATCAACTTTTTGGCACTTAGCCCATTATTGATGTCCAGTCTTCATATCATTATCGAGGTAATTTTGAAGTTGCTCACAACCTTGTAATTTATTACTCTGTACAGAATAACATCATCAGCAAAAAGCCTTATCTCTGATTCCACTTCTTTACACATATCATTGATATGTATAAGAAAATATAAATGTCCACTAATACTGCCTTGAGGAATCCCCCTCTTAATTATTACAGGGACAGATAAAGTTTCACCTACTCTAATTCTCTGAGTTCTATTTTCTAGAAACAGAGCCACCCATTCAGTCACTCTTTTTTTCAAGTCCAATTGCACTCATTTTTGCCAGTAGTCTTCCATGATCTACCCTGTCAAATGCATTAGATAGGTCAATCGCGATACTGTCCAATTGACCTCCTGAATCCAGGATATCTGCTATATCTTGCTGGAATCCTACAAGCTAGGTTTCAGTGGAATAACCTTTCCTAAATCCAAACTGCCTTCTATCGAACCAGTTATTAATTTCACAATCATGTCCAATATAATCAGAAAGAATGCTCTCCCAAAGATTACATGCAATGCATGTCACACTGACTGGCCTGTAATGTTCAGCTTTATGTCTATCACCCTTTCCTTTATACACAGGGGCTACTATAACAACTCTCCATTCATCTGGTGTAGCTCCTCTGACCAAACAATATTTAAATAAGTGCTTCAGATATGGCACTATATCCCAACCCATTGTCTTTAGTATATCCCCAGAAATCTTATCAATTCCAGCCGCTTTTCTTGTTTTCAACTTTTGTATCTTCCTGTAAATGTCATTGTTGTCACAGGTAAATATTTAATACTTCTTTAGTGTTAGTCACCTCCTCTATCTGGACATTATCCTTGTAACCAAGAATCTTTACAAACTGCTGACTGAATACTTCTACCTTTTGAAGACCCTCGCATACACACTCCCCCGGTTAATTAATAATTCCTGGAATATCCTTCACGAAACCTGTTTTTGCCTTAAAGTACCTATACATAATCTTCCATTTTTCACAAAAATGTATATGGCTGCCAATTATGCTTGCCATCACGTTATCCTTATCTGACTTCTTTGCTAGATTCAATTTCCTAGTAAGTTCCTTCAATTTCTCCTTACTTCCACAGCCATTTCTAACTCTGTTTCTTTCCAACCTGCACCTCCTTCTTAGTCTCTTTACTTCTCTGTTATAATATAATGGATCTTTACCATTCCTTACCACCTTTAAAGGAACAAACCTAATTTCACAGTCCTCAACAAATAGCTCACCTATAGCTTCTTGTTCGAAAATCATAAAAAAGCATAAAGGAAGTAGGGATTGGAGAATATAACCGTCAAGCTCTTTCACTTGTTGTTCCTGGAAATATTTAAAAATGTAACGTCCTACATGACAATATCGTGTAATGTTGCCACAATGACAAGTAAACAATAGAATTACTGTTTCCTCCCTTGACTTGCCTACTTACGAGATAACTTTCATATCAATAATATGACTTGTTGTCATAATGTATGTTGAATACTGGTACTAGGTATTATGATCAGTTTCAGACGTGAATGTTGACGACATGAGGTCTTCAACTTCTCTTCCACAAATGGACTCTGAAATATTGAACTACAGGGAAGAAATTTGGGAAAGTGAAACGGAAAATTAAAATACACCGTTGTCAGTGCATTGCAATGTAGAGGTTCCAAGATGATAGCAAGATGGATGAACCTCACATCCCCATACGAATAGATTCAAAGCATTGTCTATGTGAAGAGTAAGAAAAAGAGACTTGATAGACAAGTTGAAAAGGGGAGCAAAGTGAATTTTGAAGAAGATATTGAGAGTGATGCACCAATATTATTGGACCTTGATATGTGGACTAAAAGAAACCTAAAAACGCATTCCAGTTAGCAATATAAGCGATGTTCAGTACTCACCTATAGCTTCTTGTTCGAAAAGCATAGAGGATTAAAACTATGCTGAAGTGGGGTTTGGAGAATAAAACAGTCAAGCTCTTTCACCTGTTGTTCCTGGAAACAACGACACAGCAGATTGTGAAAGGGAAAGTGTAGAACAAAGGCTTAGTTCAACTTATATACCAAGGAAATGGTCAAGGAATGATCGTAGAGAAAGAAAAACTCAAAATGAATACTGGGAAAGCCTACTCCACCTATCGAGGAAGAAAGATTGCGGAAAGACAAGTCAAACCATTAGAAGAATGCAGAAATAAGTGTTAATTATACCTATATGGGGACGTCAGGTGTTTAAGGTTTAGGGAATACTGGAATCTTGGTTCCCGAGACAAGAGGACAGCATTTATAGCTGCACATGTCAATAGTAAGGAAAAAGCTGTTACCCGAGAAAGAAAGCTTGTTGATTCACACTCTAGGAAGAGTATTATTTTTTCAAATCAATGGAAGCAGGCGTACATTACAGTACAGTACGTACAGTAGTACGTAAGAACTGTTTCAGCAAAACACTTGATGAAAAGGAAAAGTTTTTTGGGTGTGTTCTGAAAAACAAGTCACTAAGTAAATCTGTTACTACGTCACCTGATCAGCGGGGAAAGCTTCCCACAGTAAACAAAATGACTGACGAAGAACTTAAAGAAGTACGAAAACCTGTGAAGTCATTCCGCGCTCATGAAAGTCATTATACAAGAAGAATCAATAATAAGAAGTATCTGCCGTCTCATTTAAATATTCGGATTATGTATGATATGTACTGCGAAAACGTACACAACCCTGTATCAAGAAAACTGTATGAGAGGGAGTTCCACAACATGAATCTTTCATTTAAAAAGCCAAAAGTTGACGCATGTCACAGATGTGATACCCTTAACATGCAAATTAAATTTGCAAGGGAAATGGGAGATATTACAAGTTTAACTGAAGCAGAAAATACGTTAAAAGCCCACCAAGAAAATGCAGATCTGGCATATGAATCCAAAATAATTGTGAAGAATGCAGCAAAGAATGATCCAAGTAAAAGGTGTTTCACGTTTCATGTCTACCGACGCCACTTCTTTTTTCCTCAGTTGCTTTTTACAAACGCCAATTGTGGACACACACAATTTAACAGTGCATGACACGGTATCAGGAAAGTCCACACATTTTATGTGGCATGAGCAGGGTGAGGAGCCAATGAAATTTCATCGTGTTTGTACCAGCTAGTAAGCACATTACCAGGCAATATTCTGACACATGTGGTGGTCAGAATTAAACCACTCATGTGTCGGCAATGTTTCAGAAGCTCATGGCAGATTTTCCCCACATCCTTGTGATTAACCATCAATTGTTGATCTCCCGTCACACACACATATGGAGTGTGATGTGGATCATGCCCCAATCAAGAAAAAGAAGAAAACTCTTCCCTTTCCCATAAACCACCCCCACGATTGGTAAGAAAGAACAGTTTACTGTGAAGGAAATAACACAAGATAAAGATTTTGCATTCTTGTTGAAAACAAGCTTAGTAGACAGGAAAGTTAACAAGGAAGGTGGAACAATGTACAATGGTTACGATATGTAAAAGTACAAGAAGGAAATTTGTATTATAGGGATTCTCTTCAAGAAAATCCTTTTAAGGAAGTTAGCTTCCTTCGCAGGGGGAAGAGAAGTCTCCGAACCACAATTGTTTTAAAATAATACAGGACTGTGGTTCCTATTTCTGTAGAAAAGAAGAAAGACTTCTTGGATCTACTTCAACTTCTTCCACGTGTGTTCCATGACTTCCGTGCTTAGATCCCGATCTACAAGATGTTGACACCGATGATGTGCAATGCTGAGAGAATGTTTGTGGCAGTGTACTTCATTTCATTCTTACTATGCCCCATTGTAAATTATTATTATTATTATTATTGTACCGGGCGGTACACCTCCACGCCGCTAATTTGAAATTTGCGCCAGTTGAAACTCCTCTGCTGGAGGAAGTCTGAACTTTATCTACGCTATTAATTCTCTACTTTCTCAGAAGATGTCACCACGTGGAAAATTTTGAGTTTTTGAACTGTGTCATTTTTGATGTGTTTTTGTTTCGCTTGAAGTAAGAAGTGTGAACTTTCTCTTCTAGAGGACACTACTGAAGATCAACAATAGTGCACCCTAGTGCGAAGTCAAAGAACTATTTTGTTGGAGAAATTTTTATTTCAAATGTTTGTTCTTTGCTAAAAAATTTTCAGTCATTGGTTAAGTTGGCAATATTAACCCCTTCTTTCCCCTTGTTTTTAATCTAGCCTATCCCGAATTTCTTAAATTAATTTTCCACCAATTATGTGTTTCTTCTTAGTATAGTGTGGGGGGTTTATTGATGAACCAATAAAATCCTCGTGGGAGGGTGTTCTCATTCCCCTAACGCCTAGAACCTTCCGCGAGAGTATTTAAACTGCTGATTTTAGGGTCTCCGGGCCACTTCTGTTCCATCTTTCAGTGTATAAAGTACATAGCAGGAGGCGGGAAGCGCCTCTTTCCTCGGCAGCGGTCAACAACAAGGTAATGGCCAATTAATAACTTTTTTCTTGGCTAGCTCAGCAGTTTAACTCTCGGGGCGGGTTCTAAGCGTTCCACCATGTAACCTTTTCCTAAATGTAACTACTCTTTCATATATTCTCTTTTAAAGCTACATACTGGGATAGAGAGTGCTAACCCTCTCGAGCTCCCACTCATATTGTTTTGAGGTGAACTTATTTTTCTCAACCTATTCTTCGTTAACGTAAAACAAATTGTTCTCTTCTTAAGTCACCTCTTTAGTATGGGATTAGCCCTTGTATTAACGGCCTAGTGCCAAGTAGGTCTTAATCAAAGTGTATTAGGAGTGCAAGTTCGCCTCCTCTCAAATTGTTACCTTAGAGGTCATTTAAGTAACCTTCTTTTCATTTTATAGACCTCAGTAGATTGGGTATTCTACCCCTGTGTTCATGTCCGTTGAGGACAACTTGAAGGTGGAGTTTGGTGTGGCCTGGGAGAGGCTTAAATTTGAGAGCGAGTGGCTCTTTTGAAAATTGAGTGTTGTACGCCTCGTGGAGGCTTTTCTGTGTAATTTGGAGCAAGGGCTCCTAGGCATGAATGGAGTTTTCTGCCCCTCTGTTGAAACTTGTGTTTGGGGTAAAACGGGGCTGATTGCCCTAGCATTGTGGAGTCAGGGCGCGAAGCCCAAATCTTGTAAATATTGTAACTACCCTTTGGACTTGCTACTTTGTACCTGCCATGCTTGTTATTTCTTTGTTTTAAAAAAGAAAATATAACCTTGTTAAATTTTAAATTAATTTTACTTTAGTAGCTTGAGACCTGTTCACCACCCCGCACCTTCTTTCACGCATAACTACCACAAAAACTCGGTAACAAGTGGTAGCAGAGCGTGGTTGAATGGGTCTCAATTTAGCCCCTTTTGACGGCTAAACATTGTTTTGTTCCGAGCTCTAACTATTTTCCCAGTTGCTGGAATTTTTTGAGTTTTTCAAAATTGTTCTGTCATAATGCCCGGCCCTCGCGATGTTCTCCATCTTAACTATTTGCGCAAGGAGGAGTTGATTTACGAATTGACTATTAGAAATGTGCAATCTGGAGGCACGGTTGCAGTAGACACAAATAAGCTTAGAGAGTCCCTTGATTTGCCCATTTCCATCCCCAATTTGGGAGAGAAAGAAATTGACGACTCTCTTTCCACGATCACGGAGAATATTACTGGGCTAGCTTCTGTAGTTAGTTTTTTTGATGAAAATGATCCTTCTCCTAATCAAATTAAGCGTGTGCAAGCCAGGCTATATCACTTTTCAAATAGAGTTAACGATCTGTTGTCTCTAAATTTGAATGACGTTCAGAAGAAGGAAGCTAGTACGCTGCTTGAAAATATGGCTGAATTATCTAGTAAGGTCACTCAATTGTTAACTGGGGAGGTTCCTCCCAAAACTGATCAACCCGTCACGGTGAATGTAGGTAGCGAGGAAGAGCCTCATAAGGGAGAAGTCAATAGGATAACCGTTGCTGCTCAAACAACTTCTGCCCCATTGGACGAGTCTGAACGCCGTGCATCGTTGAGTAACATCCGTTCTGAATTAACTACCTTGCCATTGAAATCTTTACCTACTATGTCACCCGGGTTTAGCAGCTTGCCTCATCCATTGGCAATGTTGCTCAGAGGTATCTCAAAGTTTTCGGTTAATACCACCAGTGAAGTAATTTCATTTTTAAGATTTCTGGTTGAATTTCAGGATCATGCCCTTGTGTTTTCTCTTTCTCCATGTCAAATTTTACAAATTATCTATCCTTATGCAATTGGTATTCTCTCTGACAAAATAGTAAGAGCCATAGCCGAACAGTCATCTATTGAAGATTTTCATGCACATCTGCTTGCAAATTTTATTCCCGCCCGCGCGAGGTCTTCTCTGATTCAGAAGTACTATTATCGTGTACAGCGATTGGATGAGAACTTGGCTGATTTCATACAAGACATTAAGTTTTATACTAGGGTGTTTGCCCTTCATTTTCCTGAAGATCAGATTGTACAGGCTATTGTAGAAGGCATTTCACCATCTTATAGGTCATACTTGGGTTTCGCGGCGTGCCCGCAAACTTTCTCTGAACTTGAAGCGTTGGCCGTCTCAGCGGAAGGAGTTAGGTACGCCGATTCTTTGCGTGTGGCAAAAGAACCCCCTCCTTCGTTTAGTAATACTCGGCCTCCACCTCGCCGACCAGTCACACCCCGTAAATGTTATGTTTGTGGGTCGCCTGACCATCTGCGCAATAAGTGTCCACTGATCAAGTCTAGTAGGGCAAATAACGGAGCTGGTTCAGCACAAGGCTGTTTTAAATGTGGGGCTTTCTCACATATCGCCAAGAATTGCCCAAACTCAAATAGCACCCCCTCCTGCTCAACTTCTGGTGCAAATTCCACCTATGCCAATAATAAAAAGTGACTAGTGGCTTCGGCTGAGTCGACTAATCCATCTTCCCGGCACTCAGCCCCTGGTAAACAGGTTGTAAATTCAGGGAACGAGCAGTCTTCAAATTCATCTTTTGAATGCCCTAAAGAATGTCTTAGGATTGCGGCGGATACCCCCGCACCTATTCCTTTTCTTAAGATTGAGTTAAATAAGGAGCCTATAACCGCTCTATTAGATTCAGGTAGTGTTTGTTCAATTATTTCGGACCAATGGTATTCAAAATTTAAGTCTGTTTGTAAACTACCTAACTATGTCTCCTCTCCTGTTCAATATGTTTCGGCTAATTCATCCCCATTAGAAATTCTAGGTTCCTTACTGGTCAAAATTCGTATTTTTAAATTTACATGGAAAACCAAACTGTTTGTGGCTAAGCACTTGTCTTGCCCCATCATACTGGGAGCGGACTTCATTTCTCACACTGGTCTTGTGCTCGATCTTCAGAGTAAGTCGTGCACATTCAAATTTGCGTCCAAATGTAAAATTCCCTTGTTAAAGTGTAATTCTGTGTCATGTTCATCTATTTCGCCTACCCAGGATGAGATGTTGTTAGACCTTAGACATCTACCTGAGGAGCAGGCTGATAGTATTCGTAAGCTGTGTCAGTCGTTTCCAGAGGTGTTTTCTGATACTCTTGGTGTTACTGACCTGATCGAATACAAAATTGAGGTCACGGATTCGATTCCTGTCCGTTTTCCATCGTATAGGCTATCTCCACCTAAAATGAAGGCTCTGAAAGAAATTATCGATCAGATGTTGAAGGATGGTATTATTAGGCCCTCTAAGTCGGCGTATTCTTCGCCTATTTTTCTAGTTCCGAAACCCCAAGGAGGCTTCAGGCCTGTCATTGATTATAGGGCTCTCAATCGGAAGGTGGTGTTGCAATCTGTGCCCATTCCTGACCTTCACTCTTCTTTTTCATGGTTTCGTAAGGCCAAGTTCTTTACTATCTTGGACTTGAATCAGGCCTATAATCAAATTCCCCTTGCCGAAGAGTCTAAACATCTTACAGCGTTTGCCACGGACTGGAACTTATACGAATACAACCGCGTGCCTTTCGGGCTCCCCACGGGAGCAGCTGTACTCACTAGGCTACTAGATAGGGTCTTCTCCGATATCAAATTTGAGTACTTATATCACTACTTGGATGATGTAGTCGTATTTTCAGAGACTTTTGAAGAACATCTAGATCATCTGCGAGAAGTTCTCGATCGCCTTCGCAAGGCTGGGTTAACTGTTAAGTTGTCCAAGGTCGCCTTTGCTAAGCCCTCTATGTCTTTCTTAGGGCATATTGTGTCATCTGATGGTGTAGCCGTCGATCATTCTAGAACACAGGCCATCCGTGATTTTAAACCTCCCAAGGACATTAAAGGTATCGCCAGGTTCATTGGTATGGTGAATTTCTTCAGGAAGTTTATTCCTAACTTCGCTAATAGAGCGGCGCCTTTAAACCTTCTTCGTAGGAAAGGCATCAAATTCGAGTGGGGACCTTCTCAACAAGTCGCTTTTGAAGACCTTAAATTAGCTCTTTGTAATGCCCCTGTACTTGCTATGCCTGATTTCTCGAAGAAATTCATCGTCCAAACCGACGCGTCGTCGTCAGCAGTAGCGGCAGTCCTTCTTCAAGAGACTGAACTAGGGAGGCGACCCATCGCCTATGCATCTAGGACTTTGTCGGCTCAAGAAGCCAAGTATTCCATCTATGAGCTCGAAGGTTTGGCAGTCTTATTCGCCTTAGAGAAGTTCCGTCTCTATCTGGAACATGTTAAATTCGACCTGGAGACAGATAATCAAGCCTTAAGCTGGGTCTTAGGTAGGCCGCGTCGTACTGGTCGTATAGCCCGCTGGGCCATTCGTATTTCTGCCTTCCAGTTTGATGTTAGACATATCAGAGGTACCGAAAATATTGTCGCTGATGGACTTAGCCGTATGTTTTCAAACGACGTTGAGATCCATGAACCGGTTGACAGTTCATCACCTTCCGAGTCCACACTATCTGATGTTAATACCATCTTAACTGATGCTCCCATGCTTTTTAGGGATATTGAGAAATACCAACGTGAAGATCCGACGCTGGCTCCGATAATGGAAACCCTTTCTTCTGGGGAACATGTTGTCCCTTATGTTCTGAGGAATGGTGTTTTATGTTGCCCATCGAGGCATGACAAGATGATGAAGGTTGTCGTTCCAGCTGTTCTCGTGCCTATGATCGTCAAATATTATCATTAGACCCCATTAGGATTGCATCTTGGAATCTTTAAAACCCGTCAAAAGATTCGTGAAATGTTCATCTGGAAAGGTATGGACGGTGAAATCCGTGAACTAGTAAAGGCTTGTAAATCCTGTTTGATTAGTAAACCAACCATGTCCACCAAGGTAGGCCTTTTGTCTTCCCATCAAGCGTCACGCCCCATGGAACGCCTGTACATTGATTATGTAGGACCCTTCCCCCAGTCAAAGGGTAATGCTAACAAGTTCATCCTTGTATGCGTAGATGGTTTTACCAGATTTTCTTGGTTATTTCCGACTAAGCTGGCTACCGCTCAGTCTACCATTACTTGCCTAAATTCTATTTTTGCTTCTTTTGGTCCGTGCCAATATATTGTATCTGATAATGCTAAGGCTTTTACATCTAATCTTTTTCGTAAATTCTGTTTTGACTTATCCATCTCTCATGTAACTACTTCTGCTTATTACCCTCAACCATCTCTGGCTGAACGGGTTAATCGTAATCTCAGGTCCGCACTTATTGCCTATCATCATGAAGATCATTCCAGGTGGGACACGTCCCTGCATTGGTTAGCTTTTGCTTTGAATTCGGCGGTTCATGAATCACATAAATTTACTCCAGCTTCTTTGATGTTCAAATTTGTTCCCAACACGCCGCTCTCTAACCTCTGGTCTCTGAGTGACATTCTACCCGAGACAATAGATCCGGATAATATTAAAGATCTTTGGAAGAAGGCTAAAGCCAATCTTAAGGTATCTCATGAAGAGGTTAGGGAAAGGTATGTTCGTGGACGGAGACCCACCACTTTGAAGGTAGATGACCAGGTGATGGTCAAGAACTTTGTTCCCGCGGGCAAGCTTGCCCCCAGATTCCATGGGCCATGCATTATTCTGGATTTCCTTACGCCGGTTACCTTATTGTTAAGTAATCCAGCCACCGAGAGGATATTTAGAGTTCACCTGTCCCAGGTGAAACCGGTGTAATTTCTGTGTTAACTTGCTTCATATTATTTTGGAAGGAATATGAAGATTATATTTTTTTTTTGAGTTTCACGTTTAAGGCTTTCTGCCCCTTCTATAATATTTTGTCTTATATGTAAGCTTTTTGTAAAACCTTCCCCGATCCGTTAAACTGCCATTTTGTCCTTACCATGGCCATTACCACGCTCCCGTCTCCTGCTATACACACTGCGGCTTGATTACATTAAATGCCATGGACACCTGCACGCCGCTGACCCCTCAACCTCTTCACCAAGCCTGTGCCCTCAAAAAGATGATGGTCCAACACAATTCTGCCACCTGGCTTTAATGTTTCAGTGCCCCCGCAGCCGCGCGGCGCCGTGCAGCAACTGGGGCAGAGGACGGGCCCCCTCTTCTCCAGCGAGGACGTCAGGTGCACGGCGAGCCGGAGCTCTCCTTCCGGCCAAGGCTGATGCGCGGCGCACGACCTGCTACTTGCCCGCAGCCTGTATATGTTCACCGCGGGCGCGGCGTGTTTCAACACCTATGCTCCCCTCATAGTGCGGGCGAGCGGTATCTCAGGGTACTTGAGGGGTCCGAGCGGCCTCCTTTTGGACGCAAGCTGCAACGGCCGGTCTAGCCATTCAACTTAATCAACATCAACTACATGGACAGTTACGATAAGCAATGACTACACTTGGGAATTCAACAGCAATATTTGGCGTCAATTGCAAAATTTTTCTTCACCTCTAAGTATTAAAAGTTTATCTTCAGAAATTCAACTTCTACAAATATAAAGACTTTACTTCACCTGCAACAACAAAATTTTGAAACTGAATCAAACCAAATTAAGAAAATCTTATAAATGCTTCTGCAATCAATCTTCATATCCACAGCATAACTTGGACCTTGTTTCAAACAGATTTCATGTGTCACCCCTGGAGGTAGTTTTAGGGGGGGGAGGTCTGTACCGGGCGGTACACCTCCACGCCGCTAATTTAAAATTTGCGCCAGTTGAAACTCCTCTGCTGGAGGAAGTCTGAACTTTATCTACGCTATTAATTCTCTACTTTCTCAGAAGATGTCACCACGTGGAAAATTTTGAGTTTTTGAACTGTGTCATTTTTGATGTGTTTTTGTTTCGCTTGAAGTAAGAAGTGTGAACTTTCTCTTCTAGAGGACACTACTGAAGATCAACAATAGTGCACCCTAGTGCGAAGTCAAAGAACTATTTTGTTGGAGAAATTTTTATTTCAAATGTTTGTTCTTTGCTAAAAAATTTTCAGTCATTGGTTAAGTTGGCAATATTAACCCCTTCTTTCCCCTTGTTTTTAATCTTGCCTATCCCGAATTTCTTAAATTAATTTTCCACCAATTATGTGTTTCTTCTTAGTATAGTGTGGGGGGTTTATTGATGAACCAATAAAATCCTCGTGGGAGGGTGTTCTCATTCCCCTAACGCCTAGAACCTTCCGCGAGAGTATTTAAACTGCTGATTTTAGGGTCTCCGGGCCACTTCTGTTCCATCTTTCAGTGTATAAAGTACATAGCAGGAGGCGGGAAGCGCCTCTTTCCTCGGCAGCGGTCAACAACAAGGTAATGGCCAATTAATAACTTTTTTTCTTGGCTAGCTCAGCAGTTTAACTCTCGGGGCGGGTTCTAAGCGTTCCACCATGTAACCTTTTCCTAAATGTAACTACTCTTTCATATATTCTCTTTTAAAGCTACATACTGGGATAGAGAGTGCTAACCCTCTCGAGCTCCCACTCATATTGTTTTGAGGTGAACTTATTTTTCTCAACCTATTCTTCGTTAACGTAAAACAAATTGTTCTCTTCTTAAGTCACCTCTTTAGTATGGGATTAGCCCTTGTATTAACGGCCTAGTGCCAAGTAGGTCTTAATCAAAGTGTATTAGGAGTGCAAGTTCGCCTCCTCTCAAATTGTTACCTTAGAGGTCATTTAAGTAACCTTCTTTTCATTTTATAGACCTCAGTAGATTGGGTATTCTACTCCTGTGTTCATGTCCGTTGAGGACAACTTGAAGGTGGAGTTTGGTGTGGCCTGGGAGAGGCTTAAATTTGAGAGCGAGTGGCTCTTTTGAAAATTGAGTGTTGTACGCCTCGAGGAGGCTTTTCTGTGTAATTTGGAGCAAGGGCTCCTAGGCATGAATGGGGTTTTCTGCCCCTCTGTTGAAACTTGTGTTTGGGGTAAAACTGGGCTGATTGCCCTAGCATTGCGGAGTCAGGGCGCGAAGCCCAAATCTTGTAAATATTGTAACTACCCTTTGGACTTGCTACTTTGTACCTGCCATGCTTGTTATTTCTTTGTTTTAAGAAAGAAAATATAACCTTGTTAAATTTTAAATTAATTTTACTTTAGTAGCTTGAAACCTGTTCACCACCCCGCACCTTCTTTCACGCATAACTACCACAAAAACTCGGTAACAATTATTATTATTATGATTATTATTAATATTATTATTATTATTATTATTATTATTATTATTATTATTATTATTATTATTATTATTATTATTATTATTATTGTACCGGGCGGTACACCTCCACGCCGCTAATTTAAAATGTGCGCCAGTTGAAACTCCTCTGCTGGAGGAAGTCTGAACTTTATTGACGGTATTAATTTTCTACTTTCACAGAAGATGTCACTACCTGTAAATTTCGGAGTTTTAGAACTGTGTCATTTTTGATGTGTTTTTGTTCTGCTTGAAGTAAGAAGTGTGAACTTTCTCTTCTAGAGGACACTACTGAAGAACTACAATAGTGCACCGTAGTGCGAAGAAAAATAACTGTTCCTTGGAGAAAATTTTATTTCAAAAGTTTGTTCTTTGTTAAATTCCTTTCTGTTATTGTTTAAGTTGGCTGTATACCCCTCTCTTTCCCCTTGTTTTGCATTTAACCAATCCCGAATTTCCGTTATTAATTTCTGACCAATCATAGGTATCTTCCCCCAACTTGAATATGTTGCTGTATCCTACCCAATAAAAAGTTTGTGGGAGGGTGTTTTCATTCCCCTAACACCTAGAACCTTCCGCGAGAGTATATAAACTGCTGATTTTAGGGTCTCTGCGCCACTTCTGTTCCATCTTTCTGTGTGTAAAGTACATAGCAGGGGGCGGGAAGCGCCTCTTTCTTCGGCAGCGGTCAACAACAAGGTAATGGCCAATTAATAACTTCTTTCTTGGCTAGCTCAGCAGTTTAACTCTCGGGGCGGGTCCGAAGTTTTTCCATTATGTAACCTTCCGTAAAATGTAAAGAAACTGGTATCTATCCTATCTTTTAAACTGCATATCGGGATAGAGAGTGCTTAACCCTCTCGAGCTCCCAATCATATTGTTTTGAGGTGAACTTATTTTCTCAACCTATTCTTCGTTAACGTAAAACAAATTGTTCTTTTCTAAAGTCACCTCTGTAGTATGGGATTAGCCCTTGCATTAGTGGCCTAGAGCCGGATTAGGTTTTAAAAACAAGTGTATTAGGAGTGCAGATCGCCTCCTCTCAAATTGTTATTTTAGAGGTCATGTAATTACCCCTTTTCATTTAATAGACCTCAGTGGGTTGGGTATTTTACCCCTGTGTCTATGTCCAGTGAGGACAACTTGAAGGTGGAGTTCGGTGTGGCCTTTGAGAGGCTTAAAGTTGAGAGCGAGTGGCTCTTTTTGAAAATTGAGTGTTGTATGCCTCGTGGAGGCTTTTCAGTGTAATTTGGAGCAAGGGTTCCTATGCATGAATGGGGTTTTCTGCCCCTCTGTTGAAACTTGTGTTTGGGGTAAAACTGAGCTGATTGCCCAAGCATTGTGTTTTCAGGGCTCGAAGCCCAAATCCTGTAAATATTGTAACTACCCTTTGACTTACTCCTTTGTACCAGCCATGCTTGTTATTTCTTTGTTTTTGAAAAGAAAATATAACCTTGTTAAATTTTAAATTAATTTTACTTTCGTAGTTCGAGACCCGTTCACACCCGCACCTTCTTTCACGCATAACTACCACAAAAACACGGTAACAAGTGGTAGCAGAGCGTGGTTGAATGGGTCTCAATTTAGCCCCTTTTGACGGTTAAACATTGTTTTGTTCCGAACTCTAACAATTTTCTCAGTTGCTGGAATTTTTTTTTGAATTTTTCTAAATTGTTCTGTCATCATGCCCGGACCTCGCGATGTTCTCCATCTTAACTATTTGCGCAAGGAGGAGTTGATCTATGAGTTAACGATCAGAAATGTACAATCTGGAGGCACGGTTGCAGTAGACACAAACAAGCTTAGAGAGTCCTTAGATTTGCCCATTTCCATCCCCAATTTGGGAGAGAAAGAAATTGACGACTCTCTTTCCACGATCACGGAGAATATTACTGGGCTAGCTTCTGTGGTTAGTTTTTTTTTTATGAAAATGATCCTTCTCCCAATCAAATTAAGCGTGTGCAAGCTAGGATGTTTCATTTTTCGAATAGAGTTAACGGTCTGTTGTCTCTAAAGTTGAATGACGTTCAGAAGAAGGAAGCTAGTACGCTGCTTGAAAATATGTCTGAATTATCTAGCAAGGTCACTCAATTGTTAACTGGGGAAGTTCCTCCCAAAAGCGACCTACCCACCACAGTGAATGCAGGTAGTGAGGAAGCGCCTCCCAAGGGAGAAGTCAATAGGATAACCGTTGCTGCTCAAACTATCCCTGCCCCATTGGACAACGAACCTGAACGCCGTGCATCGTTGAGTAACATCCGTTCGGAATTAACTTCCTTGCCATTGAAACCTTTGCTTACTATGTCACCCGGGTTCAGTAGCTTGCCTCATCCATTGGCAATGTTGCTCAGAGGTATCTCTAAATTTTCCGTTAACACCACCAGTGACGTAATTTCATTTTTAAGATTTCTAGTTGAATTTCAGGATCATGCCCTTGTGTTTTCTCTTTCTCCATGTCAAATTTTGCAAATTATCTATCCTTATGCAATTGGTATTCTCTCTGACAAAATAGTAAGAGCCATAGCCTAACAGTCATCTATTGAAGATTTTCATGCACATCTCCTTGCAAATTTTATTCCCGCCCGCGCGAGGTCATCTCTGATTCAGAAGTACTATTATCGTGTACAGCGTTTGGATGAAAACCTGGCGGACTTCATCCAAGATATTAAATTCTATACTAGGGTGTTTGCTCTTCACTTTCCGGAGGATCAGATTGTACAGGCTATTGTAGAGGGAATTTCACCTCCCTATAGGTCATATTTGTGTTTCGCGGCGTGCCCGCAAACTTTCTCTGAACTTGAAGCGTTGGCCGTCTCAGCAGAAGGAGTTAGATACGCCGATTCTTTGCGTGTAGCGAAAGAACCCCCGCCTTCCTTTAGTAATACTCGGCCTCCACCTCGCTGATCAGTCACCCCTCGTAAATGTTATGCTTGTGGGTCGCCTGACCACCTGCGCAATAAGTGTCTACTGATCAAGTCGAGTGGGACAAGGAATGGGGCTGGTTCATCACAAGGCTGTTTTAAATGTGGGGCTTTCTCACATATCGCCAAGAATTGCCCAAACTCAAATAGCACCCCCTCCTGCTCAACTTCTGGTGCAAATTCCACCTATGCCAATAATAAAAAGTGACTAGTGGCTTCGGCTGAGTCGACTAATCCATCTTCCCGGGACTCAGCCCCTGGTAAACAGGTTGTAAATTCAGGGAACGAGCAGTCTTCAAATTCATCTTTTGAATGCCCTAAAGAATGTCTTAGGATTGCGGCGGATACCCCCGCACCTATTCCTTTTCTTAAGGTTGAGTTAAATAACGAGCCTATAACCGCTCTATTAGATTCAGGTAGTGTTTGTTCAATTATTTCGGACCTATGGTATTCAAAATTTAAGTCTGTTTGTAAACTACCTGACTATGTCTCCTCTCCTGTTCAATATGTTTCGGCTAATTCATCCCCATTAGAAATTCTAGGTTCCTTACTGGTCAAAATTCGTATTTTTAAATTTACATGGAAAACCAAACTGTTTGTGGCTAAGCACTTGTCTTGCCCCATCATACTGGGGGCGGACTTCATTTCTCACACTGGTCTTGTGCTCGATCTTCAGAGTAAGTCGTGCACATTCAAATTTGCGTCCAAATGTAAAATTCCCTTGTTAAAGTGTAATTCTGTGTCATGTTCATCTATTTCGCCTACCCAGGATGAGATGTTGTTAGACCTTAGACATCTACCTGAGGAGCAGGCTGATAGTATTCGTAAATTATGTCAGTCATTTCCAGAGGTGTTTTCTGATACTCTTGGTGTTACTGACCTTATTGAATACAAAATTGAGGTCACGGATTCGATTCCTGTCCGTTTTCCACCATATAGGCTATCTCAACCTAAAATGAAGGCATTGAAAGAAATCATCGATCAAATGTTGAAGGATGGTATTATTAGGCCCTCTAAGTCGGCGTATTCTTCGCCTATTTTTCTAGTCCCGAAACCCCAAGGAGGCTTCAGGCCTGTCATTGATTATAGGGCTCTCAATCGGAAGGTGGTGTTGCAATCTGTGCCCCTTCCTGACCTTCATTCTTGCTTTTCATGGTTTCGTAAGGCCAAGTTCTTTACTATCTTGGACTTGAATCAGGCCTATAATCAAATTCCCCTTGCCGAAGAGTCTAAACATCTTACAGCGTTTGCCACGGACTGGAACTTATACGAATACAACCGCGTGCCTTTCGGGCTCCCCACGGGAGCAGCTGTACTCACTAGGCTACTAGATAGGGTCTTCTCCGATATCATATTTGAGTACTTATATCACTACTTGGATGATGTCGTCGTATTTTCAGAGACTTTTGAAGAACATCTAGATCATCTGCGAGAAGTTCTCAATCGCCTTCGTAAGGCTGGGTTAACCGTTAAGTTGTCCAAGGTCGCCTTTGCTAAGCCCTCTATGTCATTCCTAGGGCATAGTGTGTCACCTGATGGCGTAGCAGTCGATCATTCTAGAACACAGGCCATCCGTGATTTTAAACCTCCCAAGGACATTAAAGGTATCGCCAGGTTCATTGGTATGGTGAATTTCTTCAGGAGTTTATTCCTAACTTCGCTAATAGAGCGGCGCCCTTAAACCTTCTTCGTAGGAAAGGCATCAAATTCGAGTGGGGACCTTCTCAACAAGCCGCTTTTGAAGATCTTAAATTAGCTCTCTGTAATGCCCCTGTACTTGCTATGCCTGATTTCTCGAAGAAATTCATCGTCCAAACCGACGCGTCGTCGTCAGCTGTTGCGGCAGTCCTTCTTCAAGAGACTGAACTAGGGAGGCGACCCATCGCCTATGCATCTAGGACTCTATCGGCTCAAGAAGCCAAGTATTCCATCTATGAGCTCGAAGGTTTGGCAGTCTTATTCGCCTTAGAGATGTTCCGTCTCTATCTGGAACACGTCAAATTTGACCTGGAGACAGATAATCAAGCCTTAAGCTGGGTCTTAGGTAGGCCGCGTCGTACTGGTCGCATAGCCCGTTGGGCCATCCGTATTTCTGCCTTCCAATTCGATGTCAGGCATATCAGAGGTACAGAAAATGTTGTTGCTGATGGACTCAGCCGTATGTTTTCTAACGACGTCGAGACCCAGGAACCGGTCGACAGTTCATCACCTCCCGAGCCCATACTATCTGGTGTTAATGCCATCTTAACAGATGCTCCCATGCTTTTTAGGGATATTGAGAAATACCAACGTGAAGATCCGACGCTGGCTCCGATAATGGAAACCCTTTCTTCTGGGGAACATGTCGTCCCTTATGTTCTGAGGAATGGTGTTTTATGTTGCCCTTCGAGGCATGACAAGATGATGAAGGTTGTCGTTCCAGCTGTTCTTGTGCCTATGATCTTCAAATACTATCATGAGATCCCACTGGGGGGGCATCTGGGAATATTTAAAACTCGTGAAAAGATTCGTGAAATGTTCATCTGGAAGGGTATGGACGGTGAAATCCGTGAACTTGTAAAAGCGTGTAAATCTTGTTTGCTTAGTAAACCCACCATGTCCACCAAGGTAGGCCTTCTGTCCTCGCATCAAGCGTCGCGCCCCATGGAACGCCTGTATATCGATTATGTAGGACCCTTCCCCCAGTCGAAGGGAAATGCCAACAAATTCATCTTTGTATGTGTAGATGGTTTTACAAGATTTTCCTGGTTATTTCCGACTAAGCTGGCTACCGCTCAGTCCACCATTACTTGCCTAAATTCTATGTTTGCTTCTTTTGGTCCGTGCCAATATGTTGTGTCTGATAATGCTAAGGCGTTCACATCAAACCTTTTTCGTAAATTCTGTTTTGACTTGTCTATTTCTCATGTAACTACTTCTGCTTATTACCCTCAACCATCGCTGGCTGAACGGGTTAACCGTAATCTCAGGTCCGCGCTTATTGCCTATCATCATGAAGATCATTCCAGGTGGGACACGTCCTTGCATTGGTTAGCTTTTGCTTTGAATTCGGCTGTTCATGAATCACATAAATTTACTCCAGCCTCGTTGATGTTCAAGTTTGTTCCCAACACGCCGCTCTCTAACCTCTGGTCTCTGAGTGACATTCTACCAGAGACAATAGATCCGGACAACATTAAAGATCTTTGGAAGAAGGCTAAAGCCAATCTTAAAGTGTCTGATGAAAAGGTTAGGGAAAGGTATGATCGTGGACGGAGACCCACCCCTTTGAAGGTAGGTGACCAAGTTATGGTCAAGAACTTTGTTCCCGCGGGCAAGCTTGCCCCCAGATTTCATGGGCCTTGTATCATTCTCGATTTTCTTACGCCGGTTACATTGTTAGTAAGCAATCCAGCCACCGAGAGGATATTTAGGGTTCACCTGTCCCAGGTGAAACCGGTGTAATTTCTGTGTTATTTGCTTCATATAATTTGAAAGGAATATGAAGGTTATATATTTTTTTTTTTTGAGTTTCACTTTTAAGGCATTCTGCTCCTCCTATTATATTTTGTTTTATATGTAAACTTTTGTAAGACCTTCCCCGATCCGTTAAACTGCCCTTCTGTCCTTACCACGGCCATTACCACGCTCCCGTCTCCTCCTATACACACTGTGGCTAGCGTATATTAAATGTCATGGATATCTGCACGCCGCTGGCCCCTCAACTTCTCCACCAAGTCTGTGCCCTCAAAAAATGATGATGGTCCAACAATTCTGCCGCCTAGTTTTAATGTTTCAGTGCCCCCGCAGCCGCGTGGCGTCGTGCCGCGCCTGGGCTCGAGGAAGGGCCCCCTCGACCCCAGCGAGGACGACTTGTGCACGGCGAGCCGGAGCTCTCCTCCCGGCCAAGGCTGATATGCGGCGCACGACCTGCTACTTGCCCGCAGCCTGTATATGTTCACCGCGGGCGCGGCGTGTTTCAACATCTCTGCTCCCCTCATAGTGCGGGCGAGCGGTATCTCAGGGTACTTGAGGGGTCCGGGCGGCCTCCTCTGGACGCAAGCTGCAATGGCCGGTCGGGCCATCCAACTTAATCAACATCAACTATATGGACATTCCAGATCAACTTTACTACCCTTTCTTGGGTATTCTACGGCAATTTTTGGTGGACTTAGAAAATTTTCCACAACTTTAAAAACTAAAGTTTTCCTTCTGAATTCAACTTCTACAAACATAAAAACTGTACTTCTCCAGTTACAACAAAAATTTTGAAACTGAATCAAACCTCATTACGAAAACCTTATAAATTCTTCAGCAATTAATCTTCATATCTACATCATAACTTGGACCTTGTCTCAAACAGATTTCATGTGTAACCCCTGGAGGAACTTTTGGGGGGGGAGGTCTGTACCGGGCGGTACACCTCCACGCCGCTAATTTAAAATGTGCGCCAGTTGAAACTCCTCTGCTGGAGGAAGTCTGAACTTTATTGACGGTATTAATTTTCTACTTTCACAGAAGATGTCACTACCTGTAAATTTCGGAGTTTTAGAACTGTGTCATTTTTGATGTGTTTTTGTTCTGCTTGAAGTAAGAAGTGTGAACTTTCTCTTCTAGAGGACACTACTGAAGAACTACAATAGTGCACCGTAGTGCGAAGAAAAAATAACTGTTCCTTGGAGAAAATTTTATTTCAAAAGTTTGTTCTTTGTTAAATTCCTTTCTGTTATTGTTTAAGTTGGCTGTATACCCCTCTCTTTCCCCTTGTTTTGCATTTAACCAATCCCGAATTTCCGTTATTAATTTCTGACCAATCATAGGTATCTTCCCCCAACTTGAATATGTTGCTGTATCCTACCCAATAAAAAGTTTGTGGGAGGGTGTTTTCATTCCCCTAACACCTAGAACCTTCCGCGAGAGTATATAAACTGCTGATTTTAGGGTCTCTGCGCCACTTCTGTTCCATCTTTCTGTGTGTAAAGTACATAGCAGGGGGCGGGAAGCGCCTCTTTCTTCGGCAGCGGTCAACAACAAGGTAATGGCCAATTAATAACTTCTTTCTTGGCTAGCTCAGCAGTTTAACTCTCGGGGCGGGTCCGAAGTTTTTCCATTATGTAACCTTCCGTAAAATGTAAAGAAACTGGTATCTATCCTATCTTTTAAACTGCATATCGGGATAGAGAGTGCTTAACCCTCTCGAGCTCCCAATCATATTGTTTTGAGGTGAACTTATTTTCTCAACCTATTCTTCGTTAACGTAAAACAAATTGTTCTTTTCTAAAGTCACCTCTGTAGTATGGGATTAGCCCTTGCATTAGTGGCCTAGAGCCGGATTAGGTTTTAAAAACAAGTGTATTAGGAGTGCAGATCGCCTCCTCTCAAATTGTTATTTTAGAGGTCATGTAATTACCCCTTTTCATTTAATAGACCTCAGTAGGTTGGGTATTTTACCCCTGTGTCTATGTCCAGTGAGGACAACTTGAAGGTGGAGTTCGGTGTGGCCTTTGAGAGACTTAAAGTTGAGAGCGAGTGGCTCTTTTTGAAAATTGAGTGTTGTATGCCTCGTGGAGGCTTTTCAGTGTAATTTGGAGCAAGGGCTCCTAGGCATGAATGGGGTTTTCTGCCCCTCTGTTGAAACTTGTGTTTGGGGTAAAACTGAGCTGATTGCCCAAGCATTGTGTTTTCAGGGCTCGAAGCCCAAATCCTGTAAATATTGTAACTACCCTTTGACTTACTACTTTGTACCTGCCATGCTTGTTATTTCTTTGTTTTTGAAAAGAAAATATAACCTTGTTAAATTTTAAATTAATTTTACTTTCGTAGTTCGAGACCCGTTCACACCCGCACCTTCTTTCACGCATAACTACCACAAAAACACGGTAACAATTATTATTGTTGTTGTTACCGTGTTTTGGTGGATCAGCAGAGGTGAAAGAAGGTGCGGGCTAGAATGGGTCTAACTACAAGTCCGAAAAATGAATTTAAAAAAAATTAAATAAAGGTTATATTTTCAACAGACAACAAAATTTAACAACTTTTCACAAGGTGAAATAACAATGAAAATTCAGGTACGATAGTAGTTTTACAGTACAAATAAAGCACCAGTTACGAGGTCTTTACAAATTCTGGGCTTCGTGCCCCAAGTTACAATTCCTGAGCCCTCAGCTCACACCCACAGATTACCGAAGGGTAGAAAACCCCTCATTACCTGGAGCACTTGCTCCCCACTTTTAACTTCAAGCCTCCCGGAGGCACTTTTCAAACCCAAGAAAGAGCGGAGCCGCTCTCAATTTTCCAAGCCTGTTGAAGGCTTTACCTAGACTTCAGAATCCACTGCCATCAAGGCACAACTTACAAATATAAACAGGGGTATCTCGTACCCAATCTAATGGGCCTTCGTGGAAAAAGAACAAATTAATTAAATGGCCCCAAAATACCAAGATAAATGCAGGCGTGAACTTGCACTCCTACATGAAGCTTGTTAAAACCTAAGTGGCGCTAGGCCGAAAAGCAGGGGCTATTCCCATACTATGGAGGTGACACGTTTACAGAATAAATTTAACACATTAAGAAGGAATAGAAGAACGGTTACAAAAACGTAGTCACCTCAAATTCAAGATGAAGAGGAGCTCGAGAGGGTAAGGCACTCTATATCCCCGATTTATAGTTAAAGTTATATGAAAATTTTACAAAGACCGGAAAGATTTTACATGTTTCAACGGATTGTTTACATATTAAAGGTTTCGGACCTGCCCCGAGGGTTAAACTGCTGAGCTAGCAAGATATAAAGATGTTAAACGGCCATTACCTTGTTGAAGACGGCTGCCTGAAGAAGAGGCGCTTCCCGCCCCCTGCTACATATCCACACACTGAGCTACATGTTGTTCGAGTGGCAAAGAGCCGAGAAAATCAGCAGCTTTTAAACCCTCGTGGAAGCTTCGAGACCTTTCATGAATAATTAAGACACACCCACTCAACTTTATTTGGTAGCTAAAAGTTATACATCAACATCGAAGAAGAAAGACACTATTAGTCGAAAATTAATTAAAGAAATACGGGATTGGCTGAGTTCAAAACTGGCGGAAAGAAAGATTAATATTGCCAACCCAAAAAATGAAAGAACAAAATTTAGTAAAGACAAACTTTCGAATAAAAAATTTCTTCAAACATTTCCTTCCCTTCGCACCAGGGTGCGTGATCATAGTTTTTTAGTAGAGACATCTGTCAGAGAAGGTCCACACTTCTTTGTCAACCAAAAAAAACAAAAGCAAATCGAAATACACACAGTGGCATCTTCTGAGGAACTGTTGGATTAATTCAGTTGTTAAAGTTTAGAGTTTCTACGGTAGATGTAGTTTAAGGCGGAAAATTCAAATGTGCGGCGTGGATGTGTACCAGCCGGTACAATTATTATTATTATTATTATTATTATTATTATTATTATTATTATTATTATTATTATTATTATTATTATTATTATTATTATTATTATTCCCTTGCAGTGGTTTATAACTATAGATTGTACATAACACATTGTAATAAATACAATTAGAATGTTCGAAAGGGCTTAAGTCACTAATCAAACGGTACAAAGTTCGTAAGTCAGACGTGATTAACAAAATTACATTATAAGTCATCGAATGTGAAATTCGCCTCAAGCTGACGATATCACATTGCAGAAAAATAACATGGAATATCATCGGTATATTACAGTCAAATATCAGCTTGTTTTGAACTTTGTTTTGCTTCTCCTGAAAAGTTGACGTTTATACCGCCCTCGATACACGTTCAGAAATTAAAATCTACCGAGTAACGAATAACAGTCACTCCAAACGCATAACTTGTTCCATTCTGAGCTCTTTGGCAAGGACAGAACGGAGCCGTTACGCTGCATGAGAAGATGCCAGTACCTAGATTTCGCAATGCGTTAACTTATTCGACAGAGACAACTGGACCGAGGTGTTGACACGTAGCCAATAGTTGTAAGCCAGTGATTGTCTTCTGGCAATAGTCTCATCAACTGGCATCATGTAAACACGGCATTATTCTCGCGTAGATGTGAACTTGCATTCGGGAGATACTGGTTTCGAACCCCACCGTCGACATCCCAGAAGATGGTTGACCGTGCTTTCCATTTTTCAAACCAGACAAATGCTGGGGCTGTACGTTAATTAAGACTCCGGCTGCTTCCTTCCTAATGTAGAACACGGGGTGTTCGGCTACACCTACACCACCGGACCGGCTGGCAGGCTGTTAGGCCAAGAAGAGAATGCATTACTAGATAAAAATATAATTAAAGAACAACAGCAAGGTAATGCACGCTCGTGTCAAATTCCTCAAGGCAGTACTATTGCACCTTTATGTTTTCTTACATACATCAATGATGTGTGTAAAGAAGTGAAATCGGATTTTTGCAGATGGTCATTCTGTACAGAGTAATAAGTAGGCTACAAGATTGTGAGCAACTGCAAAATGACCTCGATAATGTTGTGAGATCGACAGTACGCAATGGTATGGTAATAAATGGGATTAAAAGTCAGGTTGTTTCACAAATAGGAAAAGTCCTCTTAGTTTTAATTACTGCGTTGATGGGGTGAAAGTTCCTTTTGGGGATCATTGTAAGCACCTAGGTCTTAATACAAGGAAAGATCTTCATTGGGGTAATCACATAAATATGATTGTAAATAAAGGGTAGAGATCTCTGCACATGATTATGAGGGTATTTAAAGATTGTAGTAGGGATATAAAGGAGAGGGCAAATAAGTCTCTGGTAAGACCCCAACTAGAGTATGGTTCCAGTGTATGGGACCCTCACCAGGATTACCTGATTCAAGAACTGGAAAAAATCCAAAGAAAAGCAGCTCGATTTGTTCTGGGTGATGTCCGACAAAAATAGTAGCGATACAAAAATGTTGCAAAGTTTGGGCTGGGAAGATTTGGGAGAGAGGGAACGACCAGCTTGGCTAAATGGTATGTTCCGTGCTTTCAGCGGAGAGATGGCTTGGAATGACATTAGTAGACGAATAAGTTTGAATGGCGTCTTTAAAAATAGGAAATATCGCAGTATGAAGATAAAGCTGGAATACAAGAGGACAAATTGGGGCAAATATTCATTTATAGAAAGGGGAGTTCGGGATTGGAATAACTTACAACGGGAGATGTTCAATTAATTTCCAACTTCTTTGCAATCATTTAAGGAAAGGCTATGCAAGCAACAGTACTGAATCAGCCACCTGGGCGACTGCCCTAAATGAAAATCAGTAGTGATTTATTGATTTAACAAATCATTAATCATCATTTGGACTGTCGCCATTGTGACAGATTCAGTAATATTTTGTTTGCGTTGTTTTTACTTAAATGACGTCGAAGAACTTGGAAACTTATCGAACATTTCCCCCGATAAATTACTCCTATCCATAAATCCTCCCCAATATAGCATATATTCTAGATTCAGGAGGTCAAATGGACTGTGTCGCAATTGACCTGCCGAGGCTTATGACAGGGAAGATCATGGGAGACTACTGACAAAATGAGTGCAATTGGACTAGACAAAAGTATGACTGAATGGGTGGCTGTACTTCTGGAAAACATATCTCAGAGAATTAGAGTAGGCGAAACTATAACTGACCCTGTAATAATGAAGAGGGGAATTTTATTTAGTCGTAACAAATACATCGCAAGTGGGAAATATCCCGGTGTCAATGGCCACATACGGTAGTGTGATAATAAAGTAAAGTTCCCAACAACTACTACAACACACGAACCTGAAATATTTCAAAAACAACAACAAAAACAATACTACAACAAGCAGTTCCCTGTAAATAACATATTAAAAGAAATTCCATTAGTTCAATAATAACTCCAAACCATCATCACATACAAATTCGCATACAACTTATGTATTTCTAGTACTTAACACTACAACACATTCATACAAACCACAACTCTACACCGTGGCTTGCAGTAGATTGAGAGGCCCCATAACTAAGCATCGTACATACAGAACTTTCATATACAATTTCACACACACCTTAAATAATCCACATGCCTTACTACTACAATTTAGAGTGCATTAAAATATGACACCAACACATAGAAATTTACACACAAAATACATAATATTGGAATCTATTCTTGAAGCATCTTGCAGTTTTCGAAAAAGGCTCTAAGATAGCCGCATGTAATGCATTCCAGTCATCAAACCTCCGATATACGAACGAATATTTACTACAGTTAGTTTTCTGCGATCTACCTTTTACTTTAAGCGATTGATCTTTCGTACTTATATAACATGGCTTTTCTAGTTGACTGGTCAACTCCCCCAAGCTGGTTTATTCGTGTAAGCATTATACATGGCACATAACCGTGTTCATTTCCTTCCAGTCCCCAGTGCCTCCCACCAAATGTTTTCTCTCACACTTGTCACTCTAGGTCTAGGACTGAAATCATCTCTCAGTCTTTCTCTGTAAGTTACTGAATGAGTCCTGTTTGTTATGCATTCCATACGGCTGCTTCATATTCCAGGGCTAGCCTAATTAGTGATATATTGAGCCATATCACTATATGCGTCAATATATTTATCAGAACACTGTGGCCTAATACATCATTCTGTCGCAGAGAATGAAGGCACGAACCCTGGTGGTGGTGGTGGTGGTGATTATTGTTTTAAGAGGAAGTACAACTAGGCAACCATCCTCTATATAACACTAATCAGAGGGAAAATATGGAAGGGGTCCGACACTTCGAAAAATGAAGATATCGGCCAAAGGAAGACAAAGGGCCACGAAGGGCGTGAAAATGAAAGACTCCCTAGCCCTCGCAAACCTAATAGCATCGGGGTCTGAAAAGAACAAGAGTTGACCAAGAGAGGTCGGATAGGATAGATGAAAGTGAGGAGCCTGGCACAAGTAAGTACACGAACCGTGGAGGGCCGTGCGATCAGGTAGGAACGGACTCCTTGTGTTCAAAATGAACCGTTAGCTGTGAATTCAGTCTTGCACACCCCTACTTTAGCATCAAGACCAACCCCTGCAAGCTGGATGGGAGGATACCTGAACATGGGGATCCACATAACAGTTGTACCAGGTTGACAAACTTCGCAATCCCAGGGCTGCAATCACCTGAATCTAAGCCAATATAACCGTCACTGACCTCGATTCTACACGTTCGTCTTGATACGAAATTAAGAATAGAATTTTCATAGGCCAGGATGCAATAATAGTGACTCCTTGTGCTAAATTGAAAGATATGCGAAGTTAAAGGTGAGGCCGTAACAAAGAAGTAGCCAATATTTGCCGGGAATTCATGGAAAGGCTATATAAACTTGCGACGAGGGGGAAGCGTTCTCATTCGTACTCAGCCTTCCATGTTCAGTTGATCGTCGTGTAGGTTTAGTGTGTTAATTATCATCATCCCTTTCAGAGTTTCATCATTCATTGTAATCTGACTTTATTAAAGGTATTGGTACGCAAAGTGCGGCTTGGCGTAATTCGTAACTTACCTAGTTACATTTAATTGCGAGTTTTATAAGACTAGTACCCAATAACTGTGAATTAGCTCACCCGGGATAAAATCGCTAGCGACCTGTATAAAACATTTTACGCGTCCGCGAGTCGCGAATTAACGTGTGTGTTCCGTACAAATAATTACCGCTGAGAAAGACTGATTTTGACCGGGCAGGTTCCCATAAATTTGTCACGCGCAAATCGCAAACTATAGCAAATCGCAGTCTATGACTAAGGTCAAAATCTTTTGTACGTTCACACCAAGCGGTGAAGCAGATATACTGAAATTTAACACTATTGCAGACGATTCTAGGAGAAAGAAGAGGACAACCATGGCGCCATCATGATTCGAGAGGAGAACCATTCAGCCAGTGATATCTGCACTTGTTACGGGGTAAGGCGATCATGACATAGCGGTCATGCGATTCGTCGCTGGTGGAGAGATGGCTTCAAAGTTACGTGCTTAAGTCTTTTAAACATGCTACTGTGATAGTCAGCCACTAGTATTGGGATTCTCATGTAATTTAACTATTAATTAAATGTAGGCACTTGTTTTGTTCTGCTTTGCAACAAGAGTGAATACGTTCAGGACTGTAATGCGTGTACAAACCTCGAGCTCAGTGTATATAATTTAATCAGATGGGAACAAAAGATAAGACAGGTTAGTTATAGGTGTGTGCTTCACTTTGTTTTTACTTAGTATGTTTTATTCCCTTCCGAGATGATATTTGATAGAGTTGTTGGGTGTGTTGGGTATTAAGCCCGTAAGCTGGTGTGATCGTCCACAGTTCTGCCAACAGCTGTCGTACTTTTTGGGAAGAGTTTTTAGGCTGCACGCCGTCAACGTTGCGTGATTTTAAAGAAAGGATTAGAGACATACTTAGCTCAGGATGTATTTATATACAGGAAGCATGAACATTTCAGCCGTGACGCGTTATGTGATAGATTTTTTCTACTGGCTTTACGTCGCACCGATACAGATATGTCTTATGGCGACGATGGGATAGGGTAGGCCTAGGAATGGGACGGAAGCGGCCGTGGTCTTAATTAAGGTACAGCCCCAGCATTTGCTTGGTGTGAAAATGGGAAACCACGGAAAACCATCTACAGGGCTGCCGACAGTGGGGTTCGAACCCACTATCTCCCGATTACTGGATACTGGCCGCACTTAAGCGACTGCAGCTATCGAGCTCGGTTGTGATAAATTTACATTCACCGTTGATAATAGAGAAGGATCTTCTATTTTCGGTGCAGGCAAGTTCATGAACGTAAGGGCATCGAACCGATGATATATGATGTGAGGGGCTAGAGATGCCGTGCGATGTTGATGGGGCTGAATTAATACAATTAGACGATGGAGCCGTAATGTTTACTGGGAGAGCTGATTTATATATGTTAACGAGATAGCCTGAGACTGCCTGTGCGTATGTGTTGTCAGAGAGAGGATTTGTGTCCCGCTGCAGAGAAAGCGTCGGCCTTGGTAAGCTCCCAGGCTGGTGCCTTTTATCAGCTGTGTGCTGTGCGCCCTCTTACAAATGAAAGTATTTACGAGCGAGCCCTTCAGATCTACGAACTTTACCATCCCTGCCACAGTTATGTAAATATTGTTTGTCCTACAGCTGATCACCCAGGCCATGGGGAAAGGAAGAGCGACGTTGTCTCTTGTCGATACGTGAATGTTTGGAGCCTGAATATGTCGAGATCGAATCACGACGACTTTGGCTATTTCTACGCATATTTTAAGTGTTCTGTCTACACGAAATTGGTGTTTGTATTGTGTGTTATTATTGTCTTGTAGTTTGTTGTTTGTTTATGACGTTGTCCTGTGTTGTGTAATGGGATATGTTAGCCCACCGGCTAAATTAAGAGAAGCAGGTTCTGTACGGATTCATTAGCTAATTGGTGCGGACCCGTTATTAGAGTCAGTGTCATTTTGGAAGGGAAACATAGGGACAGACTGAACAAATGTTATATTTATTTTTATCCGAATTTCGGAATATATATACGATTAGTCGAAGCAATTACTAGTGTATCGATTTTTACATGCGCATCCAATGGACGGTTTTAGATCGAGCCTACGGGCAAGTGACTTAGGGATTTAACGAAGCAATCGCACCGTTCAAACTAAGTAACGTGTTCCAACTTCCATGTAATAATTTTGTAATCGTAATTTCGGGTCTTTAACCGCGTTTCCTTTGTATAACTTTTGCTAATATGAAATTATGTCTATGTGCGGATCACTTTTTATGACCGAATTTGGGTCGATTTTACACTGATTCTTACCTTTAGTTTTGATTTAATATGAGCTGAATTCATGTTTAAAGTAAAAAATCATCTTACCCGTATACCTGAGTTCTGACCGGATCCATGGCTAAATGGTTAGCGTGCTGGCCTTTGGTCACAGGGGTCCCGGGTTCGATTCCCGTCAGGGTCGGGAATTTTAACCATTACTGGTTAATTTCGCTGGCACGGGGGCTGGGTGTATGTATCGTCTTCATCATCATTTCATTCTCATCATGAAGCGCAGGTCGCCTACGGGAGTCAAATCATAAGACCTGCACCTGGCGAGCCGAACATGTCCTCGGACACTCCCGGCACTAAAAGCCATACGCCATTTCATTTCATTTCACCTGAGTTCTGATTCAGTACTTATATATCCGTATTTACTGTCCATGTACCTTATAGTATAAGTATTTAATTAGAGATTTTTCACTGTTGCCCACTTTCGGACGTACTACGCCCTTTTACCCTGTGACATAATACTGTGCAATATAGCCCTGCGTCTTCGCCTGGGAACTGCTGCCCGTTAGCACCGTCATTATGAAGTGTAAGGACTTGTACGCTTTGGTAATCATACTTCCTACGTGGGTGTCCCATTTTAGATCTCTGTTTAAGTGGATTCCTAGGTACTTGCATGAGTCACTCTCTACCAGAGCGTCCAGTCCCCTTACCTGTGTTTCTTTCCAACTCTTGCGAGACTGCATTATCGAGAATTTATTTTCATTTGTTATCGAGTGCTCACTTATGGAGTATATTTATATCGGTTTTAATAACCTATTATCGCTAGCATTCTGTTTTTTCTATATATTATGCAATAGTCCGCAAACAATCTACATTCACTTCGAATTTTGTTCCACAGATCGTTGATAAATGCCGTAAATAAGAGTGACCCTCGTAACATTACCCTGTACTATTCCCAACGTTATAGAAACGTCGTCGGAGTATTTATTTCCTGCATTTACCCTTTGCGTGCGGTATATTAAAATGCCTGGATCCAGAGGACCACCCTTTTATCAATGTTCCTTTTTACCAACTATTGGACCAGAATGTCATGTGGTACTACATCAAGTGCTGTAGAAAAGTCTATTACAATAGCATCAATTTGCACATCTTTTTCTAATGACTCTTTCCTCAAGGGAATATTATTGGAATTTAATGTTTACTTAAGAAGTGGAATCAGAGATAAGGCTTTTTGCGCGTGGTGTTACGCTGTATAGGGTATTAAATGAGTTACAACATTGCCAGCAACTGCAGAAATAACTCGACAATGTTGTGAGATGGACAGTAGATAATTGTATGATGATAAACGGGGTTAAAAGTCAGGTTGTGAGATTCACTAAAAGGAAAAGTCGTCTGTGCTGTGTTGATGGGGTTAAATTTCCTTATGCGTAAGAGTGTACATACCTAGATGTTAATATAAGGAAAGATCTTCACTGGGGTAATCACATAAATGGGATTTTAAAAAATGGTACATATCTCTGCACATGGTTAGGAGGATGTTTAGTTGTTGTTGTGAGGATGAAAAGGAGAGGGCTTACAAGTCTCAGGTAAGACCCCAACTAGAGTATGGTTCCAGTGGAATGGACCCCTCACCAGGATTACATGATTCGAGAAGTGGAAAAATCCGAAGGAAAGCAGATCGATTTTCTATTAGTGATTTCCAACAAAAGATGCAAAAAACAAAAGAGTAGCGTAACGGAAATGTTGTAAATTTTGCGCTGGGAAAACTTGAGTGAAGAAAGACGAGGTGCCCGACTAAGTGGTATGTTCCGAACTGACAGTAGAGAGATGGCGTGGATTCATAGGAAGGGGAGTTAGGGATAGGGATAACTTACCAAGGAAAATGTTCAATAAATTTCTACATTCATTGCAATTATTTAAGAACTTACTAGGTGAAGAATAGATAGGGAATGTGCCACCTGGGCGACTACCCTAAATGTGTATCAGTGGTGATTGATTGATTGATTGTCGTATGATGTAAGATGAGAGAAAAATTCAAATATATATATCCCTAAATCATTTAAGAGGTATCATTTTTAAATGCGCAATTAAATGAGGTCGGATGTGCGGTAGATAGTTCAAGGAAGCCTGGAGACGCCTGTCCTCATATCGATAAAGTGAGTTGTAAAGAAATCTCCATAAAAGACTAAAGTTCGTAGAATATGTGAGAGCCTCCAAACTTTGGGATTGTTTCAGTTTCCATTTGGAGCGCAGAAACGCTTGAGGCAGACTTTACATATTCCGGCCACAACTATTGGGTTTCATACGTCTTAGCCTCGCGCACGAATTTCCTTCTCTCACACATGCAGAGCAGTATCGCCTTAGTAATGCGGGAGCTCACCTAGTATGAGTGGCGCTCGCGTCCTTTGCCGAGTATCTTCAGTGTCAACCAATAAGTCATTATGTTATAGATATTTCTGCTTCAGAAAGGCTTGAAGCCATAGTGAACATTGCGTTAAGTCGAGAAGCAGAAACAAGGCCGTACACACAAATTTAAACAGACTATATGGGATTTGAAGTAAATAAATAAATAAATAAATAAATAAATAAATAAATAAATAAATAAATAAATAAATAAATAAATAAATAAATAAATAAATAAATAAATAAATAAATATTTTAAAAACAATCGTTTCGAAAATAAACAATTGAATTTAACGTATAAAATCAGCACCATCGTTAAATGTTCTGTTACGAACATAGGCTACAGTAGTTAACGAATTTACTGAAAACATAAATGGAAATATTAATTTTGGTGCGATACACGACTACCGAGCTCGATAGCTGCAGCGGCTTAACTGCGGCCAGTATCCAGTATTCGGAAGATAGTGGATTCGAACCCCACTTTCGGCAGACATGACAATGATTTTCCGTGGTTTCCCATTTTCACAACAGGCAAATGTTGGAGCTGTACCTTAATTAAGGCCACAATATCTTCCTTCCCATTCCTAGCCCTTCCCTATCCTGTCGTCACCATGAGACCTGTCTGTATCAGTGCGACTTAAAAGTAATTTGTAAACAAGAGAGTTATACAATTGTTTTTTTTTTTTTATATTCTTAGTATATTTTTCACCATAAAAATAAATGTCAGTAAAAACAGAAATATTATCGGGTTATTCAGCCGCTGGACCAAACCTTTAAATATTTGTGTCGCACTGCACGCATAAGTTGCAGCTAGGAATTTACCATTCTGCTTCACTCGTTAAGTTATAAAAGGCACTGCTCTAAAACTATTTCAGACTTTCCTGTCTGCAAAATATTTTGAAGGGAAAATATATTCGTCAATATAGTTTTCATTTTCGCACGTTACATTCCCCCCGCTCAGATCCTAACTCCCTCCGAATAAATTCCTGTGTACCGACTTCGAGAAAAAAAAATTAGTACTGAGGGATTGAACAATGATTTAAATATAATAGCTAATATGTTCTGTAAAATTATGATTGGGGATACCGGAAGGCGCAGCTACAGTAATATCGAATTAGAATGAAAGCTCACAGCTGCGCGCCCCTAACCTCACGGCCAACTTTTCGGTTTTAATTATTGTATTGTAACACAATGTAACATATATTTATGTACCTGGTTGGTTGGAAGAGGGCGCCTGAAGGCTTTTATCTTGCCTTAGAACTATGCCCTGTAAGCAAAATGGGTCTGTGAGGGGGAAGGTCATCGAACAGTAAAACTAAGGCTGATATGGAGGAGAGAAAACTGGGCCCTGTCGACAAAATTTCGTCTGTGAGGAGGAAATGGCATCTACCCGTAAAAATAGGTCCGACGAGGAATACAGAAGGGCATCTGACGGTAAAACTAGGCCCTGTGAACAAAATGCCGTCTATGAGGAGTGAATGGCATCTACCCTTAAAACTAGGTCCGATGAGTAAGAGGGAAGGGCATTTGACCGTAAAACTAGGCCCGGTGAGATTAGGCGCTTGCAAAATGGCGTCTGTGAGGGGTAAGGATAACTGACCGTGAAACTAGGCCCTGTGAGGATAGGCCCATCCAAAATGGTGTCTCTGAATGGGGAGGGCATCTGACCGTAAAACTGGGCTCCAAGATGGTGATTGCAAGTTTAGGCCACTCCAGAAACGCCGTCTGTGTGAGGGGAAGGGCATCTGCCCGAAAAGTGGGCCATGTATGTTAGGCCCCTCCAAAATAGAATCTAAGAAGAGGGAAGTGTATCTTATCGTAAGACAGGACCGACGATGGTGACTGTGAGGTTAGGCCTCTCCAAAATCGAGCCGAGGAAGGCCTCTGACCGTAAAACTGGGCCTTCTCCCTCCAAAATGACGACTGTGAATTTAGGCTTGCTCTCGTACCAAAATCCACGAACCACCATACCACTACTACTCAACTAGGGGTTAGTGACCTCTGGTCAGAACCCCCTACCCCCACTACTACGGGTCAATGACCTCGCGGGAAAATGCTGACGTAACACCCATTGTTTTAGAACGTCCTTTGCTCCACTACTCGCTGGATTTGTTGGCATTTCTCAGCGTGTCTACAAGCAGTGTTGTACAACCTGTGGTCACGAAACACGACGTCAGAGAAAGATCCTGAATAACAGGGACCGCAGATGAGTTTCACGGACTATGAATTAAAATCGCTTCTAAACCCGACAGGAATTGCTGCAGCCAGTGAATGAAGGTACATGCCAACCTGTTAGTGAGAGACCGTTGCGAGGGGAACTTCATACAATAAACATTTGGAGTTGGTCACTTCGCAAGAGGCCATTGATCACAGTTGCGTATCTTCAATGAGATAGAAATCATCGAACGTACACAGTAGCTGAATGTAATGTGGTCTGAGGAATCGCATTTTTGCCAGTATTCCAATGAATCACATCCTCGAGTACAATGAAGCATTTCATCCTGGATGTGTGGAAGGTCAATTCCAAGCCGGAGGTGGTGGATCTATGATGTCTTGGCGGTGTTTTTCTCGTCATAGACTGAAACATTCTGGATGATGAAGTCAACATCTGCATGCCGGTCTTCCAAGATGACAAATCGGGCTGGAGACATAAGTGGCTGGTTTCATGAACAAACCTTCACCCTATTACATGTCGATTGGCCTGCAAATTCACCTGACTTGAAACCCATTGAAAATCTGTGGGACATGTTGGAACAGCGGTGAAAACGTGACATCAGCATCCCCGAAATTTGGTGGATTTGCGAGATCGAATCCTCAGCGAGTGGTGCGATGTACCTACTCACATCGTAATCGAATCTGATCAAGTCCAGGGATGACCGGTGAGCTTAGTTCGACACAGAACAAAATGTACTCTACTGAATATAATAGAACTCGTGGCTTCACATAGACTAAAGCATGTAAGAGAGTGAGTCGTACCCAATTATAAACCAACCAAAACCTCAATTCAGTGCATAGCGATTATTTTAAACAAATCAACATCTTACGATTACAATTCATTAATGAATAATTCCCCAATTAATATTATAATTTTGCCATTAATGCGTTCACGGCCCGTACTTAGGCTTTTGGGCTTGTTCCGTGTCATGAAAATAAGGTGAAATTCTTGACGTTTCGCCTTTCTCGTGGACAGTCGAGAATTCTTTTGAGGACGCAGAGCACAGTTTTCTGCGAAACGTTAAGAATTTCACCTTGTTTCCTTGACACGGCGCAAGCCCAAAAGCTTATGCAATATTACAATTGATATTTATATTCGAATTATTTAAAGAGGAAAACGATTCTCGTCAGTTTTGAGGTCACTGACATGTTACCGTTATTGAATGCTGGGTACGTGAAACAACGCAGCACATTCCAGGCTGACCGTCGGTAATAAATTTCGAAATACTATTCATCAGTTTTAGAAAACTGGCCAGTAATTAAGGTACAGTTATATTTTCTTATTAGCCCATAGGAAAGATCGCAATAGAGAACATGCGTAATTTTCAAAAATGTATAGCCTATATTTTTTAAAGTAAACCAATGAAATAGTACGAAAACATATTACATTGTGGTAATTCGCCTTGTTTTCTACCATTACAAATATATTTAAAAGTCCCTTTTCGAAAGGCTAGCCTCTGTCGGTAGCGGCGGGCGGTGACATCACGATGCCGTGCCGCACGCATCTCTACCAGCCACTGTGCATTGGCTGTTACTAAAAGCCGTGATCGCGAATAACTACAAAAGGACAGAAGAAGCGTTCAATGTGGATGCCATCATGGTGATATCAGTCTTGGAGAATAGCGATTGTTTTGTGGCTGCAGAATAACAATGATAATGGACAGAAATCACTTAAGTCACCTTTGCCATTTACTTCTAGAGAATATTAGAGAATAATATTACATTTTCGGGCTTTTACAATTACTAAAGACTTCATCACTAACATAAAAATACAGCTGGCATTATAGTATATACGATAGTTCCTAAAAACTATATTCTCGTTAGAGTGCTAGCAGAGACGTGGCATTGCTATAGGTTACGTTCAAGTGGAGCTACAAAGTGGGAAACGCAAACTAGTACAGTACAAGGTCAGCTCCAGAAAGTATCCAGTCACACTAACTGTGGATAAGGAAAAGTCCTGCGTAGACAGAACGTCATGACTGTGCACCTTCCGCTGAGTAACTGAACTTAGCAAACACTACATCTAGGCCTAAAATCTTTTTTAGTCTTTTGCGAATGAGTAGACCCTTTGGAGAAAAAATATAAATATGATGAAGACAAAGATAAGTTTTTCAGAAGTCGGGCTGAGTGGCCCAGGCGGTTGAAGCGCTCGGTATTTGACCCCAACTTGGCAGGTTCGATTCTGGCTCAGTCGGTGGTATTTGAAGGTGTTCAAATACGCCAGTCTCTCGTCGGTAGATTTACTGAGCTGAGCACATCATGCAGGAACAGTGTTTTTAGTGAAATTTTAGTCGCTCGAGATAGGAATGTCTTTGGGTGCTGAGACTTTTATTGATTTGCATGCAAAACTTACGCTAAGTTTGGACAATATTTTAAACAACAATATCACTATTATTTGTAGTACCAGCAATGTGTTTTCACTGCTGTGTGCAATGTTATCTATTTCATTAATATTAAAATAATAATTGTAATTGGGCATAGTTAATTTATATGACTGATACCACCCCAACCGACAAGAATTGGCTTTGCAGAGAGATATATTTGTTAAATTCAAGTTGTTTTCTTTCATGATGTACGTGCCTACTTTTTTATATTATAGAGTATCCAGCTGTAGCCTAAATTTGTTTAAAATGTAAGCTCTTCAATAAAGGAAAAAATGACTGTCGGATGCCGAGGTAAATTGGTATAATTAGAGCTGTCATTTTGGTTCATAAACCCTTCGATTTGTTACTTTGACAAGAATCACCTGAAACAGGTTAGGTTTTAAGAATACTTCAATAATCAGCATTAACTTATGCACTGTTTGTTACCTTCATAATCAAAGATGTAATTGAAGCACTTAATTAAAGCATCAAACATTAAAATTTAAACCTTTTACCACTAGAACAGCTGACATGGAAAAGTGATTGAAAATTCAAACAAATTCAACTTATGTTAAAATGATCTTCAAAGCAATAGACTTTCGATTTATCACCGGTATTTCTCCCCAAATTCATTTCTTCCTAGTTTTACGTGGATTTGTAAGCAATTCGTCTGGGGTGGTTTGCCATGTATTGATGCACATCGGAACTATACACTATTTATAAGTTTTCTGCCTCACTGTCCGCGCAGGATTCATTTGAATTCTAAAAAATAACACTCATATTATTACAAATGTATAGGTCAAATTTAATTATAACAGACACTAACATAAAGTACAAATACGTGAAATATATCCTGTTTGTCACAGCACACTATGTGTTACTTGGTCTGCTAATACAGTCACACCAATGAGATGGCGTACGTGTGTGTCCTGACACTTTTTTATTTTAATTCGGATTTTTATCATGTTTGGAGTTATCATTTCTACATTCTGACAACATTTTTGAATGTAGCATGAATTTTCAATCAGATGAGCAAATTTTTAATAAAAACCACGAATCATGCTTGTTTCCTATTATTTGCTTTTACCTGAAAATGTAAATTGCAGAAACCTTTACTAATATTATAGCTACAAAATGATCAGGGTGACATAAAATAAATCCAAAAATAAGTCAAATGTTAATTTGCAATAGTCATTGCACATTATTATGTAGGAATATTTGACCCCGTAACGGGAAAATATCGCCAATGTCATATTCAATTCTGCATGTGTAAAGCCCAAATTGAGATGGAAACTGCAGGAATGGCAACACCTGAAGCTCGCCTGCAGACTTGTACACGGGACGCAGCAGTAATCCCACCTATCGGGGATAAGTGGCAGCCACATCACATCAATGCAACGTTATTCTTGATCAGATTTACGAGCTTTCCATATTGAAGGCCTTACTTTTCTTCCAACTGGTATAAGAGCAAGTAATGCAAAGGTTCCCTCGTTCATGACTCCCTTTTGTTTTATACTTCAAGTGATCGTTCTTTTACGATTTTTTGTTATTTTAAATAATCTCTTTAACAACTTTCCTTGTCGATACGGACGTATGACTACGCAGTTTTGCACCTGAAGATAGGGTTGACATCCCTTCCGATATATCGGGACCGTCACCGATATGGACCTTCTTGTCCCGACATCCCGACAAGACCCAATTTTGTCCCGATTTTTAAAAATACTGTTAAGAGCTTTGTTCAAGTACTGAAGTAACGCAATCTGTTAGCGCAACATGTTTTATATCAACAAGTTTATGTTGACAACGTTTCACAGATGGTGTTGCTTGAGTATCCTATACAGACGATGCAAGCACCTTCCAGATCTAGTCAAGACCGACTCCAATCCTCAGACCTTAATGCTACTCTCGATCGTTCGAAGATGGTGAATCGAGTAGCCGTGTATGTTGGAAATATGGGTTTGTTTTGGTTTGTTGTTATCGTATGTAGTCGGTGTAATTTTATTAAAGTTGACGATAAATGTTAGTTTCTTTGTAGAATATAAGTGTTCGAGTGAATTTATAAGAGTCAGTGGACACATACGATTAGTAATTATACGCAGTAATATGTTTGTTTTAATCGTGTTTTTACCCATTAAAGAACATGAGTGCACTAGGTGGACCAGGTTTTAGTCTAACTATGGCAATGCCTCTCATACAACTATTCTTAAGCTTCCTAGGGAACAGAACATTAAGACAGAAATGGATTAGGAATATACATCGTGATTATTTTGAAGTCCATGACAAAACTGTAGTGTGATACATCATTTTGAGAATAAGGCTGAGGTTAGGAAAGCCATTTATCTACTTACAAACTACTGGTGTTCCTCTAAAAATATTAATTTAGATAGAATATAATTGATATTGTGTTATTCCGGCAGTGTCTATGTGCTTCAAAGTGTCGAGTGAATTAGATGCAACTTTATTTTACAATAATCTATGTTTCGCCTGCGGAAATGCTTGCCTGGATCTTGGAGTATAACAAAACTTATAAGTGTGACAGTTGGAGCAATCCGTATACTGTTACACAGAAGAAATAGTGACTTAGAGGGATTAGCTTGGTTTGTAACGTAGGGTTTTACACTACCAACACCTTCCGATTCATGCTGTGGTTATCTGTTATCAAGCAGACTGTGCCGAACTGAAGCTCGTGCATGTCAATAGAGTTTTTGCACTCATGTACTTTAATGGGTAAAAACCTATTATATCTTTAGTGTCGGAACGTTTCATTACTAAGGTTACTATCATTGTGTGAAGTGCTGTTAAGCCATATGGCAACATGATGTTACCATTACCAGGGCCGTTCATTGGGTTAACATAATAATTTCAGGTGTGTGGACGTGGTGAGTATTGTTTTAAGAGGAAGTACAACAAGGCAACCATCCTTTATATGATACTAATCAGAGAAAAAAATGGAAGGGGTCCGACACTTCGAAAAATGAAGGTATCGGCCAAACAAAGACAAGGGCCACGAAGAGCATGAAACTGAAAGACTCATTAGGCCTCCGTACGTGATACCGTCGGGGTCGGAAAAGAACAAGAGTTGACCAAGGGAGGTCGGATAGGATAGATGAAAGTGAGGAGAATGGCACAAGTAAGTGGAAGCAATGCCAGGACTCAGCTGAGGGCCCCGTGGTCGCCAACTCACGATCCAAAGTTCAGAGCCCTTTTAGTCGCCTCTTACGGCAGGCAGGGATACCGTGGGTGTTGTTCTACCGCCCGCACCCACAGGGGGACATTTCGGGTGTACTGGGCTGAGTGGCTCAGACGGTTAAGGCGCTTGCCTTCTGACCCCAAGTTGGTAGATTCGATTCTGGCTCAGTCCGATGGTATTTGAAGGTGATCAAATACGTCAGCCTTGTGTCGGTAGATTTACTGGCATGTAAAAGAACTACTGCAGGACTAAATTTCGGCACTTCGACGTCTCCGAAAACCGTTACAAATGTAGTTAGTGCGACGTAAAGCCAATAACATTATTATTTTGGGTGTACTTCCTATTTGCTGGGTGCTGAATTTAAGAAATTGTCCACCACTTCAAAACTAAGGCAACAAATTGTGTTCCACAGTTCTCATGAGAGCGAATAAATCGAGGAATTTCGTACCTTAATTTATCTTGAAACATTCAAAATGATGTTAGAAGTATCATTTCAACAGTTTCATCATGAATTTTCATCTATCCAGCGAAGTAAAATCTAAGAAAAAGCGTTATTTGACGATTTGAAATTTCTAAATAATCAGTTTGTTGGTCTCTTTTCTAGTAGAATATATGTGATTCCTGTTGGCGAAGCGTTTTCATACGTGTAAAATTGATTTTCCCTATGGTGTTATATTTATCATGTTAATTTACCGCCGTTTATATAATATGTACGTGATATTGTCGTGTTAGCCAATACCAGAAATCCGGCTACTTCCGCCGCCATGTTGTTTTTATATTACGGTTTGAGGATTGGAATCGGTCTGGATCTAGTGCCATCATTCGAGAAAGTACCAGACTTCTCCACTAGTACGGAGCTGGGACCATTTAACCAGCGCGAAGTGGAAGAATCGGGTAGTTCCCAGTGACTGAATGGGTTGCCATACGTCCCGATATATCGATGTATATCCCGATATATATTTCTAGAAAATAGATCTCAGATAATTCGAGTAGGCGAAGCTTTATCTGACGCTGTAATAATTAAGAGGGGAATTCCTCAAGGCAGTATTATTGGAACTTTATGTTTTCTTGTATATATAAATGATTTGAGTAAAGGACAGGAATCAGAGGTACGGCTTTTTGCGGATGATGTTATTATCTACAGTGTAATAAATAAGTTACAAGATTGTGTGCAACTACAAAATGACCTCGATAATGTTGTGAGATGGACAGCAGGCAATGGTATGTTGATAAACGGGGTTAAAAGTCAGGTTGTGAGTTTCACAAATAGGAAAAGTCCTCTCAGTTTTAATTATTGCGTTGATGGGATGAAAGTTCCTTTTGGGGATCATTGTATCTGGGTGTTAATACAAGGAAAGATCTTCACTGGGGTGATCACATAAATGGGATTGTAAATAAAGGATACCGATCTCTGCACATGGTTATGGGGGTGTTTAGGGGTTGTAGCAAGGATGTAAAGGAGAGGGCTTATAAGTCTCTGGTAAGACACCATCTAGAGTATGGTTCCAGTGTATGGGACCCCCACCAGGATTACTTGATTCAGGAACTGGAAAAAACCCAAATAAAAGCAGCTTGATTTTTTCTGGGTGATTTCCGACCAAAGAGTAGCGTTGCAAAGATATTGCAAAGGTTGGACGGGGAAAAACTGGGAGAAAGGAGACGAGCTGCTTGACTAAGTGGTATGTTCCGAGCTGTCTGCGGAGAAATGGCATGGGATGACATTAGTAGACGAATAAGTTTGAGTGGCGTCTTTAAAAGTAGGAAAGATCACAATATGAAGATAAAGTTGGAGTTCAAGGGGCAAATATTCGTTTATAGGAAGGGGAGTTAGGGATTGGAATAAATTACTAAGGGAGATTCTCAATAAATTTCCAGTTTCTTTGAAATCATTTAAGAAAAGGCTAGGAAAACAACAGATAGGGAATCTGCCACCTGGGCGACTGCCCTAAATGCAGATCAGTATTGAATAGCGATCTGATGAGGCGATTCATTCTAAACGTAATGCGAACAATGAATGCGAGCTAGTAATCTTAGTTAGTTATCTCAGATTACGGAAATGCCTAAGGATAAAAAGAGAAAGTGTCACTTTTCGGATGATTACACAAAAGAGTGGTCTTTCATCAAGAAGTGATGTACGGATAAGGGAGCGTTATGTGAGATTTGTAGCTCTTTCATCTCAGTAACTCACGGAGGTAAGACAGATGTTAGGCATCACATTTCTACGAAGAATCGTACAAATACATTCGCGGTATCATCGACATCAAAGTCTATTTCTACATTCATGATTAAAGAAGATACCCAGGAAGAACTGCTTGCTGCTGATGCGGAACTAACAACAGCTTATAAAGTTGTCAAGCAATATCCATCCTTCAGTTCTCGTGACTTACCGTAAAACTAAATACCGCAATGTATCCAAGTCCAAAGTTGCCGCAAAGCAGTCCACAGCCACGACCAAGGCTACAGCGACTGCTAAAATTTCTCTCGCACCGCACTCCGCATCCGAATGCATAAAACAATTGCAAGAAGCTTCACTTTACGGCATAGGCACCGACGCACCGAACCCCAAGGCTGTAAACATGTTTCACTGAAACTGAGAAGCTGTTGAAGTTTGAATAACGAAACATCGGAGGCAATCGCACAGATTCTTTAAGAGATCTGCAGATTCCATTAGAAAAATTAATAGCTTTTGTGGAGACAGTACCAATACTAACTTCGGAGGGCTTCATCGACGCGGTCGACGGAATATGCTTCGCCAAATTAAAGAAGAATTGGGGGAAAATTTAGAAGGAATTTGATGCTCTACCCATATTCTCCACAATAGTATATCAACTGCTGCTAGAGTCTTAACTGTGGACATTGAAATAATCGTCATGGGAATATTTCATTCGTTTTCAATTTTCAGACACATTAAATCTTACTATTTTTCTCTTCTGTCAGTTTTCATTTTTCTGAATCACTCAACCCGGACATTTTAATTATTTTTTCCACTGGTATTAACTTCGCTTGCAAACTGCTTCTCATGACAAATGTTCCACTGGTATTAACTTCGCTTGCAAACTGCTTCTGATGACAAATGTCATCTCTTGGCATTAGTCTCTTATCCCTTCTCTTCGGTAGTGATCTCTGTGTTAATAGCAAAACTTTCGATTTTGGACGTGGTTCATATTAATCCTCTACTACAAGAATTGTCGTATTCGTTTGGTGAAGAAAATGTCAAGCTTTAAAGTTCAACTTACGTTCAGTGTTTTATACTTCCCTACAATTCTTAACTAGGGCAAATGCCTTAACACTCGTCCAGCAGTTCTTGTTACTCCCCATATAAATAAGGTTTTTCCGGCAGCCTTCCAACGCTCTGGTTCAACTCAACAAGAATCTCTGAAGCGGACCTTGCTGATCTCCGTTGAAGAAACTCTTGTTACTTTTCACCGGCCGGGTGGCTATCCATCTTTACTGCAGGCTACTGCGGACCTCAACAAAGCATATTGGCGGACTCCTCGTTGGATGTTAGCCTTTCCACTACTCTTCTACACCATGACTACCACGACCTCTGCCTTCGCCTTTTCCTATTATCCCATCACGTCTCTTACGTCTTCGCATCTGTCACCGCTTATGTGTGCCTTTCATTCTATGCCATTGCCTCTTTGTTGAATCAGTGTTCCATCTTCTACCCCGAACAATCTACGCAGACCACCAACTGATGCTACATCAGAACCACCAGCCAACTGTCATCACCGCCGTCAACCTCATCCCCTACAGCTGTGTCGTTCGTGGCGGTGACCATCTCATAGCCATCGGTGCAACCCTCGTTCTCCTCCCCGCTCTAGATATCCCAACTTCACCCCCTCACCCTTCCATACCGCCACTCTTGTGTAAATCTTCACTCTTCCCATCTCCCTTACTTGTGTCAGGCTCCTCACTTTTATCTATCTTATCCGACCTCCCTTTGTTAACTCTTGTTCTTTTCCGACCCAGACGCTATTAGGTTTGCGAGGGCTAGGGAGTCTTTCATTTTCACGCCCTTTGTGTCCCTTGTATTCCTTTGGGCGATATCATTTTAAGTGTTCGATCCCTTCAATTTTTCCCTCTGATTAGTGTTATATAGAGGATGGTTGCCTAGTTGTACTTCCTCTTAAAACAATAATCACCACCACCACCACCATCTCCCTTAAAACTTCACGCCTAATGCCCTTCCTCCTTCAATCTGTCAAATCGCTTACCCACCTTTTTCATTTATCCCATCTCTAAGTTATCTTCACCTCTCTTGGCCCGAGCGATCGCGTTACGATCTAGAGGGCCAGCCCCGCCCTTTGGGTGGGGAATAAAAAAAAAAAAAAAAAAGCCTTCCAAACGCTGGGTCTAGGGAAGGCTTCCGAAAAAGCATGGCATAGAGGATTCACATTTAAATTAATGCAGTTAAATCTGTCATCAACAATTACTCGCCTCCTTAGTAATTTCCTCTCTAATCGTTCGGCGTTTATTCAAATTAAATCTGCTATGTACCTTTTTCTTTTTTTGCTAGTTGCTTTCCGTCGCAACGACACAGATAGGTCTTATGGTGACGATGGGACAGGGAAGGACTAGGAGTGGGAAGGAGGCGGCCGTGGCCTTAATTAAGAGACAGCCCCAGCATTTGCCTGGTGGGAAAATGGTAAACCACGGAAAGCCATTTTCAGGGCTGCCGGCAGTGGGGTTCGAACCTACTATCTCCCGAATACTGGATACTGGCCGCACTTAAGCGACTGCAGCTATCGAGCTCGGTCTGCTATATACCATACCATCTCTCTGTACTCAGGAGTTCCATAAGGGAGTCAAATTTCTCCTATGCTGTATATCGTCTCTTGCTACGGCATGCCCGCTCCCCCACAGCATCCCATCTCTTCCAATATGCTGACGACACAGCAATGCTTTCCCTGTCCAATAACAAAAGCGCTCTTATTATCGGCACACTTTATCGGGATGCATTTGTGTACGGGGTTGAGGAGTAAGCAGGGAGCTGTCCCGGTTCCAGTAGTGCTGCCAACTGAATGAAAATGAAATCTGAATTGAACCGAGAATATGATCGATCGATATGAAGTTTCTAAACCGTTATTATCTTAAGCCAACAACTGTGTCACATACACATTGTATAACATTTCTCGGTGCGAATCTTGTTCCTGGCATGGAATTCTATAGTTTGGCTTTGCTGTATAAACAACAACTGTACTAGTACGTAAAGTGCACGCCAGATGTCGCACAACGATGCTTAAATGATTCATAGTTTGTGTTTCAAAGGTTGCCAGTACGAATCTCGAAGATTGCCGACGTCGACCGATTCAGCGCTAAGGTGTAAATGCATCCAGATAAAGTGTGCCGATAATCTTACAGCCTGTTTTTCGAAATGGCATCTCTCTATAAACATTTCAAGAATAGAAATCGCTCTTCTTACAATCAGTATCAGCTTTTCCACATCACACTTTCCATCCCGTCAGGCTACATATTTGGGTGTTCGTCTTCACACTTTTGTTTCTTGGAGACCGCAGAGCACGCCTATTGTCCATTGGCCTGGGTGGGTGCAACATTAACTCAACTCTATACAGCACTCGGCACTTAAGATTGCGTACCGAGTGCCTACGTGGTCCGACAGCCGAATGCTTCCCCACCCCAGGATTCTACCCTCCCTCCCACCCGCCACGATACATTCGGTCTACAGTCCGCTGTAAGCAGCCAATAACGTATGAGCTGCATACCACTCCTATCACCTACAGACAGAGACGCAAATCTAAATCTTCCACAAACATTAGCCTTAGACATTCTCCATCATCGTATTCGCCCCGACAACTCCTTTATCATTCCTACAGACACACTCCCTCCATAGACAGTGAAGCACAGAGGGGTTTCTAGTTCTACACCAACAATATTTATTAAAACTGAATTCCCTCCACTTTTTCACACCGTAATATGGCAATATCTCACTTGACATCGGTCACATCAGTATGAAGCAAGAAAACAAGTACAACATAGAAACAATAGTGCAGTGCAAATTCTTTACAAAATACACATATACAAAAACTAAAGATATATTATATTTTGCATTTGAAATATATTCTACAACTAGCGAATGTACCCGTGCTTCGCTACGGTATTCTACATTGTATTCGAATATCGAAGTAAATAGTGTGCATGCAGTAAATAAGATTGTTTTAAAATTAAATGTCTCTTAGCGTTATCCGAGAAAGAGCATGGGGAGGTCCCCGTACGTTGTTTCCAATGTAAAGTGTTTGTTATGAATTTGTGATATAACGGCAGGCTCACTTGCCTACTGCCATTCACAATCTGGGAAGTTTACATTATAATTGCAGGCCCCATTGCCTACTATGCGGACAGAATCGATTTGGGGAGTTTTCGTTAAAATGGCAGCCCCCGTTTCCTACGTCCAGACAGATTACAGTTCAGTAGTTTCTATCATAATAGCAGGTAATTACTCTACTATCACTCGAAATTGAGTTGTGCAGTTATCATTGTAATGCCAGGCCCATTTTCCTACTTCCAGCCAGCTTACTGCCAGTCACACCAAGTTGGTGAGTTTCCATCAAAATAGCAGGCCACTATGCCTAATGCCAGTCACATTTTAGATGAGGACATTTCTTTATAATGGCGGGCACCCTTGCCTACTGCCAAACACAATCGGGTAGGGGAGTTTTAAACAAAACTGCATGCTCACTTGCCTTCTGCAAGTCAAATCGAGAAGTGAACTATTCATTACAATTGTAGACCTTCCTTACTAATGACAGTTACACAGGAGTTGGAGATCGACGTACGAAAGTATATGCGTGTTTACAATATTGAAGACCTTCATTTACAGATTAACTGCTACCAAACGTACGTCATATCGACAAAGGATTATACCATAAGACACGCCGGATTTAGCGGCCTAAATGGCTGGTCCTATGATATGTCATCTATTCTTGGGTCAGATTGAGTTAGAAACGTGGAACAGGGTAACGTTCTTGTAAGATTATCTCACATTACATTACTTTTCGGATAATTATGTGACAGCTACATACATAGCATTTGGCTCATATATGGCTACTGGGTGGGCCAATTTTCGTGAAGAGTTTGATGATTCTGTATTTCATATAAGTAATCGAAGGTATGAATTATGCATGTGAAAATTCCAAATTGACTTAACATCCATTAATAGAGGAAAATCAAACGTAAAAGGGATACAGATACGGCAAAAAGTCATAAGACCAAGGTTGTAGATCATTCTAAATTGAACGGAGATTGTGCAATCCGTTATAGGATAGGAATTTCCGAAGGTCTGCACCATCATTAAAATTGCCTGCATATTTCGGTATTCTTCGGGGATAAAAAGTGAAAAATTTAATGATCTTGGATGTTTTCCGTTCGTTACAGGCTAAAACGTATAATTTTGTCAAATTTCAATTATCTTCTTTTTCTTCTGGTAGATTATGCCACAATCTGGATTTTGGACGAGGCGGGTAAAAATTAGGACTTTCAGGAAACTAAACCAAAAATTATGCAGATGGTCATTATTACCCCTTAAACGGAAAGCTGTACGAAAATTTCGCCAAAATAGTCAGTGTAGAGGCACACAGTTGTTACGATTTGATTTATATAGATAAGGAATCTCCTCCATGTAAAACACCTTTTTGGCTATGTCCGCTGGACTTAACCTGCAAAACTGACCATTCATGATATCTCCCTTATTAATCCTCCTGACGAAAAAAATGCACATGAAAAAAAGGTTTAGAGGTGGAATTCCATCACGTTTGGTCGATTTCCAGTCAGGTTGGTCTTGTTCTGTATATATTGTGGAAGAGTAAAATCACCATTTCGGTTCCCTATAAACCGCCAGTCCATTCCGGAACATGAAATGTTATTTACGTTTAAAACCTACCTTTGGACAGGTGGATGCTAAATATGAATTTTGGTTCGAATGTCTTCAGTAGTTTTCAAGTTGTAAGGAATACGCTTTATACGCACCCGCTCGAGAGTTAAGTCCGATGGGACTTGTACAAAAAAAACGGTCCGTTAATGATATCTCCCTTATTAATCCTCGTATCGAAATGATGCACATGAGAAAAAAGGTTTAGAAATCAATTTCTACCAAGGCAGGTAGATTTAAATTAACGTTGGTTGTGTATATTTTGTGGAAGTGCAAAATCACTGTTTCGGTTTCGTATAAACCCCCAGTCAGTTCAGGGATTTAGAAACAATATTTGCCCTAAAACCTATCAAGGACAGGTGTATTCTAAATATGAGTATTGGTGGAAATACATCCAGTAGTTTGTAGCACTCGCGTACATACGGCGTAATTAAGGAAGAAAATAATACAGTTAAGAAAGTTGAAAGTAATAGAAAATGGATTATAACTGAGGACAGCCGGATAACGACAAATATGTAAATGCCAAGTTAATGTATTGGAAAATCAAATGCCCCTCAATAAATGATGCTAGTGTGAGTTATGGATATAATAAAGCGGTAACAGAGGAGAAATTTTAGTCCATTGATTCCTAGGTAAACAAATAATAAGAAGATGACTAATGGTGTTATTACTTAATCTATTCGAAGGCGGTTATAACATCCAACGATATTCCGCCAATATCCCGCAGATAGGCCGATTGACGCCTCTCTTGCCTTCTACCTAAGGAACAACCACGAATTTAAAAGCATGATGAGGAAAATGGCAATACGTTACTTCCCTGCTGGCATGCAGTCAGAGACGTTGCCATGGTAACCTGTAGGTTCGTTGTCGGTCTGTCGGTCACTCAATGCAGAGCATGGTACCAGCAGAAAATTGTAAATTTCTCCGTCATGTACAGAGTAAGGTAAATTATGAACATAACGAAAGTTGTTTATAATGAAGAGACGTTTCACGTACGGTAAACGAAGTTTACAGAAAATCAATAGTATAAAAGGAAATGGAGGAAAACCATTCTGGTTTTCCTATAAACCCCCGTGTATTCAAAGATTTTAAAATGATATGCATATCAAAACCTTCCCCGGGAGGAGTATACTCTAAATATGAAATTTGGTTGAGATCTATCCAGCCGTTTCGACCTGATAGTGGAAAAACCATTCTGGTTTTCCTATAAACCCCCGTGTATTCAAAGATTTTAAAATGATATGCATATCGAAACCTTCCCCGGGATGAGTATACTCTAAATAAGAAGTTTGGTTGAGATCTATCCAGCCGTTTCGACGTGATGGTGGAAAAACCATTCTGGTTTTCCTATAACCCCCCCCCGTGTATTCAAAGATTTTAAAATGATATGCATATCGAAACCTTCCCCGGGATGAGTATACTCTAAATATGAAATTTGGTTGAGATCTATCCAGCTGTTTCGACGTGATGGTGGAAAAAAACATTCTGGTTTTCCTATAAACCCCCCGTGTATTCAAAGATTTTAAAATGATATGCATATCGAAACCTTCCCCGGGAGGAGTATACTCTAAATATGAAATTTGGTTGAGATCTATCCAGCCGTTTCGACGTGATGGTGGAAAAACCATTCTGGTTTTCCTATAAACCCCCCGTGTATTCAAAGATTTTAAAATGATATGCATATCGAAACCTTCCCCGGGAGGAGTGTACTCTAAATATGAAGTTTGGTTGAGATCTATCCAGCCGTTTCGGCGTGATGGTGGAAAAACCATTCTGGATTTCCTATAAACCCCCCGTGTATTCAAAGATTTTAAAATGATATGCATATCGAAACCTTCCCCGGGATGAGTATACTCTAAATATGAAGTTTGGTTGAGATCTATCCAGCCGTTTCGACGTGATGGTGGAACAGACAAACAGACAAACAGACAAACAGAAACAACTTTATTTATATAGATTATAAGAAACGTGGTTATTTTTGGGGGGCGGGGGAGGAACACAACAAACTCTATATGCAGACCTATCCTGGGATATCAGTCTTGAAGTAACGGTAACCCAACAAATAAAATATCCCCAAATTCAATCCATCAATAACTCAAACTTTAATTAATTAACGCCTGTGGGGGAGGGTGCGTGGATGTTGACGGGGTGGAAGCAGTTCCTTTGGTTGTAGAGCTATTTTGTCATCTGTTTTACATATATAAATCAAGTCATCATTGGTATATGTGTGAGTTGCCTGATGGTAATTAATTTTCTGTCTATTCTTTCGTGAAGTTAACGTCTTACTTGAAAAAAAATCATTTTGTTAGGCTACCACTAGATAAAATGTTCCTGGCATCAAGAACTTAATGTTCGGTTTTACAATATCATCACAAATCAGGCTCAAAAATTCTAAACAGTCACACAAAACACTTGACAAAATCCATAAAATCATTCTCTCTACACTAAAAATCCTGAGCAATATTTGTATGAAAAGTACTACTCACTGAATAAATTACGTTAAATACATGTTTGCGTAAATTAATTTCACAGTAATTGTCTTAAAAGAAGAATCAACAGACAGCATCTCTGTTTTGTTTCAAAATAATAGTGACGGTACTCTTATATTTATTTTTAAAAATTACTGTATAATTGTATTTCTACTGGGAAAAGAATTTCATGTTGTTTCTTGATGGAAGAAACAAGTAGATATTTCCGCTAGTGTGTTTTCCTGCCATTTTGTTGATTTTAAGAATATTTTTGTATATTTTGTGACGATTGAAATAGGATGTGTTTCTAGTAGTATGGACTTTCATTTTGACATGGAGATAGCGTCAACAATTACCTTCCTTGTGTTCCCTCCTGGTCCACCAGAACCAGAGACCTTCTCCACATTCCCCACACTCAACGCTAAACACTTCAATGATCGTTCCTAGTCTACCTACCAGCTCTCTTTAATACTATCAATAGAAGACAAGAGCTAGGTGTAAACAGTCGCTTAAGGACAAGTGGTTGTACCGCCATGTCTACTCACGGCGACTTGGCTATGAACGTGGTCATTCTCATGCTGGACAGTTGTTATTAGTAGACTGTGTACCTGATCTTGTTTCTCGTTTCTTATGGAAGTTTACACTTGTTAATTGGTCTGTTGACAGTACAGTGCTCAGTGTAGCATTGTTTGTCTATGTACACTCGTTCAGTAGCGCCATCTTCTCACCGTGCGCTTCCTTCCTATAACTAATAGCTAGAGAGAGTCTCGTATCAAGAGGACTCTATTCTATTCCTCAGTCCAGAATTGAAATCGTTGAACTGGCCGAGAAACGAACCCAGAGCCTTGGTATAAGAGACAGGCAGGCAACCTCTACAACGCAGGGCTAGATAATAATAATAATAATAATAATAATAATAATAATAATAATAATAATAATAATAATAATAATAATAATAATAATAATAATAATAATAATAATAATATTATATTTACGAGGTCTGTAAGGTCTACCATTTTCTCACAATCCTACCATTTTCTTGTGGTGGTGGTTATTGTTTTAAAAGGAAGTACAACTGGTCAACCATCCTCTATATAACATTAATCATAGGGAGAATCGAAAGGTTCTGACATTTCTAAAAATGGCCAAAGAAAGTCAAGTCTCACGTGAAAACGAAGGACTTCCTAATTCTTGATACCTAAAATTGTCGGGGTCGGAAAATAACAAGAGTTCACCAAGGGAGGCCGGACAGGATAAATGAAAGTGAGGAGCCTGGCACAAATAAGTGGAATCAATGCCAGGACTCAGCTAAGGGCCCCATGGTTACCAACTCTCGCTCATAACTTGAGAGTCTATAGCGTCTCTTTCTGCCGTTTCTTATGACAGGCAGGGGATTTAACCCCCCCCCCCCCCACCACCACCACCACCACACAGCAGGATTACGTTGTAAGCAATCAATTATTTTGTTCATAGCAGTTTATTTATTTCGACCCGATACAATAGTCCGGATCCATGGCTAAATGGTTAGCGTGCTGGCCTTTCGTCACAGAGATCCCAGGTTCGATTCCCGGCAGGGTCGGACGTTTTAACCATAATTGTTTGATTCCCCTGGCACGGGGACTGGGAATATGTGCCACCATTTCACCCTCATCAGGACGCGCAGATCGCCAACGGGAGTCAAGTCAAAAGGCCTGCACCAGGCCGCTCTGGAGGCCTCACGTTATCGTCCCTGTGGGTAGAGTCGAAGAGCCCCCTGCACGCCGTGAGAGGCCACACGTTATCGTCCCTGTGGGTAGAGACGAAGAGCCCCCTGCACGCCGTGAGAGGCCACACGTTATCGTCCCTGTGGGTAGAGTCGAAGAGCCCCCTGCACGCCGTGAGAGGCCTCACGTTATCGTCCCTGTGGGTAGAGTCGAAGAGCCCCCTGCACGCCGTGAGAGGCCACACGTTATCGTCCATGTGGGTAGAGTCGAAGAGCCCCCTGCACGCCGTGAGAGGCCACAAGTTATCGTCCCTGTGGGTAGAGACGAAGAGCCCCCTGCACGCCGTGAGAGGCCACACGTTATCGTCCCTGTGGGTAGAGTCGAAGAGCCCCCTGCACGCCGTGAGAGGCCACACGTTATCGACCCTGTGGGTAGAGTCGAAGAGCCCCCTGCACGCCGTGAGAGGCCACACCTTATCGTCCCTGTGGGTAGAGTCGAAGAGCCCCCTGCACGCCGTGAGAGGCCACACCTTATCGTCCCTGTGGGTAGAGTCGAAGAGCCCCCTGCACGCCGTGAGAGGCCTCACGTTATCATCCCTGTGGGTAGAGTCGAAGAGCCCTCTGCACGCCGTGAGAGGCCACACGTTATCGTCCCTGTGGGTAGAGTCGAAGAGCCCTCTGCACGCCGTGAGAGGCCACACCTTATCGTCCCTGTGGGTAGAGTCGAAGAGCCCTCTGCACGCCGTGAGAGGCCACACGTTATCGTCCCTGTGGGTAGAATCGAAGAGCCCTCTGCACGCCGTGAGAGGCCACACGTTATCGTCCCTGTGGGTAGAGTCGAAGAGCCCCCTGCACGCCGTGAGAGGCCTCACGTTATCGTCCCTGTGGGTAGAGTCGAAGAGCCCTCTGCACGCCGTGAGAGGCCACACCTTATCGTCCCTGTGGGTAGAGACGAAGAGCCCCCTGCACGCCGTGAGAGGCCACACGTTATCGACCCTGTGGGTAGAGACGAAGAGCCCCCTGCACGCCGTGAGAGGCCTCACGTTATCGTCCCTCTGGGTAGAGTCGAAGAGCCCTCTGCACGCCGTGAGAGGCCACACGTTATCGTCCCTGTGGGTAGAGTCGAAGAGCCCTCTGCACGCCGTGAGAGGCCACACGTTATCGTCCCTGTGGGTAGAGTCGAAGAGACCCCTGCACGCCGTGAGAGGCCACATGTTATCGACCCTGTGGGTAGAGTCGAAGAGACCCCTGCACGCCGTGAGAGGCCACATGTTATCGACCCTGTGGGTAGAGTCGAAGAGCCCCCTGCACGCCGTGAGAGGGGAGTCTGCACTCGCATTTTTAGCCCAAAAATTCAGTTCTAGCCTTTCAGGCAAGCAACTTAATATTGAAAATATCCTAGGGATGTGAACTACGAATGATAGGTTAAAAAAATATAATAAATTATGATATTCTTTAATCCTAAAAATTGCAATTATTTTGTTAATCATTGTTATCCGGTCAATTAGATTAGTAGTTCGCCTTTTCCTACCACTGCGAGTGTTAATGTGAGTCAATGCGGAGTTTCACTTAAGTCCTAATAACAACATTCGGTGTGTACATTTTTCAAAAATCTAAAAGAGACCTCTGAGGGTACTGAACGAAAGAACACATTACAGAAAGAATTATGCAACTGAGTTAATTTGTCCAGGATTTGACTAAAAAGAAAACGACTTAAGACATTTTTCCAGAACTGCACTTTTTATCTGGAAGTGATTTTTGAAATTTTTTCTTCACTTTGATAGAGCTGTCCAAGACTCTCACCCTTCAACTTTCGGCACTATTACTTTGTCAGCTAAGTAATATTTTCAACATGTTTTCTCTACAGATCGTCTTATTCACTTTACAGCCAAATTAATAAATTACTGCCAAGAACCATTCACAATGTCATGGGCAACATCTGGAGACGCAGGCAGGTAGTGACTACAGTCGCCAGTTATCACGAAGCTCTGCTTTGTATTCAAAGAACGAACTTTTCTTTTGAGAGCAGCCAGCAGACAGCGTAGCGGTGGTGGAGTTTCGCCGGAAGGAGAAACTTTGTCTCCCAAAGTTAGCGCTTGTTGACGTTTGTTGCCTGTCCTGGACTGAGAGTTCACCCCCTGTAAGTTGTGTGGCGACATTTCCGATACACAAGCCCCTGCAAGTTCGTTGCGGCTGGCTGCTGTCGTTTTCTTCTTACAGCCGGAACAACCCGAACATGTACACTGGGCTGTCAAACGCTACACAGCTCTCATGTGGTTACTCGACGAAAGACACCGCATTGTAGGATGTGAAGGGGCTATTTTTATAGTATGATCGCTGTTTCTTGCGTTCTACATAACACTTTAGTTCGCTATTCTCGTGTTTCAGAAACATCGAAGGCATGTTACGTTTTGTCTGGTCTAATCAAGTGGTCAAAGCTTGGATATTAACCGAGTGGTGAGGGTGGAGTGGGACAGGCTAGCTTTACCGTCAATTAAACCAAGTTCATATTATTCAAATCACCATTTTTGTTTGCTGTGCATCCTTCTCACCATAGTTTATGTAATGCAACCCTTACGGAGAGTTTCAGCAATAGTTTCACGTAGTACACCAGTCTACAGTCCAATTAAAAACTATTCATTTCAAACCTGGTATTCAGCACCGCGCGCGACCTGTTGAATTTTCCATCTTATGATCGATAATAGTAACGCTTACTCAGGACAAGGCGTTAAATAGAATTCACGTTGGGAATTTCATCCACTGAGTGAAGAACGTTTCACAGTTTCTGTACAATGATCGAGCTCCCGGAAAACGTGCTGGGTTCTTCATAATATTGTGCGGGTTAGACAACAATGGTGCGATAGATTGTTTATTGTCTTCATTTTGCAATGTCTTGTTAAATAAGTGCTAAAAGCAGATGAAGAACGCGAGTTATGTCAGCAGTGAGGATAAAAACACTGAGCGGAGAGAGCTGTCAACACTCCATAATAATCGAGCTTGTTGGACGGTTTGATGACGTGCAAAATGACTATTTTCAAAGACAAATCAGCTACTAATATCGGAGATGTTCAGCGAATGCACAGGCCGAACTGTCATGGCAGTCCATTATTACATTTCAAATACTCTCAACTATGGCGCGTTGTCTGATATATTGCTCCTACTCCATGGAGTTGTTTTGCATGTAAAATAAAGTACTAAAGATTATTTTTGGCACCTTGCAGTATTTTGCAAATTATAACTATAGATGTAAAAGAAGCTAACGGAGAAACACCTTTTGTGAACACCTTGAGTTTGAGTTCAAACAATACGAAAACACGACAACATTTTCAAGGTTTGACAGCAATAAGTGTGACATCGTTGCTAAAGAAAACAGATCATTAAGATATTTACTGTATGCATAGTGTACATTCAAAGTGTGCAATATTACGCACTTACATTGAAAGTCCACAGCCTGTTTCCAGTCATTCGACCGGGTCAGCGATGGAGTGAATGAAGCGGCGAGGATAGGAATTGTGCATGTCGCACTCCTCTGGGGCAATGATTAACGACTGAGATGATATTGGAGAGTGTTGCTGGAATGGAAGGTGACAGGGAAAACCAGGGTACCCAGAGAAACTCGGCTTTCTCTAGCACACATCTCCCCCCACAAGAGCCAGGTGCGTTGCCATTCGAGTCACGCAGGCTCTTACAGAACACGTGCTTCTCTTGTGTCTCTTTGCTCTTGAAATCGTCGAATAAACCAGCGAATCCCTTCCCGGGATTTTTCTTTGCCCATTTTGTTTGCACGGGTCGCTTACTGTGTATCTCATAAGTTAAACATGGGATTTTAGGCTCTAAAAATATTAGTTTAGGCACCTAAAATAGGCTTTTAAAAGAAATTAGGCATTTAAAATTGTGACAGTTTCGTTATGAAGTGCTTTGGACAGGCAGAGTGTTCGATGGTTTTGCACACGTGTCACCCTCGTTTGGTGAGTCGTTATTTTAGTTTTTATTTTCTTCATGGTTATCTGATCTCAGCCACACGATTGTAGACCTGTCTCCGCGGCAAATACAGTACATAATATCGTTTGTAAAAAGGAAAAGAGATGATTGTTATCGAAGTTACGAGAGAGTTAAAAACCATTTATACTAACACAGCCTATGCGACGAGTTGTGTGCTAAGCAAATATTACAATCAGGAGACAAGAAGGTAATTCTATAGTGATAATATAAGTAGTATAATGCAGGGATTCTGCCGCCTCCTCCGCCGCCCGCGGCGCGGGAAATTTGAATTCTGGCAGGAAATTTGAATTTTGGCGGGAGATTTGAATTTTGGCGCGAGATTTGAATTTGTAAACAAAGCCACGTGCTTTTTGACAGCTGTCATCGACAACAACGCATCGCTAACCTCACTGCTGCCATCTTGACGGGCCTAAACCTCACTAGTGCCAACTTAACCTAACTAGCATGAGGTAAACAAAGCCACGTGCTTTTTGACAGCCACGTGCTTTTTGACAGACAACAACGCATCGCTAACCTCAGTACTGCCATCTTGACGGGCCTAAACCTCAGTAGAGCCAACTTAACCTCACTAGCGTGAGGTAAACAAAGCCACGTGCTTTTTGACAGCCACGTGCTTTTTGACAGATTTGTAAACAAAGCCACGTGCTTTTTGACAGACAACAACGCATCGCTAACCTCAGTACTGCCATCTTGACGGGCCTAAACCTTAGTGGTACCAACTTAACCTAACTAGCGCGTGGTAAACAAAGCCACGTGCTTTTTGACAGCCACGTGCAGCTGTCATCCGCCATCTTTAATCCAGAGAGCGCAGTGCTGCCCTCTTTAGCTACTTACCTTTGACAGCTGTCATCCGCCATCTTTAATCTAGAGAGAACAGTACTGCCCTCTATGTGGTGGCGGCAAATTCCACGTGCTCTTGTTTGGAAACAAAGCCACGTGCAGCTGTCATCCGCCATCTTTAATCACAGTGCCGCTCTCTTTAGCTACTTACCTTTGAAATGTGGTGGCGGATAATTTGAAAAATGCTTTTTGACAGCAGCCATCTTTGAGCACCGTGCTGCCCTCTTTAGCTACTTACCTTTGAAATGTGGTGGCGGTAAATTCCACGTGCTTTACAAACCTATATGCTTTTCTGACAGCTGTCATCCGCCATCTTTAATCCAGAGAGAACAGTGCTGCAATCTTTGTGGTAGCGGCAAATTCCACGTGCTTTACAAATCAACATGCTTTTTTGACAGCTGTCAACCGCCATCTTTAATCACCGTGCTGCCCTCTTTAGCTACTTACCTTTGAAATGTGGTGGCGGTAAATTCCACGTGCTTTACAAACCTATATGCTTTTCTGACAGCTGTCATCCGCCATCTTTAATCCAGAGAGAACAGTGCTGCCCTCTATGTGGTGGCGGTAAATTCCACGTGCTTTACAAAGCCATGTGCTTTTTTTGACAGCTGTCATCCGCCATCTTAGAGCACCGTGCTGCGGGAAATTTCGTCAGTTATCATCCACCATCTTTAAACACCGTGCTGCCCTCTTTATGGCTACTACCTTAAGCATGTAGTAGCGGGTAATTTGAAAAGTTCTGTTAGCTATCATCCGACATCTTTGAGCACCGTGCTGCCATCTTTAGCTAGATACCTTTGAAATGTGGCGGCGGATAATTTGAAAAAATGCTTTTTGACAGCGGTTATCTCTGAGCACCGTGCTACCCTCTATGTAGTGGCGGCAAATTTTACATGCTTTACAAACCCACGCGCTTTTTTTGACAGCCATCATCCGCCATCTTTAAGCAATAGAGTACAGTGCTGCCCTCTTTGTTGTGGCAGCAAATTCCACGTGCTCTTGTTTGGAAACAAAGCCACATGCTCTTTTGACAGCTGTCACCCGCCATCTTTAACCAACAGAGAACTATGCTGCAGGCAATTTCGTTAGCTGTCATCCGACATCTTTAATGAACAGAGCACCGTGCTGCCCTCATGCGGGGCAATTTCGTTAGCTGTCATCCGCCATCTTTTAATGAACAAAGCACCGTGCTGCTCTCTGTAGTAGCGGGTAATTTGAAAAGTTCTGTTAGCTGTCATCCGTCATCTTTGAGCACCGTGCTGCCCGGTGGCGGCATATTCCGCGTGCTACGCGCAGCTGTCATCCGCCATCTTACATCGCAAAACCTCAGTGCTACACTATGTGGTGGCGGATAATTTTAAAAAGAAAAATTCTACAGCAGCCATCTCTCGACGCTAATTGCACAAGATGGTGGCTATACATGACTCCTTAAAGGTGCTTATGCAAGATGATCGCTATACATAGACGCCCTTGGGATGCTGGCGGTTATACAAGGCTCCTTATGAGGGATGCTTGCGCGAGATGGTGGTTGCTCTTATGAGGCGGCTTAAGGATCCATGGCTAGAGACGCCCTAAGGATGCTTGCGCAAGATGGCGGATGCAAGATGGCGGCTATACATAGCTCCTTATGAGACAGCCAGTACTCGATACAACATGTGATCAGAACATTGATTGATGTGTTCAGAACACAAAATAAGTAGAATCGAACACTGTACTCGATACAACATGTGATTAAAACATTGTGTGGTGTGTTCAGAACACTACATAAGTAGAATCGAACGCTGTACAACATGTTAGGGGATACCTTTGTTTAGATTGAAACATAACAAGACTAGAATTGAACACTGCACTCGATGTGGGAAGATCAGATTGAAACATAACAAGACTAGAATTGAACACTGCACATTGATTGATGTGTTCAGAACACAAAATAAGTAGAATCGAACACTGTACTCGATGTCGTTAACTTCAACATGTGATTAAAACATTGTCTGGTGTGTTCAGAACACTACATATTAAGTAGAATCGAACGCTGTACAACATGTTAGGGGATACCTTTGTTCTAAGAAGATCAGATTGAAACATAACAAGACTAGAATTGAACACTGCACTCGATGTCGTTACATGCGATCAGAACAATGATTGATGTGTTCAGATCACTAAACAAGTAGAACCGAACACTGTACAACATGTTAGGGGATACCTTTGTTCTAAGAAGATCAGCTTGAAACATAACAAGACTAGAATTGAACACTGCACTCGATACAACATGTAATCAGAACATTGATTGATGTGTTCAGATCACGAAACAAGTAGAACCGAACACTGTACAACATGTTAGGGGATACCTTTGTTTAGATTGAAACATAGCAAGCCTAGAATCGAACATTGTTTGATGTGTTCAGTACAACTTCAATGATTAACACACACTGTGCACATATTGCATAGCTAAAAACACACTGTGCACATATCGCATACCTAACACTTCAGATGATTTGCTTAGTACGAAAATAAAAAAATCTATACCGCGTAGCTAACTCGTTCATCACACTTCTAAGACGCTTAGTAATTGTGAATACACTCATACGAAAATCAAGAAAGCACACTGCGTAGCCAACTCGCTCGGCTCACTCGCTTAATAATTGCAACACTGATACACACACGGATAAGAATGTTCCGAGATACTTACATGTTTTTTAAGGGGGGCTGAAAGATCATAAATTATATGTACACATGTTGTCTCCTCCAAGTTGTAAGATGAAATAGACGCAGTACTGCGAGTTTCCGCTCTAGCTGGCGAACGGAAGTAGCATGATATCTCAGCAAAAAATAATACGCGTGAGCTTGCAAGTCAGACACAATGATGGATACCGTGATTCAAATCCTGGCAACTTATGCCGTCGGGAAGGGTATCCGGCTAGATCATGTAATGACGATCGCGCAGGTCCCTCGCCTAGCATTTGCTATTTTTTACAGCTTCCAGTTCGAACCCGCTATCTTCCGAAGTAGTGAGAATGATTGAAGAGTGTTGAGTGTGATTCATTTGTCGGATGGAGCGTTAAGCTGTGTGCAGGCTTCTTCGGTAGGAGTAGGCTATGTCGGGATATCTAGTTATCGATTTAAAATCCTAGTCAGGAAGGGCAACCGGTTGTATAAAACTATGGTGTGAGGCGGGGTTTGCAAAAAGCCGGCATTAAGTAAGGGCTGTTGATAGGGGGTGTTAAACCTTGTGCAGGCTCCTTCGAAAATGATTTTTGAGTACAAGAGTGTTGATGGTGATTCATCTGTCGGATGGAGGCGTTAAGCTATGTGCGGGCTTCTTCGGTAGGAGTAGGCTATGTCGGGATATCTAGTTATCGATTTAAAATCCTAGTCAGGAAGGGCAACCGGTCGTGTATAACTACTAAGAGGCGGGGTGTGCAAAAAAGCCTGCATTAAGTAAGGGCTGTTGATGGGGACGTTAAACTTTGTGCAGACTCCTTCGAAAATGATTTTTGAGTACAAGAGTGTTGATGGTGATTCATCTGTCGGATGGAGGTAATAAGCCTTGTGCAGGCTTCTTCGGTAGGAGTAGGCTAGAATCGAACTCGGACCTCCGGGGGTAACAGCTAATCATACTAACTACTACACCACAGAGGAGGACTATTTCAGAATATTTTACAACCTTAATTGGTACTGTGTTTTAAGAGCTTACATGGGCTGAATGCTACTCAGCTAAGAAGACGTTCGTGAGTTACAAGTCGCTTATCAGCACACCGTGTTTTCGTCCAAGGTTACTACTACAGCCGGAAGATACGTGTACAATTTCAGGCAAACACATACCTTCCGCTGCTCGCTCTGCGCTGATACGACTTCAAGGATAGTAGAACAAACCCATAGCCTACAGTATGCATGCCTCTCACCCGGTAGTCTCGGGTTCGATTCTCTTGGGAATAAAAATGTGTTTAAATCGCAAGAATTTGTTGAGTTGTCCTTCCTGACACAAAACTAGCAGTATCTAACCTCTTACACTATAGTTTTCAACCGGTTGCCCTTCCTGACGCCAAAGAACTCGGATTAAGAATCTGTTTTGTTTTAAGACTAGTTGTCCTTCCTGATGCAAAATTGGCAGTATCTAAGCTCTTACATCATACGCTATTGTTTTCGACCAGTTGCCCTTCCTGACAACTCCGATTAAGAATCTGTCGAGAATCGGGGGTTTTACAGCTAGATTTTAAATCGCTGTATCACGAACTATTGTTTTACTGCCGGATGCCCTTCCTGACTAAGATTTTAAATCGCAAGAATTTGTTTTAAGACTCAAGTCTTGTTATGTTTCTTTCGTAATCTGCAAGTCTAAACAAGCATATCGCTGCACACTCTTGCCTTCGCGATGCGTGTTCGATAATTGTTTTCGACCGGTTGCCCTTCCTGAAGTCAAAGAACTCGGATTTAGAATCTGTCGAGAATCGGGGGTTTTACAGCTAGATTTTAAATCGCAGTATCACGAACTATTGTTTTACTACCGGATGCCCTTCCTGACTAAGATTTTAAATCGCAAGAATTTGTTTTAAGACTCAAGTCTTGTTATGTTTCTTTCGTAATCTGCAAGTCTAAACAAGCATATCGCTGCACACTCTTGCCTTCACGATGCGTGTTCGATAATTGTTTTCAACCAGTTGCCCTTCCTAACGTCAAAGAACTCGGATTAAGAATCTGTCCAGAATCGTGGGATATACAGCTAGATGCACTTCTTAGATTTTAAATTACGAACTATTGTTTTACTGCTGGATGCCCTTCCTGACTAAGATTTTAAATCGCAAGAATTTGTTTTAAGACTCAAGTCTTGTTATGTTTCTTTCGTAATCTGTAAGTCTAAACAAGCATATCGCTGCACACTCGTGCCTTTACGATGCGTGTTCGATAATTGTTTTCAACCGGTTGCCCTTCCTGACGTCAAAGAACTCGGATTAAGAATCTGTCGAGAATCGGGGGTTTTACTGCTAGATTTAAAATCGCAGTATCACGAACTATTGTTTTACTACCGGATGCCCTTCCTGACTAAGATTTTAAATCGCAAGAATTTGTTTTAAGACTCAAGTCTTGTTATGTTTCTTTCGTAATCTGCAAGTCTAAACAAGCATATCGCTGCACACTCTTGCCTTCGCGATGCGTGTTCGATAATTGTTTTCAACCAGTTGCCCTTCCAGACGTCAAAGAACTCGGATTAAGAATCTGTCGAGAATCGGGGGTTTTACAGCTAGATTTTAAATCGCAGTATCACGAACTATTGTTTTACTGCCGGATGCCCTTCCTGACTGAGATTTTAAATCGCAAGAATTTGTTGAGTTGCCCTTCCTGACGCAAAACTGGCAGTATCTAGCCTCTTTCATCATACATTATAGTTTTCGACCGGTTGCCCTTTCTGACGTCAAAGAACTCGGATTAAGAATCTGTTTTGTTTTAAGACTAGTTGTCCTTCCTGATACAAAACTGGTAGTATCTAACCTCTTACATCATACAATATTGTTTTCAACCGGGTGCCCTTCCTGACGTCAAAGAACTCGGATTAAGAATCTGTCGAGAATCGAGGGTTTTACAGCTAGATGCTCTTCTTAGATTGTAAATCGCTGTATCACTACAGCCGGATGCCCTTCCTGACTAAGATTTTAAATCGCAAGAATTTGTTGAGTTGCCCTTCCTGACGCAAAACTGGCAGTATCTAGCCTCTTACATCATACACTATAGTTTTCGACCGGTTGCCCTTTCTGACGTCAAAGAACTCGGATTACGAATCTGTTTTGTTTTAAGACTAGTTGTCCTTCCTGACACAAAACTGGTAGTATCTAACCTCTTACATCATACAATATTGTTTTCAACCGGATGCCCTTCCTGACGTCAAAGAACTCGGACTAAGAATCTGTCGAGAATCGAGGGTTTTACAGCTAGATGCTCTTCTTAGATTTTAAATCGCTGTATCACTACAGCCGGATGCCCTTCCTGACTAAGATTTTAAATCGCAAGAATTTGTTGAGTTGCCCTTCCTGACGCAAAACTAGCAGTATCTAGCCTCTTACATCATACACTATTGTTTTCGACCGGTTGCCCTTCCTGACGTCAAAGAACTGGGATTAAGAATCTGTCGAGAATCGGGGATTTACAGCTAGATGCTCGCCGGATACCCTTCCCGACGGCATAATTTGCCAGGATTTGAATCGCGGTATCCGTCATTGTGTCTGACTTGCAAGCTCACGCGTATTATTTTTTGCTGAGATATCATGCTACTTCCGTTCGCCAGCTAGAGCGGAAACTCGCAGTACTGCATCTATTTCATCTTACAACTTGGAGGAGACAACATGTGTACATATAATTTATGATCTTTCACCCCCCTTAAAAAACATGTAAGTATCTCGGAACATTCTTATCCGTATGTGTATCAGTGTTGCAATTACTAAGCGAGTGAGCCGAGCGAGTTGGCTACGCAGTGTGCTTTCTTGATCTTCGTATGAGTGTATTCACAATTACTAAGCGTCTTAGCAGTGTGATGAACGAGTTAGCTACGCGGTAAAGATTTTTTTATTTTCGTACTAAGCAAATCATTTGAAGTGTTAGGTATGCGATATGTGCACAGTGTGTTTTTAGCTATGCAATATGTGCACAGTGTGTGTTAATCATTGAAGTTGTACTGAACACATCAAACAATGTTCGATTCTAGGCTTGCTATGTTTCAATCTAAACAAAGGTATCCCCTAACATGTTGTATCGGATCACATGTAACGACATCGAGTGCAGTGTTCGATTCTAGTCTTGTTAGTTTCAATCTAAACAAAGGTATCCCCTAACATGTTGTACAGTGTTCGGTTCTTAGGATAAAGGTATCCCCTAACATGTTGTATCGGATCACATGTAACGACATCGAGTGCAGTGTTCGATTCTAGTCTTGTTAGTTTCAATCTAAACAGAGGTATCCCCTAACATGTTGTACAGTGTTCGGTTCTACTTGTTTCGTGATCTGAACACATCAATCAATGTTCTGATTACATGTTGTATCGAGTGCAGTGTTCAATTCTAGTCTTGTTATGTTTCAAGCTGATCTTCTTAGAACAATGGTATCCCCTAACATGTTGTACAGTGTTCGGTTCTACTTGTTTAGTGATCTGAACACATCAATCATTGTTCTGATCGCATGTAACGACATCGAGTGCAGTGTTCAATTCTAGTCTTGTTATGTTTCAATCTGATCTTCTTAGAACAAAGGTATCCCCTAACATGTTGTACAGCGTTCGATTCTACTTAATATGTAGTGTTCTGAACACACCAGACAATGTTTTAATCACATGTTGAAGTTAACGACATCGAGTACAGTGTTCGATTCTACTTATTTTGTGTTCTGAACACATCAATCAATGTGCAGTGTTCAATTCTAGTCTTGTTATGTTTCAATCTGATCTTCCCCCATCGAGTGCAGTGTTCAATTCTAGTCTTGTTATGTTTCAATCTAAACAAAGGTATCCCCTAACATGTTGTACAGCGTTCGATTCTACTTATGTAGTGTTCTGAACACACCACACAATGTTTTAATCACATGTTGTATCGAGTACAGTGTTCGATTCTACTTATTTTGTGTTCTGAACACATCAATCAATGTTCTGATCACATGTTGTATCGAGTACTGGCTGTCTCATAAGGAGCTATGTATAGCCGCCATCTTGCATCCGCCATCTTGCGCAAGCATCCTTAGGGCGTCTCTAGCCATGGATCCTTAAGCCGCCTCATAAGAGCAACCACCATCTCGCGCAAGCATCCCTCATAAGGAGCCTTGTATAACCGCCAGCATCCCAAGGGCGTCTATGTATAGCGATCATCTTGCATAAGCACCTTTAAGGAGTCATGTATAGCCACCATCTTGTGCAATTAGCGTCGAGAGATGGCTGCTGTAGAATTTTTCTTTTTAAAATTATCCGCCACCATATAGAGTGTAGCACTGAGGTTTGCGATGTAAGATGGCGGATGACAGCTGCGCGTAGCACGTGGAATTTGCCGCCACCGGGCAGCACGGTGCTCAAAGATGGCGGATGACAGCTAACAGAACTTTTCAAATTACCCGCTACTAACGAGAGCAGCACGGTGCTCTGTTCGTTAAAAGATGGCGGATGACAGCTAACGAAATTGCACCGCATGAGGGCAGCACGGTGCTCTGTTCATTAAAGATGTCGGATGACAGCTAACAAAATTGCCCGCAGCATAGTGCTCTGTTGGTTAAAGATGGCGGGTGACAGCTGTCAAAAGAGCATGTGGCTTTGTTTCCAAACAAGAGCACGTGGAATTTGCTGCCACAACAAAGAGGGCAGCACTGTACTCTGTTGCTTAAAGATGGCGGATGATGGCTGTCAAAAAAAGCGCGTGGGTTTGTAAAGCATGTAGAATTTGCCGCCACTACATAGAGGGTAGCACGGTGCTCAAAGATAACCGCTGTCAAAAAGCATTTTTTCAAATTATCCGCCGCCACATTTCAAAGGTATCTAGCTAAAGATGGCAGCACGGTGCTCAAAGATGTCGGATGATAGCTAACAGAACTTTTCAAATTACCCGCTACTACATGCTTAAGGTAGTAGCCATAAAGAGGGCAGCACGGTGTTTAAAGATGGTGGATGATAACTGACGAAATTGCCCGCAGCACGGTGCTCTAAGATGGCGGATGACAGCTGTCAAAAAAAGCACATGGCTTTGTAAAGCACGTGGAATTTACCGCCACCACATAGAGGGCAGCACTGTTCTCTCTGGATTAAAGATGGCGGATGACAGCTGTCAGAAAAGCATATAGGTTTGTAAAGCACGTGGAATTTACCGCCACCACATTTCAAAGGTAAGTAGCTAAAGAGGGCAGCACGGTGATTAAAGATGGCGGTTGACAGCTGTCAAAAAAGCATGTTGATTTGTAAAGCACGTGGAATTTGCCGCCACCACAAAGATTGCAGCACTGTTCTCTCTGGATTAAAGATGGCGGATGACAGCTGTCAGAAAAGCATATAGGTTTGTGAAGCACGTGGAATTTACCGCCACCACAATTCAAAGGTAAGTAGCTAAAGAGGGCAGCACGGTGCTCAAAGATGGCTGCTGTCAAAAAGCATTTTTCAAATTATCCGCCACCACATTTCAAAGGTAAGTAGCTAAAGAGAGCAGCACTGTGATTAAAGATGGCGGATGACAGCTGCACGTGGCTTTGTTTCCAAACAAGAGCACGTGGAATTTGCCGCCACCATATAGAGGGCAGTACTGTTCTCTCTAGATTAAAGATGGCGGATGACAGCTGTCAAAGATAAGTAGCTAAAGAGGGCAGCACTGCACTCTCTGGATTAAAGATGGCGGATGACATCTGCACGTGGCTGTCAAAAAGCACGTGGCTTTGTTTACCACGCGCTAGTTAGGTTAAGTTGGTACCACTAAGGTTTAGGCCCGTCAAGATGGCAGTACTGAGGTTAGCGATGCGTTGTTGTCTGTCAAAAAGCACGTGGCTTTGTTTACAAATCTGTCAAAAAGCACGTGGCTGTCAAAAAGCACGTGGCTTTGTTTACCTCACGCTAGTGAGGTTAAGTTGGCTCTACTGAGGTTTAGGCCCGTCAAGATGGCAGTACTGAGGTTAGCGATGCGTTGTTGTCTGTCAAAAAGCACGTGGCTGTCAAAAAAACACATGGCTTTGTTTACCTCATGCTAGTTAGGTTAAGTTTGTGACTTGTCAGATCCGTGCATAGCGTTGTAGCTAGCAGACGTGAACGCTACGTATTCGCCTGTCAGATCCACTACTTGACAATTTTAATAACTTTTTGTACAAGTTTCAGCTACGAAATCAAGAGAACTTTACCCATCGGTTTGACACGAAGACATTATCCATCGCCGAGTGTGACTTCTACTTCGTCATGTGAGTTTAAACCATGGGACCACCGCCTACCACGTCAAGGAGAGAAAATACCTGCCATGATCGCAGCATTCGTGGCGATCAGTCATCGTCCAAGATGAAGGTGTAGAAAAAGAGCTAAGTCGACACAAATCGTATAGCAATTATCTATTCAGTAGTTGGTTAGTTGATTACTTGGTAGTTGTTGAATGGTCTTGTAAGTTCGTTTAACCTCGTAGTTCTCACGTTCTCATGTGTAGTAATTTTAGTGCACAGTCTTCGTGAATTTTCACTTGGCACAGGCACTTTTAGATAATTTGTTTTGGCTGGTATAATTCAACTCTCATGGTAATGGTGATTACTCTCGAATATTTCCATAAAATTTTCTCAATTATGCCTGCATAGTGTTAAATAACGGTTCAAATCCCGTTACAAGATGATATCTGTATTTTTATTATTGTATGATTTTATCTGTATTATTATTATTATTATTATTATTATTATTATTATTATTATTATTATTATTATTATTATTATTATTATTATGTCAGTATTATTATTATTATGTTATCTGTGATATTGTTACTATTATTGTAATTATCAGTCTTATTTAATTCGATTTTGCAATTGCCTGTTGCTTGCAAGATTGTACTTAGATGTATGCATATATACGTATGTGTAGATTATCATTAAACACCTGTACAGTGAGAATTGTTGTATATATCATAGATTGGGTGTGACGTTGGTGCATTGTGCAATATTGTTGGCGATTCTGCCAAGTCATCGCCACTTCATGGCTACGGCATTTTATTTATTTAGATATGCGCTCAGCGGAGTCAGCCGCCTCCGGGCTATTTCACCACTGTATGTAATATTTGCCGCGTTGTGGGAGTATGTCATGGTTATTTCTGGAGATTACGTAGCTGTGTCAACCAACGTCTATATAAGGTGGATGCATATTGTAGCGGCAGTCATTAGTTATACGGATGCAGTACAGTGAAGAAGTCTACTAGATCAAGAGGCCTTAGTTGGTCAGTCAACGAGTGTGAACGAGAGATGGAGAAGACTCATTGAGCCATTAATTATTGGTCATTGAGAGAGTGAGGCCAAAAGTTAGTTGGTCGCTTAGTTGAAGACACGGACGCAAGGCTTACCATGGAGTCAGAAAGGGCAACCCTGGACCTGCCAAGAGGTAATACCATATTGACTTACAAAGAAGTCAGATGATATGGAGAAGAAGCAGTTACAAGGATGTATCACCAAGTTAGGCGTGACACATCTACAGTAAACACCAGAGCAATGGATTACGTCGTAATTACACTCAAAGTGTTGAAGGTACAGTCAAGTGAATCAGTGAGGGAAATATTTCGTATAAATTGTTAAATGTCCGGTGAAGTAGAATTCAAATTCATGCCTAGTTTTTTTCAGTTGCAATGTCATAATTTCATATTCTCATCTGTTTTATCGCAACAAGACTCACTATTTTTTGATATATTATTTAAAGAATATATATTGTTCTATCAAACGAATTCATAGTTTTATTTCATTTACAGTAAAATATCTTAACCTCAAAATTAATGGGGAAACCGAACGCCAATCTCCTTTTCCCAGAACTTATATGGTATGTTGTCAAAAGTAAGCTTATTACCCCACACCCTGTTAGTTTTTAGTAATAAATATGTCACAAAGTGTCGACGCAACGTGGGACTCGAATAAATTCAGAATCTGTTCTGAATGACAGCATATCATAGGTTCATATGGGAAGAGTATGCACATTTAAGCCAACGGAATTATTACCGGTAAATTTCAGGACTATAATTTTGTGATATATATTTGTATTTTGGGGATATGTCAAGGGATTTGAAGAGGGAAATTAATTTGAGATCGCGTACTATCACTAGTGAACCAAAGATGGACAAGGAAGACAATAACAAGTCATGTGACGACGAGGTCATTGTTTCGTCGGACATCCAAGGTGAAATTCAGAGTAGGGAGCAGGTGAATACGATGGAAGCTTCTGAGATAATTCAGGAAAGTGCAGAAATTGAGAAGCACACTGAAACTCAAAAGGAAATCGCGGGGGGAATGAACCATGATTTTATAAATTTAATGATGGCCAAATTTACCGAGATCAGTAATGAAAACTGTAAAAAAGTGATTGAAAATAGTAAGATAGAGATGAAAGAATTTTTTAGTAGTAGTAGTGAAAATTGTAATAAACAGATTAACTCTCTAAGTAGTAAGATGGAACAAATAATTAGTAGTAATGAAAATAGTAATGAAGAGATGAAAGAATTAATTAGTACTAATAATGAAAATTGTAATAAACAGATTAACTCTCTAAGTAATAAAATGGAACAAATGATTGGTATTAGTAATGAAAATAATAAGAAACAAATGGAAGAATTAATTGGCAGTAATAAAGAAAATTTTAATATGACCAATGAGAAAATAGATGGGTTAAGTGAGTCACTAAATTCTAAAATAGATGCTAAGATAGTAGAGGTAACTAATCAAATATCTACGTTAGAAAATAAGTTAAATAAAGAGTGTGTTCACCTTAGGGAAGAAATAGCGTCGAGTCGGAGCGAGCTTCATACTCAAATCGAGCATGTCAAAGGAACATGTACAGCGAATATCTTAGAGTTAAGTAATAAGATTGCGAGTAATCGGGAAGAAATTCATGAGGTAGTCGAGAAAAGATTGGACAAAATTTACAATGCAGTTAGGGAAGATACGAGGGAACAGATTAGTAGAATTGAACAAATTGAAAGCAAACTTGTGGGGGTCACTGAACTACGGAACGAACAGGAAACGTTATCACAGCAGGTTAGAGAAAGAGAGGAAGAATTGAAGGACGAAATGAGAATCGTGGAAGAGAATGCTGAGAGAGCAGCGGAAGAAGAAGAAGAAGAAGAAGAAGAAGAAGTTGTGAACTGCCAGGGAGTGATACGGCAAAAAGGTACAGGTGAGTCGGCGTGTGAGGTGATAATAGCGAGTGGTTTGTTCAGTAGGGATCGTGATTTAACCGAGTTTTCTGGAAAACAGTTTAATTCTATAGAATTTGTAAAAGTAGTTGAGAAAAGATTTGCAAGTAAGTTGAGGAATAATAATACTGAATGGGAATACGTACTGGAGATTTTGTCGAATGTTTTTATCGGTGAAAGTAGAATATGGTTTCGAGTGTACTGGGATAATATGTCTAATTTAGAAGAGATTAAAGTGTTCATTGATAGGCTTTGGGAGGAATGTGTGCTAGGGCGCGCGCGAGAGAGAGAGCGCATGATAGCTGGGGAAAGTAGTATAGTAGAGAGAGAGGGAAAAATGTTAGCCGTGTATCAGAGGAGAGGGGGTGATCATGATGAGCAGAGGATTAATAGTTGTGTCAATGGTGAGAGGGGTCAGAGGAGTAACCAGAGAGAATTGGAAGATGGGAGGCGTATGTATTTGCGTTATGAGAGAGAAGGTCAGAAGAGTAATCGGAGAGAATCGGAAGATGGGAGGCGTATGTATTTGAGTTATGAGAGAGAAGGTCAGAAGAGTAATCAGAGAGAATCGGAAGATGGGAGGCGTACGGATTTGAGTTATCAGAGGGACTATGATAGTCTTAATACGAATGTCCAAGTGTCGTTATCGAGCCAGAGTATTTCAGATTCACAGGGAATCGGGTAAGTTAAGTGGACAGGCTGAAGGTAGTAGATGAACAGGTATTTAGTATAAGTAGTTATATAGTGAAAGTAGATTTAAGTATAGTGTGATTGTGACCTAAGTAATGTTAAGTGAGATATTTAAGTAGTGCCGTAGTCGTAGATAATGAAGTAATTAATGGTAGTAGTAAGTTCGACGTAAGAAGTGTTCTGTTAAGTGATGTAAGTACTTGTAATGCCGAGAATATGACGTAAGTAGTGAGGTAGTAACTCCGATGATGGAAATTGTGATATGAAGAATGTAAGCACAGGTACTATTAAATATTTTAACAGCCGTTGGGTAAATCACTGTGAGTAAATAAAATGATAGCAGTACCAATCATAATTGAAGATATATGTAAGTTTCAACTATGCCTTGTTGTACCAGAACTTGTGTATTCAGTTGTTTTAGGAGGTGACTGGCTTACAAATCATGGAAGTAGAGTAGACTTTGATTTAGGTAGTGTGTGTTTGTTCTGGGAGGAAACTAGCAAAGAAGTACGTGTTAATTATGATGGTCTGAGGTAAGTGTTTGGTGACGTGTGTTCTTTGAAATATATGAGAGGTAAGTGAAGTTGTTCCTAGTGAGAGGAAATGTTTTGTAGGGTGTGTTACGTGCCTGTACGACCAGTATCCGAGGGATAGTCGGTATGAGGCAGTGACGTGAGGTAATTTGGGTGAATTACAGGAGGAGTAATTGTGTTCGATGTTAGGTAAGCATCGAGATGTATTTAGTGGTAAGTGAGGAAGAACACGTATATGAACATAAATTTGTAGTACATGACCATTCATCAATTGTGGGAGGTAAGTACCCCATTCAACTTAAAAATGCTAGTGACGTCTAAGAACAAATAAACATTATGCTGGATTACGGAATAATTGAACCATCTTGTAGCTATGGTATTGAACCTTTAATTATTGTTGCCAAGAAGGATGTGATCTATTGAGATATGTAAGTTTACAAGGGCAAAATTGATTCGTTTGAGTGACAGAGTGCTACTCAGAGTTCCATTTCATCATCTGCAGAGGCGGGAAATATGTCTAAATTATTTCTTTTGTATCAGGGGTATTTCACTATTGTGAACCGTGTCGGGGAGTGTGCATAGTCTTTAAAAAATCAGGAAGGGGAGATTGTCGCTATTTATAGTATTATATATGTAAGGAAGTACGTCACGTGAGATTTGTTGAAATAAGAATAAGATGATTAATTTTGTGAGAAACTGGCAAAATAAAACTAACATCTGCGATATGCGTGTGAACCAAGTGTCGTATTGGTGTATTGGAAGAATAAGTGCTACATTGTCATGTACTGTGTGACAAAAAAAACGGAGAACAGGACATTGGGCAGTTATCTGAGACAACAATATGCGAGAAAAGTTCTCATATAAGTGAATTTTCACAAAATATTTTGATATGTTAAAAAAAGGAGAAGAATGTTGTATATTGATTGAAAATTATTTGTGTGTGTTAAATTAAGGGCTATGCTCTTGTATATTGTATGAGAATGGGACACTGGACAGTTAACTGCGATGACAATGTGCGAGAAAAATTCTCATACCTTTGATATTTTGATAAAATGTATGGATGTTGAAAAAGAAAATTATTGTTGTATACTCATTTAAAGTGTTTATATGTGTCAGTATTATATATATATATATATATATATATATATATATATATATATAATTTTGTTCATAAAGCAATCGATTCTTTGTTCTTCGATTTATTTATGAGGGAGGCGAATTGTAACGGTTCAAATCCCGTTACAAGATGATATCTGTGTTTTTATTATTGTATGATTTTATCTGTATTATTATTATTATTATTATTATTATTATGTCAGTATTATTATTATGTTATCTGTGATATTGTTACTATTATTGTAATTATCAGTCTTATTTAATTCGATTTTGCAATTGCCTGTTGCTTGCAAGATTGTACTTAGATGTATGCATATATACGTATGTGTAGATTATCATTAAACACCTGTACAGTGAGAATTGTTGTATATATCAGAGATTGGGTGTGACGTTGGTGCATTGTGCAATATTGTTGGCGATTCTGCCAAGTCATCGCCACTTCATGGCTACGGCATTGTATTTATTTAGATATGCGCTCAGCGGAGTCAGCCGCCTCCGGGCTATTTCACCACTGTATGTAATATTTGCCGCGTTGTGGGAGTATGTCATGGTTATTTCTGGAGATTACGTAGCTGTGTCAACCAACGTCTATATAAGGTGGATGCATATTGTAGCGTCAGTCATTAGTTATACGGATGCAGTACAGTGAAGAAGTCTACTAGATCAAGAGGCCTTAGTTGGTCAGTCAACGAGTGTGAACGAGAGATGGAGAAGACTCATTGAGCCATTAATTATTGGTCATTGAGAGAGTGAGGCTAAAAGTTAGTTGGTCGCTTAGTTGAAGACACGGACGCAAGGCTTACCATGGAGTCAGAGAGGGCAACCCTGGACCTGCCAAGAGGTAATACCATATTGACTTACAAAGAAGTCATATGATATGGAGAAGAAGCAGTTACAAGGATGTATCACCAAGTTAGGCGTGACACATCTACAGTAAACACCAGAGCAATGGATTACGTCGTAATTACACTCAAAGTGTTGAAGGTACAGTCAAGTGAATCAGTGAGGGAAATATTTCGTATAAATTGTTAAATGTCCGGTGAAGTAGAATTCAAATTCATGCCTAGTTTCTTTCAGTTGCAATGTCATAATTTCATATTCTCATCTGTTTTATCGCAACAAGACTCACTATTTTTTGATATATTATTTAAAGAATATATATTGTTCTATCAAACGAATTCATAGTTTTATTTCATTTACAGTAAAATATCTTAACCTCAAAATTAATGGGGAAACCGAACGCCAATCTCCTTTTCCCAGAACTTATATGGTATGTTGTCAAAAGTAAGCTTATTACCCCACACCCTAGAGATGGTCAAGAGTCTCATTCTATTATTGCTGTACTGAGTGACAGCTGGCGCCCTTCAAATAACGTGTGTGTAAGCAGATAACAAGTAAGTGTGAGTACAAGGTTCGACGAGTGCGTATTTTATTTAATGAATATTAATTTTCAGATTTCCCATTTTAAATGCAGTTTAATATGTTTTAAAAGTTAGTCAGCGAGTTAGGAAAGTCTCAATGTATAATAATCGAAATTTCGGTGCTTTCAAATTTATCAGATTAGTGTAGGCGCGACGTTTGCTGAAATGTGTTCACAAGGCTCTAACTTATATTTTTTTCTCGTTTCCGAAAACTTCATATTAAACAAATTTTCGATTATAGATCATATGCATTCCGAATATTATGCATGAGACATTAAGAAATCACGATATTCGAGTGATATAAATTATTTCACTCCTATGAACAAAACTTTATGTCTATTGGAGTTCGATTTTGGGAGAGACAGGCTGGATCTTCGAAATGTTAGACGTGGTGTCAAAGGAAGCGTGACATCCTGGGTGGATCACGAATGTGTTCAAATGTTTAAATGAAGAGGCCATGGTGTAGTGTCACGTATTGGTGAACTATTCGATACGATTGTTGATCCTCAGGTGTAAGTGAATTCGGTTATATATTCGATTCGTTCGTGTCCTGTACCTTTTCCTCGAGAGTTTTCCTAAAATGTCGTCACTTCATTATTTCTTCCTGATAAATTTGGAATGTTCTTCAAGATTGTTCTCCAACTTTCGATGATCTTGTTGTCAGAAGAACGCGTTTAAATTAGAACATGCTGACTTTCTTTCTTAGATCTGCTGATGGGAATTGTGTTGGCGTATCGATTGACCGTGTAAATATTAAGGAATTGGTTTTGATTGTTCCAGTCATTTCATATCTGTTATTTTTTAAATAGTCAACGTCGTTTTATATTTGTGTTGTCACAGCTGAAAATTATCTTTAATTTATGATGGACCATTTGAATTAATATTGCACAACTTAAGTTTATTTGGGCTAGAGGTGATTAGAGTCATGAACAGATACTTCTTTTGCGTCGATTCAGTTCTGGAGCGAATTATCGCACCAATTATGTTCCTTACATAATTATTCTAAATTAATATTTCAGTGAGAGGGATTGTGATACGGTATGAAGTTCTCACCGATTATTTTCTTGATATTTTCCAGATTTGATCGAGAGAACACAGATCTTTCACGATTAAATTGTTATTGTGAACTGTTCTGTGTCTTATGGCAAACCTACGGTTTCCTGGATCAGATTAAATAAATGCTAAATTCACTTAAACCTCAGGAGTCAAAACATTGTATTTATTGATTCGCTAGGGTGAGACAAGCAAACATTCATATGTACCATCCCATCTTGATATATTTTTCTTTGTATTTCAAGAACAAGAATTAATTTTATTAATTTTATGTTAATGATAATCTTCCTTCATCATAGATGGAATGGATGACGAATACATTTTATTTAAATAAACCATGCCATTGTGCAAGTTTTATTCAGTTCTTTTTCTTATATGCCAAATGCTACGTCATTTCTTTCATGTATGCTAAATCCCTACTGAGCACCCCTTAAGTACTTATTTGATTATTATTTACTTGAAGGAGCTGTACCAAATGAATGGAGAGTTGCTATAGTACCACCTCTATGTAAAGGAAAGGGTTATAGAAGGCTGTTTGGGTTTAGAAAATGTTATTCCACTGAAGCTCAACATGTAGGATTCCAGCAAGGTATAGCAGATATCTATGATTCAGGTCAAATGGGCTGTATCGCGATTGACCTGTCTAAAGCATTCGATAGGGTGGATCATGGGAGGCTACTGGCAAAAATGAGTGCAATTGGACTAGACAAAAGAGTGACTGAATGGGTTGCTATAATTCTGTAAAATAGATCTCAGAGAATTAGAGTAGGCGAAGCTTTATCTGACCCTGTAAAAATTAAGAGGGGAATTCCTCAAGGCAGTATTATTCGAGCTTAATATTTTGTTATATATATATATACTTTCGCCATCTACCCAGAAAACAAATGACTTGGCGTTCTCCCGTCCAAGCTCTCGGAGAGTTCCAAAGTGATCATATTGCGATCTCCAGGAGAAACAGCCTTAAGATTATGAATGTCAAGGTAACGAAAGGCATCAATGTGGCCTCAGATCATTATATGTCTCTTATCAAATTCAAACCGATTCCCGCAAACACAAGGAAGACAACCAAACAAATCACACGCTTCGACAATGATAAACTTCGGCAAAGGGTCGAGAAGTTCCAGGAGAAGGCTAGACCAAATGACTGTGACTTTAACAACGCCAAAAGTCTCCTTGTTGAGGCCGCCAAAGAAGTTGCAGAAATCAAGAGAAGCAAAAAGAATGTCTGGTGGATTAGTACCAGCGAATCAGTCTTCCAAGAAGGACTCAATGCGTGGAAACAGTACAACTCTACGAAATCAGAATATCATTGGGAAACCTACAAAACCCAACGTGCCCAAGCAGCTAGGGTGTTCAGAACTGAGAAACGTAAATACGAAAAATCTCTCATTGAAATGATAGAACAAAACTTTAGGAAGAATGAAAGCAGAGAGTATTACAGAGCCTTCAAACGCAAACTCACTGGCTATAAACCACCATCTCTATGCTTTGAGCGAACGGACGGCACACTGGCGACGTCAAATGAAGAAAATTGCAGCATTCTGGCAGATTACTTCAAGAATTTACTTAATTGCTCTAAACAGCAAAGCGCCATTTGAGACCAAGGAACCCTTACTCAGGTACCCAGATTCCAGACCACCCGACAGAGATGAAATCAAGCGCCACATTGCCCGTCTCAAAAATAACAAAGCGCTGGGGGAAGACTCAGTAGTATCAGAAGTATGGAAATATGCCCCAGAAGAATCACTTGATATCTTTCAGAAGCAAATAGAAGAAATTTGGAACAAGGAGACCCTACCCGAAGATTGGAAAATAGCTTTGATCCATCCATTACACAAAGAAGGCAGCATGAAGAACATCAACAACTACAGAGGAATATCTTTGCTACCCATGACTTACAAAATTCTATCACTTGCCATCCTGGAGCGTTTAGAAGCACAAGTCGAACATCAAATAGGTGAATACCAAGTAGGGTTCAGAAAAGGTCGCTCAACAGCTGAACAGATCCAAAATCTGAAAACGATCATCAGATATTGTACACGAAGGTCCAAGTAGTATGTGTCTGTCTTTGTGGACTTTAAGAAAGCGTACGACTCCATTGACCGGGAAGTCCTGCTAAACATCTTAAATGAATTTGGAGTTGATTTGAAACTGCTGGCATTAATTAGAGCCACCCTGACCGATACAAAATCCAAGGTGAAGTTCCAAGGATGTCTCTCGCATTCCTTTGACATCAGAACAGGAGTCCGACAAGGTGATGGGCTATCCCCGATACTCTTCAACTGTGTTCTTGAACAGATCATCAGAACCTGGCGGGTGAGATTACAGGAAACCAACTACACTCCATTGAGAATAGGAACCGAATCCAAGGGGATCGCAACAGACTGCTTAGCCATTTGCCGATGATATTGCTGTTCTCTCAACCGACGTAGAAACCGCTAGAGCTCAAGTTGAAATTTTAAAGGAAATTGCCGAACAAACTGGTTTGCAGATATCGTTTGAGAAAACAGAAGTAATGACTAACATCAAAGAGGCTCCACCAAAACTCCATACAAAATACGGGGACATCACCCGAGTAGACAAATTCAAATACCTGGGTGAGATCATCATGAAAAATAGACTGGACAAAGAAGCACTTCAGGAGCGAGTATGCAAACTGGAAATAGCCTACCAAACATCCCGCACAACCTACAACAAAAAATGCCTTCCCCAAAACACCAAAATACGTCACTATGAAACAGTTCTGAAGCCAGTAGTTCTATATGCAGCCGAAACCCTGTCTCTAAATGCCAACAAAGGACTCCTTGAAGAACTGGAGAAAGAGAACGCAAAATTGTGAGAGGAATCTTGGGATCGAAGTACAGAAATGGAATCCATCAAAAGAGATCCAACAAGGAAGTCTACAGCAAAATAGAGAAAATTACCGACACAATCAGGAAAAGACGGGCACGATTTTACGGTCATCTGAAAAGAATGGACGGAAGAAAGTTAACTAAATAAATCTTTCACTTTTTTGATTCAAACTCCAAAACCTCAATTCCCTGGTTTAGAAATACCAAACAAGACCTGCAAATGCTACATATCTCAGCTGAAGACGCCCTTAACAGAGATCTTTTCCGCAAGAAAATATTGACGAACGGGCTAAACCGGGACGAGCAACCGAAGAGAAGACACGGTGCCCCTTGGACAGAGGAGCGTAAGCAGGCCCACTCACAAAGAATGAGGGAAATTTGGGCTCTAAAGAAGGCCAAGTTCAGTGTCAAATGCAACAAGACTTAACGTGGTCCTTGATGGCCCCAGCGAATTATATATAAGAATAGAATAGAATACTCACGTCTCCGAGTTCCGCATCGCCTGAAACTGGGGAGAGAGAATTCGCTTATTGCAATTCATTAAATTCGATACATATCTTACATTTCCCTCTCAAACTATTTGACTATTACTATACTAAATATAATTTATTTTGTCCTAGACGTTAACTATATTATATAGTCTAAGACAGCATGTATCTTCCCCTTCCTTAGCTTCCTTAATACAACAATCTCTATATTACTACATTTAATACTAATTAAACCTACTAGTGGTGCTCATTTATTTTCATCTCCTTCTGCCACATTCTACTTTTAATTTACATTCGTCACCAAAATATTTAGTTCTGAGTACATCAGTTTCCCTACATACTAACAGTAACAGTACTTTTAGTTAGTGCTAATCTCTTTTCATTTCTTTCCGCCACATGCTTCTTAAAATACAAAACTTAGCTATTCTTCCTGGGGTGTTTCATTATTTGACAATTTAGCTATTATATAACATTCCTTCTCTCTTTCTACTTTTAATTTATATTCACCACCAAAATAGTGAGTTCCCAGTGCATTAGTTCCCTTACATGTTCTCAATAAATGAGCCTCTCCCATTATTTCTCCACAGAATAAACAGTGATTTTCATTATGGTTCTCTCTCAGTCCCTTGTTCTTGTATAACCCCGTTAGCCACAACACCACACCCCTTAGTTCCCTATTTGGGATTCTTTTTTCTTATTGACATATTTTGAATAATTGTGCAAAATTATGCTATTGTTCTTTTGATTTCACATTCTGCTCTAATCATCTGTTTCTCTATGTCCCTCAGTCTAATCGTTAATTTATTTATGAATCTCTTCTCTTTACTGTTCATCTCTTGATCCCAGTATTCTCCCACTCCTATTCTGTCTAGCATACTTTTCACTTTCGACACCCAATAATCATCATCTGGGCCTAACAACAATCATCATCTAGGTGTTTCATCTGGTGTTGGTATGCTCGGTTCAATATTTCCCCCATTCTCCCCTTCTTAATCTTAACTACTTTCCTGCTTATATCTGCTTGGATGCTGATATCTCCACTATTTGCTGTGTATTGTCTACTTCGCACCGTACAGTGATCTTGATATCACAAGAGCATTCATTTTTGTGTGTGTAGCTTGTGTTCCATATTTGGTATCTTCCTCTTTAAAGACCTTATACTTGATAGGGCGGCCAGTCCTTTCAATTTGGCACGTCTTATTTGTTCTTTCCACACCCCGTTCGATGTTACTGTGATTCCTAGATATTCTAATTTATTTACAACTAATTCTACACCTTCTAACCACCAGATCCTTTCGTTTCTCGTTAATTTATTTCCTCTTTTACAAACCATTACTTGTTTTCTTGATATTTGTTTACAAATTTCATTTCGCCCGTTTTCTTAAGACTATTTTGCATACCGACTGTCGTTAGTGAGAGCAGAAGGACGTCGTCTGCGAAGACTAGGCCAGGAATTTCTTTGTTGTATAAGCAAGGGCTTGTCATATCCTCCTTCCCCTGACAGCCCATTACATCATTAATAAAAAGTAAAAACAAAATTGGTGATAGTTTACATCCCTGGCATTCCGCCTACCATTAGATATTCCTGAACTTTAATGGAGCATATCACTGCTGCATATAATTCTTCTATGGCTTTAATCATTTTATTTGGCATCCCTATTCCAGCCAGTTTCGCAACGACAGCCCGTCTTGTAACCGAATCAAAAGCTTTTTGTAGGTCTATTGCTGCAATATATAATCTACCTCCTTTCCTCCTTATGTATGTATCTATTATTGTTTTAATTATCTGTATTTCTCATTCCTTTCCTAAATCCTGACTGGTACACCAAGAGTATAGGGTAATCTTCCGCCCATTTCATAATTCTTTTTGTTAAAATACCAGTGTATATCATACTGAGTGTATCCAACAAGGTAATACCCCTGTAGTTATTCATGTTCGATCTTTCCCCTTTCTTTTATATATCGGGCAAATTACTCTTTCTTGCCAACATCTCGGAATTTTTCTGCCATCAAAGATTTTGTTAAATATTTTGTTTATTACTTCTAGCATCCGGCTGTTATTCCCTATCCCTTTCCGAAATTCATACGTAATTCCATTGGCAGCACCTGATTTTCCTCCTTTCCCTTTTTATATAGATAATGTATAGATTTATTAAACACACTGTGTACTTTTAACGAATAATAGTTATAAGGTCCATTGAAAGTTATCATCGTTTGCATAGAAATTCAGGGAATTTATCCTCTCCTTACAATCAGTCAAGTGGTACTGACTACAGCGTACAGGAACACTGGGTTGAAGCATGATGGTAACCTCGTTGGTGACAAATTCTGTGGTGAAAGCCATGCGCTGCAGTCCGCGTGAAGACATGTCGGAGTTGGACTCTTTCCATACATCTGTGTTCATTGCAGGAGTTTCATAGAATTCTGGATCTATTGCTGCAAGCTTTTGCAGTCTTTGTTCGATGTGGGCCTCATATGCTGGGGTGGATTCTAGATTATTACTTACCATTATCTCCCTGACGAATAAGTCCGTGTCTACCAGTTTGTACACTAACCGTGTCCGAACTGTTCTGTGTAGCTCTTTTCAAGTAGGTGGCTATCACAGCTTCCAGTCTCCCCAGGTTGGCCATAGTGAGGTGCGTCCACATTTTGCTGATGACATTGCAGGCTATTGGAGCTATCTTAATGTTAAAGAGAACGAGGGCGGATCTTACTGATACTTTCTCAATGTTCTTTATTTCAAATATGGATTTGATCGCTGCAGTGCAACGTTCCTCTATGTGTTTAGTAAACGTCTTCCCAGTTACTTGCAAGGTTAAGCCTAAATAACGATACGAGTTTACCAGCTCTAGTTTGTTATTGCCGCACTCAAACACATCTCCTGTAGAGATATTTCTTCCTCGCCTAAATTTCATAATTTTTATTTTGCTCGTATTTATCTATAGATCATTTCTCAGAGACCATTTTCCCCCTGTGGGTGGGGGCGGTAGAATAATCCCCTGCCTGTCGTAAGAGGCGACTAAAAGGGGCCCCAGGGGCTCTGAACTTTGGAGCGTGGGTTGGCGACCACGGGGCCCTTAGCTGAGTCCTGGCATTGCTTCCACTTACTTGTGCCAGGCTGCTCACTTTCATCTATCCTATCCGACCCCTCTTGGTCAACTCTTGTTCTTTTCCGACAACGACGCTATTAGGTTTGCGAGGGCTAGGGAGTCCTTCATTTTCACGCCCTTCGTGGCCCTTGTCTTCCTTTGGCCGTTATTTTCATTTCTCGAAGTGTCGGATCCCTTCCATTTTTTCCCTCTGATTAGTGTCAAATTGAGGATGGTTGCCTAGTTGTACTTCCTCTTAAAACAATAATCACCACCACCATCACCGCCATCAGAGACCATTCGTTTAGCTTATTGAGTCCTTGCTGCAGGGATTTTCTGCTTTTTGATAGCAATATCCTTTCCCTTTTTCAATGTATCTTGTACCTCATCTGTGGTTATTATATCGTCAAGTTCAGGCAAAGTAAATTCCACATGTCTCAGTATACCAGTCTCATTTTTCTTCCTTTCCCATGTGTCTTCAACCTCTAATAACCCCTTAAAATACGTTAAACACACCTCATTGCATATGCTTACTTGATTACAGCTTTCATAATCTTCATATATTGTGCTAATTCTTGTCCATACATTCTAAGTTTCATTTTATTTACAATACTTATGTAATGATTTTTCCTCTTTGGCCGGCCAGTTCCTTTTGTTTTCGCTCATTAAGTCTCTGTATTCCTTCCTCTTTTTACAAAAATCTGCTCGTAAATCCTGAGATCCCTCATTTTGGTACGTTTTCAATGCCGTCATCACTTGATTTTTCTTTTCTTTACACTCATCAGGATACCATACGTTTTGTATAGCCTATATTGCCTTCTCTTATTCACAATTATTTTTTTTTTACCAGCTACTTCAATTGATCTTTCAAGCATTATTATTGCTCCATCTATGTTGTTATCCTCTATCATATACTCAATACCTATCTTCAAAATGTCAAAAGTTTTATCCCTATAGTAGTACATACATTCATCTCTCTGTTCCTCACTCCACCTGTATCTTACTCATTTTCTCTGTTCATAGTTAAAATATAGTTTTCCTTCTTGTTTACCTTCGTCTATCAGTAATCTAATCTTGTTTTTGTTGTTTGAGTCATCAGTCCATAGACTGGTTTGATGCAGCTCTCCATGCCACCCTATAATGTGCTAACATTTTCATTTCTACGTAACTATTGCATCTTACATCTGCTATAATCTGCTTGTCATATTCATACCTTGGTCTACCCCTACCGTTCTTACCACCTCCACTTCCTTCCAAAACCAACTGAACAAGTCCTGGGTGTCTTAAGATGTGTCCTATCATTCTATCTCTTCTTCTCGTCAAATTTAGCCAAATCGATCTCCTCTCACCAATTCGATTCAGTATCTCTTCATTCGTGATTCGATCTATCCATCTCACCTTCAGCATTCTTCTGTAACACCACATTTCCAAAGCTTCTATTCTCTTTCTTTCTGAGCTAGTTATCGTCCATGTTTCACTTCCATACAATGCCACGCTCCACACGAAAGTCTTCAAAAACATCTTTCTAATTCCGATATCAATGTTTGAAGTGAGCAAATTTCTTTTCTTAAGAAAGCTCTGCCTTGCTTGTGCTAGTCTGCATTTTATGTCCTCCTTACTTCTGCCATCGTTAATTATTTTATTACCCAAGTAACAATATTCATCTACTTCCTTTAAGACTTCATTTCCTAATCTAATATTTCCTGCATCACCTGCCTTCGCTCGACTGCACACCATTACTTTTGTTTTGGACTTATTTATTTTCATCATATACTCCTTACCCAAGACTTCATCCATTCCATTCAGCAACATCTCGAGATCTTCTGCAGTCTCAGATAAAATAACAATATCATCGGCAAATCTCAAGGTTTTGATTTCCTCTCCTTGGACTGTGATTCCCTTTCAAAATTTCTCTTTGATTTCCTTTACTGCCTGTTCTATGTAAACATTGAAAAGGAGTGGGGACAAACTGCAGCCTTGCCTCACTCCTTTCTGGATTGCTGTTTCTTTTTCAAAGCCCTCGATTCTTATCACTGCAGACTGATTTTTATACAGATTGTAGATAATTCTTCGTTCTCGGTATCTGATCCCTATCATCTTCAAAATCATAAATAGCTTGGTCCAATCAACATTATCGAATGCCTTTTCTAGATCTACGAATGCCATATATATGGGCTTGTCCTTCTTGATTCGATCCTCTAAGATCGGACGTAAAGTCAGGATTGCTTCACGTGTTCCTACATTTCTTCTGAAGCCAAATTGATCTTCTCCCAACTCAGCTTTAACTTGTTTTTCCATTCTTCTGTAAATAATACGTGTTAAAATTTTGCAGGCATGAGATACTAAACTAATGATGCGGTAGTTTTCACACCTGTCAGCACCGGCTTTCTTGGGAATAGGTATAACAACATTATTCCGAAAATCGGATGGGACTTCTCCTGTCTCATACATCTTGCACACTAAATGAAATAACCTTGCCATGCTGGTTTCTCCTAAGGCAGTCAGTAATTCAGAGGGAATGTCATCAATTCCAGGTGCCTTGTTCCTATTGAGGTCACTCACAGCTCTGTCAAACTCTGACCTCAAAATTGGGTCTCCCATTTCATCAGCATCAACAGCCTCTTCATGTTCCAGAACCAAATTATCTACATCTTTACCTTCATACAACTGTTGGATATGCTCCTGCCATCTTTCTGCTTTGTCTTCTTTCCCTAGAAGTGGCATTCCATCTGAGCTCTTAATATTCATACACCATAGATTTCCTTTCTCCAAAGGTTTCCTTGAATTTCCTGTATGCAGCATCTACCTTTCTTAGGACCATACAGCCTTCGACATCCTTGCACTTCTCCTTCAGCCATTCTTCCTTGGCTACCTTGCACTTTCTATCCACTTCATTCTTTAATCGCCTGTATTCTTTTCTGCCCTCTTCATTTCTAGCATTCTTGTATTTTCGTCGTTCATCAATCAGGTCTAGTATCTCCGCAGTTATCCACTGATTCTTAGTTCATCTTTTCTTCCTTCCTAACATTTCTTCAGCAGCCCTACTGACTTCATTTTCCATGACTCTCCACTCTTCCTCTATTGTGTTTCCTTCAGCCTTTTCATTTAGTCCTTTTGCAACATGTTCCTTGAAACAATCCCTCACACTCTTTTCTTTCAACCTGTCTAGATCCCATCTTTTTGCATTCTTTCCTTTCTTCAATTTCTTCAACTTCAGATGGAATTTCATGACCAACGAGTTATGGTCAGAGTCCACGTCTGCTCCTGGGAAAGTTTTGCAATCCAACACCTGGTTTCTGAATCTCTGCCTAATCATAGTGAAGTCTATTTGATACTTTCCAGTGTCTCCAGGTCTCGTCCACGTATACAGCCGTCCTTTGTGGTGTTTGAACCAAGTATTGGCAAGGACTAAATTATGATCAGTGCAGAATTCAAGAATTCAACTAGCCGAGTTCCTCTTTCGTTCCTTTGTCCCAATCCAAATTCTCCTACTGTATTACCTTCTCTTCCTTGGCCTACCACTGCATTCCAGTCTCCCATCACAATTAGATTCTCATCACCTTTTACATATTGTATTAAATCTTCTATCTCCTCATATATTCTTTCGATTTCTTCATCATCCGCTGAACTAGTAGGCATATAGACCTGCACTATTGTGGTGAGCATTGGTTTGGTGTCTATCTAGACGACAATAAGTCTTTCACTATGCTGGTCGTAGTAGCTTACCCGCTGCCCTATTTTCTTATTCATTATTAAACCAACTCCTGCATTTCCCCTGTTTGATTTTGTGTTGATAATTCGGTAGTCGAATAGCAACTGGGAAATGATGAGACGCTGCCCATTTTTACCTGAATGTCCTTAACATAAGTTAAAGCCTCCCTAGATGCCAACACCAAGTCTATGACACTCCCTCCTGACTCGTCTATGTACGTTAAGTTACCTGATTCGTCCCCCGACCAGCCCCATTCAAAATGTACAATTCCTCTATCGCACACATTTCCAGTAAAATCTCTCCATTTTTGTTACACTCTTTGTCTTTGCTTCTCCTTCTACCTATTAATATTTCATCAAATTCTTTATCGTATAATGGATTATTTACGCCAACCCTTGCGCTGAAATCACCCATTATAATTATTCCCGCTTCATTTCCTAATGTAATCTGGTTTATCATCAATAAGCTCTTCAAAAAGTTTTTCTTCTCAAACGGGGACACGATGGATAGTTGTAACCAAAACCAATGAAAATCTCTCTCCCACTCTGATTTCCTTTCTTTAATTTTACCCAAATCATTTCCTTACATCCCGATTCCCATAGCTCTACCTGCTCGCATATTTCGTCTTTTACGATCACTGATATTCCTCCGTTTATTTTTCGTTCTACTCCAGACCTTAAAACCCGGTATTTGTACATTGTAGCCAGGTGGCAACCAAGTCTCTACTATCCCAATCATCTCATATCTCGCTTTAGATCTATAAATTCATCATTTCCCAGTTTGCTCAATGTACCCTCGATACTTTTAATCCCACGACCCAGTCTACTTATTTGTTCGTGGGTATATCTGTTGTCACCAAGGCCTTACTTATTGTCATTCGTGCTTTTTCTAACTGTATAATGGATCCACTTGTGGAGCTAACTGTTTCCTCTTCCAACCCTCTAGCTTCCTCAGATCTTCTCAACCCTCTTTTAGCCCAAATTTATTTCAAATTTAACGCTGGCTTACGTTTCATTTCTTCTTTTCTCCCTGGGCTTTCTTGCCTCCTAAGAACCACCACTTCTTCTTGAGTTGATTTCCTGGGTTGATGATGCCTGGTTTCGAGCGCCGCGTCATCCAGTTCACTGTCCCTGCTTTGTTGATTACCACACACACCTGCTGACTCGGATATGCTGTCGTAACTCACTCGACCGCTGGCCTTCCGTATAGCTGACACATCAGGGCAATGCCCCAGCTCGCGGAGCTGACTAACAGCCCATATCCTGCTCCATAAAGGAGAGGGCATATAAGTCTCTGGTAAGACCCCAACTAGAGTATGGTTCCAGTGTATGGGACCCTCACCAGGATTACCTGATTCAAGAGCTGGAAAAAATCCAAAGAAAAGCAGCTCGATTTGTTCTGGGCGATTTCCGACAAAAGAGTAGCGTTACAAAAATGTTGCAATGTTTGGGTTGGCAAGAATTGAGAGAAAGAAGAAGAGCTGCTCGACTAAGTGGTATGTTCCGAGCTGTCAGCGGAGAGATGGCGTGGAATGACATTAGTAGACGAATAAGTTTGAATGGCGTTTATAAAAGTAGGAAAGATCACAATATGAAGATAAAGTTGGAATTCAAGAGGACAAACTGGGGCAAATATTCACAAATATTCATTTATAGGAAGGGGAGTTAGGGATTGGAATAACTTACCAAGAGAGATGTTCAATAAATTTCCAATTTCTTTGAAATCATTTAGGAAAAGGCTAGGAAAACAACAAATAGGGAATCTGCCACCTGGGCGACTGCCCTAAATGCAGATCAGTATTGATTGATTGATTGATTGATTGATTGATACATCGTCACGAACTGCCCGCTGTTATAAGGCAGTTTCCACGGATAAATACTTTCAGCCCCGAATGCCACTCCTTTCCTTGTTGAAAACTAATATTTGCATATTTTCCATTTCTCCTTGATCCAATTCTTTTTTAATCCATATTTTTGTGCCCTTCAAGCTCTTTGCACTTTCCAAAATTTTTCGAGCCTTCAAACTAGATACCATACATACTTTCACTGGTCTTCTTCCCATATTCCTTCCTAATCTAAAGGCACTATCGATATCACTCTCGTGGCACTCGACCTTCAAATTCTCCCTGATTAAGGAAAGTTTTCTGTCTAACATATCATTCAAGCTCTCTCTGTTTCTACCAGCCCATAGATTATTATGTTTCTCTTCCTATCTTCCTTCGCTCGTGCCCTTTCCTTTTCTTCGAGGATCCTTAACCTTTCTTCTAGCTCCAGGACTTTCGTCCTCATTTCATCTATCTCGTTTTTGTTCTGCAGTACGCTCTCCTTCATATCCTTGAGTTCTGTTTGTATGGAGGTCTTCAAATCCTTGGATTCATTTTTTTATCCCGTTAACATTTCCTTGGTCTTCTCCGCTCGGCATTCTAGCACTACCTCCTTGAGCTTGTCAATATCTTCCCATGACAGCCCAGGGACAGGATTTAACTCCACTCCACCGATCTCTAGTAGCACCATCACCACCACTAATGAAAATGCTATTTGCGTGATATTGAAACTGTTTTTCACCATTTGAGTTGATTACACTTTCCATCTGCCTTGCCTCCCGCCTATACATCACCTGTGTTGACCAAGCGCAACTCCCATGTTAGCACACTCCTATACTGTTCGCGCGCTCAGCACTATGTACTTTCACCTCGCAAGCTGAATTGCAACTGTTAAATATATAAATGGTATGAGTAAAGAAGTGGAATTAGAGATAAGGCTTTTGGCAGATGATGTTATTTTGTATAGAGTAATAAATAAGTTACATGATTGTGAGCAACTGCAACGTGACCTCGATAATGATGTCAGATGGAGAGCAGGCAATGATAAATGGGGTTAAAAGTCAGGTTGTGAGTTTAGAAATAGGAAAAGTCCTCTCAGTCTTTATTACTGAATTGATGGGGTGAACTTTCATTTTGGGGATCATTGTAAGTATCAAGCTGTTAATCTAAGGAATCTTCATTGGGGTAATCACATAAATGGGATTGTAAATAAAGGGTACAGATCTCTGCACATGGTTATGTAAGGTGTTTAGGGATTGTAGTAAGGATGTGAAGGAGAGGGCATATAAATCTCTGGTAAGACTCCAACTAGAGTATGGTTCCAGTGTATGGGACCCTCACGAGGGTTACTTGATTCAAGAACTGGAAAAAATCCAAAGAAAATTAGCTCGATTTGTTCTGGGTGATTTCCGACAAAAGTGTAGCTATAAAAAAATGTTTCAAAGTTTGGGCTGGGAAGAATTGGGAGAAAGAAGACGAGCTACTCGACTAAGTGGTATGTTCCGAGCTGTCAGTGGAGAGATGGCGTGGGATGACATTCGTAGACGAATAAGTTTGAGTGGCGTCCTTAAAAGTATGAAAGATCACAGTTTGAAGATCAAGTTGGAATTCAAGAGGACCAATTGGGCAAATATTAGTTTATAGGAAGGGGAGTTAGGGATTGGAATAACTTACCAAGGGAGATGTTCAATACATTTCTAATTTATTTGAAATCATTTAAGAAAAGGCTAGGAAAACAAGAGGTAGAGAATCTGCCACCTGGGCGACAGCCCTGAATGCTGATCAGTATTGATTGATTGATTCATTGATTGATTGAGGTGTCTCATTGTTCTTCGACTAATGTTCCAAAGGGTGCAAAATACGATTTTAAAATGTGTCAATAGACAGGAAATAGACTTTAACATATTACAATATAACTTAAACTGTAACGTGATATTTTTTCATTACTTTAAGAACCGCGGAATACCTATTCTGAACGGATATTACAGCAGAATTAAAACATGATTAAAAATACATTGATCAAAACAGTTATGGATTATACGCCCAGCTCATAGCCTGCAGAAATTGGGTGGTCGTGAAATCAGCATGACACATCACTCAGCCGTATTGCCTTACCCCGTGACCGCTGCTCACTGTAGCTTCTCAATTGTCCTCACGATGCTGGACCAACGCCGTTCCAGACCTCATAGTTTTCTCAATTACTGCTGGCACTGGAAATCGAACCACGTCTGCCTGGACGATTTTTGTAGCCAATATCAAAGCCATACTTTTAGGTTAATCTGAAAGTTTAAACATGTGCACAAGGAGATACCTTTTTATTGTAGTACTGGCAGAAAGTAATATTGCCATCAAAAGACATCCCAGAAAATTGTATAAGCCATTTTTGTATTAATGCACTCAAGGATAATTTCGTTTCAAGGCATGATGAAGTATATTCACTTAAACAGATGTTCTTTCTGCCGACACAGTAAGTCCCACTACCTGCTCCTTGTTGTTATGCCCTGGCCCCGTCACTCAGCATTCCTTTGGCGACAGTTGCCGGCGAAAAACCCACCCTCTGCTCTTCATTCAGGGATGTCCATGATATGATCATTAAAATTACAGTTGTATTGTAAACTAGCGTGTGCCCGCGTTTACATGTTTCTAAACTATTTATTTAAAAGAAAATTAAAACATTATATTTATTAACTCACATCGTTTTGACGTAAATTGCATGAAATATATTATTTAATTTTTATTATATTATTACTTTCAGTGCTTAAGATACCGGGTTGATGGATGGTACAGATAATATCAAAACCATGTAAAAGACCATGTTATATAATACACAATATATTGTTTCCTTAGAGCTTTGGAATAAAGTATATTAACGTCCTTCCATTTGGAGGTAAGATGTAAACTGTATTGTGTTTGCCTTTCGAACTCTTGAACAATCCACGTACAATGGCAGAAGCACCGTTTTCCAAGATGGAGACCTACACCTTTAAGCGACTGTCCTATGTCAAAATTTTAGATCACTGTGTGCCATAGATTTGACTGGGCTTGGCACACATACACACAAACACTTCTGAATATTACGGGCTGATGGCTCCTCGTGTCGCGGGCCGATAATGGCTTCCTACTCAATGGACTTACAGTCCGAGGAATACTACTTCGCCCGCGGCATGCTCAGCCATGTTAGTGGTTTCAGTAATATTCGTCATCAGTTTCAGAGCCGTGTTCAGTGCAGAGGGAAGGATTCCTACTCCTGAGAAGGATAATCGGTGCCACCCCAAGATGTTCGAAGGTACTCCAGGTGACTCCAAATTGTTCAAAATCTCTGTCCTGTAGTTGACAGCCTCATCTGTATGACGTGTCGTGTCGATAGACTTTTCAATTTATAGAAAGCCGGATAATCCTTGTGAGTGTTGCTTGTTGATGACGTTGACAGTTTCATGTCTTGTTTCAAGAATCGCTCTTAGACACAGCCATGCGTCTTAGGTGAAAACCTATGCCCACCTATGACAAACATTTTAGATCTTTGTTTGCGGTTGATTTGGCTGGGCATCGCACACATGAACACAGACAGACAGACAGACAGACAGACAGACAGACAGACAGACAGACAGACAGACAGACAGACAGACAGACAGACAGACAGACAGACAGACAGACATCATGGCTTCCTATTCCCCGGACTTAAAATGGCATCTTGACTGATATATGTATTATTCCTTGTTTATTATTATCGTCTATCCTGTGTCATATAAGTTTCCCCTAAATGTATATGTGTCCAAACCTTGCCCGCTTCCTCTACAGGGTTCGGGTATGTATTGAGATTAATCTTCGTAGCGAGTTTTTAAGACCGGATGACTTTCATGACGTCAACCTAATCAGATAGGGTTAGTGAGATGAAATGAATGACATTATATATGTTAGTAAGAATGAAGAGAATGAAACCCGGCCCCAGCACATATGCCACTCCTCTCGAATAGCTTAACGTCCCAATCCGACGGACGAATCATCATCAACACCGTCAAATGCCCTCACACCATATAAGACGAAAAACGGCTTCCTACGCCCTGGGCGTAAAATGGGTCCTTGAATTGTGTTCACTACCTATCTTATGTACTTTGCCTAGCGACAGTGACCCTATGTATATAATCGTGGTGACAGCACGTTGGATTTTCAAATCCCAATACACGTTTTCCGATGGTTTTTCGTTCATAACTCACCAACGAAAGCGAAAATGAAAATTCCATCTACCTATGTTCAAAATTTCAGACCTCTGCGTGCTGTCTGGATGTATCATGAAACGTATACCTACTTTAAAATCCCAGGTCTGCTCATAACACAGGTCTAATCTGAATTTCATACATAAATCTGTCTGTATTAAAGACCATGTTGCAGGTCGTGGGGACTCGCCGCATACCAGTGTGAAAGCGTTCCCGTGAAGCAATGGTTCGCCAGCAGTGGCTTGTAGCGTGGTCGCTGTGAACGTGGGCTACACTATCAAAGAAATATGTCAAACATCGTATCAAAATATTATTTCAGCAAAAATAGGTAAACGATAATTGTACACATGTTTGGCTACTATTAGTTTTTACTTTTGTTGAAAATGACCAAAATTCTCATAAAATGTACCTGTTTGCTTCATACTAAATCAGCACAGAAGAGTAAATCATAAGTTCCACATCTGACAGCTTGTTCATATTACAAGTTTAAATCGCACATGCTTTTAGGCTATCTCACATGGCTTATCAGAAAAATAAAAAGAAGTTTCCTACAATAATCAAAGTTTAAATGAATGGAATAAATATAATTTACGATGTGAATATTATATTCAACTTCAGTTTTCAGCTAAATACTGGCTACGTGACCTACTGAATTCTTGCCGCCACTATGCACTTGTCTTAAATATTCCTGGTGTACAACATGCCATATTCGGAAATAAGCAGCTTTTTGTTAGTTGTTTTACGTCGCACCGACACAGATAGGTCTTACGGCGACGATGGGACAGGAAAGGGCTAGGAGTGGGAAGGAAGCGGAAAAGGCTAGGAAAGCAACAGATGGGGAATCTGCCACCTGGGCGACTGCCCTAAATGCAGATCAGTATTGATTGATTGATTGATTGATTGATTGATTGAATGAAGGTACAGTCCCAGCATTTGCCTGGTGTGAAAATGGGAAACCACGGAAAACCATTTTCAGGGCTGCCGACAGTGGGGTTCGAACCTACTATCTCCCTAATACTGGATACTGGCCGCACTTAAGCGACTGCAGCTATCGAGCTCGGTATTCGGAAATAAGCAGCTTTTTGTAGTAATATTCCAACTTAACTTACGATCTGCCGTTCTGGACTTAATTAGTGAGATATTTTGAAGGCGATAGCACGATGATCATAGGTTTAATAATATAAATATAATAAAGGTACATTTTATACAAAATTCGTCCATTACACTGCCATATCTACCCCGACGGCGAGTGAGAAGTGATGAGACATAAAACACCCAAAATGGTCAACATTATGGATATATGTACGTGTGTTCCAGCATAGACCTTAACCAAACTTAGTACACATGATTTACTATCTGGAAAAAAGAAAACATGCTGTGGAGAAGAGAAATTCATACCCCCGCTAGGGGTAAAGAAATGCAGGAGATGGCATGTAAATATAACGGAAAAAAAGACGATTTTAATGCCGAATCCATTGTTTATGTGACGCTGAGAGATTGTGACGCTCTAGATAACTTTTGAGCCCTGGAACGTGCGTAAACCAGTACCGTAATGCAATATCAAGCAGGATTAGTGTAAAGTCGTCTGTCATCTGCAGTTTCTATAAAGAAACATCACTTGATTTTGGAGTTTGTTAACTTTCGTTCACATCAGATTTCCGGTATAACGAAATATCACGTGTGAGAAACATTGGAACTTTTGCTACGATGCCCCTTTGAAAACGAAAACATTTCGGTGTAATCTTTGTGTGCTTTTTCAATTCCCGAACAAATATAATGAATGAATTTTTAAACACGTGTACTTTTTGTAATGATAAGTTTTTAACAGTATTTTAAAATTGGTCATTTTCATGTTATAAAAACGCTGTTAATTGATACGCCAGAAGAGATTTTACGAAGTAGAACATTTTATATAAAGGAAATGAAATAATATTTTCTGAGTCATCGTGACCCACCGGAAGCAGATTAAGCTACACCAGGGCGAGAGCAGGGACATTTGTCGGATAAAACTCTGTACAAGGAATTAGCGAAGTGGCAGTCAAAAAGAATACTCTTCTGGTCAGACAGCATCATAGAATATGGAAGGAACAGAGTGGCAGAGGCAACAAACACACTGCTCTTGAAGTAGAGAGCATGTCAAAATGCAAAAATGAAACATCTTTCATACTGAAAATATGAAGGTGCATAACGATATTTTCCATTTACTTGTGCCAGACGACTCATTTTCTTCTATCCTATGCGACCACTCTTGGTCAGTTCTTGCTGTTTCCTGACCCCGACGGTATTAGATATTCAGGACTAGAGAATCTTTCATTTTCAAGCGCTTCGTGGCCTTTGTCCTTCTTTAGCCGATACCTTCATTTATCCAATTGTCGGAACCCTTCCGGTCCTTCCCTCTGATTAATGTTAATAGAGGATGGTTGCCCAGTTCCCCTTCCTCCTAAAACAAAGTTCACCACCACTACCACTTTCCATGTATCTGTTAGGTAAATTTTATCCCTATAGCAGACTTTGTCTTGTAGGTTGGCACCTGTATAAAATGGGTACATTATTAAACTACAAGATGTCGGAAAGCTTAGTTCACATTTATTTCATGGTCCTCGCAGCCCAGATGAACTTGCCTCAAACTTCTACAATCCACCGTCCTACGTAAGGTAATTAACGCAAGCATTGGATTACAGCCACTTAGGTATAAAATTTCATTATTCTGATCGAATTCAAACGAATATTAGATGCTTGACCAAGTTAACCTAGCACAACCCTTCGCCCAAAGTCACAACTTTTCAAGAAACTCGCAGCTAGGTTATGGTACAGCTAGCGCTACCTTTCGCTCAAAGCCATAACTTCTTGCAAGATCCACAACCGTCCACTGTTACAAGTACTCTGGCTAGTACCATCTATTGACAAATTCACGAACTTTTATAAAATATTGTAATTAGTTCCCTCTTACTCTTCCGTTCATCCAGAAAGTTACGTGTTTCATCAGAATAACTTTATCCACTACACTGTAATAAATTATCCAAATCTTACTCATTTTATAGCACCACGATATTCTATAAATATGGAAGAGTCCAACAAACGAACATTAACCAAAAGGAGAGCAACCTTGAAGGCTCATGTAACTCGCATTCAACACTTCGTTGAGTCGGAAATAAATTCTGCCGATAACAATCACATTCAGGTTAAATTAAACAGATTGTTCTCCACCAACGAAGAAATTAAGGAAATTCAAAGCCAACTAGAGTCGTATGAGGCAGAAAATAAGGAATCTGACACGATCTGCCGAGAAGAATTCGGAGACACAATCGACTTTCTGGAGGCTAAATTAAGGAAGGCCACCAATCTGCAAAACATGTCAGGGAATATTGAAGTGTTCACTCAGTCATCACATGGCATGCTTAGAAATATCAAATTACCGAAAATAATTCTTCCTACCTTTGGTGGGAGTCTAATTACCTGGCTGCATTTCAAAGACATGTTTGAATGGTGGTCAACAATAATGACCAATTAAACATAGAGAAATTCCACTACTTGCTCTCCTCTCTGAAAAGCGAAGCCAAGAACAGCATAAGAAATATTAACATTTCTGACGCCAAATTTCAAGTAGCCTACAAAATTCTGGTCAATCGTCATCATTCACCCAAATTAATTGCAGCTGAACACATTAGGCAAATTACGGAAACTTCACACAAAATTCGCTCAAGGAAGAGTGAAATATGCAAGCTGATCAATATATTCTAGGACGGTATGGATGCCCTTAATAACCTAAGCGCTAAACCAAGTATCCTAGATTTACTTCTTAATGAAATCCTACTCTCTCGACTACACAAAAATGTAAGGTTAGAATTTGAAAAGGAGCATTCTCATTCCGATGCAGTTAAATTCGAGGAGTTCATTAGCTTCTTGGACAGACGCTGCTCTTGTACCCAACCACCTGCAGTCAGAAGTCAGCGCTACGCTTGATAACACAACAACATTTCGACAGCAGAGAGATGTTGCATCTGCTCAGAAGAGCACAGACTGTATAAATGTGCTGATTTCCTCAATTTGAGTTCAGATGAAAGGTTCAAATTGATAAAAGATAGCAAGCACTGCAGTAACTGCCTTAGTCCATCACACACTTGGAAGGTATGTAGATCCAGTACCTACTGCACGTAAGGTATGCAAGAAATACCAGCACACGTTGCTACACCAAAATGATCAGAATGAGGAAACAACTAACACAAACAACACTATGGCACAAAACCCACAGGATAACGACACACTCCAATCTCTCTCAGAAGTACTCCAAACACTCAGTCATGGTTAAAATCAAGGACTCAAACGGAAGATATCATCGCATGCTAGGCGTATTAGATAGCGGCTCCCAAAGCAACTTCATATCCGAGCAGGCAGTACAACAACTTAAGCTTAAGAAGAAAAGAACTACCGCTATATCCCTGAAAGCATTTGGTGAACTGACATCCGAAGCTGATTTATCAGTAAACGTAGAAGTGCACTCGACGATCAGTGACTTTCATTTCAGTATGGAATGTATAGTACTATCTAGGATAACTGGCAATAGCCCTGCATCAAACATCGACCTCAAGGAATGCAATATCTCAAAGGATGTCATCCTCGCTGATCCAGATTTCACCTTCCTTAGAATACTCACTTACTAATCGGAGCTCAGTTCTTTTAGCAATCTTGTAGGAGAGGAGGAAATTTCGCGCAGGATATCCCACAGTGCAGAACACTCAGATAGGATGGATTCTAAGCGGGAAGTATCCACAGCAAATGAATGAAGGAGAAGACAATGGGCAAAGATCTAATTCATTCTTCATTAGGTCTGACCTCAGTCTTGAGAATCAAATAATACGATTCAGATCCACAGAGGAAATAGGCCATGCAATTCGTTCACCCGAGCATGCGGAATGTAAGAAAAAATTGATCGACACCACCTTAAGGGATGACAGTGGAAGATATGTAGTAGAACTACCCATTCGAAAGAAAATGAATCTAGGAAGCTCAAAGGATATTGCAAGACAACGTTTTCATTTCCAGGAGAGAAAATTGCAAGTGTAGAGCAACCTTCGTCAAGATTATATCGAGTTCATGAGGGAATATGAAGCACTTGGACACATGGTCGAACTTCAGTCAAATTCCACAATAAGACAAACAGAATATTACATTCCTCATCACGCGGTTCACAAGTATTCGAGCAGTACCACCAGGACAAGGGTGGTTTTTGATGCCTCTACAAGAACCGACAATGGCGTGGCATTAAATGACATTTTAATGGTAGGACCAACAGTACAAGACGACTTATGCTCATTGGTCATGAGGTTTCGTATGCATAGAATAGCTATTAAGCTGACGTAGAGAAAATGTACCGACAAGTAAGAGTGCACCCAAAACATCAACCCCTGCAATGCGTATTATGGCGAAAAAGCCCTCAGGACGAACTAAAAGCCTACGCCCTCACTACCGTCACGTATGGCACATCATCAGCAGCTTACAAGATGCTTGGTACAGCTGGCTACGGATTCCCTCGAGCGGCTTCAGTCCTTCGCCATGATTTTTATGTGGATGATTGCATCTCAGGAACAGAGACATTGTATGAAGCTCTAAGGCTGCGAATCGAACTTCAAGACCTTCTTCAGCTTGGAGGATTCCCGTTGAGAAAGTGGTGCACAAATAGCCCAGAACTCCTTGAATCAATCCCAGAGAACTTACGAGAATATAAGCACTCATTGACTGACAGTGAGAGCAGCGTAGTAAAAACGTTGGGTTTAACTTTGCACACCTCAAAGGACCAATTTCAAATCAAGTGTAGCCTGAAGCCACATCAATAGAGCTCAAGGAAATCCAAGAGCGCACAACGTATGATGCTCTCCATACGACCATCAATATTCGACCCACTAGGGCTGATAACTTCCGTAGTTGTTCATGCAACGCCTGTGGCAAGAAGGTTCGGGAAGGGATGATCATCTACTCGGGAATTTGCTCAATACCTGGATTGACCTATGTCAAAAATTATCACTACTTAATAATTTCAAAATTCCTATACTGGTCCTCAGTGATCCCCCTGTCGGTGGGGGCGGTAGAATAACACCCACAGTATCCCCTGCCTGTCGTAAGAGGCGACTAAAAGGGGCCCCAGGGGCTCTGAACTTTGGAGCGTGTGTCAACGACCACGGGGCCCTCAGCTGAGTCCTGGTATTGCTTACACTTACTTGTGCCAGACTCCTCACTTTCATCTATCCTATCCGACCTCCCTTGGTCAACTGTTGTTCTTTTCAGACTCCGACGGTATTACGTATGGAGGCCTAGGGAGTCTTCCATTTCCATGTCCTTCGTGGCCCTTGTCTTCCTTTGGCCGATACCTTCATTTTTCGAAGTGTCGAATCCCTTCCATTTTTCTCTCTGATTAGTGTTATATAGAGGATGGTTGCCTAGTTGTTCTTCCTCTTAAAACAATAATCACCACCCCCCCCCCCCCCCACTAGTCCTCAGTGAACGGATAGTGAAAATTATCGAGATACATGGCTCCTGCGATGCCTCACAGACTGCTTACAGGGCAGGTACAGATCTCTGCACATGGTTATGAGAGTATTTATGGGTTGCAGTAAGGATGTAAAGGAGAGAGCATATTTGTCTCTGGTGAGACCCCAACTAGAGTATGGTTCCGGTGTAGGGACCCTTACCAGGATTACTTGATTCAGGAACTGGATAGAATCCAAAGAAAAACAGCTCGATTTGTTCTGGGCGATTTCCGACAAAAGAGTAGCGTTACAAAAATGTTGCAAAATTTGAGCTGGGAAGACTTGGGAGAAAGAAGACGAGCTGGTCGACTAAGTGGTATGTTCCGTGCTGTCAGTGGAGAGATGGCGTGGGAGGATATCAGTAGACGAATAAGTTTGAATGCTGTCTTTAAAAGTAGGAAAGATCACATTATGAAGATAAAGTTGGAATTCAAGAGGACAAATTGGGGCAAATATTCGTTTATAGGAAGGGGAGTTAGGGATTGGAAAAACTTACCAAGGGAGATGTTCAATAAATTTCCAATTTCTTTGTAATCATTTGAGGAAAGCTAGGAAAACAACAGATAGGGAATCTGCCACCTGGGCGACTGCCCTAAATGCAGATGAGTAATGAGTGATAGTGAGTGATTGCGAGTGGGCTGCCGTGTACATAATATCTGTCAACCACAAAGCCGAGGTTCTAACGAGACTTCTTTGTGCAAAATCAAGGGTTGCACCTCTAAAACAGATTTCAATCCCCCGTCTAGAATTATGTGGTGCCTTAATTTTGGCTCGCCTCATCAAGAAAACGCTTGAAACTCTACGCACTACCCCCGATGGTGTACTACTTTGGACTGATTCAGCAATCATTGGCTTGGTTATGCTCATGTCCTGCAAAATGGAAAACATTCGTGGCAGACAGGGTGGCAGAAATTCAAGACACTGTTCCAGCCTCCCATTGGCGTCATGTTGGATCTCTGGACAATCCTGCAGATGTTGCATCACGAGGAGTACAGTCACTGCTTCTTCAAGACAGTGCAGTATGGTGGGAAGGACCCAGCTGGCTCCCCCATATGGGTAGGGGGTAGAATAACACCCTGTCGTAAGAGGCGACTGAAAGTGGCCTGAGGGTATCTGAACTTTGGAGCGTGGGTTGGTGACCAGGGGCCCTTAACTGAGTTCTGGCATTACCTCAACTTACTTGTGCCAGGCTCCTCACTTGCATCTATCCTGTCCGACCTCTCTTGGTCAACTCTTGTTCTTTCCCGACCCCGACGGTATTAGGTTTGCGAGGGCTAGGGAGTCTTTCATTTTCACGCCCTTCGTGGCCCTTGACTTACTTTGGCCGATATCTTCATTTTTCGAAGAGTCGGATCGCTTGAATTGTTTCCCTCAGATTAGTGTTATATAGAGGATGGTTGCCTAGTTGTACTTCCTCTTAAAACAATAGTGACCACCACCACCACCCCCAGCTGGCTGCGTCTAGACCCAGCATCATGGCCATCACAATCAGGATGCAACACTTCGAAGATCCCTGACCAAAGAATTATAACATCACTTATTGTCATAAAACATCGCTTCTCATCCTTAAACAGATTACTCAAAACAGTTGGTCCGTGTCTCAGATTCTCTTTCAATTGCAAGAAGACTCGCAGTAAGCGCGATATATCACCACTGTAATCACAAGAGGTAAATAATGCCTTTAAGGTCTGTATCAAAATCGTACATTCGGTCTCTTATCAAAGAGAAATACTCTGCCACAAACAAGGTAAGGCTGTTGATGCAAATAGTACACTGAAGAGTCTGAGCCCAATTCTGGACCAAACAAGTTTTCTTCCAATCGGAGGAAGACTACAAAACGCACCAATTCCATACGAAGCCAACCACCAACTTACAATTCCTCCTGAACATCAGCTCACCAAACTTGTCTGCCTGAGTGAACATGTAAGATTATTACACGCAAGACCTCAACTACTCATTTTATCGTTGCGACAGAGATATTGGATACCGAGGATTCGCCAAATCGTTAAGAAATGCATTCATTCTTGCTACGCATGCTTCAGACTGAGAAAATCAGCATCTCAAAAGAATCCCCCTGTGGGTGGGGGTGGTAGAATAACACCCACGGTATTCCCTGCCTGTCGTAAGAGGCGACTAAAAGGGACAACAGGGGTTCTGAACTTTGGAGCGTGGGTTGGTGACCACGGAGTCCTCAGCTGAGTCGTGGCATTGCTTCCACTTTCTTGTGCCCGCTACTCACTTTCATCTATCCTGTCTGACCTCTCTTGGTCAACTGTTGTTCTTTTCCGACCCCGACCCTATTAGGTTTGCGAGGGCTAGGGGGTCTTTCATTTTCACGCCCTTCGTGGCCCTTGTCTTTCTTTGTCCGATATCTTCATTTTTCGAAGTGTCGGATCCCTTCCAATTTTCCCTCTGATTAGTGTTATATAGAGGATGGTTGCCTAGTTGTACTTGCTCTTAAAACAATAATCACCACCACCACCACTCTCAAAAGAATATGGCAAACTTACCAAGATTTAAGGTTACTCCTACTAGAGCCTTTATGAACGTTGGAGTAGACTACACTCGCCCGTATAGGTACTCGACGAAGTAAGACAACAGGAAAGGCTTATGCTGGAATCTTCACATGTCTTTCGATTGAAGTGTTCTCTGATCGCACAACAAGTGATTTCATGGCAGCACTACGTCGTTTCACCTCACGTCGATGTTGTCCTGCCAAAAGCTACAGCGACAATGGCACCAATTTCATTGGTGCATCGAGGGAATTAAAGGAACATGAGTTCTTACAAGATCAGGAGCAAGAGAAAGAAATTGTGAAGATCGCAGAAGGAGTTGGCATTACCTTGCACGTCATCCCTCCATCTGCACCTCATTTTGGAGGTACTTGGGAATCCATGGTAAAAGCATTTAAATTTCATCTTCGAAGAACAATGGGAACAACTATACTCACCTTTGAAGAATTAACTATCCTATCTTCACAGATCTAAGCTTGCCTGAACAGTCCCCCTATATCCGTATTTAGCGATGATCCGACAGGTTCATCCTATCTCATTTCATCACACTTCCTTATCGGTGAGCAACTCACGGCACTTCCCGACGGCGATCTCAAACTTTGCCCCTTCAATAGTCTCTCTAAATGGAGACACATACAAAGAATGACTCAAGGCTTCCGGAACGTTATAAATGGACACAAGACCATCCTAACGTACGTCCTGGTGATCTTGTGTTCATCAAGGATGACAACCTGCCTACTCTTCAATGGAGAAGAGGATTGGTGGAAAAGGTCCATCTCGGAGGTGACGGCCTCGCCAGAATAGCTACTGTCAACACCACTTCTGGTGCCATGATGCGTCGTATCAACAAGTTGTGTGTATTACCAGAAACGAAGTGGGAATTTTCATCAAACTACTATTTGCTTGAACATTATCAACGTATTGTTATAAAAATAGTCTTTTTCCTATTTTTGACTAGTGCATTTTGTGTGCATCTGTTTCACTTTTTTCATTTTTCTACAAAAGGCCAATGTCTTTTGGTGGGGCGGTATGTTAGGTAAATTTAATCCCTATAGCAGACCTTGCCTTGTAGGTTGGCAGCTGTATAAAATGGGTTCATTATTAAAATAGAAGATGTCGGAAAGCTTAGTTCACATTTATTTTATGCCCAGTTCCCCTTCCTCTTAAAACAATATTCACCACCACCACTATTTTCCATGTATGCATTAAGTGTTTCTCAATGTTTACATAACAGGTATTAGATTTCTACCTTTTCATATTAAAATATAACCGTTTTCATTTTGAGGGAATGATTTATTATTTAAACATATTTAAACATTTGCTCAATACCTGGATTGACCTATATAAACAAATATCACTACTTAATAATTTCAGAATTCCTATTCTCGTCCTCAGTGCTCCCCCTGTGGGTGGGGGCGGTAGAATAACACCCACGGTATCCCCTGCCTGTCGTAAGAGGCGACTAAAAGGGGCCCCAAGGGCTCTTAACTTTGGAGCGTGGATTGGCGACCAGGGGCCCCCTAGCTGAGTCCTGGCATTGCTTCCACTTACTTGTGCCCGGCTCCTCACCTTCAACTATCCTGTCTGACCTCTCTTGGTCAACTCTTGTTCTTTTCCGACCCCGACGCTATTAGGTTTTCGAGGGCTAGGGAGTCTTTCATTTTCACGCCCTTCGTGGCCCTTGTCTTCCTTTGGCCGATATCTTCATTTTTCGAAGTGTCGGACCCCTTCCATTTTTTCTCTCTGATTAGTGTTATATAGAGGATGGTTGCCTAGTTGTACTTCCTCTTAAAACAATAATCACCACCACCACCACTCCCATAAAATGGAACCATACTCTGCTGTATCTGTATTGAGAGACCGATAGATCGTGCAGACATTACGGCGATTTACAGGAAACGAAATACCGGTTTTGCAATTAATCAAACGATATTTTAGGGTAACTGTTCACAGACCGAAGAAACTTATTCTGAAGAGAAGATGCACTACGAAAAATGTTTTAAATACTTCGAAGAAAAGTTATCTCGTACTCAATAGTAATTTAGCTGGGAGGTGAACCTGAACTTCGCATTGCTGTGGGTTTTTTTGAGATCCCCGACCTACTTGGTCCTTTACCTCAATTTGATGTGAGGCCCTGCGTGCGTAGACTTTTAGTTTTGTTTGGTAAAATTCCAGTATTTCGAAGGATAGGAGAGGGGAAATGGACCGATTGAAATGTGGTAGTGGCTTTGATTTGAGACTTCGGTAAAGAGGTTGTCAGTACTTAGGGAGGTGCTCGGGATGTGGTGTGGGATTCGACGTGGGGTGTTGGGGCATGCAGTGGGGGGGATACTTGGTTAGTAGGGGAGGTTTTCCTGTACAGCAGTTAACTGCTCACTCAATCGCCAAACAGTCACTACTGCTCAGGTGGCGGATCCCTAATCTGTTGTTTAGCTAGTCTATTCATAAGTAATTACAAAGAATTTGGAAAATTTTTGAACATCTCCCTATAAACGAATATTTGACTCAGTTTTTCCCCTTAAATTCCTTGAATGTGACGTTAAAAGTAGTGAAAACTGGTTTTTAAAAACTGGGATTTACTTACCTGCAAATGAAGTCCGATCATAGCCAAGTAAGTGAACTAAATTTCAGCTAAACATGCCACATATTTTTGCGAGAAAAATACACCAAAAGTTTAAAATTCATATGTTATGGGAATTAAGAATATGTGCTACTACGAATACTGCATAAACTGTTTTACATGGCATTTTGAAGCCTTCAGATGAATAATTAGGATAATTAGGATCAGAATCTCTGGAGTTACAAAGATGTTCGATATCATTTAACCAAATCCAGTATTTATAGAAGTATTAATTACATTTTCATCACGAAGTTCGCAAAATAATATTCGTGACATCGTGCGCCTAGATGCATTTGTAGTAAAATTGTTCATATCCTTGGTTACAATAGCCTCTGCTGGACAACATTATTGTCTTCTGGGTGGTATGTTCAGTTAGTATTTTTCAAACCTCAGTCATCCTAAACACTCTTGCCGATCAACTCATTGTTATGAATACTAACAAAGCTCACTATAAGAAGATAATTCACTGTCAAACTCAGAAAAATATTGTGATTTCCAAACTTAGGAATCGGAACTCAGTAAACACAAGTTACTGTCTTCCATATGTGTAGAGTTATCATCTGTATGTACAATGAGGACGAAAACACGCGATTTTAAAACTTTTAATGCCAAATTAGAAGAAAATCTAGTGGAATACAATGTTGTTCTTTTTTTTTTTTTTTTTTTTTGCTAGTTGTTTTACGTCGCACCGACACAGATAGGTCTTATGGCGTCGATGGGACGGGAAAGGGCTAGGAGTGGGAAGGAAGCGGCCGTGGCCTTAATTAAGGTACAGCCTCAGCATTTGCCTGTTGTGAAAATGGGGAAACCACGGAAAACCATTTTCAGGGCTGCCGACAGTGGGTTTCGAACCTACTATCTTCCGAATACTGGATACTGGCCGGACTTAGGAATGCAATGTAATGTGATCTATTGTATTCCACTACCGTAAAAAAAGGAGCGTGGGTCCCTTAACTCTCAACCCACATTTCGTTGTTTTATAGGACTTTCCAGTAAGATGGCGCTATGATATTTTCGAATTTTATTTTATTTATTGGGTAATGAAGTACTGGCACACTTAAGTTATATGTTTTCATTACTTATTTTATTGAATGAAATGGGAACCGTTCAGGTAGACGGTGAGGACCTGCCACGATCACTGATGATGGCCGACTTGACAAAGAGGTCACTGCAAGGATATCCGCAGCCTGGACGAAAAGGAGAAAAACAGCCGGCGTCACTTGCGATCGGAGGATGAAATAAATCTACCTTACTCTCATCCGACCTGTAGTATAGTATGTCGGCGGACTCAGTAAACTGGATCTCATCTCCAATTAGTAAACTGACAACTGTCACCTAACAACCAACTGAGCGAGCATTTAACTCGCTTCCACTTTCCTTCTTTCGAAATTCAGGCTTTAGGTACACATTTGATTTCCCCTAACATTTTATGGCGTGCTTTTGACATGCTTTAGATTCTAAAACATTTCTGACAGGTATTTGGAGATACCATGTCCACCAAACCTCTTTTCTCGAGTGCCAGGAATGTTCAGTTCATAGAATGATTTGATGTAGGTCTCTATTCGACCCTGTTCTGTCTTAAGGTTTTCCTTCCTACATAACTATTACATCCTACATCTCCTCTAATCCGCTTGTCATATTCATACCTTGGTCTACCCCTACTGTTCTTACCACCTACACTACCCTCAAAACGAACTGCGTGTCTTACGGTGTGTCTCATCATTCTATAACTTCTCGTGAAATTTAGCCAAATCGATCTTCTCTCACCCGTTCAGTTCAGTATCTCTTTATTTGTGATTCGATCTATCCATATCACCTGTAGCATTCTTCTCTAACACCACATTTCAAAAGCTTTTATTCTCTTTGTTTCTGAGCTAGCTATCATCCATATTTCACTACAGTACAATGCCACACAAGGCGCGAATATCCTCAAAAAAAGATATTTATAATTCCTATATAAGTGTTCGAAGTGAGAAGAATACTTTCCTTAAGAATTGCCTTCCTCGCCTGTGCTAGTCTTTACTTCTGTTATTTTACTACCCAAGTAGCAATATAGATCTACTACCTTTAAGATTTGATTTCCTGAAACACTTGACTGTTCGATTGCACTCCATAGTATAAAATGGTATTTTTTATACTGAAATATTATCTTCGTCACCGCTAAATAGTTCACGTAGAAAAGAATTTTTACCAAAATTATGATACTTAACGAACTTCTTGACGACGAAGGAAATCTTCCATTCAGTTTGAAAAGTAAATTGAAGAACTTGATTTCAGTACATTTGTCTTCCTTGAAAACCAAAGTTGGACACCGCTTTCCAGACATTTCTTGAGGTATATGACAATTTCAGTTGACGGGAAATCCGTTGAAAATAGAGCTTCAGGAGCAGGCAGTCTACCTAGCATGGGATTCCGAAGTAAAAGCCGAATTTCCGCATTTTACTGTCGAAGAATTTTGGTTAAACTCTTTTTCAATATACCCACAAGTTGCTATGGAAGCTGCAATGTTGTTGATGCAGTTTTCGCCAACAATTCTACGCTTGCTTACATCAAATCAAAATCCCGAGCACGGCTCAGATCTGTGGTGTGCACTATCACAGTTGCAGCCAAATATAAAAAAGCACGTGAAAGGAAAATATCTTCAACGCATTCGGAAGGTAGTGGGTTCAAACTTAAATGTCGGCTGATCTGAAGATGTTTCTTTCATGATTTCCTCCAGACAAACGCTGGGGCTGCAGCTTAATCAATCACTGGTTTTGTTCTTACAAAATCAAATCAAATGATGCAGTTTGAAATTTTAAATGCAGTGAGTGTAGAATCCTCCGTAATATATTTATTGTCAACTGATTTATTCTCTTGTTGTTTTATTCACGACTTTCTCTGCAAAGTGATTGCCTAATAATTATTACTTGGAGACATGTATTATTATGTATTAACCCCTTATAATTAATAGGCCTAATAATAAAATCAATATAACGTACTTTTTGCGGTATTAACCCTAATAGAAAAGTAGAACTTGTGTAAATCAATATTTCATTGGGTGAGGAAGGGGCGCAGACACACGAAAGTTGAGAACACTGTTTTATAGAACGCAAATTGTTGCTGATGAGGAGCGGAGCGTTCATATGCTCACATCTGCAATCATTCGGCTAACTAATGATTCATGTGCGGTGCGACGGGCCATTAGGTTCAAACAAACCGCTGTTTATCAATGAAGTTCTTTGTGGTTATGGAAGGGTTAGTTCCATGCTACATAAATTAATAGGAACGGAACGGTTAATGCAATATCACAGAGCAAACAGTAATCAACATTGATTCTGTTCTAATTTGTGCCATATTCTGAGGGAACAGGGAATGGCTGATGAATTCTGTGCAGATTGTGGACTGCACATGTGAAGATAACACAACATGCTCGAAAAAGAAAATCAAATCATTTCATTTCGGTGGCTTGACTCCAAGAGATCAAAGAATACCAGCGAGCAAGTGGCCACACGGTCTGAGTTACGTACCTATCAGTTTGCACTCGGAAGACGGTGGGTTCACACTTAACTCTGGCAGCCCTGAAGAGGCTTTTTCCCCCGTGGTTTCTTCATTTGCACACCAGGCAAACGTTGGGGCTGTACCTTAATTAAGACCACGGCCACTTCCTTCCCATTTCTAGGTCCTTCTTAGCCCATCGTTGGCATAAGACCTATCTGTGTCCGTGCGACGTTATGCAAGTTGTAAAAAATGCCAAATATCATTAACTAAGTAACACGTATGCTATGAGGAATAATTTCACCTTCTTCGTGGTCCTATTCCTAAATAGTAGGGTTGGAATTTAAGGTAGGAGGGCCAAATTCCGTCCCGGTGCCTTATTTCTTCCCCCTAGGTATTACCAGTTTGCACGGTTGATACGTAATGTTTGGCCTTGCGCACACGCGGAACCTCGTCCCGTACAGTTGGTTGTGTTTCCGTGTACAAGGAGACTTAATGAGTGCAGCATTCCAATTGAGAGCCTGCTATTCCTAGAGCTAACACTGATATATGTATCAAATACTCGTGTGGTGTAGTTCCCGTGGTGTAGAATAATTGCTACAGTGAGGTGGTGGGCGTGAGCTACTCTAGCGGTCATCATACTAAATCACGGAATGTCGGTAATTCCGTCTCCCTTCATTTTATTTGTTATTTATGAGGTGTATTATTATTTTCAAATCAGAAAACGCAAGCATTGGGGTACGGAAGCTATGAAAAAGGCTATTAAGGCAGTGAGGGACAAGCAAACGTGTTACGAACGTCCAAGTAAAGCGTTTAACATACCGCGAGCAACACTGAAAGACTGTGCTAAAAAGAATACCAAGAAAAGATGTTTCATAAATGGCCTTCAAGTAATTCAATACAGGTAAAGTGTTTGCTAAGGTTAGAAAGGAGAAATATATTAAAATTAATTGTACTTTTCATAAATTTGGTGGGGAACGAACACATTTTTGGTAGTTTAGTTTTTGCAGTGCTTATGTTCATATCAATGATAACGTTATAACGGTTTAGTTGTAACTTTCCCGTAAATGGAGTAAGTGTAGTAGGCCTAACATACACACAAGTCCAAATCTGCAAAGAGGGCGAAATATGGACCTCCTACCTTATATCGCGTGACCACAATTAAAATCATGGTGTTGAGCGTTGGGAGGTTATAATCGCAGGTGTCTGAAATTTTGTAGATAAACAATGCGCTCGCGAACTATGCCACAAAAGTATTACTTCCAAGTCTTGCCGTAAGATGAAAATATGGCACTGGAAGCAGTGGTAGGGTTTCAGAAAATGTCAGGAAAGATAAAGTGCATGATTACGTGACTCTCGAACGTTTATTAGGATTTATGGCTACAAACACTCTTACATATGGCCTCAGCACGGCCCGCAGCATATCTGGTGAAATCGTTTGATAAGGCAAGGACCGGCTACCTCCCTTCAAAAATCCCCGCGACCAGAAGTCACATCGGGGGGTACTGAAATGCGTGGTCGCTACTGAAAGTTTCTCTTTCGCCTGGAGAGCGAAGTGTGGTGTTTCCCCGTCCTGCATGAAAATAACGGTGTGGTCACACAATGTGTAGAAGAGTCGGACCCCATACACGACACTTCTGTTCATACGTTGCAACCTCCAGAGTAAAATGTGCTTCATCATTCCACACCGACCAGGTGTTTTAATGTTGAAAACAAAGTAGGGGCCCCCAGACCATAAAAAACGTAAAATGAAGCGATTTCCTCAATTGTGCCTGTACCGCCCCGCCCCGTGCATTCAAACCAGGCGCCTTGTAAAGTGACATCTTACTCCTAAAACTTGAAAGAACTAGTGCGAGAAGTTGGGACGTTGCCCAACAGATGTAATGTGTTATTTTAAGGTTTCCTAAGCTAACTGGATTTATTTTGTTCTTTTGTGTATCACAGATGTCAACACTTCGATCTCTTTCCACCAACTTTCAAAGTAACCGATTAGAAATTGTGGGCATTTAGTTCTCAACCAATCAGAGTTTTCTTGTACATATTTAATTATCCAATAAAATCTGAGGGTTGTCTCGGGCATTACTCCAGATCTCACTCGAACCTTCCTCTCGGGTATAAAAGCTGGCAATGTTTCGAGCTACCTTGTCTTCTTGATCGTCCAGTTTACTGAGTGTGCGTTAATAGTGGAGTCGGGGCGTTTCACCCTTCATCGAGCAATTAAGCGCAATACGGTAATGGCAGCCACGTACTGACTAGGTGATAGTCTTTGAAAGCTAACCCGAGGGGAAGGTTTCCTGTCCTTAAGAATGTAACTTTAATTTACAATCTTCAATAATGTAAACTTCATCTTAGAATGTACATTTCAAAACCAGCCTAAAAGCGCTTAGCTGAAATTCGGGAATCGGGAGTGCGACACCGTCTCGACTTGTATTTGAGGTGACTATGTTTTGTAACCATTTTCTCTCCGTAGCCTTTCTCCATCTGGCCACCTCAGTAGAATGGGATTAGCCCCTGTAACTTCAGGCCAGGAGCCCGAATGGGGTTTTATCTCGTGTGCAAATGTCTGCCTCCCCAGCATTTTGACCAGTAACTTCCCAACAAGGCCCGGTAGATTGAGTATTGTATACTCCTGTAAAAACGTTTTTGTTAAGTGGTTAAACTGTTGAAGAGAGTGATGTCTGTGTAGGCTGTGCCTCGAGAGGCCTGATAGTGTGAATTGCTCTGCTCTGGCAGTAAGCTTTGTAGCGTAGTCACCTAGATATTCATAGAGCATAGAGGCTCTTTCCATTGTTGTAAAAGTGTTATTTAAAATTCTGTAAAAGAAAAAGGGAGACCTGTCTCCTTGACTCTTGTGCTCCAGTAACTTTTGTAAAAATCGTGAGCTTCAAGCTCAGAGGTTCAATCCCCCTGTGGGTGGGGGGCGGTAGAATAATACCCACGGTATCCCCTGCCTGTCGTAAGAGGCGACTAAAAGGGGTCTCAGGGGCTCTGAACTTTGGAGCGTGGGTTGGCGACCACGGGGCCCCCAGCTGAGTCCTAGCATTGCTTCCACTTACTTGTGTCTGGCTCCTCACTTTCATCTATCTTATCCGACCTCCTTTGGTCAACTCTTGTTCTTTTCAGACCCCGACGGTATCACGTATGGAGGTCTAGGGAGTCTTTCAGTTTCATGCCCATCGTGGCCCTTGTCTTCCTTTGGCCGATACCTTAATTTTTCGAAGTCTCGGACCCCTTCCATTTCTTTCTGTCTGATTAGTGTTATATAGAAGGTTGCCAAGTTGTACTTCCTCTTAAAACAATAATCACCAGCACCACTACAGGTTCATTTAAGAAATGTTGTTGGTTTTGCTGATTTCTCCTATCTCCTATTTAAAGTATTGTAGATGAAATCTACTTCCGTCAGTGAGCGACTTGGCTGTTCATGTTTTGCTTTTGTAAAAAGGAATAGAAAATAAATATAACTTTAGTTTTAAATTTTTTACTAATCTTTTGTTTGTAGTAGATAGACGCATTCATGCCCGCATCTTCTTTCACCTCTCTGTCCCACGAAAACAGTGCCCAAAGTTAAAGGGCTAAAGGTTCTGAAAAGATTTCAAATTATGAGTCTTGGATATCCCTGAAAGACTAAAGAAAATAATTTCCGAAATCACTTCCGGCCTAAATGCAGTTCCGGAAAAACAGACTGATCTCGCTTGTTCCTTTACACGTTTTCGTTAGATTCACATCCTAGCCAAATTAAATTATTTACATAATTCTTTCCGGAATGTGTTCCTAGATTCAACACCCTTAATACCTTGAAACATGGTCATACCTACTGTAGTTATATGGGCTTAGGTGAAACTCTGCATCGACTCACATTAGCGCTCCTGGTGATAGAAAAGGGCAAGCTGCTAATCGAATGGACCAAATAACGATGATTAAGGAAAGGATTGTACTTTTTAGGAAAAAATCAAGAATACATTCTCATACATGATTGTATTCTATTTACCTAAAATTCGTAGCTGATATTTTTCGGATGTTTTTAACAACGAGTTGCCTGAAGGGCTAGCTAGAACTGTGCATTTTTAACTTCCGCTTGTGATGATGATGATGATGATGCTTGTTGTTTTAAGGGGCCTAACATCTAGGTCATTGGCCCATTTGTCCATGTGTATTTGCAAAATACCGAAGGGAAAAGTCAGAGAATTGTGGAACATTGAGTTTCCATTTGTGAACGGTTTGAAGTTTGTAGGGATAGCAGTGTAAAATGCACCGCGAGATCGTGTGAACCTTTGACGGGGTGAGCGAAAATTGAGGCGTTGACATGGAAAAGGTAGTAAGTAAAAACAAGAAATTGAAATTTATATTTATCATGGAGAACATAGTAAATGCTTATGCCAAAGGCATGGAGCACTGCCTTCGTGATGTACAGGCCGTACCATAGCTCCGATGGCGTCACGCAAAGAGGCGAACTGTTTCCTTCTTCCGACTCGTGCAATGCTAAGACTTGATACGTCTGTACCTTGTAATTATGAAATATTCACAGATGTTGTATTAATAGAACAGTTGAGACCACTAACAGCTGTAATTCGTAAGTCAGGTCTATGCAATTTTGGAGTGCGATCTACGTGGTCAAAGCTTGTCAATGTGCGCAACAAATAATTACTATGCAGAAATCAAATGTAGAGACAATTTACCTCCATAACTCTACAAATACTGTAGCTACCTTGTTTCTTCATGACTCTATCCTTCGAAAACTTTCTTGAGACCCTTTCTTCCAAACAAATATTTGTAACATTTTTGTTCGGGAATAGCCCGTGTTTTCCCAAATATTAATGCACTGACCAGCAAGATCTGTTAGATACTTGCCACATTCACGGAAATCGCCGAAGAATGGGGATAATAGGCTGCGCATTCTCAACATTACTAAGCCAAGAAGTAGGTTCTGTTGGTTATTGTCCACTTATGATTGTTCTGTATGAACAATAAAACGCCTGCAGTAACAAGAAAGTCAAAAGCAGAACTGCTCTCACACGAAGAAAATGAAAATATTAGTGTACATTTACTTTTTCGCCGTGGTACGCACAAGTTCTTATTATTGTGGCAACTGCGGAATTTCACACACTGTATTTAAATTCGCAAGACATTATATATCCGCAAACATGTGTTATACGATAACAATTAAATGAATTTATCTTACTCACCACGTGAAGATACCATACCTAACCTAAACTATGAGGTTTCATTTTTCTAATAACAGCTGTTTACATAAATCCTGATTTTGTTCATCTGATTTATTTACACGTAATAGGTAATACATAAAATGATTTCCACTGTTTAACAAATGAACACACAATTAGATAGAGAAAACACAACAGGAAACGTCGTTACAACTTCGTATTGCCTAATGTTCGTTGATTATTTGAAGTCTCAGAATATCACAATAATGCACATCTGTACTAGACAAGAATTAACAAATAACAAACGAGTGAATCACACAAACGTATATCACATTTTTATACAGTCTATCTTAGTTTGTTTCTAAATTTAGTTTAATTTACCTTTGGCACTTCCAGCACTTCACACTTACAGAAAACTACTTAGCTGCTCTACATATTCTCCCAACCATCGCTTCCTTTGCGGACATTGAATGCACATTATCTCGGACATTCTGTCGAGGGCATTGTAAGGCTCAGAAGGTTTCAGCACACAGTCGACGTAACAACCTAACACTAACACGACAGCACTGTTCAGTTGCGGTGGTTGGAAGCTAAATACACCCATTCAGGTGCGATGTATGTATTCGGACGTCCGATGATACACTTTAGCGTCTGTTTAAATTTATTCCATGTCAGTCGAATCTGCGTACAAGTTGTAAGTCGGTGTTGGATTGTATCTGTATTTTGACAGAAGTTGCACAAGTCCGTCTCCAGCATATGAATGTGATGAAGTCTGCTGTTTGTCGGTATAATGTCATGGATTACTTTATACCAGCTTTCTTTTACTGCGTCTGGAAGGATTCGATGTAAGATATTCCTCCATACTCTATTCAAGTTGATTACCATAGCTGCTTTCGTTATGTATGGGGCTAAATACTATTGAGATAAACTTTTTTCGTTGAGACATCTGGAGATGTGACGACGTCTTTTGGCATATAACTCAGCTCGACCCTCAGATATCTTGCGTGAGGTGCATGATGATGGATGTCATAATACACTGGTGGGTTAATGCATTGTGGAAGACTGCACCATCTCATGAGGAAGTTCTTCGATTTATGATTCCCTGCTTTGTGAAAGAGCTTTAAGTGCCTTGTTAGAAACAAGGTTTTTGCTTTCTCTTTGACGTCAATTAGTCCCAGCCCACCCTGGGATTTAGGTAAGGTGAGTGTACTTCTGGCAAGTCGTATTAGTGATCCTTGCCAAATGAACCAACCAACAACCGAAATTAGACGTTTACCAATCATCCGTGGCATGGGAAGAATTTGGCTCAGATACCATATTTTGCTTAAGCAGTACATATTCACATACATTATTCTTTGTTGCAAGTGGAAAGATCGATACCTAACCTGTTGCAATGTACCCCTGACTGAATGCAAAGCATCGGCCCAGTTCTTTTTGATCATCTTGTGCACACTGTTAAAGCAGGTTATTCCCAGAATTTTAGTTTCTTGTGTTAATGTTACACACTCTGGAAGTGCCGATTGGACTCGGCCCAGTTTCCCAATCCACATCGCCTTTGTCTTCCTTGGGTTCAGCTGAGCCCCGGAATATCAGCCGTAATCCTCGATTACCTTGAACAAATGCTGGATATCAATGGTTTGATCGAATATTATAGTAACGTCATCTGCGAAGGCGACAATATCCAAATTGCTGTAGATTGCTAAGAAGGGGTTCTAGAGATAGAACGAAGAACAACATAGACAGCGGACACCCTTGCCGTACTCCTCTGTGGATGTGGATTGGCCTTGTTAAATAACCATTTATGTTAATCTTTGAAGAGCCTCCATTAAGAATTTTGCCCACGAGAGTCGTGAATCGAGTGTCAAAGCCAAGGGCATGGAGTGTTTCAATTATATATTTGTGGTTTACCCTGTCAAATGCGTGGTCAAAATCTAGTGATATTAGCAGTTTCTTTTTATTGTTGACCAAGGACTCGCTTATAATATCCCGAATGACACATAGAGAATTTATTACACACCTTCCTGGTATCGCACCAGAATGGTGTTCGGATGTGGCGTCCTCCATAAACGCAGTTAGTCTCTTTTTCACACATTTAGTTAATCGCTTATAGTCAAAATTTAAGAGCGTTATGGGCCGAAAGTCAGATAACTTGGTTGGATTTGTCACCTTGGGAAGAAGGACCACAAGGCCTTCTTTCATCTTGTCGATGTTCCTTTCTGAATTACAGGCATCATTCATTGCTGCAACAAGTTCGTCGCTAATGATGGACCAGTATGTCATATAAAAAGCTCTTCCTAGACCATCGGGACCAGGAGATTTATTCGGTGCGCTTTGCAATATTGCCTGCTGGATTTCTGCTAAGGTGATGTCTTGGGTCAAACTTTCTTGTTCCCTATGCTTCATTCTTCCTCTTATACCATCAAAGAGGGGGTGTTGGTGATTTGTGATGGTGGGCGGCTCTTCGTTATACAAGGACTGAAAAAAGCTTTCCGCCATTTCTTTTATTATGTCGGGGCTATTCGTTATTTGTCCATTAGTTGTTTCGATGTCATGGATGTATTTTTGAAGTCCTTTCCTGCAATTCCTTATAAGGTGGTAACTGGAAGGAGACTCGTTGCCTAGAACTTGACGATCTTGCGCTTGAATTTTCAAACTTTCCATTTCTCGTCGCTGTATCGTTAGTAGCTGCGCTCTTGTTTTCTTTATTCTTCGATAGGTGTCAGGGTTGGTAGAATCCTCCTTATATAGCTGTCTTAAGCATTTATAGTAGAATTCTGTCGTGTGATTTAAGTGCCTTCTTCTCTCAGCACTGTATGACTTCAATAGCCAGATTGTGCGAGGTTTAGCGTATGAAAGCCACCAATCAAGAGTATCTCTATATCGGGGTATGTATGTTTCCATTTTTGCCATTCAGCGAAAAATCTTTCTTTTAAGTCCATGTTCTTCAAAATAGATTCATTTAACCTCCAAATTCCTCGTCCGCGTCTAGGTCCCCACTCAGGTTGTCGGATCTTACAGATAAACGCACAATGGTTTGAAAATTCCACTGGGCAGATATCTGTTTCCCTCACGTGTTCTTTCAGTCCCCCGCTGACATACTGTATATTCTATCTAGACGAGAAGCGCCACCTGGGTAATAATACGTATATCCAGCTGACCTCTGTTACTTCACTTCCCATGTATGTTTTAGACGTAGCCCTCTTATTAAATTAGATAGCGCGGGACATCCCTGGAACTGTCCTGTTTGGTCTTTGGTTGATAATACTGCGTTAAAATCACCTCCAAGGATCATATTGTCTCTAAATCTGTAAATAAGTGGAAGGATGTCTGTGGTATAGAACAGCTGTCTTTGCGTCCTTGCTTGTGAGCCGGATGGGGCATAGATGTTTACAATTAGTAAGTCCCGAATACGTATGCTGATACCTCGAGAATTTGGCAGGAGCGCTGTGTCCGAGTATGGCATAGTGTCCTTAATGTATATGGCTGTACCGCGTTTGTGCTCGTTAACATTAATCATTTTATCGAATCCAGGAATGGGAGCAAGATCTTCGGTTGCCACTTCTTGCAACATAACAATATCCACGTCCTGGTCACGAATAATCTGTTTAAGGAGCGACTGTTTACTTGCAGTTTGAATACAATTTATATTTAATGTCATCAATGTGTATGTTAACAGCATGATCGTGAATATATACATGTTTCTTCTCCTAATAAATTCAACGGGGTTGGGGCGAGGGACTCTATAGTCTATCTCCTACTCTACTGCCCTGTAGCCGCGGGTCTCTGTTGTTGTGTGGCTTCTGTGTTTCCTCCCTCGAGGGTCTATGTGTTTTTACCTTTGTTTTGCTTTTCGAAAGTGCAACTTCTTGGGTTAAGGTTTCGTTTGTCTTGAAGCTGTATTGATTCCCTAACCTCGTCTCTTCTATTTCCATAAGATTCGAGGTTTCCGCTTCGATCTCATCAGCCCATTGCATGCTATTAGTGGTAGTGTCTAGAATAACGCTCTTGTTCAGTGGTTGAATACCTATGTTCCTCTCTCCTGGTTTCCTAGTTTCTCTATTGTATTCTCCGCTTCAGTGTTGACAAGTGTGTTTACAATTTCCTGTTCGTGGTTGTGTTCTGTTCCGACATGACCTTCATTCTTGTGTTGACTACTATTGGATGTTTGTTGTTGCTCTTGTTCGTCTTGTGCTGATAGCTGTATTTGTTGCGGTGTGGATATGTCGTCCGGTGAGGCTGCCTGGCTGACTTGTGTTGGCGATAAGGCATTGGAGTGAGTACGTGACTCATCAACTGCGTGTTGGTCTGCATCCCGTGTTTGCACTGGGGCAGGTTTGTCCGTGGGAGGTATGCTTGTGGATATAGTATCCACCTCTAACACAGCGGGTGAATCAGTGTGATGTTCCCTTTCCGCAACGAGTAACCTTGGCCCTGTTTTGTTGTCGTTCCCACCTCGCCGTATAGGGCAATCTTGTCTAAAGCGATCCGTAGCGTTGCAGTAAAAGCAAGATTTAGGTTGCCCTTCATACATTACCTGCGCTTTGTATCCCTCTATGGCCACGATGGGTGGTATGGCAGTTTTAAGTTCTATTCGCATAGCTCTAATACCACTGTAAATGTTATAGATGTAAGTTGAAGACCATCTTTCATTTCTAATTTCCCTGACTTTCCCATACTTGTTAAAAAATGACATTATTTTCTCGTTCGGCATTTCTATTGGTAGGTTCATTATTCGGACCAACTTACTATCAACATCTGCACATGTAATAACAACATCAGAGAAGGAACCATTAAATTTTCGTACCTGTGATTTTCCGTTTGTAGGGAGTAATATCTTCTCCATCAATAGTTTGCTGGTTAGCTTGATGTAAACAGCGGTTTCCAAATTATCGAGTTGAATGGCTTCCAGTTGATCCACGGTAAGTTTTAAGGTTTGCTGAATCCATTCATGAATTTCTGCTGGCCCCGGTTTATTTGTCTTGTCGGTAAATGCACATTTTATTGTATTTCGCCTAATGCTATTGGTTGCCATTGTCACTGCACTGTACTTTACTGAAAAATATTAACGCACCAACTTCACACGCAAGGAAGGCAGAGTACAGCGAGCCGCTCTCTGCCACAGCTCACACCGGACTCGATGCGATCAATTTAAAGAAAACCATGCAATATACTTAAAGTTATGTCTTTCAACAGTCGCAGTCATGCGAATAATTCTCCCAATCGTTATGAATTACATTCACAAGTATAATTTGTAACATTCGCTCAGCCGCTTAGCTCGCCTCAATTGATCAGCTGATGGCCTTGGCGCGCTTGCTACAGTACGGCCTGTTGTAAGCCAACTGAGAACGGATTAGTTTCTACGATTGACTCAAGATGGAACGTGTGTTTGGCGCGGAGAAAGTACTGCAGTGAGTCAGTCGGTGCCTCTGGTGGAATTACGCATTGTCTTTGCCATTTGTTGACAGGGAAGTGCGTGTAAATCCATTTCAGTTGCCTCCGAAACCTAAGTCGTTATTGTCAGTATCTTTGTTTCCTGCGTGTGCCCAACAAGAAGATGTGGTAATAAACATTTTCGGGAATTTCATACAATCGTAATGACACTTCGCCATGGAATGCAACACCTTAATATTAGTACTGTGAGCTGGATAAGGATTTCGAGTGCTGAATTTCCGGGAGTTGAGATAAGGTAATCATTCCAAGAGTTAGAAGAGGCTAACATCCTGAACAGAGCGGGTCGTATCACAACCTACAATGGCAGGTCCAACCACCAGCGAACCGATAAAATACTTATTTGCAATGCTAAATTTCTTGAATTAATAATGTCATAATTTTTATCGTGAATATTGCGCTTGAGACACACGTAAGCCGATAAACTTATTAGACAGTGATTTTTCACAGCGTATTTAATCGCACAATTTTTTTTTTGCCTAAAGCATGTTGTAAGAATAGCACTGAGATATCAGTAACATATGCTTCAGAATGTTGAACAACCGCTTCTTTCTCCTTCTGTAAACTAACATTTTATCCCATGTCAATGCTTCAATTCACGTGACGCAGCTCGAGTATTTTGTGGTGAACGGTAGCTCCTTTGGGATGGGCCGCCGTCCTCTCCCTGGGGTGACACCTTATTGTCTCCTCGAATTACTTTAGTCTATTCCTACAGAGGGCATACCAACACCATGTCCGGAGAGTATCGGTTAGGTAAGATTAAGATAGGTAGGGATTTGGTAATTATTGGGAGATATACACGGTAAGGGGGGAGGCTACAATATGGAAGAGCATCGTACGAAGGCTTAACGATCTTCAAAGACAGTTGCTGGAGTCTGAATGCAACAGCAAGGCGACCCTATAGGTATTTATTTACATAAACCAGGAAACAAATATAAGGATAGGTAATGTAAGTAGAAGAGTTCTGGTATGCTGATTGATGGGAATCTACAAAAACAAGGGATGGACAAGGGAAGAGGATAATGTAGTCTATGATGCATGTTATACGGGGAATTCCGAGAAGAATTCCATCTCCTTAAAGTATGTAAATCTACCATAGTGATTAGAAAAACATATCTGAGTAATAGTGAACTATTAGTATTCAGCCTGAAAGAAAACGATCATAAGATGGATGAAGAATGAACGGAATAACCCTAGTAATGTTAGAAATATATGAATACTGAAGTTACAGGAAAGGATAGTTTTAGTGAGGAAGGAGGGTGATAGTAGTGGTAGGCTAAGTGTTAACAGTTGTATGCACAATTACTCAGGCACTAGAGTTGTATCCACAGCTAGCGGTAATCCGTACCCGAAGAGTAGGTTATTGCTGATAAAGTAGTTTCCCCCTGTGGGTGGGGGCGGTAGAATAACACCCACGGTATCCCCTGCCTGTCGTAAGAGGCGACTAAAAGGGGCCCTACGGGCTCTGAACTTTAGAGCGTGGGTTGGCGACCACGGGTCCTTAGCTGAGTTCTGGCATTGCTTCCACTTACTTGTGCCAGGCCCCTGACTTTGATCTATCCCATCCGACCTCTCATAGTCAACTCTTGTTCTTTTCCGACCCCGACGCTATTAGGTTTGCGAGGGCTAGGGTGTCTTTCATTTTCACGTCCGTCGTGGCCCTTGACTTCCTTTGGCCGATACCTTCATTTTTCGAAGTGTCGGATCCCTTCCATTTTTTCCCTCTGATTAGTGTTATATAGAGGATGGTTGCCTAATTGTACTTCCTCTTAGAACAATAATCACCACCACCACCACCTGATAAAGTAGTTATATGATTAGGGAAAGCTGCTGAGATATGGACATGAGGTGATAGCGTGACCTGTTCGACTGCTGGCAACCCGTGGCTCTTCCCCTGGTTGGTGGTTATCTCCTGTCATATGCGCCCATGCGGGCACTTGCACAGAAGGTAGACTTATATTCCAGATATCATAGGGTCTATTAATTGGAGTAAACTCTGCATCATCATCATCATTAGTCGTTGTGCTCATTGCTGAACGTAGTGACCTCATAACTCCATCATTTCTGGGTTGCAACCTTGACAAGATGTCTCCATCCCGAGGGGTTTTCACCTGAAGTGGTAGCCCAGTGATCTTCTTCGCCTGATCTATCCATCTGCTTGCTGTTCTTCCTCGTGGTCTACTGCCTTCAATTTTGCATACACTTCTGAAAATAAATATTCATGTTTTTCCTCCATTAATTATTGATATGGGACTTCTTGTTAGCTGTTTCTGTCGGCGATATCCCTGCACTGCAGCGTTGCTATTGCTGCCAGTCTGGTAAAACACCCCCCTGTGGGTGGGAGCGGTAGAATAACAGTCACTGTATCCTCTGCCTGTCGTAAGAGGCGACTAAAAGAGGCCCCAGGGGTTCTAAACATTGGAGAGTGGGTTGGCGACCACGGGGCCCTTACCTGAGTTCTGGCATTGCTTCCACTTACTTGTGCCAGACTCCTCATTTTCATCTTTTCTATCTGACCTCCCTTGGTCAACTCTTGTTCTTTTCCTACCCCGACGCTATTTGGTTTGCGAGGGCTAGGGAGTCTTTCATTTTCACGCCGTTTGTGGCCCTTGTCTTACTTTGGCCGATACCTTCATTTTTCGAAGTGTCGGATCCCTTCAGTTTTCCCCCTCTGATTAGTGTTATATAGAGGATGGTTGCCTAGTTGTACTTCATCTTAAAACAATAATCACCACCACCACCACCTCTGGTAAAACAACTTAAATGGCAGCGTACGTTTGTCACTATTAACTGCATGTTCCACCTATCTCCGGAGAGAGGCACCGACGCTGGTGCGCCCATGGGCACTCCTCAGTCGGGCTGTAATGAGTATTCTAGATTCCAGTTTTTATTACATACATACATTACATTATCATTATAGACTGTTATGCCTTTCAGCGTTCAGTCTGCAAGCCTCTGAGAATTTACTAAACGTCGCCACAATCCTCGATTTGCAACTAGTGTTGTGGCCTCATTTAGTTCTATACCTCTTATCTTTAAATCGTTAGAAACCGAGTCTAACCATCGTCGTCTTGGTCTCCCTCTACTTCTCTTATCCTCCATAACAGAGTCCATTATTCTCTTAGGTAACCTATCCTCCTCCATTCGCCACACATGACCCCAGCACGGAAGCCGGTTTATGCGTACAGCTTCATCCATCGAGTTCATTCCTAAATTAGCCTTTATCTTCTCATTCCGAGTACCCTCCTGCCATTGTTCCCACCTGTTTGTACCAGCAATCTTTCTTGCTACTTTCATGTCTGTTACTTCTAACTTATGAATAAGATATCCTGAGTCCACCCAGCTTTCGCTCCCGTAAAGCAAAGTTGGTCTGAAAACAGACCGACGTAAAGATAGTTTCGTCTGGGAGCTCACTTCCTTCTTACAGAATACTGCTGATCGCAACTGCGAGCTCACTGCATTAGCTTTACTACACCTTGATTCAATCTCACTTACTATATTACCATCCTGGGAGAACACACAACCTAAATACTTGAAATTATCGACCTGTTCTAGCTTTGTATCACCAATCTGACATTCAATTCTGTTGAATTTCTTACCTACTGGCATCAATTTAGTCTTCGAAAGGCTAATTTTCATACCATACTCATTGCCCCTATTTTCAAGTTCCAAGATATTAGACTGCAGGTTTTTGGCACAGTCTGCCATTAAGACCAAGTCGTCAACATAGGCCAAACTGCTTACTACATTTCCACCTAACTGAATCCCTCCCTGCCATTTTATACATTTCAGCAGATGATCCATGTAAACTACGAACAGCAAAGGTGAAAGATTACAGCCTTGTCTAACTCCTGTAAGTACCCTGAACCAAGAACTCATTCTTCTCACGGAAGCCCAATTGTCAACATAAATGCCTTTGATTGATTTTAATAATCTACCTTTAATTCCATAGTCCCCCAGTATGGCAAACATCTTTTCCCTCGGTACCCTATCATATGCTTTCTCTAGATCTACGAAACATGAACACAACTTCCTATTCCTCTCGTACCATTTTTCAATTACCTGGCGCATACTGAAAATCTGATCCTGACAGCCCCTCTGTGGTCTGAAACCACACTGGTTTTCATCCAACTTCCTCTCAACGACTGATCGCACCCTTCCTTCCAAGATGCCAGTGAATACTTTGCCTGGTATACTAATCAATGAGATACCTCGATAGTTGTTGCAATCCTTCCTGTTCCCTTGCTTATAGATAGGTGTAATTACTGCTTTTGTCCAATCTGAAGGTACCTTACCAACACTCCACGCTAACTTTACTACTCTATGAAGCCATTTCATCCCTGCCTTCCCACTGTACTTCACCATTTCAGGTCTAATTTCATTTATTCCTGCTGCTTTATGGCAATGGAGTTTATTTACTATCCTTTCCACTTCCTCAAGCATAATTTCACCAACATCATTTTCCTCCTCCCCATTAGCTTGGCTGTTTGCAACACCACCATGATGATTTTCTTTTACATTGAGAAGATGTTCAAAATATTCCCTCCACCTCTCCAGTGATTCCCTGGGATCTATTATGAGTTCACCTGAATTACTCAAAACACTGTTCATTTCCTTTTTCCCACCCTTCCTAAGATTCTTTATTACTGTCCAGAAAGATTTCCCTGCTGCTTGACCTAGCCTTTCCAGGTTATTAACAAAATCTTTACATGACTTCTTTTTGGATTCAACAACTATTTGTTTCGCTCTGTTTCTTTCATCTGTCTGCCTCGGCCCTTGTTTGTAGCCATTTCTGATAAGCCTTCTTTTTACGTTTACAGGCTGCTCTCACTTCATCATTCCACCAAGATGTTCGCCTTTTCCCATCTTTACACACAGTTGTTCCTAGGCATTCCCTTGCTGTTTCTACTACAGCATCCCTGTATGCCACCCATTCACTTTCTATATCCTGAACCTGCTTACTGTCTACTGTTCGAAACTTCTCACTAATCATATCCATGTACTTCTGTCTGATTTCCTCGTCCTGGAGATTTTTTACCCTTATTCGTTTGCAGACAGATTTCACTTTCTCTACCCTAGGCCTAGAGATACTTAGTTCACTACAGATCAGATAGTGGTCTGTATCATCGAAAAATCCGCGAAAAACTCGTACATTCCTAACAGATTTCCTGAATTCGAAGTCTGTTAAGATATAGTCTATTATGGATCTGGTACCCCTACCCTCCCATGTGTAGCGGTGAATAGCCTTATGCTTGAAGAATGTATTCGTAACAGCTAAACCCATACTAGCACAGAAGTCCAGCAAACGCTTCCCATTCCCATGAGCTTCCATATCTTCCCCACATTTACCAATCACCCTTTCGTATCCTTCAGTTCTACTCCCAACTCTCGCATTGAAATCGCCCATTAGCACTATTCTATCCTTGCTGTTGACCCTGACCACGATGTCACTCAATGCTTCATTATTTTTTGTTTTTATTATTTGAGAAATATATTAATGTTATTGAGATTTTATGTGTAAGTGTGTGTGTGTGTACCCGGGATTGACGAACTCCTGTATTGACTGACACAGTGATTTATGTATTTATACAGAGTGGTTTACCTTGTGTGGAAAATAACTACCTTTATTCTCGCTACTAAACACTCGTTATACTTCAATATGTATTTATTTTGATTTAGCAGCGTACAATAATTTGAGCTCTGCATCACACTTGGATTCAATTCGTCTTCCATTTGGTGGTGGTTTAGTTTTGATTGCAAGATCATTCTCGATCGTAGGCCCAGCCCCAGCAAGTTTCTTTCCACTTGCTTCAGAGCCTTATGACCTGTTCTTTCAGCATCAAGCTTCATTTGATTTTGTACAGTATGTAGCTTTTCAACTTTAACCTTAGCATTTTCTTCCTTGTCATATTTCTTCAAGAGATTTTTCCACACGGTCTTTTAAGCTTTTCGTCTGCTGACCCTCACCTATCTGGTCAATTTCGACCTTGTCCTCACCACGCCTTTTTTCTTTCTGCTGTGACAAATTCCTCACTTGTCAGGTCACCATGTATGCGTTGAGCTTTGCTGATGCCACAGTTGGTCATCCAGCCTACCATCATTACAATTTTCTTGTACTAAGAAAAGTGTCGGTAATACCAATCTTTACTGATGTCTTCTGAATTACTTCATATCAGTGAAAAGACATTCTTCCTTACCTCCGAATTTATCTCTTCTGTCAATATGAAAAGTCAGTTTGTAGCCAGAGGTATGGATTTTCTTTCAACCAACCAGGGCCCTCCCACCGACGACATTGTATCAACTTCTTCACAGAACATCCACGTGATGGAAGATCAGATGGGTTTTCTTTTCCAGGAACATGTCGCCATTCACAACCAAATGACAGTTCCCGAATCTCTTTAATCCGGTTCATGACAAAAGCATCCCATGCTTCACTTCGCTGAATCCTAGCGATAACAGTTGAAACATCTGTCCAAAAAATTGCCTTAATATCGGGAATACAATAATCCTTTACAATCGATGCATATAATGTCGTCGCTATTGAAGCTGCTAAAAGTTCTAACCTGGGAATGGTCAATCCGTTGCCTGATTTTCCAGTTGGTGCAACTCTTGACTTGGCAGCCACCAAGTGAACACTCACTTCCCCCCTTTGCTGAGCACGGGGGAATACAGCCGCTGCATATGATGTCTGACAGCCATCTGAAAAATGTGAAGTGGCTAGGGGTCGTCTGGGCTGTTGCAGTTAGACACCCAACGAGGAATCTTAACTTGAGCTAAAAGATGAACTTCTTCAAGCCAACTCAAGAATTTCATTTTGATATCTTCATTGACTTCTTCATCCCATGTCAAACCCTCCCTCCATGTTTGTTGTAACAACAATCTTGGTATTTGTACCGGGCGGTACACCTCCACTCCGCTAATTTAAAATGTGCGCCAGTTGAAACTCCTCTGTTGGAGGAAGTCTGAACTTTATCTACGCTATTAATTCTCTACTTTCTCTGAAGATGTCACCACATGGAAAACTTTGAGTTTTTGAACTGTGTCATTTGTGATGTGTTTTTGTTTCGCTTGAAGTAAGAAGTGTGAACTTTCTCTTCTAGAGGACACCACTGAAAAACTACAATAGTGCACCCTAGTGGGAAGAAAAATAACTGTTCTTTGGAGAAAATTTTATTTCAAAAGTTTGTTCTTTGTTAAATTTCTTTCTGTTATTGTTTAAGTTGGCTGTATACCCCTCTCTTTCCCCTTGTTTTGCATTTGACCAATCCCGAATTTCTGTTATTAATTTCTGACCAATCATTGGTATCTTCCCCCAACTTGAATATGTTTCTATACCCTAGCCAATAAAAAGTTTGTGGGAGGGTGTTTTCTTTCCCCTAACACCTAGAACCTTCCGCGAGAGGATATAAACTGCTGATTTTTGGGTCTCCGGGCCACTTCTGTTCCATCTTTCAGTGTATAAAGTACATAGCAGGAGGCGGGAAGCGCCTCTTTCCTCGGCAGCGGTCATCAATAAGGTAATGGCCGATTAATAAATTCTTTCTTTGCTAGCTCAGCAGTTTAACTCTCGGGGCGGGTGCGAAGTGTTCCTCCATGTAACCTTTTCCTAAAATGTAACGATCTTTTCTTCTATTCTCTTTTAAGCTGCATATTGGGATAGAGAGTGCTAACCCTCTCGAGCTCCCACTCACATTGTCTTGAGGTGAACTTATTTTCTCAACCTATTCTTCGTTAATGTAAAACAAATTGTTCTTTTCTTAAGTCACCTCTTTAGCATGGGATTAGCCCTTGTATTAACGGCCTAGTGCCAAGTAGGTCTTAATCAATGTGTATTAGGAGTGCAAGTTCGCCTCCTCTCAAATTGTTATTTTAGAGGTCATTTAATTAACCTGCTTTTCTTTTAATAGACCTCAGTAGATTGGGTATTTTACCCCTGTGTTTATGTCCGTTGAGGACAACTTGAAGGTGGAGTTTGGTGTGGCCTGGGAGAGGCTTAAATTTTGAGAGCGAGTGGCTCTTTTAAAAAAAAAGGTGTTGTATGCCTCGTGGAGGCTTTTCTGTGTAATTTGGAGCAAGGGCTCCTAGGTATGAATGGGGTTTTCTGCCCCTCTGTTAAAACTTGTGTTTGGGGTAAAACTGAGCTGATTGCCCAAGCATTGTGAAGTCAGGGCGCGAAGCCCAAATTCTGTAAATATTGAAACTATCCCTTTTTTGACTTGCTACTTTGTACCTGCCATGCTTGTTATTTCTTTGTTTTCGAAAAGAAAATATAACCTTGTTAAATTTTAAATTAATTTTGCTTTCGTAGCTGGAGACCTATTCACACCCGCACCTTCTTTCACCTCTACCTACCCCGCTAAAACACCGTAACAAGTGGTAGCAGAGCGTGGTTGAATGGGTCTCAATTTAGCCCCTTTTGACGGCTAAACATTGTTTGTTCCGAACTCTAACTATTTTCCCAGTTGCTGGAATTTTTTGAGTTTTTCAAAATTGTTCTGTCACCATGCCCGGCCCTCGCGATGTTCTCCGTCTTAACTATTTGCGCAAGGAGGAGTTGATCTATGAATTAACTATCAGAAATGTGCAATCTGGAGGCACGGTTGCAGTAGACACTAACAAGCTTAGAGAGTCCCTAGATTTGCCCATTTCCAACCCCAATTTGGGAGAGAAAGAAATTGACGACTCTCTTTCCACGATCACGGAGAATATTACTGGGCTAGCTTCTGTAGTTAGTTTTTTTGATGAAAATGATCCTTCTCCTAATCAAATTAAGCGTGTGCAAGCTAGGCTATATCATTTTTCGAATAGGGTTAACGATCTGTTGTCTCTAAAGTTGAATGACGTTCAGAAGAAGGAAGCTAGTACGCTGCTTGAAAATATGTCTGAATTATCTAGCAAGGTCACTCAATTGTTAACTGGGGAAGTTCCTCCCAAATCTGATCAACCCACCATAGTGAATGCAGGTAGTGAGGAAGCGCCTCCCAAGGGAGAAGTTAATAGGATAACCGTTGCTGCTCAAACTATCCCTGCCCCATTGGACAACGAATCTGAACGTCGTGCATCTTTGAGTAACATCCGTTCTGAATTAACTTCCTTGCCATTGAAACCTTTACCTACTATGTCACCCGGGTTTGGCAGCTTGCCTCATCCATTGGCAATGTTGCTCAGAGGTATCTCTAAGTTTTCCGTTAATACCACCAGTGATGTAATTTCTTTTTTAAGATTTCTGGTTGAATTTCAGGATCATGCACTTGTGTTTTCTCTTTCTCCATGTCAAATTTTGCAAATTATCTATCCGTATGCTATTGGTATTCTCTCAGATAAAATCGTAAGAGCCATTGCCGAGCAATCATCTATTGAGGATTTCCATGCCCATTTGCTAGCTAACTTCATCCCGGCTAGGGCCAGGTCCTCCCTTATTCAGAAGTACTATTACCGTGTACAACGCTTGGATGAAAACTTGGCTGATTTCATACAGGACATTAAGTTTTATACTAGGGTGTTTGCTCTTCATTTCCCTGAGGATCAGATTGTACAAGCTATTGTGGAAGGGATTTCACCACCCTACAGGTCATATTTGTGTTTCGCGGCGTGTCCGCAAACTTTCTCTGAACTTGAAGCATTAGCCGTCTCAGCGGAAGGAGTTAGATACGCCGATTCTTTGCGTGTCGCGAAAGAACCCCCGCCTTCCTTTAGTAATACTCGGCCTCCACCTCGCCGACCAGTCAATCCCCGTAAATGTTATGCTTGCGGGTCGCCTGACCATCTGCGCAACAAGTGTCCACTGATCAAGTCAAGTGGGACAAGGAATGGAGCCGGGTCATCACAAGGCTGTTTTAAATGTGGGGCTTTCTCACATATCGCCAAGAATTGTCCCAATTCGAATAGCACCCCCTCCTGCTCAACTTCTGGTGCAAATTCCACCTATAATAAAAAGTGACTAGTGGCTTCGGCTGAGTCGACTAATCCACCTTCCCGAGACTCAGCCCCGGGTAAACAGGTTGTAAATTCAGGGACCGAGCATTTTTCAAATTCATCTTTTGAAGGTCCCAAAGAGTGTCTTAGGATTGCGGCGAATTCCCCCGCACCGGTCCCCTTTCTCAAAATTGAGTTAAATAACGAGCCTATAACAGCTCTCTTAGATTCAGGTAGTGTTTGTTCTATTATTTCGGCTGATTGGTATTCAAAATTGAAATCTGTTTGTAAGCTTCCTAACTATTGTTTGTCGGCGATCCAATACGTTTCGGCTAATTCCTCTCCATTAGAAATTCTCGGTTCCCTATATGTCAAAATTCGTATTTTTCAATTCACATGGAAAGTTAAATTGTTTGTGGCCAAGCACTTGTCTTGCCCCATTATACTGGGAGCGGACTTTTTTTCTCACACTGGTCTTGTGCTCGATCTTCAGAGTAGGTCTTGCACTTTCAAATTTGCCTCTAATTGTAATATCCCTCTATTAAAGTGTAATTCTGCATCATGTTCTTCTATTTCGCCTACCCAGGATGAGATGTTGTTAGACCTTAGACATCTACCTGAGGAGCAGGCTGATAGTATTCGCAAATTGTGTCAGTCGTTTCCCGAGGTGTTCTCTGATACTCTTGGTGTTACTGACCTTATTGAATACAAAATTGAGGTCACGGATTCGATTCCTGTCCGTTTTCCACCTTATAGGCTATCTCCACCTAAAATGAAGGCTCTAAAAGAAATCATCGATCAGATGTTGAAGGACGGTATTATTAGGCCCTCTAAGTCAGCGTATTCTTCGCCTATTTTTTTAGTCCCGAAACCCCAAGGAGGCTTCAGGCCTGTCATTGATTACAGGGCTCTCAATCGGAAGGTGGTGTTACAATCTGTGCCCCTTCCCGACCTTCATTCTTGTTTTTCATGGTTTCGTAAGGCCAAGTTCTTTACTATCTTGGACTTGAATCAGGCCTATAATCAAATTCCCCTTGCCGAAGAGTCTAAACATCTTACAGCGTTTGCCACGGACTGGAATTTATACGAATACAACCGCGTGCCTTTCGGGCTCCCCACGGGAGCAGCTGTACTCACTAGGCTACTAGATAGGGTCTTCTCCGACATCAAATTTGAGTACTTATATCACTACTTGGATGATGTCGTCGTATTTTCAGAGACTTTTGAAGAACACCTAGATCATCTGCGAGAAGTTCTCGATCGCCTTCGTAAGGCTGGGTTAACTGTTAAGTTGTCCAAGGTTGCCTTTGCTAAGCCCTCTATGTCTTTCCTAGGGCATATTGTGTCACCTGATGGTGTAGCCGTCGATCATTCTAGAACACAGGCCATCCGTGATTTTAAACCTCCCAAGGACATTAAAGGTATCGCCAGGTTCATTGGTATGGTGAATTTCTTCAGGAAGTTTATTCCTAACTTCGCTAATAGAGCGGCGCCCTTAAACCTTCTTCGTAGGAAAGGCATCAAATTCGAGTGGGGACCTTCTCAACAAGCCGCTTTTGAAGATCTTAAATTAGCTCTCTGTAATGCCCCTGTACTTGCTATGCCTGATTTCTCGAAGAAATTCATTGTCCAAACCGACGCATCGTCGTCAGCGGTAGCTGCAGTCCTTCTTCAAGAGACTGAACTAGGGAGGCGCCCCATCGCCTATTCGTCTAGGACATTGTCGGCTCAAGAAGCCAAGTATTCCATCTATGAGCTCGAAGGTTTGGCAGTATTATTCGCCTTAGAGAAGTTCCGTCTCTATCTGGAACATGTCAAATTCGACCTGGAGACAGATAATCAAGCCTTAAGCTGGGTCTTAGGTAGACCGCGTCGTACTGGTCGTATAGCCCGTTGGGCCATCCGTATTTCTGCCTTCCAGTTTGATGTTAGACATATCAGAGGTATCGAAAATGTTGTTGCTGATGGACTCAGCCGTATGTTTTCTAACGACGTCGAGACCCACGAACCGGTCGACAGTTCATCACCTTCCGAGTCCATACTATCTAAGGTTAATGCCATCCTAACAGATGCTCCCATGCTCTTTAGGGATATCGAGAAATACCAACGTGAAGATCCGACGCTGGCTCCGATAATGGAAACCCTTTCTTCTGGGGAACATGTTGTCCCTTATGTTCTGAGGAATGGTGTTCTATGTTGCCCTTCGAGGCATGATAAGATGATGAAAGTTGTTGTTCCAGCGGTTCTTGTACCTATGATCTTCAAGTATTATCATGAAACCCCATTAGGAGGGCATCTTGGTATCTTTCAAACTCGTGAAAAGATTCGTGAAATGTTCATTTGGAAAGGTATGGACGGTGAAATCCGTGAACTAGTAAAGGCTTGTAAATCCTGTTTGCTTAGTAAACCGACCATGTCCACCAAGGTAGGCCTCTTGTCTTCCCAGCAAGCGTCGCGCCCCATGGAACGCCTGTATATTGATTATGTAGGACCATTCCCCCAGTCAAAGTGTAATGCCAACAAGTTCATCCTTGTGTGTGTAGATGGTTTTACCAGATTTTCTTGGTTATTTTCCGACTAAGCTGGCTACCGCTCAGTCTACCATTACTTGCTTAAATTCTATTTTTGCTTCTTTTGGTCCGTGCCAATATATTGTTTCTGATAATGCTAAGGCTTTTACATCTAACTTATTTCGTAAATTCTGTTTTGACTTATCCATCTCTCATGTAACTACTTCTGCTTATTACCCTCAACCATCTCTGGCTGAACGGGTTAATCGTAATCTCAGGTCCGCACTTATTGCCTATCATCATGAAGATCATTCCAGGTGGGACACGTCCCTGCATTGGTTAGCTTTTGCTTTGAATTCGGCGGTTCATGAATCTCATAAGTTCACTCCAGCTTCTTTGATGTTCAAGTTTGTTCCCAACTCGCCGCTCTCTAACCTCTGGTCTCTGAGTGACATTCTACCCGAGACAATAGATCCGGATAATATTAAAGATCTTTGGAAGAAGGCGAAAGCCACTCTTAAGGTATCTCATGAAAAGGTTAGGGAAAAGTATGATCGTGGACGGAGACCCACCACTTTGAAGGTAGGTGACCAGGTGATGGTCAAGAATTTTGTTCCCGCGGGCAAGCTTGCCCCCAGGTTTCATGGGCCATGCATCATTCTCGATTTTCTTACGCCGGTTACATTGTTAGTAAGCAATCCAGCCACCGAGAGGATATTTAGGGTTCACCTGTCCCAGGTGAAACCGGTGTAAATTTTGTTTCAACTTGCTTCATATAATTTGATAGGAATATGAAGGTTATATTTTTTTGTGAGTTCCACTCTTAAGGCTTTCTGCTCCTTCTATTATATTTCTCTATATTTAAGAATTTCTTGTAAACCTCCCCCTATTTGTTAAACTGCCATCCTGTCCTTGCCACGGCCATTACCACGCTCCCGTCTCCTGCTCCACTACACGCAGTGGCTGGCTTAGATGAAATGCCATGGATATCTGCACGCCGCTGGCCCCTCAATCTCTCTACATGCCTGTGCCCTCAAAAGAAACATGATGGTCCAACACAATTCTGCCGCCTAGCTTATATGTTTCAGTGCCCCCGCAGCCGCGCGGCGCTGTGCCGCGGCTGGGTTCGAGGACGGGCCCCCTCGGCCCCAGCGAGGACGACATGTGCACGGCGAGCCGGAGCTCTCCTCCCGGCCTAGGCTGATGTGCGGCGCACGACCTGCTACTTGCCCGCAGCCTGTATATGTTCACCGCGGGCGCGGCGTGTTTCAACACCTCTGCTCCCCTCATAGTGCGGGCGAGCGGTATCTCAGGGTACTTGAGGGGTCCGAGCGGCCTCCTTTGGATGCAAGCTGCAACGGCCGGTCTGGCCATCCAACTTCATCTACCTCAACTACATGGACAGTTACGATAAGCAATGACTACACTCGGGAATTCAACAGCAATATTTGGTGGACATTGCAAAATTTTTCATCACTTTGAATTATTAAAAGTTTATCCTCAGAATTCTACTTCTACAACTTAAAAACTATTCTTCATCTGCAACAACAAAATTTTGAAACTAAATCAAACCAAATTAAGAAAATCTTATAAATTTTTTTTTGGCAATTAATCTCCATATCTACATCAAAACTTGGACCTTGTTTTCAAACAATTTCATGTGTCACCCCGGGAGGAACTTTTGGGGGGGGAGGTCTGTACCAGGCGGTACACCTCCACTCCGCTAATTTAAAATGTGCGCCAGTTGAAACTCCTCTGTTGGAGGAAGTCTGAACTTTATCTACGCTATTAATTCTCTACTTTCTCTGAAGATGTCACCACATGGAAAACTTTGAGTTTTTGAACTGTGTCATTTGTGATGTGTTTTTGTTTCGCTTGAAGTAAGAAGTGTGAACTTTCTCTTCTAGAGGACACCACTGAAAAACTACAATAGTGCACCCTAGTGGGAAGAAAAATAACTGTTCTTTGGAGAAAATTTTATTTCAAAAGTTTGTTCTTTGTTAAATTTCTTTCTGTTATTGTTTAAGTTGGCTGTATAACCCTCTCTTTCCCCTTGTTTTGCATTTGACCAATCCCGAATTTCTGTTATTAATTTCTGACCAATCATTGGTATCTTCCCCCAACTTGAATATGTTTCTATACCCTAGCCAATAAAAAGTTTGTGGGAGGGTGTTTTCTTTCCCCTAACACCTAGAACCTTCCGCGAGAGGATATAAACTGCTGATTTTTGGGTCTCCGGGCCACTTCTGTTCCATCTTTCAGTGTATAAAGTACATAGCAGGAGGCGGGAAGCGCCTCTTTCCTCGGCAGCGGTCATCAATAAGGTAATGGCCGATTAATAAATTCTTTCTTTGCTAGCTCAGCAGTTTAACTCTCGGGGCGGGTGCGAAGTGTTCCTCCATGTAACCTTTTCCTAAAATGTAACGATCTTTTCTTCTATTCTCTTTTAAGCTGCATATTGGGATAGAGAGTGCTAACCCTCTCGAGCTCCCACTCACATTGTCTTGAGGTGAACTTATTTTCTCAACCTATTCTTCGTTAATGTAAAACAAATTGTTCTTTTCTTAAGTCACCTCTTTAGCATGGGATTAGCCCTTGTATTAACGGCCTAGTGCCAAGTAGGTCTTAATCAATGTGTATTAGGAGTGCAAGTTCGCCTCCTCTCAAATTGTTATTTTAGAGGTCATTTAATTAACCTGCTTTTCTTTTAATAGACCTCAGTAGATTGGGTATTTTACCCCTGTGTTTATGTCCGTTGAGGACAACTTGAAGGTGGAGTTTGGTGTGGCCTGGGAGAGGCTTAAATTTTGAGAGCGAGTGGCTCTTTTAAAAAAAAAGGTGTTGTATGCCTCGTGGAGGCTTTTCTGTGTAATTTGGAGCAAGGGCTCCTAGGTATGAATGGGGTTTTCTGCCCCTCTGTTAAAACTTGTGTTTGGGGTAAAACTGAGCTGATTGCCCAAGCATTGTGAAGTCAGGGCGCGAAGCCCAAATTCTGTAAATATTGTAACTACCCCTTTTTTGACTTGCTACTTTGTACCTGCCATGCTTGTTATTTCTTTGTTTTCGAAAAGAAAATATAACCTTGTTAAATTTTAAATTAATTTTGCTTTCGTAGCTGGAGACCTATTCACACCCGCACCTTCTTTCACCTCTACCTACCACGGAAAAACTCCGTAACAGTATTAATTCTACACTACATGTGACTCCCACCGGATCAAAAATTCTATGGGCAGCACTCAAAATAACTTTCTTTGTTATTTTCTCGAAGCTAATCGAAAGAAGGTTATCCACGTTGATTGATAGGGAATCGTCGGACTTGTTCCATAAGATAATAATACACCCCTGTGGGTGGGGGCGGTAGAATACCATCCACGGTATCCCCTGCCTGTCGTAAGAGGCGACTAAAAGGGGCCCAGGGGCTCTGTACTTTGGAGCGTGGGTTGGCTACCACGGGGCCTTCATCTGAGTCCTGGCATTGCTTCCACTTACTTGTGCCAGGCTCCTCACTTTCATCTATCCTATCCGACCTCCCTTGGTCAACTCTTGTTCTTTTGCGACCCCGACGCTATTAGGTTTGCGAGGGCTAGGGTGTCTTTCATTTTCACGCCCTTCGTGGCTCTTGTGTTTCTTTGGCCGATATCTTCATTTCTCGAAGTGTCGGGTCCCTTCCACTTTTCTCTCTGATTAGTGTTATATAGAGGATGGTTGCCTAGTTGTACTTCCTATTAAAACAATAATCACCACCACCACCACTAAGATAATAATCATAATAATAATAATGTTATTTGTTTTACGTCCCACTAACTACTCTTTACGGTTTTCGGAGACACCGAGGTGCCGGAATTTTGTCCTGCAGGAGTTCTTTTACGTGCCACTAAATCTACCGACACGAGGCTGACGTATTTGAGCACCTTCAAATACCACGGGACTGAGCCAGGATCGAACCTGCCAAGTTGGGGTCAGAAGGCCAGCGCCTCAACCGTCTGAGCTACTCAGCCCGGCTGTTCCATAAGAGTCCTAACACATTGGTAGGTCCGGAAACGTCATTACTTCCGGTCAACTCCCACCCTCAAAGACAAAATTGCCGTTCCCTCATGACACCTGAAGCTACATCAATAAACTGTTTAGCTTGTTCTTCGTCGTCCAAACTGGCAAGGCAATTATCAACATAGAAGCTGTGGGTAAGAAGCTCCACAGACGACTGGGGCCATGGTGACCTCCTTCCTCACACAGTATTAATGTATTTTGAAGGTGAAGTTTGATGCATGATTCTAATAGAAAAGGACTTGGAGAGACTCCAAAGCAACACGACAATGTCTGTATGTCTTGATATTTCCATTTCTGTCTAACCATAAGAATCTCAAAAAATGCCTGTCTCTCTCGCTAATGCTGATCTGGAGAAAAGCTCTTCTTATATCTCCAGCAACTCCCACCTTCTTCAGTCGGAAACGTGCCAACACAAACGGTATTTTCTCGAATATAATTAGGGCCTTTCTCAAGACACTGATTGAGGCTGGGCTTGTAATTTTCTTTAGAGGAGGCATCGAACACGGGGCGCACTGGTGTTATTGATACAGGTTTCACAACATGACGATGAGCAAATAATGGCAATGAACATCCATTTCCTGAGGAGGCACCCCTCCTATCACCCCTTCCCTCAGCCAGTCATCTAGTACTTCCTGATAAGCATCATAGTAACCTTCAGTATTCAATCTCCAGTGGACTGTAGTCTCTTCAGTGATTGGTAATTATCAGGCAGTGGAGGATGGTTCTCAACCCATGGGACGTGAACTTCAAAACGCTCTACTTTATTGATATTGTATCAAGGAAATGTTGCTGTGTAGTAGACTCATTCTCAGATCTGCTCAGTTTCTCCGATGGATCACTAATCCCTAAAGTATCCAGAGCCCACAAATCTGTGATGGTGGCTTCTTTGATCAACATGCTTGATACCACCATGGCTAGGTTCTCATTACTGGGTGTGATATCAGTGTCCAGCCATTGCTGCTAGTCCTGAACTCAGTTGTACCCTTCTACCAGTCCAAAGTTAGCAGCAAAATCAGCTCCAACTGAAATCTCAATATCTGCCGAAGAGCCAACATCACTGAACTCTATATTTTGCGAAGCAAGTTCCTGTATACAAGAGCATCGTCCGCAGATCTTCTGTTGTCCAAGCACGTCAAAATGGTAATGGTATGATGTGTCCAATTTAGAAAGGTAGGGTGTGAAAGCATTGTGTTGCACCACTTCCGTGGTAGGTCCTCCAAAAAGTGAATGCTTAATTAATTCCTGAGAGCGTGGAACATACCCTATTTCAGCAGCAGTGCTGCCCACTATATAGAGACATGAGATGCTGAGTCGATCAAAAGACTCGCCTTGCGCATTTGATCATTAATGGTACTTCTGACATAAACTACAAGTGTTTGCATTAGAACATTGCAATGATTTGCTACAGCTGCGAGGGCCTCATCTTTAACAACGTTATTATTATTTTGGATCACTGGCCGAGCAACTTAATCCCCTTCTGTCCACACATTAATGCAAAATACCCCTTTCCACGAATGACGCCCTTTGGACGAATTTTACATCTCTTATCTGAGTGTCCAACTCGCAGACATCAGAATCATGGGATATTTTTATCCACCTCTTGTTTTCCCCCTGTGGGTGGGGGGCGGTATAATAACACCCACGGTATCCCCTGCCTGTTGTAAGAGGCGACTAAAAGGGGCCCCACCGGCTCTGAACTATGGAGCGTGGGTTGGCGACAACGGGGCCCTCAGCTGAGTCCTGGCATTGCTTCCACTTACTTGTGCCAGGCTCCTCACGTTCATCTATCCTATCCGACCTCCCTTGGTCAACTATTTTTCTTTTCCGACCCCGACGCTATTAGGTTTGCGAGGGCTAGGGAGTCTTTCATTTTCACGCCCTTCGTGGCCCTTGTCTTCCTTTGGCCGATATCTTCATTTTTCGAATTATCGGATCCCTTCCATTTTTCTCTCTGATTAGTGTTATATAGAGGATGGTTGCCCAGTTGTACTTCCTCTTAAAACAATAATCACCACCACCACCACCACTGACAGCTTTAAATCCATCAAATAGAACTTGGCGTTTTATTTGTTACAAACAGTTCACTTCGTGAGTAAATTCAAGGACTGCGATTGGTAAAAAGAACAGAGTTGTCAACACCATAAGGAACACATTTCTGGAACCCGATTGCGCCTATGTGGGCTTCAAGCTGTAAATGAAGAAATGAAATTAAAACAGTAGAATTATGTAAGAGATTCCTAAGCTTGTTTGTATGATAAATATAGATAATGTATTATTTTGACACGAAGTACGGTACCTCATTTATTGTTGCAAGTGAAATCGTGAAAAGTGCTTCTTGATATGGTCGTCATTGGGAGGTCGAAGTATTGGATCGATGTTTTTAGGCAGTAACAAATCCATTGCTGGATCCTCACGTGAGGCTCTACTATAGTTAGTTTGCGTAAGACTTTTTTTTTCATTATTGCCTTACTCCATCCATCGCTTGACGCATCACGTTTCTGTTTTATCACCCAGGCTCCTGTTGATTTTGAGTACTGAGTTTTGATACCAGCTATCAATTTATTGATGTTCCAATTATAGTCAAATGCAGCAATCACCGACCTGAGCTTTAAGTCTCTGTACGAGAAATGAACTCTTTTAGGAGCGTATTTCAAACGAAGGTTGTGATAACTGTACCGGGAGGTACACCTCTACGCCACATATTTAATCCTTGCGCCAATTAGAAATCTTCTACAGGAGAAACACTGAACTTGGAACTTGACCTACTTAAACTTTTCCTCAGAAGAGGTCACTACCGTAATTTTGTGATTATGAGGTTACCAGTACTGTGTGAATTTCAGCTTGTTTTGTTTTCCATTGATCAAAACGTGTGGACAATCTCTCATAGATGTCACTACAATATGATCATGCACCCTGGTGCGAAGTGAAAGAAACTTTTTTGAAGAAATTTTGTATTCATAAGTTTTTTCTTTACTAATTTTTTTTCATTCAACTTTGGGTTGGCAATATTTATATTTTCTTTCCGCCTGTTTTGATTTTAGCCAATCTCTAATTCCTGTAATTAATTTTCAGCCTATCACTGGTTTCTTCTCCGATTTAGTATGCAACTTTAAGGTAACCAATAAAATTGAGAGGGGTTAATTATTCACGAAAAGTCTCGAACTTTCCCCGAGGGTTTATAAACTGCGGATTTTCACCTCACTTGGCCACTTGATCAACATCTAACTAAGTGTGTGTATGTGAAGCAGGAGGCGGGAAGTGCACCCCCTGTGGGTGGGGGGTAGAATAACACCCACGGTATCCCCTGCCTGTCGTAAGAGGCGACTAAAAGGGTCCTCAAGGGCTCTGAACTTTGGAGCGTGGGCTGGCGTGCACAGGGCCCTCAGCTGAGTCCTGGCATTGCTTCCACTTACTTGTGCCAGGCTCCGTACTTTCATCTATCCTATCCGATCTCTCTTGGTCAACTCTTGTTCTTTCCGACCCTGACGCTATTAGGTTTGCGAGGCCTAGGGAGTCTTTCATTTTCACGCTCTTCGTGGCCCTTGCCTTCATTTGGCCGATATCTTCATTTTTCGAAGTGTCGGACCCCTTCCATATTTTCCCTCTGATTATGTTATATAGAGGATGGTTGCCCTGTTGTACTTCCTCTTAAAACAATAATCACCACCACCACCACCAGGCGGGAGGTGCCTCTTTTATCAGACAGCAGGTCTTCAGAAATGTAATGGCCGTTTAACATCTTTATTTTTTCCTAGCTCCGCAGTTTAACCCGAGGGATAGGTCCGAAACTTTAACGATGTAACCTACTTTTCTGTAATGTAATTTTCTGCCGGCTTATGTAAATATCTTTAACTGTAAATCGGAGATAGAGAGTGCTGTACCCTCTCGAGCTCCCCCTCTAGGGACACCATGATCTTGACGTCGGTGTGGCGGCTTGTGTGCTTGTTGATCACGAGGGCTGTGACAGCTTAGGGTTACCCATGCTGGATTGGCCTCTGTGTAGGGCCAGACTAACAAGGTGTCCCCCGAGTTGCTTGAGAGGTGTCTGAGCTCTTTATCCTTCATCAATATTTCTACCCTTCTATTCTCACCTTCTTAAATTTCATTCCTCTTCCTGTCTGGCCACTCTCTCTGCCTCGGGTAGAGTAGGTTAGTACGGAGGTTTTATCCTCCCCTAATCACAAGTTTCGGGTCGTGGCGTGGTGATGCATGGTTCCTGGGAGAGTAGTTCCAAGCGACCCCTTCCAGATACCGGGCGCCCTCTGGAGTAAATAGCCTTGCCTTCGGTACATCCCCTTGGCTCTGCCGAAGGTCGACCTCATATATCCGGAGTACTTGTGGGACCCAAAACGGAACCTCTCTCTTCTAATTCTTATTTTCAAAAGGGTGGCACCCTTCAAAAAACAGCGTCTAAGATTGCTAAGAAACGAAAGCGGTATACTCCAGTTCCTCTGACTATATGATTGACGAACATCTTCGTCGATTCCTGGTTGCTTCCAGGGTCGTTGGTAGGAGTTTACTTGATGAATGTCCTTTCATGATCAGCAATTCCATCGAAGAAATTGTTGCTGGTGAAGTCGACGAGATGCGCAAGCACCGCGATGGATCCGCACTTATCAAGACATGTACGGCTGAACAGTCCAGACGGCTACTTAAAGTCAATTAATTCGGAAAAGTAGAGGTGAAAATCGAGAAGCACCAAACCCTTAACTCCTGCAAGGGAGTTATATTCCACACGGATTTGGTTAAGTCTTCGGATGATACGATGATCCGGTACCTAGCACGTCGGGGTGTAACAAATTTCAAAGAGTGTGAGCAAACTTGTCCCCGCTACAAAGAAATATGAACCTGTACTAATATGACCGTTCACAACCTCACCTATAGTATGTCATGATACCCAGGAGATGAAATATGCCGTTTTCCGCGTCATTCTACGATAAAAACTGCCCAAGTTAGAATTTTTCCACCCGCTCCGGGATACGATTTGCAGTATCCAGAGTCGCGTGACCCAACTCTAGTTGCTGGTAATTAGCAGCAAGGCGGTGCAAGAGCGCTTGTACTCGAAGTTTTCTCACTCCAACCGCGAGCAAGATGAAAAGAGACGCGTTATCACGTGGCAGAGAATCTAGGTCACTAGCCGAGCCCAGAGAGTATATCCAACGTGAAAACTAACATTATACCCTATTTCCCTCGTTCATTCACCACTGCCAATTCATCGAGTTCAATTTTTTTTCCCCTGTTAAGTTTTATAAATCGTATGATCCTCAATGGATAATCAAGTGCAAACCATTCGAGTCAGGGAATTTTACGCATAATTATGAAACCGAGAAGTGCTCTACTTAAGTGACAGAGCGGTAACTACGCCGTAACAAGGGCTCGTTTTAATGGTTACCAGATATTGGACCCCAACCGTGGCAGTGGACTGAAGGATTCCCCTAGTGCTCGTCATCATTCGCTGACAGAGACAAAAGGACGCTTTTAAGATTGCTTGAGAATCTACGAAGCTATTTCAATAACATTCATTCAGTGAAAATGGGAATACAAGAGATATCCTGTTCGTCACTCTACGTTGCGTATTACCGGAGAACCTTTTGAGAAGGGGTTGTGTTTTTCTCCCACTGCTAGTACCAGGGCATCGCGCCTATATAGGAAGAAGCTGAGAGGCGGACACCACCAGTTGAGTTCATTTTCAGTGCAACGCCAGTTCGTTAGTAGTTCGTCGTGATTTGTGTCTGAGTCGTTTATGAAGAAATCATCCTGTAATCTGAGCAGTGTAATGCATTGATTTATTAAAGTCTGTAAATATATGTGGAAATAATCACAATCTGAGTGAGACGTTTGCGCGTACAGTGTGCCGTTAATTGATATAGTAGGAACGGTACGAAACCGTAATGACCGATGTCCGTGTGTAGAAGAGGTCGTGCATCGAGCCTCATATATGCCTAAACTGAGACGGGTCAATTAACATAAATAGGCACGTATCTAACTAAGTGCGTGGAGTGTGTGTACTCGATATAAATGAGACATATAAAGAAAGGGAACGAACGGTTCATTGTCGGCATAATTAAGGGCAATGTCATGTTATATAAATCCCTAACGCAGTAGAGAGCTTGACTTACGCATGACTAAATGAAATATAGTATGCCTGAAGTACTGTCGTGTGACACGAGAACTTTAACCCAGTAGTGGCCTAACCAGTGACATTTTAGGTGAACCAGTGGGTATTCAGGGCCTAGAATAGCTGCCTGCTGTCTATAAAAAGGACAAGTAGGTGTGAAGGGAACAGTGTCGGGCTTCAGAGACATTACCGGCATTGGGTTGGAATACTTGAGCCATTGAGCAGGTCCAACCATGTATTTAGTTTGTGATGTGTAACACACTAACGCATTCACATGAGATAATTTCCCCTCATTTATATAAGGAGTCTTACAAGAACGTCGGAGGGAACGGGACATCCAGATGTATGCCTGAATTTTGCCTGTGTAGCAGAGAGAACGAGACATCTAGCTGTCTGCCGACGTTTCACCTGGTGTGGCAGAGAACGTCTGGAACGTCGTACGAAATCAAGCCATCATGTTCGTGACTTGCCAGTTGGTCACCAAAGAACTTCACAGCGCTGAAGACGTTATGGATTCCGAGTAAATTCATGGTTTGCCCTCCTGTAAAGCTGTGTTCGTGGTATCCAGAAAGGCTGAGTACATTTCCAAAATATTAAGTAGCTTTGAAAGTCGTTTCCTATTATAAATATAAAGTAAAGATATAATGTAGATCGCCAATATGCTATTTCAGAGGGATAATAATAATGTCATTTTTTTGTTTTTATGAAATACAGTCGTCATGGTTTGGGAATAACCATATTTTACTTCCATTTATATAAGGGTTTGGTAATGCATGACTTAATTATAAGGACCTTAGATTAATTAAGTGTGAAGCGCTGTCAAGTAAAGAGGGCTTAAATATTTTGTAAAAATGTCTCCAGTTATCATATTTCCATAGCATATATGAGTTATCAAGATTTTTCAGTAATTGATTTTTTTGTTCACTTCACCTGATAGAGATTCTTCCTAATTAGTCATTAATGCACATGAAATAACGGATGGAGACAGTTGGGTATATTTCGTCGAATTATTTAGCTCGCGAGTGCGTGAGGTAATTTCGACCCGTGTGGCAGGAGTTCATCAATAAGTAGCATTGTATTCGGGGTATCGATACGAAGAACAGGGTGGCCAGGTAGGTTGTAGCTTTAATGGATATTGTGAAGTAAGAATGTGAAGTTCCCTTGGAATTTTTTATTAGTGCGTGCGAAGCGGATACCGCGATATTAATATGTTGATTACGGCTGGACATAGAGCCGATGGTTAATGTGATGCCATTGTGGCCAGAAAGAAAAGAAGCGAGATAATTTGCCCTGAAACACTTGTATGAGAGGGCTCAGTGGCCGATGTTGGAAGTGTGTCACGGGCAGCTAACAACTGGGAGATTTATGAGCCCCTTTAAAAGGGGAAGTAAAAGTGTTTTCTTCAGTAGAAGGGAACAAATACAAGCGGCTGGTTTCTTTCCTCTCGGCACAGCGATTACGTGTGTTAATTCGAATAGTGCCAACGTCGCATAGATTCCAAATGAGCATTAACAGAAGGATCCCTCCAATTTATTTCCTTAATTATTTGCGGCGTGTAGGGAATTTCAGGTTAGATATACCCCGTCTCAGAAGATCCTGGGTTCATTCCAGGAGACAGTGAAAGTTTATGCTCACTGTTACCAACAGCGGGTGGCTTGTGCCATCTGTAATTCATCGTGTGTGTGTGTGAAACGTATTTGTTCTTGTCCATTTCTTGCAGGAAGTGATATGATACTCCGTCCATGATGTATGGTGTTCGAGTCGCTCTATGCTTGTCCACAGGTAGCAACGTTGTGTAAATAATATCCTGATATATGTATTGATGGAAATCCTAATGAAATGAGCGTGTTGATTATATTGCCTATTCGGCAATGACTAACTCAGGGAAGTGTTGTGATGCGACATTCAAGGAATTGGGAGTGTACACAGATACATATATGCTTATTTCAGTTCATCCGATTTTTGCAGACTCATATCGTAGCTTGATATAATTTGAATATATTAATTCCCGGCAGGTAAACAGAATTACAGCAGAGTATGTCCATACTGATTAAATACGTGTGTAAAATGATAAGTGTAAGTGTGGAGTGAAATAATTAGAGAGGAAGCGCCTCTCTAAGTCTCAGATAGTGTAAATAGTTCAAGAGGGAACGCCTCTTAAGTTTGAATAATTGAACGTATAATGAAGTCTAGAGAAAGACTACCGTATAACTAAACGTCAAGGTCACCTTATATACCATATGTAAAGGGTTTTGTATGGTATATCCATGTTAATAAGGTGTGTTTCACTAGTATAGTAAAATTGTTATACAAGATATTGTGTCTCCTCTCATTGGTAATGAAATAATATTACTCTCATAATTAATAGTCCCCTGCTATAAAATTATTAGAAGATCAACGCCCCATCGGACAGTCCAGTCAGCCCGATAATGCAATACCGACTCAGCTAGCGAATTATTCTAGTAGGGGAAGGTGAGACTTCGATAACCGGCCTGAGTTTGAAGCTCATCGGAGGTGCCCCATTCTAATGTTATACTTATGAGCCACGATAACTTATTTATGTACTGAAGCTTTGGACAGGTACAATATGTACATCGTCCTGAGTGTGTTCGTTATCAGTATCACTAATATAACTTTCACTGTCACTTTTACCTTGTTCATAGATACTGTCATTCAACTGTTCTCCCATTACGTCACTGTGTGTTCAAGGCTGTGCCGGAAGTTGCAACGTCGAAGTATGTTCTAGCTGTTTCACTTCCTAACTCACACTGTATTTCTACACTACATTCGTGTCTGTCTGGTGAAATATTTTCACTTATATCATTCTGAACGTCGTGTAAATCATTATCTTTATCACTTTCGTTTAATACTGTGTCAACAAACTCCTTCGCCTTTTAGCCTCATACCTTTCCGTCCTGCTCTTTTTAGCTTCTGACGAGTACTCCCTCAGTGTATTTTATGAAGCGGCTTCCGTATGAATTAGCATTCCTGCTTGAGAAGTATCTCCATCTGTCGACGCCAGACATCTTATTGAAGGAACAGATCCTGGCTTCAATTTCGGACCTTGCAGCATTTCCGTACGCATCACCTTCATTTTCAAAAGTTGCGTTTCATCATAGTCTGTATTTTTAAAACGCACTGAGCACACAGTAGCTCCCTTACCGGGGGAAAAGTGTTTCCTCTTGCAAAATTGTACCCAACTGCTAAAGCTTCGGGGCGACTTACTTCGATTTGGAAACCTATCGAAATACACTGACTGACAGAGCAAATGCAACACCAAGAAGGAGTGGTCAGAACGTTATGCCAATTGCAGGGTAGACTGACGTCACTGAGGTATGCTCATGATGTGAAATGCACCGCTGTGCTGCGCACGTAGCGAACGATAAATGGGACACGGCGTTGGCGAATGGCCCACTTCGTACCGTGATTTCTCAGCCGACAGTCATTGTAGAACGTGTTCTCGTGTGCCACAGGACATGTGTATAGCTAAGAATGCCAGGCCGCCGTCAACGGAGGCATTTCCAGCAGACAGACGACTTTACGAGGGGTATGGTGATCGGGCTGAGAAGGGCAGGTTGGTCGCTTAGTCAAATCGCAGCCGATACCCATAGGGATGTGTCCACGGTGCAGCGCCTGTGGCGAAGATGGTTGGCGCAGGGACATGTGGCACGTGCGAGGGTTCAGGCGCAGCCCGAGTGACGTCAGCACGCGAGGATCGGCGCATCCGCCGCCAAGCGGTGGCAGCCCCGCACGCCACGTCAACCGCCATTCTTCAGCATGTGCAAGACACCCTGGCTGTTCCAATATCGACCAGAACAATTTCCCGTCGATTGGTTGAAGGAGGCCTGCACTCCCGGCGTCCGCTCTTCTCAGAAGACTACCATTGACTCCACAGCATAGACGTGCACGCCTGGCATGGTGTCGGGCTAGAGCGACTTAGATGAGGGAATGGCGGAACGTCGTGTTCTCCGATGAGTCACGCTTCTGTTCTGTCAGTGATAGTCACCGCAGACGAGTGTGGCGTCGGCGTGGAGAAAGGTCAAATCCGGCAGTAACTGTGGAGCGCCCTATCGCTAGACAACGCGGCATCATGTTTTGGGGCGCTATTGCGTGTGATTCCACGTCACCTCTAGTGCGTATTCAAGGCATGTTAAATGCCCACCGCTACGTGCAGCATGTGCTGCGGCCGGTGGCACTCCCGTACCTTCAGGGGCTGCCCAATGCTCTGTTTCAGCAGGATAATGCCCACCCACACACTGCTCGCATCTCCCAACAGGCTCTACGAGGTGTACAGATGCTTCCGTGGCCAGCGTACTCTCCGGATCTCTCACCAATCGAACACGTGTGGGATCTCATTGGACGCCGTTTGCAAACTCTGCCCCAGCCTCGTACGGACGACCAACTATGGCAAATGGTTGACAGAGAATGGAGAACCATCCCTCAGGTCACCATCCGTACTCTTATTGACTCTGTACCTCGACGTGTTTCTGCGTGCATCGCCGCTCGCGGTGGTCCTACATCCTACTGAGTCGATGCCGTGCGCATTGTGTAACCTGCATATCGGTTTGAAATAAACATCAATTATTCGTCCGTGCCGTCTCTGTTTTTTCCCCAACTTTCATCCCTTTCGAACCACTCCTCCTTGGTGTTGCATTGTCACTGTCAGTCAGTGTATATTTCTTTCTCTCTACACTTTCGGTTTCTTCTAGTTGTGTTGTTACACCCGTACACACTACAGCAAGGCATTTCGACAAACAGTCACCACACCATTATAATAAACAACACTTCAAGTAAACGGAAGAGCGGCTGAGCCCGTATTGCAACAATCAACTGGATGGCTCGCTCAGCGCTTACAGCGCAGTGACGTCACAGCTACTCGTGTTTCCTTAGTTCACCGGCCTGCGGAGCGGCGCACAGCAAAAGCAAATATATAGTTGAACACTGTCCGATACACTCTTTGATTCTGAGGCAACTTTAATTTTGTGTTGTGTTCTCCTTTAAGTAACTTTCAAGCCGGTCATATAACGAGCATAAGGTCATGCCAGAGGATGGGATACTAGCCTCAAATACGAGCCTAAACAACTCTCTAACATATACTTCAACTAGTATATCCTCTCTCCCAAAACGGGACTTTAATGCCTCAATAGCCTTAGAGGAAATTCTCAGAAGTAGCGGAGTAAGTACTGACCACTTCTGTGGCACGAGACTCTTCAGTAGTGGCTTGAATAAGATACTGGAAATTTTCCGCAGGCTCTACAGTAAACTGCTATCTTCGTCAATTTTTCCAAACTGGGCCCAAAACTGTAACCAGTCCTTCAGTTCACCACTGAATTTTTTAAGTTCTAGAAGTGGAAGCCTATAGTTTCTTTGAGTAAAATGAGACAACACTTGGGGCACGTTCACTGATAGTATTCTGCTGTGCTCTCTCTTTTAACATAACAGCTACCTTAACCTGCAGGTTATTAAATTTACAAATTATATCATCAGTGGCACTAACCTCTTTTTCTAGGTCACCCTCATCCATATCTTGTTCCAACATCAAATCCAATACCTGCTGCTCCTAGATCTTCATGTTTCTCCCGAGTCCGCTTTAATGACAAGAGGAACGGTTTCTTCACTCTCTAAGTTGTTGACTATCTTATTGTAAATTTGCGTATACCTAATAGCGTCTGGGGCCTCCTCTGGCCCTGCGAACTGCAGTGAGACTCCGTGGAAGTGAGTCGACAAGTCCCTGGCAGTCCTCTGGACGCAGCTGACACCAAATCGTTTGCAGAGCGGCTGTCAATGCTGCTCTGTTCGTGGGTGTGGGATCCGTGGCATGGAGCCTGCGTTCCACGACATATGAAATATGCTCGTTAGGGTTCATATCGGGGCTCCAGGGTAGCCATGGCAGCCGTTGGACCTCAGCTGCATGTTCCTGGAGCCATTCCCGGGCGACGTGGGAGCGATGTGGCGGCGCGTTATCATATTGAAACACCGCAGAACCGTCTGGGCGCTGGAAGGCCAAAAATGGGTGGAGATGGTCTCCGAGCATCTCAACATACTGCGCACCATTCAAAGTCTCTTTCAGAACAACTAGGGGGCCCATTCCATACCAGGAAAATGCACCCCAGACCATAACAGAGACACCAGCGCCCTGGACCACACCTTCGAGGCAGGCGGGATCCATCGCTCCATGTGGTCTGCGCCATACACGGAGCCTCCCATCGGCATGGTACAGTTGAAATCGTGATTCGTCCGCCCATTTCACGTAACGCCATTTTTCCAGTGTCTTTCCCTGGTGACTGGCGACAAATGCGCGTCGTTGTGCCCGATGACGTTAGGTTAACAGTGGCACCCGTGTGCGGCGCCGGCTCCCATACCCCATAGAAGCCACGTCCACTGGGAGACGTGTCTATCACGGCCTGTGTTTGCTGCACGGTCGTCCGTCTGTCACTATTCACAATCCGTCTCAGATGTCGCCGGTCACACGGTCATCGAGGGTGGCTGGACGGCCGGTCGTTCGTTGACACCCGCATTCAACCATTCGCGATACACCCTGGTCACGGTTGATCGTGTGAAGCCGAATTCCCGCACCACATCCAAAATCGCATTTCCCATCCGTCGGGCACCAACCACCATACCCCATTCGAACGGTGTCAGCTCATGACGACGTTCCATGTTACACCTGTCACATGCAGTCACTGCTCACAAGATCTCCTGTACAACTGCCACTGGCACAGGGCCCATGTGGCGCGCAGACAACACACCTGCGCATCAGTGCTCCGCTATCCCCTGACATTTTCTCAGTCAGTGTATGCACATCGATAAACCGCACGAAGTTTCGTTACGTTCTCCATTGCGATTTTAAGTTTCGCCCTGTCGCGGTCGCCAAATGTGGGAAAAAACTACCTCTATTCTCGCTACTAAACACTCTTTAACACTTACAATATCAACATGTATTTATTTTGGTTTAGCAGCGTACAATGATCCGTAGTTTTTCTTTGTAAAATAACAAAAGATCACAATTTACTCTCGAAGTACGTTTCTTTAATTATTTTAAAGCCCTCGAAAACATATCTAAGGTGTAACAAGAATCAAAGGAGTTACACTAATTGATCTCACACAACACCCTGTGTAGTCATCCACGTAGGTTTAGGCCAGTTAAATCTGCGTGTTTGAGAATTTGCAACGCTGCAGCGTATACGTTAACGCTGTGACTCAATTTATGTGAGTATGCAGGTATTAAAAATTAGGAAAAACAGCATTTTTGTAAATTTGCAGCTTGTGGCACTCCGCCTCGCCTGTTCCTGAGGTTCCAGTGCTTCTGGAAGGCTTAGACTTTAGGAAGTGAGAACTTTTCATGTATGCTTCGTGGGTATATTTGGTGGTAATATGGGAAGGTTGTGTCTGTTTCCGTCTTATATTAACTTATGGCGGGAATTTGCTCTGTTCTGGGTCGTGAGGAGATTTAAGTTGGCTCTTGAATTTGAGGATGGTTGTGAGTGGGTAGGGGCCGGGTTCGATTGGGGAGGGGCTTAGGAGGGAATGTGTGTTTGTGTTGTTGTCAGTTTAAGGTATGGGTAGTGAGGGAGTGAAGTGACATGGCTGCCTTGGCAGTTGGCACATTTCGCATGGTCCCGCGGTACCTTACAGGCACAGTGGTGGTGAGGACCACCGCATCTGTTGCAGCGGGTAGATTCTGAGCAGTTAGCTGCAGAACGATACAGTTTGAGTCAATTGAAACATTGTGTGACGGTGGAACGTGGTAGTGTACGGGGTTCGAGTCTTTGTACGGGTAGTTTTTGTTGGGTGCATTTGTGACTTAGGGGCAGGATTTTTACACCTGCTCCTTCTCTGTATACTTTAGTCTTGTCAGTTTGGATTTGGGGCTTTTTCCGAAGATACTTCAGCCTCCCTCCTGTCTGTGTAGTTTTATTTGTTAGAGGTCGGGGTGGGGGTGGGGGTGGGTGGTGAGGTGGTAGATAGGATTGGTTGGAGTGTGGATGAGTCTGTTTGGATTTCTGATTTTATGGTGGTAGGTGTGGCTTCTGTGGCGTCGTGACGAATTCGGATTGATTTGGTTTGAGTCTCCTTATTTTCTTTCGATTGCATTTCTGGAGGAAGTAGTTTGACTGCCGGTTTCGGTGGCTGGAGTGAAAGTAGGTGAGCGGTCAAGTTGGTACTGGGTGGGGATGCCTGTGTGTTGGAGTGTATTTAGGATTATGGGAATATATCTATTTCGTATGGGGCTGATGATTAGGTGACGGTTGTGGGTTCCTTCAATGACTGCAATATGATGGCTAATAATTATGGGTTAGATTGCTTGGATGTTGGTTTGGCGAGTGAGCGGTGTGGGTCATGGGTTCAAGAGGGCTATATGAGGAATTTGCAATTATCGGCTATGTGAAAATGGGTGTTTCTTTTGGTGTAGTGGAAGGGAAGTTCGAAGTTATGTTCTTCTTTCCTTCTGTTTCGGTTTCGTCTTCTTTTTCTTCGGTTTCTTCTTTTCTCCTTCTTCCACTTCTTCGGTATCGGCTGCATTGATGGTTTGGCCAAGCTTATAGATTCCCTGTGCATTCTTTAGAATTTCTATTAATTTTTGATTGTCTGAATAGTGGTTGGGAATGAGGTATAGAAAATGCTTTGGATGTTTTTCTATGCTGTGGATAAGGTGGGTGATGGAATGCAAGACAATGACAGTTAATTGCCTGTACTCAATTACATTTTATGTGGTCTTGATTCGTGGTCCGGCAGTAACAAAATAATTATAAACGTCACGACGTTGAGCTTGATTGAATGTGAAGGTGAGAGGTTGGGTGAATTCTGAATATGGACCCCACCTGCCTGATCCATCGGGGTTGTCCATGTTCGTGGGTGGGTGGTTATTTATGGAGATAGTGGGAGGTCGAATACTTGAGTGGGTTTGGAATGAAGCACTGCAGCGGTCAAACTCCTAGGAGAACCGGCTTCGAAGTTGCTTGGCGCTACTAAGTGAGTCGCTCTCGGACCAGGTATAGCTCTCGGATCTCGCCGTGACAGAACCTCCCTACGACCTTCTCATACAGGCTGACTATTGGCCTAATGCAATTCAATAAACTTAGACCCGTTTCTAAGCTCCTGCTAATAATTCCGGCATTTAAGACAGAACACGTCATATTTACTAAACTGACAATAACCTATAAAAATTCACATGTCGAACAGAGAATAGAACAGTACAACTTGCCACTGGTTAACTAAACTAAAAACGAACCAGGAAACACACAGCAACGACTATCGCAGCTGTACCACTCCGCATAAGCCCACCCACGTGGCGATAGCTTCTTCAAGTGTGGCATCGCTGTTACCACTTTCGAGCAGCGTTAGGCAACTTTTTCTCGCCGGTGGCGCTAAACTCTCGTGTGTCCGACTATAGTCTCTTCGCGATTTGGCTGGAAGTGAGTGATTTCTCGTGTGGGATGTGGTTCGAATGGGAGTGCGGAATAAGTTCAACTTTCTTAACATTCAATGAACACTCACTTTAGTGATGGGAGCATTCGAGAAAAAATGTCCAAGAATTCGATTCTTACAAGTTCTCGAGATATTTCGAGTTCCGATAAAAGTCGCTCGAGGTATTCCCCAAGCTAGACCATGTTTGTCTCTCTTTATGCAGTATCCGAGAAGAGTAGCGCCATCTCCGGACGTAACTCAGAACTCTGTATTCAAGACGGAGGTAAAGAGAGTAATGCGAGTATTTACCTAAGATGTATTCGAGTGCTGCTCTCAGACATTAGCCTAAAAGGAACACAAGGCCTGTCCAATAGCCAGTCATACTTGTCCGCCCTGTGGATGCTATATTTGCCATTAGAGGCGCTGCAATTCAACCTCACATGAACACCTAGGTTGACGGTATTTCTATACGTTGTATGCTTATTGGTAACATCGTATTATATTCCTTGTAGGCTATGCTTGGAGTTCAAGAGGACAGATAGGGATTTTTTCTCGTGGTTTACGTCGAACTAAGACATTAAAAGTTTTCGGCGAAGCAAGGAACGCAAAGGCCTGGGATTGGGCCTTGATTAAGGTACAACCCCCAGCATTTACCTGATGTGAAAACTGGAAACCCATCTTCAGAGGTCTTCAGGAGGTACTATCACTCCTTCAGCAAAGAAATCAGGTCTTCCTACAACCAAAAATATAAACCTTGGATTAATCCGCCACGTATTACTCATCCTCAATACAGTGAAACTTAACGTAATTCACCAAATAATAGTTCAAAAAAGATCCTTTAAAACAGGACTAGGACATACGTCTCGTGACTGTTCTTGGCCATGCAAGGGACTAATCCTGCCTTAACTACCTGGGAGGGTGATGTCGGTAACGAAGTTGTAAATGAAGGTTAGAGATCTCTTCGTCATGGTTGTGAGGGTATTATAGTGTTTGGTTCCAGTGTATGGCATCAGGACTACTTGATTCGTGAACTGGAAAAGATCCGAAGGAAATTAGTGCGATTTGTTTATGGGCAATTTCCGAAACAAAAAGTGCAGAGTAATGTAAATGTTGTAAAACTTGCGAATACGAAGTGGTCGAGCAAGCGGAATTTATTTCGAGCTGTTCCACCCAGACGTGGAGATCGCCCATGGACGTCAATGAATATGCTTGAATGGAGTGTTCAAGCGTACGAGAGATCATAATATGAGGACCAAGTTGGAACTTAGCCTACAAGCCAAGTTTTGTTTCACTGCTGATGAAACTGGGGCAAGTTACGGACGAAATAATGATATCGCTAACGCTGGGCAGTCAAAAAATAGCACAAACTTTTAAGCGAAATACCGTCACCACAAGTTGCTAAAAATTCTGTTCTACAGTGTGGGAAAAGTGATCATGCCGAGGAACTAAGCAGAATAATACTGCAGAAGTTTCTCCGCGCCTCTGTCACTAACTTCACTAATAGCATGGCAGATGAGTATAGCCGAGACTACTTCATGAGAAGAAAAACAATTTATGAGAAGAAAATATCAAGGAAAATGTGTCAATGTCGTTCCTTTTCACTGAAAATCTACGGTGCGGTAGTAAAAATATCTAGTGCCTGCCTTATATCCCTTTTAAACGCCAGACATAAATTTCGACAAGTTATGTGTGATATCTGAAATGAAAATCGACAGGTGAATTGAACTCCCGCTAGTAAAAGGTGAACATTTATTATTTTCTATTTCATTCTGCTCAGTAACGTACAGGAAGTATAGTGCTGGTATTAACTCCCCTTAGCAATGGTAGTGAGGTGGTACTAGCGCACTGTTTCTGAAGACAGCAGGCTTTGTATTCCTTGTAGGCTAAGCTCAGGCGGAAATCTGTTGACCGGATATACAAGGGCAATTCTTCTTCTTTAACGGAGCGTATAAAACATGGTCTCTCCCTTCTGTGCATAAAAACTTTATTCCTTCGTACTTCGTCTCGTCAACTTAATATTGGAGTTGCAGACAAGAAATGAAAAGCCTTGCTTGTCTGCACCAAGGGCGCCCAAGAGGAAGAGGAGAGGTTCTGGGTCCAATTAATTTGATTCGATTGGGACTGGGTGCAGCACAGCGTGTCTTGTCAGTCTTATGTGAATACGTGATCGCTTCTAGCTGCCAGTTAACACTTCGTGAAGTGTCAGTAGCCTCTTTGTTCTCATATTTGAAATGAAATGTTACTCACAGGACGAGTTGGCTGTGCGGATAGGGCCGCGTATCTATGAGATTACATCCGGGAGATACTAGGTTCGAACCCAACTGTCGACAGCCCTGAATGTAGTTTTACGTAGTTTCCCATTTTCCCATTAGGCAAATGATGGAGCTGTACCATAATTAAACCCACGGCCGCTCCCTTCCTCCTTCTATCCCTTTCCTATCCCATCGTCGCCGTAAGACCTATCTGTATCGGTGCGACGTAAAACAAAATTTTACTAATGAAACTAAGAATTACTGAACAGAGAAATGAATAAACTAGTGACGGATCCATACAACGACATAAGGGGCATCCACAGGAAGTATTAGAGAAGGGGCAGTAAGGGACGAGAGTATTCATCGTAGCTGCTATTACTGTACGAACTCCACCGACAGAGTGGGACACCTCCTTAGCATATTGGTTTAAAGTATCCGGTCGTTGGTAACAGGGAAATTGCACCTCGTTTAACCCAGTTAGCTATGTGCCTGTATTGCACTGAAACTATTAAATGCTAGTTCTTAACAAACGCCGAGATATCGGAACTTTGTCCCGAAGGAATTCTTCAACGTACCGAAAGACAACAAAGCTGTGGTCGACATCTCGAACAATACCTGTAACGAAATAGGTGTGCATTTGTTACGTACTTCACTTCACAGTAGACTGACAAACAGTGAATACACTGTAACAAAGCTGTACGTGTTTCGCATGAGAGTTTTTCGTTATTCTATGTTTTATGTCGTGCGTTTTGGTTATTGCATATTACAAGCTTTACATTACTCTGTGTTGTTTGTTGTATATTTTCGTTATAGCATATTACAGGCTTTGCATTACTCTGTGTTGTTTGTTGTATATTTTGGTTATAGCAATTACAGGCTTTACATTACTTTGTGTTGTTTGTTGTATATTTTGGTTATAGCATATTACAGGCTTTACATTACTGTGTGTTGTTTGTTGTATATTTTGGTTATAGCATATTACAGGCTTTCCATTACTCTGTGTTGTTTGTTGTATATTTTGGTTATAGCATATTACAGGCTTTACATTACTCTGTGTTGTTTGTTGTATATTTTGGTTATAGCATATTACAGGCTTTACATTACTCTGTGTTGTTTGTTGTATATTTTGGTTATAGCATATTACAGGCTTTACATTACTGTGTGTTGTTTGTTGTATATTTTGGTTATAGCATGTTACAGGCTTTACATTACTCTGTGTTGTTTGTTGTATATTTTGGTTATAGCATATTACAGGCTTTACATTACTCTGTGTTGTTTGTTGTATATTTTGGTTATAGCATATTACAGGCTTTACATTACTGTGTGTTGTTTGTTGTATATTTTGGTTATAACATATTACAGGCTTTACATTACTCTGTGTTGTTTGTTGTATATTTTGGTTATAGCATATTACAGGCTTTACATTACTGTGTGTTGTTTGTTGTATATTTTGGTTATAGCATATTACAGGCTTTATATTACTCCGTGTTGTTTGTTGTATATTTTGGTTATAGCATATTACAGGCTTTACATTACTGTGTGCTGTTTGTTGTATATTTTGGTTATAGCATATTACAGGCTTTACATTACTCTGTGTTGTTTGTTGTATATTTTGATTATAGCATATTACAGGCTTTACATTACTCTGTGTTGTTTGTTATATATTTTGCTTATAGCATATTACAGGCTTTGCATTACTCTGTGTTGTTTGTTGTATATTTTGGTTATAGCATATTACAGGCTTTACATTACTCTGTGTTGTTTGTTGTATATTTTGGTTATAGCATATTACAGGCTTTACATTACTGTGTGTTGTTTGTTGTATATTTTGGTTATAGCATATTACAGGCTTTACATTACTCTGTGTTGTTTGTTGTATATTTTGGTTATAGCATATTACAGGCTTTACATTACTCTGTGTTGTTTGTTGTATATTTTGGTTATAGCATATTACAGGCTTTGCATTACTCTGTGTTGTTTGTTGTATATTTTGGTTATAGCATATTACAGGCTTTACATTACTGTGTGTTGTTTGTTGTATATTTTGGTTATAGCATATTACAGCCTTTGCATTACTCTGTGTTGTTTGTTGTATATTTTGGTTATAGCATATTACAGGCTTTACATTAGTCTGTGTTGTTTGTCGCTTATTTTTGTTATAGCATATTACAGTCCTTTTCACTGTTTTGATGACATTTTCACGGAATCAAGGATGACTGGGGTAACAAACCCAATAAATCGTAATGATATTGTTACTCCACAAAGAGCCACCGCACACTAGGGGTACCAATACTTAGGAGGTATTCCAATAAATAATAAATCAACATCGATCTGCATTTAGGGCGTCGCCAAGCTGGCAGATTCCCTATCAGTCGTTTTCCTTGCCATTTCCTTTATGATTACAATAAATTTCGAAATTTATTGAACATCCCCCTTGGTTAATTTTTCGAATACCCAACTCCCCTACCTGTATTCGAATATTTGCCCCAATTTGTAATCTTGAATGCCAACTTTATCTTCACATTGTGATCTATCCTACTATTAAAGCACCACTTATACTTATTCGTCCACTGATATCATTCCACGTGATCTCTCCACTGAGAACTCGGAAAAATACCTGTTAGTCGAGCAGCTCGTCTCCTTTCTTCTCGGTCTTTCTACCTCAAACTTTGCAACATTTTCATAACGCTGCTCTTTTGTCGGAAATCATCCAGAACAAATAGAGCTGCTTTTTCTTTTGACTATTTCCAGTTATGGAGTGAACTAATGAACAAGGTAAGAAAGTTTGTCAGTGGAGGTCGGCTTTACATTGTATCTGAAACCTAATGTATGGCTAACTATTGGAGGACGTTTCAAGAATGTATTTCCCCCTGTGGGTGGGGGCGGTACAATAACACCCACGGTATCCCCTGCCTGTCGTAAGAGGCGACTAAAAGGGGCCCTAGGGGCCCTGAACTTTGGAGCGTGAGATGGTGACCACGGGGACCTTACCTGAGTCCTGACATTGCTTCCACTTACTTGTGCCTGGCTCCTCACTTTCATCTATCATGTCCGACCTCCCTTGGTCAACTTTTGTTCTTTTACGACCTCGACGCTAATTGGTTTTCGAGGGTTAGGGAGTCTTTCATTTTCACGCCCTTCGTGGCCCTTGTCTTCCTTTGACCGATACCTTCATTTTTCGAAGTGTCGAACCCCTTCAATATTTTCCTTCTGATTAGTGTTGTATAGAGGATGGTTGCCTAGTTGTACTTCCTATTAAAACAATAATCACCACCACCACCACCACCTAATATATCTCGTTGGAATGTTGTAACTGCTAAACAGCGAGTTTTGTAAGTTATATTACACCATCATCATCAGAGGTTGTTCTGCCATCCGGCAGGTCCATTCAAGGCTCTGTCCTCCATATCTCTCAATTGTGTGCCCTTTTCTTCACTTCCGAATAATCTTCCTTTCTTTTGCTAATGCTGTCTAATAAGTGATATCGTCTCCTTCCTCTTCCTCGTTTTCCTTTTATCATCTCTGTAAGTGCTACTCGTAGTGAAGTGTGGTGTCCCTCTCCAATGTTTCTTCCTGTTTTGGATACGGTCAGCATGCTCCTCACTTCCCCCACTCTCTTCAGAACTCTGGTGACAGATACATGTACACCCCTTCAACAAACGTTTCATCATTGGAGCTTCGCCCTCTCCTCAGCGTGTAGATACCACGTCACCATTTCTGAAGTCGTACTCATAGCTTTTTCATTTGTGTTCGTAATTCAACAGTGGCGGACCGGGCTGGTCCATCTCGACCCATAAGGCCTGAAGGACAGGTAGCACAGTGGTTAGATACAGAATTTAGTGGTGTGGACAGTGACTTTGCTACTGAAAGTGAACATTGTACTGACTCGGAAGAAGAAGGCACAGGCAGTGAAGGTGAAGATCAAGAATACACAGAACAGCATTATTACTATGGTAAAAACCGTTATAAATGGTCCGCTAAAGAACCTACTAGAAATGTGCGCACCCCAAGTTACAACATAATTCGGTTACCTGCGTTACGTGCTTAAGAAAGAATTGGCATCAAATAGACTCTAAAACTACCTGCAATTTTATATTTTCCAAGGACATGGTCCAACTTATAGTTCAATGGACTAATGTCAAAATGCGGAATATGAGACAGAAATACAAACGCATGGATCGTTCCGAAATTGAGGACACTGATGACATAGAAATTGAAGCTCTTTTAGGGTTACTTCTCTACACTGCTTCTTTCAAATCAAACAGTGAAGATATTCCTGCAATATTTGCTACGGATGGAACCGGCAGAGAAATTTTTCCCCTCATCATGTCTGGAAAACGGTTTCTTACTCTTCTCCTAGCACTGTGATTTGACAATCCTGAAGATAGGACGCAAAGACGTTCGCAAGACCCCACAGCAGCAGTGTCTGAACTTCTAGGATCGCTAATAGGAAATTCACAGAAATCGTACTCACTGGGAGCTAATGTTTGCTGATCGCTTTCCGTGGACGCTGCGCCATGAAAACGTTCTTGCCGAACAAACCAGGCAAATATGGTCTAAAACCCTTGTGCATGACCGATTATTTCTACAATGGGTACCTGTATGCTGGCAGGGATACAGATGGAATAGGACTATCAGATGAAGAAAGAAAACTAAGCAAGCCCACACAAGCTGTTCTCCGCCTGTCAAAACCAATCCAAGGAACGAACAGAAATATTACTCTTGATAACTGGTTTACGTCTGTTGAACTTGCCGAGGAGCTAAATTCTGTCAACCTGATTTGTCTGGGAACTATGAAAAAAACAAAAACAAAAGAGAGATACCTACAGCGTTCTTGCCATCAAAGCACAGAGAACTTGGTTCGTCTCTCTACGGATTTACAAATAGGCTAACACTTGTGTCATTTGTTCCGAAAAAGAACCGAGCCGTCATTTTGTTATCGTCTATGCACCACAATAAGGGTATTTATACAGAAACAGGAAAAGAGGAAATGATAGGTATGCACAACACTACAAAGGGAGGTGTGGACAGTTTGGATAGAAAATGTTATAGTTTTTCATCAAGCCGGAGGACGTGGCTGTCTTTTGACATCGCAGCAACTAATGCCTATACCTTATTCCAGTCTTACCCCAAAAGTTCGGAAATTACAAAACTGAACTTCTTGAAATCATTAGCAGCTCAGCTGGCACAACGGCATATGGAAAGGAGACTCTCAAATCAAAGAATTCCAACGGACATAAGAACTGGGATATCACGTATTCTGTAAACGCCAGTAGAAGAAGACCAGGAAGAAAAACTTGAAAAGAAGAAAGCCTGTCGCATATGTCCATCATCAAAAAGGAGAAGAACAGCATACTCCTGTTTCAAATGCAAGATACCTATTAGCTTGCAGTGCAGCAGGAAAATGTGCAGGATGATTGAGGACGGAACTAAACCATGCGCTTGTCAGGGTTACCGGTACTCCGTATTTTTCCTTATTGATGAAGTCAGAAGGGTGTATGAAGATTGTTCGGCAGTTTCTCTTTCATTTACGAAGTTTCACAAGATATGTATGGCATGTATTTTGATCACTTCTTAATTTGAACACTTAGGCCACTTTGCTCCAAAACGTTCAGAAAAGGATACACCCTATATGCAGTAAAAAATTTCTTGAGATTATTGAAAACATGCAAACAAATATAATATGTGATTCGAGTGTGTATTGGACGAAAAAGAACTGAAATAAGACAAATTACAAATATTTTTAATATTTCAGAATATTTTGAATGTGCAAAAAATGTGCATTGCAGGTTTTTCTAGTTTCAGTGAATTTGTCATAAACATGTTTTCTGAAATAATTATGTTTCAGTCTGTGTAGGAAAGTAGTTTTTGAGCCATTCGGATGCATATGAGGGACGCTGATGCAATCTAAGTTGAAACCTAGATTTCTTCTTCATAAAGTGACATACACTTGGATTCAGAATTTTTTAAAATTTTTGGCGCAATGGAGTTGGTAATAAAATGTGTTAAACCATTCCTCAAAATACGCCTTTTCCATATAAAATGAATAAACCACGCCTTAATGAAATGTAATTCCATCAAAAATGCTAAAATTTTAGACGTCACCGGACACCAAGTCACAAGTTATGTCCTTCCGGAATACGTCACCATTTCAGGGTTTATCTTACCACTTCACTCCTTCAATTCTCCGCCGAATCCACATCTCAAATTCCTTTATTCTTCTCTGTTCTTCCTTCCTCAATGTCCATGTTTCAGCGCCATATAGAGCTATACTCCATACGTAACACCTTGCAAGTCTCTTCCTCAGATCTTTATCTAGCGAGCCTTCCTTCTTGTTGAGGCTTTCCTTGGCTAAGGCGGTTCGAGCTTTTATGTCTGTTATAGAGTGAAGGTCTTCAGTCACAATACTTCCAAGATACTTTAACTTAGTCATCTGTTCTCCGCTTGTCTTGATTGTCGCTTTCTCACCTTTACCTCCAAGTATCATGAATTGGGTTTTCTTAAAGTTTATGCTCATTCCATACTCTTCACACATTTTATTTAATTCTCTCAGCATTTTGCGGAGGTCTTTCACATTTTCAGCTACTACTGCCATATCATCAGAAAAACTTATACATTTAATTCTTTTACCTATAACGTTGAGACCTATTTTGCCATCCAAGGATTCACAAATAATTTCCTCCAAGTAAATATTAAACAAAGTTGGTGATAAGCAGCAACCCTGTCTAACAACTTTTTCCTGTCTGATTTCTTCTGTTAATTCTCCTCTTATTGTCACTCTTTCTGTTTGGTTGTAATATAATTCCTTAATCAGTCTTCTCTCTCTCTTCATTCAACTCCATGGATTTTAAGTATCTCCAAGAGCTTATTCCACCTCAGTTTCTCAAATACCGGGCGAGTTGGCCGTGCGCGTAGAGGCGCGCGGCTGTGAGCTTGCATCCGGGAGATAGTAGGTTCGAATCCCACCATCGGCAGCCCTGAAGATGGTTTTCCGTGTTTTCCCATTTTCACACCAGGAAAATGCTGGGGCTGTACCTTAATTAAGGCCAAGGCCGCTTCCTTCCAACTCCTAGGCCTTTTCTATCCCATCGTCGCCATAAGACCTATCTGTGTCGGTGCGACGTAAAGCCCCTAGCAAAAAAAAAAATGTTTATCAAATGCCTTCTCTAAGTCTAAAAAGAGTGTGTATACCTTTCTATTCTTCCCTATGTACTTTTCTCCTATGGTTTTCAGTAAACCAATGGCATCCCTTGTGCCTACTCCATGCCTAAATCCATATTGTTTTTCACCAATATAATTCTCCATTCGTCTGTAAATCCTTCTGTTTATTGCTCTTAATAGAATTTTAGCTGCATGAGAAATTAAACATAGTGTCCTATGTTCTTCATATTTCGTATTATTTTTCCTTTTCTTCTATTGATATTATTATATATTTTGCAGAAAATCGTTTGGTCATTTCTCTTTTAAGTATATTTCTTGACAAAGTTTTACCAATATATCCTTTCCTTTCCCATGCAGTACTTTGAGAGGTTCAACAGGTATTTCATCTACACCAACTGCCTGACCATTCTTCATTTCGCTAATAGTTGCCTCTATTTACTCTTCTAATATACCGAACCCAATCTGATCTCCATTTATTTCATTTTCATTCTCCAAATTTATACTACTCTCGTCTGACTCCAATTAAACTTAATTATTGTGTTATCATTATAATTGTTTGGAATATTTTTTGTTCAAGGTTTGCATGGTGCATCTACTTATAGGTATAAAGTTTGACGGATGGTTCCACTTAGGTCGAAAGGTTGTAAACAGTTTGGCCTGTGCCGAAGATCCCCCTGTAGGCGGGGGCGGTAGAATAACACCCACGGTATCCCCTGTCTGTCGTATGAGGCGACTAAAAGGGACCTCAGGGGCTCTGAACTTTGGAGCGTGGGTTGGCGTCCACGGGGTCTTCAGCTGAGGCCCCAGGGGCTCTGAACTTTGGAGCGTGGGTTGGCGACCACGGGGCCCTCAGCTGAGTCATGGCATTGCTTCCACTTACTTGTGTCAGGCTCCTCACTTTCATCTATCCTATCCGACCTCACTTGGTCAACTCTTGTTGTTTTCCGACCTCAACGCTGTTAGGTTTGCGAGGGCTAGGGAGTCTTTCATTTTCACACCCTTCGTGGCCCTTGTCTTCCTTCGGCCGATATCTTCATTTTTCGAAGTGTCGTATCCCTTCCATTTTTTCTATCTGATTAGTGTTATATAGAGGATGGTTGCCTAGTTGTACTTCCTCTTAAAACAATAATCACCACCACCACCTCACTGAGTCCTGGCATTGCTTCCACTTACTTGTGTCAGGCTCCTCACTTTCATCTATCCTATCCGACCTCCCTTGGTCAACTCTTGTTCTTTTCCGACCTCGACGCTGTTAGGTTTGCGAGGGCTAGGGAGTCTTTCATTTTCACACCCTTCGTGGCCCTTGCCTTCCTTCGGCCGATATCTTCATTTTTCGAAGTGTCGTATCCCTTCCATTTTTTCTATCTGATTAGTGTTATATAGAGGATGGTTGCCCAGTTGTACTTCCTCCTAAAACAATAATCACCACCACCACCTGTGCCGAAGAATGATTGTTATGATTGTTCTCAATGACAGATTGTGCAAAACGCCTGCGGTGTAATATTCTGAAACCTGAAAATAGTTACAATTATTATATGATAACAAACCTTGCCAAGATTAATAACGGAATACGATGTTACATAAATTTTGCACACCCGTTAAATGAGCCAAGAATAGCACAATGGACAAAATACTTCTGTCGGAAATTTACTCGTGCTACCTACAGAAAGGTCGCAGGCCGCTACTCCATAGCCTACCCGCAACTAGCACTGTCCACCAGCTGATTTCAGGCCACGCTGACATACGCTTATAACCGTTGTAGGGACAAGTAGGTGTTTGTATGTTGGTAATCAAGATAGGCAAGGTTATTTTTGCGTTGGACGAAAAACATTGAACAAGCCCTTATCCTCGCTTCGTTAGGCGTGTTTGGTATAGAACCGCTTTGAGATTTAAACATTTATACCACGAGCATCATTGTTGCTTTCCTGTGTACCGTCCCTTGCTATACTTCATGTTCATTATAACAATCTCATTCTACTGACCCACAGTCAATGCAGTTAAGACCACTACATTATTTTCACGACGTGCTGCCCAATAGAGGAGAAGATGGGCGGCGCGAGAACGCTGCACAGCGTAGCCAAGCTCACCAGTCAAACGTGACAACTTCAACGCTTTCTGTAGGCCACATGAGTTAATTTCCGAAACAAATGTTTTGGCCGTTGTGTTATTCTTGGTCCATTTAAGGTGTGTGCAAAATGTACGTAAGATCCATGATTCCCCGGTTCGCACCCTTCCCTTTAAAGTGAGGTCAGTACGGAAGAAAGCTAAGTTACTTGGAGCGCATAGATAATTGCAAGTACTGAGGATGTATGTTCTCCCAGGATAGTAATATAGTAAGTGAGATGAATCAAGATGCAGGGAGCTCACAGTTGCCATCAACAGAGTTATTGCAAGCTGTCCACTTCATGGCCGTATCGATGAGTATAATCAACAAATTAATCTAAAAAGCCACCTAATCGATACTTTATTTCTTTTGCCTTTGGCAAACTTAAAAATACATGTACTGTGTTCGTTAATGTATTTTTAAGTTTGCCAAAGGCAAAAGAAATAAAGTACCGATTAGGTGGCTTTTTAGATTAATTTGTTGATCAACGGAGTTATACATGAAGGAAGTCACCTCCCGAACAAAAAGATCGTTCTACCGATCTGTTTTCAGACCAGCCTTGCTTTGCAGTTGTGAAATCTGGGTGCACTCAGGATATTGTATTGATACATTAGACAAAATGGGCATGAAAGTAGCGAGAATGATAGCTGATACAGGAGGTTACTCGTAACGAGGAGACGAAGGCTAAGTTACGAATGAACTCGATGGATGAAGCTGTACGCATAAGATGGTTTCGGTGGTTGGGTCATGTGAGGGGAATGGGGAAGGGTAGCTTACATAGGAGAACAATGATTTTGGTCATGGAGGGTGAGACGAGTAGAGGGAGACCAATAGGCCCCAGGGGCTCTGAACTTCGGAGCGTGGGTTGGCGACCACGTGGCCCTTAGCTGAGTCCTGGCATTGCTTCCACTTACTTGTGCCAGGCTCCTCACGTTCATCTATCCTATCCGACCTCCCTTTGTCAACTCTTGTTCTTTTCCGACCCCGACGCTATTAGGTTTGCGAGGGCTAGGGAGTCTTTCATTTTCACGCCCTTCGTGGCCCTTGTCTTTCTTTGACCGATATCTTCATTTTTCGAAGTGTCGGAACCCTTCTCTTTTTCCCTCTGATTAGTGTTATATAGAGGATGGTTGCCTAGTTGTACTTTCTCTTAAAACAATAATCACCACCACACCACCACCACCGGAGACCAATAGGATGAGAATTTCTAACGATTAAAAACTATGATCATGCACCCTGGTGCGAAGTGAAGGAACTTTTCTTGAAGATATTTTGTATTCGTAAGTTTGTTCTTTACTAAATGTTGTTCTTTCATTTGTGGGTTGGCAATATTAATCTTTCTTTCCGCCGGTTTTGAAATTAGCCATAGAACTAGTTTGATAGGCAATATTGTGGTAGAATTTAGTACATTCACAGATTATTAACTTTTTCTTGCAAGTTGTTTTACATCGCACTAACACAGAGAGGTCTTATGGCGACGATGGGAAGAAAGCGCCCGTCGCCTTAATTAAGCCGTTTTTCATGCTGTGAAAGTAGAAAACTACAGAAAACAACTGTCAGGACTGCCGACAGTAGGGTTCGAACCCATTATCTACCGCATACTGGATACTTCTGCGACTGGAGCTGTCGAGCTCGGTTACATTGACAGAGGATTGCACGCTGTACCCATAATGAAGAAGTATGTATGATGAAATGGTTAACTAAATTTATCAGTAATGATCACTGTACCGGTTGGTACACCTATACGCCGCACATTTGTATTTTCCGCCTTAAAGTACTCCTCTACAGCTGAAACTCTGAACTTTGAAACTGAATTAATTCAACCGTTGATCAGAAGATGTCACTGTGTTAATTTCGAATTGGTTTTGTTTACTAATTATCAAGAATTGTGGACATTCTCTCACAGATGTCTCTACCAAAAACTATGATCATGCACCCTGGTGCGAAGTGAAGGAACTTTTCTTGAAGATATTTTGTATTCATAAGTTTGTTCTTTACTAAATGTTGTTCTTTCATTTGTGGGTTGGCAATATTAATCTTTCTTTCCGACGGTTTTGAAATTAGCCAATCGTAAATCACTGTCATTAATTTTCAGCCAAGGCGTCTTTCTTCTCCAATTTTGATGTGTAACTGTAAGCTACCCAATAAACGACTGTAGGTCTGTCTTAATCATTCATGAAAGGTCTCGAATCTTCCCCGAGAGTATAAAAACTGCTGATTTTCCTGGCTCTCCGCCACTCGTACAACATCTAGCTTAGTGTATTGAAGTATAGCCGAGGGTGGGTAGCGCCTCTTCCTTCGGGCAGCAGCTCTTCAACTAAGGTAATGGCATTTTAACATCTTTATTTCTTGCTAGCTCAGAAGTTTAGCCCTCGGGGAAGGTCCGAAACCTTTTCAATGTAACCTACCTCTCTATAAATGTAACTTAGTGCCGGCTTATGTAAAAATTTCTTATGACTTTAACTGTAAATCGGGGATAGAGAGTGCTTTACCCTCTCGAGCTCCCCTTCATTTTGAGTTGAGGTGACTATGTTTTCATAACCGATTTTCTACTCTTAATGTCTTAAAGTTTTCTCATACGAGCCACCTCCCTAGTTTGGGAATATCCCCTGTGTCATCGGCCTAGTGCCCCTTAGGTTTTATAAGGTTTCATGTAGGAGTGCAAGCAACGCCTCCATTCATCTTGGTATTTTGGGCCATTTAATTAACCTATTATTTTTCTTTTAAGGCCCTGTAGGCTTGGTACGAGATACCCCTGTTTAATTATTGTAAGTTGTGCCTCGATGGCAAGTTATTGTAAAGTCTGGTATTGCCTTTAATAGGCTTGAAAAATTGAGAGAGGCTCAGCTCTTTCTTGTGTTTGAAAAGTGTCTCTGGGAGGCTTGAGGTTAAAAGTTGGGAGCAAGTGCTCCTTGAATGAAGGGGTTTTCTGCCCTTTGAACAAATGAGTGTACCTTAGTAATGTTGGGCTAGTAGCTCAAGGATTGTGTAACTGAGGCTCGAAGCCAGAACTTGTAATGATCTCCTAAAACTTGTGTTTTCGTGCTCTGGTTTATAAATTATACCTTGTACCTGATTTTGGCTTGTTGACTTCTTACTTGTTGAATTTTGAAAGTCTACGTCAAAATTGTTAAGTTCTGAAAATATAACCTTTATGAACATTTTAATTCATCTTTCGGACTTGTAGTTAGACCCATTCCAGCCCTCACCTTCTTTCACCTCTGCATTTCACGGATAACTCCGTATCATTCACAATGATAGAAACTCTCAACTCCGCAATTCGTCAACAACAGAGTTCTATGCTCAAATAATGAGAATGGGATGGCAAACCTCGACTGACTAGCGGGAATTTGAATGTCTAGTGCAGTGGTATTAAAACTTCTTGTTCGGAGAACCCCCTTACCCTCGTACCCTCAAAGTGCGACTATAGCAGAAAAACAAATGATTGTTGCTGGATGCCAAATAAAGTTACAATAATAATAATAATAATAATAATAATAATAATAATAATAATAATAATAATAATCTAATCACTTGTGTGATAGACTGTATCAAACATGAAGTACAAACTTAATGAACATAATACCTCAGGTGGTAGACGATCCACAAGTAGGTCATCGGATTCTGGGGGACCTACACCTTCATGTGACCCAGTCGGATCTAAACGAAACTTGAAACGAAATATTACGTATCTAGCCACAATCAATATAAACTCCTTGATCAAGACCGGAAAGCTTAAGCATACACTTGATGTACTGAACGACAAGAACATCAGTATAGCAGCTCTCCAAGAGACTAGGTTTCCGGACGAAGAAGCCATAGAGTCTCAAGGATATAGAATATATAAAGGGAAACCTGGTAATAGAGTAATGGAAAATGTACCATTCCTTGGGACTGGTTTCGCAGTACACCATCTACTGGTTAAAAGCATACTTGACTTTTCATCACCAAACGATAGAACATCGGTGCTTTCCTTCAGATGCAAGAATAGGGGATACTCAATGATTAACTTCCACGCTCCTACCAATGACTCTAACAGAAAAAACCCAGAAATGACAAACCAGTACTGGGATGCCCTTGAAGAAACCCTTGATAAAGTACCAAATCATCATACGACTATATTGTTAGGAGATTTCAATGCCCAGATCGGTAGAGAACAGAAATACCGGAAGATTGTCGGAAGGTATCCTGCCCATAAGAGAACCAACAAAAATGGGGAACGCTTAATCAGTGTCTGCACCAAGTATGGATTACTTTTGATGTCTACAGCTTTCAAACACCTTCCCAGAAAGGCAATGACATGGCGATGCCCAAATAGCATGATGGGTGAATTCCAAATTGACCACGTAGCAATAGACAAGCTGCACCACAGGGATATTATGAATGTCAAAGTGATACGAGGAGCCAACATTGACTCTGATCACTACCTGTCTCTGGTTAAAACGAACCTGAAACCACTAATAAAGACCACGGGTATGTTAGCAAAAATCACGAAGATCCCTAGGTTTGATATCACCAAACTCAAAGAAGACAGCACTAGTTACCAAGAGAGGCTGATTCATAATACCAACAGGATTAACACATCTACAAAATGGGATCAACTTAGGGATGCCATAACAGTAGCGGCTCAGGAAACAATCCCCAATAGACCTAAAGGGAACAAGCATCCGTGGTGGTCCAGCGAATGTGATAAAGCTATAGAAGCTAGGCGGCTAGCGTGGATCAAATGGAATGTACATAAGAACGAAGCTAATTTACAAGCCTTCATTGCACAGAGGAAAACTACGTCGAGCATCATAAGAGGGGCCAAGAGGAAGCACAAGCAGGAACTGATTAAGCAAGCAGAGGAGGATTTTGTAAGGAACAACTCTAGAGATCTATACAAGGGCCTCAAGCAACAAACAACCCAATTCGTTTCCCCTGCTTTACATCTCCAGAGACCAGATGGATCGCTGTGTCTTAATGACAGCGATTGTACCAAGACCCTAGCTAACTACTTCAAAGGACTCTTAAATGCAGAAGAACCTATTGAACGTCTCCAAGTTACAGAACCAACTAACCCCAATACTGAGTTTATCCCTCCTCCAACGTATGAAGAAGTCAGAGATGTAATTAAATTACTCAAGAACAATAAAGCTTCTGGAGAAGACGGGATAGTAGCAGAAATGCTAAAACATGCCGGAGAACACACCTTCAGGAGCATACATAAAGTAATTCTGGACATATGGACTAGTGAGAGGCTCCCAGATGATTGGACGTCAGCCATTATCCATCCAATCCACAAGAAGGGAAGCAAAACAGATCCCAGTAACTACAGAGGAATATCACTCCTTGCTGTTACCTATAAGATATTTTCCAAGATTCTGGAACGCCATGTCACAAGACAGTTGGATAAAGAGTTAGGAGAATATCAAGCAGGGTTCAGAGCATCGAGGTCCTGTACCGAGCAGATACAAAATCTGAAGACCATCCTTCAATACAGCAAATCAAGAGCTCGACAATGGGTAGCTATATTTGTCGACTTCCAGAAAGCATACGACTCAGTAGATAGAATTACTCTTTACAATACATTAAGAGAACTAGGACTTAACGACAAGATCAACAGGCTGGTGCAAGCAACCTTGCACAATACCACAGCCAGAGTAAAGTTTAGAGGACAACTCTCGGAGAGTTTCGCCATTAAAACAGGGGTGAGACAAGGAGATGGCATCTCATGTATATTATTTAACTGCGTTCTGGAAAAGATAATTAGAGAGTGGATGAGATTCCTTCCAGAGAACACTGGATTACGGATGGGGATTAAAGCAGACAACCTGAGGATACCATGCCTAGCCTTTGCAGACGATCTGACTTTATTGGCAAATGACATACAGGAGGCTACTACTCAGCTCCAAACACTGCACTCAATAGCGGCTAAAACGGGTCTTTTGATCAACATAGGAAAGACCGAGTTTGTTACTAACATCAAAGATGCCCCTGGAAAGATGAGAGTCAGTGATAATATCTACATCAAGAGAGTCAAAAGTGTAAAGTACCTTGGGGAATGGTTCTCAGAGGACCTCAGTGAAACAATGGCTCTTGAACACAGGAGACTCAAACTAGATAAGGCTTACCATGCCTGTAGAAAGCTGTATGCTTCAAAAAATCTGTCGATGAATGTCAAACTAAGACACTACAATGCAGTAATCAGACCGTCAGTCCTCTATGCAGCAGAGTGTCTATATTTAACTAAGAAGACCCCACTAAGAGCCCTCGAGGTACAAGAAAGAAAGTTCCTGAGACGGATAGTGGGACCAAGAATTTTACCAGATGGAAGCCGATGGTATCAACCAAATCGTGAGCTATATAAACACCAAGAAAATCTCATAGATGCCATCAGAAGAAGGCGACTGGCTTTTTACGGACACCTATCCAGAATGGACTCAAATAGATTATCTCATAGGATCTTCAAGGCTGCTAACAAGGGCAAAGCTACTGGGTTCGTGTGGATGAAGCAAGTGGAGAAGGACCTTTCGGAACTCCACATAAATCAAAACGACATAGCTGATCGGAGTAACTATCATACAACTCTTAAAACTAAATCCTTTGTAACATCCCTCACAGAAGTTACCCACAGACCAAAAGACGAGACCATGAAATGGTCTGAGGAACGTAAGATTGAATTTAGCCGGAAAATGAAGGACTACTGGGCCATCAGGAAAGCTCGAGGTACCAACAAGAAAACAGCTGCCAAACCAGGCGCTAAGAACACCAATTGTGGCAAACAACGACGATGACTTCAAGAAACAGCTAAAACACAAGCACCGTGGTCCATAGATGGCCCTAACAAATTAAAAAAAAAATTATAATTCTTACCGTGTTTTAGCGGTAGGTAGAGGTGAAAGAAGGTGCGGGTGTGAATGGATCTCAAGCTACGAAATTATAGTACCTGTAAAGTAAATTTAAAATTTAATACGGTTATATTTTCTTTTCAAAATAAATAAGTAACAAGCATGGCAGGTACAGAATAGCAAGTCAAATAAGTTAGTTACAATATTTACAGAATTTGGGCTTCGCGCCCCGAGTTCACAATGCTTGGGCAATCAGCTCAGTTTTACCCCAAACACAAGTTTTAACAGAGGGGCAGAAAACCCCATTCATACCTAGGAGCCCTTGCTCCAAATTACACTGAAAAGCCTCCTCGAGGCATACAACATACAATTTTCAAAAGAGCCACTCGCTCTCAAATTTAAGCCTCTCCCAGGCCACACCAAACTCCACCTTCAAGCTGTCCTCAACGGACATAAACAGGGGTAAAATACCCAATCTACTGAGGTCTATTAAACGAAAAGAATGTTAATTAAATGACCTCTAAAATAACAATTTGAGAGGAGGCGAACTTGCACTCCTAATACACTAGATTAAGACCTACTTGGCGCTAGGCCGTTAATGCAAGGGCTAATCCCATACTAAAGAGGTGACTTAAGAAGAGAACAATTTGTTTTACATTAACGAAGAATAGGTTGAGAAAAATAAGTTCACCTCAAAACAATATGAGTGGGAGCTCGAGAGGGTTAGCACTCTCTATCCCAGAATGTAGCTTTACAAGAGAATAGATGAAAAGAGTAGTTACATTTACATTTTAGGAAAAGGTTACATGGTGGAACGCTTCGCACCCGCCCCGAGAGTTAAACTGCTGAGCTAGCAAAGAAAGAATATATTAATCGGCCATTACCTTATTGTTGACCGCTGCCGGAGAAAGATGCGCTTCCCGCCTCCTGCTATGTACTTAATACACTGAAAGATGGAACAGAAGTGGCCCGGAGACCCAAAAATCAGCAGTTTATATCCTCTCGCGGAAGGTTCTAGGTGTTAGGGGAAAGAAAACACCCTCCCACAAACTTCTTATTGGCTAGGGAATAGAAACATATTCAAGTTGGGGGAAGATACCTATGATTGGTCAGAAATTAATAACAGAAATTCGGGATTGGTCAAATGCAAAACAAGGGGAAAGAGAGGGGTATACAGCCAACTTAAACAATAACAGAAAGAAATTTAACAAAGAACAAACTTTTGAAATAAAATTTTCTCCAAAGAACAGTTATTTTTCTTCAGACTAGGGTGCACTATTGTAGTTTTTCAGTGGTGTCCTCTAGAAGAGAAAGTTCACACTTCTTACTTCAAGTAAAACAAAAGTACGTCGAAAATGACACAGTTCACAAACTCAAAAATTTCCAGGTGGTGACATCTTCTGAGAAACTAGAAAATTAATAGGGTAAATAAAGTTCAGACTTCCTCCAGCAGAGGAGTTTCCACAGGCGCACATTTTAAATTAGCGGAGTGGAGGTGTACCGCCCGGTACAGACCTCCCCCCCCCCAAAAGTTCCTCCAGGGATGACACATGAAGTCAGTTTGAAACAAGTTCCAATTTATGATGTGAATATGAAGATAGATTGCAGAAGCATTTATGAGATTTTCTTAATTTGGTTTGTTTCAGTTTCAAAATTTTGTTGTTGCAAGTGAAGTAAAGTCTTTCTCTTTGTAGTAGTTGAATTCTGAGGATAAACTTTTAATACTTAAAAGTGAAGAAAAATTTTGCAATGTCCACCAAATATTGCTGTTGAATTCCCATGAAACGGTATTAAGGTTGAACAGGAATGTCTATGTAGTTGATGTAGGCTAAGTTGGATGGCCAGACCGGCCGTTACAGCTTGCGTCCAAAGGAAGCCGCTCGGACCCCTCAAGTACCCTGAGATACCGCTCGCCCGCACTATGAGGGGAGCAGAGGTGTTGAAGCACGCCGCACCCGCGGTGAACATATACAGGCTGCGGGCAAGCAGGTCGTGCGCCGCACATCAGCCTTGGCCGGGAGGAGAGCTCCGGCTCGCCGTGCATATGTCGTCCTCGCTGGGGCCGAGGGGGCCCTTCCTCGAACCCAGTTGCGGCACGGCGCCGCGCGGCTGCGGGGGCACTGAAACATTAAAACTAGGCGGCAGAATTGTGTTGGACCATCATGTTTCTTTTGAGGGCACAGGCATGTAGAGAGATTGAGGGGCCAGCGGCGTGCAGATATCCATGGCATTTCATCTAAGCCAGCCACTGTGTGTAGTGGAGCAGGAGACGGGAGCGTGGTAATGGCCGTGACAAGGACAGGATGGCAGTTTAACAATCGGGGGAGGTTTACAAGAAATGCTTACATATAAAATAAAATAGAAGGAGCAGAATGCCTTAAGAGTGGAACTCAAAAAAAAAAATATAACCATCATATTCCTATCAAATTATATGAAGCAAGTTGACACAAAATTTACACCGGTTTCACCTGGGACAGGTGAACCCTAAATATCCTCTCGGTGGCTGGATTGCTTACTAACAATGTAACCGGCGTAAGAAAATCGAGAATGATGCATGGCCCATTAAATCTGGGGGCAAGCTTGCCCGCGGGAACAAAATTCTTGACCATAACCTGGTCACCTACCTTCAAAGGGGTGGGTCTCCGTCCACGACCATTCCTTTCCCTAACCTTTTCATGAGACACTTTAAGATTGGCTTTAGCCTTCTTCCAAAGATCTTTAATGTTGACCGGATCTATTGTCTCGGGTAGAATGTCACTCAGAGACCAGAGGTTAGAGAGCGGCGTGTTGGGAACAAACTTGAACATCAAAGAAGCTGGAGTAAATTTATGAGATTCATGAACCGCCGAATTCAAAGCAAAAGCTATCCAATGCAGGGACGTGTCCCACCTGGAAGGATCTTCATGATGATAGGCAATAAGTGCGGACCTGAGATTACGGTTAACCCGTTCAGCCAGAGATGGTTGAGGGTAATAAGCCGAAGTAGTTACATGAGAGATGGACAAGTCAAAACAGAATTTACGAAATAAATTAGATGTAAAAGCCTTAGCATTATCAGATACAATATATTGGCACGGACCAAAAGAAGCAAAAATAGAATTTAAGCAAGTAATGGTAGACTGAGCGGTAGCCAGCTTAGTCGGAAATAACCAGGAAAATCTGGTAAACCCATCTACACACACAAAGATGAACTTGTTGGCATTACCCTTTGACTGGGGGAATGGTCCTACATAATCAATATACAGGCGTTCCATGGGGCGCGACGCTTGCTGATAAGACAAGAGGCCTACCTTGGTGGACATGGTCGGTTTACTAAGCAAACAGGATTTACAAGCCTTTACTAGTTCACGGATTTCACCGTCCATACCTTTCCAGATGAACATTTCACGAATCATTTCACGAGTTTTAAAGATACCAAGATGCCCTCCTAATGGGGTCTCATGATAATACTTGAAGATCATAGGTACAAGAACCGCTGGAACAACAACTTTCATCATCTTATCATGCCTCGAGGGGCAACATAGAACACCATTCCTCAGAACATAGGGGACAACATGTTCCCCAGAAGAAAGGGTTTCCATTATCGGAGCCAGCGTCGGATCTTCACGTTGGTATTTCTCGATATCCCTAAAGAGCATGGGAGCATCTGTTAGGATGGCATTAACCTTAGATAGTATGGACTCGGAAGGTGATGAACTGTCTACCGGTTCGTGGGTCTCGACGTCGTTAGAAAACATACGGCTGAGTCCATCAGCAACAACATTTTCGATACCTCTGATATGTCTAACATCAAATTGGAAGGCAGAAATACGGATGGCCCAACGGGCTATACGACCAGTACGACGCGGTCTACCTAAGACCCAGCTTAAGGCTTGATTATCTGTCTCCAAGTCGAATTTGACGTGTTCCAGATAGAGACGGAACTTTTCTAAGGCGAATAAGACTGCCAAACCTTCAAGCTCATAAATGGAGTACTTTGCTTCTTGAGCCGAGAGAGTCCTAGATGCATAGGCGATGGGGCGCCTCCCTAGTTCAGTCTCTTGGAGAAGGACTGCAGCTACCGCCGACGACGACGCGTCGGTTTGGACGATGAATTTCTTCGAGAAATCAGGCATAGCAAGTACAGGGGCATTACAGAGAGCTAATTTAAGGTCTGCAAAAGCGGCTTGTTGAGAAGGTCCCCACTCGAATTTGATGCCTTTCCTACGAAGAAGGTTTAAGGGCGCCGCTCTATTAGCGAAGTTAGGAATAAACTTCCTGAAGAAATTCACCATACCAATGAACCTGGCGATACCTTTAATGTCCTTGGGAGGTTTAAAATCACGGATGGCCTGTGTTCTAGAATGATCGACTGCTACACCATCGGGTGACACAATATGCCCTAGGAATGACATAGAGGGCTTAGCAAAGGCAACCTTGGACAACTTAACAGTTAACCCAGCCTTACGAAGGCGATCGAGAACTTCTCGCAGATGATCTAGATGTTCTTCAAAAGTCTCTGAAAATACGACGACATCATCTAAGTAGTGATATAAGTACTCGAATTTGATGTCGGAGAAGACCCTATCTAGTAGCCTAGTGAGCACAGCTGCCCCCGTGGGGAGCCCGAAAGGTACGCGGTTGTATTCATATAAATTCCAGTCCGTGGCAAACGCTGTAAGGTGTTTAGACTCTTCGGCAAGGGGAATTTGATTATAGGCCTGATTCAAGTCCTCGATCTCCAGTCTAGGTCGTGCACAAGACCAGTGTGAGAAATAAAGTCAGCTCCCAATATAATGGGGTAAGACAATTGCTTGGCCACAAACAATTTAACTTTCCATGTAAACTTAAAAATACGAATTTTGACCAGTAAGGAACCTAGAATTTCTAATGGAGATGAATTAGCCGATACGTATTGAACAGGAGAAGAGACATAGTCAGGAAGTTTACAAACCGTTTTCAATTTAGAATACCATTGGTCCGAAATAATTGAACAAACACTTCCTGAATCTAAGAGAGCTGTTATAGGCTCGTTATTTAACTCAATCTTAAGAAAAGGAACAGGTGCGGGGGTATCCGCCGCAATCCTAAGACATTCTTTAGGGCATTCAAAAGATGAATTTGAAGGCTGATCGTTCTCTGCATTTACAACCTGTTTACTAGGGGCTGAGTCTCGGGAAGATGGATTAGTCGACTCAGCCGAAGCCACTAGTCACTTTTTATTATTGGCATAGGTGGAATTTGCACCAGAAGTTGAGCAGGAGGGGGTGCTATTTGAGTTTGGGCAATTCTTGGCGATATGTGAGAAGGCCCCACACTTAAAACAGTCTTGTGATGACCCGGCTCCATTCCTTGTCCCACTTGACTTGATCAATGGACACTTGTTGCGCAGATGGTCAGGCGACCCGCAAGCGTAACATTTACGGGGATTGACTGGTCGGCGAGGTGGAGGCCGAGTGTTACTAAAGGAAGGCGGGGGTTCTTTCGCGACACGCAAGGAATCGGCGTATCTAACTCCTTCCGCTGAGACGGCCAATGCTTCAAGTTCAGAGAAACTTTGCGGGCACGCCGCGAAACACAAATATGACCTATAGGGAGGTGAAATTCCCTCTACAATAGCCTGTACAATCTGATCTTCAGGAAAATGAAGGGCAAACACCCTAGTATAAAACTTAATGTCCTGTATGAAATCAGCCAAGTTTTCATCCAAGCGCTGTACACGATAATAGTACTTCTGAATAAGGGAGGACCTGGCCCTAGCCGGGATGAAATTAGCTAGCAAATGGGCATGGAAATCCTCAATAGATGATTGCTCGGCAATGGCTCTTACGATTTTATCTGAGAGAATACCAATAGCATACGGATAGATAATTTGCAAAATTTGACATGGAGAAAGAGAAAACACAAGGGCATGATCCTGAAATTCAACTAGAAATCTTAAAAATGAAATTACATCACTGGTGGTATTAACAGAAAACTCAGAAATACCTCTGAGCAACATTGCCAATGGATGAGGCAAGCTGCTAAACCCGGGTGACATAGTAGGTAAAGGTTTCAATGGCAAGGAAGTTAATTCAGAACGGATGTTACTCAATGATGCACGACGTTCAGATTCGTTGTCCAATGGGGCAGGGATAGTTTGAGCAGCAACGGTTATCCTATTAACTTCTCCCTTGGGAGGCGCTTCCTCACTACCTGCATTCACTATGGTGGGTTGATCAGATTTGGGAGGAACTTCCCCAGTTAACAATAGAGTGACCTCACTAGATAATTCGGAAATATTTTCCAGGAGCGTACTAGCTTCCTTCCTCTGAACGTCATTCACCTTTAGAGACAACAGATCGTTAACCCTATTCGAAAAATGATATAGCCTGCCTTGCACACGCTTAATTTGATTAGGAGACGGATCATTTTCATCAAAAAAACTAACTACAGAAGCTAGCCCAGTAATATTCTCAACGATCGTGGAAAGAGAGTCATCAATTTCTTTCTCTCCCAAATTGGGGATGGAAATGGGCAAATCAAGGGACTCTCTAAGCTTGTTAGTGTCTACTGCAACCGTGCCTCCAGATTGCACATTTCTGATAGTTAATTCATCGATCAACTCCTCTTTGCGCAAATAATTAAGGTGGAGAACATCGCGAGGGCCTGGCATGATGACAGAACAATTTTGAAAAAGTCAAAAAATTCCAGCAACTGAGAAAATGGTTAGAGTTCGGATCAAAACAATGTGTAGCCGTCAAAAGGGGCTAAATTGAGACCCATTCAACCACGCTCTGCTACCACTTGTTACCGTGTTTTAGCGGTAGGTAGAGGTGAAAGAAGGTGCGGGTGTGAATGGATCTCAAGCTACGAAATTATAGTACCTGTAAAGTAAATTTAAAATTTAATACGGTTATATTTTCTTTTCAAAATAAATAAGTAACAAGCATGGCAGGTACAGAATAGCAAGTCAAATAAGGTAGTTACAATATTTACAGAATTTGGGCTTCGCGCCCCGAGTTCACAATGCTTGGGCAATCAGCTCAGTTTTACCCCAAACACAAGTTTTAACAGAGGGGCAGAAAACCCCATTCATACCTAGGAGCCCTTGCTCCAAATTACACTGAAAAGCCTCCTCGAGGCATACAACATACAGTTTTCAAAAGAGCCACTCGCTCTCAAATTTAAGCCTCTCCCAGGCCACACCAAACTCCACCTTCAAGCTGTCCTCAACGGACATAAACAGGGGTAAAATACCCAATCTACTGAGGTCTATTAAACGAAAAGAATGTTAATTAAATGACCTCTAAAATAACAATTTGAGAGGAGGCGAACTTGCACTCCTAATACACTAGATTAAGACTTACTTGGCGCTAGGCCGTTAATGCAAGGGCTAATCCCATACTAAAGAGGTGACTTAAGAAGAGAACAATTTGTTTTACATTAACGAAGAATAGGTTGAGAAAAATAAGTTCACCTCAAAACAATATGAGTGGGAGCTCGAGAGGGTTAGCACTCTCTATCCCAGAATGTAGCTTTACAAGAGAATAGATGAAAAGAGTAGTTACATTTACATTTTAGGAAAAGGTTACATGGTGGAACGCTTCGCACCCGCCCCGAGAGTTAAACTGCTGAGCTAGCAAAGAAAGAATATATTAATCGGCCATTACCTTATTGTTGACCGCTGCCGGAGAAAGATGCGCTTCCCGCCTCCTGCTATGTACTTAATACACTGAAAGATGGAACAGAAGTGGCCCGGAGACCCAAAAATCAGCAGTTTATATCCTCTCGCGGAAGGTTCTAGGTGTTAGGGGAAAGAAAACACCCTCCCACAAACTTTTTATTGGCTAGGGAATAGAAACATATTCAAGTTGGGGGAAGATACCTATGATTGGTCAGAAATTAATAACAGAAATTCGGGATTGGTCAAATGCAAAACAAGGGGAAAGAGAGGGGTATACAGCCAACTTAAACAATAACAGAAAGAAATTTAACAAAGAACAAACTTTTGAAATAAAATTTTCTCCAAAGAACAGTTATTTTTCTTCCCACTAGGGTGCACTATTGTAGTTTTTCAGTGGTGTCCTCTAGAAGAGAAAGTTCACACTTCTTACTTCAAGTAAAACAAAAGTACGTCGAAAATGACACAGTTCACAAACTCAAAAATTTCCAGGTGGTGACATCTTCTGAGAAACTTGAAAATTTATAGGGTAAATAAAGTTCAGACTTCCTCCAGCAGAGGAGTTTCCACAGGCGCACATTTTAAATTAGCGGAGTGGAGGTGTACCGCCCGGTACAATAATAATAATAATAATAATAATAATAATAATAATAATAATAATAATAATAATAATAATAATAATAATAATAATAATAATAATAATAATAATAGTCCGCCTCCCTGGTGTAGTGGTTATTGAGATTAGCTGCCCCTCCCCCCGCTCCCGGAGGCCCGCATACGATTCCTGGCTTTATCACGAAATTTGCAAAGTGGGACGAGGCCTGGAACGGCGTCCACTCAACCTGGGGAGGCCAACTCAGTAGAGGGATTCGATTCCCTCCTCAGCCATCCTCAAAGTGGTTTTCCGTGGTTTCGCAATTCTCCTCCAGGCAAATGACTGGAAGGTACTTAAGTTAAAGCTACGGCCGCTTCCTTCCCTTATCCTTCTCTATCCCTTCCAATCTTCCCATCGCCTCTCAAGGCCCCTGTTCAGCATAGCAGGTGACGCCTCTTGGGCGAGGTACTGGTCATTCTCCCCAGTTCTATCCCCAACACAGACTCCCACGCTCCCGGACACTGCCCTTGATGTGGTACAGGCGGCATCCCAGCCGAGTCCGAGGAATATAATGGATTTGTAATGTTAAACTAGTAGTGTTTGTTGGTGATACTTCCTTTCCATGGAATTGCTCGTTGTAGTGGTGTTGCTGGATAGCCTGGTATTAACTTTTAATTTATTATCACTTGTTGTTGTTGTTGTTGTTGTTTGAGTCATCAGTCCATATACTGGATGATGCAGCGCTCCATGCCACCCTATCCTGTGCTAACTTTTTCATTTCTACGTAAGTACTGCATCCTACATCTGCTCTAATCTGCTTGTCATAATCATACCTTGGTAAACCCCACTGTTCTTACCACCTACACTTCCCTCAAAAACCAACTGAACAAGTCCTGGGTGTCTTAAGATGTGTCCTATCATTCTATCTCTTCTTCTGGTCAAATTTAGCCAAATCGATCTCCTCTCGCCAATTCGATTCAGTATCTCATCATTTGTGATTCGATCTATCCATCTCACCTTCCGCATTCTTATGTTACACCACATTTCAAAAGCTTCTATTCTCTTTCTTTCTGAGCTACTTATGGTCCATGTTTCACTTCCATAAAATGCCACGCTCCACACGAAAGTCTTCAAAAACATCTTTCTAATTCGTATATCAATGTTTGAAGTGAGCAAATTTCTTTTCTTAAGAAAGCTCTTCCTTGCTTGTGCTAGTCTGCATTTTATGTCCTCCTTGCTTCTGCCATCGTTACTTATTTTACCACCCAAGTAACAATATTCATCTACTTCCTTTAAGACTTCATTTCCTAATTTAACATTTCCTGCATCACCCACATTCGTTCGACTGCACTCCATTACTTTTGTTTTGGACTTACTTATTTTCATCTTGTACACCTTACCCAAGACTTCGTCCATATCTTTCAGCAGCTTCTCGAGATCATCTGCAGTCTCAGATAAAATAACAATAACATCGGCAAATCTCAAGGTTTTGATTTCCTCTCCTTGGATTGTGATTCCCTTTCCAAATTTCTCTTTGATTTCCTTTACTGCCTGTTCTATGTAAACATTGGAAAGAAGAGGGGACAAAGTGCAGCCTTGCCTCACTCCTTTCTGGATTACTGCTTCTTTTTCAAAGCCCTCGATTCTTATCACTGCAGACTGATTTTTATACAGATTGTAGATAATTCTTCGTTCTCGGTATCTGATCCCTATCATCTTCAGAATCATAAATAGCTTGGTCCAATCAACATTATCGAATGCCTTTTCTAGATCTAAGAATGCCATGTACGTGGGCTTGTCCTTCTTGATTCGATCCTCTAAGATCAGACGTAAAGTCAGGATTGCTTCACGTGTTCCTACTATTCTTCTGAAGCCAAATTGATCTTCTCCCAACTCAGCTTGAACTTGTTTTTCCATTCTTCTGTAAATAATACGTGTTACAATTTTGCAGGCATGAGATACTAAATTAATGGTGCGATATTTTTCACACCTGTCAGTACCGGCTTTCTTTGGAATAGGTATATAAACATTCTGCCGAAAATCGAATAGGACTTCTCTTGTCTTATATATCTTACACACTAAATGGAATAACCTTGCCATGTTGCTTTCTCCTAAGGCAGTCAGTAATTCATAGGGAATGTCATCAATTCCAAGTACCTCGTTCCTATTTAGGTCCTTCACAGCTCTGTCAAAATATGACCTGAAAATTGGGTGTCCCATGTTATCAGCATCAACAGCCTCTTCCTGTTCCAGAACCAAATTGTCTACATCTTTACCTTGATACAACTGTTGGATATGTTCCTGCCATATTTCTGCTTTGTCTTCTTTCCCTAGAAGTGGCTTTCCATCTGAGCTCTTAATATTCATGCACCTAGATTTCCTTTCTCCAAAGGTTTCCTTGATTTTCCTGTATGCAGCATCTACCTTTCCCAGGACTATACAGCCTTCGACATCCTTGCACTTCTCCTTCAGCCAGTCTTCCTTAGCTACCTTGCACTTTCTATCCACTTCATTCTTTAATCGCCTGTATTCTTTTCTGCCCTCTTCATTTCTAGCATTCTTGTATTTTCGTCGTTCATCAATCAGGTCTAGTATCTCCTGAGTTATCCACTGATTCCTAGTTGATCTTTTCTTCCTTCCTAACAATTCTTCAGCAGCCCTACTGACTTCATTTTTCATGACTCTCCACTCTTCCTCTATCGTGTTTCCTTCAGCCTTTTCATTTAGTCGTTTTGCAATATGTTCCTTGAAACAATCCCTCACGCTTTTTTCTTTCAACTTGTCCAGACCCCATATTTTTGCATTCTTCCCTTTCTTCAATTTCTTCAACTTCAGATGGCATTTCATGACCAACAAGTTGTGGTCAGGGTCCACGTCTGCTCATGGGAAAGTTTTGCAATCCAACACCTGGTTTCTGAACCTCTTCCTAATGATAATTAAGTCTATTTGATACTTTTCCGTGTCTCCAGGTCTCGTCGACGTATAAAGCCGTCGTTTGTGGTGTTTGAACCAAGTATTGGCAAGGACTAAATTATGATCAGTGCAGAATTAAACAAGCCGACTTCCTTTCTCTTTCCTTTGTCCCAATCCAAATTCTCCTACTGTACTGCCTTCTATTCCTTGGCCTACCACTGCATTCCAGTCTCCCATCACAATTAGATTCTCATCACCTTTTACATATTGTATTAAATCTTCTATCTCTTCATATGTTCTTTTGTTTTCCTCATCATCCGCTGAGCTAGTAGGCATATATACCTGCACTATTCTGGTGGGCACCCCTGTGGGTGGGGGCGGTAGAATAACACCCACGGTATCCCCTGCCTGTCGTAAGAGACGACTAAAAGGGGCCACAGGGGCTCTGAACTTTGGAGCGTGGGTTGGCGACCACGGGGCCCTCAGCTGAGTCCTGGCATTGCTTCCTCTTACTTGTGCCAGGCTACTCACTTTCATCTGTCCTGTCTGACCTCCCTTGGTCAACTCTTGTTCTTTTCCGACCCCGACGCTATTAGGTTTGCGAGGGCTAGGGAGTCTTTCATTTTCACGCCCTTCGTGGCCCTTGTCTTTCTTTGGCCGATATCCTCATTTTTCGAAGTGTCGGATCCCTTCCATTTTTCCCTCTGATTAGTGTTATATAGAGGATGGTTGCCCAGTTGTACTTCCTCTTAAAACAATAATCACCACCACCACATTATTCTGGTGGGCAATGGTTTGGTGTCTATCTTGACGACAATAATTCTTTCACTATGCTGGTCGTAGTAGCTTACCCGCTGACCTATTTTCTTATTTATTATTAAACCAACTTCTGCATTTCCTGTTTCATTTTGTGTTGATAATTCGGTAGTCGCCTGACCAGAAATCCTGTTCTTCCTGTCAACGTACTTCACTTATACCAAGCCGCAGCTGTACCGACCAGGTGTTAGCCCTAACCACCCATATTGAGAGAGGATTTTAAGATCGAAAGAAGACCGTTACAGTGTTCGTAGATCTGTCATCAGCTTATGACACAGTCTGGCGAAAAGGAATGATCCTCAATTTACTGAAGTTAATCCTTTGTAAGACACTTGCCACCCTGCTGGATAATATGTTGGCTAATAGAATGATTGAAGTACACCTACACGGCAACATAAGTAAAACTTACAAACTGAGTGACGGATTACTACAGGGATCGGTACTGGCCCCATTGCTCTTCAAAGTATATACAGCAGATCTACCTTCAACTAATGCTAGGAAGTTTATATACGCTGACGACATCTGTTTCGCAGCTCAGTCTGGTGATTTGGCTAGAGCAGAAACTAAAGATCTCTGCAGAATTGATTTTAAAACCTGGCGACTGAAACCAAACATAACAAAAACAGAGGTCAGCTGCTTTCATGTGAGTAACAGACAAACCAATTATGTCCCTCAGGTTCAATTCAGAGGTCATATACTGAAGTTCAATCCTCATCCAAAATATCTAGGCGTTACCTTGGATCGATCCTTGACTTACAGCGAACATGTACGCAAAACATCTGCCAAGATCAAAACCCGCAATAACATCCTGCACAAACTCACAGGAACAAGCTGGGGCCCATCTGCATCCACCCTACGAACTACAGTACTTGCGTTAGTATACCCTGTAGTCGAATACTGCTGCCCAGTATATCTCAACAGTGCCCATACAAAGAAGATAAACACTCAGTTAAACGATACAATGAGGACTATATAAGGAACCATCCAATCCACACCTCTGGATTGGTTACCAGTTCTTTCAAATATTCCACCTCCTCATCTCCGAAGACAAATGGCACTGTAGAAAGAATGGCTTAAATGCTGTGACAATCCTCTCCTACCAATGCATCAAGACTGCTTACATGAAGATCTCAGGCTGAAATCCAGGAACCCTTCTTGGTTACTAGGAAAGAGGCTAGCCCAAGATGAATTTCATACTAACACTGACTGGCGCGATGGGTGGGCAGCTTCAAACCCTTTAATTTAATGTAAGCCAGCGTAGAAAACTCAGATTCTCATAGATACTTCGCATGGAAACTGTACAATATAATTTGAAATTAAAATAAACATGTGAAAAATATTTCCTGTAAATTTGTCATAGATTTATATTTACCACTTGATTTATTACTTTATTATCACTTTTACGGAGAAGAAAATTAGTGCAAAAATATAAAAAATTTCCGTAAGTTTTACTATACTTCGTGATAAAAATTATGGTACTTTTATAATGTTTTACACATTTCATCACGAAATTCATAAACACGAATTTCTTGTCCCAACTTAGGTATAAAATATAATAATTTTAGGGAATTACTTTCCTACGTGTACCATTTAGCGGTGACAAATTATTTTCTTCCTCGCAACGTTTTACGATTAGCAAGTCCGTACGTGTATTTCATTTCTCGCAGCCCCCCCCCGCCCCCCCCAAGGTTGAGGACCGTTGGTTTATGCAATGGAAGATCGTGCTCGAATAAAATGTTGTCTAAGGCTTAAAACTAGTCATCATTTCTGCAGTCGGACTAGTAAGTGCACATGTGAACCAACACGTAGAACATGGCTAACGCACACAAAAAGCATGGCATTATAACTAGCGTTGAGAATGGACAGCGCACTTCAAAGGCACATCAGCAATTTCAACCTAAACAAAGAAGATCGTATGAACTAGAATGACAAGGACCAAAATGCAATGAAACGTACGTCGGTCAAACGAAACGCAATTTCCATACGAGGTACGAAGAACACAGGACACGTATACCTTCTAACGGACGACAACAGTGATTGTTAAATTTTATACATTGAAATTGGAAGTAACGTTCACAATAAAGGAGACAGTATAAATCGCAGAAGGAAACAACCAATGAACACGCAATTCTGAAATATTTCTCCTTCTTCCCGCTACTGACATGTGTTTATCTTTTCACTCCCCACTCCACATTATTCTGGATGCCTCTACAATGGTTGAAATAGGCTAAAAATAATTGTGTTTACTCACAAAGTGTAAGAGAGGGCCTAATGGCCAATAGAGACGTTTATCTGTCCATCTATGCACAGTTTTCTCTTGACTCTTTTACGAGAACTTGGCAATGGCGTGTGATATATGTCTACAGCTTCTTTAATGTGACTTATTTCACGATACTCATTATTTTAGGTGCGATGCTGCAGTAGACAATCGACTCTATGTACACGTTCTTGACACACAAAACGTACATATAAAACCGGCTCTATATAGTGGGCAATATTCCGTTCCCGCGCCTAATTTCGACCCACTCGAGACGCAGCAGAGGGGGTATATGGGCGAGCTGAAGGACAGACAAGCACGTAGCAATTCGCTGAGCTAGGGGCCCGGAAAGCGCCTGTATGAATCCCATGTAAATAACAAGCACACATAATAATGCATAATCAAAGAAAAATAATTTCATCTATTCCTTCTGCTTTATGACAACTGAGTTTATTTACCATCCTTCCCACTTCCTCAAGCGTAATTTCACCAACGTCATTTTCCTCCTCCCCATGAGCTTGGCTGTTCACAACACCACCAGGAAGATTCCCTTTTATGTTGAGAATATGTTCAAAATATTCCCTACACCTCTCCAGAGATTACCTGGGATCTATTATGAGTTCATTTGAATTACTCAAAACACCTTCATTTCCTTTTTCCCTCCCTTCCTATGGTTCTTTATCTCTGTCCAGAAAGGTTTCCTTGCTGCTTGACCTAGCCTTTCCAGGTTATTACTAAAATCTTCCCATGACTTCTTTTAGGATTCAAGGACTACTTGTTTCGCTCTGTTTCAATCATCTACGTAAAATTCCCTGACTGCATTGGCCCTTGTTTGGAGCCATTTCTGATAAGCTTTCTCTTTACGTTTACAAGCTGCCCTCACTTCATCATTCCACCAAGATGTTCCCTTGCTGTTTCTACTACAGCATCCCTGTATGCCACCCATTCACTTTCTATATCTGAACCTAATTACTGTCTACTGTTCGAAACTTCTCACTAATCGTATCCATGTTCTTCTGTATAATTTCCTCGTCCTGGAGATTTTCTACCCTTATATGTTTGCAGACAGATTTCACTTTCTCTACCGTAGGCCTAGCGATACATAGTTTACTACATATCAGATAGTGCTCTGTATCATAGAAAAATCCCCGAAAAACTCGTACATTCCTAACAGACCTCCTGAATTCGAAGTGGGTTAAGTTAGTCTATTATAGATCTGGTACCCCTAGCCTCCCATGTGTAGCGGTAAGTAGCCTTATGCTTGAAGAATATATTCGTAACTGCTAGACCCATACTAGCACAGAAGTCCAGCAAACGCTTCCCATTCCCATTATCTTCCATACCTTCCCCACGTTTACCAATCACCCTTTCATATCCTTCAGTTCTATTTCCAACTCCCGCATTGAAATCGCCCATTAGCACTATTCTATGCTTGCTGTTGACCCTGACCACGATGTCACTCAATGCTTCATAAAACTTGTCAACTTCATCCTCATCTGCACTCTCGCATGATGAATACACTGAGACAATTCTCCTTTTAATTCCTCCAACTACCAAAACTAACCACATCATTCGCTCATTCACGTGCCTAACAGAAACTGTGTTGCGTGGATTGGTATTCCTGATAAACAGTCCTACCCCATACCCAGCCCTTCCCTTTCTAACACCCGTCAAGTACACTTTATAATCTCATATCTCTTCCTCGTTATCTCCGCTTACCCGAATATCACTTACTTCTAGCACATCCAAATTCATCCTCTTTGCTGACTCAGCCAGTTCTACTTTCTTTCTTCCGTAAGTCCCATTAATATTGATAGCTCCCCATCGAATTCCATTTCGTTCGCCAAGTTGTTTCTAAGGAGTCCCTCGTCTGTCAAATGGGAGTGGGACTCCGTTACTCCCATAGGTCCGAGGCTTGCTTAAAATGTTCTGAGCTCGGTAAATTCATGAAGCAGGATGCTACCCTGCTTACACATAGTCCAAGTGAGGATCTCTCCTCTAACGGGTTATGGACCACCGGTGGATTGTATAGTCCTAGCCGCCTGAGCACAAGGAGGGCCATGACTCAGAATATGCCCGAGATGCCCACTCCCATTCCATAGCAACTGGTATCCCGACTCTCAGGACCACTTACTAGGCCACTCAGCCGTTGCCCATGGTTCACGAACTAGGACGTGACCACCGTAACTCACACCACGAACCATCTACCTAGACAGCCTGAACTTCTCTCGTGATATTGTTTCAGTTCATCTGGAGTGTGAGAGTTTCTTGCATAAACCTTATTTTTCAATTTTCCCAATAAATAAAAATCGGAAATCGTATGATCTGGGATCTTGCGTGCCACAATTGTTTACTAATTACCCTGTTATCAAACATTTTCTCAATTAAATATAATGACTCGTTAACCGCATGCGCAGTTGTGGAGTCTTGTTTAAAATATGCAGATTGTCATTCGTTGTCCGTCAGTTGTTAAAAAATGGTACAAGATTGTCTTTCTTATATCTCTGCTCTATTATCCTCTCTGCAATTACTGCCGCTAACACTCCCATTTTACCACTAACGGCTAATAGTGCGAAGGAAGCGACCGTTGCCTTAATTAAGGTACAGTCCCAGCATTTGCCTAGTGTGAAAATGGAAAATGATGGAAAACCATGTTGAGGGCTGCCGTCAGTGGAGTTCGAACCCACTATCTCCGGAATTCTGGGTACTGATCCTATTGCAGCTGTCGAGCTCGGCAATTTAATACTTAGTACTTACATAATGAATACAGAGAACCGACTTTGGAAATAAGAACATCTGATTCGCTGGTAGTTCCCATTCATAATGAGGTTCAGTTTAGTTATCAAGAATTTCTCGGAGGAACGATCAAGACGAGATAAAGCGAACAGAGAGCAAGGCAGCCTATGACGGGAAGAGTATTCCGATATAATGAACATGTAAAAAGCCCTAATTTATGCTAATGTAATCTGTGCAAACATGCAGTCTTTAGGCTGCCAGCGCGCTCTTCATGTTTTGAGGGTGGTTCAATAAAATGAATGGGGGTAAATGTTATCTGGAGTTGGAGCGGCGCGCACAGTCTGCCTCTATATCAACAGTTCTACCTCTGAACCAGATTGTTGGACTGAAATTTTTATAACTGTCTTGTATTTATCTTATTGCTTTGAACAGAGCTAGATATTTCTTTGATAAATCAGTATCATGCAAATGGAAGAAAATATTCCCATCCCATTATTTTCTCGGCCACTCACAAAGCCATAGAATCATGGATATGATTTTGAGCTTAGAAGAGGAGAGACTGAGTAAAGATTCTTTGGTTGTTTCTCTCTTACATCTTACAACGGATAAGAGGGGAGATGAAGATTTTTGAAAAACCGAAACAAAGAACGACTGAATCCACAGAAAATGGCAAGGCAAATTATTATTATTAACAAATACATCGGGTAGCAATGATCACTTACACTAGTGTGATAATTACCCAACAACAACAACAAAACAGAACAACAACTACTACAAGAACAAAACAAGGATATAACAAGAAAGAGTCTAAATCCAGAACATCATCATGTACACACAACTTAAGTACTTCCAGTGCTCAATACTATAGGTTGAGCTTGTGAGATCACACCGAGTTCAGCAGCACTCCCGCAGAGCGGCGCTAGTGGAGCCAATCACCAACGATACACGATCAACTGTTTTACTGGAGGTTGCACTGATACGCAAATAACCAAATAACCCTCTTCAAAACAAGAAAAAAACATAAATTTTAAGCAGAGCACTTAAAACAATCTTAATCTGCCCCTGTAGGTAAATCATCCTAAATTTGACTGAGGAAGGAGACATTTAGCTCGCATTAATTATGAGTTGCGGTCTTAAGTCGCCTCTTGAGAGACATTATTTCCTTTTGGGCATGGGTAATAGAACTACACTGGCCGTGAATCTGATTTCAGCTAGGCTGACCTTGAACCTTACCGCTCATTGTTGCCATCACTTCTTCACTCATGTCGTGAATCCTCTTGATAATGCCATCATTCCTTTTCCTGCTGGGTACCTTTAACGATTTTGCCACAATGGGTATGTGTTTCGGTAAATTTGGGAAAATATGAGGAATCGCTCCTGGTTTTAATTTCCACCTCACACGACGTTTTTACTGTTCACAAGGAAACAGTCCGCCCTTCTAAGTTAATTATCTTTCGAAATTTGAAGGTCAAATGGATGACGATCGTTTATCTTTTCGCGAAACGAAAGCGAAAACAAGTTATTTCACTCCCTCTCCTCAGACGAGGAGGGGCGGGCCATCAGCTCAACTAAGGAGCTCTTCGGCCGTGTAAAGGGAAGAATTTACAGAAAAGAGAAAATGTAGGGGGTGTGTGTTGTACAAACCAGAGGGGGAAAAGAGTGAATGAATCTGGCGTAAGGGCACCGCACAACAAGCCGGAACCCAGGGCGAAGCCCGCAAAGCACCCCGCGCAGGTAAACCCCTACGAACTGCAGGGGAAGAGGGTATAAGTGACGTTACTGAAAACTGATGTATCTCGGGCGCGCATTCCAGAGAGTGCCATTTATTGAGAGATATGTACATAATCGTATTACATATACGGTGTGGGTAGAAATTGGGTGTAAGGTGGAGTGTAGTATTGTGAGAGAAGGTAGGAAAGGGAGGCGGTAATGTTGGTAAGGGAAGTGGCAAGAAGACGGAGGAGATCTAGGGTTGGGAGTGGCGGTAGGAAGAAGTTAGGTTGTGGAGCTGGTAAGGGGACTGCTTGCGGTGGGGGCGTGGGTGGCGGGCGGACGGCGGACTATGAGAAGAGGTAAGAGGAGGGGAACGAGCGGGGCGGGGTGGGGAGCGAGAAGGCTCCACTCTATATGTTCGCCCGCGAAATCGGACGCCGGTGGTGATGGGATGATCGACGTCGGCTGTAGAGGAGACTTGGAGACGAAAAATGAAGGTCGGGCCGCTGGAGTTAAAGATGCGGAGCGCTCGACGGGCTGGAACGCCGGCGGAGGTCAGTTCAGCCAGTGCTCGGTGAAGGCAGGGTCCAGGCCACGGATGACACAGCTCGGTGACTAAGGCCGGTTGTGAGCTGGTACGGAGGAGTCTTCAGTGGTGGGGGAGAGTGGCGGAGCTGCAACGGTGGCATCTGTGAATGAGCAGGGGGCGGCTGTGAATGAGCAGGTAGGGAGATAGCTGGTGCAGACATGATAGAAGAGGGGTGACAGGACGTAACAGTGCAGGTGGAAGTAGACGGAGCAGAATGTACAGAAGTAGTGATGGTGGGGGTGGAGTGAGTAACGATGGGAGGGATGGTAGGAGAGATGGGGAAGTCAGGAAGGGAAATCATTTGCTGTAGTTGATGCTCCGGAGTAGGGACTGCAGCGTAGTCAGCATCATAGAGTCGTATACCATTTCCAATGATGCCGAGCGGTGGGCCTGGAAAGCGGAAGAAGGCGACGACGTCTGGAGAAGGTTGTTCTGAGAGGCCATCCTGGAGACGAAGAACTGCTTCAACAAAGGTTCCGTTGCGGCGAATTTCATCACGGATGGAGGTTGGAGAATAAGACGTGTCCACGCCCTTGATTAGGCACGAGTACGTAGTGGAGAGGGGAGGCGACAGCCAACTAGGCGTCTGCCCGTTTGATTTTCCTCGGGCCGACTGGGTAACAGCAGAGATGAGCGCCACCCAGCCGAAAAAAGCGTGGACATGCGATGTTCGAAGAGAGTGATATTTGCGGAATAACTCTCATCCACTTCACAAACAGATGATTTTCTCTGGGAGGTACAAACATCGGCTACCATCTGCCTTCCTTCCGTAACCTGATTTAGAACCAGGAACGAAACGTTACATTTTCTCGAAATAACAGACTGCACTGCACACACAAAGCACGGCACAGATATTAATGCAGACTTTCAGGAAATATCAGAACACACAAATTCCCTTGATGGACGTTAAAATTGTTACTTTGACTTCAAGCACGCTTTGGTTCTTGGTGAGGTACTTGGAGGTGTAAATGCTTTTTACAGGAAAGATAGGCCCTCTGCTGTCCATGGCCAATGTTTCGCTCTCGCTGCTGAGATCCATTCTACTAAGTATTTGACTGCAGAAGCTGTACTTATGTTATTGTTTCCTGCTGGAATTGTAGAAGGAGTTTGCTTTATATTAGTGATAAACTCCGTCCTCTGCAGGTTGAACCTCAAGGTGGTTTTTGCTGCAATACTCTAGAGGCTCTGTATTTGGTAAGTAGCTTACTCTATTCTGTTGGCCAGTAGGGTGAGATCATCAGCAAGGGCTAGACAGGGTACACTCAGGTTGTCTTCCTTGTAACCAAGCTTCAGTCCTGCTTCTGATGAAAATGTGGCAGTCCATTCCCGGATCAACTTCTCTTGTACACAGTTGAAGAGGATGCAAGAGAGACCATCTCCCTATCTGACTCAGTCTTGATGGGAAAACTCTTAGAGTGCTCACCCCTGAACTTACCTTTGGAGATGGTGTTTGTCAAGCCAGTTTGGAGCAGTCTGGTGGCCTTCTCATCTAAGCCTAGTAACTACAGGATAGAGAACAGTTTCTGTCTGTCTATTGAATGGTATGCATTTTGGAAATCCGCCATAATGGCTACCCAGGGGTGTCCCCCTCGGCTCCTATATGTGAGCATGGTCTTGAGGTTTTGTATCTGCTCTGTGCAGGAACTGCTGACGCGGAATCCAGCCTGGTATTAACCTAGTTGGGAGTCCAGCTGTTCGGTGACTCTAGTTAGCAGAACTTTAGAGAAGACTTTGTAGGTTACAAGCTAGAGGGAAATGCCTCTGTAGTTTTTGAGGCCACTCTTACTTCCCTTCTTGTTTAGTGGATGGATCAGGGCTGAGGTCCATCCCTCTGGCAATATCACTCTTCTCCACATGTCTTGGATGATCTGGGTGATACTCTACAGGGACTGTTCATATACATGCCTCCGCACCTCTGCTAATATACCATCTTCACCTGGGTCCCTGTTCTTCTCGAGGCCTTCGATGATATCCTCTACTTTTTCCCTGTCGGCTGGTACGTAGTTCTGGTTCCTGACAGTGGACTCGGTGAAGGTCTGTCTCTCTTTACGTTTTTCTGGGTTGAGGAGTTTATGGAAGAACTCTGCACTTTTTGTTGTTCTCATCTGGCCCTCGGAGAAGTAGGGTGTAGAGATCTCTTGAATTGTTTCTTTTGAAGTTTTATTCTGCTCGTTGTATTTTAGACTTACTGTAGTTTTGCGGTTGATGGTGGCTGTTGTAATCGTTTGCGCAATGAAAGCCTGATGGCGACAAATAGAACCTGGTCCTGAATCAATCGCGTTGTAGCGATTGCCTAGGAAGGCCTTGACCTGAAATAGTCCAAATCACATGCTGGGTGCCTGTTGACAAGAGATGCGACAGCGAAATACAGAACGTCAAGCTCTTGAGAGGAGCCAGCCTCAACTCTGACCACCATCTCTCTGTAATAAGGCCAACCTAAAACCCTTTAAGATAGCACCCAAAATCCCAAATGTATCTAGGATACCTAGGTCCAACACCCAACGGTTGAGCGTTGACGAGTGTGACTTCCAGACCACCCTTGAGAAGAATGCCCAGAAACGAGTGTGCCCTGCTCTATAAAAGGCTCTACTGAATGCCGGTCAATAAACCATGCGTGCTTCATCCAACAAAGGCAAGCACCCCTGGTGGAGCACAGAGAGCGATCAAGCTGTAGAGGAAAGGCTAAGAGCCTGGATCCAAATATCAGGCTTTCTTTTATTTGCGCGGATGCAGCCAATCGTAGACTACGTGCCTGTCTTTCTTAGGCTTACACATCCTTGTTTACATTGAAAACAAAGGCTTTTGGACTTCACGCTCCATTCTTCCGCCGAGATGATCTGCGTTAAGCAGGTTCCCTCAACCCAGCAACTTTATTACTAAGGATGGTCCTCCTCATTACCTCCTCTGGTCTTGCTCTTCCTTCATCCAGCGGGGATATACCCATTTTTACTCCAAAGTGAGCAACTTGTGCCTCATTCGCTTCGGGTGACCATAAAAGATTAACCTTCGTTTCTTCATAACGGTGGTGATCCTTTCGAGTCTCGCGTATAATTTCTTCTTTAATCTCACGTGGAACATAAAAACCTCGAGCACTTTCTTAAGACCCAAAAGCTTTCTGAGAAACTTTGTTTTATTTTTCGAAATCGACATTATTATTATTATTATTATTATTATTATTATTATTATTATTATTATTATTATTATTATTATTATTATTATTATTATTATTATTATTATTATTGTGCAGCCTGAGGTGAAGAAGTGGGTTTGTTTTCCAGCCAGTTCATGTATTTTAATTATGGACTGAGTAGTGCTTTAGAACGGGCTTCACTGGACAGGAGATTTTCTCAAGATCTTAGTTCCAAGAACAAAGCGCACAGTGATCTAGTGTACACTGGTTACCATGATTACAATGTTGGTGGTCCTAATTAAAGATCGAACTCCAGCTTAAAAATATACCCTTCAAATATAGGTTTTTAAAATTCCAATTTTGATTCGGTTAAATTAATTGATATGTTTCATTTACCTTGCTTTTTCAGGTCAATATTCGACGATGTATTGTAGAAATTATCTCTACCTATGTCATTTACATCTCCTATTTCCTTTCTGTGTTTTATTTAACATTGTTTGAATTGTACATATTTAAAAACCTTGTGTTAAATTACAGCTAGCCCGTCTATTGCAATTTGAGTTCGTCTACGCTGTATGCGTGATAATAAATCCCACAATGGCATATTCTGGGGGTAAATTATCGAAAACGTCTTTGTAATTTCTATACCAATGGTCGAAATGAGCAAATTTTTTCCGGTAGAACAAAGACCTCTCTTCCTTGTGCTATTATTCATGTTATGTCCTACTATTTGCATCATTATTAGTTATTAGAACCCAAAGTAACAACATTCATCTACTCCCTTTAAGACTTCATTCCCTACCACCGGACTTCATTTGACAGCACTCCCTTACTTCCGTTTCGGATTTAATTTTCATATTGGGCACCTTCTCCAATACTGTGTCCATATCATTCAGCAATTTCTTCAGATCTTGTATGGACTGACATAAAACAGCAATTTCATCGGTAAATCTCAGGTTTTGATTTCCTACCATTGGATTCGTTTTCCCAAATTCTCTCTTTCAATGCATTTACCGTCTGTTGTATGTAAGCGTTGAAAAGGAGACGGGACCAAACCACAACTTTGCCCATTCCTTTCTGCATTGCTGCACCTTTTTTAAAGCCTTCCGTATAATATTTAGAGAATGCCATCTCTCGAAGTAGTAGGTTTGATGGTGGATGCTAGAGGGACCTGCATGAAATTTCTCAACTTCTGTAAAAGTGATAAGGGGGAGATTATGGAATTCAGGTGTTAAAATACTCGGAATCTGATGTTTTATACATGTGACCGGTTCTCGCAGATTCCTCAACGTTGTCACTGGGGAGGCGCTGCGTGGCAGCTGTGAAATTCATCCTGAGTTTCTCATAGAACTCGATGAAAACTATCTTTGTACAGGTTCTTTTTCTCTATATTTTATTGCTTTGAACCTTACCGTTCTTTCATCGCATGTTGCGTATATAATAAAACACAGCACCAACCTCAGAAGCTAAAACAACATGGGAGTTACCTAAGCTTTAGTAACGCAGTGAAATCCAACGCTCCCAACACTTTTACTCTGAATACACCTGTAGAGGCATTTGGAACACTGTTAACGTGTCAGATGAAGCGTTTTCACTGACATCTTCTTGACATAATACATTTTTCCCCGTTTCTACGATCAACGTAATTTGCCCCAGACTAGTCACCCGTTCCCAGGCGTGCTCAGTTCGAACTACGAAAAGTAATAACTTAATATTTACACCCTAGGTTGATGGGGAACATAAAACGGACACGGTGAGTTCAACAAATAATACAAGACTTCAGCTTAGAAGAAAATACGTGTATTCAAAATAAACAAGGAAAATACGAAAAACAGAAAAATTTATCAAATGTGATAAGAAAATTTACGTGACTCAGGTCATTCCCTGTTTCTGAATTTTGAACCAAACCCCACTCGCAAGAAAACTCCCCGATAAAGAATAACAACCGAAACATCGAAGGAATATAGTATGCGAATACAAATCCAGGGACCGTGACCGGGAAAGGCCGATAAACTGAGGCCCCGAGCTGGAAATCGGGCTCTAAACTACCAGCAGTTAAGAGTCCAAATGTTAATAGAATGAAATAAGAATAAGAAAAACAACTAGATTTATTCAATTGAGGAGAAACAAAATTCAAAGAAGATGTATTGAATTAAAAGAAGCATAGAGCTAGGAACACATACCGTATACACATATCGTATTACAATCGCCGGCGTTTGAATAGTATTCTGGTCATTCACAACGTAGTGCGATGAGAGAAATCCCTATGGCAATTTGAAATTCTTCACACAATCGCACTAAGGGGTAATTTTAGTAATTGTAAAACAGAGCCACGAAGGTCACACCTTCCTGGGGATACGTTATTCCTGGAAAAAAGTAATTTCAACCACACGCATACATCACACCTTTTTTCAACAATTCATCACCTTCATTATCCGCTCCCGGCGTCAAATAATGGGCAAAAGGTAATATATGTTCCGAGAGCTCCAGGAAGTTAAAAGAAAAGTAAATGAGCGCGCTCGTCCATGACTGAGGTCAAAACGATGGGACCAAATAAATTAACTGAATTGGCAATAAAAGAAATAATATAGTGAGAAGGCAACACGGGTACAAAACTACAAGCCTAGAATCGGCATGTGTTGTTTGAGTCATCAGTCCATAGACTGGTTTGATGCAGCTCTCCATGCCACCCTATCCTGTGCTAAACTTTTCATTTCTACGTAAGTACTGCATCCTACATCTGCTCTAATCTGCTTATCGTAGTCATACCTTGGTCTACCCCTACCGTTCTTACCACCTACACTTCCTTCAAAAAACAGCTGAACAAGTCCTGGGTGTCTTAAGATGTGTCCTATCATTCTGTCTCTTCTTCTCGTCAAATTTAGCCAAATCGATCTCCTCTCACCAATTCGATTCAGTATCTCTTCATTCGCGATTCGATCTATCCATCTCACCTTTAGCATTCTTCTGTAACACCACATTTCAGAAGCTTCTATTCTCTTTCTTTCTGAGCTAGTTATCGTCCATGTTTCACTTCCATACAATGCCACGCTCCACACGAAAGTCTTCAAAAACATTTTTCTAATTCCGATATCAATGTTTGAAGTGAGCAAATTTCTTTTCTTAAGAAAGCTCTTCCTTGCTTGTGCTAGTCTGCATTTTATGCCCTCCTGACTTCTGCCATCATTAGTTATTTTACTACCCAAGTAACAATATTCATCTACTTCCTTTAAGACTTCATTTCCTAATCTAATATTTCCTACATCACCTGCCTTCGTTCGACTGCACTCCATTACTTTTGTTTTGGACTTATTTATTTTCATCTTGTACTCCTTACACAAGACTTCATCCATACCATTCAGCAACTTCTCGAGATCTTCTGCAGTCTCAGATAAAATAACAATATCATCGGCAAATCTCAAGGTTTTGATTTCCTCTCCTTGGACTGTGATTCCATTTCCAAATTTCTCTTTCATTTCCTTTACTGCCTGTTCTATGTAAACATTGAAAAGAAGAGGGGACAAACTGCAGCCTTGCCTCACTTCTTTCTGGATTGCTGCTTCTTTTTCAAAGCCCTCGATTCTTATCACTGCAGACTGATTTTTATACAGATTGTAGATAATTCTTCGTTCTCGGTATCTGATCCCTATCATCTTCAGAATCATAAATAGCTTGGTCCAATCAACATTATCGAATGCCTTTTCTAGGTCTAAGAATGCCATGTACGTGGGCTTGTCCTTCTTGATTCGATCCTCTAAGATCAGACGTAAAGTCAGTATTGCTTCACGTGTGCCTACATTTATTCTGAAGCCAAATTGATCTTCTCCCAACTCAGCTTCTACTTGTTTTTCCATTCTTCTGTAAATAATACGTGTTAAAATTTTGCAGGCATGAGATACTAATCCCCCTGTGGGTGGGGGTGGTAGAATAACACCCATGGTATCCCCTGCCTGTCGTAAGAGGCGACTAAAAGGGGACCCAGGGGCTCTGAATTTTGGAGCGTGGGTTGGTGACCACGGGGCCCTTAGCTGAGTCCTGGCATTGCTTCCACTTACTTGTGCCAGGCCCCTCACTTTCATCTATACTATCAGACCTCTCTTGGTCAACTCTTGTTCTTTTCCGACCCCGACGCTATTAGGTTTGCGAGGGCTAGGGAGTCTTTCATTTTCACGCCCTTCGTAGCCCTTGTCTTCCTTTGGCCGATATCTTCATTTTTCGAAGTGTCGGATCCCTTCCATTTTTTTCCCTCTGATTAGTGTTATATAGAGGATGGTTGCCTAGTTGTACTTCCTCTTAAAAGAATCACCACCACCACCACCTCCACCTGAGGTACTAAACTAACGGTGCGGTATTTTTCACACCTGTCAGCACCGGCTTTCTTGGGAATAGGTATAACAACATTCTTCCGAAAATCAGATGGGACTTCTCCTGTCTCATACATCTTGCACACTAAATGAAATAACCTTGCCATGCTGGTTTCTCCTAAGGCAGTCAGTAATTCAGAGTGAATGTCATCAATTCCAGGTGCCTTGTTCCTATTGAGGTTACTCACAGCTCTGTCAAACTCTGACCTCAAAATTGGGTCTCCCATTTCATCAGCATCAACAGCCTCTTCATGTTCCAGAACCAAATTATTTACATCTTTACCTTGATACAACTGTTGGATAAGCTCCTGCCATCTTTCTGCTTTGTCTTCTTTCCCTAGAAGTGGCTTTCCATCTGAGCTCTTAATATTCATACACCTAGATTTCCTTTCTTCAAAGGTTTCCTTGATTTTCCTGTATGCAGCATCTACCTTACCCAGGACCATACAGCCTTCGAAATCCTTGCACTTCTCCTTCAGCCATTCTTCCTTAGCTACCTTGCACTTTATATCCACTTGATTCTTTAATCGCCTGTATTCTTTCCTGCCCTCTTCATTTCTAGCATTCTTGTATTTTCGTCGTTCATCAATCAGGTCTAGTATCTCCTGAGTTATCCACTGATTCTTAGTTGATCTTTTCTTCCTTCCTAACATTTCTTCAGCAGCCCTACTGACTTCATTCTTCATGACTCTCCACTCTTCCTCTATAGTGTTTCCTTCAGCCTTTTCATTTAGTCCTTGTGCAACATGTTCCTTGAAACAATCCCTCACACTCTTTTCTTTCAACTTGTCTAGATCCCATTTTTCTGCATTCTTTACTTTCTTCAATTTCTTCAACTTCAGATGGCATTTCATGACCAACAAGTTATAGTCAGAGTTCACGTCTGCTCCTGGGAAAGTTTTGCAATCCAACACCTGGTTTCTGAATCTCTGCCTAATCATAATGATGTCTATTTGATACCTTCCGGTGTCTCCAGGACTCGTCCACGTATACAGCCGTCATTTGTGGTGTTTGAACCAAGTATTGGCAAGGACTAAATTATGATCAGTGCAGAATTCAACCAGCCGACTTCCTCTTTCGTTCCTTTGTCCCAATCCAAATTCTCCTACTGTATAACCTTCTCTTCCTTGGCCTACCACTGCATTCCAGTCTCCAATCACAATTAGATTCTCGTCACCTTTTACATATTGTATTAAATCTTCTATTTCCTCATATATTCTTTCGATTTCTTCATCATCCGCTGAACTAGTAGGCATATAGACCTGCACTATTGTAGTGGGCATTGGTTTGGTGTCTATCTTCACGACAATAATTCTTTCACTATGCTGGTCGTAGTAGCTTACCCGCTGCCCTATTTTCTTATTCATTATTAAACCAACTCGTGCATTTCCCCTGTTTGATTTTGTGTTGATAATTCGGTAGTCGCCTGACCAAAAATCTTGTTCTTCCTGCCAACTTACTTCACTTATACCAACTACATCTAACTTTAGCTTATCCATCTCCCTTTTCAGGTTCTCTAACCTACCACAACGATTCAAACTTCTAACATTCCACGCTCCGACTCGCAGAATGTCAGTATCCATCTTCCTGATGATCGCCCCCTCTCGTGTAGCCCCACCCGGAGATCCGAAGGGGGGACTAGTTTACCTCCGCAATATTTTACCCGGGAGGAAGCCATCATCAGTACATCATTCATACAGGGAGAGCTGCATGTCCTCGAGAGTTAGTTACGGCTGTAGTTTCCCGTTGCTTTCAGCCGTGTAGCAGTATCAACACCGCTAAGCCATGTTGAGTATTATTACAAGGCCATATCAGTCAATCATCTAGACTGCCGCCCTTGCAACTATCGAAAGGCTGCTACCCCACTTTCGATGAACCATTCGTTAGTCTGGTGTCTCAACAGATACCCATCCGATATGGTTGCACCTGCGGCTCGGCTATCTGCATCATTGGGACACGCTAGCCTCCCCACCGCGGCAAGGTCACATGGTTCGCAGAGGAGGAGAATGGGCATAAAAAGATAAAATGGGAATGAATAGTTGAAATGGGTTATCGATATGACACATGTACTCCAATACATCCATTCACTCATGCACACCGCCATACATTTCGGCACAGATATGCAAAAACAAGACAAGCCACACAGATCCAATATTAATATAGCATCAGTAATATTGCGACCCCGAGGTCATCTAAGGTTCACACAGACGGGCACAAGAACTTACGCAATGGAATTAGGCAGTAAGGCCGTGTAATCCAGCGTACTGTAACGTGCTCCCCTATGTCTACAATTCTAGCTCTTCAACTGGTCTACTGCTGCTTCAAACCTCTGCGTGTGTTCCGTCCGCTCGCTCATCCTCCGTCCCCTCCCCAACGCATGCTGCATGTGTCTCTGGCTCCTTCTGGACTCTTCTCTTGCGATATAAATAGGCCTGCTTTGACCCCGATCAGCGAGTCCGACTTTGTGCAACGAACTGTGTGGAGGGAGGACTCCTTTTATTCGCATTTACGGCTGGCCCGTATGTGATGTTTACTTCGTCTACTGCTCAAGATCCGAACTCAAGACCGCTGGCTGGGTGAGCGAGTTTTAATCTCTTTCCGCTTTTTCACATGAAACTATTTTCCTTTTCCAATATGCCCTTCTGGCTGGAAATGCAACTTTATACTTGCTGTGGCTGCAAGACAAGCCTGTAGACTTTCGTGTTCTATTTCAAGATCATACTTGGACTTACTAAATTTCATTCCCCAATTAGAAGTGAAAGAAAGTAATGTGAATGAGAAAGGATATAAATTTCTGTGAACAGACGCAAGAAACTGACTGTACTATCTGTGACTTTTTTGAAACTCTCATTTGTGCCTAGTTTCGGTGTGAGGTCACTACTTTAAAAATTTATTGGCAGGCTATACCTTTCTTTCCCCTTTGCCAGCCCTTGGATACTATTTTCTCCTCCCGTTATCCGTTATTTTTCCTTGTTTTCCTGGTTTTTTTTTGGATATCGTACAGTGGCCTAGGTATGTTTTAAAATTCCTTTCATAGTTTGTGTGGTAATATATATCGGTAGGATACTTGTTGTTAAATTCTAGTCAATCTTTCGGTGTCTAATCACTTATTTTGTGTAAAACAACTAAATATCGATCATCCTTTTGGTTTTCTGCATCAATTTATTGCCCTAATTTATGGGGATATTATTCATATTTCGATTGTTTACTGCTGAACATAGTCATTCATTTCAAATAATCATTCTACTTTGTTTCGTGTGACCATTTTGTTGTCATTACAATACATGTTTATTATGAAAATACGGTTGGTTTTGTTTCCCTGATTACTGTTTCGGCCTTTCCTATACTCCTCCCCAACTTATACTTACCACGCACACCTTTGGAATGGTCTCAGCAAAAAGCTTCTTCGCGCACTCTGCTTATTTGCTTCCACTTTGTATTTGAAAAGTGAACTTTGGTTAATGCTGCGCACGCTTTTTCTGGTCAAGGTCAGTAATCCTTTTCACTGTGTGCCGTACCTTGCTTCGTTTGCGTTGTTTACGGTACCACGCTGGTCAGACCAGTGTCAAACTATACTACTTATTTCCTTTACTAAGTGCTGTATTTAATGTTTTTGTTGCAATGAATGTTCTACAATCTTAGTTGTATTTTCATACGTCCATCTTCAATCTATTTATCCACCATCGCCGTCCCACACATAACAATCCCATGTGCAACTTACGTCACAGTACCAAAGTATTCCCATCACGATCGCGAATAGTAAAAGGCAAGAGTGTTCTCGCGATGACACGAAAGGCAATCACAATCTGATGGTTCATGGCAAGCTACGAAGCAGATACAAAAATACTTAATATGCTGGACCGTGTGATAACCAAAAAAGGCATATCAATCAAGTACCAAGATCACATGTACACAGTACATTCATACAACGGAGTAAACATTGCATATCGAAAATAAGAAAGAGAAAAATTTAAATATAAGAGAACATACTAATATAGGAGCCAAATACTGAGCTCTCAAAGTGTCAACAAATACCTGGAGCTATCAAGGAATCGAACAGAAAAATGTAAGGTAGTTGCAGAAACACTTAAAACGTTTAAAAATATTCTGATAAATCAGAAACGCTGCTCCAGTTTGCAGGGAAGCCATTTCTTAGTTCCCCAATAAAACGAAAACCAACACAGTCAAGGAGATAAAAGATTCCCATGTGGTAGGAAGCTTGACCTTCGGTGACCAATACCGAGATGTCCGCCATCTGACGTACACACATGGTATTATTTTAACTCTTACGAAGTGAAGTGGCAAGGCGCCATTACAGTAATACAATTAATATGTCGACATGATAATAGCCAATGCAAATGGCTCAAGTTCATCTTGAGAATCAAAATATATTACATATACACTTGAACACTTTGGCTTGCGTGCTCGCACCACGCTCCTGGCTTCGTTTTTGTTAATACTTTCGACTAATAGATGAGTATTCCCCTTTCCTGCACACTGGACATTTCAGTGGGGGCGCTTAACCTTAAAGAAAAGACGTGTTTTAATGCGCGTAGATTAGGCAATGACTGATCTAAGTGTACAATAAACATACGCTGAGTAGCAGGACATCCTACTAAAATATCATCTCAATCATGAGTCGACTCATGACCAAAACAAAAGACTGTGGATCGAAAGCACACACAAATAAAAATGCTACGAAAAGCAAATATATTACAAATCAAAGAACAAGAACATGTGGTCATATTTTCCAGGCTTCACCAAGCAAAAGCGTGCTCCATTTATGCAACACTCACTCACTCACTCACCCACAGTCTCGATGGAAAATATCAATGAAATAAATATTACACATTGAGCAATCGCTTCCTATTCAACTTCGGTTCCTGAAGTAAATTACATGACACAAAACCAATCCTCTGGTGGACTTTACCACGGCACGCATAAATCAACGTAGATTCCTGATATAAATAACATGACATAAAATTCATAAATTTAACAGCGTAGGCTTTAACCTTCAACACATAATTCGACGTTGAACTCTGAGAAAGTTTAAATGACACAAATATTCCTTAGCGCGGTTATGTCATAAAAGAAAATCTAAACAAACGTCGCGATATAAAAATCCCATCTACTGCAACAACAGTAGTCACATGGACAAAAGGCAATAAAATCATCACGAAATACAGCCCGCTAAAATAAAACTCTCCTCGGTATATACACACACACATCATCTTCTCCAACCACACGGCGAAATGACTCAAAACAGTCTCGCAAATAATGCAGCAAATACCAAAAACTTCCGGTGTCCAACCCTTAACACGCACTGCTCACAAGTCTACCCGATTCAAGTTACTCAAACATGAAAAAGCAGTCCTTTAAAATGAGGAACGCGTCCCCTTACACATTATCTCACAAAATATCAGTTGCCACACTGGTACAAATATAAACGACGTCGTATAACATTCGCTCTCAAGAGCGCGCTGGTCACAAAACAGAGCTCTCCCGCTCGTAAACTTTAATATAAAATGGCCAACTCTGTAATAATACCATAACTAGAAAATTAGAAAGTACCACTTAGACAATAGATCCTGTCTGAAAATCTGATAGTTACTGAAATATCTTATCCTTTCATCTAGAAGAAATCGTATTAGTAGTAATAATATTTAAAGAAACCTGATTCTAATATTCGGGACTTAGAATACGAAACTAAGTTCGAGAAACTCGTGAACAAACCACTAATTCACACTCATCGTTTTATTCTAGGAATCACGAAGATGACGCTACCAAAATTCGTGCATCCAACTCCGCTATCTCACACATTCCCATTCACACTTCATGCAATAAATGCAAGAAAACGTTACGGCATGTTTTCGTTCACTTTGAAATTCCTTTATCAACTGATATAGTCCTTCGAGACTTTAATTTGTTAAGCCCCGAGACATTCACTGCGTCTCAAATATCAAAGTAATATGAATCAAATATATACGAGGCTAAAGCAAGTAACTGACTTGTAAATAAAATGATGTTAACCACTCAGCCATAAAAGCTGTGCCCTCATGCTCTCGGTCCACATGTACTTTACACTTATTTACATTTACAAGCTTCCTAATATTTACTGATATAGGACGTAGTTCTCCCAAACAACAACCAAACCTACTGAAATTAAATACCAAAACTAACCTATCCCCTTGGCTACATTTAATCACTGCACACATACTTAAGTACATTGCAAATCTTAGCACTCACCTGTTTGTTGATTCTGCCACCTGCCTCTCCGCAGCCGGCTCCCCATTCTTTTAGCCAGCCATATTGACTGTGATATCTTCAAAATTGAATTGAATCAGTCCTTGGTCCTCCAACCTGGCGTAGAAATGTCTTGGTCTCGTCGTCTCGCTGCTTTTACCGTTGGGAAGTGGACTAAAACATCCGATCAATCACGGTATTGAAAACCTGGGTCAAGACAACCTGTCAGTTACTATTTACTACTGTCGGGCTAATTTCTAATGACCGTGGAAAACGACTTCACATTCAGCCGCGGGACAACTCTGCTTATCTAACCCCGTAACTATGTCAAATATTCCCCACTATCTCCATAATTTGCCTCTGTTATATCACAGCTCAGACATCTACAAACAGTACACAAGTTCTGGACTAGAAACGGTGATGTTCGTGTCGTCGAAAAATCTACTTTAAGTGGGCAGGCAACTCTACGTGTACATGGTCATATCAGAAATTGTTCTGTCTGAACTTCGATGATAATAAATGCAAATTTATCAAAGTTAATTCAAGAGTAGTTAATTGCAGTCTGAGCGCACAGAGCCACATTTCAGAAGTCCCCACACTATCATGATACATAAACCATGATTCCGCCCTCATGTAAATACACTTCTTCTCACGCCGTAACACCTTCGAAGACTCCTGCCGAATAATGGGGGCTCGCGCTGGTCACCTTTATTAATTTGTCCTTACAGACGTCCTTGTACGCTCGTTTGAGGCTCCTCTCACTTTAACCAATACAGAGCTAATATAGGAATTATGCTATAATGGTATTGGTTCCAAACATCGCGTGCATGACGCTTACTTCGAACTAATATCGTATGATCCCCTAGCCTCTCGCCGGGCTTCCGAAAATGTTGTCCGTTTTTCCACGTCGTTGGATTACGTTATTTCCTTGTTCTAAACGGAGCACGTGAAAGTTGGTTGTGTCATGTATAAATTCCTCCTTGTTGGTATAGCTTGTGAACAAATGTACCACAGGCTCCAAGCTTCCCGTAGAAACTGAGAAATGTACTGAGAATGTAAATGGTCCCTGTTACCAAGACTCATTAAAATGAAAAAATATATGTGTTCCCAAATAAATTAATAATTAATTAAATGAACACTTCAATAAGGGCTTAATACCTCCATTCGCATTCGTATTAAGTACCGAAATCCGTCAACCACTATTCTATGTACGATATATCATTTGCTGTGGCCAGGAATAGACTGTGGAATTCAGCACCAGATACTCCCAGAAATTCTAAGATAATATGAAAACTTAAGACTACATGAACAGATTTCCTGATGAATACCGCTGACTGTTTTGTCTGACTGTAATAAAATGATAATATAATTAGTACTCTGAGCAGAGGAGGTCCCAGGACAATCCGCCCTCTAAGAAGACAGATGCCCTCCTGGCAAAGCCCGTTAAGAAGCACTCAGCTCACGTACTGGGCAATCATCATAACTCACTCCCAGCAAAGAACGTTGAATATCTTGGTCCTTAGTTGGTCGTATAGTACGTTTCCCTGCCCACCATTTTGTCTAGCTCAGCGGAGAAGCTGCGTGGAACGTCGGTACATATAGTTATGGGTCGAAAAGTCTATCTAAAATTAAATTAAAATCAGAGGACAGGTCCTAGTTTATATTATTCGTAAATGAAAACTCAAAGAAATAAAAGGGTCGAATGCATCATTAACAATAAGCACGAGGAAAATGATAACCTTCCCAAAAATTTACTTACAAAAATATTACAATACAATTCGTTATCAGAATTTCAAATAGAAACACGGGTCTTGAACTACAAATTGCAGTTATTATTGTGGAATAGGTTGGTATTATTGTGTTCTTGACGTAGGATTCAAATAAACTAAATTGCGCATGGCACGTAACCTCGATCTGAATCGTCTCTTTACATGAAATATAATTATAGATTCACACATCTCTGCCTGATAACACAAATCTGAACTATTCGATAAATAAACATAATAAACACTTGCTTGGGACTGGCATATGCCCCCAAAAGGACAATGAATTTAGAATCACGGGATCTGTCCGGAAGAAATTGGAGATGGAACAGAACCTCACAACCTCAAAATTAGCTCGCGCTGTAAATCCCTTGATCAACGATGCATACCATAAGAATGGATAAAATAACATCGGACAAACACACACAAGGTCAAAATAAACACATCCTGAAAAAGAAAACAGATATATATACACTCGATGTCATCGTCTGGGCTTGTTGGCCTCAAACGCACTCTAGAGCTCTGGATGTCAACTGCCATGTATTACGCCCAGCGGATGATTGCAGGTTCACTAGCAACTCTTGGACAGCAGTATAAAGAGAAAGTGAAGGACAAAATACTTTTACACGCAAACAGAACTAACCTGCCTCGATCTGGACAACGGGTTTGTGTGTACACCCCATTCATTCTTTGCAGCTCAGTCGGCCAACATCGACAGTATTTACCTTTGTTTGGAAACAACAGACCATTCTCCTCCCTGCTTTCAAAAGCATTCTCGTCTTCCAACATGTTGTCAGAGTGGCGGGTTTCTGATCTAAGTTTACATTTCATTACGGCACATCAAACTTGTGTCCCAATATATTGCCAAAATCATGCCTCACTTCAGCCTGTACTACAATATATAATTCGCATATCTCACGAGAATAGCCTGTTCTCTTTACGGGATCTCACGCCTCGCATCAAGAATACACAGGTTCGAATCTAGGCTCTTGCTTGACCTGTTCTCACGTCTAAGCTTCCTCGGGCTAAATTCACACATTTCTCAGTGCGGTGGCACACACACATATGTCTCGGCTCTATCTGGCCACGCATCTACCCTCTATAGGTTCTCACCCCACACACAAGTACGGTTTAGTGTGTTGCTGTATCGTAATAAAGACCGTCTCTCAATTATAACGGTGTAAATATCGCTCTGATCTCGCTGCAGGCTGAAAACATGCCCCATGCCTAATGTTGCACATCCTAGTGGTATGTCGTCTCTTCCCCATTAGAATCTCTAGAGGTAAGTTGACCTCCAACTAATTTGACCAATATAACCGTCGCGTCCATAAATGGCGCGTAAGATATCTCCATCAAAAATCACGTAATAACTACTTAACTATAATAAAACATATCGCTGGCGTCTGCCGTTAGCCTAAAGCTATTACTTAACCTACACTTGAAATAAACGTGACTAAGGTATTTTAAAGTTAAATTTTAAATATTTACAATACTGAAAAGGCCCTGAGTCGAATCTATAAGTGAAGTCATGCTTAAATACAGTTCTACTCATCGGAAATCGTCCATCATTGCCTCAGCTCGCCGTCCAGGACTGCGTTGTGGAATTAGCACACGCTAGCACTATGTGCACTGGGTCCTCTCAGATGCCGTCTTCTTCTTTGTCGAAAGTCCTGGAAACTGGATGATGAACTATGACACTACAACGCGGCGACCTAGGCCAGATGTTATAACTTAGTCTGATATTAATCCGAAGTGCACATAGACGACGTGGAGAGAGTGGAAAAACCTAAAGGACGGAGGCCAATTAGGGTAAAAAATTTCTCTACCCTAATAGCAGAAATTGTGATAAGAAACGGTAACAATTTACAGGTTCAGAAAGGAGGCGTGAAAAGAGACATGCGAAAAGAAGGCGGTGAAATTATGAAAATTCTGAATAGACACCTGTGGCCTGAATAAGAGGTCAGAGGCTAGTGGTGACGAATGGAAGATGGGTTGCAGAGCACTAAGTGGCGAAGCTGAAGGAGATGGAGGAACTCGTTAATTTCTAGGGAGAAGAGATGACAGCGCAAGATGGAAGGAAGGAAGGAAGGAAGGAAGGAAGGAAGGAAGGAACGAAGGAAGGAAGGAAGGAAGGAAGAAGAAACAACAAGGGGTGGAGCCGAGGAAGGAGAGGAGATCGACCCAGGTGGTACTGGATAGTGCCGTGTGGATACAGAAGATCAGAACATTGAAGGGGTGAGTGAGGGTGAGCAGCAAGAAACGGCGGGAGCAGAGTGCAGTGGTTTAGTGAGCAAGAAAGGACATGAGAAGAGTGATCGACAGAAAGGTAAAGCTGTTATGAGCAGAGGAAGAAGTAAGAGTCTAAAAGACTTGTGGGGAAAAGTATGTAAGGGGATGGAGGATACATATGGCATGGAACGGCAAATGTTGTTGAAGAAAGGAGTAATGGAGGTAGGGGATGAGGGGCGAGAACTACAAGGAGTAAGAATAGGGGAGGGAATTTAGAAGGGAGGGAGGGAAAGTTATAATTATATTGGAAAATAGGATGTGTGAATATTGAGGGACAAATAAGCAAACTAGGAGATAAAAAGGTTCGGGAAGTAGTAGAAAGTTTCTACATTATAGAAGAAAGGAGAGGACTAAGGGACGTACCCCAGGAGGGATGGTATTATTAATTAGGGAAGAAATTAGTGAACTACTGGAGGATATCAAGACAGATATGAAAGAAAACATAGGTTGAGATTTAATATGGGATGGGTAGAGTGGAGGATGAAGAAAATAAATCTAGCGTTCGTTTATTGTCATTCTAGTAGTTTAGCATATGCAAATAAGCATATTTTTGAAGAGCTATTGGTGGATATTAGTATGATAAGAGAGAAGTTTGCGGAAAAAGAGGATATGTTGCTATTCAGAGATTGGAACGCGACAATAGGGGAACAGAGCCCAGTATATAGTAAGGAAGATGGGAGGTGTTTGTTCAAAAGTAGAAGTGAGGATGAAATTATCAACAGTTATGGAGAGAAGCTCCTAGAGATGTGCGCTGCGGGAAATTTGTATATTCTGAATGGATGAAAGGAGGGTGACAGTACAGGGAGATTGACCTATGTTACAGAGAAGGGAAGTAGTGTGATAGATATGGTTTTAAGCTCGGAAGGAGTGTTGGGGTATATTATAAGGATGGAAGTAGGAGACTGGATTCAATCACACCATTTCCCAGTGCGGGTTAAGTTAATACGGGGGGAGGAGAAGCATATAAGGAAGGAAGTTAAGAAGAAGGGTGAACTCTGGAGTGTATGTAATAAGTACAAACGGTCAGAGAAAGTGGAACGGGACTGGGATAGAATAGGATAAAATAGCAAAAGGGGAATTACAATTTCTGAAATATGGATGGGAAGGAGCGTTAGAGGAGAATAATATTGATAAAGCCTTGGAATTGCTGCCACATCCAATAAAGATGATAGTAGAGAAGGTAAAATGTAGAAGGAGGAAAAAGAACGAGGGTGAAGAATGGTTTAATTGGGAGTGTGAAGGAATGCGGAAGAGGATGCTGGGTGCGTTAGGAGAGAATAGAAAAAATGTGGGAGTGCAGAATGGGAGGTATTTTGTAAGTTGATGTAAGAGTACAAAAAGAAAATTTGTGAGATGAAAGAGGAGTAGTTAGAGGAGCAAACTGAAGCCATAAATAAAGAATGTAAGACTAACAGCATTGAAAAAATTGGGAAAGGATTAACACAATAATTAAGAGTGGAAGGAGTCTAGAGATAAGGAGCAATGAAAATGTACAGTGGGTGAGCTACTTTGGTGAATTATTCGGGGGAAGGGGGGAAGAATGCTGGAGAAAGGCGGGGTAAGAAGTAGTTTGGAAGAATAGAAGAGTGGCAAATTACGAACTGGACAAGGAAATTACAAGGGAAGAAACCTTGAGAGGGATAAGAAGAATCAGGGGCAGGTCGGTGGGGTGTTGTAATGGAATCAATAATAAGTTTAGAAAGAAATTAGCAAAAATGTGACCATGATAGAGGGCATAGTTAAACTATTCAATAGGATCTTTGATCAGGGGAAGTACCCGGAGGAATGGGAAACTGGAATTGTATGTCCAATATATAAGGGAAAGGGTAGTAAAAAGAGTTTGAATAATTAGAGAGGAATATCTCTGTTAGATTCCTTAAGCAAAATTTACACGGGGGTGTTGGGGAACAGCTTGAGTGAATTCTCTTGATGTCCAACTCCATATTAATGTTGTGATATTTCCCACGTTTAAAAGCCCCACCCAAGCTTATTCGTTCCACTCCATTTCTGCACTGAAAGCTCGGGAAATACCATGTACCGTATATTGAACACAGCGATACTTTGTTATGTATTGTTTTCTGTTTACCCATTGGCTTATATTGTATTTTCAGTTAGTATTTTACTTGTTTTTTTCCAATGCACTTCTTAACTTTCATGCTCAGGATTTCTTTTCTTTGTTTCTTGCCCTTTGCTTTGTTCTTTCATCATATGAACTCCAAATTTATTTTTAGCTCAGTTATCTTCGATCTTATGAGAGAATGGCATATTTCTTTTATATGTGGATTACCTGTAATTTATCTGGTTACGTGTCAGAGAAGGTTACAAGCCCTAACTTCACCAACGCGAAAGTGAAAAATAAATAATTTAATAAATAATTAACTAAATAAGAAACTATGGCAGACATCCAATAAATTAATATCACGGACGACATCATAGAAGATCGTAGAGCCTGTACTACAATAGTAGCCAAGCACAAATTCGCGGAGAAACCAAAAATGAAAACTGGAAGGAAGTGGTCCACAGAATGTAAGGTGCAACACGGTGCATTCATTCATGAAGAGATTTTGGGAGGATAAGAAGGCGAAAACCACCAGGCCAACGCGCACTTCGAATGAGCAAGAAGAAGAGAGAAGAAGAAGAAAGTATATAAATAAATAAATGAAAATTAATTAAATAAACGATTAAAAATTCTAGGTCAAGTGCGTACTGTCTGACAGACAGCTCCGTTTTGCACAAGGATGAGTCGTTTATCATACATGTCAGCAGGTTACAAGTAACTCCATGGAATAGCACCCACGGTATCTTTTGCCCGTCGTAAGAGGCGACTAAAAGGGGCCCAAGGGGACGTAGGTTTCCGACCACGGGGCCCTAAGCTGAGTCACAGCATAGCTCCCACGTACTTGTGCCAGGCTCCTTACTTTTTCTATCCTGACCGACTTCCCTTGGTCAACTCTTGTTCTTTTCCGACCCCGACGTTATTAGTCTCCGAGGCCTAGGGAGTCTTTCATTTTCATGACCTTCGTGGTCCTTGTCTTCCTTTGGCCGATACCTTCATTTTTCGAAGTGTCGGTGCCCTTCCCCTCTGATTAGTGTTATACAGAGAATGGCTGCCTAGTTGTACTTCACCTTCACACAATAATCACCACGACTACTACACGGAGGATGAAATGAGGGAAGTGCGGACGCCTGGCAAATGTTGGACAGATCTCCAATCACTGAATTTAAGACCCACGCTCTCATACTCATAATTTCTTCCCTCTGCAGGTGAAGTGTTGCCGTTGAAATGTGACAACGTCATGGATCTTCCAGTAGATACAGTATATCTACGTCAACAATTAATCCACACGTACACGACACCTATCGTTGACAGCTTGGGCAGCGTCTGCGAAGAAAACACCTTCACTAAATGTGCTGCTAACCATCTCCCTTTTTGTTATACACTAACATTTCATACACCTAAAACTTACTGGATAATTCTCAATACAACGGAGAAACTCTGAGAAAAATCCATTTGGTCGTGTCCATGTTTAACGGGAAACCCCACAGACGTATGCCTACCGGAGACTTTGGAGATATGCAGGAAGAGACAACAGCAGGAACTATAGAAACCTGTTTGAGTTATAATTGCATTCTGGTTTCTTTACAGTACCACTAACATTTTCATCAAGTTCTTCAAATTTGTTTAGAGATTCAATTTTGTATCTACTCATTGCATAGTCGAACACTGACATTATCACAAAAATGTTGGCCAAACTTTCTGAATATTTCTGACAATTCAATGGAAGTGAAGAAAAATACGGCAAAATCGAATGACATTCATGAATCAGATGCAAAACGAACTTCAAACTTGTTTATTTCAACAGATGGTTCCATTCTTCCATGTTACCTGGTACACGAGGCAAACCTGTCATTAATAGGAACTATTTTTCCCCTTAGTATTGTGTATATTAATGTTATAAAGAGGAAACATTTGTATATTTTTTGGAACGAACAGACTCAAAAACTACTGAACCGATTTTAAAAATTACTTCAGCTATAGAAAGCTACATTGCCGGTGAGTAACGTGGGCTATATTTTATTTTCAAAACAACTCGAAGGGGGTGGCGCGACGGGGGGAGATATAAAAATAATAGGCTAAAATAAGCGAAATCGAATTTGTCATACAAGGACGAGACAAAGCTCATTTTAAGCCCCTTGACGCCAAGTACAAAGCTCGGTAACCAACCGTTATGGAGGTATTGGCACCACACTTCCCCTGCTCTAGGAATCCGATAAAGAAATGAACTGCCTTAACCATGGCAATGTCAGCTCCAGTATGCTTACAGCAGCGGGATTATCCACAATATATCACAAAACCCTAACATGTTGCAGACATGGACATTGATATTTGGATTCTCCTTTAAAAATAAAAGAACACAATTTTTTGTGTTCAGAAATTCCGCTTAAGGGGTGAGGGGTTGAAAAGGAGTGAGGAGAGAGTTGAATTCTTACATATATCTTAGAAACGGAAGATGTTACAGACGTTAAGATTGGTAGGCCGTACTTGGAATCTCTTTTAAAAATAAATGAACACATGTTTTTGGTAAATCCACTTAAGGGGGCGAAATAACAAAAAAGCGGGTGAATTTTTAAAATTATTAACTTCTTCTTCTACAGCTTTTCCCACACCTGTGCCGTTGCTGGTGCAAACTGTGTCGTACATGTGGATTTGACCCTGTTTTACGGCTGTATACCCTTCCTGACGCGAAGACCGTGTGTAGGGATATAATTACTATTGCGTGTTCCTGTTGTGGTGCGTTCAGTGAATATGAAGAGGAGAGTGTTGGGACAGACCTAAACAACCTGCCTCCTAGCCACATGAATTAATCACACGCTATAAAAATCCCCGACCCAGCCCGGAATCGAACCCGGAACCTTGTGAACCGAAGGTGTCAACGCAGACCACTCAACCAAGGAGTGGGGCAGTTTTTCAAATGAGTATATCTCATAACCTAACAGTATTTGCAATCCCCTTTAAAAACATACAAACACGTATTTTTTGTTTTCGGAAAATCATCTTAAGATGGAGATCGAAAATAAGTGAAGAAGGAGTTGAATTCTCTCTATGAGGGTACTTACATCTCAAGAACTAAGATATTACACACGTGAAAATAAGTATTTGGAATCTCTTTTAGAAATAAAGAAACCCTTTTTATTCGACTTAAAAGAGGACTGTTTCTCACAGTAGCTCTGCCAGTAGCCCCTAATGGCAATGCCACAAACGTGGTTTACAAAATGTTCTGGGGTAAATGCAATTTTTTCGGAGAGTTTTTATATTATAGGTAATTTCAGATAATGTCTTAGTGCAGTACCGAGGAACAATTAATTTTTATCAACTTACCAAATCATCGCGAGCGAAGCAGTGGAAAACAGCTAGTGTATTACATTTTAAAAATGTATCATAATTATTACTTAGAAAATAGAAAACTGTGTTGAAACTCTGGATGTTTAATGGTGGAATAACAGCTGAGCCAATGACAGATACTAACAAACGTGTTATTCGCCCTGCTTATGTAAGCAGCTAACGCAAGATTCAAGGAAATGACCGCGATGATAAGGAACAAAGAAGACAATAGCGGGGTATTTCATTTCAGTGATTATTACGTAGTTCCATGTGCTCTTTACGCTGAGTGCAGAATCATGTCCAGAGATTAACTGAATCATATCAGATGACACGATGGTGGCCAGCTTATATTCTTTTACAACATCCCGCTTCTCTTCAAACCTCAGCGTGTGTAGCCGCGGCTTTCCTTTCAAAAGTGTAGAACTACCATCACTCATAGCGAAAGGTGATATACGTGATATTTTCATTTTTAACATATATAACTAACCGTTTCTCAACTTCAACTGTAAAGGAGGGAAATAGAATCAGGAATCATTGCAGCTGAAGGCTTATATTTCCTTCTTTCGTTCTTAATCTGTTTACCCTCAAGGGTTGAATTTTCCCTCAGACTCATCGAGGGATCCCACCTCTACCGCCTCAAAAACAGTGTCCTGGAGGGTGAGATATTGGGTCGGAGGATACAAGTGGAAAGGAGGACCAGTGCCTCGCTGCGGCCTCTCCTTCTAAGCTGAAGAGGGGCTTTGTGGGGGATGGGAAGTTTGGAAGGGATAGACAAGGAAGAGGGAAGGAAGCGGACGTGGCCTTAAGTTAGGTACCATCCCGGCATTTGCCTGGAGGAGAAGTGGGAAGCCACGGAAAACCACTTCCAGGATGGGTGAGGTGGGAATCGGACCCCCTCTACTCAGTTGACTGAGTGGACCCCGTTTGAACATAGACGTGCAGCATTAATGAACACTGTCAAGAATTACTTCAAGTCATTGCTGCTCATAACCTTGGAACATGCATCCGAAAATAAATGCCTTCGCTGCATGATGTAGCAAGAAACTTTACGTTCATATTTCATGAATGTTTAGTAACAAATATTGTAAATTAAAAAATTATGTAACATTTTTATTAAAAGACAGATGCATTGTGAAAAGGGCAGTATTTTTGTTAAACTTCAATCATCAGCGCGTCACCAATGATTATATTTCAATGCTACTCATAAATGTATAGCCAGCATGACACCTGTCCAACAGCCTCTGGCAAAGATAACATAGCACATAGGTGGAAATAATTACTGACCCCACCCCCCTGTAACATGATTTCCGGAAGTACGGATGTAAAATTATAGTTAGGTTTGCCATCATTTAGAATGTTACCGGTACTGAACCTCAAGGAGAAGAATATCCTAAATACACTTATGTGCATAAAGAACACCTTGAAAGACTAGAGATAGGAAGTTCATATTCACAGGACATGTTCATTTGAATGTCTTGCAGAAACGATTAGCATTTCAGTCACCTAGGTTCAGCATGTGTCCTGTTGCCTAGTAGTCACTGGGTCCTGCATGGACACAGATAACTTATTCCATGCGTAAAGGCATCGACGGGTATAAGGCGCGAATGGCGTCGTTGGGTTTAGCCTTTCATGCTGCATTCACCTGGTTCCACAGTTCATCTTTGGTGGTTGGCGTTGGGTCACAGCGCCGCACCCGTCGTTTCACCATATCCCACATATTCTCGATTGGCGACAAGTCCGGTGATCGGGTGGGCCGGGCAAGAGTCTGACATGCTGTGGTCGCGCATTGTCCTGCTGAAATATGGGGTGTCGTGCAGGAGGGTATGGCTATGGGTCGCATTGCACACCATAAGGCCTTGAGCTGGCGCTGTATGTCTTGTGCAGTCAATGTGATGCGGCCATCATTTCCCTACAAACATAACCTGGATTCGTCCAGAAACACTATCTGCTGCCATTCCTGTACCCAGTGGCGTCATTCTGGCAGGTTCATGTAGGACGACGCGCCGTTAACCCAGACCGTCACTCCTGATAGTGTTACACTGTTCCGCTGTTGCGCCAGAGCCGAGGAGGACGCACATGTGTCCTGCTATGCCATTCGAATGAGGTGCCGATATTCTCGCATTCGTCTGCGAGGCATACTGCGAGTCTCCTGAGGTCATCTTCGGTTTAGAGTGGCAACTATGTGCGCAGAAACATTTTACCAGTCGGTGGTGGTGCGCATGTCGACCTTGAAACTGTGGGCCGACAAGTTTGACTTCCTATCTCTAGTCCTTCAAGGTGTATTATCGCCATGAATATCAGAATAACTTTGTCAAGCAATCAACGGACTAGATTTAAAGAAAGATTATGTCATGTATTATGGAAGAAATGTATGATATTTAGTATGACATCAAGTTCATATCCTTCTGTAGACAACCGACTTCTTCACTACTAATTAACAGTTGGTAGGAACAATTTGTTTATGGAAAATCAAATGCCTATTTGGCTGCGACAAGTAATTATGTCCTTGCTACTTGAGTTACTAATTTTCCACGTGTTCATTTTATTTTAGGCTGGTCAATATTTGTTAAAACTTCCTCCGACAGAATTAATTGGCACTGAGTGTAGACACACAAAGCGATTGTGCATCACAATGAATGTTACATTTTAACACAGTTACAATGTAGAATTCCATTTGATGTTTTATCTCTTCTATTAACTCAATTACCGACCAAAATTAAATTAATTTGCTCTTTGTATGCATTTGATCATCATTTTGGCATAACTCGGTATAACGGTGATATGCGAAAGTCAGCGATGCTAGTGATTATTACCTGGATATCCGACCTGACAAAATGCCCGGCTCACAGGAACTTCGTGGCTTGCGTAAAAGTTCCCTTACCGTCAGTTCACGAACCCCGCAAGTAGCATCACACTCGTGGTTTTCTCTTGGGCACTTCCCGTAACACATCTGTAAGCCGTATAATAACGAGCTCACGTAACCGCTGTATCCCAGCCAGTATTCTTCTCTCTTCGCTCACTTAAAGGAAAGAAATATTTACTTCCTTTCAAGGTCGGAAAGCTGTTGGTTCAACAGCGAATAGTGCCTCCGTTTGACTACTGTGCCGTCGTGTACTGGCGGCCTCTCTAAAAGACTTCAGAGAGCGCAAAATCCTTGTGTCCGCTTTATAATGAACATTTCATCATATAACTCCTGCATTCCATGAGTTCAATTGGCTTCAATGATACCAGCGTCGTAGCTATCATTAGTTGCTTCTTCTCCAAAAAATAATATACAGGCAGACATCCTCTTATCTAACAGATTCTATCCAGTTGCTCTCAACCATTCATAGCTGCAGCTAACGTAACCCTCACAACAGATCCACACTCTACAATGATTCTTTTGTTGTGAGTAAAACTCGATCATGGAATTTAATTGATGCATTAGGACAATTTTGTTTATTCTGGATTATTTTAAATACATGTATGTTTCCTCTCCTGTACTATGTGTACAGTTTACTTCTGTAGTATGCGTGTTTGTCTGTCTAATATATTGTTCAGATATATGTACATTATAAGACATGGTCTGGCAGAATGGACCGAGTCACACCATGGAAAGAAAGGCAAGAATTCAATTAAACTGAACATTGAACCTTTGTAGTAAAGACATTCCATAAAGTGCAATCTTTCCATTTCCAAATCTTGCAATTTCGAAATTTTCTCCTGCATGTCGTACTTTGAATTACCTGTCAGTTGTTGGTACGGAGGCAGAGCAGGAACTATTTAGCCGAATGTAAGAGTCTGTTTGTAGTGCGCTTACACAAAACACGATCACTCCCCGGCATTACAGTTCATCACCAGCAGATTTCTCTTTCCTATAATGTCTGAATGTAATGTTGAAGAAAAGCTCTCCATAGTTCAGTATCGCTATCCTAGCAGCACTTTTCGGCGCCAGGTTCATCTCTACTGTGATCCTCTCTGCCGCCAGGTACCAGATAGTTGGATGAACCAGTCCCTTTACCTTAAGGGCAAGATACGGAATTAAGGTACTGGGATTAGTGGACACCTCCTCGACCCTTTCTGAACTGATGAGCTCGTGTCTGCCCAAAATTCCAACCAAATGGCGAAAAATGGAAATCCTTGAACCACTTCAGCAGCGTTAGAGGCAGTAGCCGAAGGCCACTATGGAGCTGAATTAGAGCTTGAGGTGATTTTAAACGTGTAACATTTCCGTCGCTTAACATTAATGAAATATTAAGACATTCTATTTTGATAACGTGTTACAAATTTCTTCAACTAATATGGATGCAACATAAAAACCAAGAATCCAAAGTCAAAGTTGAACTGAAGGAAATTTAATATTAAGTATGTATAATGGAATAGAATGGTAGTCCAGAATGCTATCAGGAGCGATCAAGAAATTTACATCCGACGAATGTACAATGGGGAGTCGCGAGCATTGAGGCACACATCCCAGCGAACCCTCTGCTGCACATCTCCGTCGCACAAGAAGCGTTAAAGGCCCTTTCTAGGGGAGAGATGAGGTTATGCGGCGACCCGCTCGCTTGTTCTCGTTTGTAATGCATGAGATCTACCAGCGTCTTGTGTCGAAACGCGACCCTCCATTCCCCAACGGGTTTTTTTTTTCGACAGCCATGCTGCCTCATAAACACTTTTCATTCTCCAACGGATGTCCACTGCTGTTTGTCCTCCGGCAGGAAAGAACACGTCGGTCCTGTTTGGATGAACGTCGTCATATATCACATGGGCGTTCAACTCGGCACGACACGACCTGCGCGTGCTTATATACACGAAACTGAGTCGCGCTACGTTTCACGTCCGCTGCAGCAACGCCCTCAAACGGAAACTTTTCGATCACGCCTTAAATATAAGGAAGGGCATCGGAAAAGGGTAATAGTTAACACTGGGCTGGAAATGTAGGTCCTGAAGGACTTAAACCGAGGTAAGGGGCATTGAGTACGCCATATTTCAAATGACAAATGAAGCTTTCGGCTGTATTACGACTTTTGGTTTGCAAGTTGCTTAACGTCGCACCGACACAGATGGGTCCTACGGCGACGTTGGGCCAGGTATGGGAAGGAATCATCCGCGGCCTTAATTGAGGTACAGCCCCAAAATTTGTCCGGTGTGAAAATTGGAAATCACGGAAAACCATCTTGAGGGCTGGCCGCAGTGGGGTTCGAACCGACTATCTCCCGAATACTGAATACTGGGCGCACTTGAAAGACTGCAGATACAACTGAAATACACTACAACACTCACAGGAGGACTAGTCAACGAACATTTACCAAGTATTAATTTTCGAAATTATACTTTCAACAATAAGAAAATCAATCTCTGCATGCATAGGCTGTATCAAACTAATCCGCTGTGCAATGGAGTGAGCTATATCGCACAACATCGAGAAAAAAACCCGAAGCATCGAATTTGTTTTCCACGAGCTCTTAGAACCGGATCTAATGGACACGATTTCACGTCTCTGTGTTCTTATCTTGGATAACCGTCAATTATTTCCTTCCATTTAGTCTGCACCTGCAACATATACCAGGTGTATTTGCCAGTTTTTGTGGTAAAGGTAAGAAATAATTTTCAAGGCAAATTGACTTTTTGCTTATTCACTACACACTTCGCTCATCTTTCAGGTACGTTATGAATACCATGCGACGAAAACTTCTTGCCTTTTGCGGCAAACTATTCGTAGAGCCATTTTCCAACTTCCTCGAAATTGATGAAGTGCTCTGCGAGCGCGTGCCCCATTGATGCGAACAGGTGATAGTCAAACGGCGCCAGCAGTAGAAGGATGTACCATCTAACAAATTTCAAGGTGTCTTTCATTGGTTTTGACGTGTGAGAGGGCGCATTGTTGTGTAACAATCACTGGCCCATTCCAGTCGTGTTTCGATCAATGCGTGCCAGTTGTTGACGACAGCGTTGTGCATTAACGGCTTCAGGAGTTAACAATACACTACACCGCTCTGGTCTTTCTCATGAAGATCACCTTGTTTTACTCACATGGACCGTGTTCACCACACGATGACTCTCCACAGCCCTTTCCTTTCGATCAAATAAGAAAATAAATCTACCTGGCGAGTTGGCCGTGCGCGTGGAGGCGCGTGGCTGTGAGCTTGCATCCGGGAGATAGTAGGTTCGAATCCCACTATCGGCAGCCCTGAAGATGGTTTTCCGAGGTTTCCCATTTTCACACCAGGCAAATGCTGGGGCTGTACCTTAATTAAGGCCAGGGCCGCTTCCTTCCAACTCCTAGGCCTTTCCTATCCCATCGTCGCCATAAGATCTATCTGTGTCGGTGCGACGTAAAGCCCCTAGCCAAAAAAAAAAAAAATAAATGCGTACCGGAAATGGTTATTTTCGACATGATCACTGAACTACACAACACAGGCACTAGTGTTTGGTGGACTCAACTTGCGTGTGTTAGTAGGTTAATGCCAGACGAAGAAACTGACGTAAGTGTCACGCTGCGTACTGTTCGCTGGCGCCATCTCTTAGTGAAACCGGAAAAGACTTACACATTCACCTGGTAAGCAGTGCTCTCCTGTTCCTCATCTGCAGTCCCTTGGTCGGATTTTATCTGTTCGTCTCGAATCCATTCATCGCCTTTCTCATCAAAAGAACAATATTCTACAGCGATATTATTAATCTACAAGTATTGAATGAGTCATGGAAAACAAATTCATTATGTTTCTTGCCGGAGAAACCAGGACAGTTCTACAAACAAGGAAATGCTTGAAAGAACAACAAACTAACGTAGAGTGAAACGTGGGATGCTGCACGCGACAGCTAGTATCAACATCTACCGGAGCGGTTTCATCATTCTTGTTTCATTCTCTCCGGAACTACCTGCCGGTGACTCATAGGTCTCTACGTTCAGCCGACTTTGAGTGATCACAAAATCAAACCATTACGTGATCACTCCAATAATTGCCGGCGAAAGCTTACTCAAACCCGCTATGGTTGCCCACAGATGTTTTTCTAAACATCATGAAGTCCAAAACTGCGACAATAATTTAGTAATTGTTCCCCGGGTTCCTACCATCAAGCCTGTGACGGATATAATTTCCAGTCCATATTTTTTTAATAATACGAAGCTGTAGGGTCATAAATCCACTTCTTTCAGAATGCGATCTGATCCCACCGTTGATCATTCTGTCCTTCTTTTCCGGTATAAGGGCTATGATATCTCTAGTGCTTCCAAGTGCAGCCAATCCATACACTTCCTCGTAGACCGTGTAGCCTCGTCCTTTGAAGGCGTCCGCCATCATGTGTCGACCATTCCATAAAATATCTCGGAAGGGACAGGCACCCAGGAGTTTCGTGCTCTCTGTAGCAACGCCGGCAGATGATGTTGTCCTGGGACCTACCAGGTAGGGGCCATTCTGAACATGACAGACCGTGGTGATCAGATATCCACTTATTACTTGGTGAGTGACACCCTCACCGTTACGCCGCAATTCACTTCAGTGCAAAAATTCACGTTCTCGAAGTACGGTAGGAACTTTCCTAGTATCAGGGCATTTAGTGCGACTGTTGATGATGAGGTCAGTGGCTTCAATGCCGAGTAGATTCAAGCAGTCAGAATTCTCTGTTTTAAGCTCGTGGATTGTTCTCTCTGTTCAAAACCTGACAGATGTTTAAATGTTGAAGTCGAGCTTCCCAAGGGGGAAACAAATAGCTCTGCTTTATGCCCCGTGTTTCCGTGTGGAGGGTGACTGAGCACCTGTAATGTGCATGCCTGAAGGAGATCTTTCACTACGTTTGGTGCTTGGTGCCTTGCATTGCATGACCTCGCAGGTGAGCTGTTCTGGTCGCTTTGCCAAGGGTGGCTCAGGTTGGTGAGTGTCACTCAGGGTTCACCGTTGTCCTACTCTGCAGGAAGACCAAAGAATGGGGATCTTTTGGTCCAAGAAGAAGCTGAGAATAACCTTTATCGCATTTGCGTGGATGGCGCTGTATTCTTAGGGTAGTGGCGAAACTGCATGCTTCCACTGGAGAATTTGTCATTTTGAATCGGGTTCGAAGTGATGACACCATGTGTCATCTACAGCGACCACTCCTGATAGGAACTGATCCCCATCCTTGATAAAGCGCAGCATATATTGAAGAGTAAATTCCATTCGACATACTTCCTCGCTGGATGAATACCGTGAGCCAGCCATTGGGCGCACACTTAGCGAAATTTCAGTCTGTTCTTAATGATGGTGTGAACTCCTCCAACCTCCGCGGCAATGGCTGCTACCGTAACTCACCGTTCTTCCATAATGTGGGCATCCACCTGCTGGCCAACGACATCCGACCTTCGCCATTCCTCGATCTTTGAAACGTGCATGCATTGCTCTCTGTACACTCGTGCCATTCCCGTCACTACTTTTGTTGGCTTAGAGCGCATAAGGAACTCTGCTGTGTGACGCTATGGAACTTTAACCACTCGTCATGGCGCTGGAAACCTTAAATCAAATGTATACTGTACTAGACCATCACTGTCCAGGGTATTCAAACTGATTGAACGACGTACGTTGAAATATGACTCTTGTCACATCTTCCTTTTTTGTGTTTCAATTGCCATTACAGTTTTTCTGTAAAATTCAGTAACATCCAAAACATCATCACTCTCTACCAAACTCACTAAAAATCTATTATTTTGAGCAGCTGCCACTATAAGTGAGACATATTGTTTAACAGAATATATCATATCCTCTTTACGAGTTGATATTTTAATCAATTTAAAGCCCTATCACACGCATTAAACGAGTGCCCTCTGGAAGTGAAGAGATGAGTAATTTTTTTAAACCTTTGAATTTCATTTAATGCAGCACATAGCATGTCCTGTACATCCGTACAATTTAAGTTCAGTAACACTTCTTTGACAGGCTTCAATTAGGTACATAAACAGCATTTCCCTGGTATGTACATGGGAAACCACAGAAAACCGTGTTCAGGGCCGCCGACAGTGGGGTTCGAACCGACTATCTCCAGAATGAAAGCGCACAGCTGCGCGACCCTCACCACCCAGCCAACTCACTACTTTTAATAATAATAATAGTTGTATCCGGAGGTACAAATCTATGCCAAACTTTTAAATCTTGCTCCAATAAAACCTCCTCTACAGGAGAAACTCGGAACTTAAAACTGGACCAACTTATACATTTTCTAAGAAGATGTCACTACCGTAAATTTCTTCGTGAAGTTTCCTGAACTGTGTTAAATTCTACTTGTTTGTGTTCCATTCAGCAAGAAATTTGGACATTCTCTCATAGAGGTCACTACAAAAACTATGATCATGCACCCTGGTGCGAAGTGAAAGAACCTTTCAGAAGTAATTTTGTTTTCATAAGTTTTTCATAGTTTAGCCTTTCTTTCCGCCTGTTTTGAATTTAACCAATCAAGAATTTCTGTAATTAATTTCTTACCAATCACAGGCTTCTTCTTCGATTTGGTGTGTAACTTTAAGCTACCCTATAGAATTGAGTGGGTGTGGCTGTTTTGTTCATGAAATGTCTCGAACTTTCCCCGAGGGTTTATAAACTGCTGATTTTCGCGTCTTTTAGCCACTTGATCAACATCTAACCTAGTGTGTGGACGTGTAGCGGGAGGTGCCTCTTTCATCAGGCAGCACGTCTTCAGTAAGGTAATGGCCGTTTAACATCTTTATTTCTTGCTAGCTCAGCAGTTTAACCCGCGGGAAAGGTACGAAAACTTTACAATGTAACCTATCTTTCCAACATGTAATTTTCTGCCGTTTGATCTAAAAACTTCATAAAATCTGTAAGTGTAATTAGGGGATAGAGAGTGATTTACCGTCTCGATCTCCCCTTCATTTTGGTTTGAGGTGACTACATTTTGCTAACTGGTTCTTTTCTTTAACGTTTTAAATTCCTTTCTTATACGGGTCACCTCCATAGTTTTGGAATAGCCCCTGTGTTATCGGCCTGGTGCCTTTTAGGTTTTAAGAATGCATGTGTAGGAGCGGAAATACATACCTTCATTCCTTTTGGAAATTTGGGCCATTTACTTAACCTGTTCTTTTTCTGCTAAGGCCCAGTAGGTTGGGTACAAGGTAACCGCGTTTCATTTCGTAAGTGGTGCCTTAATGGCAAGTAATTGTAAAGTCTACTATCAGGGGTTTTCTGCCCTTTTGAACAAATTGTTGCTTGGTTAAAATTGAACTAGGAGCTCAAAAGTTGTAAAGCTGGGGGCTCGTAGCCCAAGTGTGTCTAGGATTTGAAATCTTGGATTTTTCTAAGCCTTTTCTTTAATTGCTATGTCGTTGTTATACCATCTAGTGAAAACTTGTTAAATTTTGTTATTCTTGCTCGTTAAAACTCAGAAAATATAACCTTTGTTAAAGAATTTAACTTTGATTTGGTAGTTAGACCCATTCACCCCGGCAAATTCTATCACCTCTGCTGATCCACCAAACTTCGGTAATAATAATAATAATAATTGTACCGGGCGGTACACCTCCACTCCGCTAATTTAAAATGTGCGCCTGTTGAAACTCCTCTGCTGGAGGAAGTCTGAACTTTATCTACGCTATTAATTCTCTACTTTCTCAGAAGATGTCACCACGTGGAAAATTTTGAGTTTTTGAACTGTGTCATTTTTGATGTGGTTTTGTTTCGCTTGAAGTAAGAAGTGTGAACTTTCTCTTCTAGAGGACACTACTGAAGATCAACAATAGTGCAACCTAGTGCGGAGTCAAAGAACTATTTTGTTGGAGAAATTTTTATTTCAAATGTTTGTTCTTTGCTAAATTTCCTTCTGTCTTTGGTTAAGTTGGCAATATTTTCCCCTTCTTTCCCCGTGTTTTAAGTCTAGCCTATCCCGAATTTCTTTGAGTTATTTCCGACCAATCCGATGTATCTTCCCCCAACTTGGATATGTTTCTGTACCCTAGCCAATAAATAATTTGCGGGAGGGTGTTTTCATTCCCCTAACGCCTAGAACCTTCTGCGAGAGGATATAAACTGCTGATTCTAGGGTCTTCGGGCCACTTCTGTTCCATCTTTCAGTGTATAAAGTACATAGCAGGAGGCGGGAAGCGCCTCTTTCTTCGGCAGCGGTCAACAATAAGGTAATGGCCGATTAATAAATTCTTTCTTTGCTAGCCCAGCAGTTTAACTTTCAGGGCGGGTTCGAAGCGTTCCACTATGTAACCTTTTCCTAAAATGTAACTACTCTTTTCATCTATTCTCTTGTAAAGCTACATTCTGGGATAGAGAGTGCTAACCCTCTCGAGCTCCCACTCATATTGTTTTGAGGTGAACTTACTTTTCTCAACCTATTCTTCGTTAATGTAAAACAAATTGTTCTCTTCTTAAGTCACCTCTTTACTATGGGATTAGCCCTTGCATTAACGGCCTAGCGCCAAGTAGGTCTTAATCTAGTGTATTAGGAGTGCAAGTTCGCCTCCTCTCAAATTGTTATTTTAGAGGTCATTTAATTAACATTCTTTTCGTTTAACAGACCTCAGTAGATTGGGTATTTTACCCCTGTTTATGTCCGTTGAGGACAGCTTGAAGGTGGAGTTTGGTGTGGCCTGGGAGAGGCTTAAATTTGAGAGCGAGTGGCTCTTTTGAAAACTGTATGTTGTATGCCTCGAGGAGGCTTTTCAGTGTAATTTGGAGCAAGGGCTCCTAGGTATGAATGGGGTTTTCTGCCCCTCTGTTAAAACTTGTGTTTGGGGTAAAACTGAGCTGATTGCCCAAGCATTGTGAACTCGGGGCGCGAAGCCCAAATTCTGTAAATATTGTAACTACCTTATTTGACTTGCTATTCTGTACCTGCCATGCTTGTTACTTATTTATTTTGAAAAGAAAATATAACCTTGTTAAATTTTAAATTAATTTTGCTTTCGTAGCTTGAGATCCATTCACACCCGCACCTTCTTTCACCTCTACCTACCGCTAAAACACGGTAACAATAATAATAATAATAATAATAATAATAATAATAATAATAATAATAATAATAATAATAATAATAATAATAATAATAATAATAATAAGAAGAAGAAGAAGAAGGTAAAGTTTTTGGTAGTTTATGACGTAAATAAGTATAAGGCATGCAAGCAAATATGCCCTAAATACTAGCTAAATATGATCTAAAACGCTATAATATGATAAGCATTTTAGGGAGAGGTGGTAAGTATTAGAATATTACTAACGTTGAACGTGCGAAAATGTGATCAGCAATAGTACAGCAGACACATTTAGTCACGCTAACTGACAGGGCTACTGTAGGTGGGGATAGATTAAAACTTTATACATTCAGTATCATAGCTCATTCTCTTTTCCTGAAAATATAAACAAAAATGACGTATTAGTATGCTTTATAGTATCTGTTGGCGTACTTTCGTCGAGCATCTCTTCTCGGAATCATGTCTTACTCCTGCTGCCTATCTCGTTGAGGAAAAGAAAAATATTATTTCTACTACGACATTTTGAAATCCTGTATTTGTAAATCGATGTAGATGACATGAACCTTGATCAAACAGACTAGGCTTAAGCTGTAACCAAATAACACCTCACATCCCTAGAACGAGCAAAATTATGACCAAAGGAATAACAATGGCCGAAATATGCTTTAAACGGGGCCAGGGACGATTTGTTCACAGCTATTCTTCAGGTTTCGGGAAAAATGACCTCAGAAATTAAATATGACTTTTCATTAACATCCGAGCCTTAATAATAATAATAATAATTGTACCGGGCGGTACACCTCCACGCCGTTTATTTAAAATTTGCGCCAGTTGAAACTCCTCTGCTGGAGGAAGTCTGAACTTTATCTACGGTATTAATTTTCTACTTTCTCAGAAGATGTCACTACCTGGAAATTTTGGAGTTTTTGAACTGTGTCATTTTCGACGTATTTTTGTTTTGCTTGTAGTAAGAAGTGTGAACTTTCTCTTCTAGAGGACACTACTGAAGATCAACAATAGTGCACCCTAGTGCGGAGTGAAAGAACTGTTTTCTTTGGAGAAAATTTAATTTCAAAAGTTTGTTCTTTGCTAAATTTCTTTCAGTCATTGTTTAAGTTGGCAATATTAACCCCTTCTTTCCCCTTGTTTTGAATTTAGCCAATCCCGAATTTCTTAAATTAATTTTCCACCAATGATGTGTTTCTTCTTCATCTTGTGTAGGGGTTTTCTTTAACCACCAATAAAAGATTGTGGGCGGGTGTTTTCCTTCCTAAAACGCCTCGAACTTTCCGCGAGAGTATATAAACTGCTGATTTTAGGGTCTCTGCGCCACTTCTGTTCCATCTTTTCGTGTGTAAAGTACATAGCAGGGGGCGGGAAGCGCCTCTTTCTTCGGCGGCAGTCAACAACCAGGTAATGGCCGATTAATTACTTCTTTTCTTGCTTGCTCAGGAGTTTAACTCTCGGGGCGGGTCCGAAGTTTTTCCATTATGTAACCTTCCTTAAAATGTAAAGAAACTTGTATCTATTCTATCTTTTAAACTACATATTGGGATAGAGAGTGCTTAACCCTCTCGAGCTCCCACTCATATTGTTTTGAGGTGAACTTATTTTCTCAACCTATTCTTCCTTAACATTATGTAAATTTGTTTCTTTCTAAAGTCACCTCTTTAGTATGGGATTAGCCCTTGCATTTGTGGCCTAGAGCCAGATTAGGTTTTAAAAGCAAATGTATTAGGAGTGCAGTTCGCCTCCTCTCAACTTGGTATTTTAGAGGTCATGTAATTATCCTTTTATCGCTTAATAGACCTCAGTAGGTTGGGTATTTTACCCCTGTGCTTACGTCCTTAGAGGACAGCTTGAAAGTAGAGTTAGGTGTGGCCTTGTGATAGGCTTAAAACTTTGAGAGCGGATCGCTCTTTAGCAATTTGTTTCTGCGTGCCTCTAGGAGGTATTACTGTGTAATTCGGAGCTAGTGCTCCTGGGCATGATTGGGGTTTTCTGCCCCTTTGCTAAACCATATGTACATGTAAATTCGGGCTAACTGCTCGAGAATTGGAAGTTCGGGGCCCGAAGCCCAAAACAAGTAAATACTATTGTTGCTCTTTGTTGCCTTGCTACTCTGTACCTGCCATTCTTGTTATTTCTGAGTTTGAAAAGAAAATATAACCTTGTTAAATTTTAAATTAATTTTACTTTCGTAGCTTGAGACCTGTTCACCACCCCGCACCTTCTTTCACCTCTAACTACCACAAAAACACGGTAACAATAATAATAATAATAATAATAATAATAATAATAATAATAATAATTGTTACGGGGATACCCGTGGACCAGCAGAGGTGAAAGAAGGTGCCGGGGTGAATGGGTCTAACTACAAAATCAAAGTTAATTTAAAACTTTAACAAGGTTATATTTTTTGAATTTCAACAATCAACAACAAAACTTTAACAACTTTTCACTTAGTGAGATAACGATGACATAGCGATTTAGAAACAAGACTTAAAAAATTCAAGATTTCAGCACTTTAACACACTGGGGCTGTAAGCCCCTACTTTTACAATTTCTGAGCTTCCAGCTCCAACTTTACCGAAGAGTATAATTTTTTTTTGCTAGGGGCTTTAGGTCGCACCGACACGGATAGGTCTTATGGCGACGATGGGATAGGAAAGGCATAGGAGTTGGAAGGAAGCGGCCGTGGCCTTAATTAAGGTACAGCCCCAGCACTTGCCTGGTGTGAAAATGGGGAACCACGGAAAACCATCTTCAGGGCTGCCGATAGTGGGATTCGAACCTACTATCTCCCGGATGCAAGCTCACAGCCGCACGCCTCTACGCGCACGGCCAACTCGCCCGGTAAAGTATAAATTTTTTAAAAAAGGGCAGAAAACCCCTACTACCTGGAGCACTTGCTGCGTAATTTACAATAAAATGCCTTCTAGAGGCACTTTTGCAGTACTTAAAAAATAGCTAACGTGCTCTCCGTTTTCCCAGCCTATTCAAGGCGATATCAGAAAATTACAATCATTTGCCATCAAGGCACAACTTACAAATTGAAACAGAGGTGTCTAGTACCCAACCTCTTCGGCCGTAGCGGAAAAGTACAGGTTAAGTAAATGGCCCAAAACACAAATTGAACGGAGGCGTGAACTTGCACTTCTAAATATGCATTCGTAAAACCTAAAATGCACTAGGCCGATGAAACAGGGGCTATTCCCGAACTATGGAGGTGACTGGTATAAGAAAGAAATGTAAGACATTACGGAAAGGAAGAAAATCAGTTACAAAACGTAGTCACCTCAAACGAGTATGAAGGGGAGCTCGAGAATGTGAATCACTCTCTATCCCCGAACTAAATTTAGAGATTTTATGAAATGTTTTACATTAGCCGGCAGAACTTACATTTTAGAGAAGTTGGTTGGAAAGTTAAGGTTTCGGACCTATAACTCGGCTTAAACTGCGGAGCTAGCAAGAAATAAAGATGTTAAACGGCCATTACCTTACTGAAGAACTGCTGCCTGATGGAAGAGGCGCCTTCCCGCCAAAGCTTGCAAATCCGCAGTTTAAAAACCCTCGGAGAAAGTTCGAGTCTTTTCATGAATAATCAAGCCACACCCTGCCAATTTTATCGGACGATTCAAAATTTACACTCAAAGTCGAACAAAAATCCAGGATTGGTTGGAAATTAATTACAAAAATGAGGGATTGGCTGGATTCAAAGCTGGTGGAAAGAAAAGATAAATATTGCCAACCAAAAAATAAATGAACATCAATTATTAAAAAAAACCTTATGAATACAAAACTTCTCAAAACAAAGTTATTTCATTTCGCACCAGGGTGCATGAGTATAGTTTTCTAGCAGTGACATCTATGAGAGAATGTCCAAACTTCTTGATGAACGGAAACAAAAACAAGTTGAAGCTCACACAGTACTTGAAACTCCACAATAAAATATTTACAGTAGTGACATCTTTTGAGTAAAGTTTTAAATAGGTCTAGCTTCAAGTTCATTTTTTCTCCTGTAGAGGAGTTTTATGGCGCAAGATTTAAATGCGCGGCGTTGGGGTGCACCTCCCGTTACAGACCTCCCCACCCTCCAAATGTCCTTCCTAGGGGTGACACAGAAGAATTTTGAAAAATAATTATTTCATAGAATTTTGTTTTAGTTTGTTGATGGGTTAAATTCCAGCTTTAGAGTATCTTTGTTGTCGTAGAGCGTGAAATGCATTTGATAATTTTGACAGCAAGTCTTGCCACCGCTGCCGATATCCAGTAGAGCTCGCTCGAACCCCTCGATTATCCTCAGATACACTTCTCCCGCTACTATGAGAGGTGTAGTCGTGGTGAAGGACGCCGAAGATCAGAAGTGTATGTACAGTTCCCAGATGAGTTGGCGGCAGGGGCGCCGCACATAAGCCTTTGCTGGGAGATGGACACAGGCGCGCAGTACACAGGTATACCTCACGGGACTGGAGTGGGCCCGTACCCAACCTCAGTGTTGGTACGGCGCCGAACGGCTGCGGGGGCACTGAAACAGTAAGATCTCGGCGACAGAAAAGTGTTGTTGGTAAGTAGAGAATAGAGGGTGCGATCTTTGTTGGTGATGCTGAGGGGCAAGCTGCGTGGAAGACTATTTTTATTTTTTAGCCAATAGTGAGAATAAGCAGCAGGCCGGGGCTTGGTAATGGCCACAAGGATTTTGACAGCAGGAAAACCCGAGGGGAAGATCGTACATATATATAAAACTAAAATTATTTGGGGTAGAAGCCCCCACCAAAATAACCTTTACGGTGCTGATAAACGTTAATGGCAAGGTTAACAATGACATTTCACTGTTTTCACCTGAGACAGGTGAACTCTAAGGATCCTCTCCGTGGCTGGATTGCTCTCTAACAAGGTAACCGGTGTCAGAAAATCCAAAATGATGCACGGACCCATGAAATCTGGGGGCAAGCTTGCCCCTGGGAACAAAGTTTCTGACCATGACTTGGTCACTTACTTTTAGATTGGTGGGCCTCCGTCCACGATCATATCATTCCCTAAACTTTTCATGAGAAACTTTAAGATTGGCCTTAGCCTTCTTCTATAGATCTCTAATGCTATCGGGATCTATTGTCTCTGGTAGAATATCATTTAAAGCCCAAAGGTTAGAGAGCGGCGTGTTGAGTACGAATTTAAACATCAAAGAAGCAGGAGTGAACTTATGGGACTCATGAACCGCCAAATTCAAAGCAATGGCCAACCAATGCAGAGACGTGTCCTACCTGGAATGATCCTCACGGTGATATGTAATGAGCGCCGATCTCAGATTAAGATTAACCAGCTCAGCCAGAGATGGTTGTGGATAGTACGCCGAAGTAGTTACATGAGAGATGGACAGATAAAAAAACCAGAATTTACGGAAGAGATCGGAGGTAAATGCCTTAGCATTAACAGAAACTAAATATTGACACGGACCCAAAGAAGCAAAGATGGTATTTAAACAAGCAATAGTGATCTGAGCGGTAGCCGGCTTAGTCGGAAATAACCAGCAAAATCTAGTGAAAACATCTAGACATACGAGAATGAATTTGTTGGCATTCCCCTTTGATTGGGGGAAGGGTCCTACGTAGTCGATAGAGAATCGTTCCATGGGGCGCGACGCTTGATGAGAAGATAGATGACCTATCTCAGTGGACAATGCGGGTTAACTGAGCAAACATGATTTACAAGCTTTCACTAATTCTCGAATTTCACCGTCCATACGTTTCCAGATGAACATCTCTCTGATCTTTTCTCGAGTTTTGAAGATTCCTAAATACCCCCTAATGGGGTCTCGTGGTAGTACTTGAAGATCATAGGTACAAGAACAGCTGGAACCACAACTTTCATCTTCTTATCATGTCCCGACGGGCAACATAAAACCCCATTCCTCAAAACATAAGGGACGACATGATCCCCAGAAGAAAGAGTTTCCACAATAGGAGCCAGTACTGGATCTTCACGTAGATATTTATCAATGTCTCTAAACAACATGGGGGCATCAGTAAGAATGGCTTAATGCTCGAAGCTATGGGCGTGGGAAGAGAAGAATAATCTTCCAATTCAGAGGTCTCTACATCATGAGCGAACATGCGGCTTAGGCCATCCGCAACAACATTTTCAGTCCCTCTCATGTGCCTAACATCAAACTGGAAGGCCGAAATCCTGATGGCCCAACGGGCTATACGACCAGTACGACGCGGCCTAGCTAAGACCCAACTTAAGGCTTGGTTGTCTGTTTCCAAGTCGAACTTGACATGTTCCAGATAGAGGCGGAACTTCTCTAGTGCAAATAAGACTGCCAATCCCTCAAGTTCATAGATGGAATACTGGGCTTCTTTAGCCGATAGTGTCCTAGAAGCATAGGCGATGGGTCGCCTTCCGATTTCAGTTTCTTGAAGAAGCACAGCAGCCACCGCCGACGACGATGCGTCGGTTTGAACGACGAATTTCTTCGAGAAATCAGACATAGCCAAGACGGGGGCGTTAAAAAATAGCTAATTTTAGATCTTCTAAAGCGGCTCGTTGAGACTGTCCGCACTCAAATTTGACGCCTTTCCTACGAAGTACGTTCAAGGGCGCCGCTCTGTTACCGAAGTTAGGAATAAATTTCCTAAAGAAATTCACCATGCCGATGAACTTGGCAATACCTTTGATGTCCTTAAGAGGTTGGAACTCACGGATGGCCTGTGTTCTGGAGTGATCAACAGCAATACAATTGGGCGACAAAATTTGCCCTAGGAATGACATCGAAGGTTTAGCGAAAGCCACCTTGGACAACTTCACAGTTAACCCTGCCTTACGAAGGCGATGAAGGACCTCTTTCAGATGGTCTAGATGTTCTTCAAAGGTCTCAGAAAATACGACGACATCATCAAAATAATGGCATAATTGTTCGAATTTGATGTCAGAGAAGACCCTATCTAGAAATCTCGTTAGCACATCTGCCCCCGTGGGGAGCCCGAAAGGCACGCGTTTGTACTCGTACAAGTTCCAGTCCGTGGCAAACGCTGTTAGGTGTTTTGATTCTTCAGCCAGAGGGATTTGAATATACGCCTGATTAAGGTCTAAGATGGAGAAGAACTTAGCTTTCCGAAACCATGAAAAACAAGAGTTGAGGTTGAGAAGGGGCATAGGTTGTAACATCACCTTCCGATTTAATGCCCTATAGTCAATCACAGGCCTGAAGCCACCCTAGGGTTCCGGAACCGGGAAAATAGGCGATGAATACGCCGACATTGAAGGTCGAATTATACCATCTCTTAACATTTGATAGATGGTCTCCTTGAGGGCCTTCATTTTAGGAGGAGACAGCCTATATGGTGGAAACCTAGCGAGGATCGAATCCTAACCTGAATCTTGTATTCAATAAGGTCAGTAACACCAAAAGTATCGGAAAATACATCCGGAAACGACTGACACATTTGACGAATACTCTTAGCCTGCTCCTCAGGTAGATGTTTAAGGTCTAACAACATCTCATCCTGGGTAGGCGAAACCGATGAACATGACACAGAATTACATTTAAGCAAGGGAATTTATCATTTTTGGCAAATTTGAAAGTGCACGACTTGATTTGAATGTCGAGCACTAGACCAGTAGTAGACATGAAGTCTGCTCCTAATATAATTGGGCAAGACAAGTTCTTAGCCAAAAACAATTTAACTTTCCAAGTAAATTTAGAAATCCGAATTTTGGCAAGGATGAAACCTAAAATTTCTAATGGAGAAGAATTAGCCTAAACGCATTGAACCGAAGAGGAACAATATTCAGGAAATTTACAGACAGACTTTAATTTTGAGTACCATTCAGCCGAAATAATTGAACAAACACTCCCAGAGTCTAATTGAGCGGAAATAAGTTCATTATTCAACTCAATTTTGAGGAAAGGTACAAGTGCGGAGGTCTCCGCCGCAATCCTAAGGCATTGTTTAGGGCATTCAAATGCTGGGTTAGAAGAAGTGCTACCCTGCTCTGAGCTTTCGGTGGTTTTAACGGGGGCTGAGCCATGTGAAGATGAATCGCCGGACTCAGCCGATGCCACTAGTCACTTTCGATTATTCGAGTTGGTGGAAGTGGCACCAGAAGTTGAACAGGAGGGGGTGCTATTTGCATTAGAGCAATTCTTGGCGATATGCGAAACCGAGCCACATTTAAAACAGCCTTGGGATGACCGTGCTCCGTTCTTTGTCCCACTGGATTTAATCAAAGGGCACTTATTACGCAGATGATCTGCCGATCCACAAGCGTAACATTTGCGTGTGGTGGAAGTTCGGCGAGATGAAGGCCAAATACTACTGGAAGATGGAGAGGATTCCTTAGCGACTCTTAACGTGTCGGCATACCTAACTCCTTCGGCTGAGAACGCCATCGCCTCGAACTACGCAAAAGTTTGGGGACGCGACGCAAAAAACAAGTATGACCTATATGGTGGGGAAATGCCTTCCACAATGGTCTGCACAATTTGATCTTCAGGGAAATTAAGAGCAAATACCCTTGTGTAAAACATATCTTGGATGATGTCTGCCAAATTTTCATCCAATCACTGTACGCTGGAATAATACTTTTGTATTAAGGAAGACATGGCTCGAGCCGTAATGAAATTAGCTAGCAGATGAGCGTGGAAGTCTTCTATAGACGATTGTTCAGCCATCTTGTCCGAGAGGACGCCTGTGCAGTACGGGTAAACAATTTGAAGAATTTGCGAAGGAGAGAGAGAAAACAGTAGAACGTGATCTTGAAATTCAACTATAAACCCTAAAAATGCAACTACATCATTGGTAGAATTGATGGAAAACTTGGAAATTCCCTTAAGCAAGATAGCGAAAGGGTGAGGCAAACTACTAAACCCAGGTGCCATAGTGGGGAACGGCAGAGGAGGTGGAGAAGCTTCGGGGACAGAATTATTCAAAAAGAAAGGTGGAATAGAGGTACGACGATTGTATTGACACCGGCCGTGAAAGCCTTCATACTTTAATGATCAGACTCATTTCCTAATAGGGCAGGAGAATGTTGCGTAGCTACCGATTTTCCGCTTTCTATATTCTTCTACGGGTCTTCTTCCATTACGAAGTTTACAACCGTGGCTTGGTTGGTTTTTTGAGTAGCAGTCCCAGTTAACAATTGACTAACTTTACTGGACATATTGGACAGGTGTTCAACAAGATTACTTGCCACCTTACCCTGAACTTCGTTTAACTTAAGAGACAGTAGATCGCTAACTCTATGGTAAAAATGAAACAATCTAGCCTGCAATATTTTAAGTTGGTTAGCAGAGTGATCACTCACTTTAAATGACTTACTACAGAAGCTAGCTCGGTGGTGTTGTCCCTGATAGTGGACAGAGTCTCATCAATGTCTTTCTCTCCCAAAGTTGGGAGACTAATTGGTAACTGTAATGACTCTTTCAATTTGGTTGTATCTGCCGCAACCGTACCTCCAGATGGAATATTTCTAATAGATAATTCATAAATCAATTCCTCCTTGCGCAAGTAGCCGGGATGGAGGAATTCAAGAGGGCCGGACAAGATGAAAGAAGTTTACAAATTTAGAAAATTGGAAAGGAAAATTCCGGCGACTGAGAAAATGGTTAGCGTATAAATCAAATCTTATGTTTAGCCGTTAAAAGTGGCTTAATTGAGACCCATTCAACCACGCTCTGCTACCACATGTTACGGGGTTACCCTTGGACCAGCAGAGGTGAAAGAAGGTGCCGGGGTGAATGGGTCTAACTACAAAATTAAATTTAAAACTTTAACAAAGGTTATATTTTTTGAATTTCAACAATAAACAACAAAATTTTAACAGCTTTTCGCTTAGTGAGATGACGATGTTATAGTAATTAGAAAAATTCAATTCTTCAACACCTTAACACATTTGGGATATACGCCCCTAGTTTTACAATTTCTGAGCTTCCAGCTCCAACTTTACCGAAGAGTATAAATTTAAAAAAGTGCAGAAAACCCCTACTACCTGGAACACTTGCTGCGTAATTTACAATAAAAAGCCTTCTAGAGGCACTTTTGCAGTACTTAAAAAGTAGCTAACGTGCTCTCCGTTTTCCCAGCCTATTCAAGGCGATATCAGAAAATTACAATCATTTGCCATCAAGGCACAACTTACAAATTGAAACAGGGGTATCTAGTACCCAACCTCTTCGGCCGTAGCGGAAAAGAACAGGTTAAGTAAATGGCCCAAAACACAAATTGAACGGAGGCGTGAACTTGCACTTCTAAATATGCATTCTTAAAACCTAAAATGCACTAGGCCGATGAAACAGGGGCTATTCCCGAACTATGGAGGTGACTGGTATAAGAAAGAAATTTAAGACATTACGGAAAGGAAGAAAATCAGTTACAAAACGTAGTCACCTCAAACGAGTATGAAGGGGAGCTCGAGAATGTGAATCACTCTCTATCCCCGAACTAAATTTCGAGATTTTATGAAATTTTTTACATTAGCCGGCAGAACTTACATTTTAGAGAAGTTGGTTGGAAATTTAAGGTTTCGGACCTATAACTCGGCTTAAACTGCGGAGCTAGCAAGAAATAAATATGTTTAACGGCCATTACCTTACTGAACAACTGCTGCCTGATGGAAGTGGCGCCTTCTCGCCTCCTGCTTGACACACACAGTAAGTTACATGACGATCAGATGGCCAAGAGACATGAAAATCCGCAGTTTATGAACCCTCGAGGGAAAGTTCGAGACCTTTCATGAATAATCAAGCCACACCCTCTCAATTTTATTGGACGATTCAAAATTTACACTCAAAGTCGAACAAGAAATCCAGGATTGGTTGGAAATTAATTACAAAAATTAGGGATTGGCTGGATTCAATGCTGGTTGAAAGAAAAGGTAAATATTGCCAACCAAAAAATAAATGAACATCAATTAGTAAAAAACGACTTATGAATACAAAACTTCTCGAAACAAAGTTCTTTCACTTCGCACCAGGGTGCATGATTATAGTTTTCTAGCAGTGACATCTATGAGAGAATGACCAAACTTCTTGATGAACGGAAACAAGTACAAGTTGAAACTCACACAGTACTGGAAACTCCACAATAAAATATTTACAGTAGTGACATCTTCTGAGTAAAGTATTAAATAAGTCTAGATTCAAGTTCGGTTTTTCTCCTGTAGAGGAGTTTTATGGCGCAAGATTTAAATGCGCGGCATTTGGGTGTACCTCCCGGTACAATAATAATAATAATAATAATAATAATAATAATAATAATAATAATAATAATAATAATAATAATAATAATAATAATAATAATAATAATAACCGTACAGCCTCAACTACCCTACCGTTCTGTGTTTTTGAGGGCTCGTGGGCACGACCAGGGGGCCCTCAGCCACTGCATTCAATAATATTTTTTTTGGTAATGATACCATTTTTGAGTTTGTTCGGATAATTTAGGATTAATGTTTACTTTCTTTGGAAGTTAATTGTAACTTAATTTGCAGAAAAATACTTTATAAATACACAAAAATGATCAAACAATGTGACAGTTCGCTAATAATTGATCTGGAAACTTACTTCAAGAGTTCACTTGTTGCAACGGATGGTGGTGTTTCCCACAAGCTTTTTCACTCGAATAGAAGATCAGCTTTGTTTCTGTACTTTGTTTTCATGTGTGTTACAGCAGGAAAGGTACACTCACACAGGTATATATTCAAGAAAGTACTTTAAGGCATTTTAAAAACTGTAGGGTGTAGGGAATGTCGTGTACTCAAAAGTCGATCAGAGACGTGGAGTTGGAACTTCCTGCAGCTAAACATGTCACTCCATCTGATTCTGCACCCTTATCAAATTTCTACCTTTCTTTTAACGTCCTCCCTGCCAAGATACTTCGGCTACTTGATCTTCGTCAAGGGAAAGCAGTTGGTGTTCAGTTTCAAAAAACAGATTATTGATTTACGTGATTATCTCAACTAGAGACGGATAATATGGTCTGAGTGTGGATACTAGCAATTACAAGTGTGTCACAACTACATCATTCACACTGCCTTCTGGCATTTCTTCTTTTTCCGGTGCTATGTTTCACCATTCATAGACCGAACTAAGAGTTATATACAGTGCATACAAGTCATAGTTCCTAAACTTAATATAATGGTACATGAATTTTGTGTGCGCGATATAATTCACTCTTAAAATATTTACCACTTACATTATTTTAAAAATCTTAAAATCCTCTCAACGTAAAAGGAAAGATTCATAGTGGTGTCGCGAACAACCGAGCTCATGGGGAGGACAAAAACGATGTTGGTGAAATTACGCTTGAGGAAGTGGAGAAAGTGGTAAATAAATTCCATTGTCATAAAGGAGATGAAACTGGACCTGAAATGGTGAGGTATAGTGGGTAGGAAGGGGTGAAATGGCTTCATGGGGTGTTGGTAAGGTACCTTCGGATTGGACAAAAGCAGGAATTGCACTTACCTATAAGCATGCGAACAGGAAGGGTTGCAACAAGTATCGAAGTATCTCATTGATTAGTATACCAGGCAAAGTATTCACTGGCATCTTGGAAGGGAGGGTGCGATCAGTCGTTGAGAGGAAGTTGGATGGAAAGTGGTGTGGTTTCAAACCACAGAGGGGCTGTCAGGATCAGATTTTCAGTATGCGCCAGGTAATTGAAAAATATTACGAGAGGTATAGACAGTTATGTTTATGTTTCGTAGATGTAGATAAAGCATATGACAGGGTACTGAGGGAAAGGATGTTCGCCATAATAGGAGACTATGGTATTGAGGGTAGATTTTTAAAATCAACCTGTTGACAATTGTGGTTCAGTGAGAGTTGATGGTAGGGTAAGTTTTTGGTTCAAGGTACGTAGAGAAGTTAGAAAAGGCTGTAATCTTTCACCTTTGCTGTTCGTAGTTTACATGGATCATCTGCAGAAAGCTATAAAGTTGCAGGGAGAGATTCAGTTAGGAGGAAATGCAGTGAGCAGTATGGTCCATTCTGACGACTTGGTTAAGACAGATTGTCCGAAAAGCCTGCAATCTAACAGCCTGGAACTTGAAAATAGGTGCAATGAGTATCGTATTAAAATTAGCCATTCAAAGACTAAGTTGATGTCCGTAGGTAAGAAATGCAAGGGAACTGAATGCCAGATTGGTGAAACAAAGCACGAACAGGTAGATAATTTCAAGTATATAGGATGTGTGTTCTCCCAGGACGGAAATATGATAAGTAAGATTGAATACTGTGAGCTCGCAGTTGCGACCAACAATATTCAGTAAGAAGGAAGTCAGCTCCCAGACGAAACTATCTTTACATCGGTGTATTTTCAGACCAACTATGCTCTACGAGAGCGAAAGGTGGGTGGACTCAGGATATCTTATTCCTAATTTAGAAGTAACTGACATGAAAGTAGCGAGAATGATTGCCGGTACAAAGAGGTGGGAACAATGGGAGGAGGTACTCGGAATGAGGAGATAAAGGTTAATTTAGGAATGATCTCGATGGATGAAGCTGGACGCATAAACCGGCTTTGTTGGTGCGGTCATGTGAGGTGAATGGAGGAGGATAGGTTACCTCTGTTACCTCTGTTATGTATGGTAAGAGAAGTAGGGGGAGACTAGGACGACGATGGTTAGACTCAGTTTCTGACGATTTGAAGATAAGATGTATAGAACTACGTGAGGACACAGCACCAGTTGCAAATAGAGGATTGTGGCGACATTGAGTAAATTCATAGAGGCTTGCAGGCATAAAGTTCTGTGGTGATGATGTGTGTTATAATGATGGCGCCTTGGATTATCGCGGCTCTCCGGGGGGTACATCCAGCACATCAATTTAAGTGTTTCTTTCTACGCTACAGGACAGCAGAGTAAACCTGATCTCTATCGAGTGACCTATGAGAGAGTTGAATTAATGTTGTCAAATGTGTGATCAGAGCTGCCTTCCATGGAGTCATGTACGGACATAAACAATCTGACTACTTGGGCAGTGTTTGAACCTGTAACCATCAGATGTGCACGCCATATTGCGCTTCTAAATGTAAGAACGAGTGCTACGGGTTAAGGAGATGTGAGAGAACAGCTCAATCTACACCGAACATTACAGTTAATGACTAAACGGCACTATAAATCAAAAACAGATCTTTTCACATTGGAAATATAGGCCTAAGATAATATTAACAATGTACATGACCAAGCTTTTAGTTCCGATCACGGCGTACTGCCATCTCGCGGTTCATGCAGTAGTCTAAACAATGAGTATAAAAATCACATGGAAATTGAACTGGCAATGTTAAATGTTGTGGTGGTTGCCACTTGGCAGATTTTACATGTCTGTATAAAATACGAAATTTCCACAAGATACGAAATACATCTGCAGAGATTTATGTATCTAGGTAAAGCTAATACACTGTGGATTGTCGAGGTGACAAGAAACTGTATAAATTGTTTGACTAGAAAAATGTACTGTTTGTTAAAAACGTGCTATTCGTAAATTCAAAATATTAATAACAATTTCGATCACATGTATAGAAAACAGGAACATGTCACAATCAAACTGAGATGTACAGATTGTGAATAACATCTCTGTAATGCACTAGCAAGAGTTACATCACTCTGAGAGGTATAAAATGTTAGAAAAGGTGTTTTTCATGCGAAACCATAGAGCACGTTGCTATGATAGGTTGTTCATCATTACTTTCATTTTCCGATATTGATGTGAATAAATAGCTGATAAACGTTCGAAATCTGACTCTGAATCTGTCGGTTCATTCTCTCAAAAGTCAGAGCAGAAGATTGCGGCTGCTCTTATGAGACGGCTTAAGGGCGCTTGCGCAAGGTAGCGGCTGCTCTTATGAAGAAGCTGGCTGAGGGGTCCTACTACACAAGATACCACGTGGTAGCGGGCAACTTGAAAAATTCTACGTGCTTTTTGAGAGCAGCTGTCAGCGGGTATCTAGAGAGCATCTTAACCGGGCCAAGTCTTTATGACTGCTAGAGCATCTTAACGGGGCCAAGTCTTTATGACTGCTACCTTAGGCATGTGCTGGGGTGCTAAAACCTTATAGCTGCAGGACAATTCTACAGCTTACAGCAGCTGTCAGCGGCTATCTAGAGAGCATCTTAACGGGGCCAAGTCTTTATGACTGCTATCTTAGGCATGTGCTGGGGTGCTAAAACCTTATAGCTGCAGCACAATTCTACAGCTTACAGCAGCTGTCAGCGGTTATCTAGAGAGCATCTTAACGGGGCCAAGTCTTTATGACTGCTATCTTAGGCATGTGCTGGGGTGCTAAAACCTTATAGCTGCAGCACAATTCTACAGCTTACAGCAGCTGTCAGCGGTTATCTAGAGAGCATCTTAACGGGGCCAAGTCTTTATGACTGCTATCTTAGGCATGTGCTGGGGTGCTAAAACCTTATAGCTGCAGCACAATTCTACAGCTTACAGCAGCTGTCAGCGGTTATCTAGAGAGCATCTTAACGGGGCCAAGTCTTTATGACTGCTACCTTAGGCATGTGCTGGGGTGCTAAAACCTTATAGCTGCAGCACAATTCTACAGCTTACAGCAGCTGTCAGCGGCTATCTAGAGAGCATCTTAACGGGGCCAAGTCTTTATGACTGCTAGAGCATCTTAACGGGGCCAAGTCTTTATGACTGCTATCTAAGGCATGTGCTGGGGTGCTAAAACCTTATAGCTGCAGGACAATTCTACAGCTTACAGCAGCTGTCAGCGGGTATCTAGAGAGCATCTTAACCGGGCCAAGTCTTTATGACTGCTAGAGCATCTTAACGGGGCCAAGTCTTTATGACTGCTACCTTAGGCATGTGCTGGGGTGCTAAAACCTTATAGCTGAGGGACAATTCTACAGCTTACAGCAGCTGTCAGCGGCTATCTAGAGAGCATCTTAACGGGGCCAAGTCTTTATGACTGCTACCTTAGGCATGTGCTGGGGTGCTAAAACCTTATAGCTGCAGGACAATTCTACAGCTTACAGCAGCTGTCAGCGGCTATCTAGAGAGCATCTTAACGGGGCCAAGTCTTTATGACTGCTATCTTAGGCATGTGCTGGGGTGCTAAAACCTTATAGCTGCAGCACAATTCTACAGCTTACAGCAGCTGTCAGCGGTTATCTAGAGAGCATCTTAACGGGGCCAAGTCTTTATGACTGCTATCTTAGGCATGTGCTGGGGTGCTAAAACCTTATAGCTGCAGCACAATTCTACAGCTTACAGCAGCTGTCAGCGGCTATCTAGAGAGCATCTTAACGGGGCCAAGTCTTTATGACTGCTACCTTAGGCATGTGCTGGGGTGCTAAAACCTTATAGCTGCAGCACAATTCTACAGCTTACAGCAGCTGTCAGCGGCTATCTAGAGAGCATCTTAACGGGGCCAAGTCTTTATGACTGCTAGAGCATCTTAACGGGGCCAAGTCTTTATGACTGCTATCTAAGGCATGTGCTGGGGTGCTAAAACCTTATAGCTGCAGGACAATTCTACAGCTTACAGCAGCTGTCAGCGGCTATCTAGAGAGCATCTTAACGGGGCCAAGTCTTTATGACTGCTAGAGCATCTTAACGGGGCCAAGTCTTTATGACTGCTATCTAAGGCATGTGCTGGGGTGCTAAAACCTTATAGCTGCAGGACAATTCTACAGCTTACAGCAGCTGTCAGCGGGTATCTAGAGAGCATCTTAACGGGGCCAAGTCTTTATGACTGCTAGAGCATCTTAACGGGGCCAAGTCTTTATGACTGCTACCTTAGGCATGTGCTGGGGTGCTAAAACCTTATAGCTGCAGGACAATTCTACAGCTTACAGCAGCTGTCAGCGGCTATCTAGAGAGCATCTTAACGGGGCCAAGTCTTTATGACTGCTACCTTAGGCATGTGCTGGGGTGCTAAAACCTTATAGCTGCAGCACAATTCTACAGCTTACAGCAGCTGTCAGCGGCTATCTAGAGAGCATCTTAACGGGGCCAAGTCTTTATGACTGCTATCTTAGGCATGTGCTGGGGTGCTAAAACCTTATAGCTGCAGCACAATTCTACAGCTTACAGCAGCTGTCAGCGGTTATCTAGAGAGCATCTTAACGGGGCCAAGTCTTTATGACTGCTATCTTAGGCATGTGCTGGGGTGCTAAAACCTTATAGCTGCAGCACAATTCTACAGCTTACAGCAGCTGTCAGCGGCTATCTAGAGAGCATCTTAACGGGGCCAAGTCTTTATGACTGCTACCTTAGGCATGTGCTGGGGTGCTAAAACCTTATAGCTGCAGCACAATTCTACAGCTTACAGCAGCTGTCAGCGGCTATCTAGAGAGCATCTTAACGGGGCCAAGTCTTTATGACTGCTAGAGCATCTTAACGGGGCCAAGTCTTTATGACTGCTATCTAAGGCATGTGCTGGGGTGCTAAAACCTTATAGCTGCAGGACAATTCTACAGCTTACAGCAGCTGTCAGCGGCTATCTAGAGAGCATCTTAACGGGGCCAAGTCTTTATGACTGCTATCTTGGGCATGTGCTGGGGTGCTAAAACCTTATAGCTGCAGCACAATTCTACAGCTTACAGCAGCTGTCAGCGGCTATCTAGAGAGCATCTTAACGGGGCCAAGTCTTTATGACTGCTATCTTAGGCATGTGCTGGGGTGCTAAAACCTTATAGCTGCAGCACAATTCTACAGCTTACAGCAGCTGTCAGCGGCTATCTAGAGAGCATCTTAACGGGGCCAAGTCTTTATGACTGCTATCTTAGGCATGTGCTGGGGTGCTAAAACCTTATAGCTGCAGGACAATTCTACAGCTTACAGCAGCTGTCAGCGGCTATCTAGAGAGCATCTTAACGGGGCCAAGTCTTTATGACTGCTAGAGCATCTTAACGGGGCCAAGTCTTTATGACTGCTAGAGCATCCTAACGGGACCAAGTCTTTATGACTGCTACCTTAGGCATGTGCTGGGGTGCTAAAACCTTATAGCTGCAGCACAATTCCACAGCTTACAGCAGCTGTCAGCGGCTATCTAGAGAGCATCTTAACGGGGCCAAGTCTTTATGACTGCTATCTTAGGCATGTGCTGGGGTGCTAAAACCTTATAGCAGCAGGACAATTCTACAGCTTACAGCAGCTGTCAGCGGCTATCTAGAGAGCATCTTAACGGGGCCAAGTCTTTATGACTGCTACCTTAGGCATGTGCTGGGGTGCTAAAACCTTATAGCTGCAGGACAATTCTACAGCTTACAGCGGCTGGTGCTCAGCACGACTGTTATTTTAGGCTATTTGTATCCATAACCTAACGAGGAATCGAACTCGAAGTGTTTGGGACAGAAGCTAACAACAAGTAGACACGTTTCAACTTGAAATATTCATTGTTTCTTGTGCGGCATATGAACAGCTGTCAGCGGCCATCTTTAAACAACGGAGCATCATGCTGCCATCATGACGGGGCTAAATCCTCATCAGTGCCATCTTAGGCACTTGGTGGCGGGCAATCTGAAATTCCACGTGCACTTGTTTGTAAACAAAGCCACGTGCTTTTTAACAGCTGTCAGCGGCCATCATTAAACAACGCACGATCGCAAACTTCAGTACTGGCTTCTTGACGCCGCAAAATGCTCATGGCTACCACCTTAGGCACGTGGAAGACGGCAATTTGAAATTCCACGAGCTTTTTGACGGCTGTCAGCCGCCATCTTTCAACAAAGGACGATCATAAACTTCAGTGCATTCCCGACACCTAAGAGAGCGAGCCTAACCTAACATCCGCCATATTGACGAGGCTATCCTTAGTTTTATGACAAGATGCCCTTACCGACGACAATTGCACAATATGGCGGCTATATACAGGATCTTATGGAGAGAGATGATAGCTATAAGCGATAGCACAATATGGCGGCTGTACGTAGGATATTTTGGAGAGAGATGCCGGCCATGGGCGATATCACAAGATGGCGGCTGTACGTAGGATCTTTTGGAGAGAGATGCCGGCTATGGGCGATATCACAAGATGGCGGTTGTACGTAGGATCTTATGGAGAGATATGCCGGCCATGTGCGATAGCACAAGATGGCGGCTGTACGTAGGATCTTATGGAGAGAGATGCCGGCCTTGGGGGATAGCACAAGATGGCGCCTGTACTTAGGTACTCATTGAGAGAGATAACGGCCATGTGCGATAGGACAAGATGGCGGCTATACATTGGCACTTTATAGGCGATTGGGCAAGATGGCTGCTATACATGGTTTCTTATTAGAAGGCCAAGGGCGCTGCGCAAATTTCTGCTGTATACAGGCTCGTATCGAGAAAGCTGGCTTAGAGGCTACTGCACATGATGGCGGCTGCTCTTATGGAGAACATATAATCCAAGCACGAAACGACATTCGTCGGGAATTTTGAAGAGCTTAAATGTATTCAAGCAGACCGTATATTAAAAAATAAAGGCACAACTAGGTACACCACTCAAAGGAATTTTTAATTCTACTTCATTGCCGTAGTCTACTTCAAGTTTTGTTTCTATGCAAACATCATATAATGAAGAGAAACATGAAGAAGAAGAAGAGAAGCATAAACAAGAAGAGAAGCAGGATGAGGAAGAGGAGAAGCAGGATATTGATCGAGAAGATGATTTGGAAGAAGATCTTAATGATACCTCACCAAAATCAAAATCAAATCAAAATCAAAATCTCTTTATTTGCAAATGAGGTGCCTACCTCGGTGGCAAATGGTACACTAAAATACATTATTGTCAAGCACTAAATATTAAATTAACAAGAGAAAACATTTTCCTATAATACAATATTGTACAATTTACGCTAATAATTTTCTCTATTAAACGCACATCTCATCCTTAATAAATTTATATTGTTTACAAAATTCTACTTATAATATCTCCTGTACTACTTACAAATATAGTCAACTGATATACAGTATGTGGAATTACTTCAAATTATACTATACAACTGGTATAAGATTAATATTTACATTGCATTTATTTACTTATAATTTTTTTTTACCCATGTTGGAACCTAAGTAGCATAACGACCTGCTGCGTCTTAACCAGAGCCCCTAATGCCACCACTTTTCAGAGTTCCTGAAGGGTCTTCACAGCTACCGTAGCGGTCCCAGGGCCCTCGAAGTCCCCACTGTACTTCACCCCTACAGGCAGTCCCTTACTTTGTCAGTCCAAACTCCTTAGACCAGGGGATGTAATTAATTTAATCACACACAATTTTTATTTACATTAACCTGCACTGGTCGAATGCCCTCTAACATTTCATTTATTTTCTCTGTTTCTGTTTATTCTCTTCTTGAATATCTGTACAGATTTTGGGAAAGGATCAAACACTAACCCTGGTAAACTGTTCCACTCCTTCACGCCCTTCCCAATGAATGAAAATTTACCCCAATCGATTCTACTAAAATCCCTTCTAATTTTATATTTGTGGTCGGTCCTGCCGATACAATTATTATCCAACTGAAGCCTCTCACGGATATCTCCCCATGCTTCTTCTCTTGTATAGGCTCTATATAATCCTATAAGTCTGGTTTTCTCCCTTCTCTTACTTAAGGTTTCCCACCCTAGTTCCTTTAACATTTCTGATACACTACTCTTTCTCCTGAAATCCCCTGTTACAAATCTTGCTGCTTTCCTCTGCACACCATGTAGTTCTTTTATCGGGTAATCTTGGTGAGGATCCCAAACACTGTTTGCATATTCCAATAATGGACGAACCATACTTAAGTAACTTTTCTCTTTTAATTCTTTGTTGCATCCTTTAAGTAGCCTCATTATGACATGTAACGATCTGTATGCTTCCCAACAATGTCATCAACATGACCCTTCCAGTGCAAATTACTTTCAAATTTCAAACCTAAGTATTTGCCCTTGCCGTCTTTAGGGATAACTACCTCATCCAAAGTTTACTCAAATTCAGTTTTAAAGCTCCTGTTTGTAAAAGTTGTAACAGTTGATTTGCCCCCATTAACCTTCATATTATTTTCTTCAACTCATTGTTGGATACTTTCAAGGTCCCTTTATAATTCTGAACAATCCTCAATGTTGTTTATTTCCCCATAAACAATTATGTAATCTGCATACAATCTTATTTTTGATGTTATATTGTCCCCTAAATCACTTGCGTATATTAAGAAAAGTAACGGACCGATTATACTACCCTGTGCAATTCCCTACCAAACTTTCTCTTCCTGCGATACATTATTTCCTACTTTGACTTTCTGAACCCTTGAATTTAGAAAAGTTTTTATCCAACGTGTAACCCTTACGTCCAATCCTAATCCCTCCAATGTCTTTAATAATATTCCATGTTCCACCCTATCAAAGGCTTTGGAAAGATCTATGGCTATGCAATCTAACTGGCCTCCTGAATCCAATTGATCTGATATGTCCTGCTGAAATCCCACCAGTTGTGCCTCACAAGAAAATTTCTTTCTAAATCCAAACTGGCTCCTCATGGACCAAATTTTATCATCATATATTCCTCTGATGTACTTTGATATTAAACTCTCCAGTATTTTACAAACAATACTGGTCAGGCTGATTGGTCTGTAGTTCCCTCATTTCCTTTTATCAGCCTCTCCTTTATAAATTGGTATTATTATAAATCCATTCCTTTGGTATTACAATATTATTTTTGACATAGTCAAAGAGAAATTTTAAATAAGGCACTATGTACCACCCCATTGTCTTTAATACCTCCCCAGTAATTTGAACATTTCCGGCTGTTTTTTCCTTGCTGAAGCAGTTGGATTTCTCTGAAAATATCTTATTTGTGAATGAGAAGTGTCTTGTTTACATCTGTGTCTCTCCCTCTTTATCTTCTCTTACAGTTTCCAACTCCTGACAATCTTCTACTGAATCTCTGCATTCCCTACTAAATAGGTTTGCTTCTTCTGTATCTGTTAAATTGTGTTCACCCCCTTCTCCCACCATTGTAGGAATTTGGATTCCTTTTCCTTTTTGATTACTGATATGTGAATACAGCCTTTTCCATTTCCCTTTTGCTTCCTTTTCACTCTATTCAGTTCCCTCATCAGCTGTTTTCTAGTTTCTCTACTCTCCCTACTCTCTTTGATTTTCCTGTTTACTATTCTACATTTTCTTTTCAATTTTCTTATTTCCCTTGTATAATAAACAGGGTCTGAGGTCATTTTACCTTTCCTAACAGGTACAAGTCTCTTCTCTCCTTCCCAAATGATTCCTTTAAATTTAGCCCAAAGTGTATCAAAATTACTCCCTTCACTTATCCAACAACTGAATTGTGATTTAAGGTAAGTCCCAAATTCACCAACTTTAGTTTTTCTGTACAATTTCTTGTCTTGTGTGACCCTCTTATTAAGCCTTCTTGGTACGAGTCCTATATCCATTATTACAGACTTATGGTCACCTATTCCTTCAATTACCTTAGTTTTATCAAAAATGTCCCGTAGTTTAACCAAGAGTACATCTAGTAAGTTATTGAGACGAGTCGGTTCTTGTACTACGGTACCTGTGTAAATCCCCCCTCACATATTAACTTATTTGCCACTTTATGTTCATAGGCTTCACTTGCAGCTCCATTCCATTCAACTTTAGGAAAGTTTAGATCTCCCCCAATTATTACCATATCATTATTATTGTTTTCATGAGTATAATCTATTCTTTTCTCAAATATTTCCATGTCTCTTTCCTCTCTTACAGGCCTGTATGTTCCTATAATTCTCACCTCCTTCATATTATCAGAAACTAATTTTAGCCCTAATATTTCATCCCTTTCATCGGTAAACCATTTATGTGAACAATATGTTTCCTTCACCAGAATAACCCCCCCCCCCCGTCCCTTTTTATCTCCTCGGTCTCTGCGATAGACTGTATATCCTTTTGGAAATATTTCTCTATTACCCACCCCTTCTCTCAACCAGGATTCCACTCCTATCATCACATCAGTCTCATAAGATTCCATCAATGTACCGAATTTTAATTGTTTATTTACCACACTCTGATAGTTTACCAAGAGCAATCTCAGACCCCCTTCCTCCCTAAAACTTGACTGTTGCAATTGGGTAACTTGAAATTACTTACTTTTATGAGTTTCATTTTCTAGTTGACTGAGCCAGCTTGAAGTACAGCTGGCTCTTTCTACTAGTTTTCCTGGTCAGTATTATAACTTAAGGGAGTTGCCTTTTTTACAGTACATATCTTAAGATTAATAAAATCTAGAACAATATTTGCTATCTTTTTTTACCTGAATTATTTAGATGAAGGCCATGCTTTGTGTAACAGTGTCTTTTGAAACTGCTGCTATCAATTACCTGAGTATTACGTAAATGTTTACAAATTTTAATCATATCTGTATTAACTTTGTCCACTTCAATGTTCACACACGAGTCTCTAATCAAATCATGCCTGTGGGGCACGTTCACTACAAAGGTGTTCGTGTGAGTCAGCTTACCTAGTGTACATTTAAGTTCAGAAATGACATTCTTAGCGTCGTTGTGAGCTACGTCGTTCGTCCCGCCGATGATCACTACTGCATCACGACTTCCGAGATTTCTTGCCGCCTGCTCCGTGTTTTCCAATACCTTCTTGATTGGGGCCCCAGGATAGATGACGGCCGATTCTGCAATATCTTCATTGTTCATTTTCTCCGCAAATCCCCTCGCCTGGCTATCACAAAATATAAGAATGTTCGACACTTTTGCCGGTGCACTGTGTGGGGCTTTAGGTCTAGCTTCTCGTAACGGATTTTGCTCTATACATTTGACTGCTTCCCATACGGATAAGTCCTTGCTTATCGCTTACTTCCCTCAGGGCTGAAAATCTATGTCTGGTGTCAATTACACAGTTGTCCTTATTAAACTGTACACTTTTCCTCCTAGAATCTGAAGCAACTTGACACCATCATCTAAGCATGTTGAGTTTTTAACTACAAAGTTTATTGCTGAAAGGCCTAATACATCGACACAAGATCTACCATCTTTGCCTGAGGTTATGATCACGCCATAGTATCGTTATCAGTTTAGAACTTTTATTCAAGATATATATGGATCTCTCTTTGCACCTTATATAGAAAAATCCTTTACAGGACAAACTGACACTACCTACGGTATTCGCTATGAAGACGATTGTTCCTGTATGGGAAATTCAAATGTTAAGATTAATAGTAACAAACTTATTGTAAAAGGTGTTACTTACAACCTACAAAAGGACTCTTAAAAATTCTATTCTCACGAATACCTGTCAAGGATATAAAGCAATACTTTTTGTTACTGACGCAACACGACGTAATTACATGTGAATGGAAGCTGTAAAGACAAATAAGAGTTACAAGTATCGTGAGTTTATTTCTAAGCTGTTTCCGACTGCACGTGGTCTTGATGTTATCTACAAGCCTTTGTTGCCGTATGTAGACGTAAGATACTGGAATTACCTAAACTTACTCGTTGAACGATTACAACTTTTAAAATTATAGCAAGTTGCTGGTCACACAGGTCACGAATCAGAAATTCTAGAAATAGAGTATTACAATATGCCGGTATTATTTTGTATGGTCTCGTAAAGAGAAGATCTCACCTGTAAAAGTAAACATCCCATATGAGTTACATAAACCCGCACGGCGCACCTACTCTCCCAGAAGCGTTATTACACGAGAAAAAGTTGATCTCTGGCAAGCAGACTTAGTAGAAATGGTTCCATATGTCTCTAGCAATAAGAAGTATCTACTTACTGTTTTCGATGTGTACTCGAAGTTTGCTTTTCTAAACCAGCAGCTCATGTCAAAAACGCATTTAAACACATAGATGAAGAATCGAAACGCTGCCCAAGGCTTCTTCAAACTGATCACGGTAAAGAGTTTTACAACAAGGATTTTTTTCTTCTTACCTCAAGTTACTTGGCATTCAACACTACTCTACGTTCAGCAGTCTCAAGGCAAGTGTTGTAGAACGCTTTAATCGTACATTCAAAACAAAGATGTGGCGAGAATTTACAGCACAAGGTTCGTATCGTTGGATTGATCTGCTCCCTAGACTTGTATCTTCCTACAACGATACACCTCAAAGCACTATCGGGACAAAGCCACGTCTTGTTACCAGGAATACACCTCGCCTAGATGCTATTCTTCTTGTAATCAAAACAGCTGATCCACGCCGCTGTCGCTTTAAAGAAGGTGATTTTGTTCGCATCAGCAAACACAAGTCTATCTTTGCAAAAGGATACACTCCCAACTGGAGCACTGAAATTGTTCAAAAAAGGAGTGTTAAGCTTACTAATACAGTTACGTATTTATTACGCGATCTCAAAGGACAGGCTATTGAAGGAGGATTCTATATCGAAGAACTGCAGAAAACAAAATATCCTGATCACTATCTAGTTGAACGTGTTATTCGAAGTCGTGAGAATAAACTGTATGTTAAATAGCTTGGTTTTAATAACAGCTTTAATTCATGGATTAATAAAGAAGATGTACTTTAAATGTTGTGTGTGTTTTTTAATTCTCGATCCTCTACCTCTCCTTTCTTCTAAGTTAATACACATCAAAATTATTACTAGGACATGCTGTAGGATTAATATAAAACAACACTTGTATATTGATTTGACAATTCATATTTATTTCACAATACATAATTTTTTTCTTCAAGGAAATCTGTTTAATCCTCTCTTTATTTTACTGTCTTTGCCACTACCTAGTAATAGTTTTCCTTTTATTGCACCGGCAACCAAAAATGCTGCTATCTTGTCAGCAACAGAAGCACCAGGTGACGACACACGCAGCATAGCTTTACGAAGCAGATTTTCATCAGCTACACATCTTAGTTCAGGGTTGTTTTGTCGATAAGCAAAATCGTACACTGAAAACAATGAAGTTCGAAGGGAAGAAGATCAATCACTTTATTGATGAGCCCATGCCTAGTATGCTTCTTCACCGTCCTCCCAGCAGATTTCTTCGCCTTTTTCTGGTTTACTCTTTTTGCAGACATGATAAGTGTTTATACGCGATGACAACTCGTTAGTTTTAGGTCCGTGATAGAGTTTAATCAGTTTACATGTACGACACTGTCTCACAGAAGTTCTCCTACTTAAACTCACTTGTTCATGATGTAAACTACAGGTTTGAACTCTGACAAAGCAGGATCATGAGTCCACTCACGAGGCACATTATCCTAAATCTTCTTTCCAGAATTCGCAGCTACATTAACCAAAAATTCCTTTGGTAATGCATTTAACTCTTCTTCAGTAAAAGTGTTTAGTTCCTTTTTGCATGCATAAAACTTTACCATTGCCTTTTGAACTGCGTTACGCTGAGCATCTGTTAGAAATGACATGATGTCCTCACTCTACAAATGTTTCTTTCATATTAACGTTATTTCGACACTGCAGTTTACATATGTTGTTCACCTCCCAGCATGCACAGCAACACAACCAATCAAAGAGCATGCATACATGTTGTAAAGACTGTTTACTTGCTTCTCCACTATGCTCCTTCAGAAAAGTTTTAAATGATTGACATCCTAATTCATGCATGTCGATAACTTCACACGATGATGGTAGATACTCACGCAACCATTTCTTTTTTCATAATCATTCAAAAAAACAAGATCTGCCCTTGACAAATGTGCGTTCGTCGTTAAAGATAGAAAACGATAAGGTATTCGTTTTTCTTCCCACTTCAAATTTAAATTGTTTTCGATCCTGTGAGTCAGCTTTTTATCTAAATCTGATTGCAAACAGTAAGGGAAAAGTGGTCTAAATACTAAACTAACAAGTTTTGGTGCCCACAACACACTGCAATCTAACACAGCCACCTCTTTAAACACAAATTTGTTGCCGTTTACTTTAAAGCCTTGTACATCAACCATTAATGTTCTCGTCATATGTACTCTCTATTCTCTATCAGTGTATCTCGAAGACTAAAGAAAAATTCCCATACATATTATCTATAAAGCCTTCAGTCAGTAAGCAACCTTGATAACTATCAAGTCTAAACAGGCATAACTATGATGACGTCATCGCTGCCTTGACAGAGGAGGAGTGAGAGGAGGAGGAGGAGGTCATAACAGCCTATGTATAGCCACCATCTTGTGCAGTAGCCTCTAAGCTAGCTTTCTTCATAAGAGCCTATGTATAGCCGCCATCTTGTGCAGTAGCCTCTAAGCTAGCTTTCTTCATAAGAGCCTATGTATAGCCACCATCTTGTGCAGTAGCCTCTAAGCTAGCTTTCTTCATAAGAGCCTATGTATAGCCACCATCTTGTGCAGTAGCCTCTGAGCTAGCTTTCTTCATAAGAGCCTATGTATAGCCGCCATCTTGTGCAGTAGCCTCTAAGCTAGCTTTCTTCATAAGAGCCTATGTATAGCCACCATCTTGTGCAGTAGCCTCTGAGCTAGCTTTCTTCATAAGAGCCTATGTATAGCCACCATCTTGTGCAGTAGCCTCTGAGCTAGCTTTCTTCATAAGAGCCTATGTATAGCCACCAACTTGTGCAGTAGCCTCTAAGCTAGCTTTCTTCATAAGAGCCTATGTATAGCCACCATCTTGTGCAGTAGCCTCTGAGCTAGCTTTCTTCATAAGAGCCTATGTATAGCCACCATCTTGTGCAGTAGCCTCTAAGCTAGCTTTCTTCATAAGAGCCTATGTATAGCCACCATCTTGTGCAGTAGCCTCTAAGCTAGCTTTCTTCATAAGAGCCTATGTATAGCCGCCATCTTGTGCAGTAGCCTCTAAGCTAGCTTTCTTCATAAGAGCCTATGTATAGCCGCCATCTTGTGCAGTAGCCTCTAAGCTAGCCTTCTTCATAAGAGCCTATGTATATCCACCATCTTGTGTAGTAGCCTCTAAGCTAGCTTTCTTCATAAGAGCCTATGTATAGCCACCATCTTGTGCAGTAGCCTCTGAGCTAGCTTTCTTCATAACAGCCTATGTATAGCCACCATCTTGTGCAGTAGCCTCTAAGCTAGCTTTCTTCATAAGAGCCTATGTATAGCCACCATCTTGTGCAGTAGCCTCTAAGCTAGCTTTCTTCATAAGAGCCTATGTATAGCCACCATCTTGTGCAGTAGCCTCTGAGCTAGCTTTCTTCATAAGAGCCTATGTATAGCCACCATCTTGTGCAGTAGCCTCTAAGCTAGCTTTCTTCATAAGAGCCTATGTATAGCCGCCATCTTGTGCAGTAGCCTCTAAGCTAGCTTTCTTCATAACAGCCTATGTATAGCCACCATCTTGTGCAGTAGCCTCTAAGCTAGCTTTCTTCATAAGAGCCTATGTATAGCCACCATCTTGTGCAGTAGCCTCTGAGCTAGCTTTCTTCATAAGAGCCTATGTATAGCCACCATCTTGTGCAGTAGCCTCTGAGCTAGCTTTCTTCATAAGAGCCTATGTATAGCCACCATCTTGTGCAGTAGCCTCTAAGCTAGCTTTCTTCATAAGAGCCTATGTATAGCCACCATCTTGTGCAGTAGCCTGTGAGCTAGCTTTCTTCATAAGAGCCTATGTATAGCCACCATCTTGTGCAGTAGCCTCTAAGCTAGATTTCTTCATAAGAGCCTATGTATAGCCACCATCTTGTGCAGTAGCCTCTGAGCTAGCTTTCTTCATAAGAGCCTATGTATAGCCGCCATCTTGTGCAGTAGCCTCTGAGCTAGCTTTCTTCATAAGAGCCTATGTATAGCCGCCATCTTGTGCAGTAGCCTCTAAGCTAGCTTTCTTCATAAGAGCCTATGTATAGCCACCATCTTGTGCAGTAGCCTCTAAGCTAGCTTTCTTCATAAGAGCCTATGTATAGCCACCATCTTGTGCAGTAGCCTCTGAGCTAGCTTTCTTCATGAGAGCCTATGTATAGCCACCATCTTGTGCAGTAGCCTCTGAGCTAGCTTTCTTCATAAGAGCCTATGTATAGCCACCATCTTGTGCAGTAGCCTCTAAGCTAGCTTTCTTCATAAGAGCCTATGTATAGCCACCATCTTGTGCAGTAGCCTCTGAGCTAGCTTTCTTCATAAGAGCCTATGTATAGCCACCATCTTGTGCAGTAGCCTCTAAGCTAGCTTTCTTCATAAGAGCCTATGTATAGCCACCATCTTGTGCGGTAGCCTCTAAGCTAGCTTTCTTCATAAGAGCCTATGTATAGCCGCCATCTTGTGCAGTAGCCTCTAAGCTAGCTTTCTTCATAAGAGCCTATGTATAGCCGCCATCTTGTGCAGTAGCCTCTAAGCTAGCTTTCTTCATAAGAGCCTATGTATAGCCACCATCTTGTGCAGTAGCCTCTAAGCTAGCTTTCTTCATAAGAGCCTATGTATAGCCACCATCTTGTGCAGTAGCCTCTAAGCTAGCTTTCTTCATAAGAGCCTATGTATAGCCGCCATCTTGTGCAGTAGCCTCTAAGCTAGCTTTCTTCATAAGAGCCTATGTATAGCCGCCATCTTGTGCAGTAGCCTCTAAGCTAGCTTTCTTCATAAGAGCCTATGTATAGCCACCATCTTGTGCAGTAGCCTCTAAGCTAGCTTTCTTCATAAGAGCCTATGTATAGCCACCATCTTATGCAGTAGCCTCTGAGCTAGCTTTCTTCATAAGTGCCTATGTATAGCCACCATCTTGTGCAGTAGCCTCTAAGCTAGCTTTCTTCATAAGAGCCTATGTATAGCCGCCATCTTGTGCAGTACCCTCTAAGCTAGCTTTCTTCATAAGAGCCTATGTATAGCCACCATCTTGTGCAGTAGCCTCTAAGCTAGCTTTCTTCATAAGAGCCTATGTATAGCCACCATCTTGTGCAGTAGCCTCTAAGCTAGCTTTCTTCTTAAGAGCCTATGTATAGCCGCCATTTTGTGCAGTAGCCTCTAAGCTAGCTTTCTTCATAAGAGCCTATGTATAGCCACCATCTTGTGCAGTAGCCTCTAAGCTAGCTTTCTTCATAAGAGCCTATGTATAGCCACCATCTTGTGCAGTAGCCTCTAAGCTAGCTTTCTTCATAAGAGCCTATGTATAGCCACCATCTTGTGCAGTAGCCTCTAAGCTAGCTTTCTTCATAAGAGCCTATGTATAGCCGCCATCTTGTGCAGTAGCCTCTAAGCTAGATTTCTTTATAAGAGCCTGTGTATAGCCGCCAACTTGCGCAGTAAGCCTCCTCAGCCAGCTTTCTCCATAAGAGCAGCGGCCATCTTGTGCAAGTGCCCTTCATCCGTCTCATAAGAGCAGTCACCATGTTTCGCAGTAGCCTCTAAGCTAGCTTTCTTCATAAGAGCCTATGTATAGCCACCATCTTGTGCAGTAGCCTCTGAGCTAGCTTTCTTCATAAGAGCCTATGTATAGCCGCCATCTTGTGCAGTAGCCTCTAAGCTAGATTTCTTCATAAGAGCCTATGTATAGCCGCCAACTTGCGCAGTAAGCCTCCTCAGCCAGCTTTCTCCATAAGAGCAGCGGCCATCTTGTGCAAGTGCCCTTCATCCGTCTCATAAGAGCAGTCACCATGTTTCGCAGTAGCCTCTAAGCTAGATTTCTCGATAAGAGCCTGTGTATAGCCGCCTTCTTGCGTAAGCACCCCTAGGCCGTCTCATAAGGATCTATGTATAGCCGCGATCTTGTGTAATTGGCGTCGGGAAGGGCACCTTGTCGTAAAACTAAGGTTAGCCCCTTAAAGATGGCGGATGTGAGGTTAGGCACGCTCTCGTAGGCGTCGGGAATGTACTGAAGTTTGCGATCGTCTATTGTTTAAAGATGGCCGCTGACAGCTGTCAAGAAAGCACGTGGCTTTGTTTAGAAACAAGAGCCACCACGTGCCTAATGCGGTAGCCATGAGGTTTTGACAGCTGTCAAGAAAGCACGTGGCTTTGTTTAGAAACAAGAGCCACCACGTGCCTAATGCGGTAGCCATGAGGTTTTGACAGCTGTCAAGAAAGCACGTGGCTTTGTTTAGAAACAAGAGCCAGCACGTGCCTAATGCGGTAGCCATGAGGTTTTGACAGCTGTCAAGAAAGCACGTGGCTTTGTTTAGAAACAAGAGCCACCACGTGCCTAATGCGGTAGCCATGAGGTTTTGACAGCTGTCAAGAAAGCACGTGGCTTTGTTTAGAAACAAGAGCCACCACGTGCCTAATGCGGTAGCCATGAGGTTTTGACAGCTGTCAAGAAAGCACGTGGCTTTGTTTAGAAACAAGAGCCACCACGTGCCTAATGCGGTAGCCATGAGGTTTTGACAGCTGTCAAGAAAGCACGTGGCTTTGTTTAGAAACAAGAGCCACCACGTGCCTAATGCGGTAGCCATGAGGTTTTGACAGCTGTCAAGAAAGCACGTGGCTTTGTTTAGAAACAAGAGCCACCACGTGCCTAATGCGGTAGCCATGAGGTTTTGACAGCTGTCAAGAAAGCACGTGGCTTTGTTTAGAAACAAGAGCCACCACGTGCCTAATGCGGTAGCCATGAGGTTTTGACAGCTGTCAAGAAAGCACGTGGCTTTGTTTAGAAACAAGAGCCAGCACGTGCCTAATGCGGTAGCCATGAGGTTTTGACAGCTGTCAAGAAAGCACGTGGCTCTGTTTAGAAACAAGAGCCACCACGTGCCTAATGTGGTAGCCATGAGGTTTTGACAGCTGTCAAGAAAGCACGTGGCTTTGTTTAGAAACAAGAGCCACCACGTGCCTAATGCGGTAGCCATGAGGTTTTGACAGCTGTCAAGAAAGCACGTGGCTTTGTTTAGAAACAAGAGCCACCACGTGCCTAATGCGGTAGCCATGAGGTTTTGACAGCTGTCAAGAAAGCACGTGGCTTTGTTTAGAAACAAGAGCCACCACGTGCCTAATGCGGTAGCCATGAGGTTTTGACAGCTGTCAAGAAAGCACGTGGCTTTGTTTAGAAACAAGAGCCAGCACGTGCCTAATGTGGTAGCCATGAGTTTTTGACAGCTGTCAAGAAAGCACGTGGCTTTGTTTAGAAACAAGAGCCACCACGTTCCTAATGTGGTAGCCATGAGGTTTTGACAGCTGTCAAGAAAGCACGTGGCTTTGTTTTAGAAACAGGAGCACGTGATCGTGAGGTCACGGTCACGTGGTCATGACGTCACGCAGTCAATGTCCTCTGGTCGGGGTCAATGACCTCGGGTGCTGACGCAGCAGAAAAGTGCTGACTCATTTCCTGCCGTGGGAGGCACCTAACCCCTCTACTTTCTCAATTGTATTATTTTATTCCTTAATTACTCAGTATCTCAATCTAAAAGGAAATCATCCTGGTGGTGTTGCGAACAGCCAAGCTCATGGGGAGGAGGAAAATGATGTTGGTGAAATTACGCTTGAAGAAGTGGACATGATGGTAAATAAACTCCATTGTCATAAGGAAGCAGAAATAGATGAAATTAGACCTGAAATGGTGAAGTACAGTGGGAAGGTTGGGATGAAATGGCTTCGTAGAGTAATAAGATTAGCATGTAGTGTTGGTAAGGTACCTTCAGGTTGGACAAAAGCAGTAACTGCAGCTATCTATAAGCAAGGGAACAGGAAGGATTGCAACAACTATCGAGGTATCTCATTGATTAGTATACCAGGTAAAGTATTCACTGGCATCTTGGAAGGAAGGGTGCGATCAGTCGTAGAGAGGAACTTGGATGAAAACCAGTGTGGTTTCAGACGACAGAGAGGCTGTCAGGTTCAGATTTTCAGTATGCGCCAGGTAATTGAAAAATGCTACGAGAGGAATAGGCGGTTGTATTTATGTTTCGTAGATCTAAAGGAAGCATATGACAGGGTACCGAGGGAAAAGATGTTCGCCATACTGGGGGACTATGGAATTAAAGGTAGATTATTAAAATCAATCAAAGGCATTTATGTTGACAATTGGGCTTCAGTGAGAATTGATGGTAGAATGAGTTCTTGGTTCAGGGTACTTACAGGGGTTAGACAAGGCTGTAATCTTTGACCTTTGGTGTTCGTAGTTTACATGGATCATCTGCTAAAAGGTATAAAATGGCAGCGAGGGATTCAGTTATGTATAAATGTAGTGAGCAGTCTGGCCTATGCTGACGACTTGGTCTTGATGGCAGATTGTGCCGAAAGCCTGCAGTGTAATATCTTGGAACTTGAAAATAGGTGCGATGAGTATGGTATGAAAATTAGCCTCTCGAAGACTAAATTGATGTCAGTAAGTAAGAAATTCAACAGAATTGAATGTCAGATTGGTGATACAAAGCGAGAACAGGTCGATAATTTCAAGTATTTAGACTGTGTGTTCTCCCAGGATGGTATTACAGTAAGTGAGATTGAATCGAGTTGTCGTAAAGCTAATGCAGTGAGCTCGCAGTTGCGATCAACAGTATTCTGTAAGAAGGACCCAGACGAAACTATCTTTACATCGGTCTGTTTTCAGACCAACTTTGTTTTACGGGTGCGAAAGCTGGGTGAACTCAGTATATCATATTTAGAAGTAACAGACATGAAAGTAGCAAGAATGATTGCTGGTACAAACATGTGGGAACAATGGCAGGAGGGTACTCGGAATGAGGATATGAAGGCTAATTTAGGAATGAACTCGATGAATGAAGCAGTACGCATAAACCGGCTTCTGTGATGGGGTTATGTGCGGCGAATGGAGGAGATAGGTTACCTAGGAGAATAATGGACTCTGTTATGGAGGGTAAGAGAAGTAGAGGTAGACCAAGACGACGATGGTTAGATTCAGTTTCCAGCGATTTAACGATAAGAGGTATAGAACTAAATGAGGCCATAACACTAGTTGCAAATCGAGGCGACATTCAGTAAATTCACAGAGGCTTGCAGACTGAACGCTGAAAGGCGTAATATTCTATAATTATAATGTATGTAATTGCTAACCCCGAAACCTGGACACTCTTTTCTTTGAGAAAATATTCCATGCTATGCAAATTTTTAACTTTTGGCCGCGGAAAATATCGGAAAATGGATGCAATTTTAACGACAGTGCAGACCTTCGTTTCGGAATAGTTGGTGGCTAAACGACAAGTCGTATCACAAAAGAGAAAGCACAATCGCGTTTTAATTTGGAGAGATCTACTACTTTGGGTCTATGATTTTTTGTCGTATCTCTATCCCTTATTCGCTAAATAGAACTGCATTTCTGGAGTTCAAGTAAATTTTGTACTTTTTACACGAATATGTTATCGTTTGGCACACTTACAGGAAAGATGCAATCATGACATTGGGCACGCGCATTGACGTGACCAGTGGCCATATGTTCGCCAAATGTTATGATTCCAGTGTCATGTGAGTATCGAAAGAAGGAAGTAATATGTGAAAACTGTATCAAATTTCACCCCATTCAGTGACTAACTGAATCCAACTCATGAATGTAGGAGATACGAGAAAATGTCATAGGATCAACTGAACGAGGCGTCTGATGGTGATGTCCGTTTGTAGATGCAATCTTAGTTACGGATATATCCGAACACAATGTAGAATACCGTAGAGAAGCACGGGTACATTTGCTAGTTAACAATAAACGTAGCGAAGTAAATATATATTGCATCTACAATGATAAAAATCTGAAAGTAAATGTAGCTAACATTATCCACGAAATTCGTAGCAAATAGCTGCATCTATCACGTCGTGGCCATATAGGGGGAGTTTCTCCTACCTAGGCGGTGACTGCAGTGCGTAGGGAATGTATTGCGCCTTCGTCACCACTTAACGGAGTGATCACTTAATGTCTCGTGATCCACCGGCATGCACAGTAATTCCCGAGAGATTACAACAGAAATGCAGCAAATCAGTTCAGTAGAGCGACGGACGGATTTTAGTAAACTCTTTTGATATATAGATCATAACTTTATTTTCTACATCTTATAAATGCACCCACTTACAGAATATCCGCTATTTCTTTCATATTATATTCTTCACGATAAATATATAATTTTGAATCTCAGAACTCCATGCGGGATATGAGCCGTCGTCACCCAGGGGCCTGCACTTTGTAACATAGTGGAGCTGTAAACGTGTCATCATCGTTAGATTTTGTGGATGTCATTTCCACTTACAAAATCTGTGCTGTGTCAAGTTCAAGTTGCCAGGATGTTTGCGAAGTTCCTGCTCTGTTTGACTGCAGCAATCACAACTCGCGATTTTTGTTGCTTTCATATGAACGCATTTTAGTCTGAACTTCCCTCCTTTATGCTAATTCTCCCTTTAACCTGTTCCAGGAGCTCGGTAACTGTAGAAATCCTCTCAGATGTTCAAAGTAGTAGAGATTATTGTCTCTTTTTTAGTATATTATTCGTTCTTTACGCTTCACGCGTATTTCTAAACTAGTAGTAATTCTGCATTCCGTCGTTACAGTACCATTCTATAAGAGAAATTGTCTGAAACAACTTGTTACTGGCTAACCTATAGCAACACTCCACACTAGGCAACTGTATCGTTCACTCCTTACTTTGTTCCGTATTAACACGCCACCATGTGGAACCTTTCGAAGGTAAAAGTCGTCGGTTGCTTGCCGGCAAGTTCTTGTCCAGAATTAGACGAATTTACATTTAGCAATCTCGATACAACAAATCCAGAATAAGGAACGCTCGCGCAAACAAACACACGCACATACTTCTTGTATAGGACACATGTTTACGCAAATCTACCCTTACGTAATTGATCAGTGCTACTGATATACTCATGTATAAATACGTACACTTCACCTGATACATCCTTAAGATCTTCATTTTGTCAGGCACCAAAATTAGACAATCAATCAATCACTACTGATCTGTATTTAGCGCAGTCGCCCAGGTGGCAGATTCCCTATCTGTTGTTTTCCTAGCCTCTTATTAAATGATTGCAAATAAATTGCAAATATATTGCACATCCCCTTTGGTGAGTTATTCCAATCCCTTACTTCCCTTCCTATGAAAGATTATTTGCCATATTTGTCTTCTTGAATTCCAGCTTTTTCTTCATATTCTGATCTTTCAAAGACACCGCACATATCCGTCTACTGATGTCATTCCACGCCATCGCTCCACTGACAGCATGGAACATACCTCTTAGTCGAGGAGCTCGTCTCCTTTCTCCCAAGTCTTCCCAGCTCAAATTTTGTAACATTTTGAAACCCTACTCATTTGTCGTAAATCGCCCAGAACAAATCAAGGTGCTTTTCTTTGGATCTTTTCCAGTTCTAGAATTAAGTAATCCTGGTGAGGGTCCCATACACTGGAACCATACTCTAGTTGGAGATCTTACTAGAGACTTATATGCCCTCTCCTTCACATCCTTACTACAACCACTATATACCATAATAACCATGTGCAGAGAGAGATCTGTACACTTATTTCAAACATATTTATATGATTACCCCAATGAAGATCTTTCCTTATATTAACAGATAGGTACTTACATTGATCCCGAAAAGGAACTTTCAACCAATCAGTGCAATAATTGAACTGAGATGACGTTTCCTACTTGTGAAACCCACAACCTGACTTTTAACAAGATTTATCATCATATCATTGCCTACTGTCCATCTAACAACATTATCGAGGTCATTTTTCAGTTGCTCACAATCTTTTAAGCTATTTATTACTCTGTACATAATGACATCATCTGCCAAAAGCCTTATCCCCGATTCCACTTCTTTACACATATCATTGATATATATAAGAAAATATAAAGTTCGAATAATACCGCCTTGAAGAATTCCCCTCTAAATTATTACAGGGTCTGATAAAGCTTCGCCTATTCTAATCCTCTGTGATCTATTTTCTAGAATTTTAGCAATCCATTCAGTAAATCGTATGTTTAGTCAAATTGCATTAATTCTTGCCAGTAGTCTCCCATGATCCACGCTTTCATATGGCATAGATAGGTCAATCGCGATACAGTCCAATTGACCTTTTGAACCCAGAATATCTGCTATATATTGCTCGAATCCTACAAGTTGAGCTTCAGTGGAATAACCTTTCATAAACCCGAACTGCCTTCTATCGAACCAGTTATTCATTTCGAAAACATGTGTAATATAATCAGAAAGAATTCTTTCCCAAAGCTTACGTGCAATGCATCTCAAATTGACTGGCCTGTAATTATCAGCCTTATGTCTATCACCCTTTCCTTTATACACAGGGGCTACTATAGCAACTCTCCATTCATTTTCTATAGCTCCTTCATTCAAACAATAATCAGATAAGTACTTCAGATATGGTACAATGTTCCAACCCACTGTCTTAGGTATATCCCCAGAAATCTTATAAATTCCAGCCGCTTTTCTAGTTTTCAACTTTTGTGTCTTATTGTAAATGTCACTGATTTCATAGGTAAATTTTAATACTTCTTTAGCATTAGTCACCTTCTCTACCTGGACATTATCCTTGTAACTAAGAATCTTTATATACTGCTTCATCCTTACATTAGCTTCAAGTAGGAAACATTGAGCAAAAATCACTTCATAATTAAGAATGTCTCAAACAGATCCGGACTACGACTTTTATTCCCGTTCATAATAATGATCAAGATCCATTGTTGCCGTCAAAGTTTGATACTGAAACACACTCTATAGAATATTTATTTGTTATTGATTTGAGCGGAGTGTGTGTTCAATTTGTGAGGCTTTCCTTTCCAGCTTATGACGAAGAAGGACGCAAAATGAAACGAAAACGTCACTGAAAGTAGCTTTGTGTGCAGATATTTCAGAGTAGTGGATTAATGTGTACCGAGCGAATTCGACAAACGCACGAGTTCGATCACCGCCGTCGGCTTTCCTGAGAATGATATTCCGTGGTTTCCCATTTTCGCTTTGAGGCAAATGCGGGACAGCTCCTATTTGTAGTTCAGAGCCGTTTCTTCCCAAGTGACGTTGACGTCGGGAATGGCATCCAGCCATTCAAACGTGCCGTATAAATGAATCTCACCTCATCCCCGAGCGTGTATCAGAACATCAGGCTAACAGGTGGAGATACAGAGGACTAATAAGTACTTAAAGTAAACTATTGTCAGATCATATCATGGAGTGCACCTTGTGCCATTCTTCGAGTGAAAAAATGATGAGATTATATTTATTTTTTTCTCCAAAGCACTTCAAATTTGGGTTTCCGCTGTTAAATTAAGTATTTGGTGAATTAGTGTATATTTTCTTCGATTTAATACGTTTTTTGAAAAGTTCGCCGGCATTTTTTTACTTTTCACATTTTTAGCTGCCCACGGCCATGGATTACCGCCACCTGCGAAGGGTTACTGTACCTGCTGTAGCTCTGTCAATGTATCGGCACATTTAATGCCAGTAATACTTGGTAACTTTCCCTAAAATAATTATCGTATTTTATCTTTTTAAGATCATATTTAACTACTTTTTAGGACACAGTTGATTGCACTTCCTTTGGTCATAAACTTCTGAACTACAATGAACTACTTGTAACCTATTATAATTAGTACGTCTGAAAAAGAAACCACTTTTTCCTTTGCGCAAATGATGGCTTAAGACATAGGCAGCACGGTTGCTACACCCGTCACACATTTCGTCACGTCACGTTACAGACTCCCGGCTATTTGTGTGAAAGTGTCGTGGATACTGTGTGTTACAACCCAGCTGCGACCTCACATAGAGTGTGTGGCAGGAATGTTGTTACAAGTGCTATTCTCTTTCTCAAGTGTAGCGATAAACAAACAGAAGCCGCATCCAGCCAGCTTGAAGTGCGCGAACTGTCACTATTTACGAATACAATTATAGGGAGACGTACACAGAAGAAAGGAAACTTTCCTCTTGTGCTCCAATCGAACAAACACAGAAACAAAACAAAACATTTTTAATTCAGGCTATAAGGAAGAAAAAATAAATGTGTGTATGTGAAGTGCCTACAAACACTTAGAATGTTTGGAGAACATTTTTTTGAAGGATTATAGTAAACAAATCAGTTTCTTTGCCAACTCTTCTACAGTGAACGTATTTTCCAGTATTGAGTTTGGCGATCCCACGGAATGTGTGATTCTCTCGCCTTTCATGCCTCTTCATCTATTACGTTCATCCTTCTCTGGGAAGAATTTCTTCTTTCTCTTAAGGCCATATGCATAGACCAACGGTATGAGTCAATGACACCCACTTAGATGGCTTCCTACTGCATACCGGCGGGAGAGGGGGTACTTCCTTGAACTTCTGCCATTCAACAACTACGAGGGTTGAGGCATAAGTGACTGAAACTACTTTTATTGGCAGGACTGCGGGACCTACCAGACAAGTGGATGTGAGGGGAGAGACTAAGGTGTGGGGGAATGTATGACTGCGCTTACCAGGTGTAGGACATAGAGCAAGGAAACTTTCAGACAGGAAATCCTAGTGCTACTTAATGTTCATTCCCACAGCTCGTTGCTAGTGTGACCGTCTCGCACGCAATGGTTCCTGTACTCTGGGGATGGAGTCAAGTCGGGTGTTCCAGCACTTGTTAAGCTGTTCTTCTCTCGCCACGTCCATTGTACATGGAGCCTGACTCACTACCATCGCCTTGTCCAATACACCGCTATCTCTTGCTGTGTCCATGTACTACAAGTGTCAAGCTTTTCAGGACTTTACATGATATCACCGTGATATGCGAAAAAAATAGTTCCTATTCCTTACGCCCTAACTCTCCTGTTCTTTCGTCGTCAACACGTCTCTGTCTTCCTATAGGTCATGAAATTTTCCCTCGATGGTTGTTTTAATGAGACCATCCTACCAATACGGTTCTTCTGGTTTGGATGCGTTTGAAAAATCAAGGTGGTTATTGCTATATTCTCCGCAGTAACTTATCAATCGATACTTTGTCCACTCAGATAATCCTGATAACGCCACAACTCGAAAGCCCTGGGTCTCTTCTCTCCTGTCTCTCCTGGTATTCAAGTCTGACATCCATACAGTAGCATATTCCAGATAAAAGTTCAGACGAGACATTTCTGGAGGTGCAAGTCATGAAGAGCTTCCGTTTCTTAATACAGATGGTCGTACCCCGGTGGATACGGCTTCCTCCGATAAGGGTGTAGGTGAAGGACTGCACTGCCGCTACCTACCGAACGCTGTGCTACTTCTGCTAACCACACACAACATTCGCTCTTCCATGCTGTAGAAAATGACGTGGGTGTACTCCATCATCAGCTAACACTGCAATATCATCGGCGAATCGTATCATACCAAGTTTAAGTATTGACATATGCCTCAGCAGAGAAGCGACGGCTCCCCATTCTACGAAAAACGCAAAATTACACCATTTCCTCAATTGTGCTAGATGTTTAAGGGATAAAGGGCACACAAAGGTTTCAAATTGTGAGTCCTCCATCAAATTATAAAACGTAATTTCGAAAATCCTTTCCGGCCATAATGCAGTTCCGAATAAAGTGACGAAAATGGCTTCATTCTTTACTCGTTGTATTTGTTTACTCAAATCCTAGCCAAATTAAGTTAATTAGCTGATTTCTTCTGTAAAGTGTTCCTTTATTCAATAACCTTAAGCGGTGTTTCGTTTTTTAATTCACTCAGAGAATGTAGTTGTAATGAAACAATTCATTGACTCACATTGTCACTCGTAGTGGTCGGAAAAGGCAGATTACCAATCCAGTCCGCCGGTTAAGTATGATTAAGGAAATGGTTGTAATTTCTAGAAATAAACATATTCTCATACATGATCATATTTCATTTACCTAAAGTTCCGATCGCTAGGATGTTTCAAGATTGAGTTCCTTGCCTGAAGTACTTTTCTCCTAGTACCATAATTCCCGCTGTTGTTCTAATACCTTTCTGCCGGCTTATCGATCACTCTGGAAAAACGCTTAATCACTGTCGATAAGAAATGCGGAAATCATTTACCTTAAGATGAAACTAACATTAGTCGAGGCGAGCAGAACGTTGACATATTTCTATATTTCATTATATTAATGAACATGGTATGTTATATTCATGCAATTAGCATATCCTTTACTCATTTTCTCGTAACCAGCGTCAGTGTCTTTAGAACACAACCACGTACCCGCTACCCACGAAAGGAGGACTAGAGCAGGTGAGTGTTCTTCACTCTTCCTTTTTACCTTGTCCGTCTGAATTCTCTTGGTCAATTATTATTTTCTTCCAACCTCAGCAGTATTGGGTCTCGAAAGACATGCGAGTGTTTCATTGTTACGACTTTCATAGAACTTCCCGGACGTATCCAGGGATCTTAATCGTTTCGAAGGGTCAAAGCTGTTTCACTTTCTTCCTGATTAGAGTTAATAATTGACGGTAGCCGGTACAAACACCCCTCAAGCGTGAATGAGGTGTTGTTTTCAGAAGCCGGAGCAATGTGATTCCTCCCTCACATACTTCAGGAAAAGAAACCACTATTCCCTTTCCGAAAATCAAATTATCATACATTTGTCTCCGGTCATGGCCTTCGATCAACGGCTGCCAATTTCAGATGACAAGCAGTCATGAGACATAGCCTGCACTATTACTAGGTAACATTGTCTAACCATCCATCCATACCTTAAATCACAGCCTGCAGGGTTGGTAGGTTACATTGTCTAACCTTCCATCCACACCTTACATCACTGCCTGCACTATTGCCAGGTAATATTGTCTGACCATCCATCCATACCATACATCACTGCCTGCACGGTTGCAAGGTAACATTGTTCGACCATCCATCCATACCTTAAATCACAGCCTGCACGGTTGCTAGGTAACATTGTCTAACCATCCATCCATACCTTACATCACAGCCTGCACTAATGCTGGGTAACATTGTCTGACCATCCATCCATACTTTACATCACTTCCTGCGCGGTTGCTAGGTAACATTGTTCGACCATCCATCCATACCTTAAATCACAGCCTGCAGGGTTGCTAGGTAACATTGTTCGACCATCCATCCATACCATAAATCACAGCCTGCACGGTTGCTAGGCAACATTGTCTGACCACCCATCCTTAGCTTACATCACAGCCTCGACGATTGCTAGGTAACATTGTTGCTATGGTTACACTTCTGTCACATACTTTGCCGCGTCACGTTCGACAAATTTTCGGATGACACGCAGTTGTAATAAATTCTTGTCTCAAAATATTTCTGAACATACACCATATGTGGCTGGGTGCTGAAATTTTGATGAACTAATCGCTAATTTGTCCCGTGTCATAAATTCGCTAATTGTGTTCATTATCTGGCTACAGATCCGGTGTACTTATGTGTCAGGGTGGTGTGGAGGAATTAGCAGCTAAGGAAATCTAATCGTAGAATTTAAACGGTACAGGTTGTGTGCTCATTTGCAAAGCTTTCCGCCGAAACATTACGATACCATAAATATGTCTTATGGCTGAAGATCAAATAGAAATTTCTTTAACGTGAGGCGACAAAATGCGTGACGGAAGTGTAATCATAGCAACAGTGCAGGCTGTGATGTGAGGTACGGATGGATGGTCAGACAATGTTACCTAGCAACCCTGTAGGCTGTGATTCAACGTATAGATGGAAGCCAGCCAAAATTACCTAGTAACCGTGCAGGCTGTGATGTGAGGTATGGATAGATGGCCAGACAATGTTAACAGCAACCGTGCAGGCTCTGATGTGAGCCATGGATGGATGGTCAGACAATGTTACCTAGCAACCTTGCAGGCTGTGATTTATGGTACGGATGGATGGTCGAACAATGTTACCTAGCAATAGTGCAGGCTGTGATTTATGGTATGGATGGATGGTCGAACAATGTTATCTAAGAACCGAGCAGGCTGTGATTTATGGTATGGATGGATGGTCGAACAACGTTACCTAGCAATAGTGCAGGCTGTGATTTATGGTATGGATGGATTGTCGAACAATGTTACCTAGCAATAGTGCAGGCTGTGATTTATGGTATGGATGGATGGTCGAACAATGTTATCTAAGAACCGAGAAGGCTGTGATTTATGGTATGGATGGATGGTCGAACAACGTTACCTAGCAATAGTGCAGGCTGTGATTTATGGTATGGATGGATTGTCGAACAATGTTACCTAGCAATAGTGCAGGCTGTGATGTATGGTATGGATGGATGGTCAGAAAACGTTATCTAAGGACCGTGCAGGCTGTGATTTATGGTATGGATAGATGATCATACAATGTTGCCTGGCAACCGTACAGGCATTGATGTAAGGTGTGGATGGATGGTTACACAATGTTACCTAGCAATCTTGCAGGCTGTGATTTATGGCATGGATGGATGGTGGAACAATGTTACCTAGCAATAGTGCAGGCTGTGATGTATGGAATGGATTGATGGTCATACAATGTTATCTGAGAACCGTGCAGGCTGTGATTTATGGTATGGATGGATGGTCGAACAATGTTACCTAGCAATAGTGCAGGCTGTGATGTATGGAATGGATGGATGGTTAGGCAATGTTACCTAAGAACCGTGCAGGCTGTGATTTATGGTATGGATGGATGGTCGAACAATGTTACCTAGCAATAGTGCAGGCTGTGATGTATGGACTGGATGGATGGTTAGACAATGTTACCTAAGAACCATGCAGGCTGTGATTTACGGTATGGATGGATGGTCGAGCAATGTTACCTAGCAATAGTGCAGGCTGTGATGTATGGACTGGATGGATGGTTAGACAATGTTACCTAAGAACCATGCAGGCTGTGATTTATGGCATGGATGGATGGTGGAACAATGTTACCTAGCAATAGTGCAGGCTGTGATGTATGGAATGGATTGATGGTCATACAATGTTATCTGAGAACCGTGCAGGCTGTGATTTATGGTATGGATGGATGGTCGAACAATGTTACCTAGCAATAGTGCAGGCTGTGATGTATGGAATGGATGGATGGTTAGGCAATGTTACCTAAGAACCGTGCAGGCTGTGATTTATGGTATGGATGGATGGTCGAACAATGTTACCTAGCAATAGTGCAGGCTGTGATGTATGGACTGGATGGATGGTTAGACAATGTTACCTAAGAACCATGCAGGCTGTGATTTACGGTATGGATGGATGGTCGAGCAATGTTACCTAGCAATAGTGCAGGCTGTGATGTATGGAATGGATTGATGGTCATACAATGTTATCTGGGAACCGTGCAGGCTGTGATTTATGGTATGGACCGATGGTCAAACAATGTTACCTAGCAATAGTGCAGGCTGTGAATTATGGCATGGATGGATGGTCGAACAATGTTACCTAGCAATAGTGCAGGCTGTGATGTATGGAATGGATTGATGGTCATACAATGTTATCTGAGAACCGTGCAGGCTGTGATTTATGGTATGGATGGTTGGTCGAGCAATGTTACCTAGCAATAGTGCAGGCTGTGATGTATGGAATGGATGGATGGTTAGGCAATGTTACCTAAGAACCGTGCAGGCTGTGATTTATGGTATGGATGGATGGTCGAACAATGTTACCTGGCAATAGTGCAGGCTGTGATGTATGGAATGGATGGATGGTTAGACAATGTTACTTATGAACCACGGAGGCTGTGATTTACGGTATGGATGGATGGTCGAGCAATGTTACCTAGCAATAGTGCAGGCTGTGATGTACGGTATGGATGGAAGGTTAGACAATGTTATCTAAGATACGTGCAGGCTGTGATTTATGGTATGGATGGATGGTCGAACAATGTTACCTAGCAATAGTGCAGGCTGTGATGTATGGAATGTATTGATGGTCATACAATGTTATCTGAGAACCGTGCAGGCTGTGATTTATGGTATGGATGGATGGTCTAACAATGTTACCTAGCAATAGTGCAGGCTGGATGTATGGAATGAATGGATGGTTAGGCAATGTTACCTAAGAACCATGCAGGCTGTGATTTACGGTATGGATGGATGGTCGAACAATGTTACCTAGCAATAGTGCAGGCTGTGATGTATGGAATGGATGGATGGTTAGGCAATGTTACCTAAGAACCGTGCAGGCTGTGATTTATGGTATGGATGGATGGTCTAACAATGTTACCTAGCAATAGTGCAGGCTGGATGTATGGAATGAATGGATGGTTAGGCAATGTTACCTAAGAACCATGCAGGCTGTGATTTACGGTATGGATGGATGGTCGAACAATGTTACCTAGCAATAGTGCAGGCTGTGATGTATGGAATGAATGGATGGTCATACAATGTTACCTAAGCTCCGTGTAGGCTGTGATTTTTGGTATGGATGGATGGTCGAACAATGTTACCTAGCAATAGTGCAGGCTGTGATGTATGGAATGGATGGATGGTTAGACAATGTTACCTAAGAACCATGCAGGCTGTGATTTACGGTATGGATGGATGGTCGAGCAATGTTACCTAGCAATAGTGCAGGCTGTGATGTATGGAATGGATTGATGGTTAGACAAAGTTACCTAAAAACCTGCAGGCTGTGATTTATGGTATGGATGGATGGTCGAACAATGTTACCTAGCAATAGTGCAGGCTGTGATTTATGGTATGGATGGATGGTCAGACAATGTTACCTAGCAAACCTGCAGGCTCTGATTTATGGTTTGGATGGATGGTCGAACAATGTTACCTAGCAATAGTGCAGGCTGTGATTTATGGTATGGATGGATGGACAGACAATGTTACCTAGCAAACCTGCAGGCTGTGATTTATGGTATGGATGGATGGGCGAACAACGTTATCTAAGAACCGTGCAGGCTGTGATTTATGGTATGGATGGGTGGTCGAACAATGTTACCTAGCAATAGTGCAGGCTGTGATTTATGGTATGGACGGATGGTTAGACAATGTTACCAAGGAACCGTGCAAGCTGTGATTTATGGTATGGATGGATAGTCGAACAATGTTACCTAGCAATAGTGCAGGCTGTGATTTCTGGTATGGACGGATGGTTAGACTATGTTACCTAGGAACCGTGCAGGCTGTGATTTATGGTATGGATGGATGGTCGAACAATTTTTCCTAGGAATAGTGCAGGCTGTGATGTATGGAATGGATGGATGGTCGAACAATATTATCTAAGAACCGTGCAGGCTGTGATTTATGGTATGGATGGATGGTCGAACAATGTTACCTAGCAATAGTGCAGGCTGTGATTTGTGGTATGGATGGATGGTCGAACAAAGTTATCTAAGAACCGTGCAGGCTGTGATTTATGGTATGGATGGATGGTCAGAGAATGTTACCTAGCAACCGTGCAGGCAGTGATGTAAGGTGTGGATGGATGGTTAGACAATGTTACCTAGCAATAGTGCAGGCTGTGATTTATGGAATGGATGGATGGTTAGACAATGTTACCTAAGAACCATGCAGGCTGTGATTTATGGTATGGTTGGATGGTCGAACAATGTTACCTAGCAATAGTGCAGGCTGTGATTTATGGTATGGATTGATGTCAGAAAATGTTACCTAGCAATAGTGCAGGCTGTGATTTATGGTATGGATGGAGGGTCGAACAATGTTACCTAGCAATAGTGCAGGCCGTGATTTATGGTATGGTTGGATGGTCAGACAATGTTACCTAAGAGCCGTGCACGCTGTGATTTATGGTATGGATGGATGGTCGAACAATGTTACCTAGCAATAGTGCAGGCTGTGATTTATGGTATGGATGGATGGTCAGACAATGTTACCTAGGAAGCCTGCAGGCTGTGATTTATGGTTTGGATGGATGGTCGAACAATGTTACCTAGCAATAGTGCGGGCTGTGATTTATGGTATGGATGGATGGTCGAACAATATTACCTAGCAATAGTGCAGGCTGTGATTTATGGTATGGATGGATGGTCGAACAATGTTACCTAGCAATAGTGCAGGCTGTGATGTATGGTATGGATGGATGGTCGAACAATGTTATCTAAGAACCGTGCTGGCTGTGATTTATGGTATGGATGGATGGTCGAACAATGTTATCTAAGAACCGTGCTGGCTGTGATTTATGGTATGGATGGATGGTCGAACAATGTTACCTAGCAATAGTGCAGGCTCTGATGTATGGAATGGATGGATTGTCATACAATGTTATCTAATAACCGTGCAGGCAGTAATGTAAGGTATGGACGGATGGTTAGACAATGTTAGCCAAGAACGGTGCAGGCAGTGATGTAAAGTATGGACGGGTGGTTAGACAATGTTACCTAGCAATAGTGCAGGCTGTGATGTATGGTATGGATGGATGGTCATACAATATTATCTAATATACGTGCAGGCGGTAATGTAAGGTATGGACGGATGGTTAGACAATGTTAGCTAAGAACCGTGCAGGCAGTGATGTAAGGTATGGACGGATGGTTAGACAATGTTACCTAGCCATAGTGCAGGCTGTGATGTATGGTATGGATGGATGGTCCGACAATGTTACCTTGCAACCGATAAGGCTGTGACTTATAGTATGGATGGATGGTCGAACAATGTTACCTAGCAACCGTCCAGGCAGTGATGAAAAATTTGATTGGATGGTTAGACAATATTCCCTAGCTGGCTATATCTGTTGGGTGCTTGTCATCTGCTAGTAGGAGCCGCTGATGGATGCCCACGACCTGGAGACATATTTTTATCATTTGATTTTCGCATAGGGAAATTTGTTTTTTTTTGTGATAAGCTTCACGTATTTTTACCATAACTATTACCCCGCGACCTACAGTTAATATATTATACTTGATGGCGGTGGTGATGATGATAGAGAATTTCTTAATAGATTCATATTGACGTCGTGGCTTAGCTCACATAAGTACCAGGTGACAAGTCAGTTCGAAGTACTTTGAAATGGAACGATATAGTGTTATTTAACTAGCAACAGTAGCAAAGCCATGTGTTGTGTTATGGTTTCGACATGTCGAGAGGAAGACAGCTGGTAGTGTTAGCGGAAAGTATTTTGTGAAATGTGATAAGATGTGAAGTTCACAGCTTTGGTGTTGTCGAAGCCACGGCAGTTCCTTATAACGTAATATATCCGTATTTTAAGGTAGAATAAAGATGTACTTTACGCAGCTGTTCAGGCTCCGGCCCGTTTCTTGATACTGTCGTTGGTTATTTCAGGCAACACCGTGTCACAATAGTGAAATATGGGTTGTAGCAGAGAGTGGACTGGTTGTATTCTAAGTCAAATAGAGAATACATTACATTACCGTTCGCTGGATATAAGCATTTATGAACTTTATTACGTGTGCTTATCTCGCTGGGTCCATTGCAGGGTCTCTATGATAATTATTCCTAAGTTAGTCACTGAATTAGTGTAGGGAATTAGTTCGGTGTTTAAAATTTTGGATCTATGTCCAGTTGCTTGAAGGAATGTGAGTTTTTACTGGTACCTTAACAATGACTTGACTTTTACTCGGGTGTATGAAAAAGCTTGTTTTATTTGCATATATTCGCTAAGATGTTGTAGAACACAGTTTATTCAAACAACTGCAGTATGCGTATGACTCTGTTTTGAACTGCAATAAAACTGCTTATCAGCTGCATACACTTGCAGTTTGCATAGGATAAATAACAGTGGTTCGAGGAAGGATCCCTGAGGGACACGGTTTGACCTACTTTGCCATTCTGAACTCACATTTGCTACTGCCGCACGCTGCCAACGTTTTTGAAGATAAGAGGGCAAAGTCAAAGTGTTACTAGACCGTTCGATCGGTCGGGGAGTGATCCCCAGACCAGACGTTATCACGGCTATCAAGTTAACGGCTGTGCCAGAATGACAATCTCTGATTAGATGTGATGAGCTTGTAAATAAATTATGTTGCATTGTCCCTTTCACTCAAGACGTAATTTAGGAGACATGTTCAAACCGATAGATGAGATACAGACACTTGAGGCTGAATCATCCAGAATATGGGGTGAGGGCTGTAGAATACATCCTGCCCTGTCGTAACGAGGATTTTCAGGTTGGATACGCCTGGCACTAACTTACGGCAGGTTCCTCATATCCCATCTTAAAAATTAGGGACGCATCCTCTGTTCGCGCGTTTAGTTGAAGATTAGCTGTCGTTGTGAATACATCGTGGTCAGTTGTATTGAATAACGTATTTAATAACAGAATAGAAATATTTGATTAGAAATAGGTAAATCCGTGCAAAAGAGAGAGTTCAAACAAGAAAAGTAGATTATGGAAAGGCGTTAATATGAGAAACAATTTAAAATAAGTAAGAACTTTGAAGTAAATGAAGGTGCAACTGCATCAAGTACGACCTTGTTAGAAGACAAGGAAAGTGGACCAGTGGGTTCATATTTCTACTAAGTAAGTCTACGAAACCGTCAAACCCTGTGGTCGTTACAATAGCGGCAGCCTACCCCCGATTTGTTTCCTGTTAGTGACGGAACCAGCAGTACTCGTCTTATGAACATGTTGCTGCACGGTACTGTAGACCCGGGGAACTGGACACGAAAATTTCGAAGGCATCATTTAACTAGTTTATTCTTCTTGTTGAAGTACGACTCAGCTAGAAACATTCTCTGTACTGTAGTGCACTTAACCATCGCGATAATAACCTTACAACACACCATAAATATCCAACAGTTACTAGCGAACTGTGCCACTGAGCTAAGCGTCTGTCAACAAGCCAAGATTGACATGAGCTGACCGGCGCTCGCTCGGGGATTCCTGCGGCCCATCTCCACAATTCTTACAATAGGCCACATGAGAATCACTCTGTAAAAATCCCCATGTTCTGCTGGAATGCACTGCAATGTACTCCTTATTTACTGCAATTTCTTTTCATTTATCAGATCTCGTTGCTCCGCATAAGCCAACTGTGTACGAACACTTGATTTACTGATTCCAAGTTCGGAAGTATGCACCAATATACCATCTATGAAATTTGAAACCATATTCACTGGATATAGGAAGACAAGTCACATTACAGGGTGTCATACTGACGGTGCTCAGCACGGTCTCTAATGATCGTAGGAGTCTGAAATTTTGTAGATATGCTAACTAAGTAATGCGCTCGCGAATTATGCTCAGCAAATTGTGTTTTGGTTGCCAAATCCTGCCTTTCTTTTTATCTTAGGTGGCCCGGGCTTGGGCTCGCACGAAGATGGTGCCTCGATGGCCGTGATGGACGCTTGGAGAGGCGCCCAGACATCTTCATCGTCCGAGCATTTCAGCTCCACACCCGGGACGTTAATGCACAATTTTCCACCGCATGACTGGCAGAGGACTGAGCAGTGGAGCCCAGCATTTCTGCACGAGCAGCTCCCAGAACACTCTTTCCTGCACTTATACGAAATATTTCGCAGAATGGCAGGAGGTGCGGGATCCATGGTGATGGGTATGGGGGAGAGTCCCTGGGAAGACAGCTTCCACCCCCAATCAGTGGGATTCAAGTTGACTCCCCGCCACTTCTCCACTTGGAGTTAGCACCTTACTGCATGGTGGCCTGCGGCATCTTCTGTCGGTGGAAAACGGGAGAGGTTTATGCTCGTTGAAATGACAAACGTCTTATACCTCAGGAAATCGAAAGTATTCCTCCCGATGTCATACCCATATAGACCCACAAAGCACTCGATGCCTGTTTCTCTTATGGCTTGTGGGGTGGAGTCTGGCCGAAGGAAGATCTCCACTTGCTCATCAAGAGGTTCACTCTTGCTCAGGAGTGTGGTGATTTTGGTGTTTCCTTGGCCAAACGGTGCTGAGGGGTACCCGGTAAACGCGTGGGTGAATAGTACCGTCCCTGGTGATCGCTGAGAGTCCTGGTGGTTGTAGGAGGTCGTAGAGTAGTGACAGCGACCAGCCTCGCCCTTCGTGCTCTTCTGAAGGTAGACGTTTCTCTTCAGCTCCTAAACCCTTGCGAAGAACAGAGCAGATCGACGTATTCTTCAAAATGACGACCCGATCGACTATTGTTCAATCAATCATTCACTACTGATCTGCATGTAGGGCAGTCGCCCAGGTGGCAGATCCCCTAGTGTTGTTTTCCTAGCCTTTTCTTAAATTATTGCAAAGAAATTGGAAATTTATTGAACATCTTCCTTGGTAAGTTATTCCAGTCCGTAACCCCCTTCCTACAAACGAATATTTGCCCCAATTTGTCCTCTTGAATTCCAACTTTATCTCCATCTTTATCTTCTTCATATTGGGATCTTTCCTACTTTTAAAGACACCACTCAAATTTATTCGTCTACTGATGTCCTCCTACGCCATCTCTCCACTGCCAGCTCGGAACATACCACTTAGTCGAGCAGCTCGTCTCGTTTCTCCCAAGTCTTCCCAGCATAAACTTTGTAACATTTTTGTAAAGCAACGCTTTTTTCGGAAATCACCCAGAACAAATCGAACTGCGTTTGAAAGCGCTGCCATGACGATCCCTCGATCCGCATCTTCTTCGACAACAGCCACTTCTACTCCCTCCTTCTGAAAGGCGTCACAAAGAAGAGTTATTAGGCATCTCTTGTTGCTCTCATTGCCCAATACATGCTCCTGAGCAATTTGAATTACTAGCTGAATTCGTAGCTGGAATGAGCTGCGTAGCACTGGAGTCGTTCCGCTGTTTTGGCGGGGTGCTTTTGTAGCATCTTCGGGGTAGCCACCAGAAACGATGGAGACGTTCTTCCCAAAGTGGTTCCGGACGTAGATGGTATGACGCGCCAAAAGTGATCGAACTGTGCTCTTGCTCTGCCTCACGGCATCGTGCAAGGGGTAGCCACCATGCAAAACGACTTGAGACTTTTTGCCCTTGCGCATCCCCTGTTCATTGAACATAGACATCCGGGACTGGGCCAGCTCTTACTTGAAGTCATCCTATCCTAAGGACATGTCACTAAACCAATACTGATAGAAAGCAAACTGTCAGTTTTGGGAAATTGAGGGTGCAACCAGTTTTTGAGCTTTTCCAAATCACTGTTATCTCGGACGATTCTAGAAGGTCTAATGTCTACATACTGTTCTCCATAGGATATGATTCAACAACTTTTAAGTTCTTGACATATGTTACCATAAAAACCATTACTGTTGTCCACCTTGCCAGCACACTTTCGGAGATTCCCCTTCGTTGGGTCAACCCACCGGAGGTCTTCATGGATGGCATCAGCTTCTGTTCAATTGTTAGGTCTGACCACAAAGCAGACCAAAAGTTGTCAGAACGGCGAATGGTGAATGATCCTTTTGTGAACATGTAGTATTCACTTTTATTCATCAGGTCATGTAGAGCCATTATATCTTGAAGTTAGAGGTGCGCGCCCTGAGCGTACAAAAAATGTCCAGCTGAGTGGACAAATGGGAGCATCTTGTGGACAGAGTACAATGAAGATTCCAATAGACGTGAGAACAGTTTATTTGAATTTCCTCTCAAAACCCACTTAAGGATGTGTATGGCTTGCCTTGGTCTCAAATTGTATCAAATTTAGTCTACTTTAAAAGTATGCAGAGTGACTATACTGGTCAGACCCGCCCTTCACTCAGATATTGAGCAAAACCTGAAAAACGTCGGAAAACGTCATGGTTGTTTGGGTACACCGCCGCTTGCACAGCACTTTGGAAATAGGAAATCTGTTTTTTAATATTGATTTAGGTCCTATTATCATATACAAAATTCAGAACGACCGGACCTTTTGCAAGCATGTTTAACTTGACTGGAATACATGTGGAGTTTGAGGAAAACGATTCAGTTGTACTTCATTTCATAACAATAATCACATCCACAACTTCCCGTAAAATCACTATGTACAACGCTTCAATTTCTTCCACGCGCATTGAATAAATTAGTACATACACCCCTACTGAGTGGTACAGTCTTGTCATCTCGCTACTCGTCTACCATCAAGTAATAAACGGCAATGAGCCTTGACCTGATGTCAGTGGCGTAATTCCCGTCTGGGATCAAAACTTTCATTAAGTTGCTTTCCGCAGTGATGCAAATACATGCTAAACTCCCTTATGTATGTGACTTCTCTGCCAATAATCCGCTATCTCCTTTCTCTCATAATTCACCCATATTTATAGCTCAGAACTGGATAGAGCCAAAAACATGCAGTGCTCTCAGTTTTAATTACCGTGTTGATGAGGTAACAGTCCCTTAAGTAGATCACTCTAAGAACCTGGGAATTTATACCTTTAACGAGGTTTTGTAAGCTATAAATTTAATTCTCGTTCGGTATTGAAGTCCAATAAATTGATAGGAGGGTCCAACTTTTCAATACAATATATGAAGTAAATGAAATTATATACGTCTTGGGGCTAGTTTCAGCCAAATAAATTTAACATATTTTGTGATAACTAAAACATATATATAAGAGACAAAAATAATGTTAGAGAAATAATTATATCATAAAATTACATGTAATAACAAAATTTATTGTTATCATCTCCTTGTCATGATATGATAGTTCATGCTGGCGAAGTGGTAAACCTGGAAATGATAGCCAGTGTTGTAGAACAATCTGAAAGAAGCAGGCAATTTAAAGAAAGGAGTAGGAAGGGAAGGAGAGGTGAAGGAGTGTGTAAGGTGGGACAGGATGTGGAAAGAAATATTGCTGCTGGGAGGGTATTTTAAAGAGATTATTAAAGAAAAAAGTATTTTTATCTGAGACATAATTAATAGGAATTAGAAAGTCAAATAAAATGTTTTATTTCTCTGAAATTACATTTAGATTGAAGTTAGGATTGTTCCAGACTGTACAACACTCCTCCGTGATATCGAGCAGGGGGCCCAACTTTCAGAATTTCTATGTCTTGGTTGTCGGCGTCAATTCAAGTCCTAAGCGGTCCCTTTGACGGTAAGAACCGAGCGTGTGGGCACTTGCTCTCCTCCCGAACCTGGCGGGTAATGCAAGCGGCTTGACTCCGAGTATAGTGTTGTATTTCGCGACCTTAACATGCTCTAAGTATCTTGTACGTAAGCTCCTCCCTCTTTGACCGACAAAAGATGCGTTACTCTTTTTACAATTGAGTCTATAAATACCAGACTTGATTAACTTATTGCTATGATTAATATAATTGGTATTGTGTAAAATATGTGTGTTTTTGTTACAAGTTTTGAAGGCTATTTTGACTTCTTCCTTTTTATATATGTTTGTTATTTGGTAGACTTGTTTATTATAAAACGTAAAAGTAGCTTAGTATTGTTGTGAGATTTTTATTTTGTTAAGCTGGTTGATGTTGGTGTTTATGTTCATTAATGATTTTCTCCTTAAATGAGCTCTTGTAGGTATTATATACTGCGAATGGTGTTTAATTCCTTTTTATGTTCCATTTAGACAGTCGGATACTAAAAGCACGGTGGACAATACTATGTTATGCTGCACATTTATGAGCGTGTGGGTGTATGGAATGTTGATGGACTGTATTAGCGGTTTGAGTTGGTTTTATAAAAAGAATAATTATATTAATAACAGATTATATGAGACTCATCTGAAGATAATAACCTTCTTTCTTATGCTCATTGAAATATTTTTCAGTCTTATGTCGATTATAGAATACAATCCATGTTATCAAAAACCATCAGATTCTAGAGAAAAGTTAAAATACTTAAAAGACTAAATCCACTAACATTGCAACCAAAAGAACACACACTCCCTCCGACAGATTTGCTCAGTTTCACTCTCCTGTTATCAATCTCTCTAAATTGTCATTAAATGATATTGAGACATCCATATTGAGCAAGGGACCGAAACACAACTGGCCTTCCTCCAACCTTCTCAATGACGTGATCACCAGTACGGGGGAAGCCGAGTTATCCATTAGCAAATTGCCGGTAAATAAAAAAGAAGAAATGAGATTTGAAGCTAATAATAAACTGCATAATAACTTTAGCTCTATATCTTACAGAAACCCTTGCATCCCAATAATAAGTGAAAGTAGTAATAATATATCCCAAACTAAACTCGCAACACAAAGACAAATATTAGACTTTAAGAAGATCACTGACAATGATCTTATCATAAGAGAAGATGATAAAGGCAACTCCACTGTTCTTATGAATAAGTCAGATTACATAGAAAATACTAAACAATTCTTCATAGGGTGTTAAGAAAGGTTACATATGTCTTCACATGTTAAAGGGAGTGTTTAAAGAGGTTATTTTAAAACCCCTTAAGACTCTCATTTCGTAACTGTCATGTTATGTGAGGAAAAGAAAGCTGCAAGGTACAAGCATCAGTCTACGCAGTAATCACGCATGCTTGATGAATATAATTGCTGTCAGGACCCTGGGAACTTTGGGTATGGATTCGAAATTATCTAAATCGTTCATTTGCACGACGTAACTAACACCTGCAGATCCCTACTGTTCAGAAAATCTGTTCTGTCCATTGAATCTCATAGGAAGGGAGTGCCTCGGGGTATGACAGTGAAGTTTCAAGTGTCAGAGTATAACTATTTCCTGTATTCTAGGGACTAGTACCCAATACGTTGATGGTCTTATAAGCTAAAACCTGAGGTTTCTTAACAGTACTCCCAGTGCCATAGTGATGCCAGAGAAAGGAGCGTGCAAAAATAATCTTCCAATTAATATACAGAAAATGGAGGATTTGCAAAACTTGGGACGATACGTACGAAATGAAGCGGAAATTGCAAGATTCTGGAAAAAGCCGTATGACTGAGATATCGCCGACAGAGGGATTGTTCATTTCAAAATAATTTATACGGTGTGCATATTCATAAAAATACAATTCTCTTAATTTTCTAACGATGTTTTACTAATTGACCTGAAAATTATTTTTAGATGACTATTTTAATTCAATATATTATTTTAAGAAACATAATTATGCCATGCTATGTACGAAATTCTTCATCAGTTTTTGAAATCCCGGGAGTCACGAACATATAACCAATTCTTACAAGCAAATGACATATCTCCCTGGCATGCTGAGTCAAGATTTACATTTTAGAAGTGTTACGCAGTTATCCGTGGAAGGCAGAGGTGAAAGAAGGTGCGGGCTGGAATGGGTCTAACTACAAGTCCGAAAGATGAATTAAAATTTTCATAGAGGTTATATTTTCAGAACTTAACAAATTTTCATATAGACTTTCAAAATTCAACAAGTACCAAATCAACAAGCCAAAATCAGGTACAACGAAGTCACAAGTTTTAGGGGATCATTACAAGATCTGGGCTTCGAGCCCCAAGTTTATAATTCCAGACCTCTCAGCTCACAACCACAAATTACCAAAGGGCAGAAAACCCCAAATTACATGGGGCACTTGCTCCCACTTAGTAATGTCAAGCCTTCTAGAGGCACCTTTCAAAACACCAAAAAGAGCTGACTCGCTCTCAATCTTTCAAGCCTATTAATGGCAATACTATGCTGTACAATCACTTGCCATCGAGGCACTACTTACAAGAATTAAACAGGGGTATCTAGTACCCAGCATACAGGGCCTTAAAAGAAAAATAATAGTTTAATTTAAATGGCCCTACATGCAAAAGGAAAGGAGGCGTGGATTAGCACTCCTAAATACACTTTTTAAAACCTAAGGGGCACTAGGCCGATCACACAGGGGCTATTCCCAAGCTAGGGAGGTGACTCGTATAAGAAAACTTTAATATATTAAGAGTAGAAAATCGGTTATGAAAACGTAGTCACCTCAAATCAAAAATGAAGGGGAGCTCGAGAGGGTAAAGCAGTCTCTATCCCCGATTTACAGTTAAAGTAATAAGAAAATTTTACATAAGCCGAAAATGAAGATGTTAAAAGGCCATTACCTTTGTTGAAGAGCTGCTGCCCGAAGGAAGAGGCGCTACCCGCCCCCTGCTATACTTCCATACACTATGCTAGATGTTGTTGAAGTGGCCGAGAGGCAGGAAAATCAGCAGTTTTATACTCTCGGGGAAGATTCGAGACCTTTCATGAATAATTAAGACACACCCACAGTCGGTTATTGGCTGGCTAAACGTTACACATCAAAATTGAAGAACAAAGACACGATTGGTCAAGAATTAATTACAGAAAAATTTGATTGGCTAACTGAAAAACTGGCGGAAAGAAAAGATTTATATTGCCAACCCACAAATGAAAGAACGAAATTTAGTAAAAACAAACTTATGAATACAAAATTTCTTCAGATAAAGTTCTTCCACTTCGCACCAGGGTGCATGGTCATAGTTGTTTGTAGAGACATCATCTATCAGAGAATGTCCACACTTCTTGATCAATAGAAAACAAAACAAGTTGAACTCCACACAATACTGACAACTTCGTAAACACAAAATTTACCGTAGTGACATCTTCTGAGAAACTTATGAGTTGATCCAGTTTTAAAGTTCAGAGTTTCAGCTGTAGAGGAGCACTTTAAGGCGGAAAATTCAAATGCGCGGCGTATAGGTGTACCAACCGGTACAAGAAGGAATAAAAGCATTTAAAATTCTCTACGTAATTACTCAGTTTTCTTATTTACCCACAAATTTACAATTCTTGACTTACGGGTTTTAAAATTAGCATATTTATTTATGGGCTGTAGTAAAATGTAAGTCTCTGGTAAGAGCTCAGTAAGAGTACGGTCCTCACAAGGACTATTTGATATGAGAACTGAAAAAGATCCAAAGGAAAGCAACACAGTTTATTCTGCTTGATTTCGGGCAAAAGAGTATTGCTACTAAAATGTTGCAAACATATGACTGGGAAGAATTGGGAGTAGGGAGACGAGCTTCTCGACTAAGTGGTATGCTCCGAGCTGTCAGTGGAGCTTATAAAGTTATGTTACTAATAAAACTCCCTCTGTTTCATTACTCTAATTTAACTTAATGTGACCTAATAAATGCACACACACACGCAATTCTAACCAGTTATGAATTGCCACACTACATGTCTATTCACAAGTCCCTCTTCTTTATGGCCCCGCAGGTGGTCCGGCCCGTTGTTGCCCGGGGACTGCTAATCCTACCTTTCACTTCCCGTAGTCCAGTAGACCGCTGTGTCACTGGATACACAACACAAGATGACTGTAGGTTGGTTCGACTCCACAGATAGCACAGTAATTCACAGTCACAGCTCAACCGTATTCAGCAGCTGGACGATACTCACAACAGCGAATATTAGCACAGGTCCATTTACCTACACACTCACGATAGCGGCTTCCCTAGGTAAGCCTCAGTTCACAGAAATACACGAACACACAGTACAGTCTTCTGTTCCTTCGTCTCCAACCACTCACTGGTCTCTCCGACACCACAACAACAGCTCCTGTTTCAGACCTCGCTCGGACATTACCGGCAGCCAACACGTCTGTCGGCCTTAGCCCAGCCACAAACCCCAACACACCGAGGCTCACACCGAGTTCACCTCGGAGCCCAACTGTCACTCCGAGTCCAGTAGTCACTAACTGTGCGCGGCTAGCCTCCATTTTTATAGCTCGGATGATTTCACCCAGAATTTTCGCTAGGTGACTAGAGGCGGCATATTCCCATTGAATCTCCAAGAAACTAACAGGAAAGCCGGCCGACGACAACAATACACGGAAACGTCGGCCCCACCCCTGAAGCCGGCTTGGAAATCCCAGGTCGTGTGAGTCACTACCTCCTGGCACGTAACAGTATGAAGATAAACTTGGAATTTAAGAGAGGAAGAATTTGGGCAAGTATTAACTTATAGGAAGGACTGGAATAGTTTATCGAGGGTTCGATAAATTTGCAAGTTCCTTGAAAACGTTCAAATCAAATCAAAATCAAAATCTCTTTATTTGTAAATGAGGTGTCTACCTCGGTGGCAAATGGTACACTAAAATACATTATTGTGAAGCACTAAATTTTAAATTATCATGAGACGAAGAAAATTTTCCTAGAATACAATATTATACAATTTACGCTAATAATTTGTTCTATTAAACACACACATCATCCTTAATAAATTTATATTGTTTACAAAATTCTACTTATAATATCTTACAAACATACTCAACTCATATACAGTATGTGAAATTACTTCTAATAATAATATACAACTGCTATAAGATCAAAATTAACATTGAATTTATTTACATATTTATATTTTACCCATTTCGGAACATAAGTAGCATCTACTCGCTGCATCTTAACCAGAGCCCCTTTTGCCAACACTTTTCAGAGTTCCTGAAGGGCCTTCACAGCTACCGTAGCGGTCCCAGGGCCCTCGAAGTCCCCACTGTACTTCACCCCTAGAGGCAGTCCCCTACTTGGGCTGTCCAAACTCCATAGACCAGGGGATGGAATTAATTTAATCACACACATTTTTTTACAATATCCTGCACTGGTCGAATGCCCTCTAACATTTAATTTATTTTCTCTGTTGTTGTTTATTCTCTGCTTGAATATCTGTACAGATTTTGGAAAAGGATCAAACACTACCCCTGGTAAACTGTTCCACTCTTTCACACCCTTCCCAATGAATGAAAATTTACCCCAATCGCTTCTGCTAAAATTCCTTCTAATTTTGTACTTGTGGTCAGTTCTACCAATATAATTATTTTCCAACTGAAGCCTCTCACGGATATCTCTCCATGCTTCTTCTCCTGTATAGGCTCTATATAATCCTATAAGTCTAGTTTTCTCCCTTCTCTTACTTAAAGTTTCCCAACCAAGTTCCTTTAACATTTCTGATACACTACTCTTTCTCCTGAAATCCCCTGTTACAAACCTTGCTGCTTTCCTCTGCACACCATCTAGTTCTTTTATTAGGTATTCTTGGTGAGGATCCCAAACACTGTTTGCATATTAAATAATGGACGAACCATACTTAAGTAACTTTTTTCTATTAATTCTTTGTTGCATCCTTTAAGTAGCCTCATTATGACATGTAACGATCTGTATGCTTTCCCAACAATGTCATCAACATGACCCTTCCAGTGCAAATTACTTTCAAATCTCACACCTAAGTATTTGCACTTGCCATCTTTTGGGATAACTACCTCATCCAAAGTATATTCAAATTCAGTATTAAAGCTCCTGTTTGTAAATGTTGTAACAGTTGATTTGCCTCCATTAATCTTCATATTATTTTCTTCAACCCATTCTTGGATACTCTCAAGGTCCCTTTGTAATTCTGAACAATCCTCAATGTTATTTATTTGCCTATAAACAATTACGTCATCTGCATACAATCTTATTTCCGATGTTACATTGTTCCCTAAATCATTTGCGTATATTAAGAAAAGGAACGGACCGATTATACTACCCTGTGCAATTCCCTTCCAAACTTTCTCTTCCTGTGATACATTATTTCCTACTTTGACTTTCTGAACCCTTGTATTTAGAAATGTTCTTATCCAACGTATAACCCTTACGTCCAATCCTATTCCCTCCAATTTCTTTAATAATATTCCATGTTCCAATCGATCAAAGGCTTTGGAAAGATCTATGGCTAGGCAATCTAACTGGCCTCCTGAATCCAGCTGATCTGATATGTCCTGCTGAAATCCCACCAGTTGTGCCTCGCAAGAAAATTTCTTTCTAAATCCATACTGGCTCCTCTTGAACCAATTTTTATCATCACATGTCCCTCTGATGTACTTTGATATTAAACTCTCCAGTATTTTACAAACTATACTCGTCAGGCTGATTGGTCTGTAGTTCTCTGGTTTCCTTTTATCACCCTTTCCTTTATAAATTGGTATTATTATAGATTCCTTCCATTCCTTTGGTATTACACTATTATTTATGACATAGTCGAAGAGAAATTTTAAATAAGGCACTATATACCACCCCATTGTCTTTAATACCTCCCCAGTAATTTGATCACTTCCTGCTGCTTTTCCTTGCTGAAGCAGTTGGATTTCTCTGAAAATATCTTCATTTGTGAATGAGAAGCTTCTTGTTTCCCTGTGTGTCTCTCCCTATCTTCTGTTATGGTTTCCAAGTCCTGACAATCTTCTACTGAATCTCTGAATTCCCTACTAAAGAGGTTTGCTTTCTCAGTATCTGTTAAATAGTGTTCACCCCCTTCTCCCACCATTGTAGGGATTTGCATTCCTTTTCCTTTTTGATTCCTAATATATGAATACAGCTTTTTCCATTTCCCTTTGTGGTCATTACCCTCTTGAAGAATGCCATTCATATAATTCTCTTTTGCTTCCTTTTTCACTCTATTCAGTTCCCTCATTAGCTGTTTTCTACTTTCTCTATTCTCCCTACCCTCTTTGATTTTCATGTTTACTATTCTACATTTTCTTTTTAATTTTCTTATTTCCCTTGTATAATAAACAGGGTCTGAGGTCATTTTACCCTTCTTAACAGGTACAAATCTCTTCTCTCCTTCCCAAATGATTCCTTTAAATTTAGCCCAAAGTGTATCCACATTACTCCCTTCACTTATCCAACAACTGAATTGTGATTTAAGGTAAGTCCCAAATTCAACAACTTTAGTTTTTCTGTACAATTTCTTGTCTTGTGTGACCCTCTTATAAAGCATTTTTGGTACAAGTCCTACATCCATTATTACAGTCTTATGGTCACCTATTCCTTCAATTACCTCAGTTTTATCAACAATTTCCCATGGTTTAACCAAGAATACATCTAGTGAGTTATTGAGACGAGTCGGTTCTGGTACTACTTGTGTAAATCCTCCCTCCCAAATTAACTTATTTGCCAGTTTCTGTTCATGGGCTTCACTTGCAGCTCCATTCCATTCAACTTCAGGCAAGTTTAGATCTCACCCAATTATTACCATATCATTACTATTGTTTTTATGAGTATAATCTATTATTTTCTCAAATATTTCCATGTCTCTTTCCTCTCTTCCAGGCCTGTATGTTCCTATGATTCCCACCTCCTTCATATTATAACAAACTAATTTTATCCCTAATATTTCATCCCTTTCATCGGTAAACCATTCATGTGAACAATAAGTTTCCTTCACCAGAATAAACACCCCCCCTCCTTTTTTATCTCCTCGGTATCTACGATAGACTGTGTACCCTTCTGGAAATACTTCTCTATTACCCACCCCTTCTCTCAAGCACGATTCCACTCCTATCACCACATCAGTCTCATAAGATTCCATCAATGTACCGATTTTTCATTGTTTATTTACTACACTCTAACAGTTTACCAAGAGCAATCTCAGACCTCCTTCCTCCCTAAAACTTGACTGTTGCAATTGGGTAACATTTGACTCATGAGTTGAGAACGTCCTTGGAACCCAGATCCTTGTACATAGATTTAAGGGTCTGGGTTTTCTGGCAAGTTTCCCTGTATGTGCCAGTTTAGTGGTATGGGTTTTCTTAAGTACAGATTAGTTTGCAAATCTCTGTTGATAATTGTAGCAATTTGTCTACAGAGATTTGCTTTTCCATTACCATTCAGATGTAACCCATACCTAGTGAACATTTGCCTGCCAAGACCTAAAGTATCTACTACATAGACATTTCTAAAACTCTTACATAATCTCTTGATTTTTATATTTACATCATGTACAGCTTTGTTCACACATGAGTCCTCTAAAAGGTCATGCCTGGGTGGCACATTAACTACAATTACTTTTGAGTCAGGCAGTTTGCAAATCTTACCTCTGAGGGTCGTAATTAGTTCCTCACCTTCATTTGCAGCAATGTCATTTGTACCACTCACAATCACCACATAATTGTCCTTCTCTAACACAGGATCACAACTTGAAAGGACGTCTTCAGTTTTGGCACCTGGTTTTATTAGTCCTAAAATCTCAGTTTCTGGATTCTGCAGCTCATCCTTGATGCCTTCTGCCATACCCCGCCCTTGACTGTCTGCGTACAGATGAATCTTTGGCGATCTTGACTTTCGGTTGGTTCTCTTCTTCTGTATGTTACCTCCACTGGATTTAAAATTATTTGGAAAACTTGGTGTGTCTTCTTCTGGAACTTGCTGCAATAACTGAAATCTATTTTGGCACTGCAAAGAGTTTTTTCCCGGTTTTAAGTTGCACGTAGTTTCTCCCATATGTTTAACATTAGGCCTAAAATGGCTACGCGTCACTTCCTTCCACGGCGATCTTTCTGCTCCAATGTCTTCTTTATCTTCCAGTTTCTTTATTCTGTCCTTTAAGCTTTCATTTTCATGTTTCAGAGCGCATAAGTCTTCTTGTAGCACTCCTAAAATTTTAATTATAGTTTCGTATGTCTCTCTTTCTTGTTGTTCTGCCTCACTATCAGTTTGTTTACATTCGGGACACAGCCACTCACTTTCTTCAATATCAGTCCTATTTACAATATTTGCACAACGAAAATGGTACCATTCATCACACTTACGACACAGAATCCCATTTTTAACTACTCTTCTGCATTTGCCACATTTTTCACTGCATCTTACACCATTATCTACTACGGATATCACAGACTCGCACACAGTAGTCGCCATCAGTAAGAGGAAGCGGGTGTTTAAGAAATTGTTAGAATCCTCCACGAGGGTGACATCCCCAAATGCAAATAATTTATGATTGTTTAATATAATCACCGTCTTGTTGATGATATATTGTTAAATATAACATTATCCTATTTTATTTCTGTAAATTTTTCCATCTTCTTGGCTGAAATGCCAGCATAATCGCCTTCGGTTCAGATGGATCCGGGTTCGATTCTCGGCCGGGTCGATGATTTTAACCTTAAGTGGTTATTTCCCCTGCTGTGGGGAGTAGGTATTTGTACTAACCTACAAAATTCTTCCAAAAATTCTACTCAAAGGTTAAGAACATATTCTTAACCTCAAGACCATCCTTCAAGTTCGTAAAAGCTAAAAAGGCGTATGACTTTATAAAGGGACTGACAGTCTTCTGTGTATTAGAAGGATTACGAATGGACAGGAGAACAAGAGAATTAAATACGCATACACTAACAGGTAAGACCTCCAAGATTAAATTCTTAGGGGAATTGTCTGAACCATTTGATGTAAAAACAGGAGTCCGACAAGGAGATGTGTTTTCCCCTTTATTGTTTAATCTCGTTTAGGAAAACTTATTAGGACTTGCGAAAAAAGTTAAAAGAATACCCTTGGTGGATTGCGTGGAATTAAAATAAATTTACAGTGTTTGGCCTTCGCTGGTGACTTAGCACTGTTGTCCAATAACAGACAGGAGGTGATTACATCGACTGAAAATTATCTTTGAAATTTCATCCAGAAAAGGACTCCAATACATGGAAGAATATTTTCGGTACCTAATGGACAACCAACGAAAACTCAACATGGCGAAATATCCCAAGAGTTTACATTCAACTACCTTGAGAAGAAGTCATCCGAACTTCAGGAATCAATCGTGAAGCAGACGAATAAACTGCAAAGAGCATACAGACTCACTTGGAGCAGACATAATAAAATATCTATATCTCGAAGTGGAAAATTAAGATATCATAACACTGTAATCAAGCCTGAGGCATCTGAAAGACTGGGGAAAGATCATTGATTAATGATGAAGAAAAGCAAGAATGAAAAATCTTAAGGGAAACGTTTGGACCAGTCTGTACAGGAGGAAATCGGATGATAAGGAGATCTCATAATTTACACCAACCCTCAAAGAAAATCTTAGACACATTTAGGAAAACACGTTTGAAATTTTATGGACATATTCTCAGAATGAGAAAGCAGAGATTGCCCAAAAGATTTCTAAACCTAGTGAGCCGTATCCTGACGGCTCATAAGAGACAATCAGATTTATATTTGCCATATTAAATAATTTTACTCAAATAAATTCCAGTCAGGCAGTGTAAAAGCAGGATAGTTGAGACTGGAAGTCCATGGAGACCTAAAGTCGCTGAATTTTGCGCCATGCTTCCGTGTGTCCATGGGAAAGGCTCGGGGTTACCAGAAGTTAGCACGTGTGGAAGACATTGGCCAAGAGGAACATTCAGCCAATAAGAACGCGTGGGTGTGGCCAATGTGGAGTCCGGATCCCAGGTTGACCAACATGGATATCTGCATGAAGGAGACATCGCTATAGAGGAATCAGTTCTGTTAGTTGACGGATTTCCACAGGTCGGAAAGTGTAAAAATAATAAGGAATACGCTATAGAAATAATCTGAGTCATTTTTATATCAGCAGAGTGTGTTTTATGTTAATTTTAATTAATATAAAAGTCATTCTAAATCACGAGCACGCTGATTGGTTGATTCTTTAAAAATGCGGGAATCCCATATCTACAACGGCGTTAGCCAAGCTTCTCAAGCGTGCCAAGCTTTGGGAGGGTCACTCTGATGGTGGGAGCCGACGTGGTGTGAACGTTGTTCTGTACTTGTGTGCGAATGTTGTCACGTGGATAGACATAGAACAGTGTACGGTCATTTCGACCGAGAAACAGTGCTTTTAGTTGTGAAGTTTGCTCAATTAACTGGTGCAGTGCTAAATTGCCAATTTCATTATGACACAAAGTTTTACTCCAAAGTAATAGACGGTAATATCAGCCGCAGACTGGTGAGTGAAGAAGAGACGCTCAGTTGTATTGCATTTTTGTGTCGATCGCGTGTCGCGAAGAACTTTCGTACCGAACCGCGAGCCGCTCTAACTAACTGTATAAAACCCTATATAAATGTGATATTAATTTTACGCGTTCTGTCAGAATGATGTTGGCTTAATTCATAGCTGACAAGGGTTTATTTCGGCACGTGCAAATAGAGCGGTGAAGAGGCATTCACTTAAAGTCTTCTGTGTTGCAGTGTACAGGAACTTTCATCAAGAAGAAGGCACCGCCCATAGAAGAAAGAAGATTTCTTCCATGTGTTAAAGCTGTGGTGAAAATGGAGTAACCTAGTACCAGTGCAGGGATGTGAGCCGCTACCTATGTCCAGGGAGTTGTCAAAGATAAGACGCATGTTTTTAAATTAGATGGCATGTTATATGAATTATGTTTAATAGTAGTGAAGCTTAGTGTAGGGATTTGTCTTTAACGTAACTTTTGCCTGACGGCATGTGTTTATTTTACATTTGTGATGCTGTAGATACGGATAGGGGGAATGCATGATTTTTGTATTTTTATTTTATTTTACGATTATTTAGACGGGATATTGAGGGCGTTGTTAGGTTTAATTTTGTTTTGTGTCATTTTATGCATGTTAATTAGCTTAGAATTATTCCGATATTCTTGTATGTTAGAGATAGGAGGATTAGATTGACGAGATCATCCACTTCCCTAGTTAAACACTTGCTGCGTTGAGAGTAAATTCAACTTTTTTAATTTAGAAAGTTAGTAGCGGTTAGATTGCATGACGCATGTTATTTCAGGAGCTGTAACACGTGTGGAGCTGTATCGCAACGTTGAATGAGAAAGAAGTCTTCCAATGTGGGTTGGAAACTGTTTCGTACAATGATTTCAATTTGAATCGAACCTGGATTTATAATGAGAAAGGCTGATGAGATTGTAAGAAATATAAGAGGATTTAATGCATGCTGATTTATGAAGTTAATTATGCAGGCCGATTGCATGTCTGATGAAGTGATAAGAATTATGTGCAGTGAGTATAGCCCTGCAATTGTTTTCTGAGAGATTATTGAGAATCAGAAATGGCGGGAAATTAATGTCAGGCCTGTGAGTCTGATGTGTGTGATAAATTATTATAGCATGCTAGCATGATGTGAATTTCCGAACCGTTGAGGAAAGATGAGTTCGCCTCACAGGTTTAGTTATCAGCCGTGTTTACATAGACAGTGTGAATGAGATGTAATTTCTGTAATACAATCTTGTCGAACAGCAAGCAAGCCCTCAGTGCAGTATTGAGTTCTAACATTTCTTTTCAGCCCACAGCAAAGCAGGAAATATGTGACAGTGGAACGCACTTTCTGGTGCACAAATGCAGGAGAGGAACGCAGTGTTGCCCATTGTTTTCCACATGTTTATTAAATAATAATAATAATAATAATAATAATAATAATAATAATAATAATAATAATAATAATAATAATAATAATAATATATGTTTTCTCTTACAGGGTGGTGTTTTGTGCTATTTCATGATGTTTTGAGATGTTGTCTTGTTGTTTAATGAGGAACAGCCCGAGTGCTGAGTGAATGTTGATGGTCAATCTAGTTCTCACTAGATCCTTCTGATGAACCGCGTTTCACGTCGAGTCAGTGTAGTATGTAAGGTTTCCCGTTCCTAAGACGACGTAAATATTTGAGATACTTTGCTTATATTGTGTCCATAGTAAATATAGCGTAGGGAAATTCCACTAGTATTTTTCATAATTCATACCATAACCCATTGCGTCTTAATTTTCTTTTCATGTTAACTTTTGTGACGACTCTCTGGAATTTAAATCCGTAACATTGTGATACTTAACATCGTATTACTCGATGCGAATCAAATACGTATTTGTATACTCATACGAATACTATTATGAACATGATCTTTGGTCAATCATGAGAAGTCATTTGAAATTCACTAGTGTTTTATGTTTTGTTTGAACTTTCATTTTGCATTTAATTATTTGAGTAAGTAACGTTTTGATGTCCATATCCTTTTCAATTTTATTTCTGAGATAATGTTATAATCAATTTTATTATCTGAATTTCATTCATGTTATTCTGATTCGGGGTTATTTTGTAAATAAACTCATCCTACCCCATATTATTGTTTCTCATTCGAGTTATACCACCATATCCTGTAATATACATATACTTAAGTGATAAACTTCGACATTTAGTCTTGCCCCAACCTGAGTTAGTGGGATGTTCATACAGGAATGGAGACGTCGTACCCCTGGGTACGGTACACTATCCCTATCAATGTGAGTAAAAGTAACTGGCTGCTCGAAGTTGGGATGTCATTGTCTTAGGTGGATCTAATTGTCGACAAACATGCTTTAATCATCCCAAAAGCACAAACGCCAACAAAACATGGTCAGAAAGTCGCTAGAAAAGCCACAGCGAGAAGACGAAGAGATTTTGGGAGAAGGAAAATGCGACGACATCAGCTAACCTAGTTCAACCGCGCCTCCTTGTTGGGCATAACGAAGAAAGAAATTGTACCGGGAGGTACACCTCTAGGCCGCACATTTAAATCTTGCGCCTAAAAGAACTCCTCTACTGGAGAAACACTGAACTTTAAACTAGACCTATTTAAACCTTTTCTCAGAAGATGTCACTACCGTAATTTTGTTAACGTGAAGAAGTTTTTATTCGTAAGTTTTTCTAATTGATGTTCATTTATTTTTAGGTTTGCAATATTTATCTTTTCTTTCCGCCAGCTTTGAATCTGGCCAATCCCTAATTTTTGTAATTAATTTCCAACCAATCCTGGGTTTCTTCTTCCGACTTGAGTGTAAATTTTAAATCGTCCAATAAAATTGAGAGGGTGTGGATTTATTATTCATGAATGGTCTAGAACTTTCCCCGAGGGTTTACAAACTGCGGTTTTTCACGTCTCTTGGCCATTAGATCAACATCTAACTAAGTGTGTGTGTGTGTGTGTGTGTCAATCAGGAGGCGAGAGGCGCCTCTTTTCATCAGGCAGCAGTACTCCGAAAAGGTATGGCCATTTAACATATTCACTTCTGCTATCTCCGCAGTTTAACCCGAGGGAAAGGTTCGAAACTTTAACTTTTTTAACCAACTTTCATAAAATATAATTCTCCTTTCGGCTCATGTAAAAATTCATAAAATTTTAAATGTAATCCGGGGATAGAGAGTGATATACCCTCTCGAGTTCCTCTTCATTTTGGTTTGAGGTACCGCATTTTTTTCTGCAATGTATTGAAGTTATCTCCATGCGCGCTACCTCAGTAGTTTGGGATTAGCCCCTGTTTTGTCGGCCAAGTGTCCTACAGGTTTTTAATTTTTTTGGGGGGAGCTCAAGCTTTGACTCCACTCCAGTTGTACTCGGGCCGTTTATTGAACCTGTTCTTTTTCACTAAGGCCCCGTAGGTTGGGTACTAGATACCTCTGTGTAATAAGATGGCTATTTGTAAATAGTGCCTTGTAAGGCCAGTGATTATTAGATTTTCATATTGTGTTGCCTGGCATAGGCTTGAAAACTGAAAGCGCGTGAGCTCTTTTTCATGTGTTGTAAAATTGCCTCTGGGAGGCCTGATATTGCAACTTTGGGAGCAAGTGCTCCAGGTATTAGGGGATTTCTGCTCTTTGTGTAAAATTGTAGTCTTTTATAAAGTTGAGCTGAGATAATGTAAAGCGAGGGGCGGGAAGCCCTGGTTACTAATCAGTCATTAAAGTTTGGGTTCTTTTGCTTGGTCTAAATCTTGTCATGGTACCTGATATATCATTGTTATCTCACTAAGTGAAAAAGTTGTTAAAATTTTGTTGTTCATTTCTTGGAGAAAGTTGCTCTTTGACACAGGCGTACGTGATCGGTGAAATACTGTGCCCAAAGTTCAGATTACTGAGTGCTTTAGGTTTGGATGCTCATCGCACGGAAACACATAGACAAACAATTCCGGATATCACGGAACTGAACAAAAATACCTCCTTGACTGATGTATGTATTACTATTCCTTTTTTAGAAAATAGGCTGTACATCGCACCGACAGAGATAGGTTCCATGGCGATGATAGGATAGGAAAGGGGTAGGAATAGAAAGAAGCGGCCGTAGCCTTAATTAAGGTACAGCCCCAGCTATTCCATATCTGTCTTATGCATTATACGTTTCCTCTAAATAAAGTATAAGATTGAGTTAGCTGAAAGAAGAAACGCTTCACTGTGTATTGCTGGTTGATCGAGTGAAATCCTCGTATTCCCTAGCGACCGCTGCTCAGCCCGAAGGCCTGCAGATTACGAGGTGTCGTGTGGTCAGCACAACGAAACCTCTTGATCGTTATTCTTGGCTTTCTAGACCGGGGTCGCCATCTCAACGTCAGATAGCTATTCACTTGTAATCACGTAGGCTGAATGGACCTCGAACAAACCCTCAGATGTAGGTAAAAGTTCGTAAATCTCACACAATTTAAACTAAAATGTTATTAAAATAACATTTACATTTTATTTGTTTCATAATCGAACATTTGAGGGTGAATCTCAACGTAGGTGAAACTGACAGCGCATTCTTCTGAACAGCATTAGGTTAATTATCGCTCTAATTTTATCCGCGAGAGAATTCCCGGTACAAATGAGTTGTTATACGAACTGCGTATCGTGAGTATCGTGTTGATGACCTTGAGGGTAAATAAATAAATCGATTAAAATTAACCGAAATAATTGATGAAAACAGGCCTATGTTAAACATTTCAGATATCTGGTCATCGCGCATAGTCTGACTGACAGACAGATACTTCACTTTATTATTTTATATACCAGGTGTCTCAAGAACGCCGTACTTTCTACTTACAAATGTCCCGCATGCACAAATGATGAATGGGATGTCTACCAACTGATTTTCACAGGCGCTCTACTGCCAGCGGGTAGGTTACGTCAGAATATGAAGAGATAAGAACCCGCCCCACTTCTTTGAGAAAACATTACATTTTTTGGTTAGAGGCGCGCAAATGTGAGCTTGCACCCGGGAGATAGTGGTTTCGAATCCCACTGTCGGCAGCCCTGAAGATGAATTTCCGTGGTCTCCCATTTTCACACCAGGCAAGTGCTGGGGCTGTACGTTATTTAAGGCCACGGCCTCTTCCTTTTCACGCGTAGCCCTTTCCTGTTTCATCGTTGCCATAAGTCCTATCTGTGTCGCTGCGACGTAAAGTCAATTGTAAAAAAAGATATTGAATTGTAATTTCAACGGGAGATAATACCAACTTTACTATCACCGGACTAAACTCTTTCGTTTGTGTTATGTTATTTATTATGTAAATGTAATTAACCTGCCCCGTGATTTATTTGTAATAATCCTTTTGTTGAGATTGTGATTAAGTGCTTTATTCTAAAATTTTTACCAGGTCTCACAAACAAACCACAGGGCAGGTTAAATAGATTTACTTAATAAATAACAGAACACAAAACAAATACTTTAGCCCGTTGAAATTACAATTACAATTGAATTTATTTTACAATTGGCTTTACGTCCGCCTATGTAGTGTAGTGGTTAGTGTGATTATGCCAACCCCGGAGGCTCAGGTCCGATTCCCGGCTCTGCCATGATGTTTTGAAAAGTGGTACGAGGGCTGGAACGGGTTCTACTCAGCCTCGGGAGGTCGATTGGTTAGAAGTGGGTTCGATTGCCACCTCAGCCCTCCTCGAAGTGGTTTTCCGTGGTTTCCCACTTCTCCAGGCAAACGCCGGAATGGTCCCTAACTTAAGGCCACGGCCGCTTCCTTCCCTCTTAGTTGTCCAACCTTTCCAAACTTCCTATCCACCCACCAAGTCCCCTGTTCAGCATAGCAGGTGAGGCCGCATGGGCGAGGTAATGGTCATCCTCCCCATTTGTATACCGACCCAATGTCTCACACTCCATGACACTGACCTTGAGGCAGTAGAGGTGGGATCCCTCGCTGAGTCCGAGGAAAATCAACCCTGGAGGGTAAGCGGATTAAGAAGAAGAGGAAGAATTGGCTTACGTCGCACCGACACAGATACGACTTATGGGGACGATGATACAGGAAAGGGCTACGCGTGGAAAGGAAGAAGCCGTGGCCTTGATTAAGGTACAGCACTAGCACTTGCCTGGTGTGAAAGTGGGAAACCATGGAAAACCATCTTCAGGCCTGCCGACAGTAGGATTCGAAACCACTATCTCGCGCGTGCAAGCTCACAGCTGCGCGCCCCTAACCTCACGGCCTGCTCACCCGGTGCAATTAAATAGAAGTACGGCATGATTATGCAATTAAAATCATTTATTATTTGAATACACATTAAGAAACTAATTGGCACTAAAAGAAAGTGCCAGTCTGATGGATGCGCGCGGCAAGCGGGTGAATTATAACTCAGTGTCCACGAGCTTGTCAAAAAATGTGTACCCCTACTAGCCTTCCTCACAGCACATGCAAAGTCTCCACTAGTTGCCGTAGCGCTCTACAAATCGGTTAGCCGCGACGATCGGCATTTTATGCGTATTTCCGCCAATTATTAAAAAATGAAGGAAATAATTAGCAGATAAGACAACAAGGCTTGTACAAATAGCTTTTTTTAAATAATTCCTAGTTCCAGCTGGCTAAAGTGGAAAAAAATGTAATGTTTACTCCAAAAAGTTGGGGGAGGGTGCCACTGTCCCTCCTCGCTCCACCTCCTAATCACGGCTACTGTTTGTAAACACGCGAAAGATGCAGAGAAGGAAATTTAATAACTTATTAATTATCAACGTGTAGAAATTCCAATCGGTAATAGAGTTGCTTGTATGAAACAAAAATTAATACTGTTCGGTGAAATACGTGTGTAGAAGGCATTGGCCTACGTCTGTTTGGAGCTTCGGCTGCATTCCAACGAGGTTGTCCAGATTAAAATAATGTCTGTGTATTTGTCGCTGCTGAACACAATATCCATTGCCGATATGCTGACAGCAAATACAGTGCGGCTGTACCATACACCAGCCTAGAAATATGCGGTGGAAAACGATGTTTACTATTGGAAGGGGTGCATTAGACCTGTAACGCTGAGTAACATGCTGCTGGTTCTTATCTCTTCATATTCTGACGTGACCTACCCGCTGGCAGTAGTGTGCCTGTGAAAATCAGTTGGTAGAAATCCCATTCACCATTTATGCATGAGGGACATTTGAATGGATGAAAACCATAACGGTATAAGTAGCATTTTGGCCATTCAGAGAAAAATGCATTTAAACATCTTAACACTCATATAAAGCATGCTATTTTTAGTTATACCACCCATCACTAGAGCGCAGAATATTACCGCTATCACTTGTATCTCTTTGCTGGTGAAAAGATACATCCTCACTGAGTTACATCCTGCACTTAACTCATTTTTTTTTAAATGTCACATACACCGTTATGGTTTTCATCCATTCATTTGTAAGTAGAAAGTACGGCTTTTTTGAGCCACCTGGTATATCTTACAAGTTGCTTTAAGTCACACCGACACAGATAGGACTTATGGCTTATGGCTTATAGATTATAGCTGGAACTGTTTGATGTGGAATTAATACACCACCTTCTAAAAGTCATTGCATTTATATCACACGTTTCAAGCATTGTTTCACCTTACAAAGTTAAGTCAAGCCTCCCAGTAAAACTCCCATTAATTTCTCCTAACATATCCTGGTCCACAGCTCTCAACTTATGACCATGGAATGATAATGAAAAGCCCAAGTTAAAAGTAAAATTGCTTCCAGTTATCTGAGTCACACGTCTGCCTTTCGCTCTCTCTGCAACTCTCTCCTAGACAGAGGCATCTTCCTTTCCACGGGAAAATTTCAAACCTCAACAGTTTTCAAGCTATTGTAATGAAATTTCTGTCACATACATAGACCCTTACTAGAAAGATCAGTAATAAATTTCATTCATTTAGGTCATTTTGGTTTCGAAGTTTTTCTTCCTCTTATACAACATTTGACGCGCAATATAAAACGCAATCTGTGACGCAATTTTATGAGAAATGAACCCAAATTTCATAAAAATTTACCTTACGGATATTCAAATAAAGTTTGCTATACATTTTATAATTATGTAAAGATTATTGCAGTCAATAGATTTTATAATTCTTAAGATTTGAATTTTATTATTTTGAAGGGCATGGCCCTAATTACACGTGTGAAATGAATTATTATACATGCTGGATATAAAAAATCATTACTAAGTGTTAATATAACACATATTATACAGGTTATAAGGACAACTGTGCCACGAGGCGCATTTTGTACGCAACAACAAGTAATAAAATGTTAAACTGAGAGAATAACACTCAAGGAAATACAACCATAACCTCACCTCAGAACTGTGCTGTTATTAGCATTATCGATGTTGGATTGGATAATAATTTGTTATTATGGATAGAGTTATTTTATTATGCAAAGAGAAAAATATTTTTCGCTTAAATCCTTCACCATACCTCCCTTTAAGTTGGCAATATTTTGGTGTCCTTCACCTTCTGTCTATTCATCCCTTCTTATTACCGTACCGACAGTGAAAGTAAGACGTAAAAATGTCGAAATCATAGAAAGAATTAACACATCGGTGAACTCTGTATTAGGTACATAGAACAACAACAACTTCTCGAAAAAGGAGCCTGACCGTACAAGCTTTTAGAATCTAGGCTATACTTCTTTTTGAGAAAGATTCGGGGATTAACGTTAAAAATTAAATAATTGAAGTTCAACCAATTCAATACATAACTTCAATTATTTAATTTTTAACGTTAATAATTTCAATACGGAACAATGAAATTTTTATCTTTAAAAGATTCAGGGAACTGTTTCTGACAAAAGCAAAGAAATGCTAATTCTGACCTCTTCTGTGTACCACATTCCCACTCTGCATTATGCCGGTTTTTCAATCGTAGTGGATCTACATGTCACGACACGTCCGTGACATGTTTTGATCGCCATTAGCAAACAGGATCACGCGTGGGAGCGACCGGCAATTTCCGCATGAGAATGAGCGAGTTGCAAATTGATAAGCAGCCTCTGACCAAGCGTGTGAACTATAAATCATAGCGTATTGGCCGAGCGTGTCTCGCATTGATGTTCAATAAGCTGTCCACAGCACGAGCTGGCATGCCTACCTGGGGCTGGCTGGTCGCCTTTACTTCCACCACTGCTAGAGGCTGTGTTTTCATCTTCAGGAATAATTCCCGAGGTAGGAGAAGAAACCATTGAATATAAATCTGTCTTCGAACTAGGGGTCATGTGATACTCTGTGTAACGAAATAGTGTGACGGAAGTGTAACCTAGCAACCGTGAAGGCTGTGATGTGAAGTATGGCCGGTCGTCATCAACAATTACCGATCGTTGATTGTTCGCCATGACCGAGAGGTGTATGATCACTTAATTTTCCGTAAGGAAGTGATGACCATACAATGGATATGATAATGTGCTACGCACATTCGAAACTTATTGTCATGAAATCACGTGATGGCATTCGAACTAGTTGCTCGGTACTGTTCTAGAGGTACCATTTAATAGGGTTGCAGTTAAATCCGGTCCTGAAATGGGAAGTATCTACAGTGACGTTTATGACCTCTATGGTTTGGTTTACGATGGGAGAAATACAGCTAACAAAACCACCTCAATAGCAGTGGCTACCCTCTGCAGCCGAAGAGATGGTACCACGAAAGTTACTCTACGACCCTTAGTAAAAATATACGTAGAGGTCGAATATGTGAGGATTCCTTCATTTTTCTTATCGAATTCTGAATGTGAATTCCCACCCTCAGTGTGTGTATCGTACGCTTGATATATGTCCACCATTGCGGCAGGTTTAGAAAAATTGGGACGGAAGGTTCATCATGCAAAAGAATTTCAAAAATTCATAAATTTGTAGAACAATTACCGTGACTGATATAGGTGTAAACAGGAAGAAGAATTGCATGAAATTGATCTTAGCCACAATAATCGCTTCTCCGTCCTCTGAGTCTGTAACCACACGGGCTCTACCTGAACACGAACGGTGCAGTGCGGCGCCGAAAATGTCATAACCCTGAAACTGTTTACAAATTACAACAACAAGGCATTAACCCTCGAATGGCGAGGTGGGGTCAAAACTGGCATCAAAATAAGAACACTCTAAAAAAGTGCATATTCTAAATGTACGTGCATAAGTCAAACAAACGTTCACGGCGGCACTAAGAAGATATCGCATATCCAGTCTGAGTTAACCAATTCGGTACAATTAACCCTGGAACACTGCCACCTTAATGACGCAAACCAAACCACACTCTGCGGTCACCCACGACCTCACTTATAATATGTAGTATAGGCAACTATCTAAATATTTATGACCAGGTGTGTTGGCCGTGCGGTTAGGGGCGTGTAGCTGTGAGCTCACATCCGGGAGATAGTGGGTTCGAACACACATATCGGCAGCCCTGAAGATGGTTTTACGTGGTTTCCCATTTTCACACCAGGCTAAAGCTCGTGCTGTGCCTTAATTAAGGCCACGACAGCTTCCTTCCCATTCCTAGGCTTTTCCTGTCCCATTGCCACCTAAGTAGATAAAGTCAGGGATTCGGGCGCCAGCGCCAGATACGGATCGCCGCAGAGGCCTCCACCGCCACCTAATCCTTACGCTCTCGGGAGAGCCCTCCTCCACCACCTCCTCCACAGGTCCTCGGGAGAAGCCACCTCTTCACGCTAGCTAAGAGCGCGACCCTAACCTCACGTCCGCTACCTTGGAGGGGTTTAATCTACTTTTTATGCGTAAGAGAGATACCCTGACCTCATGGAAGGGCCTAACCTCAGTTTTACAGCCGGATTCCCTTCCTGACGCCGAAGACAGTGACCCTAACCTCACATGTGCTATCTTGGATGGGCTTAACCTAACATTTTATGCGTAAGAGGGCTACCCTAACTTCATGGAAGGGCCTAACCTTACTTTTACGGCCGCATGCCCTTCCTGACACCCAAGAGGGTGAGCTTAACCTCACATCCGCTATCCTAGAGGAGCTTAACCTAACTTTTGACGCACAAGACAGCAAGCCTAACCTCATGGAACGACCAAACCTCAGTTTTAGGGCCGGATGCCCTTCCCGAAGTCAACTGCACAAGATGGCGCCTTTTCATGACTCTTTATGAGTCGCCTTAAGGGCGCTTGCGCAAGAACTTTTGACACGCAAGACACTAAGCCTAACGTAATAGAAGGACCTAATTCAGTTTTACGACCGGATGCCTTCCTCGACGCCAATGCCACGATGGCGGCTATACATGACCCCTTATGAGACGCCTTAAGGGTGCTTGCGCAAGATGGCGACTGCTCTTATGAGACGGCTTAAGGGTGCTTGGACAAGATGGCTTGAGACGCTAAAGGATGCTTGCGCAAGATGGCGGCCACATGATGGCGGCTCTACACAGCTCCTCATGAGACGGCCGAGGGGTGCTCTCACCAGCTGGCGGCAGCTCTTATGATGAAAGCTAGCTTACAGGCTACTGCGCAAGATGGTGGCTGCTGTTATGCATGCGGTAGAGGCCAATTTAAAATTCCACGTGCTCTTCAAAGCTACGTTCTTTCTGACAGCGGCCATCTTTAATCAACAGAGCTTCGTGCTGCCAATTTTTAGCTACTACCTTTGACATGTTGGGCGGCAGTGTCTACGTGACAGCTGTCATCCGCCATCTTTAATCAACACAGCACCGTGCTGCCATCTTTAGCTACTACCTTTGCAATGTGATGGCGGCAATTTGAATAAATAATAGCTGTCGACCACCATCTTTAAACAACAACGCATCGTGCTGCAAATTTTACGACACTCATCCTTATACATGTGGTGGTGGGTAATTTTATTTCCACGCGCTTTTTCGACAGCTCCCATCTTTAATCAGCTATCTTTACAGCACTAAACCTCATACTTTTGAAATATGGTGGCGGGCAATTTAAAAATTCTGCGTGTTTTTTGACAGCTGTCATCTTTAAACAATGGCGGCTATACATAGGCTGTTAAGGCCTCGTCCTTCTTCGTCTCCTCCGCCTCCTATGTCAAGACATAACTTTATATCTCTATCGAACAAGTTTAAACCTGCATCGCGAAGGCACGAGTGTGCAGCGATAACATCATTGTGCATGTTTAGACTTGCAGATCACAAAATAATTTATTGCAACAATGTTTTCGATGTCGTTAATTTCAACATGCATTCAGAACATTGTTTGATGTGTTCAGATCACTACATAAGTGATCAAGACTAGAATCGAACACTGTACTCGACACAATATGTGTTCAGAACATGTCAGGGGATACCTGTGTTCTAAGAAGATCAGATCACAAAAGAAGTGATTAAGACTAGAATCGAAAACTGTAGTCGATGTTGTTAAGTTCAACATGTGATCAGAACATTGATTGATGAGTTCAGAGCACTAAATAAGTGGTCAAGACTAGAATAGAACACTGTTCTCGATACAAAATGTGTTCAGAACATGTCAGGGGATGCCTTTGTTCTAAGAAGATCCATTCAAACAGAGAAAAAATAATAAGAATTCTGTGCAGCTTATGCAAGATAGCGGCTGTTATAACGCCCCCCTTCCTTTCCCGCTCAGTTAAGACGTAGCTTTATCGAACATTCTACGCGATCATGTGCATAAGACAGTGCACATACTGCGTAGCCAACTCGCTCGTTAAACCATAATATGAATACAACAAAAGTACAACTTCAAATGATTTACCGTCTATCATTTGTCTTGTGCGAAAATCGAAATCTACAGAAAAAATTGTACTGCGTAGCCAACTCGCTCGGTAAACGATAGTCTGATTTAGTTACAATAGAAAAAACATAGATTTAAACCTTGTTCTATTATCACAGACACGGAAATTGAAATTAAACAGAACGATTGGTGCTATAAGAAATACATTGGTTAAATTTAAGTCCCTAGCTGTTGAACAAGTTATCGCATAAACATGTAACATGAAATATCGGTTCGGAAACATATTGTTTCAATCTGTTGGCATGGGTTACAAGCATATAGCTTGTGCATGCGAGGGCTAATATGTATTATGCTGAACCGAAAAAATAATCGTGCTACACACATGATTGGGTGTGGAAACCAGGGGTTACGTCTTATCATAAGGGAAAAAGGATGAAAGGATTCTTCCTCCACCTCCTTCTCCTGACTGCGTCCTCCTCCTCCTCCTCCTAGGGCTAATGGGCTAAAGGGCTAATGGGCTGAAGGGCTAGTTGGCTAAAGGGCTAAAGGGCCAAAAAGGCTCCTCCACCACCTCACCACGCCCTCCTCTTTCCGGAAGGAGTTAGGTGAAGTTGGTACATTTTTAACAGCAGCAACAGCCCGATTGTTATCACAAGAACGCTTCTACTTTGTTAAGTGTAGCAAATTAATCTCTATTGGTAAATGGTTTTGTGTTCAGAACTGAAGACATTCATACTACAAATAACAGGGAATGGAACCCAAGGGTCACGTCTTATCATAATTACTTAAAAGAATCCCCGACATATTAGTGGTGCGACGAGTTGCATTTTCGTAACAGAAATCAGTATCTGCGTTTGGAACACTAAACTTTTGAAGATGGCAGCAGTGAGGTTAGTGATGTTCTGTTGTTGGATTTTAAATTCCTTGCTGCAACATGCATAAGGTGGCAGCCTTGAGGTTTAGCGCCATAAAGATGGCAGCAGTGAGGCTAGCGCAATGCTCTCTTGCCCTTAAAAGTGAGGTTAGGGTCCGCCAAGATGACAGCTGTCAAAAAACCACGTAACTTTGTTCATCAACAAGTGCACGTGGTCGTGACGTTACGGTCACGTGGTATGCTACGTCAGTACGCGAAGTTTGAAATCCACGCCTACGTTGTTAGAACTCGTCAAAAGCACAAAGATAATCAATTTCATGATCTACGTCGATAAGGGCAGCGTTAAGAATAGTCATGTTTAAGAATCTTGTGAACAGAGCAGTAATATTTTATTTAGTTTCAACTGGTAGAGCTTGTATCCATCACCTACCGATTTTGCATGCATCGATTATCATATTAACCCCTCAGCGCCGACCTCTATACGTGGTATAGACCCTCTTTTTTTTCCGTAGCCGCCGACCTCTATACGTCGTATAGACCCATACGTGGTTTCACATTTACGGCTATAGCGCGAAGAGTTTTGGAGTTACTGATATGCAAATTGTTTTGTTTCCAAGACGACATTTTCGGGTTCATCAGTGTTGTAAATAAGAATTGAAAAATCGTTATAATGTAGTTGTTTTGTAAGGATAATTATTTGTCAAATAAGTCTGAGCACTAATCTCTTGCTTTTTTTAAAGTCTGTTTGCTTCATTCTTTCCCACAGAATAAAATAAGGAAATGATGATCTGAGAAGTTTGTCTTTTCGTGTGATGTTCTTTGCTCTATTTGTACATTGGGAGTGCGGTTTATTTATTATATTTGTCTTTATTTCTCAGCTTGTAATATTTTCGTAACTCTCCACGAGCGCTCTGTGTAGGCATCAGTTAGTGCTGCTTTTTGTCATACGATACGAGAACCAGTTGTTCATGGTGTATATCTCGTTTGAAAGACGTCTCGACCTTTTATCTGAAATATGTATCGAGTTGGTTTGTTTCGTCATAAATGTTATTCCCCTCATTCAGTTTCGTACTGCTGCCTTTGGTCTCGCTGCAGCTTCATCAGTCTGTGTGACGCGCCACGCTCAGCCGTGGTTTGACTGACAGTAATGTGCTTGAAATATTATATAATTTAGATGAAAGTTTAGTCGGAAGTAGTAGTGACAATATAAGCAGCAGTGATAATGAAATAGATGATGTAGCAGTGGTAAATGATGAGAGTGACGATGAGGAGGAAACAGTACTTGGAAATTTCGTGTAAGATTCTATAGATAATTATACAGGTCAAAGAGAAGTTTTCAACGGTGAATTCTGATTGCTAAATTCTCTAATAATACACAGGTCACAGAGACAAATATTGAGCAATTACCTTATCGGGTTCAGCTGGTGAAAGGTTTGTTTACAAAATACGCTCGGGAGGGAGGGGAACGAAATATTCAAGGCCGGCGCGCATCAGATAATACAGTTCCAAGGTTGCAGGAAAGATATTTTATCAGGAAATTAGCACTCAAGAGTTGGAAATCCAAACCTCAGAGACATTGTATCCTGTGTTCAAAACACGGCGAAAAGAAGACGTCAGTGTACTGCTGCCAGGAGTATGACTTGAGTCCCTGTCTCAAAGAGTGCTTCGAACTCTATCACACGGAACTAAATTACTAAGGAAATGTGAAACAATTATGTAATTATCTGCATGTACATAGTTGTGTCATAAGGAATTCCAAATTTCGTGAAAATCGGGCTACTCTTATACTTGTAGTAACTCTTTAAGTGAATCGATGTATTTCAGTCGCGCGTAGTTGAAATCCCATCCGGCCGCGGGGTAGGAAGCTATTTAATTGGCTGCGACGCTGAGGGGTTAAACTTCTTCCGCTAGAGTGTACAACGATCGCAATTGTGTGCTGCTAACCTATGTGCATGAACTTAAAGCACAAAGATTAGTTATGTTTTAATGCGTGTACAAATTACGTACCGATAATGCATGCATCGACTATTGTTCTAAACTTCTTCCGCTAGAGAATGTAGCAATCGCATAATGTGTATTTCTAACCTATGTATACGAATTTAAATCACAAAGAATAGCTAAGTTTAAAAGCGTGTACACATCACCTACCGATTTTGCATGCATCGATTATCGTACTGAACTTTCCCGCTAGAGCGTGCGACAATCGCATTGCTATCTCAGCATAACTTATGCGCACTGACTTAAAGCACAAAGAATAGGTATGTTTAAAAGTCTTGTGAACATAGGAGCAGTAAGAATAGCGATGTTTAAACATCTTGCGAACCTAGTAGCAGTAAGAATAGCTAGGTTTAAAGCGTGTACACATCACCTATCAATGATGCATGCATCTTCCACTAGAGCGTGCGACCGTCGCTTTTGTGCGCAGCTATCTTAACATAACGTATGTGCACGAACTTAAATCATAAAGAAAAACTATGTGTAAAAATCTTGTAAACATAGCAAAGTTCTAACTACGTAGGCGTGGATTTTGAACTTCGCGTGCTGACGCAGCATACCACGTGACCGTAACATCACGACCACGTGCACTTGTTGGTAAACAAAGCCACGTGCTTTTTGACAGCTGTCATCTTGTCGGACCCTAACCTCACTTTTAAGGACAATAGAGCATCATTAACCTCACTGCTGCCATCTTTACGGCGCTAAACCTCAAGGCTGCCACCTTATGCATGTTGCAGCGCGGAATTTAAAATCCAACAACAGAACAACAGAACATCGCTAACCTCACTGCTACCATCTTCAAAATTTCAGTGTTCCAAACACTAAAAACAATCAAGCAGATACTGATTTCTGTTAGGAAAACGCACCTCATCGCACCACTAATAGGTCGGGGATTTTATTAGGTAATTCTGATAAGACGTGACCCTTAGGTTCCATTCCCTGTTATGTGTGGTATGAATGTCTTCGGTTCTGAACACAATACCATTTAACAATAGAGATTAATTTGCTACACTTAACAAAGTAGAAGCATTCTTGTTATAAGAATCGATGAGGGCGATGCTGCTGTTAAAAATGTACCATCTTCAGCTACCTCCTTCCGGGAGGAGAAGGGCGTAGTGAGGTGATGGAGGAGCCTTTTGGCCCCTTAGCCCTTTAGCCCATTAGCCCTATGGCCCATTAGCCCTAGGAGGAGGAGGAGGAGGGTGCAATCAGGAAGAGGAGGTGGAGGAAGAGTTCTTTAATATTTTTGCCCTTATGATCAGACGTAACCCCTGGGTTCCACTCCCAATCATGTGTGTAGCACGATTATCTTTTCGGTTCAGGATTTTACATAGCAGCCCTCGCCTGCACAAGCTTCATGCATGTAACCCATGCCAACAGATTGAAATAATATGATTCTGAAACGATATTTCATGTCATATGTTTATGCGATAAGTTGTTAAATGTAAGCAGCGTATTTTTATAGCACTAGGCGTTCTGTTTAATTTTTACGTTATAACAGCCGCTATCTTGCATAAGCTGTACGGAATTCTTATTATTTTTCTCTCTTCGAATGGATCTTCTGAGAACAAAGGTATCCCCTGACATGTTCTGAACACATGTTGTATCGAGAACAGTGTTCTATTCTAGCCTTGATCACGTATTTAGTGCTCTGAACTCATCAATCAATGTTCTGATCACATGTTGAAGTTAACGACATCGAGTACAGTTTTCGATTCTAGTCTTAATCACTTCTTTTGTGATCTGATCTTCTTAGAACACAGGTATCCCCTGACATGTTCTGAACACATGTTGTATCGAGAACAGTGTTCTATTCTAGCCTTGATCACGTATTTAGTGCTCTGAACTCATCAATCAATGTTCTGATCACATGTTGAAGTTAACGACATCGAGTACAGTTTTCGATTCTAGTCTTAATCACTTCTTTTGTGATCTGATCTTCTTAGAACACAGGTATCCCCTGACATGTTCTGAACACATATTGTGTCGAGTACAGTGTTCTATTCTAGTCTTGATCACGTATTTAGTGCTCTGAACTCATCAATCAATGTTCTGATCACATGTTGAAGTTAACGACATCGAGTACAGTTTTCGATTCTAGTCTTAATCACTTCTTTTGTGATCTGATCTTCTTAGAACACAGGTATCCCCTGACATGTTCTGAACACATATTGTATCGAGTACAGTGTTCGATTCTAGTCTTGATCACTTATGTAGTGATCTGAACACATCAAACAATGTTCTGAACGCATGTTGAAATTAACGACATCGAAAACATTGTTGCAATAAATTATTTTGTGATCTGCAAGTCTAAACATGCACAATGATGTTATCGCTGCACACTCGTGCCTTCGCGATGCAGGTTTAAACTTGTTCGATAGAGATATAAAGTTATGTCTTGACACAGGAGGCGGAGGAGACGAAGAAGGACGAGGCCTTAACAGCCTATGTATAGCCGCCATTGTTTAAAGATGACAGCTGTCAAAAAACACGCAGAATTTTTTAAATTACCCGCCACCATATTTCAAAAGTATGAGGTTTAGTGCTGTAAATATAGCTGATTAAAGATGGGAGCCGTCGAAAAAGCGCGTGGAAATAAAATTACCCACCACCACATGTATAAGGATGAGTGTCGTAAAATTTGCAGCACGATGCGTTGTTGTTTAAAGATGGTGGTCGACAGCTATTATTTATTCAAATTGCCGCCATCACATTGCAAAGGTAGTAGCTAAAGATGGCAGCACGGTGCTGTGTTGATTAAAGATGGCGGATGACAGCTGTCACGTAGACACTGCCGCCCAACATGTCAAAGGTAGTAGCTAAAAATTGGCAGCACGAAGCTCTGTTGATTAAAGATGGCCCCTGTCAAAAAGAACGTAGCTTTGAAGAGCACGTGGAATTTTAAATTGGCCTCTACCGCATGCATAACAGCAGCCACCATCTTGCGCAGTAGCCTGTAAGCTACCTTTCATCATAAGAGCTGCCGCCAGCTGGTGCGAGCACCCCTCGGCCGTCTCATGTCATCTTGTGCAAGCACCCTTAAGCCGTCTCATAATAGCAGCCGTCATCTTGTAGAATTAGTTAGCTGTCAATGCCAAAGGGTCTAAGTAGGAACCGAACCGTTGATCTCATCATTAGACTATTTTTTCTTATGCTATCATGTTCCCGATGCTGCGAACCAATGTTTTAGGCAGAAAAATTTTGTCCGTTTTGCTCTACGATGCACCATTTTCGTGATATTTAACATTTTGCATTTAAGCCCCAAATTTAATAAATTGAACCAGCACGGTATGTTATACTCTCTGCCATACCTAGACCTGATCAAGTTACGAAAACTTGCTTCAATACAAGCTAAAACTGACTAAATGCCAAAGGGCTTAAGTAGGAATCGAACCGTTGATCTCATCATTAGACTACTTATTTCTGATACTATCATGTACCTTACACTGCGAACCTGCGTATTGGGCAGAATATTTTTGTACGTTTTGCTCTACGACGCACCGTTTTCATGATATTTAACATTTTGCATTTAAGCCCCTTATTTAATGAAACAAACCAGCACGGCACGTTAGCATCTAAGCTAGCTTTTTGATAAGAGCAGCAGCCATCTTGCGCAAGCACCCTTAAGGTGTTTCATAAGGAGCCATGTATTGCCGCCATCTTGTAGCCGCCATCTTGCGCAAGCATCCTTAGAGCGTCTCAAGCCATCTTGTCCAAGCACCCTTAAGCCGTCTCATAAGAGCAGTCGACATCATGCGCAAGCACCCTTAAGGCGTCTCATAAGGAGCCATGTATAGCCGCCATCTTGTAGCCGTTATCTTGCTCAAGCATCCCAAGGGTGTCTCATAAAAGCCTATGTATAGCAGCCATCTTGCAGCCACCATCTTAAGTAAGCACCCTTAGGGCGTCTCATAAGGAGTCATGTATTGCCGCCATCGTGGCATTGGCATCGAGGAGGGCATCCGGTCGTAAAACTGAATTAGGTTCTTCTATAACGTTAGGCTTTGTGTCTTGCGTGTCGAAAGTTCTTGCGCAAGCACCCTTAAGGCGACTCATAAAGAGTCATGAAAAGGCGCCATCTTGTGCAATTGACGTCGGGAAGGGCATCAGGCCGTAAAACTGAGGTTTGGTCGTTCCATGAGGTTAGGCTTGCTGTCTTGTGCGTTAAAAGTTAGGTTAAGCTCCTCTAGGATAGCGGATGTGAGGTTAGGCGGTGTCTTATAAGGAGCCATGTATAGCCGCCATATTGTGCAATTGGCATCGGGAATGGCATCCAGTCGTAAAACTGAGGTTATGCCCTTCCATGAGGTTAGGCTAGCTCTCCTACGCATAAAAAGGTTAAGCCCCTCCAAGAAAGCGCTTGTGAGGTTAGGTTCGCGCTCTTAGTCGTCAGAAAGGCATCCGGCTGTAAAACTGAGGTTTGGCCCTTCCATGAGGTTAGGCTAGCTCTCCTACGAATAAAAGTTAGGTTAAGCCCCTCGAAGATAGCGGATGTGAGGTTAGTGTCGCGCTCTTAGCTAGCGTGGGGAGGATGCTTTTCCCGAGGGCCTGTGGAGGAGGTGGTGGAGGAGGAGGGCTCTCCCGAGAGCGTGCGGAGGATGTGGCGGTGGAGGCCTCTACGGAGAGCCGTAGGTGGCGGTTGCGTCTGAATCCCTGACTTTATCTACTCACCTATCTGTGTCGCTGCGACGTACAGCAATGAGAAAAAAAAATATGTTGAAATTTTGTGTTATTTATGTTTGTATTGTTCCACAATTTAGCATTACAGACCTTTCTCTTGTTAAGTACGACTTCAATAGTTTTTAGTAATTGTAATACTTCGAAAGTTGGTTAAATAATACCGTATTAACGCACTATAATTATGTATAAGGGTGTAAAGGGAGGGCGTATAAGTCTCTGGTAAGACCCCAAGTGGTGTATGGTTGCAGTGTATGGGACCCTCACCAGGATTACTTGATTTAAATACTGGAAAAAATCCAAAGAAAAGCAGCTCGAATTGTTCTGAGTGATTTCCGACAAAAGACTAACGTTACAAAAATGTTGCAAAATTTGGGCTGGGAATACTTGGGAGAAAGACGAGCTGCTCGACTAAGTGGTATGTTCTGAGCTGTCAAAGGAGAGATGGCGTGGGAGGACATCAGTAGACGAATAAGTTTGAGTGGTGTCTTTAAAAGTAGGAAAGATCACAATATGAAGATAAAGTTGGAATTCAAGATGACAAATTGGGGTAAATATTCTTTTATACGAAGGGGAGTTAGGGATGGGAATAACTTGCCAAAGGAAATGTTCAATAATTTTCCAATTTCTTTGCGAAAATTTAAGAAAAGGCTAGGAAAACAACAGCAGGAAATCTGCCACCTGGGCGCCTGCCTTAAATACAGATCAGTATTGATTGCTAAGTAGATGATTTCAAAATTACTTCCTTGTACACATGAACTTCACAGAATAATACACTGTACTTCATTCGCTCTTGGATAGCTGTGTTCAAAATGTATTCTAGTATCTTGAATGGAAAGGATTATTGGGTGACTTGCGAGGCCTTGCGGCCAATTTTAGAAATTGTTTGTCGAGCAGCTGGGTTTGTTCGTTTGTGGACACTCCTTCAAAATCCCCCTTGACGTCGTCGTCATCGTCTGTTATATCTTTACCGTCACTATAAGCTCCTTAATCTCTGTATTCGTCAAATTGACTCAAACCACTGTGCACTTTTATTTCATGTCCTACTTTACCATTTATTAGATTGGAAATTTCGTCTGCAGATGACCGCGGCTTGATCAAGCCGTTTGTACACTTCGGTATCTCAGGTTAAGTTCAAATATTGTAGGAATCTTCTCCAAACAGTCAAGTACGACATTATGTGATGGGTAATGAGAACCTAGCATCACCTTACACAAACCACACTGTTGGCTCGCATGTGGCTCAAGAGCACAAATAGTATGCAATATGTAAAGAAGAATGTTTGACTATTGTTGGAACTCCAATATTTGTATTGAAAAGAGAACACAATAATTTTAATCTTGAAAGAGTTTACTTAGTCCAACTATCTCCAAAGTTCTGAAGGTAGAGTAATGTAACGCCGTTCGGTGGTTAGCAGAGGTGATCTTGGGATGGCAGGGTCAGTGTTGTTTCAGGGTTAATGGACGGAATGATACTCTTCCATCAAAGTCGAGATGGAAATGCAAGATCTTAAATGATACTAATTTTCATCTTTAAGGAGGCAGGTGACTCCAGACTTTTTACTGATAAAACAATATCAAACTCTACCATAATCTACAAATACAGAAATTATAAATGTTTTCTAGACTTTTCGTTCATTTCGTAACCAGAGAAATAACTTGAAAATCTATTCTCTGGACACTCATAGTAAGGAACAGAATGGCATCTTTTAAAACAATGTATGGCTGTAAGAGACTCAATACAGCATTGCTTCTTCAATTCTGCTTCTTAACTTCCAAACTGAATCACAGCAACGTTATTTATCCATCTCTTGCATTGTTCCGACCTTAGTCATCATTTAGCACAATGTTCACAAAGTCTGGAAAATATGTTTCGGTGATAGAAGCATTTCATGGATAAATAAAGCTGAACAGAAACATGTTAACTTCAATACTTGAAGCTCATGGCGTAGGATTCTAAAATATGTCTTCTCCCTTTAAGCCTTTATCCTACTGTTGTAGCGTTCGTTTCATGGGTCAGGGAACGCCATTTCTCGATCGAAATCATCATTACGTTGTAGGTTTGCATGCTCTTACGTTGCCGTTATTGGAATCTTGCCATATTGGCTTTGACCTTCAAATTTGCAGAGTTCCTGTGACTTTAAGGTGGTATTGGCGGCGGTGTGAGGTGGCCATACAATTGGAGACGACTCTAACGTTATTCCTCATTTATTGGGCGTCTTCCTCCGTTTATAACATGGTGAAGATGAGATATTCCCATCTCCATATCAAGAAGTTGGTTCTCTGCTAGTCTCGTAACGGCCGGCACTCAGCTCTATACCTAGCGACTTCAAGGGCAACTGTACCGTATATTTCAAATTCATCTGTATCGGCATTCTCTTGTCACAGAGAACTCCCGTTACCCACCTCAGTCACACACATCCATCATTATTATCTTCCTTCCTAAAATATATAAGAAAGTAAAATTAGTTATACTTACGCAAACGGCGAGGTGGGGAAAATAATGGCATCATTATTTCAAAACTGGGTGAAACGAAGCCGGACAACGTTAGTGAACAGTCGCTTCAGGCAAGAAGGAAAGGTTTAGAGAGTATAGAGGTGTACGGTGTGACTGGTTCCATAAACCCGGGGTTCTCAAATTTTCCGGTCACGCCCCCTTCTGAAACATGAAATATCTAGGGTACTCCCACCCTATTCTTCTTTCCTTTCTTAGCACTTCCCATAGGCTTCTTCGCACACAACATATCAAGAGATCTATAGTACTGTATTTGCTTCTGTCTATTATTCAAAGGAATGCTATTAAAGTCTAATGTGAGATAATCGTCTTGATATTTACGCATTTTGCTTTTGGGTGTAGAATAAATGTTCCTGGTGGGAGCAGCAGTTGAAGCGGAAGAGCAATGTATTTTCATTAAATTACAATCTTGTTCTTTATTAGGACTGAATATTTTCGAAGGCGGCCAAGCACTCTGCTAATAAGCCACTTATCCGTGGGTATGGTCATGCTTGTGTCAGTCTGTTTTAAATCGGGCTAACCACTTCCACTGAACACGTACTAGAATTCACCTGTTCACCCACTCTAAAGTCCTGGCTGAAATCGAGACGAAATAGAAGAATCTCTTCTTGTAAATGTGTAGCAGACACATTGTCAAGTGCCTTATTGTCATCAGTGGTTGTTAACGTGATACCACTGCGGGTGGTGGGTGCGTGTGTGGAAAACGTTACTCGCACCTTTTCTCAGAACACGTGCCGGCAGAATCTACTGGTCAGTTCTTGTTAAATAAAGCAGAAAATGTACCCGCTTACTAGTCTTGAATGGCGGTGGAAGAACTTGCTGCCTTCGTTCATGGATGCGAGAATCTTAGCATAGCGACATTTGTTGCAGAACACGACATGTAAATATTCTAGTGAGAGCTGGCCCCCCTTTATCACTCACTGCCCTTCCCTAGGGGGCGCGCCCCCTACTTTGACGACCACTGTCATAAACGACCTCACCTCACCATTTGAGGGTTCAATTACTCACTGAAATGTGCATAACTAGAAAGATCAATTTGCCCATTTTCGTGGTGTACATTCATGTGTGATACCATTCTACGACATATCACCTCACTCATCCCTCGGAACCAGGCGAGTTGGCCGTGCGGTTAGTGGCGCGCGGCTGTGAGCTTGCATCAGGGAGATAGTGGGTTCGAATCCCACTGTCGGCAGCCCTGAAGATGGTTTGCAGTGATTTCCCATTTTCACACCGGGCAAATTCTGGGGCTGTGCCTTTATTAAGGCCACTTTCCTATTCCATTGTCGCCATACGACCTATCTGTGTCGGTGGGACGTAAAGCCACTAGCAAAACACACACAAAAAAAAATCCCTCGGAAAGCGACTACGTACAGGACACTTGCTAGTTTCTGTCGGTAGATATTTCTCATTCAACTATTCCCGCGGGTATAAATCGCTGAGTATGATATTATGGCCCTGTGGTGGCCACATTGAGCCACAGTGAACACGTTCGGAATACCGATAGGTAGTCCAGAACAACACTGCCTGTAGCTCCATCTAGTGTTCCTGCCAAGAGCTGTGAAAGAAAAATATTTACCAACATGTCCACATAATACTTACTGCCATAGAAAAATAATGTCCCACTAACTTCATGGCTGCAGTTCGACTTCGTGCACAATAATACGCGGTTCTCTGGTCCAAGTGCGGACGGTTTCTTTGTTGACAGCACCGTTGAGGTAAACGTACACCTGGTCAGTAGTTAAAAGAGAGCTAGGCGGGTGCCTGGAGTAGTTTGGAACCTTCCTCGTATTTAACGAGAAACGATCATGAGCATAAAATTAGGGCCAGAAAGCATCATACGGATGTCGTCAAGTTTTTCATCGTAAACAGGGCCATAAGAAATTGGAATAAATTACCTACAACAGTATTTCATACATTCCCTTCCCGTATCAAGTTTTCTAAGAAGACCATTAATGCTACTGTAAAGTGAACATTGAAAATTGTAAATTACGGACAATGAATTTGTGATTATCTGTTCGTTTTGATTGTGATACTAGTAGTTATTATTTTGGTATTCTCTGTCCAGGAAATTGCTTGTTGCCCTCATGTTGTAGCAGTTGTTGTTGTTGTTGTTGTGTTATTACCAATGTTTTTAACTCTACTTTATTATCACTTGTAATGTTAAGCTAGTAATATAAACCGTAGCGTTAAGTACTGGAAATATGTATGTTTTTTGTCTATTTTATTTCCAATGAATTTCTTGTTGTACTATGCTGTTGTTGTTGTTGTTGTTGTGGGGTAATTTTGTTTTAACTTAACTTATTATTACACAACTGTAAGGGACCAACGCCACCGGGATATTACACAATTGCAACGTATTTGTCAATAATGATAATAATGATAATAATAATAATAATAATAATAATAATAAAATAAAAATAAAATGAAATTATTCTATGGGGCAGACATTAGGATAGAAGGTGATGGAATTGTATCATTGTGATGTTTTGATAATCACACCATGTTCAAAATTATCAAACTGTGTAATTAATAAGAAAGACGTATGTAATTTGTGGTAGGTCATTTGAAATTATAGTCTATATATATATTGCGCCCTTGCGGGGGTGTGATAGGCGTCATTAAATAGTAATTAATTATTGAGGAATATATATTTCAGTTTCAGAAGCAAGAATATCTTACTTTACATAAGAAGTCCAGAACAGGCCGAGATGGTATTGTGCAACCTGCCACAGACTGTTCTCTCCACTAAGATTAAGAAATACAAGGGACAGCAGAATTAGAATTCTCAGAAATGGTGACGAAGGGGAAAGGGAGAGGCGAGAGTTGTTCACAAGTTAGTGAAAAAATTCATCGCCGCGAGCGAAATTTGCTGTGGCAACCCCGCAAGAGCCGTGTGCAAAATTCGTAGAAAAGATGTCAAAGGAGCTCCAAGTTACTAGCAGGAGCTGAGCGCAAGGTTGGCACTTGAAGAAAATAATATGAAACTTCTCTGTCCCGCGAGAACTTGGACCAATCGTAAAATTCATAGGCCGGGAGGCAGGCACGACAACTTCGTATTGTAAGAAGAATTATCAATATTAACTCCATGGATTAAATTTATAGAAGGGAGTGAGTTACAGATTCGAAATAAGGTGAATTTTAGAAGCCTAACCAAGTAATAAAAGTTATTAAAAGTCACTAACTGAGGGAGATTGATTGGCGTAATTCTGAGAATTCATGAAAGCTATCCATTGATTGGCTGCAGGCAAAGGACGCGGCAAAAGAGCCCGAAATCCCAGGCTGGGATACAAGAGCTAAATTCGCAATCATATCAATTACCAGCGAACGATATTAGTTGAGAATTGAAGAAAAAAACAGAACATAATTACATCACTGGATCCCATATTTAAGCCACTGGCAAAGGCGCAAATTGTCGGATGAAGATATCGGAACTGCATGCCCTAAGATGACCTCCCGTGAACTCGGAGGAGAGGGGAGTCGAATATAAATATAGGGTCGTGGAGACGGACTTATTTACTTCTGATGATGTGTTCGAGCTGTTACCACGCCAGGGGTGCGTAAATTACTTGTGAATATTCTGTGCCGTTACTACGCCAGGGAGCATATGTATACTTACTCGTGGAGTAGTGTTCGAAGTGTTAGAATGTTACGTAACACAGTGATTCGTGACGTGTAGTAGTTCATATTACAGTCTTGAACAGTCTACTGGCAAGAAGAGTTCCAATAATTACCGAACAAATTATATTAAAACCTATGGATAGGAGAGTGAAATTCTACAAAAAGAAATTAGAAAGTACGTGGCGTGAAAACGATCACGGGTGTTCGACGTATTTCACCCAGTAAACAGTCAACCATCAACTGATACCTGGTCAGCTGCGTGAAAACGAGACGGGATTTCGAGTGCGAGCCCGGGCCGTTGTAAAAGGGGATCCCGAGGTATCCCATGTCCGGGAAAGGAACGAAGGATGTAGATTTACATTAAGTGGGCTAGATAAAGGGCCAGACATGTTAAGTTTCAGTTCAATATCAGTGTGTGTAAATTTTTTAAAATGTTAAAATTTTAAAAATTGAAAATTAATATGTATAAAACTGAAAAGTGCATTGGATTACTTCTTCAAGCTGGCATGAAAACAAGTAGAATGCAGGGCTAGACTGGACGAGGCCTGTGCTGCTCGTCCAGTTTAGCAAACTACAAGGCTGAGATGAGTACCTTTTAATATATTTGTAGATTGCTATCGTTAGCGGGAGGAAACCATATTCCTTCATTATGGTAACCTGATTGTGAAACGAGCCGTTTCCGGCTTGTACAAATTCAAAGATAGATAGACAAAGGGACAAATTAATATGTACGTAATTAGATCAAGCACTAATCATAATTTTGATTATTTAATAGAGTAGAGTAGGGTTGATTTGTTTATTAGTTGCGATAGATTCGGACCGTAACCCCTCTGAGATAAATGCTGGTTGGGACTCAGGCTTTGAGCGGGTACAATATATGTATATAGGGTTTTTAGACATCCATTATCAGTATCATCTCATTTCTTTGTATCACGGCCATAATGTATTCTGAAAGAACTAATTCTTGAGTAAAGTATTTCTACATCACTTGTAAATTTCCTCTAACTCGAGGTCAGGTGACTGGACATGACATGCTAATTTTAGCCAATTACCAGGAATAGTACGTCATCGAGCTTGCAAGATTCCTTACCCCTTCAATATTCTGATGAGTCACGTAAGTCTTTTTAACGAATACCTTTCGAAGTTCGCTACATGATGCTTTGAGAGAGCGCGAAGGTTCATCCTATGTGAATGAACGTTATAGAATGAAATGATGGATATACAGCGATGGATAGGAGAAGGAATAGTACATCAGATCTACTGGACCATCTTATATGGTTGATGGAGGGAGACATTAGAGCCTATATACATCGACAACAAGAGCTGCAGAGCATCTAACCTATTATAACATTACATCGGAGAACGTCTTGACATCGGAGAAGGTCTTAACTGCTGAAGACCTTACCTTAGTTCATTCCGCATCTGAGTAGAAAAGTACTCAAAATTACCCTCATTGTGACGAGAGTTAGTGAACGAGAAACCGGTTTTGACTGGTTTAGGACAGGATAATTTTTATGTAGTTAGTTACGCTACAATTCTGGAATAGGGAAGAATAAGAGTGTATTCTCTCCATGAACGTAACCCAAGGTGGTTTTAATATTGAAATTAGGGCTCATTACAACTTCATGTAAGGAGTATCATAGGAAGTGTTAAAGTCCGGAAAGTCGTAGTACAATTAGTGAGCTATGCACGAATCATAAATAGGACTGGTACCAACAACGAGAGATGACGACGCTTGTAGGAGAGGTCCATCAAACATCAGCTGCTATATCAGATAACAATCTACAACTGGTGAGCTAATGGCATAAATTACTGCAAGTCTCTACTTAAGAGTTTATTTTATTAAGACTTATTTCATTCTATTTGTTTTTCGTTTTCGTAAGTTCAGAGTTCGTAAGTACTTGTCACGTTTTTCATCCTAATAAATAGTTATTTCAATTGTTAATTGGGGAAATTCGTATTAGCGATCCTTAATTTCCTATTTAGAGTGTACTTAATGGTCAGTGTCTCATCACCCCACCTCCGGAAGTATTTCGAGTCTCATTATTATTTATCAACTATCGTCTTCAAGAGCCATATGTCTGAAGGCTGGCGCCCGTAGGATATCGCTCATATGAGCAAGTGAATGCGACCCGGCACGTCACATATGTGGGCAAGAGTGGGTACGTCACAACATTAGGTGTAGTTGTAAGTAAACAGAGCTGTACTTCAAAGAGTGGAGATTGATGTGTGAAGGGGTGAGTATACGGGCAGATATTGTTAAAATACTTTTATATTTTCAGGCTGAAGACTCGGCACGAGGTTACATTAACAAATGTAGCATACTACCAACAACAAATGAAACGTAAAAATGAGGTTTACTAGGTGGATGCAGTGAAGAAACTATAGATGACATAGGAATGGGGTACCGTTGGGAAACAAGTTTATCAAGGGACGATGTGGAATCGTGTAAGAAGGTGGTCCAAAGAAGGAAACAGATTTAAAGACAAACAGTGAGGGCTCTTTAAAACTCGTGTGTGACCACGAACGTTGAAATATAAACGTGTTGTGTGGTATTTTCGGAGAGCTGCCCAACGGACCAGTCCTTTTTCCCGCATGGAAGACGAGCGTACATGGAATTCCTTCAAAATAAATGGGAGAATTTGCTGGAAGATATTTCCAAGGAACAGCACAAATTCAAGTTTCCGACCAACGAGGAATCATCTTAAATGGCGTGAATGCAGAGCGTTAGACTGCCGGAGATATTCCCTTACCTTGGCTAGCAAGATTTTCGGAAATAATAACACTGGAGTGATTCCTGATTGTCTGCATTAATACTGAGGTGTTACTAACGGAATTTCCGGAATTTAAAGGACTTATGTCATAGAATCTGTACCGGTTGGTACACCTCTACGCCACACATTTGAATTTTCTGCCTTAAAGTACTCCTCTACAGGAGAAACTCTGAACTTTTACAACTGTATCAACTCATAAGTTTTCTCAGAAGATGTCCGTACAGTAAATTTTGTGATTACGAAGTTGTCAGTACTGTGTGGAGTTCAACTTGTTTCGTTTTCTATTGATCAAGAAGTGTGGACATTCTCTTATAGATGCCTCTACTAAAAAACTATGTTCATGCACACTGGGGCGAAGTTAAGGAACTTTTCTTGAAGATATTTTGTACTCATAAGTTTTCCTATAACTAAATTTCGTTCTTTCATTTGTGGGTTGGCAATATAAATCTTTTCTTTCCGCCAGTTTTGAATTGAGCCAATCCAGAATTTCTGTAATTAATTTTTGACCAATCGTGTCTTTCTTCTCCAATTTTGATGTGTAACTTTTAGCCAGCCAATAAACGACTGTGGGTGTGTCTTAATTATTCATGAAAGGTCTCGAATGTTCCCCGAGAGTATAAAAACTGCTGATTTTCCTGTCTCTCCGCCACTCGAACAACATCTAGTCTAGTGTATGGAAGTGTAACAAGAGACGGGAAGCGCCTCTTTCATCCGGCAGCAGCTCTTCAACAAGGTATTGGCCACTTAACCATCTTTATTTCTTGCTAGCTCAGCAGTTTAAACCGCGCCGAAGGTCCGAAACCTTTATTATGTAACCTATCTTGAAAACATGTAATTTTCCGTCGCTTTTGTAAAACTTCACATATCTTTAACTGTAAATCGGGGATAGAGAGTGCTTTACCCTCTCGAGCTCCCCTTCATTTTTGTCTTGACGTGACTACGTTTTGGTAACTTTTCCTTCCTTAATGTATTGAATTTTCTTATACGAGTCACCTGCATAGTTTGGGAAAAGCTCCTGGTTCATCGGCCTAGTGCCTCTAAGGTTTTAAAAGATTTCATGTAGGAGTGCAAGTACTCGCCTCCATTCTACTTGGTGTTGCGGGCCATTAACTTAACCATTAGGTTGGGTACAAGATACCCCTGTTTCTTCGTAAGTGTGCCTCGAGGGCAGTTAATAGTAAAGTCCGTTCTGACCTTTGATAGGGTTGAAAAATTGAGAGCGGTTCAGCTCTTTCTTACATTAGGATATGTGCCTCTAGGAGGCCTGACAGTGGTAGGTGGGAGCAAGTGCTCCATGTAATGGGGGGATTTCTGCCCTTTGGTAATATGTGGTTGTGAGCTGAGTGATCAGGAATTGTAAAAAATTAGAGCTTGTGGCCCAGATTGTTAAAATATCTCTAAATCTTGGCTTTCCTGGTCTTGTACCTGATTTGACTTGTTGTTACTTGTTTAAATCTGAAGTTTTATCTGAAAATTGTTTTGCTAATTTTAAAAATATAACCTTTAATGCAATTCTAATCAATATCTCAGCTTTGTAGTTAGACCCATTCCAGCCCGCACCTTCTTTCACCTCTGAATTCTACGGGTATCCCCGTAACAATCAATGTGGAATGTGCATCTGTGACACCAGATATTCTCAGGCGAGTTCATGAGACTGCAAGAAGACGTTTTTGTTTCTATGTACCGAACAGCAGAAGAAATATTTGACCACATGTACTATGCATGAAAACTTTCAGTAAGAATGACAGAAATTAATTTCGCCAAGTTGTTTCCAAGGAGTTCCTCACCGTGTAAATGGAAATGGGACTCCATTACTCCCAAAAGTTCGAGAGTGGCTTAAATTATTCGGAGCTCGGTAAGTTCTGTCAAGACATACTCCTAGTGAGGAGGTCTTCTCTAACGTACTGTATTAGGGGCAGCCGGTGGATTGTATAGTCCTAACCGCCTGAGCACAGTAGTGAAGTGTATATGGTGAGTCGCATACAAATGCCTTGTGATTTCAACGAACACCCTAGATTTTTGTTTACTTTCGGCATGTTTTGATAATGTGCCTAACGTCATTACAACTAGATAATGCTAACCCCTTGCGGCGCTGGACGGGAATACGTAAGTAAAGCTGAACTACTGAACTGTTATAGGTATTCTGCGAAATAATTAAAATGAAGATAATTATACATTTCAAAATATATTCAAATGGTTGTAATAATATATTACCATGTGTAAACGCATCATAAATCATTACCAATTTTAGACCAATTTTCGATGTGTCTTATCGACAATCAGACTGTTGTCTTCGATCATCTTGCAGAAGTCGCAAAATTATTTCTCTTTGTTCTTCATTGGCTGTTAAAAGTCCATTGGAATCTTGCATTAACTTAACTCTGTTCTGCCATATCATTTACAAATCGAAGAGTTTTCACATTAACTTTTGCAATGAAATGGGAAATGTTTTTATCCCAAGAAGCAGAATTCACATTTAAGAAATCAAAATCTATTCTTAACTTCTTCAACATGTTCACACACTTGAACTCCTCAATTCGCTTACCTCTGTAAGACATTTAAAATGCAACTTGTCAATGTAGTCTTTTATATGTTCAGAATAATTCGTGCAAAACTGCGACATTTAAATTTATAGATTTACCTACCTTAAAAAACTTACCTACAATTTTTGTAAATGCAGCGGGTAGGAAAGAGTACTTTCTTTCGTTTCCCAGTGTATTCTGGTTCATACATGTTTTATGTGATTGCTAACATCGTCACCAGATAGAGGCAGCATTTATATACCACATTCGCTAACATCACTTCTTCAAAACACTTGATCTTCATACACCTTTATCACTTTCGAAAAGCGCAAGTCATTGTAAGTTCCACCAACTCAGAAACCACCATTTTTCATAAACGTTTAGCACAATCTAACGAATGTTCTTTAGTCTATCCAATTTGCTGTTGCTGAGAACAAAAGAGGAACGTCATGGCCATCCATCTTGCATGATAAGAAGCTCCATTGGATCTTACTTTCGATTGCAGTCCACAGTTGGCCGTAAATTAATGCATAATTCAGCGAGTTCACATTAATCATTTTGGTTTTACTAGTTTTCGGAAAAAGTTAAGTGGTTCTTCGATTTCCACACCTAATATCCAACATGTTAACTGAAAGGCAATTTGAAGTGTTCCTGGTCGATTCTAAAAGTCATAAAAGAAAATTAAATAATGGCCTACCACAGGCAATTATTTTAGCTCCACTCCTGTTCAATGTAGACATCCAAGACCTCCCTACTACAAAATCAAGCAAGTACATCTCTGCTGAAGTTATCGCACGGCTTACACAAAGTCATAACTTCAAAGACGGTGAACGCATTCTGGCGGAATATCTGGAAACGTTATCAGCAATTTTCAAGACCGGGAGATTAATCCCAAGCTCAACAAAAACTGAAGGCTCTCGCTTCCACCTAGCACATCGTATTGCGAACTATAAACCAACAATTGTGCTTAACAGTTAAATGTTGAGACACAATTTTTACCCAAAATATCTCGGACTCACTTTAGAAAGAACCCTGAACTATAACGAACACCGCACCAAGCTCACACATCAACATGCAGAAAGATAAAATATACTGCATGAGATCAGTCGTACCTCATGGAGAGCGTCAGTGTAACTAGCATTAGCACTGTCCACTCGGCTGCCGAGAACTGTGCGCCTCCTTGGTTAGAAAGTACCCATGTACATAAAATAGACACAAAGCGTTGCATCACTGGGACAATGAATTCAACTCCATGTCACCTGCATTCAGTCTCCACCACACCTAAGGCGGAAACAAGCTCTTCTGAGGGTGGGGGGGGGGGGGCTAACAAAATTTCGCTTCACATTTTTACCACTGCATCAGGATTTCAGCAATGGTTGCGATCAAGAAGACCAGGAAGTGTCATCGCAGGGAAGTTTACTGCGGATGGGTTTAATTTAAATGGTAGCTGAAAGAAGGATTGGCCATTATAAACATCGGAAAGAAATGCCCACCCTCTTGATCCCACTAAGAAGCCAAGAGGTTCCACCTACCAAGGTACCTCTGGTGTCGTCTCAACAGACCGAGGAGTGAACATGGCTACTGTAAGTAGTTTCTCCACAAACGGGCTCGGATCAGCTCACCAAGGTGCCATGCAGTTTGAAGAACAAACGATTGAACATCTCGTCTCGCGCTGCCCTGTGTATTCGTACTGTGGATATCCTGATGACTTCTTCAATCTCTCCCAATTGAATTAAGTGGCAGGAGAGCTTTTGTTTGCTATCAACTGTTAGCTTTGAAACACCATAAGTCAGAGTTTTGAACATCTCGTGACCAAATGGGTGTTGAAGAGTAGATAGATGGGATGGGATCGCTAATATTTGTTTTGGTTTTAATAATCTGTAAGTCAGTGACTTGTGGTTTTCCCTAGGTAACAGTGTTTCACCGCTAGAGTGCAGTGTCGGAATCAGCTGTTGGTAACACAAATTTCACTAATCGCGGAAAGCACACTGTTTCGCGTTTGTTGTAGAAGCATTTCCAGTTGTTGTGCATGCATGTCTTTATCAACCGATAATGAGATTAGTGTCACAAAAAGGAAAAAAGATTTAGAAATACGCATTTGTATAAGTGTAACAAAAAACAAGCAGGTAGAGTGAAACAAACTTCATATGTAGGCTACAATGACTAAGAACTGTATCAACGAAACACTTTCATTCTTAATCTAATAGTTGCTTTCTAATAATGTGTACGGTAATTTAATAGAAAATAAAATCTGCACCTGTTATAATTTTTCTTCTGGGTTACTGTGTCTAACTGGAGCACCGGTAAAAAGGAGTGAATGGGGAATTTTCACTTTCATTTATGAAACACTTTCCATGTATTAAAATATTTAAAATATCATATTTTTTCTGGTACAATTTTGGTGGAATTTATTGTACTGTGAATATTTATAGTTTTTGTGCATAAATAAATCAGATACACACATCAGTAAATAACGTGAGTACGAACGTTGGTTTTTCCTTACGCAGTTGATCTTTTGGTTTTAAAATCCCGTAAGTCACAGGGTGTATAGGCACTGTGAATAAAGAATAAAACTTGATGATGTACTTCTGGTTTATTCAGCAGTCAGTTTTCCCACAAGTTTACATTTCGTGACTTACGGGTTTCAAAACTAGCCGATGCATACAGTTTATAATCACCATACTCAAACTATCCTGTAAGTGGTCATGCACATCTTCATAATTTGCTTTTTCCTCGGTGTTCAGCATTTTGAAAAATATTATACTGCGTGTAACTGCCATTTGGTGTAAAGCATTTTCCAACACATTCCTAATACTAGTTCGTACACGTAATGTCAGCATCTTCCAACCTGTGCTGTATGCAAAAAAGAATTTGAACATTCTCGTCCAGCGCCTACATTGATACAACTCTTGATGTTCCTTTATAATGCGGCAGTTCCTGACTCCCAGTACCAGTTGGATCGTACTCGCAGTTTGATGACAAATTTATACTCCTACTCTTCAATTCTCGGTACCTGTCGCTTTTGATTAAATTCGTTATTTATTGGCGGTGACCTTATCTTAAAATTGTTTCTATTTCACGTAGCTCTTCAGTCTGAAATAGTATAAGTTCAACCTTGGTGAAACATACCACTTAGTCGAGCAGCTCGTCTTCTTTGCAACGTTTTTGTAACGCTACTCTTTTGTCAGAAATCACCCAGAACAAATCCAACTGCTTTTCATTGGATTTTATCCAGTTCATGAATAAAGTAATCCTGGTAAGGGTCCCACACACTCGAACCAAACTCCAGTTGGGGTCTTACCAGACACTTATAACCACTCTCCTTTACATTCTTACTACAACCCCTAAACACCTTCATAACCACGTGCAGAGATCTGTACCCTTTATTTACAATCCCATCTATGTCATTACCCCAATGAAGGTCTTTCCTTATATTAACACCCAGATACTTACAATGATCCCCAAAAGGAACCTTCACCCCAAAAACGCAGTAATTAAATTTGAGAGGACTTTTCCTATTTGTGAAACTCACAACCTGACTTTTGACCCGTTTATCAACATACCATTGCCTGCTCTCCATCTCACAACATTATCGAGGTCACGTTGCAGTTGCTCGCAATCGTGTAACTTATTTATTACTCTATACAGAATAACATCATTCGCAAAAATCCTTACCTCACATTCCACACCTTTGCTCATATAATTTATATATATAAGAAAACATAAAGTTCCAATAATACTGCCTTGAGGAATTCCCCTCTTACTTATTACAAGGTCAGATAAAGCTTGGCCTACTCTAATTCTCTGAGATCTATTCTTTTGACATTCTTTCATCTAGTTCAATTGCACTCATTTTTGCCAGTAGTCTCCCATGATCCACCCTATCAAATACTTTAGACAGCTCAATCGCGATACAGTCCATTTGACACCGTGAATCCCAGATATCTGCTATACTTTGCTGCAATCCTAAAGTTGAGCTTCATTGGAATAACTTTTCCTAAAATCGAACTGCCTTCTATCGAACCACTTATTAATTTCGCAAACATTTCTAACAAAATCAGAAAGGCTGCCTTCCCAAATTTTACATGTAACGCATGTCAAACTTACTGGCCTGCAATTTTCAGCTTTATGTCTACCACCCTTTCCTTTATACACAGGGGCTACTCTCCATTCATTTGGCATAGCTCCTTCAACCAAACAATAATCATATAAGTACTTCAGATATGGTACTATATCCCAACCCATTGTCTTTAGTATATCCCCAGAAATCTTATCAATTCCAGCCACATTTTTAGATTTTAACGTTTGTATATTATTGCAAATGTCATTTTTATCATATGTGAATCTACTTCTTTAGCATTAGTCTCCTCCTCTATCTGGACATTATCCTTGTAACTCACAATCTTTACATACTGCTGACTGAATACTTCTGCCTTTTGAAGAACCTTACTTACACCCTCCCCTTGTTCATTAATCATTCCTGGAATGTCCTTCTTGGAAACTGTTTCTGGCTTAAAGTACCTGGGGCGAGTAGGCCGTGCAGTTAGGGGCGCGCGGCTGTGAGCTTGCATCCGGGATATAGTGGGTTCGAATCTCACTGTCGGCAGCCGTGGTTTCCCATTTTCACACCAGGCAAATTCTGGGGCTGTACCTTAAATAAGGCCATGGCCGCTTCCTTCCCTCTCCTAGCACTTTCCTCTCTCATCGTCGCCGTAAGACATATCTGTGTCGGTGCGACCTAAAGCAACATAGCGAAAAATCTTAAAGTACCTATATATACCCTTCCATTTTTCACTAAAATTAGTATGACTGCCAATAATGCTTGCCATCATGTTATCATAGCTGCCTTCCTTGCTAGATTCAATTTCCTAGTAAGTTCTTTCAGTTCCTCCTTACTTCCACGAAGATTTGCAACACAGTCTGCACCTCCTTCTTTGCCTCTTTATTTCTCTATTATAATAAGGTGGGTCTTTACCATTCCTTACCACCTTTAATGGTACAGACCTCTTTTCACATTCCTCAACAGTTGCTTTAAGCCCATCCCAGAGTTTGTTTACATTTTTGTTTACCGTTTTCCACCTATGAAATTTACTTCCTTAAAAACTGCCTCATGCCTGCTTTATCAGCCATACGGTACTGCCTAGTAGTCCTACTTTAAGACCTTCCATTCTATCACATTTATTTGTATCTACGACGAAGACAGCTTCATGATCACTAATACCATCTATTACTCCGGTTCCTCTATAAAGCTCACCTGGTTTTATCAGCACCAATTCCAGGATATTTTTCCCGCTAGTTTGCTCCATCACTTTCTGAATCAGCTTCCCTGTATATATTACCTTATTTGCCATTTGTTGGTCATGCTTTCTATCGTTTGCATTACGTCCCCAATTGACATTTGATAAATTGAGATCTTCCGCTACAATCACATTCCTTTCCAAGTCGTTTCCCATATAGCTGATTATCTTATCAAATATTTCTGAATTTCCGGGTCTGTGCACTCGAACGTCAATTTGAATATTATCTTTAGAAATGAGCATTGCATTAGAATTTCATGTTTGTCATCTTTAACTTTTTCATAGTTTACAAATTCTTCTTTCACCAGAACGAATACTCCCCCTCCCACCATTCCTATCCTATCCTATCCTATCCTATCCTATCCTATCCTATCCTATCCTATCCTATCCTATCCTATCCTATCCTATCCTATCCTATCCTATCCTATCCTATCCTATCCTACCTCCAGTTCCTTGAGAAAATCTCTGCATCCATTAAATCATTTCACAACCATGATTCAACTCCTATTACAATATCTGGTAAATATATATTTATGAAGTTACTCGATTCTATTCCTTTCTTTAAACTTCTTCTACAGTTCAACACCAACATTTTATGTTATCCCTAGTTGACTTCCAGCACGGCTCCCTAGACAACACCGTTTCCCTGAAAGTACCTCCCTATTACCCTTCTAAACAAATTTCCTAACTTATACGTATCACTGCGGTTTAAGTGAAGGCCATCTGAGCGCAGATCCCTATCTCCTACCCACCCATTAGGATCTAGAAATTTCACTCCCAGTTTGCCACATAACCACTCCTCAAACATTCTTCGCAGTCAATAAATGGCCAGGAATACAACAGAGAGGTAATCCGCCACCTGGACGACTGCCCTAAATGCAGATCTGTACTGATTGATTGATTGATTGATTGATTGATCGATCGATTGATTGATTGATTGATTGATTGATTGATTAATTGATTGATTGATTGATTGATTGATTGATTGATTGATTGATTGATTGATTGATTGATTGATTGATTGATTGATTGATTGATTGATTGATTGATTGATTGATTGATTGATTGATTGTTTACTAACATCATGGCAACTATTTATGAAGTAGTGGTGTTACAGGTGAAGTCGATTGTCCAGTATGGGTTGAGTCTCTGAGGGTAACGTTGACTCTAACTGGTCTTATCAGTGAGAGTTTGTTAAGAGCAGTAAGTGTTCAATTTCGATCAACATTTACTAGTCAGAGTTGACTGTAACTAAGTAAAGTATACTCTCACCGACTTGAGGTAGTGACAGTTGACTATTTGCAAGGAAACGGTACTAGCTAATAAAATAACGAATAAAAAAGCAAAACCAATACATAAAAGGAAAGTAATGTTTAAGAAAAGTTAAGAAAAATGCAAATCCTTTATAATAGATAAAGAGATAGACATGTTTACCATTTATTACAGCAAGGTAATGATTTGTGACACTTTGAGTTGCAAAGCACACTCTTCTTCTTACAAATACACGTCATGGCTTCGCATTTAGACTTGCAAGAGCATTTTAATAAACCTTCAACTGAATCAATACTGATCTGCATTTAGGGCAGTCGCCCAGGTGGCAGATTCCCTATCTGTTGCTTTCCTAGCCTTATCCGAAATGATTTCAAAGAAATTGGAAATTTATTGAACATCTCTCTTGGTAAGTTATTCCAATCCCTAACTCCCCTTCCTATAAATGAATATTTGCCCCAGTTTGTCCTCTTGAATTCCAACTTTATCTTCATATTGTGATCTTTCCTACTTTTATAGACGCCATTCGAACCTATTCGTCTACTAATGTCATTCCACGCCATCTCTCCGCTGACAGCTCGGAACATACCACTTAGTCGAGCAGCTCTTCTTCTTTCTCTCAATTCTTCCCAACCCAAACATTGCAACATTTTTGTAACGCTACTCTTTTGTCGGAAATCACCCAGAACAAATCGAGCTGCTTTTCTTTGGATTTTTTCCAGTTCTTGAATCAGGTAATCCTGGTGAGGGTCCCATACACTGGAACCATACTCTAGTTGGGGTCTTACCAGAGACTTATATGCACTCTCCTTTACATCCTTACTACAACCCCTAAACACCCTCATAACCATGTGCAGAGATCGGTACCCTTTATTTACAATCCCATTTATGTGATTTCCCCAGTGAAGATCTTTCCTTATATTAACACCTAGATACTTACAATGATCCCCAAAAGGAACTTTCACCCCATCAACGCAGTAATTGAAACTGAGAGGACTTTTCCTATTTGTGAAACTCACAACCTGACTTTTAATCCCGTTTATCAACATACCATTGCCTGCTGTCCATCTCACAATATTTTCGAGGTCACGTTGCAGTTGCTCACAATCTTGTAACTTATTTATCACTCTATAGAGAATAACATCATCCGCAAACAGCCTTACCTCCGATTCCACTCCTTTACTCATATCATTTATATATATAAGAAAACATAAAGGTCCGATAACACTGCCCTGAGGAACTCCCCTCTCAACTATTACAGGGTCAGACAAAGCTTCACCTACTCTAACTCTCTGAGATCTATTTTCTAGAAATATAGCAACCCATTCAGTCACTCTTTTGTCTAGTCCAATTGCACTCATTTTTGCCAGTAGTCTCCCATGATCCACCCTATCAAATGCTTTAGACATGTCAATCGCGATACAGTCCATTTGACCTCCAGAATCCAAGATATCTGCTATATCTTGCTGGAATCCTACAAGTTGAGCTTCAGTGGAATAACCTTTCCTAAAACCGAATTGCCTTCTATCGAACCAGTTATTAATTTCACAAACATGTCTAATATAATCAGAAAGAATGCCTTCCCAAAGCTTACATACAATGCATGTCAAACTTACTGGCCTGTAATTTTCAGCTTTATGTCTATCACCCTTTCCTTTATACACAGGAGCTACTATAGCAACTCTCCATTCATTTGGTATAGCTCCTTCGGTCAAACAATAATCAAATAAGTACTTCAGATATGGTACTATATCCCAACCCATTGTCTTTAGTATATCCCCAGAAATCTGATCAATTCCGGCCGTTTTTCTAGTTTTCAACTTTTGTATCTTATTGTAAATGTCATTGTTATCATATGTAAATTTTATTACTTCTTTGGCCTTAGTCTCTTCCTCTATCTCGACATTATCCTTGTAACCAACAATCTTTACATACTGCTGACTGAATACTTCTGCCTTTTGAAGATCCTCAGATACATCAGATACACACTCCCCTTGTTCATTAATTATTCCTGGAATGTCCTTCTCGGAACCTGTTTCTGCCTTAAAATACCTATACATACCCTTATATTTTCACTAAAATTTGTATGACTGCCAATTATGCTTGCCATCATGTTATCCTTAGCTGCCTTCTTTGCTAGATTCAATTTTCTAGTAAGTTCCTTCAATTTCTCCTTACTTCGACAGCCATTTCTAACTCTATTTCTTTCCAGTCTGCACCTCCTTCTTAGTCTCTTTATTTCTCTATTATAATAAGGTGGGTCTTTACCATTCCTTACCACCCTTAAAGGTACAAACCTGTTTTCGCATTCCTCAACAATTTCTTTAAACCCATCCCAGAGTCTGTTTACATTCTTATTTACCGTTTTCCACCGATCATAGTTACTTTTTAGAAACTGCCTCATACCTGCTTTATCAGCCATATGGTACTGCCTAACAGTCCTACTTTTAAGACCTTCCTTTCTATCACATTTATTTTTAACTACGACAAAAACAGCTTCATGATCACTAATACCATCTATTACTTCAGTTTCCCTATAGAGCTCATCTGGTTTTATCAGCACCACATCCAGGATATTTTTCGCTCTGGTTGGTTCCATCACTTTCTTAATCAGCTGTCCTTCCCTTGTCCACTTCCAAGTGATTGTGAAGTTGCAACAGTCCTCTCAGCTGTTGTTTTATCCATAGGAACTTCATTTTGTTGGATTATGTTCGTAGGACATTTACTAAACTGAGACCTAAAAAAATATTATCATTGAAATCTGAACATACTAGGGCAGTGAGAGAGAGAGAGAGAGGTATCTTCAATTTTAGCTTTGAAAACTTACCTTGAGAATAGCTAGTATATAATTCCATTTTCCCTTCCAATTCTGGAAAGTCCATAATCGACAATATCCAGTACCACGCCAAGGATTGATCGAGCATCTCCTCTACAGCGGTGAACATGGTGGACAGGTTTTCGAACTGATGTTCCTTTTTCTACTGGCGTATGAAGTTTCTTCATGCGTTTAGCTTGTTGTTCTAGATTCTTTTCTCTGTCTCTTGATGTCCTAAGTAGACTTGTCCAGGTCATGGAGGGCATAATCACTATCATCTACGAGCTTTTCACCACTTGATAAATTTTGGTTTGTTTCCTTTTCATCAGAACTTCCATTCTCGTTACTTTGAATTTCGTTTTCTTTTTGTTCCTGAATTTAAGCAATTGTGCATTGAAGATCATGTTATGTTTCCAAATTTTCCAGTACCTTAGTTGGTAGTTTTGAATTAGATACGCCGCTCTCGGATCTTGGGGGGGGGGGGAACATTGCCTCAAACGGGAATCTTTTCATACCACTATGCAATGCACTGTTTTTCATAAGTTAACATTTAATATACTTCTATATAACATTCTCTGTTACACAATATCAGTTGGTATTAAGTGTACTTTGTCTTTTAAGCATTGCCTGAACACATAAACGTTAAATTTTCACTCCAATTTGATGTTTTGTGGTCTTGCATTCAGGTGGATATCTTATTCTCTATCCCCTGGTTGGCTCTTTCGACGCTACCTTGAGTCTGACTGTGTCGCGGTTTGCTGTGCACCATTTTTAAGACTGTCAATATTTTTAGTAACAAATTCTCTGTCATTGTCCGACTGTAAAACACAAGGATCGCCGAACAAAGTAATACCCACTTCATCTGAAACCTTTGATTTCAATGGTCTTAGCACAACAACCTAAAATCAAATGGTCCTGAATGACTGAAAGTCAATCAAATTCGCTTGACCTCATGAACTCATGTCCGTGAATAAGGAAGGCTTTACAACCAGTCCTTTCTTCTTATGTTTCAAATTTTGAACACAAGGTTCGCACAAGCTTAAAAATAGCAAAATGCCCTTTGTAGTAAGATTTAACTTGTGTTTTCAATTGCTGAATCATACGATTTCTTTCTTCATGCCCAGGAGATAATGTGCACTTCATTAAGAAAGCCAAAAAACTCATTATCAAAAACACAATACCTTAACCTTTTCAGTCCTGAGCATACTGTAGATTAGTGAACAACATTCACATATTTCTTATGGGAAGGACAACTTAGACTCAAAGAGAAACCATTTCAGAAAAAAAAGTATTTTTCACAAAATCGAAACCGGATACAGCATATGATACATTGGGACTCAACATAGTAAAACCATACGGTCGTGAAAAAGAATTTCTTACCTTCCCACTGTAAACAATGAACATACAAATAATCTACAGACACTTTATTTACATATTACAAATGTATACAGGGATAGAAATCACAAAACTCTAAATTTAGTGTATTCCTGCCATTTTCAAAAATTTCAATAACAATGTTGAAAAATTGCAATTTTCAAAATTTTCTTCATTACTGTCTTTATCTTTGGTGGAAAACCATAAGACAGTTCCTTTCCGCATTGAAACATAGGAATACTTTACAATCTGAACAACGCACATCAGTTTAGAACATCCACTGGCTCTGCATCTTTTGAACGAGAAGTCATCATCTGTGGAAGATGCATGACATGTCTACTTCTCTTTGCCACAGATGGAAGAGGTGTAGGCGCATGTCGCTTTGGCGTTGACGAGCGAGGTCCTTCATCACTGTTTTCATCTGTCTCCAGATCATCATCACCATCTCTCCCTACAAACTTGGTATATATATCAGATTCTCTGCCACATCCATCTTGAACTGAAAGTATGCCATGATATCTTTCCTCTTCGTACCTTGTAATTTAGCTGCTATACGATACTCAGTCCAGCATGCTGCAGTAACAAAATAAAATATGATGCATGACCCTTATGGTCTACTTCTTAGTTCGACCTCTCATTGGATATTTACCTCCCATCTTCAAGTTGTACCGTTTGACAAGCTTTGGTATAGGTATTTGTATGTGGACCTGATCTTTTTAGACCACCTCCTGCAGTCTTCCACAGGTTCAACACCATAATCTGTGGAAGCCAAGAAAGTCGGCCTGGTGTCATACCACTTGACTAATCCTAGTTTGAAATCCCTGTTTGAAATCATATAAAAAGGCTAGGAAAAAAACTAATAAGGAATCTGCCACCTTGGCGACTGCCCTAAATGCAGATCAATATTGATTGATTGATTGATTGATTGATTGATTGATTGATTGATTGATTGATTGATTGATTGATTGATTGATTGATTGATTGATTGATTGATTGATTGATTGATTGATTGATTGATTGATTGATTGATTGATTGATTGATTGATTGATTGATTGATTGAATGTGGAAAGCATTCGAACATCTCCCTTGGTAAAGTATTGCGATGTCTAATTTCTCTTTCTATAAACGAATATTTTCCCCGATTTGTCCTCTTGAATTCGAACTTTATGTTGATATTGTGATCGTTCCTACTTTTAAAGACACCACTCAAAATCATTCGTCTACTAATGTCATCCCACGCTATCTCTCCACTGACAGCTCGGAACATACCACTTAGTCGAGCAGCTCGTCTTCTTTATCCAATTCTTCGCACCACAAACTTTGCAACATATTTATAACGCTACTGTTTTGTCGGAAATCACGCAGAACAAACCGAGCTGCCTTTTCTTGGATTTTGGCAGTTCTTGAGTCAAGTAATCCTTTTGAGGGTCCCAAACACTGGAACCTTACTCTAGTTGGGGTCTTACCGGAGACTTATATGTCCTCCCTTTTACATCCTTACTACAAACGCTAAATACCCTCATAACTATGTGCAGAGATCTGTAGCCTTTATTTACATTCCCAATTATGTGATCACCCCAGTGAAGATATTTCCTTATATTAACACTTAGGTACTTACAATGATCCGCGGAAGGAACTTTCACACCATTAACGCAGTAATTAGAACCGAGAGGACTTATCCTATTAGTGAAACTCACAACCTGACTTTTAACCCCGTCTATCATTGTACCATTGCCTACTTTACATCTCACATATTAACGGTTGGAAGCTGACATTCAAGTGTACGTCAAGTGCACGTGGCTCTTGACCGGCATGAGGGAGCCAAGCTTCTCCAGGGGAGGGACTCGAACAAGGACCTCCCTGCACGCTTCGGTGGCATTGTGTATTAGTGTTCTCGGCATCGCTCTCAAGCCCGACCAAGCCACGTGCGGATTGGCAACACCGCCTCGTACAGCCCATTTCAATTCGCCCGGGAAGAAATCTGATTGGCTAACTTCAGCAGCTTATAAAACGACAACGGCGCGAGATTTCGACATCTAACACTCATACACTGTGCGACCACCCTGTGTATACTGTATGTGCCTGTCCGTCGGCTATCATCAATCATGAAATTAAATTCATATTTTTCTCTGAGTTTTGTGAAAATAGGAGCAGTCACTTGGTACGTGAGAATCTCATAAATGTTGCAAGATAAGCAATTGGCCTATAACTGGACAGTTCAGGTAACATTGATGAGAAAATATTTCTCTTCAGCAGAACAAGCGTGAGAAACTGCTGGCGCTGAGCGAGGGAAAGGCAGAAATATTTAACCTGCTCTTCGGTCCCACTTGTGCTGTGTTCGTTAAGACTACGGCAGGGCGTCAAGTGCCAAAGAAAAGGTGAGTTGTAGAATGTGAAAAGGAAATGTGGAGAATGTTTTTCTTTCTTCTGCGACGTGTAGAGTATTTCTGGCGTTTCTCTCATTACATGAGGATTGGGCCGTAGATACTCCAATTACTTCAACTAACTAATGTCATCATTCAGAGAAGCCAATTATGTTTATGACTGTTCTTTTCATTTATACAGAGAAAGACAATCATTACAAGACTTGTTTCATTCTTACTTCCAGCTGCGCAGGGCAGTTTTTAACTGATTTATTTACAAACAACAGTTAATATATAGATAATAATTTGCAATCGTTTAACAAAATGAACACAGAAAACAAACAAAAAAAATTCAGTTGCGTCAAATTAGTGAACTATGTCGCTGTCTTGAACTTAAAATAATATTCATACCTTTAAATTGACAAACAACAAATTAGTAATTGAACAATAACTAAGCCGAAAAAGGTCAAAACACTTTTTGGCTTTTAAGTTCCACACTAATTTCAAACAAATTAAACACATTCAATAGATTCTCTGTTCCTTTCGCCCATTCCTTTTTCACGTTCACACTGTATGCCGGAGCGCCCTGTTTGTGGAGACGCATTGCACTGGGTCACTAGTTTGCTGGCATATTTCCCGAGGCACTTTCTTTTCGTCAGACAAATAGGAGGTTTCCGTATACAGACACTCTTATCCGAGAAGATATCTTCTTCACTAGCAGGAATTTTAGTGTGTAACACACTGTGCAACTACTGCACCGTTCAGCTCGGATGGCCTCAAACTGAAGGTTGGACGTATTAGCCAGTCAGATGTAATGTAGACCTCTCACTGATTTATAACGGTTTCTTATACCTCCCTAATTTTCTCTACACCTGTTGGATGTTTTCACACTGACCAAGTCTGTGATGTATGGTATCACAAAAGTTCCTACAGAACGTGCCTACATCGCTTTCCTTCATATGGATTCGGTGTGGCTGACTCTTCGTGGGTACTTTATCATGTATTACCCTCATGTGTTTCGGGAACTGCACGATTCGATGCCTTCCTCCAGACACGGTACCAGTTCACAAACAGCGCCGTCTTCATGATGGTCAGGGCTGTCGGAGCATATAACGTTTTCGTTGTTATTTCTGTAGATGTACTGACGTCCCGGGGAAGATGACTCAGTTCACATCTTAAGTATCTTGCATGCGGCGCGTGACCGTACACTGCCGGTACACTGGGGTTGCACCACTTCTGTAGTAACATTTTTGATGTGAGGTGTCCAGGAGATTGCATAAGTTGCAAATTTCGTTTAAGGAAGAGCGCTAAGCACGTCAACAAGAGCTAGTGGCCAGTGAACGTGAAGCTCTACTGATCCCTGCCATATTGCCTATCAGTCGTGGCATAGGCGAGATTTGGCTTATATAGCAGATTTTGCTGACCGCATACATGTTTACATACTGTATTCTGTGCTGCAGGAGTTGTAATTTATATTTAGCTTATTGTGGAACGCCTTTCACAGTGGTGAGGGTATGGGACCTGTTCTTCTGAATCATCTTCTGCACGCTGTGAAAAAAGTCACTCCTAATATCTTAATTTCCTCTGTTACATTCATCCAGGGCGGAACATCTCTGTACTCTCTACTTCTATCACCTATCACCAGGGTCCTGGTCTTCTGAAAGTTCAGAACTGCTCCAGAATAGTCACCGTAAATCTCTAGTTGCGTGAGTAGCTGTTGGAAATCTGTGTTGTGGTCGAAAATCAGAGTGACATAATCAGCATAACCAAATATATCCAAGGTTCCTGGTGAGAATGTGCGCTTTAAATTACTAATAAATGGTTCTAACGAGGTAACAAACATTACAATAGATAAAGGACAACTCTGCTGAACTGCTCTCCCAATTCTGATTGCACCTGTTAGTTAGCCATTCACATTAATCCTGGATGTTCCACCAACACTATTTTCTCAATTATTGACGTAAATTGAGCGTTAAAACCCGGAGATTTAATTACCTCCAGCAGATATCTGTGATTTACTCTATCCAAAGCATGGTCACAGTCCAGTTAAATGAGCTGCCTACGTTGGTTTCCGTCAATGATTTCTTATTGTGTCTCGAATGTCACAGACGGCATTAAGGATACTGCGTCCTTGGACTGCACCGGATTGATGACTGAATGTTGGTCCTCAACAAAAGCGCAAAGTCTACGTTTCAAACATCGAGTGAGAGTCTTGTAATCGAAATTTAAAAGAGTCAGCCGTAGTCTTGGGAGGCGGCATTTACACCTCCTTTCATCCGATCTATAATCCTTCCCGGTTCAGGAGTATTGTTCATTCTTGTTCCCAGTCCATCTATCCCAGGAGATGTAGTCGGCGCGCGTGTTGTTGTCTTACTCGTCCTCAAGTTTCCAAAGGAGCGTACAGTGTGTGTGTGCTCTTGGATCGTCCTTCCTTCAAAGTTAGTAAGTTTCTGTCGTCCCCTACGAGATGCTCAGATTAGACGATAAACTGAAGGCGTTTCTCATTATTACATTGACTGTCACGGGCGCGTATTTGTAGTCCTTTTTGGAACCCCAGGTTCAATGTCAGCAACTGCGCCCTTACTTGTTTTATTCTGTGGTAAATCACGGGGTTGGTAGCGTCTTCTGCATATAACTGGCGTAAGCATTGATAGTAAAAGCCACTTGTATGCCTATACATGCGATGGCGCTGGGAGCTATACGCCTTCATGTACTTCGTAACTCGGGGTTTCGCATAAAACATCCACCAGTCCAAGGAGCGGTTATATCGGTTTATTTGTCATCCTCATTTTTGCCATTCTGTGGTAATTTTTTCTCGTAACACTCTATCCAATAAGATAGTTTGATTTAGTTTCCACGAGCCTCTTCCACGGACTGGGCTTAGAGCTGGTTGCCGTAATTTGCATATATTTGCACAATGGTTAGAAAATTTAGCAGGACATACATCCACATCGCGTACTTCTCCCTGCAAATTATTGCTAACATAAGCTTGATCTAATCGGGAGGCTCGTGTGTTGTAGAAATAAGTGTATCCGGCAGATGGCGACCTATTCAGTTCCCTAGTAGTAACTTTCAGTTCTAGCCCATCTATAAAAGTATCCAAACCGGGACAGTTTTGATAAGAAGCAGTTTGGTGATTCGCTGATATGCCGGTAATAGTAGTATAATAGGACAGTTCTGCGGCCTCTTCCTCCTCCCGCGGGAAATTTGAATTTGGGAGGGAGATTTGAATTTTGGCGCGAGATTTGAATTTGTAAACAAACCCACGTGCTTTTTGACAGCTCTCATCGACAACAACGCATCGCTAACCTCACTGCTGCCATCTTGACGAGCCTAAACCTCAGTGGTACCAAGTTAACCTAACTAGCGCGAGATTTGAATTGGTAAACAAAGCCACGTGTTTTTTGACAGCCACGTGCTTTTTGACAGGCAACAACGCATCGCTAACCTCACTGCAGCCATCTTGACGGGCCTAAACCTCAGTGTTACCAACTTAACCTAACTAGCGCGATATTTGAATCTGTAAACAAATCCACGTGTTTTTGACAGCCACGTGCTTTTTTAACCTCAGTACTGCCATCTTGACGGGCCTAAACCTCAGTGGTACCAACTTAACCTAACTAGCGCGAGATTTGAATTGGTAAACAAAGCCACGTGTTTTTTGACAGCCACGTGCTATTTGACAGACAACAACGCATCGCTAACCTCACTGCTGCCATTTTGACGGTCCTAAACTTCACTGGTACCAACTTAACCTAACTAGCGCGAGATTTGAATTGGTAAACAAAGCCACGTGTTTTTTGACAGCCACGTGCTATTTGACAGACAACAACGCATCGCTAACCTCAGTACTGCCATCTTGACAGGCCTAAACCTCAGTGGTACCAACTTAACCTAACTAGCGCGAGATTTCAATCGGTAAAGAAATCCACGTGCTATTTTGACAGCTGTCATCGGCCGTCTTTAAACCACAGAGCACTGTGCTGCCCCCTTTATCGCAGTAGCTGCAAATTCGTCACCTGTCATCCGCAGTGCTGCCGTCTTAACGGGCCTAAACCTTAGTGCTACCAACTTAACCTCACTAGCGCGAGATTTGAATCGGTAAACAAATCCACGTGCTTTTTGGATAGCTGTCATCCACCATCTTTAATCCATGGAGCACAGTGCTGCCCTCTTTAGCTACTTACCTTTGAAATGTGGTGGCGGATAATTTGAAAAATGCTTTTTGACAGAAGCCATCTTTAATCCAGAGAGCGCCGTGCTGGCCTCTTTAGCTAGACACCTTTGATGTGGTGGCAGGCAATTCCACGTGACAGCAGCCATCTTTGAGCATCGTGCTGCCCTCTTTGTGGTGGTGGCAAATTCCACGTGCTCTTGTTTGGAAACAAACTCACGTGCTTTTCTTCTGATAGCTGTCATCCGCCATCTTGCATCACAAACCTCAGTGCTGAACTCTTTAGCTAGATACCTTTGAAATGTGGTGGCGGCAATTTGAAAAATTCTATGTGCTCTTGTTTGGAAACAAAGCCACGTACATTTTTGACAGCTGTCATCCGCCATCTTTAATCAATAGAGCACTGTGCTGCCCTTTTTATGACACGTAGTAGCGGGCAATTTGAAAAGTTCTGTTAGCTGTCATCTGCCATCTTTAATCAAGAGAGCACCGTGCTGCCATCTTTAGCTAGGTACCTTTAATTGTGGTGGCGGCAAATTGAAAAATTCCACATGCTCTTGTTTAGTAAACAAATTCACGCGCTGTTTGTCAACTGTCATCCCCCATCTTACATCGCAAACCTCAGTGCTACACTCCTTAGGTACATACCTTTGAAATATGGTGGCGGATAATTTAAAAAAAATTCTACATCAGTCATCTCTCCACGCTAATTGCACAAGATGGTGGCTATACATGACTCCTTAAAGGTGCTTATGCAAGATGGCCGCTATACATAGGTTCTTATGAGACACCCTTGGGATGCTTGCGCAAGATGACGGTTATACAAGGCTCCTTATGAGACGCCTTAAGGGTGCTTGGGCAAGATGGCTGCTGCTCTTATGAAGAAAGCTAGCTTAGAGGCTAACGTGTCCTGCTAGTTCGATTCATTAAACTTGGGGCTTAAATGCAAAATGTTAAATATCTCGGAAACGGTGCATCGTATAGCAAAACGGACAAAATTTTTCTGCCCAATACCTCGGTTCGCAGTATGAGGAACATGATAGCATAAGAAAAACATAGTCTAATGATGAGATCAACGGTTCGGTTCCTACTTAGGCCCTTTGGCATTAGCTCTGTTTCAGCTTGTAATGAAGAAAGTCTTCGTAACATGATCTAGTCTAGCTATGGCAGAGAGTATAACCTGCGGTGCAGGTTCGATTCATAAAATTTGGGGCTTAAATGCAAAATGTTAAATATCTCGAAAACGATGCATCGTAGAGCAAAACGGTCAAAATTTTTCTACCTAATACCTAGGTTTGCAGTATCAGGAACATGATAACATAAGAAAAACATAGTCTAATGATGAGATCGACGGTTCGATTCCTACATAGGCCCTTTGGCATTGGCAGCTATCTATTTCTACAAGATGGCGGCTATTCATATCTTCTTATGAGAGGTTTTAAGATCGCTTGTACAAGATGGCTGCTGCTCTTATGAGACGCTCTAGGGGTGCTTGCGCGAGGTAGCAGCGACAAGACGAAGACTATACACAGCTCCTTATGATACGGCCTAGAGGTGCTCACACAAGATGGTGGCTGCTCTGATGAAGAAAGCTAGCTTTGCATCGTGCAGGTATTTTTACAGCACTAAACCTCATACCTTTGAAATGTGGTGGCGAGCAATTTGAAAAATTCGACGTGCTTTTTCTTCACAGCAGCTATCTTTAGACAATAGCGGCTATACATAAGCTGTTGAGGCCTCCTCTTATATCAAGGCACAGTTCTATCGAACAAGTTTAAACCTGCATCGGAATAGCTAGAGTAAGCACGTGCTGCAGTGATGACGTCATTATGCATGTTTAGACTTGCAAATCACTAAAGAAACATAACAAGACTAGAATCGAACACTGCACTCTATGCCGTTAACTTTATCATGTGATCGGAACATTGATTGAAGTGTTTAGAACACTAAATAAGTGATCAAGACTAAAATAGAACACTGTACTCGATACAACATGTGTTTAGAACATGTCAGGGGATACCTTTGTTCTAAGAAGAGTAGGTTACCGCACATTCCTTGTAGGGCTAATAAGCTAAAGGGCTAATGGGCAAAAGGGCTAAAGGGCTAATGGGCTAAATGGCTAATAGGCTAAAGGGCTAGCGCGCCTCTCCTCTCTTTATCCGGGCTTGAGACCGGCTCTACAACTAGAGGCGGAGTTAACACCCTAAGGAGGGGAGAATGTTGGGAAATAATCTATACGAATATAGCTACTCGATGGATTACATACTACAGATGGATGACTTACGTGAGGGTAAGCGCTTACTTAATAATACCTTCACGACGTAATTCATGCTCTTTTTCAAAAATATCTTCTTTGTACTGTGTGTAACCAGCATCATGATAGGCTCTTAGCAGTTGTAAACGTTTTACGAGTACATTGGGGTCTTTACAGTAGCTTATATCTACATAGGGTAACAGAGGCCTGTTGTGAACTTTGAGTCTATATGCAGACAGTTGATGTATAGGGAATTGTTTTGATGTAATACGTGCTTCAGCAGTAGCGTTTCTATGTACAAACTTAACTTGTTTCGATAGCGATGAAGAGTTGAAATTTCCTTCTTCTTTACCTTGCATCTCTTCTTGAGATGTTTGTCCTGCGACAGAACGTGTAGTAGGCTTAGGAAATGAAGTAAAATCATCAAGCTGTAATGGCAATGAAACATTAAGATATTCTTCTTCTTCTACTTTCCCTTTATTACTGTTTGTTCAACATCATTATCCTTATCATAATCATGATCTTGCCTCTCTTTATTTTGAAGTTTGTGCTTAGTAACAGAACTTGTAGCAGGCCTGGACGACAAGGGAGAATTAAAGATATCTCGCAGAGGTGTACTTTTGAAACATAAATCAGTGTTCGCTTCAATATGGTTGAGCTCTTTGTATTTTGTTCCCGATGAAGCTACATTACACGCGGCTTCATGACGTTGAGCGTTGTATGCGTTCTTGAATTCTCTTCTACAATGTTTGCATTGAAAAATTGTCCTACATGATATCTCATGACGTCTCTTGCGATAGCTTCGGGAAAATGCTTTTCCACACTCTTCGCAAATATACCTAGAAATAGGTTTTTCCATGACAGACATTTATCTTCTGCTAACAGATTCTTCTTTATATCTACTTGACATTTGTTACTCTCTACTTCGATGATGCGTACAACTTAGCGATTAACAGTAAACTAACACAAAAGCGTATCACCAAGGTAGCAACAGTAAGGTTTAAGCACATCAAGATGGCAAGAGTAAGGTTAGCAATGTTCTGTTGTTGGATTTTAAATTCCGCACTATAACATGCATAAGGTGGCAGCCTTGAGGTTTACCGCCGTCAAGATGGCAGCAGTGAGGTTAGCGACGCTCTATTGTCCTTCAAAGTGAGGTTAGGGTCCGTCAAGACGACAGCTGTCAGAAAAGCACGTGGCTTTGTTTACTAAACAAGTGCACGTGGCTGTGACGTCACGGTCACTAAATCAATCCTTAGCTCTACGTCGTTAGGAGCAGCATTAGGATTAGCTATGCTTAAAAGTCTTGGGAACAGAGCAGCAATATGAACAGCCATGTTCCAAAGCGTGTACACATCACCTATCTATTTTACAAGCATCGACCCTCGTACTAAACGTGTTCCGCTAGATCGTGCTGATATCTTAGCATACCCTATACGTATGAACTTACTGTACAAAGAATAGCCATGTTTCAAAGCGTGTACACATTACCTATCGATTTTGCATGCAACAAATATCGTACTAAACTTCTCCCGCTAGGTTGTGCTGCTATCTTAGCATAACTTATACACATGAACTTAAGGTACAAAGAATAGCCATGTTTCAAAGCGTGTACACATTACCTATCGATTTTGCAAGCATCGACTCTCGTACTAAACTTCTTCCGCTAGATTGTGCTGCTATCTTAGCATAACCTATACGCATGACCTTAAAGTACAAAGAATAGTCATGTTTCAAAGCGTGTACACATTGCCTATCGACTTTGCATGCAACAAATATCGTACTAAACTTCTCCCGCTAGGTTGTGCTGCTATCTTAGCATAACTTATACACATGAACTTAAGGTACAAAGAATAGCCATGTTTCAAAGCGTGTACACATTACCTATCGATTTTGCAAGCATCGACTCTCGTACTAAACTTCTTCCGCTAGATTGTGCTGCTATCTTAGCATAACCTATAAGCATGACCTTAAAGTACAAAGAATAGTCATGTTTCAAAACGTGTACACATTACTTATTGATTTTGCATTCATCGAATCTCGTACTGAAGTTCTTCCGCTAGATTATGCTGGTATCTTAGCATAACCCATACCCATAAACTTAAGGTACAAAGAATAGCCATGTTTCAAAGCGCGTACACATACCTATCGATTTTCCATTCATCGACTCTCGTACTAAACCTTCTTCCGCTAGATTATGCTGGTATCTTAGCATAACCTATGCGCATGAACTTAAAGTACAAAGAATAGCCATGTATTAAAGCGTGTACACATCACCTGTCGATTTTGCATTCATCGACTCTCGTACTAAACTTCTTACGCTAGATTGTGCTGCTATCTTAGCCTAACCTGTACGCATGAACTTAAAGTACAAAGAATAGCCATGTTTCAAAGCGTGCACACATTACCTAATGATTTTGCATGAAACGACTATCATACTAAACTTTTTCCACTAGATTGTGCTAAAAAAGTGTAAGTGTGCTGCTATCTTAGCATAACCTATCGATTTTACATGCATCGACTATCGTACTAGGCTTCTTCCGATATAGTATGTAGCAATCGCTTTTGTGTATACCTAACCCATGTGCACGAACTTAAAGCACAAAGAAGAGCTATTTTCCAAAGCGTGTACACATCACCTATCGATAATGTATGTATCGAATATCGTACTAAACTTCTCCTGCCAGAGCGTACGACTATCGCTTGTGTGTGCACGAACTTAAAGCATAATGAATAGCAATGTATAAAAATATTGTAAACAAAGCAGCAGCATTAAGTATAGCCATGTTTAAATGCGTGTACACATCATTTATCCATGATGCACGCAGTACTAAATTTATTCCACTAGAGTGTACAAGTTCACATGTGTTTGTGCTGCTATCTTAGCATAGCCTATGTGCATGAACTTAAAATACAAAGAATAGCGAATTTCAAAAATATTATGAACATGGCAGCGGTAAGAATAGCAAGGTTTAAAAGCGTGTACACACCACATTTTGATAATGAATGCATCTTCTACTAGAGCATGTGACCATCGCTTGTATCTGCTGCTATCTTAACATAACCTATGTACATGAACTTAAAGCATAAAGAATAGTTATGTGTAAAAAATCTTGTGAACATAGCTGAATGTTAACTACGTAGGTATAGACATTGAACTTTGCATGCTGACGCAGCATACCACGTGACCGTGATGTCACAGCCACGTGCTACTGTTAAGAAAACAAAGCCACGTGCTTTTCTGACAGCTGTCGTCTTGACGGACCCTAACCTCACTTTGAAGGACAATAGAGCGTCGCTAACCTCACTGCTGCCATCTTGACGGCGTTAAACCTCAAGGCTGCCACCTTATGCATGTTATAGTGCGGAATTTAAAATCCAACAGAACATTGCTAACCTTACTCTTGCCATCTTGATGAGCTTAAACTTTACTGTTGCTACCTTGGTTATACGCTTTTGTGTTAGTTTACTGTTAATCGCTAAGCTGTTCGCATCATCGAAGTAGAGAGTAACAAATGTCAAGTAGATTTAAAGAAGAATCTGTTAGCAGAAGATAAAAATCCGTCATGGAAAAACCTATTTCTAGGTATATTTGCGAAGAGTGTGGAAAAGAATTTCCCGAAGCTATCACAAGAGACGTCATGAGATATCATGTAGGACAATTTATGAATGCAAACACTGTAGAAGAGAATTCAAGAACGCATACATCGCTCAACGTCATGAAGCCGCGTGTAATGTAGCTTCATCGGGAACAAAATACAAAGAGCTCAACCATATTGAAGCGAACACTGATTTATGTTTAAAAAGTACACCTCTGCGAGATATTTTTAATTCTCACTTGTTGTCCAGGCCTGCTACAAGTTCTGTTACTAAGCACAAACTTCAAGATAAAGAGAGGCAAGATCATGATTATGATAAGCATAATCATGTTGATCAAAACAGTAGTAAAGGGAAAGTAGAAGAAGAAGAATATCTTAATGTTTCATTGCCATTACAGCTTGATGATTTTACTTCATTTCCTAAGCCTACTACACGTTCTGTCGCAGGACAAACATCTCAAGAAGAGATGCAAGGTAAAGAAGAAGGAAATTTCAACTCTTCATCGCTATCGAAACAAGTTAAGTTTGTACCTAGAAACGCTACTGCTGAAGCACGTATTACATCAAAACAATTCCCTACACATCAACTGTCTGCATATAGACTCAAAGTTCACAACAAGCCTCTGTTACCCTATGTAGATATAAGCTACTGTAAAGACCTCAACGTACTCGTAAAACGTTTACAACTGCTGAGAGCCTATCATGATGCTGGTTACACACAGTACAAAGAAGATATTTTTGAAAAAGAGCATGAATTACGTCGTGTAGGTATTATTAAGTACGCGCTTACCCTCACCTAAGAAATCGACCTGTAGTATATAGCCGATCGAGTAGCTATATTCGTATAGATTATTTCTCAACATTCTCCCTTCCTTAGGGTGTTAACTCCGCCTCTAGTTGTAGAGCCGGTCTCAAGCCCTGATAAAGAGAGGAGAGGCACCCTAGCCCTTTAGCCCTTTTGCCATTAGCACTTTAGCCCTTTTGCCCTTTTGCCTATTAGCCCTTTAGCCTATTAGCCCTACAAGGAATGTGCGGTAATCTAATCTTCTTACAACAAAGGTATCCCCTGACATGTTCTAAACACATGTTGTATCGAGTACAGTGTTCTATTTTAGTCTTGATCACTTATTTAGTGTTCTAAACACTTCAGTCAATGTCCCGATCACATGATAAAGATCACGGCATAGAGTGCAGTGTTCGATTCTAGTCTTGTTACGTTTCTTTTGTTATTTGCAAGTCCAAACATGCTTAATGACGTCATCACTGCAGCACGTGCTTACTCTAGCTATTCCGATGCAGGTTTAAACTTGTTCGATAGAACTGTACCTTGACATAAGAGGAGGCCTCAACAGTTTATGTTTTGCCGCTATTGTCTAAAGATAGCTGCAGTGAAGAAAAAGCACGTCGAATTTCTCAAATTGCCCGCCACCACATTTCAAAGGTATGAGGTTTAGTGCTGTAAAAATGCCTGCACGATGCAAAGCTAGCTTTCTTCATCAGAGCAGCCACCATCTTGTGCGAGCACCTCTAAGCCGTATCATAAGAAGCTGTGTATAGTCATCGTCTTGTCGCTGCTACCACGCGCAAGCACCCCTAGGGCGTCTCATAAGAGCAGCAGCCATCTTGTGCAAGCGCTCTTAAAATCTCTCATAAGAAGGTATGAATAGCCGCCATCTTGTAGAAATAGATAGCTGCCAATGCCAAATGACCTAAGTAGGAATCGAACCGTCGATCTCATCATAGACTATGTTTTTCTTATGTTATCATGTTCCTGATACTGCAAACCTAGGTATTAGGTAGAAAAATTTTGTCTGTTTTGCTCTACGATGCATCGTTTTCGAAATATTTAACATTTTGGATTTAAGCCCCAAATTTAATGAATCGAACCTGCACGGCAGGTTATACTCTCTGCCATAGCTAGACCTGATCATGTTACGAATAGTTGCTTCATTACATGCTGAAACAGTCCTGATGCCAAAGGGCCTAAGTAGGAATCGAACCGTCGATCTCATCATTAGACTATGTTTTTCTTATGTTATCATGTTCCTCATACTGCGAACCGAGGTATTGGGCAGAAAATTTTTGTCCGTTTTGCTCTACGATGCACCGTTTCCGAGATATTTAACATTTTGCATTTAAGCCCCAAGTTTAATGAATCGAACTAGCATGACACGTTAGTCTCTAAGCTAGCTTTCTTCATAAGAGCTGCAGCCATCTTGCGCAAGCACTCTTAAGGCGTCTCATAGGGAGTCATTTATAGCCACCTTTTTGCGTCCGCCATCTTGCGCAAGCATCCTTAGGGCGTCTCCAGCCATCTTGTGCAAGGACACTTAAGCCGCCTCATAAGAGCATTCGCCATCTTGCACAAGCATCCCTAGGACGTCTCATAAGGAGCCTTGTATATCCGTCATCTTGCGCAAGCATCCCAAGGGTGTCTCATAAGAACCTATGTATAGCGGCCATCTTGCATAAGCACCTTTAAGGAGTCATGTATAGCCACCATCTTGTGCAATTAGCGTGGAGAGATGACTGATGTAGAATTTTTTTAAATTATCCGCCACCATATTTCAAAGGTATGTACCTAAGGAGTGTAGCACTGAGGTTTGCGATGTAAGATGGGGGATGACAGTTGACAAACAGCGCGTGAATTTGTTTACTAAACAAGAGCACGTTTAATTTTTCAATTTGCCGCCACCACAATTAAAGGTACCTAGCTAAAGATGGCAGCACGGTGCTCTCTTGATTAAAGATGGCAGATGACAGCTAACAGAACTTTTCAAATTGCCCGCTACTACGTGTCATAAAAAGGGCAGCACAGTGCTCTATTGATTAAAGATGGCGGATGACAGCTGTCAAAAATGTACGTGGCTTTGTTTCCAAACAAGAGCACATAGAATTTTTCAAATTGCCGCCACCACATTTCAAAGGTATCTAGCTAAGGAGTGCAGCACTGAGGTGTGTGATGCAAGATGGCGGATGACAGCTATCAGGTAAAAAGCACGCGAGTTTGTTTCCAAACAAGAGCACGTGGAATTTGCCACCGCCACAAAGAGGGCAGCACGGTGCTCAAAGATGGCTGCTGTCACGTAGAATTGCCTGCCACCACATTTCAAAGGTATCTAGCTAAAAAGGGCAGCACGGCGCTCTCTGGATTAAAGATGGCTGCTGTCGAAAAGCATTTTTCAAATTATCCGCCACCACATTTCAAAGGTAAGTAGCTAAAGAGGGCAGCACTGTGCTCTATGGATTAAAGATGGCGGATGACAGCTGTCATAAAAGGACGTGGATTTGTTTAACGATTCATATCTCGCGCTAGTGAGGTTAAGTTGGTAGCACTAAGGTTTAGGCCCGTTAAGACGGCAGCACTGCGGATGACAGGTGACGAATTTGCAGCTACTGCGATAAAGAGGGCAGCACAGTGCTCTGTGATTTAACGATGGCGGATGACAGCTGTCAAAACGCACGTGGATTTGTTTACCGATTCAAATCTCGCGCTAGTGAGGTTAAGTTGGTACCACTGAGGTTTAGGCCCGTCAAGATGGCAGTACTGAGGTTAGCGATGCGTTGTTGTCTGTCAAAAAGTACGTGGCTGTCAAAAAACACGTGGATTTGTTTACCGATTCAAATCTCGCGCTAGTTAAGTTAAGTTGGTACCACTGAGGTTTAGGCCCGCCAAGATGGCAGCAGTGAGGTTAGCGATACGTTGTTGTCGATGACAGCTGTCAAAAAGCACGTGACTTTGTTTACCAATTCAAATCTCGCACCAAAATTCAAATTTCCCGACAAAATTCAAATTTTCCGCGGGTGGTGGAGGCCTCTCCCGAGAGCCGGAGGAGGTGGCGGCAGCAGAACCATCCAATTATACTACCGGTAATAAAATCACCCCCAAGGATCATGTCACCTTGGAACTGTTGAATAAGAGGAAAGATATCTATTGTTAACAATTGTCGTCTTTTAAATCTGGCCTGCGAATCGGAAGATGCATAGACATTAACAATCAGTAGATCTCTAACACGTATATTGATCCCTCGCGCGTTCAAGAGAAAGATAGGGTCAGTGTATTGGATGCTGCCCTTAATGAATATAGCGGTACCTCGTTTATTGTTATTTTCATTCACAAGAGTTTAGTATCCAGGAATGGGCTGCAGGTCGATTAATGCAACTTGGTGTAGTAGAGGAATATCAATGTCCTGGTCTCGGATGAGTTGTTTTAGTAGCAGTTGCTTATTTACACTTTGGATACAGTTTATATTCAATGTCATGATCGTATAGGTGCAGCATCTATCACCTGAACAACCTGAGGTATGTCTACTTTTTTAATCTTCGGTCCTTGGGTCTTAAGTATGGGTGTGTTGCCTTATGTTTGGCCTCTTTTGAGGACCGTGTTGTTTTTAGTTTAGAGGGGTTCTTCACTGGAATTGGATTTTCGATAGAAGGCGAGTTACTGATCTCCCTCCCTGTGTTGTCTGGCCCTTTCTCTTCGAAACTGTCTACATGCTCTAATCATCGATTCAGAGTAGTGTCGTGCAAGACACGCTCTATGCTCTGTTCATATTTGGCGAGTATGGCTATGACCGAGCCTCGCGAGCTATGTACGTTCGAACTCGCTCCTTCACGCGCTGTCTCAGGTACAGGTAGACGAGCTCGCTTCCCCTCGTTCTCTGCTGTTTGTCTCGCGCACCTTCATCTATCGAAACATTCGCTTTTGCCTCAATGGTGGACTTATGACTGGGCATGCAATTGTCAATTATTGAACTAATACTTTTAGACTGTGATTTCACAATATACTGTGCTTGTGCGGCCTTGTATATAAAGGTAAGCAATACTGGAAAATAATGTAGAAAATATAGCTCCTGTCGGAGAAATGGTTAATGAATTTCACGTGCTGCCACGGCTAGCATACTTTACTGCTTTTATACGGAAACTAAATACATATTATTAATGCATCAGTTATATACTTCGCTACTAACTATACCAAGGACATTTCATATCAACTGTTCATGTTAAGTCATTATAACACATGAAGTTAAATATAAACCTCAAAAGTAATTTAAAAATGCCCCCTTTGCTCAAGGTTTTCTATGGCTAGTGCACAAACTGTAGCTCCGGACTGGGAATTAATTGCAAAATAACTATTTATTCTTCTGATCGTTATGAATTAATAACAAGTCATTGACTTGGTAGTTGACTCCTACGACTCGTTAAAAGCATTCCTAAAGTTTCCTTCGCTACTTGCACTGGTTTCTGGGATGCACAATTATCGACAGTGTATGCAGACTGGTTTCCTGTTCCTTCCACCATCGCAGTAGGTCGTCATCAATTCACCTGCATTCATATTGCAGTACATCCCTACTTCGTCGCCAGCAGCTTAGCTGTCGCTTATTCATTCACGGAATTTGTTCTTTTTCTTCGGAGGCTCTTGTAGGCTGGTCGATGCACGCACAGTGCGACGTGAAGGATCTATAGAGTGAGAAATATAAAATTAGAAATGAAGAAACTGAACGAGATATTTGATGGACGTTGTAATAAAATCACTTAAGTAATTACACACAGCAAATTATATTACTAACGTGATATATCAGTATAAAGATACGTCTGACTTTGTCCATTACGCTCTTCCTTTCATCTTCTGCTAACATGTTCAGGTGGCGAAACGGAGGCCATAGGAATGTGGCTATTTTGTGTACAGTTGAGACCTGTAACTTTTCACTTAATAGCTTTTGAGCTCTGATTTCGGTTTCACAGATTTCCTGAAAGTAAAATCAAGATTCAACATAATATTAATGTAATAACTATATGCATATTACTTAAGTGACAGAAGTCAATGATCAACAAATACCTCACTGACTGAGCAGTGCTGCCGCTGTTTACGGAGCAACAAGACTACTACGTGCTGTGTCATGTTCCAGATCATCGGTTGCTTCTTTGAATGGTTTAAAGGAAGCTACCATCTCTTCTGCAACCTCATAACTGAAGCCATCTGACTTTTGGAAGGCATCATGATTTCGCAACAGCGCAACAATTTGATCATACTGCTACTGTGAAACATGGCGGACAGTGCATAGTCGGACAAGGCAAGGCTCCTGATTAACGTTAAGTTTGAAGGTGTACTTTCGCAGTGTAAACGATTTGTGGCGCTAATACTTTTTTCTACCATTTTTGTGCGTATACAGAAGTGTTAGTGACGTGATATGTGTGATTAACATCTACCAGCAGACAAAAATATCATGCCGCGTAAAGTAAAGCAAGTGTCGATGGAGAACTTGGTGAAGCAAGCCGTCCAGGACGCGCTGTGTAGCAAGGACATCTTGAGCACGCTTGCCAACCTAATACAGGAGCAAGTGACAAAGGTAGTGGTAGAACAATTGCAGGAGTCTATAGACTTCAATACTAAGGTAATTGAAGACTTGCGGAGTGCTCTCGAAGATAGGGACAACATTATAAAGAGACTAGAGTCCCAGTTACAGGAGAAGACCGACGATCTGGAACAGTACACGAGGCGCCAGTGCTTGCGAGTGTTCGGTGTAGCAGAGTCCGCACATGAGACCACAGACGACAAAATTTTAAATATCGCTGAGGAAATTGGGGTCGATCTCAGTCTAGAAGACATTGATAGGTCACACAGGGTAGGCAAAAGAGAAGGCGGTCGTCCGAGACCAATAATAGTGAAGTTTGTGTCCTATCGGAAAAGGAATGCAATGTTCACAAATAAGAAAAAAACTGAAGGGCACAAACAAAACTATCCGAGAAGATCTCACTCCCCTGAGACTACAGCTTCTCCAGGAGGCAGTTTCAAAGTACGGCGTAAAAAATACGTGGTCGAAGGACGGGACAGTGATAGTGAAACGAGGTGACAGGAAAATTCGGGTCACAAATCGTCAAGAACTAAACAACATTAGTTAATCATGAGCCTAAGCTAAAACTAGGCGATAACTGTAATTGAATAGGAAAATACCTAGATTTGTAAATATATGTTAAATTTAATTAATAACTTAGATTAAGCTTAACTAAATTCCAGGAAACTAGTTCAGTTAGCATTTAGAAACTGTCAAGTTGGCTTTTCTTAGGTTAAAGGAAACAAATGTCTCTAATTACAGCCTGCAAACCTCCCCTCCCCAAACGCAGACCGGTCAAACTACAACCACCCCTTCCCAAACCACTGCTGGCTGCCCCAGCGACATTCCTCCTGTACCTCCAAGCTCTCTGCAGGTGGGCCACGTGAACACACAGAGCCTTTTTTCCCATTTCACTGAATTCTCAGACATATTCTCTAACAACAACTTCCATGCTATATTAATATCAGAGTCGTGGTTGAAACCAAGTATCCCGTCTTCACTAGTACATATGGAGGGTTACACGCTGATAAGAAACGATAGAGTAGGAAAAGGTGGGGGAGACGTAGGGATATATCTGCGCAAAGATATGAAATTCAAAGAATTACTCAAAACACCAAGTGAATTTTACAACGGGCCGGAGTTCCTATTTATTGAATTACAAATTCGCAGTGTTAAGTGTTTGCTGGGTGTTGTGTATCGTGCACCGAAGACGAGATATATCGAAGACCTGGAGGAAGCACTACAGGACCTATTACCCAGGTATGAGCATGCTATTTTAATGGGCGACATTAATTCTGACATGATAAAGTGTGACTCTGCTGAATCTAGACAACTCAAAAGCATGCTTACCTCACTCAATATGACGATCCTTCCCCTAAATCCTACACACCACACAGCTACTTCCCATACACTACTGGATTTAATTATTACAAACAATACTGATAGAATGCAGACTTACGGACAACAGCCAGCTCCCGGACTTTCCCAACATGACTTTATTTACGCAACTTACTCACTGAAATGTCCCTAATATGAGCCTAAATTAATTTCGTATCGAGACTTCAAAAGCCTAAACGAAGAGGCGTTCATTGAGGACGCACTCAAAACACCGTGGCACAACATACAGCTCGTACAAGACATTAACGACAAAATAACCTTGTTTAACGAACTACTTTTAGGACTGTATGACAAACACGCCCCCATACGGACTGCACGAGTGAAACGAAAACCATCACCTTGGCTGACGCAAGACATAAGGTTAAAAATGGAGGAAAGAAATGCAGCTTACAAATAAAAAAAAAAATCCAACCGCAGAAAATTTCGAAAAGTACAAAAAATTGCGTAACACAACAACTCAGACCATCAGGAATGCTAGGATACGCCACACACATGAAATCTTAAAAAATAACAACTCTGAAAATGTTTGGAAAATTCTTCGGAACATTGGTTTGACAAAAAATAAAACCGACGGAAACAACACTGACCTGCCATTAGACGAATTAAATCAATTTTTCTGCTCACAAAATTCACATACAGACGAACGAACTAAAAGGGAAACAATCGACAGACTACATACGACAACAAAACACGATGGAGAAGAATTTTATTTTTCACATGTAACTCTTAATGACGCCAGAGACGCTATTCTTGAAATAAAGTCAGAGGCTACAGGATATGACGGAATAAATTTGACATTAATTAAAAGACTCACTGAAATTGTTCTCCCAACAATTACACACATAATAAATACCTCACTCATGACAGGAATCTTTCCCAATATATGGAAAAGTGCCATCATACGACCGATAAGAAAAATCGATAATCCAACAAAACCCGAAGACTTTCGACCAATTTGCATACTTCTTTGTCTTAGTAAAATATTATAAAAGGTCGTTCACAAGCAGATAACAAATTACCTTAACAAATACAATTTACTCGACAAATACCAGTCAGGATTTAGACCTAACCACAGCACAACCACAGCACTACTAAAAGTTACAAATGACATTCAAGCAGGCATGGACAACGGGCAAATGACTATCCTTGTACTATTAGACCTAAGTAAAGCATTTGACTGTGTGGACAGAGAAATATTATTAGCTAAGCTACAAGCACAAAAATTTTCTTCAAGCGCACTGACGTGGCTGCACTCTTATTTAATTGGGCGGCAGCAGTGCGTTTCAGCAGGTAGGAAAGTGTCACACTGGCAACAAACTGAAGTTGGCGTAGTTCAGGGCAGTGTTCTAGCGCCACTGCTATTTTCACTGTACTTAAATGACCTACCAGAACATATAAAAACGTGTAGATACCATTTCTTCGCAGACGATATTCAACTTTATATACAAACAAACCCGAAAGACATCCAACTAGACATTGACAAACTAAACGATGACCTGGAAAATATAAAAGACTGGACTAAAAATAATTCTCTTAAAGTCAATCCATTCAAATCGCAAGCAATCATAATTGGATCCAAAAGTAATCATACGAAACTGAAAAGTGTTAACATTCCCCCAATCCTATTCCACGCAACACCAATACAAATAAACGAAACAGTAAAAAACCTTGGCCTCATTTTTGATAAGTACTTAAACTGGACGGAGCACACGACGAAAATATGCCAACGAGTATTCTTTTCTTTGCACTCTCTTAAACGTTTACGGGATCTCCTTCCTCTAAATACGAGAAAGTTACTTGTTCAAAGCTTAATTCTACCCATCTTCGATTATGGTGACGTAATATACAACAACCTAAACACCACACTTAACGCTAAACTTCAGCGGGCTTATAATACATGCATCCGTTTTGTATTAAATATGCCAAGGTATTGCCATATATCACCTTGTCTTGAACAGCTGTAGTGGTTATATTTGGCGGAGAGAAGAAACCTTCACTCTGTTTCGCTTGTTCACAACATTCTCCGTACAGACACACCAAGTTATCTGAGAATGGATCTTAAATACTTGTCATCTCCAAACAGTATACCTACAAGGTCAGAAACCTCTTCCCTGCTGAGCTTCCCAATTTACCGCACGACCGGGTACGGCAACTCATTCATACCTGCAACCATACGCTCTTGGAATTCCCTTCCGGCTGTAATTAGAGACATACGTAGTAGAAATGTATTTAAAAAAAACATGTTATAAATGGTACATAGACTTAAGAAATTAGTATTTAATGCTTTTTTTAATAGTGACTCTCAGAAATTTTCCTTTTGTTTATAACTATTATTTAAGTTTAATTTTATAATTAATTATATGTAACTAGAGATCCTAATACTCTGTAGTTTGTACAATGTAGTACATATGAGATGGTTTGGCATAACAGCAGGCTTCATAGCCTGAGCCACGCCACAAGTCAATAAATAAAATAAAATAAATAAAATAAAAACAGACTGTAACATCGTATAGAGACTATTCCACCTCGTCATTAATTCTTGCTATAGCGTTGTTTGAATCTGGGAAGCAAGGCCGCTTTTTTCAGATACTTCACTACCTCACTGCTGCCTTTCGGCGTTTATTGTGTTGGCAGATACTGGTTCATCTTCCACAAGAAATCTCGTTTCATCGAATACGTGCGCAAGTGCTGTATTTATGCAGTGAGCAGCACAAGGCAGACGTCTATATTCTTCGAATGCTTCCTTTATGTTTGAACCCTGATCTGTTACAAAAAACACGTCTTCACAATCACACTGTGGAATCTTTAACTCGGAAATTCTTTCGTGAACTTTCTCAAATATACTTGCACTTGTTTTCTTTGTATTTGGAAATGTTCTAGTAAAAAGCACATTACTGATCAGCTTCTACTCTCTGTCTATACGCTGCGTAGTCACCGTCAGATAATGGGTTTGGTTGTATCAGTCACTCCACATATCAACAGTAGCCGAGCAACATTCGTCGTGCATAGCAGAAATAATCAGCGGCATTGTTTCGCTTTGTATTCATCTGCCTTAGCTTGGACGTTCCTACTGATGGTGGAAGGATGCGGTAAGACATCAACAATATCTACTTTTCCAAAATTAGCACCGATAGTAATCAGTTCTTGCCCTAAATCTTTAAAACGTTCTCCGGCAACAGTTGTTAAACGGCCGGAAATCTTTGGCACACATGAAAACGCACGCGCTAGTTATGGTTTGCTTTGTAATGCCGGGCAATACTTGGCGAGAAAAGCCAGAATTAAATTTGCAAACGTGAGTTGTACCGGATTTATATGTTAACAGTGCATTGCACATTTCACAGGGAACATACCCTGTCTGCTGACTATCTGCAGTAAAATGAAATGGCGTATGGCTTTTAGTGCCGGGATGTACCCCAGGTCTTGGGCTCGCCAGGTGCAGGTGTTTTGATTTGACACCCGTGGGCGACCCGCGCGCCCTCATGAGGATGAAATGATGATGAAGACGACACAACAGCCAGTCCCCGTGTCAGGGGAATGAACCAATTATGGTTAAAATTCCCGACCCTGCCGGGAATCGAACACGGGACCCCTGTGATCAAAGGGCAGCACGCTAACCAATTAGAAATGGAGACGCACACTATCTGCGGTGACCGCAAGCTGGAACTTCTTTAAAGATCAGAACTGAGCCCATCTCTCTTATTGTTTATATTCACTGCTTTGAATTTTAGCCATAACGCTGTCCGACGATTATATGGCATGGTGAACTTCAGCTCTAAACTAACGGGTAACTCAACCATTCCTTCGAACTTTTATACCTCCGAATTCCAGAGCTTTGCTCTATGTGAAATATCTGGGAAAACCACATTGCTTGCAACGTCAGTAAAGCAATCGTCGTAGATAACTTGACCTCGAAATCGCTTCTACACTAATAAAGGACGGAATTTGTTGTTTAAATTCTATTTGAATTTAGCTTATTTCATTAGCAACAGGGAGTTTGTAGAGTTAAGAAGAATATTCATCCGCGATCTTTTTTACAATACCATACTTGGAGAAATGGGCTCCAATTTTTTCGTTAGGAATTTCTGGAGGAATGTTAAAAAGTCTGCCTTCATCGTTAAGATGACAGCTGCTATCATATGTGCACTAACGTTACGACACGGAGCGCGGAATTTAATTTCTGCGTGCTTTTTGACAAGTGGGCGTGGATTCTTAATTTCGCGTGCTGACGCAGTGTACCACGTGACAGTGACGTCACGACCCCGTGCTCTTGTTCGTAAACAAAGCCACGTGCTATTCACGTGGTTTTTTGACAGCTCTGAAAGTGACAGCTGTCATCTTGATGGACCCTAACCTCACTTTTAAAGACGATAGACCATCGCTAACCTCACAGCTGCCATCCTCACGGCGCCAAACCTCATTGCTGCCATCTCATGCACGTCGTAGCACGGAATTTAAATCAAAGTGTTTTTTGATACCTGTCAAAATAACTGCTGCCATCCTTAACCACGTGGACGCGGTATTTTAAATAACAGAACATCGCTAACCTCAACGCTGCCATCTTCACAGGGTTAAACCTCACTCTTGCCACCTTGATTATACGCTTTTGTGTTAGATTACTGTTAATCGTTAAGTTGTTCGCATCATCGAAGTAGAGAGTAACACGTGTCTAGTAGATTTTAAAAAGAATCTGTTAGAAAAAAGATAAAGTTCGTCATAGAAAAACTTATTTCTAGCTATATTTGAAAAAGTGTGGGAAAGCATTTTACCGAGGCTATCACAAGAGATGTCATGAGATATCATGTAGGACAATTTGTCAATGCAAACATTGTAGAAGAGAGTTCAAGAACGCATACAAAGCTCAACGTCACGAAGCCACGTTGTAATGTAGCTTCAGCGAGAAGAAAATACAAAGAGCTCACCCGTATTCAAGCGAACACTAATTTATTTTTAAAAAGAACACCTCTTCGAGATATTCTCCCTTGTTGTCTAGGCCTGCTACAAGTTCTGTTACTTAGTACAAACTTCAAGATAAAGAGAGACAAGATCATGATTATGATAATAAGGGTAACGATGCTGATAATAACAGTAATAATGGAAAAAGAGAAAAAGAAAAAGGAGATCTCAATGTTTCATTGCCATTAGAGCATTATAATTTTACATCATTTTTAAGCCTTTTACACGTTCTGTCGCCGTGCAAAGATCTCAAGAAGAGATGCAAGATGAAGAAGAAGAAAATTTCAACGAAACAAGTTAAGTTATTACCTAGAAACGTTGCTGCTCAAGCACGTACTACATCAAAACAAGTCCCTACACATCAACTGTCTGCATATAGACTCAAAGTTCACAACGAGCCTCTCTTATCCTATGTAGATATAAGATACTGTAAAGACCCCAACGTACTCGTAAAACGTTTTCAACTGCTAAGAGCCTATCAAGATGCTGGTTACACAGAGTATAAAGCAGATACTTTTGAAAACGAGCGAGTATTACGTCGTGTAGGTATTATTGAGTAATAGCTCTCTCTCTCGACAGTACAACAGCCTAAAAACCTTCCTTCATTCCCAGCACTTACTCTCACCTAAGTCATCCTTCTGTAGTATATAGTCAATCGAATAGCTATATTCGTATAGATTATTTTCCAACATTCTCCCTTCCTTTGGGTGATAACTCAGCCTCTAGGTCTAGAGCCGGTCTCAAGCCCGGATAAAGAGAGGAGAGGCACCCTAGCCCATTATCTCTTCATCAATAGTAGGAAAGTGTGGTAAGGAGGAGGAGGAAGAGTCCTTTCGTCCTTTAGCTCTTTTATTGTCTTGTAAACATTACAGTAGACCATAAAAGAACTCTAGTGTTTTAATCTATATTCATAAAATGTTTAAATGAGACAATTAGTGTTCTAAACAATAAAACACCTGTTGTAAGTGTCAGCGTTCCGTCCTATTACGTTGTAATTCATGAGGCTGAGAGTTCGATTGCTAGAAGTAAATCCTTCGAGGTTACATCAATTCAAACCACCTGTCGAATTTGTCGCGTAAGTAATCGTCCCTAAAATCAAGGTAACAATATACATTTCCGATCGCTCTTACAGCTCATTTTATCTCCATAATAGTAGTGATTATTGATTTATGAGGAAGTACACTTCTATTTCTCCCCCTTGAAAACGAATTTCAATCCTATGATTTTTTATTGTGCTAAAACAGGCTTAGAATACATAATTGTTCTCCTTAACACGATATAATGCAGGACAAAGTTGTCTCCTCCTATGAAGTAAAATCATTTTATCTGTACAGTAGTATGATTATATATCCTGTTACGGTAACTAAACAGATTATTTTTCTTTTGCATGTGTTCGAATCCCGCAAAATAAATCTCCTTAGAACAAAAGTATCCTCTGCTAAGTAGTAATCATTTTATCTGCAGTGATTAAGAAGTATGTCGAGCAGAGATATACAACATTTGCTATTGTATGTGTGCGCGTTGATTGCATAGGAGTGCGATTGTATCAACAGAGAGATTCATCTTGTAATGTTTTGCTTTATAAGTTTTTTCTGTTCTGAACACTAGTAGTCAACATGTTCTGTCTTGTCGAATAAAGACATACAGCATGCCAATTCTACGTTTTCGCAGTATCATTCTGTAACTAGATTGAACCTGTTTTGTCTTGTCGGATACAGCATTTGCTTATCCTAGAATATTTTTGCATGCTGAAAAAAGTATTACCTTCTTCTTACCCCCTCTTCCTCCCCTCCTCGATCGAAAAACTTATGTAACGTTCAATTCAGGAAGGCATCTGTCCGAAAGAGGAGGGATTGATGTAACCTCAGTAAATGTAAGAAAGAGTCCCTTTGCCAGGAGGAGGAGCCCTTTTGCCTTACAGGTGAAGAGGAGTTGTCGTTTTTGCTGATTTACCCTTTTACTAGGACTAGCAGCCCTTTCACACTTTTCCCATTTGCTACACGGATGAGGAGGAGGAGGAGGAGGAGGTGGGCGGTTGTGTCACTTCGGAGGAGGAAGAGGCCATAAGAGCCTGTATACAGCCGCTATTTTGTGCAGTAGCCCCTGGGCTAGCTTTCTACATAAAAGCCTGTGTATAGCCACCATCTTACACAAGCGCCCATGGCCATCATCTTTGTCTATAAGAGCCCATGTATAGCCGCCATCTTGTGCAATCGCCCATGGCCAGAATCTTTCTCCATAAGAGCCATGTATAGCAGTCATCATGCTCAAGCAGCCCTTAAGCCGTCTCTTAAGACCCTTTGTTTATTGTAGCCGCCATGTTTACAGTAGCCTGTAAGCTATCTATCTCCAGAGGCAGCTGTGTATAGCCTGCATCTTGTGCAAGCGCTCTTAGGTCGTCTCATAAGAGCCTAACTATAGCCGCCATCTTGCGCAAACGCCTCTAGGCCGTCTCGTAAGAGCCTATGTATATCAGCTATATTGTGCAAGGAGCCTAGGCCGTCTCATAAGCAGTTTTGTATAGCCGCCGTCTTGTGCAATTGGCGTCGGAAAGGGCATATTGCCGTAAAACTGAGGATAGCCCCTTCAAGATGGCGGATGTGGGGTTAGGTTCGCTCTCTTATGGAAAATCCTCAAATCGTCATCGCCCTGATACTCTACTGGGGGCCTACCTCCTCGGGTTAATGACCGCGAAGTTGGAACCCACCTAGGTACACTACTAGGGGTCAATGATCTCACGTAGATTTCAAATTTCACCCGCTACTGACTCAGCAGTTACATGACCCGCTCGCCGGCCTCTGATTGGCTCGGGGTTTGAATCACCATAGCCCTACTACTGTCAACATATCGAATTAACGAATGTGATAATCCCCACTGTAGAAGAGACCAAGGAAACTGTCTCGAAGTGATATTATTAATCTGCGCTTCTCGGTGGTATATTCAGTTATAAATAAATAAATAAATAAATAAATAAATAAATAAATAAATAAATAAATAAATAAATAAATAAATAAATAAATAAATAAATAAAACAACCAATATTGATCCGCATTTTGGTCAATCACACGTGACAGGTTCATTCTTTATTTAGTGTTTTAAATAATTTTGAAGAAGTTTGAAAATTATGGAACCTTTCCCTCTGTAAATCACTCCCATCCCTAATTCCTCTTCCCATAAACAAATATTTTCCCCAAGTGAAAATTCACGATCATGCAGATGTCTGCACTCGGTAGCTGAGGCTATTCCCGTTTACGGCGTCAAGTAACTGTAAGGCATTTATAGCAGCCAATACGTACCATTCTGTCTCCAGCCGCTGTTCTGTATTTTCATCGGCAATAGATGTCCTCCTGATTCAGAGTCGTGCTCTTGAAGTCCTTTCTTACTTCCTTGAACCATTTATTCCAGACTTTAGGTCTCTTGTCCAACACATTAAATATCTGCTTCGTTAGTCGGATTGCATCAATCATGAACAGAGGTCAGTCATCGGTATAGCACTTCTCTTCCTCGGCGCCTCTGCCATCTTGCGCTCATACTTCTCTAAGTCCAGCCTTTCACTTGTGTACAGACACTCGGGTTTGATCACTGTCTTGCCAAATGTCTGAGTTTAGCATAGGTTATGCGTCCGACGCCTGCTGTTGATAGGTTATTTCTCACGAGTTTTCAACCAAGCTGTCTCACCAAGATATCTGAAGCTGTCCACTTCTTATATTTGTCCGTGCTGTTTTTTAGGTGTTGAGGTGCTGTTCGGATATTGGATATGTACCCTGTTTTCTCGAAATAACTTTGGAGGCCGGATTTCTCCGTCTGCTCTTTCAGCATGTTTATTTGTACAACAACTGTCTCTACGTTTGATGGCCAGGTCATCGGCGAAGGTAACTCAGTTGCCTCCCACGCCGGTTTTTGAGCCTCCAATGAGAACTTTGTTCAGTAGCCCTTTTTCGGCTAATTCCTTTTCCCCTTATCGGATGACCTTTCACAATACGCAATTGAAGAGTACTGTCACCTTGTCTGATGATAGTTTTAATTAAACCTTTTCGGATAGTTCTCCCGTGAATTTTACTATTGAATGTGCCTGTGTTAGAGTTTGCTTTGAAAATATCCACTGTTTTACAGCGCACTCTAAATTCTAGCAAGATGACAAAGAATACTTCCTGGTCGACTAAGTCATAGGCTTTCTTAAACTCAACGGAGGCCACCACGAGGTCGGTAGAGACGTCTTTCCCAATACGCTCTTTAAACGCTAAATCTCTTCAACGCAATTCCTCCCTTTCCTGAATCCATCTTCATATTCGCCAAGTTGATTATTACTATTATTATCCATATTTTAAAATAGTTACTAAAACAGGTTGCATCCGTCTGTTCTACTTCCCCGTTTAATTCCCTTCGGAAGTATCTGCCGATAGTTCAGCCGACTTCGAGGAATCATAAAATTAAGTCATTAAATGATCACTCCAATAATAGCAGGCGGGGGCTTTCCCTTACCCGCAATAGCAGGTTGCTAACAGCGACTAACACGATCATTAATATCCTGATACGGTATGTGTGATTTTCATCCTTCCTAATATCATTGTATGTGCCATGTTTGATTACTACCATTCAAACCGGAGAGTATACACTTCCTCTGATGACACTCGTATGGAAATTATAAAACCAGCGAAGCGAAGCCATTACAGGCTTGTTGCATAATGTATTCCTGTAGTATTTATATCATTTCAATTATAGTTTTGTAATTGTAATGCATATTTTACATTATCAAACTAGGGTAAACGTAACCGTATTCCAGGAAACTGTGCTCGCTAACTAATCCGTCATACTTTATTTCATTCGCAGAACATGGTATAATATATAAACAATTTTCAAATCTCAAGCTATAGCTGACGTGAAACTAACAATATTTTTCAAAACTCAATGTTCAGACAAGCACAAAAAAAGTATTGCAAATATCTCCTGTGGGTACACAGATATAATTTTTTTAATTCCTTAAAAATGCCCAGACCGGAATGGGTTAAATGACGAGGTAGACTGGTGGAGCAATTAGTAAACAGAATGGAGTATAACAAATATTATGCGAAAGTGTATGTGCTTAAGAATGAAGAAGACCTTAAGTCTGTTAAACAGGACTGTTTGAAGAATAACGTAAGTTTGTTGAAGAATACGAGACTTGAGGGTTTGTTGAAGCTACGAATAGGATATCCAAGGAAACTTACAGAGAAGTCGAAGGCAACTATATGATCATTACGAATTCAAATAGCAAGCCGATGATAGAAGTTAAAGGCGAACAGGAAATGTGTAAGGTACACTCAGGGAATTGTTGGAAGGAAAGGAACTAGTAGCTGATCCATCGGCGGAGTCTGCTAGGGAGGGTTAAGGAGGAGATAGCATTCCAAAGTAAGACTCTAACCTAGTGATAAATTAAGGGTGTGTATCCAAGTTTACAGTATTGTCTCTATAATAATAACCGTCATCATCCTCTACCCAGAACTAAATAAGCAGTGGTATTATGAACTCTAAACATTTCCTCCGCCGTACGGAAAGGCATATATTCATAGATACGTTTTAGGGATGGGAAGGCGAGTGACCGAGTACATATCCTTTGGTTGATCCGCCGTTAGAAGCCCGTTACAATATGCAGGGGATACAGGTAATTCAATCCTGTGATCCATCCACAGTAGAGATGATGAGTTCCGCTGAATAGAAAGAAAAATTATTGTATGTAAAAACGGATGGTGAGACTGGTGAGTTGTGAGAAGACGAAAGGCTTTCTAGAACTCGAAGTAGATATAATAATAATCTAATTCACAGTACAATACTAAGTCCCTCTCAGACACAATATATAGCATGTTTCGGTCACGCTGATCACGAAAATAGTATTAGTATTTTCCTATCGAAGATGATGCTGATGCTTGTTTAAATGGGCCCAACATCTAAGGTCATCAGCCCCTGAATATTTTCGTATCAAGTAAAATTGTTGCGAGATTTGTTTGGCGCCTTATAGCCGGACTGATCCTTTCTTCGGGAACGGAAGGCGCTATTGTATGGAAAACTTTCTTATTATACCTCTTGATTTTGTTACTCTAAACGAATATTAAAATTCTTAAGGCTTTCAAATATACGGAATAAGGGTAGCAGATTTGGGCAGATCTAAAAGTGATAGGAATGCAGCCAGGTTTCACAAAGTTTTGTTGTTTTCTCTGGGAGTGGGAGAGTCCAGATAACCGTAATCATTATGAAATTAGAGAGCGGCCATTAAGAGAAATATCCTGTTTAAACGCACCTCGTTCCACATCACAGTCCAGAATTAGAAATAATTAAACTGGCCGGAAAACGAACCTGGCCTTGAAATAAGAGTCAACCACGCTAACTATATACCTGAGGGAAGGATGGTATTGATTATAAAAACACAGTTAAAAATAAAACTTTTCCGCTCTCTTAAACGATAATGTGCGATTTTAGTTGATTCGCATTTGCTGATTTCGAATCTAAAGTACGTTTTTCACTATGAGCTAAGTGGACATGATGAACTTCCAGCAACATAGGCTATATAACTCACTGTTGTCCATATAAAAAGTGTCAAAAACTTGCCACTTGTTGAGGCGGCAAAACTAATTTCCCCCCGTTGCACATCAAACAGGGGTTGATAAAGAAATTTCTTAATGCGATAGACATATCAGGAAGAGCATTTTAATATTTTAAAGGAAAATTTCAAAGGAAGGCATTTTTACGGCGGCAAATATACGATCTCTTACATGATTCTCTATTCGAACGATTTTTGAAAGGAAGCCTAGTTTACTCTTGTATTCGTTTGTATACATTTTCTCGGAAACTGTAGAACAGACAATTACAGACATCTGGTGGAAGATTTGTTAAGGGCTTACGAGACACAAGATTCACTTCCACTTGCATCTCATTCCGCCGCACTCATTGAGGTCAGTGATGGGGATACTGAAAGCTTCTATCAGGACTTATTATAAATGGAAAGGCGATGCAGAGCGAAGCCACTGTGCAACAGGCTTGCCGATTAGCTGGCAACTCATCACATATATTTTAGAGCCGCTTTATAGGAGGAAGTCTTTGACGAAATTTTTTCAAGGAGGTAAGAATGTTTGCCACATGAAGTTTTATTGCAACATAAGCACAATTTTAGAATACTTAATATATTTCTGTTGGCGTTAATTTTGAATTACGGATGATTTGAGTTGAAATTACATCAAATATAAATATTGAAAATAAAAGTAAACAGCATATGAACAACAGTGAATTACATAGCCTGTGTTGCTGGAATTTCGTCATGTCCTCTCGAATGACACTTAGGTCAAAGAGTAAAACGTACTTTAGATTCGAAATCGGCAAATGCGAATGAACTTAGGTCGCACATTATCGATTATGTGAGTGAAGGTTTTATTTTATACTGCCTTCTTATTAATATCATTATTATTATAATAAATATCATCCATCCCTGAGGTATATAGTTAGCGTGGGTGGCTCTTATTTCAAGGCGAGGGTTCGTTTTTCGGCCAGTTTAATTATTTTTGTTACGGAGATATCCGTGGAAGGCAGAGGTGAAAGAAGGTGCCGTCTGGAATGGGTCTAACTACAAAGCCGAGAAACGAATTAAAATTCAATTAAAGGTTATATTTTCAACTTAACAATTTTCATATAGACTTTCAAAATTCAACAAGTAACAAATCAACAACAAGCCAAAATCAGGTACAACGAAATCACAAGTTTTAGGGGATCATTACAAGATCTGGGCTTCAAGTCCCAAGTTTTATAATTCCTGAGCTCTCAGCTCACAACCACTAATTACAAAAAGGGCAGAAAACCCCTATTTACATGGAGCACTTGCTCAAACCCAGTAATGTCAAGCCACCTAGAGGCACCTTTCAAAACATCAGAAAGAGCTGACCCGCTCTCAATCTTGGAAGCCTATTAAAGCCAATATTATACTTCACAATAACTTGCCACCGAGGCACAACTTACAAGAATTAAACAGGGGTATCTCGTACCCAGCCTACAGGGCCTTCAAAGAAAATAATAGGTTAATTAAATGGCCCAAAATACCAATATGAATGGAGGAGTTGCTTGCACTCCTACACCAAACCTTATAAAACTTAAGGGGCATTAGGCCGATGACACAGGTGCAATTCCCAAACAAGGGAGGTGACACGGATGAGAAAGACAGTAAGAGTAGAAAATCGGTTATGAACACGTAGTCACCTTAAAACAAAAATGAAGGGGAGCTCGAGAGGGTAAAGCACTCTCTGTCCCCGATTTACAATTAGAGTAATAAGAAAATTTTACATAAACCTAAATGTAGCAAAGGCTTTTCAGTCTGTCAAACACATAGCAAATATAATGTAAATTAAAACACTAAGAGCATATCATAAAACACACACTAACATACAAAGAATGACATGTTTGGTTCTACAAGAACATCCTCAGATTCTATCAAATCACTTAAAATAAGCTTATATATGTACAGTATTGTTCACGTAGCTTAAACTTGTCAAAGATAGAGAGAAAAGTGATAACATGAAACAGTAATGACAAAAAATAAATTATATACAATTATAATATAGTGAAAAACTTACGTATTTATCTAGACTGCCGATGTTAAGTCTGTTGTCACCAAACACTATTTCAGGACAGTCCTGAAATAGTGTTTGGTGACAACAGACTTAACATCGGCAGTCTAGATAAATACGTAAGTTTTTCACTATATTATAATTGTATATAATTTATTTTTTGTCATTACTGTTTCATGTTATCACTTTTCTCTCTATCTTTGACAAGTTTAAGCTACGTGAACAATACTGTACATATATAAGCTTATTTTAAGTGATTTGATAGAATCTGAGGATGTTCTTGTAGAACCAAACATGTCATTCTTTGTATGTTAGTGTGTGTTTTATGATATGCTCTTAGTGTTTTAATTTACATTATATTTGCTATGTGTTTGACAGACTGAAAAGCCTTTGCTACATTTAACTAAGTCAACACTGGAAAACATGGCTTCATTTTTAACAAATTTACATAAACCGGCGCTAAGTTACAGTTTCAGACAGGTAGGTTACATTGAAAATGTTTCGGACCTTCCCCGAGGGTTAAACGGCTGAGATAGCAAGAAATGAAAATGTTAAGTGGCCATTACGTTGTTGAAGAGCTGCTGCCGAATGAAAGAGGCGCTTCCCGCCCCCTGCTATACTTCCATACACTAAGCTAGATGTTGTTGAAGTGGCCGAGAGCCAGAAAAATCAGCAGTTTTTATACTCTCGGGGAAGATTCGAGATCTTTCATGAATGATTAAGACACACCCACAGTCGTTTATTGGGTAGCTTACAGTTACACATAAAAATTGGAGAAGAAAGACCCCATTGGCTGAAGATTAATGACAGAAATTATTGGTTGGCTAACTTCGAAACTGGCGGTAAGAAAAGATTTATATTGCCAAGCCACAAATGAAGGAACGAAATTTGGCAAGGAACAAAATAATGAATACAACATTTCTTCAAATAAAGTTCCACCACTTCGCACCATGGTGCATGGTCATAGTTCTGTAGAGACATCTATCAGAGAATGTCCACAATTCTTGATAATTAGTAAACAAAAGCAGTTCGAAATTAACACAGTGACATCTTGTGAGAAACTGTTGAGATAATTCAGTTTTTAAAGTTCAGAGTTTCTGCTGTAGGGGAGTACTTTAAGGCGGAAAATTCAAAATTGCGGCATGGAGGTGTACCAACCAGTATTATTTTTATCTCTGGACTGTGATGGATAATAAAATATTTTCACAAACTCTTAGTTACAGGAAGAAAGCGCACAGTGAGAAGATGACGCTACTGAGCAGGTATACGACACTAACACTGGTTGCCATGGTTACCGCGGTGCCGGGACAATGATGACGCATATTCTAATAGACAACGATCCTAAAACATTTCCTCGCTGATAAGGAATTTGCAAAATATACTGTTCTCACTGAAAGAAGAAATCTGCGAATAATCCTGACATTATTATAACAAACGAGGTGTGTAAGCCTACAGTATATGGATCGTATTGTACCCTTTTCGTTGTATCACTACATCAATTAGATTAGAATAATCCTGTAACATGACATTAGGATGGAGTACCTCGGATGAGACCTTCGAACAAAGCCCGGCGTGGAAGTCTTATCTCCCCTACTGGAATAACCCACTAGCTGCATCGGTAGTGCATACGGGTCAAGTAGAACGTCCGAAAGGGCAGTAAACTATTTCTAAAGTAGAAGAACATGAACTATGAGAGGAATACTATTTACCTATGAAATGAGAAGAATGAATTATATATAGTTTTCTCACACAATTTCAATACCTGAGAGAGCATATGGATATTATGTACACGGATATGCCATCGCATTAAACACATAAATTAAACCCTGCAATTTTCTTGAGTACGTAGGTGTCCCTTCTTCTATTCCTTCCTCTAGATCCGCATTTCACTCTGAAAATATGTAAACTTGAGAAGTCGCGCCTTCTCTAATCAATATAACACTCGAAATATTAATCACGTTATACTCTCACATCGTTACACACAGAAACAATTAAACGGAGGCATATCCGATTGTTTAGCTTGCTTTGTTTACATTACAAAATTGTATATTCAAATGACAAATCGTCGCCCTAGCGGCGAGCATTAAATATTATCTGTCGAATGAACCAGGTCATAGAGATGTTTAAAATATCTGAAACTCGTATCACTTATTACAAAATCTCGCTATCTCACAAATGAGCAAATTTTACATGTCGTGTGTTCCAATGGGATGTGACTTAAATACTATACACAACTTGGACATTCGTACAACGATGGCCCCTGTAACGGCACACTTTTAAAGAACCAAAGACCAATACTATATTCAAATAAATATCACTCCTGTAAAAAATGACAACAAATATACTTGATATTCACAAAGTAGATCCTTGACAGTAAGATCCATCTATAGTTGACGGCAGGGACAACCACCTCCAGTGCTGCTGAAACACGAGCCCGTGTCCTGTGAGAGTGTGAAGTGTGAATTGGGCTCTGAAATCCCAAGACATTTTAATTAACATAAAGAAATGGAGGGAATTCTCTCATTTATTAGAATCGTAGGTCTACCAACGGTGTTAATTACTGACTGGTTTTATCTAATATCGATACCGGAGAAGGGAAGTGAGCCTCTTAGCAACGACTTCCTCTCACTGCGGTAAAATTGTTCGGCCTCCTTCCTTACCTGCCCCGGTCATAAATTCCACCAACCTGCTGTTTACATTGTCCTCGCATTTCACTCTCAGTCCCAACACAAGGGAAATCAGTCGGTCCAGTTAACGGGCCCTCTCGGCGCTTTGCTTTCAATCTCATTACTTTCCTTGGATGCCATTGGCATCAAATAGACACATCGGCTTACATCTAGCCTAACTTATATCGTTGGCGCGGAATGAACAACATCGCGCATATTATTTACTCATCTGGGGAGAGGTTCATATTTCATGAACACCTCATTTAATTATATCCATTATCCTCTTCAGAAGCTCAGGCCCACCTTCCGGCATACCCAATAGATACATATTGTAGAAGGAAGAGCGGTTATGTTGGCACTCGTGATACACGCACATTGTCACAACTCACTTGTCATTCCGTGGTTCCTACTTCCCCATTCTTAAGTGATGTAGGGGAATTACCTAACATTATACATGAAGGTTCAAATACAGAGAGCTTTAGAATTTCTGGATGACTCATATTAATTATTACTGACCATACCTGGAGTGATTTTAGGTGAATATTCAAAATCCCTTTAATTCCCATAATGGTTCACAATTAATCAAATCCAGGGCCGTAAATATATCATGGACTAGTTCCTATGGTAAAATAAAGATAATACGGTTCTGCGACCGTGAAGAAAAATCAATACAAACCCTATCAAGTAACTATTACCATCTCTTTGAGAACAACGAAATCCTACACTACATTTCTAAAGAATTAGCATGCAATAAAATATTTACATTTTTACAGGAAACTTGACTTTCAAATATTTTGTGTGGTACCAATCTCTCCGGATCACACCAAGGAAGGCACATATAGTAGTTCGGTGGCATGAATACTTGATTTCACGTACAATGCGGGCAGCTCCCGACCTTGACTAGGAATAGGCCTCCTGTACGTCTGTTCTCTGCTTGCTTGGAGAATGATGTCTCTGGCACAAAACACTTGATTAAATTGTGATAAATGGCAACACAGATCATAAAACTCACTTACTCGAGCCCTCTGTCTTGTAGCCCGTTGCTCCTCATCATTGCCTATCTAATCCTGTGTTAGCAGTTTAGGCCCCTAATTAGACACGTTCGTACTTTCACTGTCGTGAGGTGTCTGAGGCTATCACTAGAAACGTAGTTTAACTCTGCCTAACTCAGCACTAGTTTATATTAACTGCTGCGCTTGGGGTTATTTAGCCGATATCGCCATGGTCGTCACTGGCTGTCCATCACTACACAGCTATCCGAGCTCCCGTGCTACTCGTTCAGTTACACGATCGCACAGCCCACTAGCGTTCGATTCACATTCTCCTTCACTCACGTATGATTTACCCAAGCATTTCGCATGTTACATAATCGTCATAGTTAGGATTAAATGGCGTACTCTGTTAATATCGACGATCTTTCACATCCAGTTTTATCACTGACAGCATTTCAACTTCGTAGCACTGAAGTTTCACACTTTGTCACAAAGAATAGTATTACTGAAGAGTAGTCACTCACAGCACGTGCCACCTCACAACGCAACTGGATGCTTGCTTTGGTTTGCATCCCTCTTTATAATGGAAGCGTGTCAGAGTCGAGGGGGAGGGTAAGGTTTCTTTTACTTGCAAAGGTCGCTCCCTTAGCGCGAAGTTCCCAGGGTCGGTTAAGGTATCAAATTAAACCTTGATTATCCGAGTTTCCACTTATGGATTCTTAATCGCTCGGCGCATTTGGCTACAACCTTAAAAGCGTCCTTTGATAGCCCAGTGAAGGAGGGGCTTGTGGCTCGGGGATCTTTTGGCTTCGTTGTCGCTGACGGCTTTCTCCGTGTGGTTTGCACCTGTTCGGGTGCCTTTTTACTGCGTATATGATCTCATTATAATCATGTAAAGGACTTACCATAATATTCGGTGCTCCTAATGAACTGTTAGTCATGGAAGTCTGTCTTGTATTATGCGAAACACCTTACTTTTCTTCTTGTAAACAGTTGAGGACAGTGTATTGGTAGGAGTGTTTCCGCGGGAAACATTTCCAGTGTTTGTGACCTACTAATTCTCTTCTCTCTCGCGCCCGCTTTTCACTTGCAGGCAGAGTACGCGTAACTAGATTCTAGCGCATGGGACTGGGAGCGCGCCACTCGTATCCCGGGAAGGGTAAACGTGCGTTACATTGGGCGCTAATTAACGTAGAGTAGCGCGGAAACAGTATATTTTATCTACAGGATACCGTAAGTGACGTGATGAACGGTCACAGTGTATATTGCTGCACAAACACCAATAATTTGAAAAAATAAGAACCTAGAAATATTCGTCAAACATGGCAACATAAGTCAAACTCCTCTAAAAACAAAGAATTACTCTCACTACAATTATTGTACTTCCATCCTTCCTATATAACCTTCGTTCGTTAACTCTTGTCCTCTTTCGAGCCTAGCAGTATTTCGTTCGCGAGGTGGAGGAGAAATTTATTTTCAAGTTCTCTGTGATATTTCTGCTTCCTTTCCCTCTTTCATCCGTTTTAACATAAATACTTCTTATGCTTGGGGGAATTCTGACGCGGAAAATGTGTGACGGAAGTGTAACCATAGCAACCGTGCACGCTCTGATGTGAAGTATGGATGGATGGCCAGACAGTGTTACCTAGCAACCGTGCAGGCTGTGTTGTAAAGTATGGACGGATGGTCAGGCTATGTCTTACGGCTGGTTGCCATCCGAAATGAGCAGTTATTGACGGGTGGTCATGACCACGATACATATTTAGGATCATTTGACTTTCCTTAAGGAAGGATTGGCTTTTTTAAGGACTTGCTCTGCCACTTTTTATTTTCAGATTTTTATTGGGAGGCCTTGTTCACATTGATGTGCTTCGCCTTTAAGAAATATTGACAAGTAGTACTACACCATTTGAACTTCCTACTTCTACTCTCTCAGATTTGAGAGTTGAAAATTTTCCTTTCTTATCTCTTCTTGTGAGTATAGTGACTGCACATATATAAGAGTCCAGTAATGTCATTTTCAATTATTTCAGGCATTATGATATGTAATTTTCGAATCAATTTGTAATTTTGTTGTTATCTACAATTTCTTCCTCAAACAGTTTTCGAGTCTGCCATGTTTGGAATGACACGATTCGAACTTGAGTGTCACCTAAACAATTGTTACGTGGAACATTCAAAGCCATTTGTTCCGGAAATCCTACAAACAGTTCGTTAACCACATCTTCATTCATTTAGTTTCGTAACTTTGTGTCAAGGATCGATAACGACTTACCTGATCAAGATTAGTATAACACCGAGGACATTTTATGTCCAAAGCGCGAAAATGCGACTTGGTCGATGAAGAAGTAACAAGAAATCCATCACGTTGGAGAAAATAATCACAGACACAATCAGGAAACGGTCACAAGCACACAAAGGAAGTACTAAACTTATGAATGAAAAATCACAAGAATTGGCCAAAAGAAATCAGTGACGACCTTTATGAAACCATTCAATATAGAACAAAATTCAGAAACTTAATTCACAAACGCAAATTTTCTGTAAAACCCACGCGACTAAATACGGGATGGACTAAACAACACAGCGAGAAGATGGGAAAGTAAAGAAGAAAATCAAAGAAAGGTGGTAACAAATTCAAATGCGCTCCTTAGTTGGCAGAACGAATGATAAAAAGCTAATATACTGATGTATAAATAGGTCCACACTGTAAATATATTCAGTCAATAAATAAATAAATAAATAAATAAATAAATAAATAAATAAATAAATAAATAAATAAATAAATAAATACATTTAAAAGAAATAAAAGTTTTAAATAAATGAATAAATAAATATTTGCACTTTATGACCTAAGGACTATACGGGTATGAGTTAAATTCTTCAAGTTTTTAACAAGTTAGTGGATTTGTCAGTCATTTACTCTAAAACTTGTTTCTCAAACCCATGTCCCCGATAATTGCAGGAGTTTTCAAGACACACATTTAATTTTTTTTACTCTTATACAGTGTGTAGGGACGAAGAATCCAGAGTAAAACTGAAGTTGTCATTTGAAGGTCAATTGGCGGTAGTCTGTCCCTATTTTAGCGGCCGCACAGTTCTGAGCGTTTCATTTAATTAGAAATAAAATACGAATGTTATGTTAATAATAAAGTTTACTGAATAGAACGTGATACACTGGTAACATTACACAACGACAGCTGACCTCGAAGTGAGCGCGCCATCTTACAACAGAGTCACACATTTGATGCGCTATAAACTCTGTTGTAGATGTGACCTCATCTTTTATCTGTCAATTGAGCCATACTCTTGACGATATTCCACTACCGCTACACCCTTTGTCGGGAAACGTAACTCAGCGCCAATGTTGTTGGAAATTGTAACAAAATACTTTTGATTAAAAACAACTCACTGAAAATTATTACCACCAGCTTAAAATATTTCACTTATTCTACTAGAGCTTGTAGATACAACAATGATGAATAGATTTTAAGAATAATCATACAAATTTTTCATATTCACAAATGCTTTAATAAATACAAAATACAGGCGCCATTTTGAATATTTGTCCTTCTAGTCGCCCTTTCTGCTTCTAATAAATAAAATGTGTCATTAAGTGTGACTTTTGGTAGTTAAGTGTGTTGTCACTCTTCAAGGCAACAGGGAAGTCTCGAGCGATAGAGGAATGTCCACATCTCAAGCGGTATTCCCTTGAATATTCTTTTGATACATTCAAAATACATTATTCATTATTTGGGTGGAATATGAAGCGTCTATGCTTAATATTTTGCGTCAGAATAAACATCGAAAAAATAAAATTTAATCAATGTTAAAAATTCCCTCAACTGATGTACCATTTTCTGAGCAAATACTCACTTCACACCCAAGAAACTTTGCGTGATTAATATTTAAACTTCTTTGAGCTGCTTAAGTACAATTTATGTCCTATTGCTTACGGGAGTAGAGAAACTGTTATTTTTGTGTCCTCGTTGACAAATCAAAGTTTCCGTAAAATTTTCACTGCTCTTCAATCTGGCCTCCATGAATTAGTCAAAATATCCGATTAAATGTACTTCCTCGAGTCTAGTGTCTAAGAGACTACCAAGTTTCAAACACATTGAGATGATAGTTTCTGAGAAAAAGGTACGAAAGTTTCAAAATCTATTACTTACGAAGAGAATGAGACTCAGTTACCTCAGTTTTATTGCCTCAAATACAACTCCAGTTCAATAATTGATACACCAAACTCTTCAGGAAAGACTGGATATTTATTAAGCTAGAAAACGATCATTGATTTTTTTCTGAGCTTATCACACTTCCCGGCCCCCTCATACCGACAAAGATCCTATGAATAATGTATCGTCTTATTCTGAAAATCAAAACCCAGAACAGGAATCACATTAGGAAATATACACAGGGAATATCCCGGAAGGAATGATGAATACTCAGGGATATGACATACAGTATGCCCTAATCCGAACGGTTTCTGAGGTAGAACATATTTAATGTGCATTTGTCAGTGGCGCTCAGGTATTTGTCTTACACACCCAACCTCATTGATGTTTAGAAATGGGTACACGTTTGCCGCTTGTAACGTTCGCCTGGCACGTGTTCACCGGACATTTATACGTGCAAGAATTCGCCATGTGCTGGCAAGAGGACCACGCTCAGAACGTGTTGCTGTTACTGCATAGGTTCAGAAGAAGAATACCTCATTCAAGGTATGTCTCAAAAATCTGGTAAAAACTCTGTGATCAGGAAATGGACGCGTCGGAAAGCGCCGACAGTATTCCTGGGCAGCAGCAGGAGCACTGCAATCGCAGAAGGCGGTACATATCTCCATATTCTTCATTAGTGTGGTTGTGTAGCTTTTCAGCCAGCGCGTGTATAGTGTTAACCGATGATTCTCTCTGATACATTCTCGATCCCTCGCACTTCCTCACTCACAAGACACCAAGGACAAGGGGCTATTTTAATGGCAGGAAGACAACCCAAAAAAAACGAGTCGAAAGCAACGGGCTGTGTTGGGCTACATTAAAACGTCAAAGAGGTTGGATGGGTGAGAATTATATAAGGACAGTTCAAGAAGAAACAAGCTGGAGGCTATATAATGAAAACCTGTACAATTTTTTCTAAAGTACTGTTCAGCACTGTTGAGGCACACAAGGTGACGAATGGCCGTATTGTGAATCATTTCCAAACGTACTGCTTGACATCGGTGTCCGAGGCAAATGTTTGGCCTCCCGAAGTCTTCTTCTGACCCCGCATGCTTCCACTGGAGACTTTGTCGCTCTGACTCCGGTTCGAAGTCTGGTCTGCAGCGACCACTTGTGACAGGAACTCATTCCCTTTCTTGTTCCTTGTCCCCCTGTGGGTGGGGGCGGTAGAATAACACCCACGGTATCTCCTACCTGTCGCAAGAGGCGACTAAAAGGTGCCCCAGGGGCTCTGAACTTGGGAGCGTGGGTTAGCGACCACGGGGCCCTTAGCTGAGTCCTGGCATTGCTTCTACTTACTTGTGACAGGCTCCTCACTTTCATCCATCCTATCCGACCTCTCTTGGTCAATTTTTGTTCTTTTCCTACCCCGACGCTATTAGGTTTGCGAGGGCTAGGGAGTCTTTCATTTTCACGCCCTTCGTGGCCCTTGTCTTCCTTTGGCCGATACCTTCATTTTTCGAAGTGTCGGACCCCTTCCATTTCTTCTCTCTGATTAGTGTTATATAGAGGATGGTTGCCCAGTTGTACTTCCTCTTAAAACAATAATCACCACCACTCTTGTTCCTTGGCATAGTACAATGGATGTTCAAGAGAGGGGGGCATTAGGACATTAGACATGCTTCCTGAATACTGTGAGTTGACCATTGGGTGCACTTTTAGCGAAATTTCAATCTGTCCTTAATGATGATGTCAACAATTCGGACGCTTACTACGAACTCTGCGCCAATGGCTGCTACCGTAACTCGCCGGTCTTCCATAATGAGAGCGTCCATCTGCTGAACAATGGCATCGGTAATGGGAAGTGGCGTTCCAGACCCGTCTTACCCTGAATCGCTTGTGTCATGTCTTGACCCATGCAATGGCATGTAGTTCTTCCCGTACGTTTGTGCCATTCTTCGATGAATTTTCGTTCATGTCACTCCTTCTTCTGTTAGGAAACTCTCTACACCCCTTTGCTCTTCGTTTGAAGCCTCTATTTCACTGTTTCCAGCGGACCATCAACGGATGCACGTGGTCGTTCTGTCATCACGTACTGCGAACCCATGTCCTTCCAGGCTCTTATGGCGATCGCACTTTCCTCGGCAGGCAATTGCATTACGATCTTTTCAGTGGTTTTGATTTTATAATCACCGGCTCAAATTTGTCAATGGCCCCCATACATCCGGGCCACTATCTCAGAAACAAATGCACCTTAAATGTGATCTATCTCACTAACCGTTCGGTAGGGAATGTGTCCATATGAAGTGTATTTCTTCCAATGAACGTTCCTATCATATCGCTGCACATTGACCATTCTCCTGAGACATTCTTGATACACATATGTTTACGAATTTCAAAGTTGTTAAAGTGCTGGAAATAAAACAACCTACATCCTACTAATGATGTGAACTCCTACACACAGGATCAATAATATGAGATTTGTAGATATCGCTTACTTCGTGAAGTCTACTGTAATCTGGAGGGTAACTTACTGCCGATAACATCCACGTATGAAGCTTCTCGCCAGCAAGCCATTACTTCCCTATTCTACGTTCAGAGTTTCCCAAATATGGCAATGTGTGTTGCCTGCATATCAGGGGATAAAGATTGCTGAAAGCGCAACACAAGACAAGCAAACAGTGAGTGATGACAACACAACTCCTGTGATCCAGCAAACCTCACAACTTGGATTACAAGCCACGAAGTTTGTAAACTGTGATGGTCTAAGCAAAGTGAAGCCATATCCGTTCGGGCGGTGAACACCCTCGCAGGAGTGAAATACAAAGACTTGCTCGCAATAAGTACGAGAGCACCAATCATCATCGTTGGTCCGTGTATACAGCTGTCACCCAGATGGCAGATTACCAATTACTTTATTAAATGTTTTCGAAGGATTTGAACATGTATCAAACATTTATTCCATGCCCTAATTCCTCTCTCTATAAATAAAAATACATAGTTCTAGCCCTTCGAGCAAGCAACTCAAAGTTGAAAACATCCCCAGGATATGAGCTACCAATTTTAGGTAAATAATATATAAAAAATATGAAAATATATTCTTTACATATTCCTAAAAAATTACAAACCTTTTCTTAATATTCGTTATCAGGTCGATTAGAATATCAGTTTGCATTTTCTTACCTCTATGAGCGCTAATGTGAGTCACTGTACAGTTTCACTTCAGCCCTTATAAGTACATTCGGTGTGGATAATTTTCGAAAAATCCAAACAGAACCTGAGGATACTGAACACATTACAGAAAGAGTTAATTTTACAACGAGACAGTATAGAAACAAGCAGTCTTTCTGGAACAGCATTTAGACCGGAAGTGATTCACGAATTTTGTTTGTCTAGTTTGATAGAGCTATCCAAGACTCACAATTGGAAACCTCCCCGCGCCCTTTAGCCCTTCAACTTTGGCTCAGTTTTTCATAACGTGGGGACGCCTATTTTTCTATGAAATGTTTTTGGCTTTACAATATTGCCCCATGTTTAATACTGAATTCTACTTTTCCCTTAATATTATTATTATCATTGTTAGCTCAGCTCAAACTTCTTTGCCCATCACCATCTTGTCACTGACAGCTCGGAACATACCGCTCAACACCCTACTTCCAAGTCTTCCAAGGCAAACACTACTCCTTTGTCGGAAATCGCCCAGAACAAACCGTTTCGCGGTTATTGAATCAAGCCCCATGCACTCGAATCATAGAGAGTAGTTACGTCATAATGGCGCCTGGCTTCTGGCGAGGCGCGATGTAGATCCTTCGAGTTAATGCCCAACCAAGTGCTGATTTTTGGTGTTGGCTGAATTAATCTCATAACAACGTAAAGCTCCCGAAATGCTCATTTAAAAGTGATACCCGCTTTCTGACAGGTAATCGAGCCGAGTATGAAGGGTACTCCATTTTCGCCTCGGTTAGTTAGCCTCTTCTGGCACATTTGTGGACTTGCGTGTGCAAAGTGTGCCGTGCATTTTGGGTTGGCGCTGTTTAACTCCCGGATGCCATTCCTGACTACATCCATGTGTGGATGTATGTTGTCTGATGATGAAGTGGATTGTGCTGGGACAAGCAAAAACATGTAGTCCCCGAGCCAGGAGAATTAATCAAACTCGACACACTATAAAGTGGTCTGATTGCTGACCATTCAGGCAAATAGCCTCTGATAACATTAATGCGTAATAATATTAGTAATAATAAATAGAAGTTATATTATTTATTTCAAATCGACCAGGTAGTGATTACACCATTTCAACAGTCTTCTTCTTTGGTCTTCACCAGTATTCACATACTTGTTTTCGTTGTCCTTTATCAATAATTAGGCCTACATTCTATTACATAACTATTCGTTGTGCTCACTTGACGTCCAGAACAGGGGTTACGCTTACAGCTGTTCCTCAGCCAAGTCTACTTGACAAACTAACGATGCTCCTAAAAGGGAATAGATTGGAGATCGCCTCAGTAACTGTCGAAGATCTCATCGTATTCTAACATATCTGCATACCACATTCCTCACCATTTTCTTGAAAATGGCGGGTGTTCCAGTATTTTCCTCCCCTCGTGCTATAAATTCTTTCTACAATGCTTTGGCACTGTCCTGACAGTTTTAGCTTGTAGCTCAAGTTGTTCACGTCCATGCACTGGGTGATGACCAGTGGCGTATGCTGGGCTAACACTACACTTAGCTTACTCCTTTTCGATGCTTGGTTTAGTGAACGTCAAGCCTTGAGCATTATGAGCTGCCTTCTGTGTTGTCCAGGCTGGTTCACAAGCTACTGCTGCTGCCAAAACTCAAAACTTGATCAGTGAAGATGGTAGCCTAAGGTTTAGCAAATTAAACTCCGGATTTGTGGCTAAATGGATAGAACGTTTGCTTTTGCTCCGATGCCCCCGGGTCAGTTTTCAGAATCAAACCCCTAATACTGTAAATTCGCTTGGCTTGGTGACTGGGCGTTTATGATCTCTTTGCCATTCATTCTATACTCATTAAGACACCACCAAGCCTATACAGATGCCATGCACCATTATTATTATTATTATTATTATTATTATTATTATTATTATTATTATTATTATGATTATTATTATTATTATACAAATCATGAGTTTTACACCGGTCGTGCATATCGTTCAATGGTTTATTAACTTCCTCGGGAGATCAGTGGTGGTGTCAGACCCATGATCACGGCTTCGATTCCAACCAACAAACGAGAACCTGACAGACTGCATTCCATTTTAGCAGATCTACTTATAAAAAGTAAACTATATTACTGCTATAAGAAGCTGCGTTGCATTGTCGTTCTACTTGGATCAAGTCAACGGAAGTGAAATACCAGCGCTCTGTTTTCTATATGATTAAGTCAGACGTATGAGGTGTGAAAGTGTATACGATCAGTAACGCATGGTTGATAGTTAGCACTGGCTATCTGATGGACCGAAGCCTAGCACCGGTCCCCGCTGCTAACCGATATACAGCAGCAAGCGGCGCGGGTCGAGAACAGAGGTGACGGACTAAAGTCTGGGCTGCCATATCAGTCTCCGATGCCTTCCTCTCAGAAATACGTGCAACTATTTTTTCTCCCTGCTTTCAAGTTTTGTAACTGGAACAATGTGTGAGATGTGCTTTAGACACCCAACATTCTCAAGTGTTCGGGCATCACCGGAAGCCCTCAGTATACGCCACTGCTGGTGACATATGAGTCTGGACACTGTAACATTTTGCTGCCTATTTCACGTGCGTTCTGAAATGCTTGCAACTGTCCGGTACGGAAGGGTGTTGCTTCCCACCGCTTCCGCCAGCTCTCTATGATATTCTATGGCATTGCGACCCCAGCGAACGGCTACTTCGATCTACAGACACTATTCTTGGCATATCACATTCATTATGCACGACCGCCAATTCACTACTGCAATCCCATCGCCTTTGTGCATGGAACCCGTCCAACGCACCGCCATCTTGTGCTGTGTCCATGTACTATGAGTATCATGCTTTTGAGGACACATGAGCATGGTATGGTAGAACCCGATGGCAATGACCACTTAGAGCAGTGCGAACAACAACAAGAGTGCAACAAGCAATTCCATGCAAGGAAAATATTACGAGAAATACTACTAGTTTAACATTATAAATCCAGCATAATCACCGTTTTAGTGTGAGGACTTATTCCCCAACTTTCGTAGGTCTATTTGTTCAAAGAGAATGCGAAAGACAATGGAGGATGAATCATGTACCGGAGTAAATTGCTGAGAAACAGATCTCCATACTGGATTGTTTTGATAGCGACGACGAAGCGAGTGGTGGGCGTCGACGACGTCTTGGAACTGGTCCCAATTCTAGTTTTTCAGCCGCAGAAAGAGCAACAAGGAAAGCTAGAAGCTGGCGTGAACGTGAGACGGGAGCTTCTACATGAATCAACATGACTCTAATAGCATCTTTATTTTAAAAATGGAAGAATACTGGAAGAAGTGCGCGACTCCAGCGTTTAGAATTGATCTTCAAGATTTATTCTCTCTCACTCAGCCAAAGTACTAACCTTCGATAACTTAAAATCTACCGAACAGGGCTCAGGTTCCATGAGCAATCAGTATCAGCCTCTGAGTCTTTATTTTAAACAACACCCAGTTGTGGCACGCAGCTGTAAACTTGCACTCGAAAGGTGTTGGACTTGACCCCACTCTTGGCAGCCCTCAAGAGAGTCTTCCGTCGATTCCCAATTTTACACCATTCTGTATTTTAATTAAGGCCAGGGCCCCTCATTCGAACTCGTGGCCCTTTCCGTCCAGTCCTCGCCTTAGATGCCATCTGAGTCGGAGAACGTTAACAACTTGTGAACAGTTCTAGCCTTCAGGAAAGATCCTCGGGATATGAACTACACATTTTAGGCAAATTAAATATAATAAACTATGAGAATACATTCATACTTTATCCGTAAAAAATACAACCATTTTCTTAATCATCGTTATCCGCTCGATTAGATTAGCAGTTTGCCTTTTTCTACCACTACGAGCGCTATTGTGAGTCAATGCAGAGTTTCACTTAAGCCCTTATAACTCCATTCTGTGTGGATACTTTTGAAGAAAACGCAAGACGCCTGAGGGTATTGAACCAAGGAACCTATTACAGAAAGAATTATGTTAATAACGTAAGTCAATTTGGCTAGTATTTGAATCAAAAAGAAACCGAGTAAAGAAACAAGAGATTTTAGGCTGCTTTTCAGGAACTCAATTTAGGCCGGGAGTGATTTTTCGAAATTTGTATTCTTTTAGTTCGATAGAGCTCTCCAAATGTCACAGTTTGAAAGCTTTATGGGGACTCCTGCTAGGAAACATTAAAATTAACAAACATCTTCTTCCTCTGAGGAACAGTAGTAAAGTGTCCCTTCGCATTGGGCTCGAAACAAGTAGAGGTTGTCGGGTTGTTGGTGGGCGGAAAGGTAGCCCAAAGGAGATGCGGACTGCTGTGCGATCTCCTAGACCTAGACTAAAACAGAACGTCGAAATTGACGAACAGGAGGCCAGATAGTCTCACACAGGATGCGTCCAAAAATTAGTCGTATTATTATTAAAGACCCTGTTTATGATTTACAGGCTGACATTTTCATCATCAACGTAATGATATAAGCAGAAAATTCCTTCAATCATATTGAATAATTCGAGTTCAGGACTATGAAAATACCTGGGAGAGGATCATCATCTTCCACTCGTATTTGAGAAAGTGAAATTACAAAGATCGGCGCTCAAGAATTTTTCGTTTGTAAGCTAGAAGAGTGCCATTTCTGCTGTAACCTAGTGTTTACTATGTCTTGTGGTACGGGCTAGAGCAATATCGTTACTTTCAGTGAATTGTCTCAGCTTTATCCTTGGCTTTGACAATATGAAAGTGACCGAGGTATGAGTGATGCTAGTAATGCCATTGCTTATGCTCCCAGTCGCTGCTATGAATGGTGTGAAAATGTCGCTCATAGGGTCGATTGGTGCATGCATTTCAGTGGGCTTGGCAGACTGATATGTAATACCAAATTCTGGCTCGGTGAGCAAAGCAACGGGAAACTACCTCACTCCTCATTTCCCTAGTACGCCTCTGGACGGATGCCTAGGCCATCTATGACAGCTGATGGCGGAGCTGTCGAGGATCCCACCAGCCTTCGGGCTGAGCACTAAACAGACATACACAAGCTATAAGAACTTCAATTGCAATTACTTAATTTTGAATTCCAGAATTTGTACTTACATCATCATTATACACTTTATGCCTGAAAGGCTCTGTGAATTACTAAACGCCGCCACAGTCCTCTATTTTCAACTAGTTCTGTGGCCTCATTTAGTTCTATACCGCTTATCTTTAAATCATAATAAACTGAGTCTTACCATCGTCGTCTTGGTCTTCCTCTACTTCTCTTACCGTCCATAACAGAGTCCATTCTTCTCGTAGGAAACATATCCTCCTCCATTCGCCTCACATGACCCCACCACCAACGTCGATTTATGAGTAGAGCTTCATCCACCGAATTAATTCCTAACCTAGCCTTTATCTCGTCATTCCGAGTACCCTCCTACCATTGTTCCCACCCGTTTCTACCAGCAGTCATTCTCGCTACTTTCATGTCTGATCCATGTAACTTATGAATAAGATATCCTGAGTCCACCCAGCTTTCGCTACATAAAGGAAAGTTGGTCTGAAAACAGACCGATGTACTGTAAAGCTAGTTTCGTCTGGGAGCTGACTTCCTTCGTACAGAATACTGTTGATCGCAATTGCGAGCTCACTGCGTTAGCTTTACTACACCTTCATTCAATCACATTTACTGTATTACCATCCTGGGAGAACACACAACCCAAACACTTGAAATTATCTCCCTTTTCCTGTTTTGAATCACCAATCTGACATTGAATTCCGTTGAATATATTACCTACTGACATCAATTTAGTCTTCGAAAGGCTAATTTTTTCATACTCATTGCACCTATTTTCAAGTTCCAAGATATTAATAATAATGCTTTCTGTTTTACGTCCCACTAACTACTCTTTTACGGTTTTCGGAGACGCCGAGGTGCCGGAATTTAGTCCCGCAGGAGTTCTTTTACGTACCAGTAAATCTACCGACACGAGGCTGACGTATTTGAGCACCTTCAAATACCACCAGACTGAACCAGGATCGAACCCGCCAAGTTGGGGTCAGAAGGCCAGCGCCTTAACCGTCTGAGCCACTCAGCCCGGCAGTTCCAAGATATTACACTGCAGGCTTTCGGCTTTCTCTAGATCTACGAAACATAAACACAGCTGTCTATTCCTCTCGTAACATTTTTCAATTACCTGGTGCATACTGCAAATCTGATCCTAAATGCCCCTCTGTGGTCTGAAATCACACTGGTTTTCATCCAACTTCCTCTCAACCACTGATCGCACCCTTCCTTCCAAGATGCCGGAGAATACTTTGGCTGGTATACTAATCCATGAGGTACCTCTATAGTTGTTGTAATCCTTCCCGTTCCCTTGCTTATAGATAGGTGCAATTACTGCTTTTGTCCAATCTGAAGGTACCTTACAAACACTCCATGCTAATTTTACTACTCTATGAAGGCATTTCAACCCTGCCTTCCCACTATACTTCACCATTGCAGGTATAATTTCATCTGTTCCTGCTGCTTTACGACAATGGAATTTATTTACTATCCTTTCCACTTCCTCAAGCATAATTTCACAAACAAAAAATTTCCTCCTCCACATGAGCTTGGGTGTTTGCAACACCACCGGGAAGATTTCCTTTACGTTGAAAATATGTTGAAAATATTCCCTCCACCTCTCCAGCGATTCCCTGGGATTTGTTATGAGATCACTTGAATGACTCAAAACACTCTTTATATCCTTTTTCCTTCCTTCCTAAGATTATTTATTACTGTCCAGAAAGACTTCCCCGCTGTTTGACCTAGCCTTTCCAGGTTATTACCAAAATCTTCCCACGACTTCTTTTTGGATTCAACAACTATTTGTTTCGCTCAGTTTCTTTCATCTACGTACCAATCCCTGTCTGCCTTGGCCCTTGTTTGGAGCCATTTCAGATAACCCTTCTTTTTACATTTACAACCTGCTCTCACTTCATCATTTTACGAAGATGTTCGCCTTTTCCCTTCTTTACACACAGTTGTTCCTAGGCATTACCTTGCTGCTTCTACTACAGCATACCTGTATGCCACCCATTCACTTTCTATATCCTGAACCTGCTTACTGTCTACTGTTTGAAACTTCTCACGTATCATATCCATGTACTTCTGTCTAATTTCCTCCTCCTGGAGATTTTCTACCCTTATCTGTTTGCGGAGAGATTTCACTTTGTCTACCTAGGCCTGGAGGTACTTAGTTCACTACAGATCAGATAGTGGTCTGTATCATCGAAAAATCCAAGGAAAACTCGTACATTCCCAACATATTTCCTGAATCCGAAGTCTGTTAAGATATAGTCCGTTATGGATCTGGTACCCCTAGCCTCCCATGTGTAGCGGTGAATAGCCTTATACCTGAAGAATGTATTCATAACAGCTGAACCCATACTAGCACAGAAGTCCAGCAAACGCTTCCCATTCCCATTAGCTTCCATATCTTCCCCACCTTTACCAATCACCCTTTCGTATCCTTCAGTTCTATTCCCAACTCTCGCATTGAAATCGCCCATTAGCACTATTCTATCCTTGCTGTTGACCCTGACAACGATGTCACTCAATGCTTCATAAAACTTGTCAACTTCATCCTCATCTGCACCCTCACATGGTGAATACACGGACACAATTCTTGTCCTAATTCCTCCCACTGACAAATCTACCCACATCATTCGCTCACTTACGTGCCTAACAGAAACTATGTTGCGTGCAATGGTATTCCTGATAAAAAGCCCTACCCCAGACTCAGCCCTTCCCTTTGTAACACCCATCAAGTACACTTTATAATCTCGTATGTCTTCCCTGTTATCTCCGCTTACCCGTATATTTTTAAAATCAGATTTTATCATGTTTTATCTAGATCGGTTATACCCGTCAGTGAGCGTTCATTTCGTGAGAGTTATCATAGAGGAAATGTGGAACGTCATGAAAGATGATGAATTAATGAATTAATGAGTTAATGAATGTAATAATTTGGTATTTGTAAATTGTACACTTTAATAAATCGATTTTGATGTAATAAATGTGATTTAAAATTTTAAAGACTGTAAATTAAATTCACTTGTAAAGGTAGCACAAGGAATAATGTTCGGTAATTTAATGAATGAAACCCAATAAGAGGTCATTAAAATGGAATTATTAATTTATAATCGAAGTCGCTAAAAATTTATTATAACTAAGCCGTAAGTATGGACCCATTAATCTATGTAATGATATTTCAAGCGCTCAGTATGTACTTCCAGGAGTTTGAGATTAAGAAAGAGTATTGTCATTGGAACTGGATTGAAACCGGCCGACTTATTAAATTTAACAAATTGGTGCTTATAACATTCCGAGGATATAACCGATGTTGCAACAACTACGGGCTTCACTTTACCTCGTGAAAGTGAGTAACAATTTTATTCTTTTTGCGTGTTCATTTTCATTTGTTCGTGTAATGTGAAAATGGGAACTAATATTTACTGGACATAACTGAATTATTACATCAAAGCATCTAAGTGTATTTATTTATTCATCTGTCATGTCGACATGTGTATCCTGCCGTTATCTGTATTATCGGCCATTGTTGGAACGGTTTCCTAACTGTGGAGGTTACCAGACCAATTTAATTCAAGTTATCTATCCATTATTGTCAGGCATTTGACTGGACTCTGTAATGCGCCGAATTATCATTTGTGACTTCTGCGCATTTTCGCGGTGCACGCATTGAATTATGGGACTGGCTACTCGCCTAGCTCGGTGTGAGCTCAGTAGTCTGCAGTAGTCTGCTCGCCGCTACTCTCCAAGATGGCTGTGTTGTATGAAGCTTCCAAGCAGACGGCTTGGCGAGAAGGGAAAGCTATTATAATTGAGCTTGACTCCGGCGGTTAAAGAGTAATGTGAGGGCTAGGCCCTGTTATTTTTTTTTGAAGTTATCCAGTGTGCTCCAACCTTAATATTTTCTTAATGTAACATGTAAACTTGGTGAAGTGAGTTAACCGTTATCGGCATTAAAAGTTTCAAGTGTCTTGTAAGTTTGGATATCTTAACTCCAAGTAAGTACTGAAAATTATAATTTATTGAAGGGATCCCGTTCGTTCAGGCACTAGTGTGAGTAATTTCATCGTGGACATGAGCAAAATTATAAACGACAAATTTGGTATAGTGTAACCTTATAAGCAAAATTTGATATATATTTGAAAAGAAAATTTAATGTAATGTAGGGAGCTCGGGATCGCTAGTTATGCATCTATGAGGTGATATTTTGTGTAAGTGATTTTATCTTACGTTTTTGTCGGTGTGCGTAATTGCCAACTGTTTATCTTGATGTTCATTATGGTGATGAATCTTATTATTATTATTATTATTGTACCGGGCGGTACACCTCCACTCCGCTAATTTAAAATGTGCGCCAGTTGAAACTCCTCTGCTGGAGGAAGTCTGAACTTTATATACGCTATTAATTCGCTACCTTCTCAAAAGATGTCACCACGTGGAAAATTTTGAGTTTTTGAACTGTGTCATTTCTGATGTGTTTTTGTTTTGCTTGAAGTAAGTAGTGTGAACTTTCTCTTCTAGAGGACACTACTGAAGATCAACAATAGTGCACCCTAGTGCGAAGTCAAAGAACTATTTTGTTGGAGAAATTTTTATTTCAAATGTTTGTCTTTGCTAAATTTTTTTCAGTTATTGTTTAAGTTGGCTGTATACCCCTCTCTTTCCCCTTGTTTTGCATTTAACCAATCCCGAATTTCTGTTATTAATTCCTGACCAATCGTAGGTATCTTCCCCCCAACTTGAATATGTTGCTGTATCCTACCCAATAAAAAGTTTGTGGGAGGGTGTTTTCATTCCCCTGACACCTAGAACCTTCCGCGAGAGGATATAAACTGCTGATTTTTGGGTCTCCGGGCCACTTCTGTTCCATCTTCCAGTGTGTAAAGTACATAGCAGGGGGCGGGAAGCGCCTCTTTCTTCTCCAGCTGTTCAACACCAGGTAATGGCCTCTTAATAACTTCTTTTCTTGCTAGGTTGGCAGTTTAACTCTCGGAGCGGGTTCGAAGCGTTTCCACCATGTAACCTTTTCCTAAAATGTAACCAATCTTTTCATCTATTCTCTTTTAAGCTGCATATTGGGATAGAGAGTGCTAACCCTCTCGAGCTCCCACTCACATTGTTTTGAGGTGAACTTATTTTCTCAACCTATTCTTCGTCAATATAAAACCAATTGCTCTTTTCTAAAGTCACCTCTGTAGTATGGGATTAGCCCTTGCATTAGTGGCCTAGAGCCAGATTAGGTTTTAAAAACAAGTGTATTAGGAGTGCAAGTTCGCCTCCTCTCAAATTGTTACCTTAGAGGTCATTTAATTAACCTTCATTTCATTTTATAGACCTCAGTAGATTGGGTATTTTACCCCTGTGTTTATGTCCGTTGAGGACAACTTGAAGGTGGAGTTTGGTGTGGCCTGGGAGAGGTTTAAATTTGAGAGCGAGTGGCTCTTTTGAAAATTGAGTGTTGTATGCCTCGAGGAGGCTTTTCTGTGTAATTTGGAGCAAGGGCTCCTAGGCATGAATGGGGTTTTCTGCCCCTCTGTTGAAACTTGTGTTTGGGGTAAAACTGAGCTGATTGCCCAAGCAGTGTAAAGTCAGGGCGCGAAGCCCAAATCCTGTAAATATTGTAACTCCCCTTTTGATTTGCTACTTTGTACCTGCCATGCTTGTTATTTCTTTGTTTTTGAAAAGAAAATATAACCTTGTTAAATTTTACATTAACTTTGATTCCGTAGTTTGAGACCCGTTCACGCCCGCACCTTCTTTCACCTCTACCTACCACTAAAACACGGTAACAATTATTATTATTATTATTACTTTTTTTGTAATTCATTTCGGTGCGTGTTTTCTCCCTTAATTTTTTCCTGGTTGGTGGTTTTTGCTGTCTGATGTTGTCCTATTGCTTTCGTGGCTGGTTATCTGTACGTGATAATTATCGCGTTGTTACGGGCCTTAATGAATGACACCTCATATTCGCATCGTAGCGCATTCCACGGCCCCCTCTGTTCTAAAGTACGTAAACCGCTGGTGAATTGATTAAGTAAGGCTAATGTAAACTGGTACTATCACCTCTTGGATAAATAATAATAATTATTAATATTATTTTAATAACTTAAAATCTTAAAATTGAAATTTGCTGGTCAAAATTAAGTTTAATAATGGGAGTTTTCTTTCGTTGTCTTATTATCTTTTCTCCCATTGTTTGTGTTCCTTGCTTTTGTCTTTATTACGTCATGTCATCCCTTCTTATCTAATCTGAAGATACGTTAATATTTTGGGTGGCTTTGATGATTATTATGGGATCTTGGCTTCGCGTCGGTACGGGTAGCTCCTGTTGGGTGTTTCAGTGTTCTTTATTATTTTTATGAGCGCACCGTTAATTGTAAATTTCCTTTAATATACTTCTTTTGTTGGAGTTGCTGTGTGCTATTATCTTATTGTGTTTTCATCTAGCTCGTTTCTTTGGAGTAATGTTTATTTGCGGTTGGAGCCACTAATTTTTCTTCTTTTACGTGTGTGCTTGTGTGCGTCTTGTAATTTAGTATTTTAGTAGTGTAGCAAATTTCAATTTTAAAGTGATTTTATATCGCGGGCCCGCATATCGGTTGCAACCAATTTTAAAATAATTTTAATGTTTCTATATGTAAGGTAATGAGTTATTAATGAATTTTCAAACCTTAATTTTGGCGGAAGCCTATGTTAATGTGAGCTTCATTTCTCCTTAATTTCAACCTTATTTTAAAATACTGTTTTTCTTATTTAGTTTGATTGCATTCTTAAATTTTAGAAAAAGGGATATATATATATTTTTATTCTTATTTTATACCATTTTCAAATTACATTTGCTTAGTAAATTTCTTCATTTTTAAATTTATCTGGTGTGTCATTTAGTAGCTAGCAGTATTTACCTGGCAACCTGTCAAAGTTATGTAAGACCCTGGCCTTTTTATTCTCGTCTTTGCCCTCCACGCTTCATATTTTTTAAATGCTACTGCCCTTCGGTAAGTATTGTGCTTGTTTTCTTCTTGATGTTGGTATTTTTCAATTGGATGTTTTGTTTACTAATTGGTAAGGTTGCAGTTCGTTATCGTTTTTGCTAAAGATTTTAAATACATTCGCTTGAAAAAAAGGTTCTCGTTCATAATCTTACTATTATTCCTACCTCTTCCATCCTTCCTGCTTATTAATTTAAGATTAGTAGATTTTATTTCGAAATGTCACCGGGGATCACCCGGGTACGACCATGAAACGTCAGTAAGTTGGTACGTACGTTCAGCACGGTAGAGAAAATGAATGAAAGAACACTTCCCATTGGCCCGGTGATGTCTCTGAGTGATTGACGTCATAAGGTAGGTGACAGCTACCTCCTGTTGTTAGGGTCTCCTGGAGACCACGAGGCTATTGTTGTTCCTCTGACAACATCGAGCCTGTTATCTTTCCCTCGCGACTTTATAATCATTCCCATTTTAACACTTTCCTTCTAAATCTCTCTCTCTCTCTGTTTCTTCTTGTTCTTCCCTTACGTTATTTAGTTCCAAGTCTTTCTTGACTTTCTTCCGCGTTGTATCTGTTATGTTTTCTATGTTCCGGTAGGTTTCATCATTGCTTGTTGACTTACGGAGTTCTGCACTTCTTAGCGGTCCGAGTATTTTCGTACACTTTTTCTTTCCAGTAAATATAATTTATTGAGCTTGTAATTAAGTACTAGACATCCACCTGTGTACAGGTATTCTGGTTTGTCTACTGTGTTGTTGAGGTAAACACATTTTGTTCCTACTCACACCGTTGCTCCTTCCACGCTCACTTTTCGAAGCCATTTTTTGAATTGTCTCTCCCAAAGGTATAAATGTATTTACCTTCCTTATTCGACCAATTTCTGTTATTAGAAATTCTGGATGTAAGTCTTATATTTGTCATAAATTTGTTTCTTTATCTGCAGAAATTATTAAACCTGTTGTCTTGGCTATTTCGTCCAAGAGATTCACTTGCATTACTGCATTTTTCACGTTTTCTCAAAGTATGGCGAAATTATCTGCAAATGCTAGACAGTTTACCTCAACACCTCTGTTCTTTCTTGCCAGTGTTATTGGCTAGACCTGGTGTTCTCTCATTTTTTGCATTCAAATTTCTTACTATTTTCTCCAGTACGCCACCGTTTAATAGGAGTGAGGATAAACCATCACCTTGCCTTACATCTGTATTTATTATCATTATTATTATTATTATTATTATTATTATTATTATTATTATTAGTATTAGTATTATTAATATTATTATTATTATAACGAAAATGTGCTATAAATTTTATAATATGAGCATGTTTGAAAAGCTTTCTCTACGAATAGATATCGCTGACAGCTCCGTATACGCGAGGTATTGTCGCCGCTCGCTGAGCTGCTGGATTCTACACAATCTGGAAGCGTACGCTCCTTAAGTATTCGTGACGTGAGTTTTCGTTGCAGTTCCATTTCCCTCGTCAAAGGGATCGCGCGATAGCGAAGGAGTGTCTGCTTGCCACTCAGAAGAAGCAAGTTCACCTCTCGCCGGTTGTTTATGTTACCCGTCGGGCAGGTCCTCTTTAAGGCAAGCCTTGTACTCGAATCAATCACCAGCAGAGAGCTCTGGCGACGGGCCAGCGCACACAAGAAATGACTGTAGAGAACATCACATATTCATGTACAGCTCTTAACACTGCATTTGGGGGTCTTTCATTGATCCTTGTGCCTGGAGTAAGAGACTGGATTCTGATCCCGCACGGGAAGGTCTGTGATTCATTCTCCGAACTGTGGGTGGCTTCTTTAAGTCAAACAGCGCTCTTTCAGCATTTCTTAGGATGCAATGCAGCCCAGAGTCGCTGTAGTACCCTGTTTGGAATTAATGCACCCCATCGCGATTCGTAGGTGTTTTCAAGGTCATTTTGCATGTTTACACCGAGGAATTTCTTCGAAGTGTCTTAAAGTTTGTTCACACTTTAAAACGTCTTCTACCGGGTGGGTTGGCCATGCAGTTAGAGGCGCACAGCTGTGAGTTTGCACCCGGGAGATAGTGGGTTCAACCCCACTGTCGGCAGGCCTGAAGATGGTTTTCCGTGGTTCGCAATTTCACAAAAGACATATGATGGGGTTTTACCTTAATTAAGGCCACGGCCGCTTCCTTCCCACTCCTAGCTTTTTCCCATTCAGTCGTCGCCATAAGACCAATCTGTGTCGGTGAGAAATAAAACAAATTCCATATAAAAATATCCATCTTCTTCTGTGTCATATTCTATGTGGACATCAGCAGTCACCAGGGCGCTCTGGTACTTGTTCTCAGCAACTCGGTAAACGGTGGGGGTTCTGAGACCATAGAATTCTCGTAGATTATGTAGCCAAGATATTATTCCCTTATATGTCCTAACTTCAGTTTCACCTTGTAATATAAGCTGAAGGAGAATTTATTTATCATTTCGTATTATAATTTTATTTAGCGTACGATGCTGCAGATGAAAATCGGCTATATGTACCCGTTCTCGACACACAACAAGAAAATTGGTATACAACGTCGACATTAAGGAGGTTAATGTGGATGGGTTTCAGTCTCTTACAACCGAATGCCCAACTCTTTCAAGAAAGAGAGTGCCTCAGGGTTCAGACGATGTATATCCTCGTGAAAGCTCGCAGAGCACAGTTCTTCAGAATGCGTACGATGATTTGCACTTCAGCCCCACAGTCACAAGATGGAGTGTCTTTCCAACCCCACCGATATAGAGAAGAAGCACTTCTTCCGAATCCACAGCGTATACATACCATCATATCCATTTAAAATATATGTGATTTGAAGTAATTAAGATGTGGAACAGTATTATAGTTTCAATTCCTGCAAAATTCATCTACTTCTACAATCAATATGATCGCGGACTGGCCCTTATAGTGTAGGCAACACGGTGTACACATGTGTGCGTACTGCAGTCACTATGTTCGTTGACAGGCACCTATAGTGTAGGCAACACGGTGTACACATGTGTGCGTACTGCAGTCACTATGTTCGTGGACAAGCACCTATAGTGTAGGCAAAACGGTGTACACAAGTGTGTGTACTGCAGTCACTATGTTCGTGGACAGGCGCCTATAGTGTAGGCAACACGGTGTACACATGTGCGCGTACTGCACTCACTAGATTCGCGGACTGGCGCTAGCAGTTCAAGATCACATAGTTTTTCACCTGCTTTTTTGTGGTGATCCGGGGGTATTGTACTTGTTCATCTCTGGTGGATTTCCTTAAATTTTGGGAGAAGTTTTAATTTACCCGTTGATCAAACTACGACATTCTCAAATTCCGCCGCTACTCTTCACAGCAGAGACCGCAGTACTGCACGCAATTGTCTCTTGCTGGGACAAGAACGGCACCACAGCGACACTAGACGGCCAGTCCATCAACTTAATGACTGTAGTGGGTAAGTGAAAGTCGTTCTTCGGATATAACATATAAATATCTGAACAGGTATTGATTGAGACTTACTGAGAAAAGTAACAAACATTGCTTAGGCAGGACCACCTCTCATAACAACAAGTGAGGCCAGTGTGTTTAACTGAGAATTCTTCAAATAAAGATCCACTACTGCTTCTTTTCGAGAATAATTCATTAGACTAACATCCAAGCTATTATATACATATTATTAATACATAATTAGAATTTTATTTATTATTTTAATGCCAAAGAAAGGAGATATTCTAATTTTAGATATTAGTTGAATAATCACTAGTTAGTGGTATTAGGCAAAAGTAATATTGTTTTACATTTTAAGCATTTATAATCACGTAATATCCCTTGATTATACGGTGAAAAATTAATTTTGGTTTAATGGTTTGTCATTCTAAAAATCTGGGAACCCCTGAGCTAGGGTATAAAGTAGATATCCCTTAAATTAATCAACGAGTTCCAGTCCTTTTCCCAGAACATGTTTGGAGCTGAACTTATTTTCGACAAACTGGTGTCTACTATGAGATATAATCGAAGTACTTTGAGACAAGCATGTGGGAGTATATAAAGAATAGACATTTTATTTATTTAGATAGTCACAACCTACTAGAGGTCACGTGCTCATTCGCAGCATTCGTAATAAATAGGTAAGACAATTTGGCTTCATGTATCTGTCGTACTCATATTATTTTGCTGCCATTTTCAGTGGTTTTATGAACATTCAATAAGGAACGCTTTATGATATATCGCAGATCGTAGTCAGAATTAATCGTTCGGACATCGTCCTGCGGTCTGTTTGGTACAAATGTATCCATACATTCGCTGTTTTATCCCGCTGTTCTTGGCGTGAAGCTTGCTATGGTGTCGTAGAAGGCAAATCGCAGTTCTTCGATAATGAACGGTTGTCTTGTGACCTCATCGGTTAGTCTCGAATGAGAGGCAGAGAACTGTTCTAAGATACATGGAGTTTTCGTTTCCTAGTGTATGAGGTTATCCTTCGACAGGTGTTCGCAGATAATGTCTAAAGTGGCGTCTGTTTGTACGTAGGATGAAAGCTCTCACATTTGTTGACTAAAAGTTATAGAATCAAAGATCATCAAGCAGGGAATAGTATTCTTCCATGATAAGAGGGAGTGTATACTCTTTGACTTGACAGGTAGTAATCAAACACGGCTGCATTCAGTGACGTTACTAACGATGACATTAATGAAAGTGTTGGTCGCTTAACAACCAGCTAAGTACACGATGTATTGCTGGTTAGAGCAAGTCTTTACCTGCAATTGTTGCAGTGAACTTTAAAAAAAAATTTTGATTACTCGAAGGTGGCTGACCTGAGAGACCAATCAATGTCTCACGCTTCACCGGCAGAGAATAAAACAGAAATGTATCAGTTCTGTTCACCACAACGGACGGGCGAAGTTACCAAAACTGTTTTAGTAAACTCTTTTAATACATACATTCTGTTCATGTTTTATCGGTGTCCACACATTCCTTTGTAGTACGAAGCAGTCATAGTTCCCTGGCGGTCGCTGGTACACGGCGAAAAGTGCCAGCTAATTACGCTCTCTCCTGTGTAGTTTGGATAGGTTAACCGACTAAAATTTCTATAAAAGCTAAATTTCACGTGTTTCTCACATTAACGATAAACGTAAAATAATGATTAGTGAAGTACATATACGGTATCTCCAATTATAAGACTCTGAAACTCAGTATAGCTAAAATCATCTACGGAATTCGTGCCGAGATCAATGTGATATCAAATAGTTCGGTCCATCACTTCGTGGCTATATAGGGGGAGAAACAATGGAGGCGACACTATACACACCTTGTGCTCTATGGACTGAACGATATAATAGATGGAGATCATGAAAGGGCTGCGAGGCTTTTCAGCTTCAGTTTTTTATTTGTGACTAACAAGCTGTCACACTTGTACAAATTACATATTCAAACCTGGACATTTAGCATAAATATGCTTTGTATTTTAACTTGTTATAGACAGTTTTAATTATGAGGGTCAATTTTGTGTGTTTTAACTTTAATATGCATCTTTGTATAATGCCTGATGATGACGTCCATGGATGTTGAAACCTGTATATAAATAAACGAGGTTGTAATTTTAACCAACAACACATCTGGTATTGATCTCGTACAATCTAATTTATTGTTTTGTAGTTCAAATAGCGACACTAGAGATTTTCGTATAACGATGGGGTGTATTTCGTCACATATCTCGTTAACAGATGTTAAAGAGTCGCCCTGCTCAATGTTGGACCGCACATAACTTCCCCGTTGCTGGGATGTCAGGCAAACAGACCGTGAAGTAGGAGGAAAAATATGCACCGCTCCGACGGACGAATACATATATCCTAAAACTGCAGGCCTACGTTCATCAACGTATTTATTCAACTCTAAGTTTCTGTAAATGTGTACTCACTACATTCTCCATGAAATGCATATGGTAAAGCATTTTTCTAAGCAGTGAAGGGTCATGTATACGGGTCTGTCTGGTCCAGGTTAATCTTACATATTTCCTTTTGTTCACATTCAGAGTCATCTTATTTACATCACACCATACACTCACACTGACCAGAACTGACTGCGTTGTTTTTAATTCCTAGTCATTTCTTATGGCTCTATAAATGACTGAGTCGTTTACATACTGCGCCGTAGTGGATTTGACACAGTCTGGAAGATCGAGAGTAGAGCGGTATACTGCATAGACCCAATCACCGACCCGTGTGATACTCCACAGTTTGCCACTGTGTTTGGAGATTCGATTCCGCCGAACACAGCTCACTGAGTTCGACCTACCAGGAATGACGTCAGCCATGTCATCATTGTGACATCGAAGTCTTATTAGCTAAGGTTTAACAAGAAATGTGAAAACCTTCTTGGGAGACGTAAATCTGTTCCAGGATGTTCTGCCAATAATATTGTACCAGGGGTACACCTTGGCCGGCCAGTTAAACCGCGCGCCTTCTCTGAGACCATCCATATAAACAAACTCGAACTGGTGTACTATAAGATACCTTGGTCTTCAACAGTTAGATGTCTCTACTGTAGGTTTAATTGCTCCCTCTACCAGGATACATTCTAATTAGTTCATAGAGAGATGCTCGTTAACCAGGATTGATCTTTATGCATTTTATTTAATATAAATTTATCAATATTGTGGTTTGAATGCAGAATTTGCGACAAGTCTGAGCACTCTGTTCTATTTCATACTGGGAAATATGTAAATCTAAGAGAACAAAGAGTGATTATCCTCCGTTGGTTTTTGGCATGGGGTGACTAAAGTTTTCAAAACTCTACATTTCAGAAAACTTATTTCGCATCTATGTTTCTCATTTAGTCACCCCGGTGTAGTACGGGACTAGACTCCGTACCTTTGGGACATAAGCGCACATTGGATTTTAAATATTTCTAGAAGTTCTGCAGCTGTTTCTCCTCCTCGTATTTTGTTACAACCAGCCTTTTTCCTTTTGTCATCAAGGACTGGCAATCATGCCCCTGTGTTTTCGGTAATTGTTTCTGGTGTTAGTTCGCTTTGGTAACAGTAAGTTATATAACTGTTGAGCAATAGATAAGCCTACATAGGTGCAACTGTGTACAAATACTTTAACTGAGGCCATTAGAGTGCGCCATAAGAAACTACTCTGGTGTATTTGGAGCGCAGACTCTTATGTTGTGTAAACGTTCTTGTAAAGTCTTGTTCCTGTCAAGAGCAAATAGGCTCCTTCCTACGTAAATCAACAAACTGGTAATTATCTCGAGTTTTGTATGTGATGTTCCGACTTCAAAGTGCCCTATATTGTTAGAGATAACGAGCTTATTAATACTGTTGTTTTTTTGTTCAGATTTTATATTTTTCAAATTTTGAACTAGAAAAAAGGAAAGAAAGAAATTTTCCTAATTTGTTGTGTTAAGTTCAGCTCCAATTAATTCCTTGTCCAACCATTCGACCCTCACGCTTCTTACACGTCTGTGATACACAAAATTACCTTAACAATCATCATAGGCAATTGCATTCAAAAGCCGGGTTACTATCTGCAATTCCTTTTTTAATAAATCATAAAAACTGATTGCGGTTATCGACTTAGCCTCGTTCAATAAAATAAATTGTTGGTGTAAATTATATAATTATTTTATTAAAATTTGTTTAATAATAATGCATTTTTGTATCATTTGCCACCGAGGTAGACACCTCATTTGCAAATAAACTGATATAGATTTAATTTGATAAGCGTCAGCTGCTGCACTGCTGCTTGATCTAAGTTGTGGCATCGTCCAAGCCATAAACGTGCGACTGCTCACAACTTAGAAAACGATGGTTTGTGCATGGAATGACAACTGTAAATATTTTGCTTTAGCTTCATGGATATTTCACACAGTTGAAGACAAATTACTTCTTTAGACCACAGCTAATTTTGCGCAGAGAGACATTCTAATCTCATTGTAGAACGTGCAAAGCGTTCAAAAATGGAGACAGTAAATCATGCTAAGAAGGTTATATGTATAGCGAGGCCTACCAGACCTAACCGGGTGTTAGATATGAGCGAAAAGTTTTTAGCGTTAACTCTGCCGCAAGGTACAATCTACTAAAATCAATCGGCATTGACAATCTGTTGTGAACAGATACTGGATTAAACACGGTCAATTATTTTCCATACTTATTTCTTCACATAAATATGAGGATATATGACGGTCACGGAGTGGGGAATGATACTTTCTATGATCAGCTTGAGATCCTGACGTTAAGTATCCAAAGTTGCGAGAATTTGCGTTCTCCGTGCGCCGATATTTCTCCCTCAGGAAAGGAATGCACCCTTCATATTCTATTCTCTTGATCGCTTGCGCAGACTGACTTGTATCCTAGGTTTTATCGAGCTTTTAAGCAACGCGAGAATATTTCTTGTTGCATAAAAGTGCGTTAAATGCTTTATAAACTAATACTACAATTGGAATAAAATATTGATTAAGTGAGGGGTGTACTTTACGAAATAACTACATTTAGTGATAATGAAAGTAAAAGGCATAGTACTGGTGTACCATAACGACTCTTGTGGAGCACTCAAAATCCTCAGGCTATTTCCACTGATTCGACCGAGTCAGGAATGGAATGAATGAAGCCCCCAACTAACGGCGATGTTAGGAATTGTGCCGACTCGCGAAGCGTGTCGCACTCCACTGGGGCAATGACTGTTGTCCGACAGAGAGTGTTGCTGGAATGAAAGATGATAGGAAAACCCGGAGTACCCAGAGGAAAACATGTCCCAACTACGCTTTGTCATGCACAAAACTCACATGGAGTGACCAGGATTTGAACTATGGAACCCAGCTATGAGAAGCTGGCGCGTTGCCGCGTGAGCCACGGAGGCTCTCACTTGAGAACTTACCTGAAGTACAAGTACTTCATCCTCTTTCTCTACCGCTTTCCCCACACCTGTGCGGTTGCTAGTGCGAACTGTGTCACCATGTGGAATTGGCCCTGTTTTATACACGGATGCCCTTCCTGACACCAACAGCATATAGAGGGATGTAATGACTATTGTGTGTTTCTCTCTCACCTTACATGAAAACCAAAAGGGAGACACGCACACTATACTTGAGTTCATCGATGGAAACAGAGTTTTTCACAAAGACATTTTTGAGTGTTTATTCAGCATTCCCTGCTGTTAGCTGCAATGAGCTCATTTGCATTTCTCTTTTTAAAAATTCTTTCCGCTTTTGTTAATTGAATTAAAAACATAATGCTTTGCAAAATAATGATGCCCAAGTTTTTCAATGCTATCACCAGTGAATAATTTAAAAACGTACTTTTCTTTACTAGTGAAATTATTTTTTCCTTTTACTCAAAAAATACTTTATGGCATTTCGATAAATTAGCACTTTCTTTCTACATTTAACAATTATACAATTTTAGATTGTGATATTACAGTAAGATTTAGTACTTAACAATTAAAAAGGGGAGAAGGAACTCTCATTTCACAATACTTGCAAGTATGTACATACCCCTGGCAATGGAAACTTTGGTATTTTATACATACCCATGGCAATGGAAACTTTGGTATTTTATACACACCCTGGCAATGGAAACTTTGGTATTTTATACATACCCATGGCAATGGAAACTTTGGTATTTTATACACACCCTGGCAATGGAAACTTTCGTATTTTACACAGTGAAGAAGCTGGACCTTCCAGTAATAAATGTCACACTTATGAGACATACCAGACTCTCGACTCTAAAAGAGCCTAGAATTCACTTTCGAGTACCTCTTAGTACACTTCAGTGAACCACGAAGTAAAAACTCGTCGAAATATAAAAAGAAAATTACATTAAGTGATACCCCAGTCCTCCTCAAACACGAATATGCATGTTTTTTCTGATAGGCAAAGAGGAGCATTTTATAAACTGTGACATTTATGTCACGACACTTCTGTCTGTTGTTCATTCACGTGCGTTTATCGTGGCTGCAGCGGACTTTCTTTGGCTTTTCTCTCTTTTATTCTTTGACCACTCCTTTTCATGTTGGCTACCCTGGTGGTATGTGACAGTTGAAGATCATCGCAGCGTTCTGTTCACGTTCCGTTCGTCGTAGTTACTTGAAGAAGAAGAAGAAGAATAAGCTTGAATTGAAGAAGTTGTACTTGTATCCATATACTGTAGACCCTAAATAAGGAGGTTTAACAGTGGAAATAAGTTTAAAGGTATTAGATATACCAGGAAATGAGAACCGGTGTGTGGACCACTGTCACTGTCCTGCGTCATGGTGTGGTGATGATCATCTCCTACCAAGCTCATCAGGAGATGTTTTAGGACCAAAAGTTTTCTCGATAATGCATCCAAGGGAGACGTCAAAATCCAAACGAAATCTTCAAGAATCTTTCGGAACACTTGCCTATTTGAGCGGCTCAGTATCTTAAGATTGGCAGTGTTGTCAGTCAGGAGGATGAACATTTCCAGTTATATGGGCATTGAACCCGGGACTTCCGTCATTTGACCACTTGGAGGTGCGGGAGGCTGATAACAGTGCTCTACAAATCACAGAAATTGGTAGATTTTAAAGGATAGTCCCCAGACTTAAGCTGGAGGATACAAAAATCCGCATAGAATACAGCTTGGTGTCTGGCGAGTTTTAGCTATTAATGTAAGTTAAGCCGATAATATACAAACTTGAAATGTATTTTTCCGAAGTTATGACATGTTCAGATTTAGGTGCGAGTTTCTCTGAATCTAGTACTTGTACGGCAATAAAACTTGATACAAATATTAATTACAACCTTTTAATTAAGGTGTACAATAGTTATGGTAATCAAACGAAAAATGTCGCAAGTATTTTGCTATGATGACATTATTTTAAGTCACATATTATTCTACGAAATTGTACTCTAATAGAAATGCTACTGTCAAAAAATAATACATTTTGAAGGAAACATGACAACTTATGCATGTGTTCAGTTTGTTTCAATTTAGACTATTAATTTTTGAGAAATATGTCAGGACAGGAAATACACTCACTTCCTGGTTCCCCTAAAACACTTACTAGCTCCTGCACCACTTGCCACTCGCTGACATTAATTCAGAGGAAGCAACAACACAACATTTGGATAACAGGGGTCCCAAAATAAACAGGAGCAGAGGTTCATACTCCACGGCCAGGTCTGGCGTGAGTGAATGTTAACAGAAAGACATAAAGCAAAATAGAATGCGATGCTCAATCCACTCGAGCAATCCCGTGACACCTAATGGGGCAGAAGGTCCGGTGAGACAGCGCATAAGAGATACTACGTCGGTGACTAGACGGGAAGGGGAATAAGTGAACGAGCGTGCTTCCTCCTGCACCATGTCGCGGGTAACCTGCAACCTCGGCATCTACTCTTATTCCATCCATACAGTCATTATTCTCAGCGTGACCATCTTGTGGTTACATAGGCCTCCCCCTCGACTGATAACCAGTAGTGAGCAGCTCTGATATCTCCTGTAAGCATGGCCTATTCCACCTGCCTCAAGATGTATTCCCTTGAGTCAGGCAGCCGTTAGTGACCTAGGACACACCCCTCTCCCTTCTCCCACTGGGATAACCAACAGTGCGGTATCTGATGCTGACATAAGTGTCTCTTCATTTTTAGTTCATATTTACATCAACAAAAATAAATATCACACTAAATATCTTATTTCCTTTAAATTCAGCTTCCTTTAATTGCTTTATACATCATTTCCTGACTACGTATGAAAACTTATGTTCTCGATGCTTTTCCTCTCTTACACTATCCATCCTGTGATTTTCTGATCGTAACCTGGCTGAGTCCTAACTTCCATCTGGTCTTAACTCATGTGTTTTAATCGCTCAATACGAGTTTCCTTGCGCACTTTTAGCAAGCGAAATTCTTCTCTTGTTTCTCCACACAGTATACATATGGTAGTGTCTTTCATTCTTGTCCATCCGTTATCGTTATGTATGCCCATCATCCGCCAAATTAGTCCTATTTTCTCGATCCTATTCTCTTTTCCTGCTCCTGATATTGAATACTCTTGGGGTCGCTCTCTTCCTGCACCTGTATCTGTACTTCTTCCATCCTTTCTCAGTATTCCTCACTCACACATCCTTCCTACTCTCCCACTTCTTCTCCAACAGTTCACTAACCCAAACTTATCTATAACACTATTCACTTTACCTCTCCAGTGTTCCCCACACTTGCATATATTTTGGTGCTGGTAAGCCGTCTTCAGGAATAAGCCACCCTCACCTTTCTTTAATCTTCTACAATAACTTTATTTAATATGGACCTGTATGCACCCATTACATATAACTACAGCAGCCGCATTAACCGTACAATTGCGAAGGTCCATTACAATTTTACTAAATGTGCTATCTCATTTAATGTTTCACGGGCTCCTTCAACAGCCCCCCACCGTAAATTTGTCTACTGCATATAACACTACTTATTGCTACTGCTTTAAGCACCAGCAGAACGAAATGCAAGATAAAAAGTTCAGAAAATTGTTAGAGCTTAGTCAGCAAAACGTAAATTGAACGAGGGAAACGAGGGTCAACATTCGTAGGTCCTTAGTACATTACATTGCAGTCTTTGGGTTTTTACACTGCGTGTGAAAAAGCCTAGAAACCTACATGTTTCAAAAATTAAATTAAATTGAAAAATCATTCATTAATATAAAGTTAATGGAGGCTCGTCACACGCAGGTAAGTTCACATGATAGGGTAAAGTGTAGTCGAGACAGCCCGAGTTCGCCTGTAGCCTCATACCTCGTAGCACTGTTCATCAACCCGCGGTAACTAGAAGAGACATCGTAGGCGTCAAGCGCAGCCGGCCAGGAGCGGACTCCAGTCTGCCAAGCGCTGTTACTTACTGCTGAGCGGCCAGCCTATCGCAAACACGTTCACGTTGTAATATAACATTTTCACATGAAAACCGCTAAGATATTGCAAGAAAATATTGCTTTTATAATTTAGTTTCAGTGCTTTCGTGACTTTTGCAGACCTACTTTGAAAGTGAAGCCTTTCTCTAATTTATTTATTTTTACATTATTGTGCACATAACAGGTCATCAGTCCCAATTACAATGTCCACGACAATTATTACTTGGACTTTAAAAATACAAATTAGAACAAAAACGTTATATAGCAAGAATAATCCTAATATTAAATCAAGCGGTACATAATTTACATTACTAAAACACAACTATCAAGAATAATGTAACTAAAATGGCATTGCAGTACTAACTAATTCTAATTAAAACTACTGTAATATTTAAAACAATTATTTTAACAGGATTTCCACTTGGAATATAATAATTTTAATAACATGGTTCACAATATATATACTAGTGTATAGTAGTTTTCCTTTTTAAATTTGTTCATAATCTATTAAATTATATTCAGAAGCACAGCGTTAAATGTCAAAGTGAATGTAGCTTCAATGTTACTGAAAATATCAACATAAGGATGGACACTATTGCAGAGTCTCATAGCTCTTATAATTGCTGAGTTCTTGAGGATTTCAGTGTTAGCTTTTGATAGAAAAATTATATATCTAGGACTACTTATTTTATGTGCCACATAGAATATTACTGACTTCAATATGCTGTATTTGGGTCATCAGTTACATAATTAATTTTTCTATAAAGGAATGTCAAATCTTTGCAACTTCGTCGGTGCCCCAAGCCAATCACACCATATGTTTAAATATGTTTAAATATATATTTAAGTAGCAATAATGTTGAATTGCAAGTTTAATCTTGTCTTAAGACATAGAAGAAAGAGGTACAATTTCGGGAATAAAAAGCTCACGTTTTAAGGGACATACTCGTTATTAATCAATGAATTGAATTTGTTATTAAAACCAAGTAATTTGACATACAGTTTATTTTCACAACGCCGGATAACATGTTCATTAAGTAGTGATCAGGATATTTTGTTTTATGCAGTTCTTCGATGTAGAATCCCCCTTCAATAGGCTCTCCTGTGAGATCGCGAAGTAAATACGTAACTGGATTAGTAAACTTAAGACTCCTAATTTGAAAATTGTCTGTGCTCCTGTTAGGGGTGTTTCCTTTTCTAAATATAGACTTGTGTTTGCTGATGCGAAAAAATCACCTCTTTTAAGGCGATGGCGGCGGGATCAGCCGTTTTGATTACAAGATGAATAGCATCTAAGTGTGGTGTATACTCTGTAACAAGACTTGGCTTTGTGCTGATGGTGCCATGAGGTGTATTGTTCTAGGCAGACACGAGTCTAGGCAGCAGTTCAATCCAACGATAAGAAACTTGAGCTGTGAATTCTCGCCACGTCATTGTTTTGAGTGTACCATCAAACTGGCCCACAACACTTTCCTTGAGATTGCTGAACGCAGAGTAGTGATGAATGCCAAGTAACTTGAGGTAAGAAGAGAAATCCTTGTTTTAAAACGCTTTCCCTTGATCGGTTTGAATAAGCCTTGTGCAGCGTTTCGATTGTTCAGCAATACGTTTAAATGCATTTTTGACTTCAGCTGCTGTCTTAGAACGCACGGGTTGTGCAAAATCAAACTTAGAGCACACGTCGATGACAGTAAGTAGATACTTATACCCCTTATTGCTAGAGGCATATAGAATCTCTTATACTAAGTCTGCTTGCCAGAGGTCACCTTTTCCGCGTGTAATAACGCGTCTGCGACAGTAGGTGCGACGTTCTGATTTATGTAACTCGTGTGCGAAGCTTATCTTTACGGGCGAGGTCTTATCTTGACGAGCCATTACTGAATAACACCTGAATGACATAATTCTCTCTCTATTTCTAGATTTTCTGATTCGTGACCTGTGTGACCAGCACCATGTGAATCTCTTAGAGGTTTTATTCGTTTAACGAGTAAGTTATGGTTCTTCCAGTATCCTACGTCTACACACCGCAACAAAGGCTTGTAGATAACATTAAGACCACGTGCAGTCGGTTGATGTGACGGAAAGAAGCTTAGAAAGAAACTCTCTATACTTACGACTATTACGATGTGTATGTGCTAACGCTACCATCAGGCAGTTATTCAGTAGACGATTTTCATGACGTGTCCTTTTGTAATTACGCCAGGTGCGTCAGTAGCAAAAAGTATTGCTTTATATTTTTAAGATCGTCTTGCATAATTACATCCTTGTTAGGTATTCTTGAGAAAAGAAGTTCGAAGAGTCCTTTATAAGGTTTATAGGTAACACCATTTACGATGAGTCTTTGCGATTAACTTTAACATTTGCATTACCTATCCAGAAACGGTCGGCTTCATAGGGAAATACCGCAGGTTGTGTCAGGTTGTCCTCTGAAGATTTTTTCTATGTAAAGAGCAAAGAGAGATCCATAGGTATTTGGAATAAAAGTCTTAAACTGATGGTGATACTCTGGCGTGATCATAACCTCAGACAAACTGGGTAGATCTTGTGTTGATGTAGTAGGTGCTTCAGCAATAACATCTGCATTTAAAAACTTAACATGCTTAGATGGTGAAGTCTTGTTATGTTCTTCTTCCTCATTCGCTTTCTCATCCCTACCTTGCCTCTCTTCTTCCTCCTCACGCTTCTGTTCTTCTTTATGCTTTTCTTGTTCATGCTCTTCTACATTATGAGAGGACTGCATAGAAACAAAACTTGAAGTCGACGCGGGCAATGAGGTAGAACTAAAAATGTCTTTTTGTGGTGTACCTATTTGCGTTTTCAAAAATAAATCAGTCTGCTTGAATACGTTTAAGCTCTTTAAATTTTCGTCGAATATGGTTTGGAGCACGGATTATGTGTATTTAGTCTCTTTGTTGGATGTTGACATGATGGTGCATTTTCATCAAGTAGTGGCTGTAAATCTGTGTTAATATACATAAAGTGATCAACACCCATGCGATATCGTCCTTAATTAATATCAGTGTCTTTATCAATAAGTAAAAAGCAGTAACGATGTGATGACCAGCATGTAGCACTCATACGTTTACTCATAAGTGTAAAGTATTCATCATACACATGTCGCATATTGGGTTCATCTTGCAGAAAAAGCACAATAATATTCGCGTTGTCGCTTATAAACTGCTTAGGCACACGAGAATAGTTTTGACATAAATATATGCAATCATCACAATTATGTCGCCCCATACTAAAGTATGGACGAATAACGTTCTGCTGTTCTGTTGCGACATCGTCAAAGATAATGAAAGAATCGGGAAGCACATAATCCGGTGGTGGTACTTGCTCATCTGAATTAAGTAGAAAATATTTAAAACCATATTTAACCAGATCGTGCATTACAATTGTATTAGCGCTTGATAGAGTGATCTCGCGAAACGTTGATCTTTTCGAAACATATACCATTTATTGAGGTGATGAATGTGAGTAAAAGATTTCTCCCCCCGACATTCCGATGGGCCTGATATAATACGTTGAATAATGAAAGGAAACAACGTTCCGTGACGTCTTTTGGTAGTTGTATCAAAACTAGATAAGAGATGTGACACTATGTTACCAACAGGCAGTGTGTCTTGCTGCTTTTACAAACTTCATGGTAAAAAACTGAAATGTCGTATGGCTTGTTTAGTGCCGGGATATCCCAGGACGGGTTCGGATCGCCAGGTGCAGGTCTTTCTATTTGACTCCCTTAGGCGACCTGCGCGTCGTGATGAGGATGAAATGATGATGAAGACAACACATACACCCAGCCCCGTGCCGTTGGAATTAACCAATTAAGGTTAAAATCCCCGACCCGGCCGGGAATCGAACCCGGGACCCTCTGAACCGAAGGTCAGTACGCTGACCATTCAGCCAACGAGTCGGACATCTTCATGGTAACTGAATAGTATAGTAGGCAATAGTACTAAATATATCAAATGTAACAGGTAATTGTCAGTTCATAATTCGAGCTTCACGAGTAAAATCGTCTACAGAATGGTGAAGAAACGATATCCTAACTGAAGGAAGAAGTTGGATCGAATGAAATTGAAAAAAGGTTGCACGAAGGGAAAACAAACCGCGTGTTGCCGTTACTAAGGCGCATCAAGAACAAGACTTTTGCAAAGAGCAGAGCAATGTGTTGTAAACGTGCACAATTCTTTCCTGTACCAATACAAGAAGGAATTCGTGCTGGACTCGCAGCTCTGGGATCTTTGCTGGGTAGTGCTAGGGCTGTAGCAAGAACTGTTAAGGCGGTACCAGAAGTCGAGAGAGAATGAGCGTCGTAAGACAACGGAGGAAATTGCATTATGATACAAAGGCGTACACATGAAGCTTGTGCCATACATACAAGGACTTGGCATCTACATGTCTCCTGAAACTTCTCCTGACTGCACTGCCATATCGAGCTCTAAGCGTCTAACTCACGAAGAAATATTTTACGTTGATTAAACAAAAAGCAATTCAAGATTTTGAAGGTGAGTGTATTCGCGATCAACTACCAGCATGGCCACGCGAACGTGACAACAGTCGCGGACCTGGATCTCATTACTTTACCTACGTAAAGCATAAATATGAAGTATGGTATTTCTATAGCTGTGGAGACTTATCACCACATTTTGAGCTCAAAAAACGTAAAAATGTATGAAAAATGCTATACGCGCAAGTGCGGGCGATTATGTCTTATGTTCTTATATCAAACTCAGACAGTAGACAAAGAACAACAGTGCACACGTGATGACCATCGGTGAAAGAACGTTCGCAGTTGTAGAGAAGATCCTGAAATAACCGTCTACTTTAATCCACCGATCGATCTCGGTTATCAGCCACATAGTCTTGGACTTGTGTTGTTAGAAATCTACAACAAAACCCATAATGATGGCGTAAACAAGTTCTTTTACGATGAGTATGAGCTAACACCACCATCAGGCAGTTATTCAGTAGACGAACTTCTTGACTACATTGAAAGTACTTCAATTATTGAACAGTTTAAGGGAGAGAATTTTAGTGATCATAATTACAAGTTCTCAATAACTGTGAGCAAAATGACACACAAATGTCTTATTGAGTCATCATTTCAGATTGACTTCAAATCACAACCTCATTCAATTGGACAGTTGTTTGTATTTACACCAAGAGAGCTCATACCGAATATACGTTATGAGTCTGATAATCCCATAACACTCATCAATGATCGTTGTATAAACGTTACTTGTAATATTATTACAGGCATTACAAACTTCACTCGTCCTGGCTGACTTTATTGTTACAGATGAAAGTGGACGTACTCTTCTTGATAAACCGTCCTGTGTCTGTAAACAACACTCTTAGACTTGTTGTTGAAGATTATGACCATGTACAAATTAGAGAATTTTACTTTTGTATGTTGACAGTAGATATAGATAATGACGAAACAGTTGACAGTAGATTATTATATTGTATGTTCACGAGACGTAATGAAACATCACGATCTGCTAGTTTTGTAATAAACACGCTTTCAATTAACACCCGTAAAACATATCATGGTGCCGAAACCCCGGGAACACGGAATACACGACAAAATAACATACAACAATCTTTAATCTTGTGTAATACGTAATAAGGCGTTGTTTGAAAAACGTGTGTAACTGTACCTATCGGCCCCTTCGTCAACCTACGTTTCACCGCGACAAGAGAACAGATACGGCATTAATACTATTTTGATTGTTGTTAGAGCACTAAAAATTTGCTTTTATACACGGCTGAGTGCTCCTTGATTTTCAGTCATCTCAAAATACTATATTTGATTGCAATATATTTTAGCCGCCATATTGTCATATAACCTGCAAAGAGGTCATAATCTCTAGGAGACTGTAACAACGACAGGGTGACAACTAGCGCTATCTCCTGAGCATTTCTGCAACTACAAAAGAAACAAATTGTCAGACACGTCACGAGAAAATTCACGGAACATTATTACACTAACCGACTAACAAGAAAGAATGTCTCAGTCCTCGCTTGACAAGCTAAAAAGGAAATGCACTAGTCAGCGTTCCAACGTTACACGTTTTACTAAACAGATACTTGATTTCAGCGATACTGCGGCGCTGGACGATGTAGAACACTGCTTGGAACGCCTTAAAGACACTTTTGAGAGCTTAATCGTTCTAGATGATGCTATACACGATCTGATTGAGAACGACGACTATGACGAGGATATACAAGTCTGTGAAAATTACATAGACAGTGCTAAACGTGCAATGCGGAAAGCTAATAAACTTATAAACGTAAATAATTCACAAGACGCACATGCTTGCTCAGCTACTACTACGTCAGCCATAGCTACTTCCGAAGTTAAGCTTCCTACTATTAGAATAGAGACCTTTTCAGGAGACATAGAATCATGGCCACGGTTCTGGGAGCAATTTCAGGCTTCGGTGGACAAGAACTCAGCGGTATCGGTGATAAACAAACATGTATTCCTTCGAGGATATCTCGACGGTGAACCCAAACATCTGGTGGATGGAATATCAGTAACGGCCGATACTTACGAACAGGTGAAGAAGATTCTGGAGTCCCGTTATGGGGATAAAAACAGAATTATTCAATCCCACCTGGATGTTTTGGAGCATCTGCAACCTGCACATTCCGACAGTCCGGAGATTCTCAATGCCACGTATATTGAGTGCCACCGACGGATTCATGCGCTGACAGCCCTAGGTGAAGATGTGGACGTCTATGGAAAACTGTTAGCCCCTAAAGTTCTTCGCGCATTTCCTGACGATCTTTGTCGCCGATGGCTACTTAACGCCAAGAGGTTGGAAATACCAGAAATCAGTATCTCGCGTCTAATGCAGTTTTTGAACGAAGAGGTGGAGTGTGCCTTGACTACGCAGAAGATACATTGCGACCGGCCTTTTTCGACTACTTGTACTCCGACGGCAGCGGCTCTCCATGTTAACACCAGACCTAACAAGCCGAAGAGAAAGAATATCAAACAAGTCACAGAACTGTATTGCGTTTTTTGTGAGAATCGAGGTCACTGGGGTCAAGATTGTCAAACAATAACGAACAACAAGGAGAGAACTGAAAAACTGAAGAAAGCGAACAGATGCTTCCTTTGTCTTAGACGAGGCCATCACTCTAAAGTCTGTGCGAAGAAGAATAAGGTATCATGCTCCATATGCAGGAAGACACACCATGTGTCAATTTGTGGAGGAGATGAGAGAGAAGCTGTAGCGGTGGGCAAGATAGATGTAAACACGCCCTCCAACTTCACGTATCTTCAAACTGCTCGGGTTTGGATAACTGGCCCGACTGGACTGACCAAACTTACACGGTGTATTTTAGATGCTGGAAGTCAGTCCAGTTTTATCGAAACAAGCCTCGTGGATCAGCTCAAGCTTACTGTTGTCGAAAAAAGGAAACTGTCTGTTATGGCATTTGAGTGTGATCGACACACGGTTACAACACGTAGGGTTGTCCAGTTTAACATCAGTGGCGTGAGGTCGAAAACTAATATAATGATAACAGCTTAAGCAGATTTTTCTGGTATCACGTCCAGTAGGGGGAAGATGGTAACTGGCAAACAGCAGATGAAATTGTCACGTACAGGTTCACGCGGCTACCGTTTGGTCTATTCTTTATCATGCGCCCGAACGTTGCAATTATCAGACACCAAGGACAATAAAAGTGACCTCCCTATTGAACTTCTCATAGGTGGTGATCACTACTGGAAGGTGATCCGAGATGGCCAACCAATACGCCTTTCTGAGTCCATAGTACTTCTCCCGTCTAACTTGGGTTGGGTTCTTAGCGGAAACAAGTCAGGAATCACAGTCCATCATGTCGCTATAAATCATGTTCATACAAGTCAAGAATTTGAAGCTAAAGACGACAGCATGCGACAATTCTGGGATTTAGAGACCATGAGAACAAGGGAGCAGCAAGGTAGAACACTTTCTAGGAAGGACGCTACCATTCTTCAACAGTTTTACGATTCATTTCGTATGAAAGAGGGGTGGAGAGTAGCGTCTCTACCCAGAAAACAGGAAGTTATCTTGCCATCAAACCGCGTCAACGCCAAGAATCGCATTATATCACTTGAAAGGAAATTGCACGACAATGCTGAGTTTCGAGAAATGTACTGTTCACAAATGACTGACTATAGTGAGAAAGGTCATGTTGAAATGACTGCTGCAGAAGATAATCTAAGCGATGTTTTCTACCTACCACACCACGCTGTCAAGGAAGAGAGGAATGGAGCAATCAAATGGAGGATTGTTTTCGACGCTTCGTCACACGAGATAGACTCGCCATCTCTTAACGATGCTCTGGAAGCAGGACCAAACCTCCTTCCTGAAATTCTGTCAACGCTAATCCGTTTTCGTACATATCGAAAAGCAATAGTCGGGGATGGAACTCAAGCTTTTTTGCAACTGTACCTAGATGAAAAAGACAGAGACTTAAGCAGATTTTTCTGGTATCACGTCCAGTAGGGGGAAGATGGTAACTGGCAAACAGCAGATGAAATTGTCACGTACAGGTTCACGCGGCTACCGTTTGGTCTTACGTGCAGTCCTTTCCTTCTATCTGCTACTCTACGTGAACTGGCTTCAAGGTGCAGTAACACATACCCCACAGAAGCAGAACTCTTAGATCAGAGCACGTTTTTGGACGACTTCGTTGCTGGTGCTGACGGCGACAATGGGGTCATAAGCTTATATTACGAAGTAAGCTCCATGCTCAGGCACATACGACTACCAATGGATAAATGGGCAACGAACTCAGAAACACTTAAGAGCGTATGGCAGTCTGAGAGACGAGATATCAAACAAGAAACTGGAGTATTAGGTATCAGGTGGAACACAGAATCGGACTGTATCCTTTTCGATCATCGAGAAATTACTGAAAAGCTAGCTCACATTCCTGCTATGAAACGTCAGCTCTTACAAGGTAGAGCAAGATTTTAGATCCACTGGGGTTATTCTCACCCGTCTCAATTGATGGAAAATTAATCTTCCAAGATACTTGGTGTCGAGGCATAGAGTGGGATGAGATTCTTCCACAGGATATAGCCTTAAAATGGCAACTTTGGATCTCGAGCATCAAACAGCTATCACTTATAAACGTCCCGAGGTGGATTGGAATGTGTAAACAGATGCCAAACGCTACGCATGTCCATGTGCTTTGTGACGCTTCTGAGAGAGAATATGGAGCCGCATTGTACACTAGAACGGTAACAGACGATAATATATCAATACACTTGGCCTGCAGTAAAAGCAGATTGTCTCCAGTTAAAAGGATTACACTCCAACGACTAGAACTTCTGGCTAATTTGATAGGTTCCCGCCTCTTGAAATATTTTTGCCAGTCAACAGGATTTGACAGCACGCAAGCTACACTATGGTCGGACTCTATGGTGGCCCTCGGTTGGATACGGAGTGACCCAAATCGCTGGAAGACAGTCGTATGCAACCGCGTGACAGAAATTCAAGACTATCTGTCGCCGGTTCAGTGTCAATATTGTCCCAGTGAAGACAACCCCGCAGACCTTGTGACGCGTGGAATGTTAGCGACAGATCTAAATTCCTCTTCATTATGGTGGAATGGACCACAATGGCTTGCTGAGGCTCCCACTTCTTGGCCACAGGAAAACTCACGTCAGAAAGTATCACTACCCGAATCCAAGGAGGCAAACCCTCAAGTCCTTGTAATCAGTACCAATGAATCACTGATAGATATTTTACGACATAGTTCGTATTGGAAGGTAATACATATCACCTGTTGGATTTTACGTTTCGTGGAGGTGACACGGAGAAGAGTGGAGTATCCACGCCATTTGACAACCACAGAATTAGAAGCTGCAAGGCTCTACTGGATACGCCGCGTTCAGGAGGAATGTTTCTTTACAGAGTTTACTGCCCTGACACGAAAGGAACCGGTACCGGCTACATCCAAGATTGCACTATTCCATCCACTTCTAGAAGACAACCTGATTCGACTTGGTGGTAGACTCCAGTTTGCAGATCTTCCCGAGAATGAGCGAAACCCCCTACTTCTTGATGGCTCTCATCATTTCACTAAATTATTGATAAAGGAAACGCACGTAAGACTTCATCACATGGGAGTTAGTGTTGTGTTATCAGAATTGCGTCGTGAATTCTGGATTTTGAAAGCTAGGCAAGTAATCAGGAAGGTCATTTACTCATGCCTTCCCTGCAAAATAACACACGCCAAGAGATGTGAACAGATAGAAGCTCCTTTGCCAATGGACCGTGTTAATTTTCAACGGCCATTCACCGTTTGTGGTGTAGATTTTGCAGGCCCGTTGTTCGTGAAGGCTGGAGCTGCAGAGAAGAGATGCTACATCGTGTTGTTTACCTGCGCAACGACAAGAGCCATTCATCTCGAGCTTACAACTGACTTGTCAACTGATAAATTCCTACTTGCCTCTCAGCGCTTCGTAGGAAGACGTGGACTTCCGAACACCATGTATTCAGACAATGCTCGAACGTTTCACGCCGCCAACAAAGAAATATCCAAACTCCAGGAATTATTAGAAAATTCAAGAGTACAAACTCACTTGTCACACCACCATGTTACATGGAAATATATAGTACCAAGAGCAGCATGGTGGGGAGGCTTCTGGGAAAGGATGGTAGGGTCCACTAAGATGTGCCTCAAGAAGATACTCGGACGAGCTCAAGTAGACGAGGAAGGGCTAAATACTATTTTGGTGGGGATCGAGGCCACTCTAAACTCGCGCCCTATTACCGTAGATGACAGTAACTCTGATATCCTGACACCTTCACACTTCCTCATAGGAGAAAGGCTGATATCTCTTCCAAGTACAGCAGATACTTCCATCTATCAAGATTTGACTAAGGTGTACATACAGAGACAAAAGATAATCTTACACTTTGAGCAAAGATGGAAAAGAGAATACCTCCTTCAATTAAGAAGTTACCACGAAGTGAAGCAGATCAAAAAAGAAACCGAACTACGGATAGGTGATGTAGTACTTTTACAAGAGGATCTGAAGCCCAGACTGGCGTGGAAACGAGGCCGAATTTGTGAACTGCACCGAGGACAAGATAACAGAATCCGAACAGTCATTCTTCAGCTCCCGGATCGCTCCATGGTCACAAGACCCGTGCAGCTGGTCGTTCCCTTGGAAATCGACCGACCAGGGTGGGGAGGATGTTGAAGATTATAACCATGTACAAATTACAGAATTTTACTATTGTATGTTGACAGTTGATATAGATAATGACGAAACAGGTGACAGTAGATTATTATATTGTATGTTCACGAGACGTAATAAAACATCACGATCTGCTAGTTTTGTAATAAACACGCTTTCAATTAACACCCGTAAAACATATCACTTGTGAATAAACATAATGAGCTTATTAATTTAGATCGACACACGTACGTAGCTTACCAACTTCATCTTCCACCAGTATGAAAAACATGTATAAGACAAGGTGTACATTACGAGAACATACTACATGTTTGCGAAGACTGAACGAGTTAACAGGTGCCCATAAGGAGATTCTCCAAGATTTATGTTATACGCTACTACAACAAAATGCTAGACATTATTAACACAGCAGAAACACATGAAGGTGTAGTACGAAGTGAGCTTCATTCTTATCATCTTTTACATTTGGACTTAATTACAATTATGAAATTCGCTTTATCATTAATCATCAAGATATATACATCCTACCACGCGAAAGTTACCTCTATATTGATGGACGCCTAAATAAGGCAGATGGAGGTGGATCAAACACATATCAAGTAAACAACGAAGCTCTTGCTTTTCTCTTTCCTGAAGCGCGCTATGAATTAAATAATGTAGAAATAGATTGATCGACGAATGTTGGTATTATGAGTGCAATGAAACTCTACCGTCCTTATAGTGATAAAGAAAATAATCTTTTACGGTTGTCAGGATGATGACTAAAAGAAAACAACCGGGCGAGTTGGCCGTGCGCGTAGAGGCGCGCGGCTGTGAGCTTGCATCCGGGAGATAGTAGGTTCGAATCCCACTATCGGCAGCCCTGAAGATGGTTTTCCGTGGTTTCCCATTTTCACACCAGGCAAATGCTGGGGCTGTACCTTACTTAAGGCAACGGCCGCTTCCTTCCAACTCCTAGGCCTTTCCTATCCCATCGTCGCCATAAGACCTATCTGTGTCGGTGCGACGTAAAGCCCCTAGCAAAAAAAAAGGAAACAAGAACTGGACTATTAATCAGGGCGGTACTTTATCTGGTATATTACCATTAACATATATTCTCGGCTTTGCGGATGATTTTAGACGTATTATAATCAACGCAAATCAAGAGCTAACTCTAATCCGTGATCGAGGTGATCATAATGCTCTTAAAGCAGCAAAACACCAGTGGGCTCGAAAATTACACTTCATCGTATGTAGTGGAGGCTGTAACACATAACATTATCTGATCGAGAAAAACTTGGATTGCTGAAGATTGTCGAAACTCATACACCATTACCTATACGTTTTCGAAGTTGTGAGTGCAACCTTATCAAGAAAAAGCACCAAACAACAACGAAAACCAAACACAATACTTACCAGAAGGGCAGTAGCACCAAATACGAAGCGTGGAGGGCAAAATAGGGAGTAAAAAGGGCAGGATCTTACGTTAACATTTGACAGGTTGGCAGGTCAACATTGTTAACTACTAAATGACAGACGAAATAAATTGTAAATAAGATGTTTACTTAAAGAGAAAAAAAACAATTCATAGCATTTATAGTTAAATAAATACCTTCTTTCAAAAAATAAAGGGTAAATAACTTTCTTTCAAAACACTTAACATTTAAATAAATGAACTGAATTCATTAAAACTAAATTGTACTAAGACCAGTAGCAGAATTATAATACAGAAGAGGATTACAATCTTATTAACAAATGCCTTTTGTAAATATATTATTTTTAATTTTAATATTAGACGTTAAACTTTAAGGTATACCATTGTAAATTAATTACTGGCCATAGATAATTAACTTGTTGCAACAAGATTCAATCTTCCTTTTTGTCAATCACTAGGCAATATACACCATACACACAAACCCGAGATATGTGGCAAGAAGAACGAAAATTACAAAATAAATTAAAGAAACGGACCAAAAGTTAATAACTAGGAACCAGAAAAATATTCCCCAAATTCATACAATATTACAAAGGGAGGAGAAAATATTATGTTCCACAATGTAAACAGAATAACACACACGCTAAAGGTCCACTAGCAACTCACGACCCAAGCTATTAAAATTTCATTTAATAATAGGCAAAGCCTGCCAAAATTTTAGCGTTTACCAGATAATAAATATTTAGGCTAGTGACGTACAAAACTACATAAGAATAAGGAATGTGAGCGTTAATCACCTCGAAGTTCATGAACCGGCCAAAGAAATTTCAGATTTCTACAACCGAGGAGTACTGACATGACTAATAATAATAATAATAAAATATAATTACATGTATCATGAGATTAAATTCATAGAAAGTGGCATTTCCTATAAGGAATAATTTTACATAAGACCAAGATGGTCGTTATTAAATTAACTACGCGGTGGCCTTGGAACCACAACAATGAGCACATGAGATAAGACCGAACGCGGGAGACATCGGAAAAAAAGGGACTAAATAGCCACACGACACAATAAGGAAAATCACACGAAATCAGATACAATCAGAGTACGCAATTCAAAATCAGAGAAAACAGGCAGGGAGAGAAACACACCGTGCAATAATAATAATAATAAAATAACAATACGAACAACCAAAACAATACGCACACCGTATATGGAGCAGAAAACAAAAAACGTACAACAATCTCAATAACAGCAAGGTAGGAAGGACATAATGCACATATGCTCACCGCGAGTTTCCAATTCGCCTCGTAATTAAATTTACATATCACTTTTACATGAGAATATTATCAATAGTGATTTAAATTTTCCAGTCGGCTATTAAATTTCCAAATACCGGGTATAGAGTTCAGATTCAATTCACACTACATTGGCGATAACTCGAGGTAGGCCTAAAATTAAATAACAGTGACACACTGGTTCGTAAACGGACAAGATAATGTTTTTGAAAATTCCAAGACGACGGTTGTAAACAATGTCTCCTCCAAGTAATCCACTGAAGTTGACGTTGCTCCAAAATAATTTTTGAATAAATATTACTTACATGCTGGTGGTTTTGTATCCAAATTAGTGTAATCCTTTATCACAACTTACACTAGAAACATGTTTTCAGAGGTAATCTGCCTGCCTTGGCATGCAGGCTCACACTTAACACTCACATAGTAGAATTTAAAGAATCAGTAAAATACCAAATCACTATCACTAGAGGAACATAAGATTAAAAACGTATTTAGGCATCTTGCCTATTGTATCTCCCGCCTAACCGGGAGTATCCAGCTCCATTTCGTTACTTTTCCAAGTCTTTTAAGGAACAAGGCCAATGGCGTCCATCTCACAGCTCGCTCAGAAAAAGACTCCTCGCTCGCTAGTTGACGAGACAGAAAAAAACTGCAGAGCGCTCCGTTCAAGAGAGACACTACGCATGCTCAAGTCAAGGATTAGCTTATTGGGCCAATAAGGAAAATCAAAATTATTTACGTAATAATGGATTTTAAATGCATTTTAAATACCCACAGTACCGGCACATAAATTAACGGCAGTTCAACAATGGCCGATAATAGCAGATAAAAGTCCCCACACACAAATATACATGTCCAACAAATGAGGGTATCCTAAATTATTGTCTCAGTGAGCTTCATGAATGTCCTGTGTTACCATCTACAAACCAGCAGAGCTGGGCTGTTAAAACGTCACGTTTTACTCAAAAGTCTTTGTATATTATTCGTGGTTTTCGAACCGATCGTAATTTCAACCATGAAAAAAGGTAGATCACAGTTTGATCAATGTAAATTAAGAAACACTAGACCATATCTCAGCGGAATTACGTATCTCTACTGAAACATGGACTTGGACATTTGAGAAAAATAAATTTGAGTTACTCTATGACATGTCTTGTAAATTCCAATCATCGTATAATCAAATAGACATCGTCCACTATTTTCGCCTGAATAATTCAAAAGTAAAACACCCATTGTATTTGTAGACTGCTCTTATGGTGAAGAATGTATAAAAGAGTCTCATTTAGAATTTGAAACATTAGAAAATATTCCTGCTAATACAATAGCATATTGTCTTATTATTCATATGAGTGATGTAACTTGCCATTTAGTAACGGATATTGTTACAAAACAATAAAGAATGGTAGCCCTTCGTCATGATCATCAGTTTGTGCTTCTACACCATACAATATGGAACCGAAGGTAGAAAACACTACACGGTTACGGTTAATGTGCATCTTGTTCGCCTACCTGTGAAACGAATACGCTATACCTTATTTACCTCACTCAAGTAAGTGAGGCTATTAACATATTCTATAAACATAGATCCATACATATTAGATGCTAAAATATCTGATTGAGTATTTGTCGCCAGGATTTTTATCTACGTACGCTGCTCCTTTCGTAGATGCTTTTTGTGAAATTCATCCTCTCCACAGTAAGATGTCAATCGATGTAGCTTCAAGCAAACCCTGTCGACGTCAGTACAAGCTTCGATGTAAAAATGGTTCAAATGATTGCGTTGGACCCAATCTGAAGATTGTAATCTGTAGACAGTGTACAGATGAACGTTTTCCCTTCTTTACAGTACTTGATAAAAATTCAGAAGGGAATATAACGTATGAATAACAATGTAAGAACTGCATTAAGTTCTTTGTAAAGCACAACATAAATAGTGTAATGCATTTTAAAAACGTTTTTCATAAACAATAAATGTTTTGTTTAATTTAAATGTTGCAGGGGGCCTTTACAATTTTGGAAGCATGCTACCTCTTCGCCAATACAGCAACCTTGTCGACAGCATAACCAACACGGTTGTGTAGTGGTTGTACTTTCTCTAATTTTGTAAACAATTACACAATAAATAAGTTATTAAATTCAGAATGTCCTACTTATTGCCTCCTTACACCTTTCGAAAATATTCATTTCTACAATACGTATAAAGGCTTGAGTTTACTTGAGAGTAAATTGATAACGAACAAGTCTAGACATGTCGGTATCGCACGTGCTCAATCACCCTGGCACAGGCAGTCAACTAAGTAGAAATCGGTTTTAGTAGGAGGAGGAGGAAAAAGATGGTCGTGTATGAGGAAAGGCGACGAAAAGGCCAGTCTCTCGACCGTATGTAGCAGGGTAAGGTAGGTAGCAGTATATCACTCTTTTTTACAAGATTGTGAAGATAAAAAGCTTTCTAATTCTCTCCGCAATGAGGGCATATAACGATGTCTGTCTGATGGGGACGCAACGGCTTGAGCAGTCCTCTAGATACTATTCGACAAGAGAAGGTTATGTAACACTGCAGGGTGTTAACCTCTCTGCATATATAATGTACCCGATGCATTTACTGGACGTATTATAAAATGGCGCCTACGGAAGATAGAGTCCAGCCAAGGCAAAGAAATGTTTAGTAGGATGTCGATACTTATATGTGTCAGAAGGCCATGACTAACTTAAACCTACCACTATGAAGGCGGTGTACAATGGTGTAGAATCGATAGAATTGTTTTAAAAAATAAGAAGGGTCAATCGGATTATTATAAAAACTGACTTAAAAAATTGACCTCGTAAGGATAAGACTTCCTGAACATCGCTCTAAAAAATAAGCAAGATTTGCAGTATCTAACGTGAATATTAATCTCAGAGGTCGGTAATATTGAAGAAAACGAAGAGATAAAAGTTGAAATACAGTAGAGAAGAAATAAAATCCAGAAATTTCGAAAAGGTCGTCAAAATATTTAGACGCAAAATCGTTCGGAAACAAGAAGTTGATTGAGTCGCGAGAGCTTGAAATTGAGCTATATTAAGAGGTAATAATAGCAACGATAGCCTAAATAAAGAGGCAATCATTATAAAAATATTTATATACTTCGCAGAACCATGATGAATTCACATTTTCCAGTATCGACGGATATTGTCTACTGTGTTCCTGAACAGATAATTTCTTGCTAAATCGGCATAGACCAACCTGGAAGGAGATGTCATCCTGGCAGTTAAAACCACCCGACCCGTGTGGAGGAGGTCACTCTACCCGACATACCAGTGATGGAGAACCTGCCCAGTTCTCAATCCAAGGCCTGTGACCAGACCGAAGAGCAACTAAGGCCCGAGATATTGAATGGCGAGCTAAGTAATAGTATTAAGTAGTATAATTTCTTATGTAGAGTATTACCAGTATATGCAATAGATCTGAATAGCCTAAACGTGAGATAATTAAGTGTGCAGTGAATACAAGAAAGTGCAGTGTGAAATATTTAAGACGATATCTCGTGACAGATTGGTAGCGTATTTACTATATCATCTTATCCAAGGAAGTAAGAATACGATTTAAAAGTGTGACGTAGTGTAACATATGTTTCATAGAATCCCGGTTAGTTAGAAAGATCCATGAATGATGTAATACCAGTCAAACCCAGTCTACGTCACAGAGGGACGCATGTTTGAATTGGTTAAGTTAAATTACCGCACTCTTTGCTGTGTTATTATATTGAAAAAAAATAGATACTGAATTTGGGGTTATATGTTAAATTGTATGACAAAATGCGTTTTGAGGAACGAATTCTGCGCTATTGGAGTGATACGTATCGTTGTGTTTAATTAATATTGGAGGTTAACGCGATAATTATAGATGTTAAATGAATTAAATATGGGTTGAAACGAAGGTTAGTAATGAAATAATGAAGTATATATGATACTTTAAATGTATTATTGCGCAGATTAACAGGAAGTAAAACGTGTATATAGTTATATATATATATATGTATATAATGTGCGATGTAGGAGCACAAGTAAAGCGACTACGGAATATAAGTATGCCCCAGGGAGGAACTATAGCAAGGTATGGACAATAAAATTACGCATATTTTAATGAAGTGTGAAAGTGGTTTGACTATCTAACTGTTACCGTGGTTTGGTGGATTAGCAGAGGTTAAAGAAGGTGCGGGGGTGAACAGGTCTCAAAATACGAAGTTAAAGTTAAGATAAAATTTAACAAGGTTATATTTTCTTTTCAAGATTAAGAAATAACAAATAGAACAGGTACTCAGTAGCCGAAACACAATTCGAAAATGTACAATTACAGTGATTACAGGATTTGGGCTCCGAGAGTCTGACACACAATTCTTGAGCTATAAGCCCAACCTTGCGGTATACAGAAATCAACAAAGGGGCAGAAGACCCCAATCATGCCTAGGAGAACTTGCTCCTCTTTACACGGTAAAGCCTCCTCGAGGCATATAACAACTCAATTTTCAAGAAAGAGCCACTCGCTCTCAAAATTTAAGCCTATCAAAGGCCACACCAAACTCCACATTCCAGTTGTCCTCCAAGGACATGAAAACAGGGGTAAAAATACCCAACCTACCCACTCCTAATACACTTTATATAAAACCTACTTGGCACTAGGCCGTTACTGCAAGGGCTAATCCCATACTAAAGAGGTGACTTTTACAAGGAAACAATTTACATTACGTTAAGGAAGAAACGGTTGTGAAAATAAGTTCACCTCAATGCAATATGAGTGGGAGCTCGAGAGGGTTAAGCACTCCCTATCCCAATATGTAGTTTAAAAGATAGAATTGATACTAAGTGTCCTTACATTTTAGGGGAAAAGTTACATGGTGGAAAGGCTTCGGACCTGCCCCGAGAGTTAAACTGCTTAGCTGACTAGAAAAGAAGTTATTAAACGGCCATTACCTGGTGGCTGAACTGCTGCCCGAAGAAAGAGGCGCTTCCCGCCCCCTGCTACGTACTTTACGCACTGATAGATGTTACTGAATTGGCCAGGAGACCCGAAAATCAGCAGTTTATATACCCTCGTGGAAAGTTCGAGGGGTTTCAGGAATGAGAACACCCTCCCACAAAACTTTTATTGGTTAACGACGAAAACCCCTACACTAGATGAGGAAGAAACACCTTATTGGTGGAAAATTCATTACAGAAAATTATGATTGGCCAGTTTCAAAACTGGCAGAAAGAAAGGGTTAATATTGCCAACTTAAACAATAACTGAAAGAAATTTAACAAAGAACAAACTTATGAATTCAAAATTTCTCCAAAAACATAGTTCTTTCACTTCGCACTAGGGTACACAATTGTAGTTCTTCAGTAGTGCCATCTGGAAGAGAATGTCCACACTTCTTACTACAGGCAAAACAAAAATACATCGAAAACGACCCAGTTCAGAAACTTCAAAATTTCCAAGTAGTGACATCTTCTGAGAAACTGGAAAATTAACACAGTAGATAAAGTTCAGACTTCCTCCAGTAGAGGCGTTTCAACTGGCGCAAAGTTTGAATTAGCGGCATGGGGGTGTACCACCCGGTACAGACCTCCCCCCCCCAAAAAAGTTCCTCCAAGGGATAACACCGAAGAACATAAACTTTTGTTTCAAAATCAGGTCCAAGTTATGATGTTGATATAGAAATTAATTGCAGAAGCATTTATAAAAAAATTTCTAAATTTGGTTTGATTCAGTTTCAGAATTCTTTATAGTAACTTAAGATGTAAAGTCTTTATGCTTGTAGAGGTTGAATTCAAAAGGAAACTTTCAGTTTTTAAAGTTGAGAAAAAATTTTCTAAGTCCAGTAGATATTGCAGTTGGGTTCAAAACTGTAGTAATTGTTGATATTAAATGTCTATGTAGCTGATTACATAGGGAAACAATTTCCAAGGGCAGAAGGCCTTACACGTGAAACCCCTCAAACAAAATATAACCTTCACATTTCCTTGAAAATTATATGAAGCAAGTTAGCACAGAATTTACACCGGTTTCACCTGTGACAGGTGAAACCTAAATTTCCTCTCGGTGGCTGGATTGCTTAGCAATAAAGTAACGGGTGTAAGAAAATCGAGAATAGTACACGGCCCATGAAATCTGGGGGCAAGCTTGCCCGCGGGAACAAAATTCTTGACCATCACCTGGTCGCCTACCTTCAAATTGATGGGTCTCCGTCCATGATCATATCTTTCCCTAACCTTTTCATGAGACACTTTAAGATTGGCTTTAGCCTTCTTCCAAAGATCTTTAATGTTGTCTGGGTCTATTGTCTCAGGTAGAATGTTACTCAGAGACCAGAGGTTAGAGAGCGGCGTGTTGGGAACAAACTTGAACATCAAAGAAGATGGAGTAAACTTGTGAGATTCATGAACCGCCGAGTTCAAAGCAAAAGCTAACCAATGCAGGGACGTGTCCCACCTAGAATGATCTACATGATGATAGGCAATAAGCGCGGACCTCAGATTACGATTAACCCGTTCAGCCAGAGATGGTTGAGGGTAATAAGCAGAAGTTGTCACATGAGAGATGGGCAGGTCAAAGCAGAATTTACGAAATAAATTAGATGTGAAAGCCTTAGCATTGTCAGACACAATATATTGACACGGACCAAAAGAAGCAAAGATTGAATTTAGACAAGTAATGGTGGACTGAGCGGTAGCCAGCTGAGTCGGAAATAACCAGGAAAATCTTGTAAAATCATCTACACATACAAAGATGAACTTGTTGGCATTTCCCTTTGACTGGGGGAAGGGTCCTACATAATCAATGTACAGGCGTTCCATTGGGCGCGAAGCCTGATGAGAAGACAAAAGGCCCACCTTGGTGGACATGGTGGGTTTACTAAGCAAACAGGATTTACAAGCCTTTACTAGTTCACGGATTTCACCGTCCATACCCTTCCAGATGAACCTTTCACGAATCCTTTCACGAGTTTTGAAGATGCCTAGATGTCCCCCTAATGGGGTCTCATGATAGTACTTGAAGATCATAGGTACAAGAACAGCTGGAAAGACAATTTTCATCATCTTATCATGCCTCGAAGGGCAACATAAAACACCATTCCTCAGTATATAAGGGACGACGTGTTCCCCAGAGAAAAAGGTTTCCATTATCGGAGCCAGCGTCGGGTCTTCACGTTGGTATTTCTCGATATCCCTAAAGAGCATGGGTCGCGATGTCATTGGAAAACATACGGCTGAGTCCGTCTGTGACAACATTTTCAGTATCTCTGATATGCCTAACGTCAAATTGGAAGGCAGAAATTTGGATGGCCCACCGGGCTATACGACCAGTACGACGCGGCCTACCTAAGACCCAGCTTAAGGCTTGATTATCCGTCTCCAGGTCGAATTTGACATGTTCCAGATAGAGACGGAACTTTTCTAAGGCAAATAAGACTGCCAAACCTTCAAGCTCATAGATGGAATACTTGGCTTCTTGAGCCGATAGATTCCTAGATGCATAGGCGATGGGTCGCCTCCCTAGTTCAGTCTCTTGCAGAAGGACTGCAGCTACCGCCGACGACGACGCGTCGGTTTGGACGATGAATTTCTTCGAGAAATCTGGCATAGCAAGGACAGGGGCATTACAGAGTGCTAATTTCAGGTCTTCAAAAGCGGCTTGTTGCGAAGGCCCCCACTCGAATTTGACGCCTTTCCTACGGAGTAAGTTCAAGGGCGCTGCTCTATTAGCGAAATTTGGAATAAATTTCCTGAAGAAATTCACCATACCAATGAACCTGGCAATACCTTTGATGTCCTTGGGAGGTTTAAAATCACGGATGGCCTGTGTTCTAGAATGATCGACTGCAACACCATCGGGTGACACAATATGCCTTAAGAATGACATGGAGGGCTTAGCGAAGGCAACCTTGGACAACTTCACAATTAACCCAGCCTTACGAAGGCGATTGAGAACTTCTCGCAGATGATCTAGATGTTCTTCGAAAGTCTCCGAAAATACGACGACATCATCAAGATAGTGATACAAGTACTCAAATTTGATGTCGGAGAAGACCCTATCTAGCAGTCTAGTGAGTACAGCTGCTCCCGTGGGGAGCCCGAAAGGCACGCGGTTGTATTCATACAAATTCCAATCCGTGGCAAACGCTGTAAGGTGTTTAGACTCTTCGGCTAGGGGAATTTGATTGTAGGCCTGATTCGGGTCCAAGATGGTAAAGAATTTAGCTTTACGGAACCATGAAAAACAAGAATGAAGGTCAGGAAGGGGCACAGATTGTAACACCACCTTTCGTTTGAGAGCCCTATAATCAATGACAGGCCTGAAGCCCCCTTGGGGTTTCGGGACTAGAAAAATAGGTGAAGAATACGCCGTCTTAGAGGGCCTAATAATACCATCCATCAACATTTGATCAATGATTTCTTTCAGAGCCTTCATTTTAGGTGGATATAGCCTATATGGTGGAAAACGGACCGGAATCGAATCCGTGACCTCAATTTTGTATTCAATAAGGTCAGTAACACCAAGAGCATCAGAGAACACCTCAGGAAACGACTGACACAACTTACGAATACTATCAGCCTGCTCCTCAGGTAGATGTCTAAGGTCTGACAACATCTCATCCTGGGTAGGCGAAATAGAGGTACATGATACAGAATTATACTTTAACAAGGGGATTTTACATTTGGAATCAAATTTGAATGTGCACGACTTACTCTGAAGGTCGAGCACTAGACCGGTGTGAGAAATGAAGTCAGCTCCTAATATAATGGGGCAAGACAAGTGCTTGGCCACAAACAATTTAATTGTCCAAGTAAATTTAAAAATACGAATTTTGGCTTTTGAGGAACCTAAAATTTCTAACGGAGAAGAATTAGCCAAAACATATTGAACAGGCGATGAACAATAGTCAGGAAGTTTACAAATAGATTTCAATTTCGAATACCATTGAGCCGAAATAATTGGACAAACACTGCCTGAATCTAAAAGAGCTGTTACAGGTTCATTATTTAACTCAATTTTGAGAAAAGGTACGGGTGCGGGGGAGTCCGCCGCAATCCTAAGACATTCTTTGGGCATTCAAATTATGAATTTTGAAGACTGAATTTCCCCTGAATTTTCGACCTGTTTACCAGGGGCTGAGCCTTGGGAAGCTGAATTAGTCGACTCAGCCGAAGCCGCTAGTCACTTATTATTATTGACATTGATGGAAGTTGCACCACAAGTTGAGCAGGAGGGGGTGCTATTCGAATTTGGGCAATTCTTGGCGATATGTGAGAAAGCCCCACATTAAAACAACCTTGTGGTGAACCAGCTCCATTATTTGCCCTAGTAAATTTGACCAATGGACATTTATTGCGAAGATGGTCAGGCGACCCGCAAGCATAACATTTACGGGGTGTGACTGGTCGGCGAGGTGGAGGCCGAGGATTACTAAAAGAAGGAGGGGGTTCTTTCGCGACACGCAAGGAATCGGCGTATCTAACTCCTTCCGCTCAGACGGCCAATGCTTCAAGTTCAGAGAAGGTTTGCGGGCACGCCGCGAAACACAAATATGACCTATAGGATGGTGAAATGCCTTCCACAATAGCCTGTACAATCTGATCTTCAGGGAAGTGAAGAGCAAACACCCTAGTATAAAACTTAATATCTTGTATGAAATCAGCCAAGTTTTCATCCAAGCGTTGTACACGGTAATAGTACTTCTGAATAAGTGAGGACCTTGCCCTAGCTGGAATGAAGTTAGCTAGCAAGTGGCGTGAAAATCTTCAATAGATGATTGTTCGGCAATGGCTCTTACTATTTTGTCTGAGAGAATACCAACTGCATAAGGATAAATTATCTGTAAAATTTGACATGGAGAAAGAGAAAAAACAAGAGCATGGTCCTGAAACTCAACTAAAAACCTTAAGAATGAAATTACTTCACTGGTGGTATTAACAGAAAACTTAGGGATACCTCTGAGCAACATTGCTAATGGATGAGGCAAGCTGCTGAACCTAGGTGACATAGTAGGTAAAGGCTTAAGTGGAAAAGAAGTTAATTCAGAACGTACATTATGCAACGAGGTACGGCGTTCAGACTCGTTGTCCAATGGGGCAGAGGTTGTTTGAGCTTCAACGGTTTTCCTATTGACTTCTCCCTTAGGAGGCTCTTCCTCGCTACCTACATTCACCGTAGTGGGTTGATCAGTTTTGGGAGGAACTTCCCCAGTTAACAATTGGGTAACCTTACTGGCCAATTCAGAAAGATTCTCAAGAACCACACTAGCTTCCTTCCTCTGAACGTCATTCAACTTCAGAGACAACAGATCGTTAACTCTATTATAAAAATGAAATAACCTGGCTTGCACACGTTTAATTTGATTGGGAGAAGGATCATTTTCTTCAAAAAAGGTAATTACAGATGCCAGCTCAGTAGTATTGTCCGTGATCGTGGAGAGAGAGTCGTCAATTTCTTTCTCTCCAAAAGTGGGGATGGAAATGGGCAAATCAAGAGACTCTCTAAGCTTATTTGTGTCTACCGCAACGGTGCCTCCAGATTGCACGTTTCTAATAGTTAATTCATAGATCAACTACTCCTTGCGCAAATAGTTAAGATGGAGAACATCGCGAGGGCCGGGCATGATGACAAAGCAATTTTGAAAACAAACGGAAAAATCAAAAAAATCCAGCAACTGAGAAAATTGTTAGAGTTCGAAAATAAGGCAATGTTTAGCCGTCAAAAGGGGCTAAATTGAGACCCATTCAACCACGCTCCGCTACCACTTGTTACCGTGGTTTGGTGGATTAGCAGAGGTGAAAGAAGGTGCGGGGATGAACAGGTCTCAAAATACGAAATTAAAGTTAAGATAAAATTTAACAAGGTTATATTTTCTTTTCAAGATTAAGAAATAACAAATAGAACAGGTACTCAGTAGCCGAAACACAATTCGAAAATGTACAATTACAATGATTACAGGATTTGGGCTCCGATAGCCAGACACACAATTCTTGAGCTATAAGCCCAACCTTACGATATACAGAATTCAACAAAGGGGCAGAAGATCCCAATCATGCCTAGGAGAACTTGCTCCTCTTTACACGGTAAAGCCTCCTCGAGGCATACGACAACTCAATTTTCAAGAAAGAGCCACTCGCTCTCAAAATTTAAGCCTATCAAAGGCCACACCAAACTCCACATTCAAGTTGTCCTCCAAGGACATGAAAACAGGGGTAAAAATACCCAATCTACTGAGGCCTATTAAGTAAAGAAACAGGTTAATTACATGGCCTCTAAAATACCAACTTGAGAGGAGGCGTTCTTGCACTCTTAATACACTTTATATAAAACCTACTTGGCACTAGGCCGTTACTGCAAGGGCTAATCCCATACTAAAGAGGTGACTTTTAGAAGGAAACAATTTACATTACGTTAAGGAAGAAACGGTTGTGAAAATAAGTTCACCTCAATGCAATATGAGTGGGAGCTCGAGAGGGTTAAGCACTCCCTATCCCAATATGTAGTCTAAAAGATAGAATTGATACTAAGTGTCTTTACATTTTAGGGCAAAAGTTACATGGTGGAAAGGCTTCGGACCTGCCCCGAGTGTTAAACTGCTGAGCTGACAAGAAAATAAGTTATTAAACGGCCATTACCTGGTGGCTGAACTGCTGCCCGAAGAAAGAGGCGCTTCCCGCCCCCTGCTACGTACTTTACGCACTGTTAGATGTTACTGAAGTGGCCAGGAGACCCGAAAAAAAGCAGTTTATATACCCTCGTGGAAAGTTCGAGGCGTTTCAGGAATGAGAACACCCTCCCACAAAAATTCTATTGGTTAACGTCGAAAACCCCTACACTAGATGAGGAAGAAACACCTTATCGGTGGAAAATTAATTACAGAAAATTATGATTGGCCAGTTTCAAAACTGGCAGAAAGAAAGGGTTAATATTGCCAACTTAAACAATAACTGAAAGAAATTTAACAAAGAACAAACTTATGAATTCAAAATTTCTCCAAAAACATAGTTCTTTCACTTCTCACTATGGTGCACAATTGTAGTTCTTCAGTAGTGCCATCTGGAAGAGAATGTCCACATTTCTTACTACAGGCAAAACAAAAATACATCGAAAACGACCCAGTTCAGAAACTTCAAAATTTCCAAGTAGTGACATCTTCTGAGAAACTTGAAAATTAACACAGTAGATAAAGTTCAGACTTCCTCCAGTAGAGGAGTTTCGACTGGCGCAAAGTTTGAATTAGCGGCATGGGGGTGTACCACCCGGTACGTTAACAACCGGTGATGGGTATATGAATGCATGACTGTGTCGTATTCTGAATGAATGTTAATGGCGTGGAAGATCAAACTAGGATGTAACTAGTATGGTAATGTAGTGTTGAAATATCTTAATGTAGGCACTTGCACATCCATATATGAAAAAATACTTATTGGCTACGTGCATATTGAACTGGAATACGTTACATAAGAAATTATATAGCTAGAGTAGGGAAATTAATTGAGATTTACGTAGGATATCATCGATGCTTTATTAATCTGAAATATTATTAGAGCGAATATTTAGCTAGGAGCCATACTTAAGTAGCAATTGGACCGAGAAGCTTAGTGCGTCATTCAATGTTTCATTTTCTTCACTGTAGTCTGCACCAACGAACTCAGATAATTTTCAATGTAAATTAGGTCACTGATATTAGTATTCAGAACACTTTTATTCATATTCAGTTCATTTCCACGATAATTTGAACAATGTAATGATTGTATTTTTGATGAGGGTGTATAATTAACACCGTGAGTGATGGAATAATTTACTGATATACCGAATTTTGACCGTGATCAGAAGACTATGATATACTGTATACTTAAATGGCCAGATGTAAATTTTAATAGGAAGATGAAACAAAGCAACAATTCATTTCAGGAATACACGACCCAGAATGTTAAGATATGGAAACTTAGTTTAGGAATAAGCCAGCGCTGACTTAGAATATTTGATTTAGGAATTATAATATTTATTTATTAGGTTGACAATTGGAAGATCATGAGCAATATTTGACATTAACCATTTCTTTCGCAAGTCTTGATAATTTAATAAATGTGTTTCTTGATTGATTTTTTATAGAATGGAATGAGTTTTCATTTGTAATGGTAGTCTGTAGTTATACTTAGTGAGTAAGGTTCTCGTTATGCAGATGTGTTTGTCGAAAGGTTGACTGAACTTTGCGTACGCGAAATCCACTACTTAGCGTTGAATTACGTAATGCTGGACCGCATATGGTGTCATTATTTTCTCTTTGAACGCACGTTAAACCAAAACATAGAAAAATTAACCATTTTTCTGGAGGCATGAATACCCTGAGATATGTAACTGACTAGTTGGGAAAAATACTGTGGTCACCCTGACCCGTAGGGTGCAATATTGACATTCATTTTATCTTCCCTGAAGTTAGGAAGGGAATCCGGTGATCGATCTTAACATATCTCTCCCATTACAAAGAAACCCACACCGTAGAGAAACGAGACAAGGTATGGACACACGTCATACACCCTTAGCCATCAAATCATTCACGCTGTGACGTCACACCTCTTTGAGTAATCCAAGGGAGAATAGGCCAAATGAGGAGGACGAGAGAAGGGCATCTGGACGTAAAACAGGGCCTAAAATTGGGACTGTGTATTTAGGCCCTTTTGAAATGGCGACGAAGATGGCGATTGTGTTAGTAGGCCCCTCAAATTTGATATGTGTCCCCTTTGGTGGGAGGATCAGTCTGGCGACGGGAATGGCATCTGACCGTAAAAATGAGCCCAAGATGGCTACTGAATATTTAGGCCCTTTTGAAATGGCGATTGTTTAGTTAGGCCCTTCCAAAATGATGTGTGTGAGGAGAGGAGGGCATCTGACCGTAAAGCTGAGCTCAAAATGGCGACTGTGTACTGAGACCCCTCCAAAATAGCGACAGAAGATGGCGATTGTATAGTTAGGCCCCAAAAATTGCCACGGGAAAGGCATCTGACTGTAAAACTGGGCCAAGATGGTTACGGTGTAGTTCGGCCGCTCAAAAATGGATATGTGCCTACTCTGGTGGGAGGATTAAAATGGCGGCGGAGGGCATTCGACCGTGAAACTGGGCCCTGTGTAGTTAAGCCCCTCCAAGATGGCGTCGAGGAGGGCCTCTGGTTATAAAAATATCTTAGGCCATATGTGCCCCCTCTGGTGGGAGGATCAAAATGGCGTCGGGAATGGCATCTAACGGTCAAACTTGGGCTCTTTTTAGTTAGGCCCCTCCAAAATGGCAACGGGAAGGGCATCTGATCGTTAAACTAAGCCAAGCGCAGTTAGGCTGCATTTTTTAGGCGTACTATGTTATGCGAATCGCCAATGCCCTACTAGTCAAGATGGCGTCAGAAAAATCCGCGAATTCCCATTGCCCCACTTCTCAAGATGGCGTCTCGAAGGGCGTCTGGCCTTGAAGTGAAGTTAGGCCCCTCCAAGACTGTGTCGGAAAGGGCATCTTGCCATAAAACTAGGTTAGGCTATGTGTGTCCCCTCTGGTCGTGGATCAAGAAGGCGACGGGAATGGCATCTGACCGTAAAACTGGGGCCCAGTGTAGTTAGAACCCTCCAAAATGGCGATGGGTATGGCATTTGACCGAAAAACTAGGCCTTATGTAGTTATGACCCTCTATGTTGTTACGGGTGCTTTCTTATGGGGATCTCTGTTGCCCCACTGCTCAAGATTCCGTCGGGAAGGGCATGTAGCCCTAAAACTAAGCCCTGTGATGTTAGGCCACTCCGCGATGGCGTCGGGAAGGGCGTCTCACCGTTAAAGTGAGGTTAGACCCCTCCAAGATGGCGTCTATGATGTTAGTCTTGCTGTCTTACGCAAAATACGTGAATCCCCATCGCTCCACTTCTATACTAGGCGTCAATATCCTCGGGTACACTACTATGGGTCAACGACCTCGTGGGAAAATGCTGATTCAACATCCATTGGTTTAGAATCCCCCTTGCCCTTCCACTGATTCACACAAACTGAAATTCACTTAACTCACAAACGATACGCACTACTGACGACTTTTAGAACATGGGCAAAGGTGGAAAATAATTAAATAGTTAAAGAAACAACAGCAGCGCGCCGCACTTCACTGTTTGGAATGAAAACACTGACACCAAAGAGAATATAGACTGATATAAACGCGCGTTGTGCCACGGGAGGGAGACCACGCCAGTCACTTATCGTCCCTTTTCTAGTTACCTTCCATGAACCGATTCATCGTCATCGGTTCTCTGCCTATCAGCATGTTTTCGCATGCCTTTCCCAAGCCATACTTCTGCCATCCTTTTAGTCTTCCTGTATCTTCCATTAATTTCCACACTTCTCCTCGCCTGATACCTCTTACTTCCTCCCTCAGATCCATAAAGAGCGACACTCCATACAAAGCACTTCAATAAGTTCTTCTTAAGGTCCATATTGAGTGGCCCACTCATGAGTACCCTTTGATTTTGCCATTGCAATCCTGCTCTTCGCATCATCCAAACAATATCGATCACTTCTGATTGTGCTTACTATATATTTGGTGCAGGTACATGTTCTATTCCTTCATCTTTGCTGTTACATCGTTTATCTTACTCATGATCATTGTCTTAGTTTTGTCTGTTAATTGTAATACCAAAGATTTCATACGATAAGCTCAATTTATGCAGCAAGATATTTATATTTTTCTCAACTACTTCCAGAGCCACGATGTTGTCAGCAAAGCTGATATACACTGACTGACAGAGCAAATGCAACACCAAGGAGGAGTGGTTCGAAAGGGATGAAAGTTGGGGAAAAAACAGAGACGGCACGGACGAATAATTGATGTTTATTTCAAACCGATATGCAGGTTACACAATGCGCACGGCATCGACTCAGTAGGATGTAGGACCACCGCGAGCGGCGATGCACGCAGAAACACGTCGAGATACAGAGTCAATAAGAGTGCGGATGGTGTCCTGAGGGATGGTTCTCCATTCTCTGTCAACCATTTGCCACAGTTGGTCGTCCGTACGAGGCTGGGGCAGAGTTTGCAAACGGCGTCCAATGAGATCCCACACGTGTTCGATTGGGGAGAGATCCGGAGAGTACGCTGGCCACGGAAGCATCTGTACACCTCGTAGAGCCTGTTGGGAGATGCGAGCAGTGTGTGGGCGGGCATTATCCTGCTGAAACAGAGCATTGGGCAGCCCCTGAAGGTACGGGAGTGCCACCGGCCGCAGCACATGCTGCACGTAGCGGTGGGCATTTAACGTGCCTTGAATACGCACTAGAGGTGACGTGGAATCATACGCAATAGCGCCCCAAACCATGATGCCGCGTTGTCTAGCGGTAGGGCGCTCCACAGTTACTGCCGGATTTGACCTTTCTCCACGCCGACGCCACACTCGTCTGCGGTGACTATCACTGACAGAACAGAAGCGTGACTCATCGGAGAACACGACGTTCCGCCATTCCCTCATCCAAGTCGCTCTAGCCCGGCACCATGCCAGGCGTGCACGTCTATGCTGTGGAGTCAATGGTAGTCTTCTGAGCGGACGCCGGGAGTGCAGGTCTCCTTCAACCAATCGACGGGAAATTGTTCTGGTCGATATTGGAACAGCCAGGGTGTCTTGCACATGCTGAAGAATGGCGGTTGACGTGGCGTGCGGGGCTGCCACCGCTTGGCGGCGGATGCGCCGATCCTCGCGTGCTGACGACACTCGGGCTGCGCCTGGACCCCTCGCACGTGCCACATGTCCCTGCGCCAACCATCTTCGCCACAGGCGCTGCATCGTGGACACATCCCTATGGGTATCGGCTGCGATTTGACGAAGCGACCAACCTGCCCTTCTCAGCCCGATCACCGTACCCCTCGTAAAGTCGTCTGTCTGCTGGAAATGCCTCCGTTGACGGCGGCCTGGCATTCTTAGCTATACACGTGTCCTGTGACACACGACAACACGTTCTACAATGACTGTCGGCTGAGAAATCACGGTACGAATTGGGCCATTCGCCAACGCCGTGTCCCATTTATCGTTCGCTACGTGCGCAGCACAGCGGCGCATTTCACATCATGAGCATACCTCAGTGACGTCAGTCTACCCTGTAATTGGCATAAAGTTCTGACCACTCCTTCTTGGATTTGCTCTGTCAGTCAGTGTGTTCAACTTTCTTCCCTTCCACATAAACACATTTGTCACCTTCATAACTACTTAGAATTATTTCCTCAAGGTATATATTAAACAAGGTTGGTAACAATCTTGTCTAACCCATTTACCTATGTTTATTGCTATCGATAAGTTCTGTCTTTCTCTTGCCCGAACTGTTTGATGTATGTAAAGATTTTCTATCATTCAGTCCGAACAGATACATAACGTCCAGGATTACCCCTGTTTACAGAAGCAAGCTCGGGGATGATTGGTTGATTTAATTTGAAGTCACAGTAGTGGCAACATAGAAACATATGAAATAAGCTATCGAGTACAAAACCCATGAGGGGGCACTCCAAACCAAACCAAGCGATATCTGTTCATAGAATTCAAAATTATGTGGTTCTCATTAAGTTCAGACTGCCTTCGTGAGACGTCACTGCCTCAGGCGTTTAACATGTTGCCTACCACTACGGAGAGGCTTTGCTGATGGTACACTCGGTACTGCTTCACTTTCTAGTCTACTGTCTTCCAGCTGACTTGTTTCAAATGGCACCTAACCGTGCTTCTCATTCTCCCAGCCTCCAGCGTGTCAACCCCAAGATTTCCTACCACGTTCGTCGCACTAATTCGAGGATATTAACTATTTATTTAACACAAGCTTTGCCAAATTCTCCCATAGCCGTTAACGTTTCCACGGCTGCAGTTGTAGAATCACTAAACACATACCATCCTCGCATTTTGCGCACATGTTACAGTTTTTCTTCGGCTCGTGACGAGGCAGACAAGTTTATCGCGACTGCAGTGAGCTCTGCCAAGACGGAGTATTGGAATTGTTTACTTCCAGAACTGCGCATTCTGCTCAACAAGGCAATTACAGCAGTGCACCTTCATTAGACCTGGAATTCCTTATCTGTAATTAACTCAGTTGACGGTGGATTTAGAAATACAAGGGAGACAAAATTCAGTGGTTCCGTTCATCTCAGCTGCGAGTCTGATTATATCGTCAGAACGTTAACAATCCACACTTCCTGCAGTTTAAATTTTAAAACTATTACTTATATTATAATGATTGGCCAGGGCTGTAAAGCCACGCTTGGTTCAAAGTGAAGGACGTGGGTTAGATTCCCGTCAGGAAGTGGAAAAATTTAAGAAAAAGATTTCCAATTCCGAAGCTGCACATGGCCGTGAGGTTTATTCAGCCTACGCAAAAAATTAGTGCTATGTTAATTCTTGCGGGCAAATAATGGAAGTCTTTATTTTCCATCCATCCCAAGGCCTTCACAGCTTGTACGAGATTATTATTATTATTATTACTATTATTATTATTATTATTATTATTATTATTATTATTATTATTATTATTATTATTATTATTGTACCGGGTGGTACACCTCCACGCCGCTTATTTAAAATTTGCGCCAATTGAAACTCCTCTGCTGGAGGAAGTCTGAATTTTATCTACGGTATTAATTTTCAAGTTTCTCAGAAGATGTCACTACTGGGAAATTTTGGAGTTTTTGAACTGGGTCATTTTTGATGTATTTTTGTTTTACCTGTAGTAAAAAGTGTGAACCTTCTCTTCTAGAGGACACTACTGAAAAACTACAATGGTGCACCCTAGTGCGAAGTGAAAGAACTGTTTTTTTGGAGAAAATTTAATTTCAAAAGTTTGTTTCTTGTTAAATTTTTTTCTGTTATTGTTTAAGTTGGCTGTATACCTCTTTCTTTCCCCTTGTTTTGAATTTAGCCAATCCTGAATTTCTCGAATTAATTTTCCACCAATAATATGTTTCTTCTTCGTATGGTGTGGGGGTTTTCTTGGTGAACCAATAAAATCCTTGTGGGAGGGTGTTCTCATTCCAAAAACGCCTCGAACTTTCCGCGAGAGTATATAAACTGCTGATTTTCGGGTCTCGATGCCACTTCAGTACCGTCTTTCAGTGTGTAAAGTACATAGCAGGGGGCGGGAAGCGCCTCTTTCTTCGGGAAGCAGTTCAACTACCAGGTAATGGCCATTTAATAACTTCTTTTCTTGCTAGCTCAGCAGTTTAACTCTCGGGGCGGGTCCGAAGCGTTTCCACCATGTAATTTTCCCTAAAATGTAAAGACACCTTGTATTTATTCTATCTTTTAAGCTACATATTGGGATAGAGAGTGCTTAACCCTCTCGAGCTCCCACTCATATTGTTTTGAGGTGAACTTATTTCTCACAACCGATTCTTCCTTAATGTAATGTAAATTGTTCTTTTCTAAAGTCACCTCTGTAGTATGGGATTAGCCCTTGCATTAGTGGCCTAGAGCCAGATTAGGTTTTAAAACAAATGTATTAGGAGTGCAGATCGCCTCCTCTCAAGTTGGTATTTTAGAGGCCATGTAATTAACCTTTTCTCAGTTAATAGGCCTCAGTAGGTTGGGTATTTTACCCCTGTGTTTATGTCCTTAGAGGACAGCTTGAAGGTGGAATTTGGTGTGGCTTTTGACAGGCTTAAAATTTGAGAGCGGGTTGCTCTTTCTTGAAAATTTTGTTTTCTGCGCACCTCAAGGAGGCTTTACTGTGTAATTTGGAGCAAGTGCTCCGGGGTATGAACGGGGTTTTCCGCCCCTCTGTTGAAACTTGTGTGGGGGTAAAACTGGGCTAATTGCTCAAGAATTGTGAGGTCGGGTTCGAAGCCCAAAGCCTGTAAATATTGTAATTGTACTTTTATTGCCTTGCTACTCTGTACTTGTCTTTAGTGTTATTTCTGAATTTTGAAAAGAGAATATAACCTTGTTAAATTTTACATTAATTTTCATTTCGTAGTTTGAGACCCATTCACACCCGCACCTTCTTTCACCTCTACCTACCACAAAAATACGGTAACAAGTGGTAGCAGAGCGTGGTTGAATGGGTCTCAATTTAGCCCCTTTTGACGGCTAAACATTGTTTTGATTCGAACTCTAACAATTTTCTCTGTTGCTGGAATTTTTTGATTTTTTCTGTTTCAAAATTGTTCTGTCATCATGCCCGGCCCTCGCGATATTCTCCATCTTAACTATTTGCGCAAGGAGGAGTTGATCTATGAATTAACTATTAGAAATGTGCATCTGGAGGCACGGTTGCGGTAGACACAAACAAGCTTAGAGAGTCCCTTGAGTTGCCCATTTCCATCCCCCCTTTGGGAGAGAAAGAAATTGACGACTCTCTTTCCACGATCACCGAGAATACTACTGGGTTAGCATCTGTAGTTAGTTTTTTTGACGAAAATGGTCCTTCTCCGAATCAAATTAAGCGTGTGCAAGCCAGGCTATTTCATTTTTCAAATAGAGTTAACGATTCGTTGTCTCTAAAGTTGAATGACGTTCAGAGGAAGGAAGCTAGTACGGTGCTTGAAAATATTTCTGAATTATCTAGTAAGGTCACTCAATTGTGAACTGGGGAAGTTCCTCCCAAAACTGATCTACCCGCTACGGTGAATGTAGGTAGCGAGGAAGAGCCTCCTAAGGGAGAAGTCAATAGGATAACCGTTGGAGCTCAAACGATCTCTGCCCCATTGGACAACGAGTCTGAACGCCGTGCATCGTTGAATAATGTACGTTCTGAATTAACTTCTTTGCCACTGAAACCTTTACCTACTATGTCACCTGGGTTCAGCAGCTTGCCTCATCCATTGGCAATGTTGCTCAGAGGTATCTCGAAGTTTTCGGTTAACACTACCAGTGAAGCTATTTCTTTCTTAAGGTTTTTAGTGGAATTTCAGGATCATGCCCTTGTTTTTTCTCTTTCTCCATGTCAGATTCTGCAAATCATCTATCCTTACGCAATAGGTATTCTCTCAGACAAAATAGTAAGAGCCATAGCTGAACAGTCATCTATTGAAAATTTTCACGCACACTTGCTTGCAAATTTTATTCCTGCTCGCGCGAGGTCATCTCTGATTCAGAAGTACTATTATCGAGTACAGAGATTGGATGAAAATCTGGCTGATTTCATACAAGACATTAAGATTTATACTAGGGTGTTTGCTCTTCATTTTCCTGAAGATCAGATTGTACAGGCTATTGTAGAAGGAATTTCACCATCCTATAGGTCATATTTGTGTTTCGCGGCGTGCCCGCAAAACTTCTCTGAACTTGAAGCATTGGCCGTCTCAGCGGAAGGAGTTAGATACGCCGATTCTTTGCGTGTCACGAGAGAACCCCCGCCTTCTTTTAGTAATAGTCGGCCTCCACCTCGCCGACCAGTCACACCCCGTAAATGTTATGCTTGCGGGTCGCCTGACCATCTTCGGAACAAGTGTCCATTGATCAAATCTAGTAGGGCAAATAATGGAGCTGGATCATCACAAGGCTGTTTTAAATGTGGGGCTTTCTCACATATCGCCAAGAATTGCCCAAATTCAAATAGCACCCCCTCTTGCTCAACCTCTGGTGCAAATCCCACCAATGCCAATAATACAAAGTTACTAGTGGCTTCGGCTGAGTCGACTAATCCATCTTTCCGAGGCTCAGCCCCTGGTAAACAGATCGAAAATTCAGGGAACGTTCAATCTGTAAATCCATCTATTGAATGCCCCAAAGAGTGTCTTAGGATTGCGGCGGATACCCCCGCACCGGTCCCCTTTCTCAAAATTGAGTTAAATAATGAGCCTATAACAGCCCTATTAGATTCAGGCAGTGTTTGTTCTATTATTTCGGCTGAATGGTATGCAAAATTGAAATCTGTTTGTAAACTTCCTGACTATTGTTCCTCTTCGATCCAATATGTTTCGGCTAATTCATCTCCCTTAGAAATTCTAGGTTCTTTACAGGTCAAAATTCGTATTTTTAAATTTACATGGAAAATCAAACTGTCTGTGGCTAAGCACTTGTCTTGCCCCATCATATTGGGAGCGGACTTCATTTCTCACACTGGTCTTGTGCTCGATCTTCAGAGTAAGTAGTGCACATTCAAATTTGCTTCCAATTGTAAAATCCCCTTATTCAAATGTAATTCTGCGTCATGTTCATCTATTTCGCCTACCCAGGATGAGATGTTGTTAGACCTTAGACATCTACCTGAGGAGCAGGCTGATAGTATTCGTAAGTTGTGTCAGTCGTTTCCAGAGGTGTTCTCTGATACTCTTGGTGTTAATGACCTTATCGAATACAAAATTGAGGTCACGGATTCGATTCCTGTCCGTTTCCCACCTTATAGGCTATCTTCACCTAAAATGAAGGCTCTGAAAGAAATCATCGATCAGATGTTGAAGGATGGTATTATTAGGCCCTCTACGTCGGCGTATTCTTCGCCTATATTTCTAGTCCCGAAACCCCAAGGGGGCTTCAGGCCTGTCATTGATTATAGGGCTCTCAATCGGAAGGTGGTGTTACAATCTGTGCCCCTTCCTGACCTTCATTCTTGTTTTTCATGGTTTCGTAAGGCCAAGTTCTTTACTATCTTGGACTTGAATCAGGTCTATAATCAAATTCCCTAAGCGGAAGAGTCTAAACATCTTACAGCGTTTGCCACGGATTGGAATTTGTATGAATACAACCGCGTGCCTTTCGGGCTCGCCACGGGAGCAGCTGTACTCACTAGGCTGCTAGATAGGGTCTTCTCCGACATCAAATTTGAGTACTTGTATCACTACTTGGATGATGTCATCGTATTTTCGGAGACTTTTGAAGAACATCTAGATCATCTGCGAGAAGTTCTCGATCGCCTTCGTAAAGCTGGGTTAACTGTCAAGTTGTCCAAGGTGGCCTTTGCTAAGCCCTCTATGTCATTCCTAGGGCATATTGTGTCACCTGATGGTGTTGCCGTCGATCATTCTAGATCACAGGCCATCCGTGATTTTAAACCTCCCAAGGACATTAAAGGTATCGCCAGGTTCATTGGTATGGTGAATATCTTCAGGAAGTTCTCAAAGTCACCGATGATATCAAGTTTGCAATGGACAGAAAGGAACTAACGCTTCTGGTATTATTCGATTTAAGTAAGGCATTTGATAGAGTTCATCATGACCTCCTTCTGACTAAATTACGCACAATGGGCATATCTCTATCAGCTCTTTCTTGGTTTGAATCGTTCTTGAAAGGGAGATCTCAGCGTGTAGTATTTGACAAACAAAATTTTTCTAAGTGGTCTAGTGTGCATTCTGGCGTCCCTCAGGGTTCCGTGTTGGGTCCCGTTTTGTTTTCGCTGTATATAAACGATCTGCCTGGAGTTTTACGCTACACGAGACATCAGATGTATGCCGATGATTTACAGATCTATTACCATTTTCCTGTGAATCGTGTTGTCGAAAGTATTAGTAAAATAAATCTAGATATAGACAGACTGCATCAATATACACTAAGTCATAATTTACTATTAAATGAAAACAAAACTTTAGCTATTTTTCTAGGATATCGAAGAAACTTATCAAATCTTTTCAACAGGGACATTCCTCCAGTAATTGTGAACGGTTCTGTAGTCAAGTATCAGGAATGTGTTAAGAATTTAGGTATTCTAATGGATAACACTCTGTCCTGGACCTTTCATGCCAAGCACTTGGTCAAGAAAGTGTCTGGCATATTGCATCAGTTTCGACGAAACTTGCCGTATCTTCCTTTCTCGGTGAGAAAGATGCTGATCCAAACTATGGTATTTCCTATTTTAGATTACGGCGCTGTAATTTACAGCGATATCTCTGAGAAATATAATAGCAAACTCCAACGTATTCAGAATGCCTGTGTTCGATTCGTCTTCAATATTCGTAAAGACTGTCACGTAACATCTTACTACAAAGCCGCAGAGTGGTTGAAACTCAGGGATAGACGATCATACTCAGCTGCTTGTTTACTTCTGAGAATTTTAAAATCTAATGCTCCCTCATATTTGACCAAGTCCTTTGTTCAGATGAGTCAAGTGCACGACCGGGACAATAGGTTTACAGCTAACACCCTTCAGGTTCCACAGCATCGTACGGTAAAGTGCAGTAAGTCGTTCATTGTCACTGCCTCTCAATTATACAACGATCTTAAACTATATGAAATTCAGCAAAGTAGTGTTGGAACTCAGAAAAAATATCTTAAATACCGCTACCTTTCCACTTATTAAGCTATGTAAATGAATTTTCACCAAATTAATTAAATAGTACGAAATATCATAATCCCCTAGATACATTTTAGATGCTCAGTTTTACTCTTAATTCATCCTCGGCTTTAAAAATCTTAGGTTTCTGTTTCGTCTTCTGTTCCTTGTTAGTATAGTGTATGTTTATGAAATGTTAAAGTATTATTGTAACCTCCTAGATGTTTAGTTTTTAATCTTATTCTTATATCCTCAGTAGGAAAATGTATCTTACGCTTTTTATGTATTCTCTCATTAGATTTTGTATGTTAGGTGATACATTTAAGTTAAAGTGGCAGTTAGTTACAGCCAAAGGGACCTCTGGTCCTACTTGTAATTAACTTTAAATAAATATATTTCTATTTCTATTTCTAGGAAAGGCATCAAATTCGAGTGGGGACCTTCTCAACAAGCCGCTTTTGAAGATCTTAAATTAGCTCTCTGTAATGCCCCTGTCCTTGCTATGCCTGATTTCTCATAGAAATTCATCGTCCAAACTGACGCGTCGTCGTCAGCAGTAGCTGCAGTCCTTCTTCAAGAGACTGAACTAGGGAGGCGACCCATCGCCTATGCATCTAGGACTCTATCGGCTCAAGAAGCCAAGTATTCCATCTATGAGCTCGAAAGTTTGGCAGTCTTATTTGCCTTAGAAAAGTTCCGTCTCTATCTGGAACATGTCAAATTCGACCTGGAGACAGATAATCAAGCCTTAAGCTGGGTCTTAGGTGGGCCGCGTCGTACTGGTCGTATAGCACGTTGGGCCATCCGAATTTCTGCCTTCCAATTCGATGTCAGGCATATCAGAGGGACCGAAAGTGTTGTTGCTGATGGACTCAGCCGTATGTTTTCCAACGACGTTGAGACCTATGGACCGGTCGATAGTTCATCTCCTCCCGAGTCCATGCTATCTGATGTTAATGCCATCTTAACAGATGCTCCCATGCTCTTTAGGGATATCGAGAAATACCAACGTGAAGATCCGGGCTCCGATAATGGAAACCCTTTCTTCTGGGGAACATGTCGTCCCTTATGTTTTGAGGAATGGTGTTTTATGTTGCCCATCGAGGCATGATAAGATGATGAAAGTTGTCGTTCCAGCTGTTCTTGTACCTATGATCTTCAAGTATTATCATGAGACCCCATTAGGAGGGCATCTAGGCATCTTTAAAACTCGTGAGAAGATTCGTGAAATGTTCATCTGGAAGGGTATGGACGGTGAAATCCGTGAACTAGTAAAGGCTTGTAAATCCTGTTTGCTTAGTAAACCAACCATGTCCACCAAAGTAAGCAATTTGTCTTCTCATCAAGCATCGCGCCCCATGGAACGCCTGTATATTGATTATGTAGGACCCTTCCCCCAGTCGAAGGGAAATGCCAACAAGTTCATCTTTGTATGGGTAGATTGCTTTACTAGATTTTCTTGGTTATTTCCGACTAAGCTGACTACCGCTCAGTCCTCCATTACTTGTCTAAATTCTATCTTTGCTTCTGTTGGTCCGTGTCAATATATTGTATCTGATAATGCTAAGGCTTTCACATCTAATTTATTTCGTAAATTCTGCTTTGACCTGTCCATATCTCATGTGACAACTTCGGCTTATTACCCTCAACCATCTCTGGCTGAACGGGTTAATCGTAATCTCAGGTCCGCGCTTATTGCCTATCATCGTGAAGATCATTCTAGATGGGACACGTCTCTGCATTGGTTAGCTTTTGTTTTGAATTCGGCGGTTCATGAATCACATAAATTTTCTCCAGCGTCTTTGATGTTCAAGTTTGTTCCCAACACGCCGCTCTCTAACATCTGGTCTCTGAGTGACATTCTACCCGAGACAATAGACCCGGACAATATTAAAGATCTTTGGAAGAAGGCTAAAGCCAATCTTAAAGTGTCTCATGAAAAGGTTAGGGAAAGATATGATCGTGGACGGAGACCCTCCAATTTGAAGGTAGGCGACCAAGTGATGGTCAAGAATTTTGTTCCCGCGGGCAAGCTTGCCCCCAGATTTCATGGGCCGTGCATAATTCTCGATTTCCTCACGCCGGTTACGTTGTTATTAAGTAATCCAGCCACCGAGAGGTTATTTAGGGTTCACCTGTCCCAGGTGAAACCGGTGTAAATTTTGTGTTAACTTGATTCATATAATTTGAAAGGAATACGAAGGTTATATTTTGTTTTTGAAGGTTTTCACTTTTAAGGCTTTCTGCCCCTTCTATAATAGTAGTATAATGGGAAAGTTCTTGCGCCTCCTCCGCCGCACGCCTCCGCCCGCCTCCTCCTCCGCCGCCGCCGCCGCCCGCGGGAAATTTGAATTTTGGCGGGAAATTTGAATTTTGGCGCGAGATTTGAATTTGTAAACAAAGCCACGTGCTTTTTGACAGCTGTCATCGACTACAACGCAACGCTAACCTCACTGCTGCCATCTTGACGGGCCTAAACCTCACTAGTGCCAACTTAACCTAACTAGCATGAGGTAAACAAACCCACGTGTTTTTTGACAGCCACGTGCTTTCTGACAGACAACAACGCATCGCTAACCTCAGTACTGCCATCTTGACGGGCCTAAACCTCAGTAGTGCCAACTTAACCTCACTAGCGCGAGGTAAACAAAGCCACGTGCTTTTTGACAGCCACGTGCTTTTTGACAGATTTGTAAACAAAGCCACGTGCTTTTTGACAGCTCGCATCAACAACAACGCATCGCATACCTCAGTACTACCATCTTGACGGGCCTAAACCTCAGTAGTGCCAACTTAACCTAACTAGCATGAGGTAAACAAAGCCACGTGTTTTTTGACAGCCACATGCTTTTTGACAGATTTGTAAACAAAGCCACGTGCTTTTTGACAGACAACAACGCATCGCTAACCTCAGTACTGCCATCTTGACGGACCTAAACCTTAGTGGTACCAACTTAACCTAACTAGCGCGAGGTAAACAAAGCCACGTGCTTTTTGACAGCCACGTGCTTTTTGACAGCTGTCATCCGCCATCTTTAAACTACAAAGCACTGTGCTGCCCTCTATATCGCAGTAGCTGTAAAATTCGTCACCTGTCATCGGCAGTGCTGCTATCTTGACGGGTCTAAACCTTAGTGCTACCAACTTAACCTAACTAGCGCGAGGTAAACAAAGCCACGTGTTTTTTGACAGCTGTCATCCGCCATCTTTAATCTATAGAGCACAGTGCTGCCCTCTTTGTGGTGGCGGATAATTTGAAAAATGCTTTTTTGACAGCAGCCATCTTGCATCGCAAACCTCAGTGCTGCCCTCTTTAGCTAGATACCTGTGGTGGCAGACAATTCCACGTGACAGCAGCCATCTTTAATCAAGAGAGCACCGTGCTGCCCTCTATGTGGTGGCGGCAAATTCCACGTGCTCTTGTTTGGAAACAAACTCACGTGCTTTTCTGACAGCTACTACCCACCATCTTTAATCAACAGAGTATAGTGCTGCCCTCTATGTGGTGGCGGTAAATTCCACGTGCTCTTGTTTGGTAAACATAGCCACGTGCTTTTTTGACAGCTGTCATCCGCCATCTTTAATCAACAGAGCACCGTGCTGCGGGCAATTTCATCACCTATCACCCGCCTTTTTGACAGCCGTCATCCACCATCTTTAATCAACAGAGCACAGTGCTGCACTCTATGTGGTTGCGGCAATTTGAAAAAATCTATGTGCTCTTGTTGGGAAACAAAGCCACGTGCTTTTTTGACAGCTGTCATTCGCCATCTTTGAGCACTGTGCTGCGGGCAATTTCGTCAGCTGTCATCCGCCATCTTTAATCCAGAGAGAACAGTGCTGCACTCTATGTGGTGGTGGTAAATTCCACGTGCTTTACAAACCTATGCGCTTTTCTGACAGCTGTCATCCGCCATCTTTGAGAACAGTGCTGCCCTCTATGTAGCGGTGGCAAATTCCAAGTGCTTTACAAACCTATGCGCTTTTCTGACAGCCGTCATCCGCCATCTTTGAGAACAGTGCTGCCCTCTATGTGGTGGTGGTAAATTCCACGTGCTTTACAAACCTATGCGCTTTTCTGACAGCTGTCATCCGCCATCTTTGAGAACAGTGCTGCCCTCTATGTAGCGGTGGCAAATTCCAAGTGCTTTACAAACCTATGTGCTTTTCTGACAGCTGTCATCCGCCATCTTTGAGAACAGTGCTGCCCTCTATGTAGCGGTGGCAAATTTCAAGTGCTTTACAAACCTATGTGCTTTTCTGACAGCTGTCATCCGCCATCTTTAATCACCGTGCTGCCGGGTGACGGCAAATTCCACGTGCTCTTGTTTGGAAACAAAGCTTTTAATCCAGAGAGAACAGTGCTGCCCCGGTGGCGGCAAATTCCACGTGCTTTACAAAGCTATGTGCCTTTTTGACAAAAAAATTCTGCTCTCGAGATACTTACCGAACAAGACGATACTATACTTACGAAACTGCTCATCACCTTCTTTCTTCTTCTATGAGTAATAAACAAAAACTCTATCTTGCAAATAAGGAGTGGGAGGAAGGTAATACCTAACCTAAAATAAAAGAATATGCCAATTCTACATTATTTATTTACATCTTGTATGTACAAGTTTTATCTCGAATCATTTTACCCTAGTGATGTTTTGCGTACTTCTCGATGCAATTCTTGAATGTACAAGTTTAGACTTGCCGTACTACACTCTCAGCGTACCTCTTTGTGATGTAAGACAGCGTAACGTAAGTACACACACACCTCTAGCGTAATGTTTATGTAAAGTAGTACTTATCAATACTACTATGCCCCCAGGCTAGCGTGTTGGTAGAATTTGGAATGACAAACCGCTTACAATCATCGCTATTAAGGGCTACCTTACTAATTAAATGTGTGTACAACTGGTGCTTCTTGCTTCTAATGACAGACATTTGCTTATGCAAAACAGGTGGATTACTTTTAATGCAATTGTTATAGTTTTCAAAACTTAGCTGATTCTGAACGACATTCTTTTTAACCCCCTTCAATCTCTTTATTTGTAATTCATTTAAGAGTTTTATGCAATATGACTTGGATTTAGTACCTACAAATGAATCGATAATATTCCCAGCACATTCATCTTTCATTTTACCTAGAACCTTTTTGTTTACTAGCGGTAGATGATATTGATTATCTGCAGGATATTTACTCGTATCAAACCTACCCAAGTCAGGCTTTATATCATTGTAATAGTCATCAGTTTTGATTTGATAAATAAACGAATCGGTATCTGTGTAGAGCAATTGCGCATTATGCGCTTACTTCTTCATCATATAATCGTAATGGAATTCATACATGAGTGTTTTAGCCAATTCAAGTACTGCAAAGCCGACGTAGGTAGGTTTGTCATACTTAACCTTGACACCATTCATCTGTATAATAACTAAATTCTCATGTATGATGGTGCAGTTGTGGAAATTTGGTTTACTTATTAAATAGTTAGCACCATACCTTTTCTTAATATTATCCCAGTTTGTAATCAATTTTACATCAACGCGTTTGTCAACATTCTCCATAGTCTTACCAAACACACTGTTATTCATGAGCTTGTAGAAATCTTTTTCAAACTCGTTAACCGCATTCGTTCTTAAATTATTGTTCAGATCGATATATGGCTTTAGCCACGGTGACTTATTAAATTCTAGTACGCGGTGAATTTTGGATAACTTCAAACCATGCTGCAAACACTGTTTTAAATTTCGGTAATGAATGATATACTTAGATTTATCGCATAAATTAGCAATGAGCATTTTCGTCGTTGATGCAATGTACGGGGACTTCATATTTTCAGGGCAGAACGGTAGGTCATTATGAGAAGTGTGTAACTCTTTAGGATACTGTAAGTCAACTTCGAGGAAATAACCTTTATCAGCTTCATCGCCTGGGGCGTGTAGCTGTAAAGCATCAATTTCGCACTGCGTCAGCCAGCGGAAACCACTCACCGGTAGATGCTGACTCATCGCCCACCCATACTGATTATTAGCATCCAGATAAACGATATACTGAGATTCCTGACTAGAATCGAAACTCGGCATGTACTTATTATTAGCCCTCGAATATCGTCCGCTGCACTGACTCAGACCGCCTCGAATGGATGCTTTTATAAAGTGCACCATATCGATATCGGTTAGCAGTTCCAAATTCACACGCGTGTATTTTAACATCGCGTCCCAACTTAACCCAGGTGCAGTAAAATACTGACATGGATCAAGGCTGTAGGTGTTCAAGCAAACAGAGCGAAAATTTTCAAAAACATCAGCTAACAAAAGTACATCTGTCTTTAAATATAAATCGGAGTATTCACCCAGCGTTTGAATATGGAACTGCTCCCAGATATGTTGTGCATGTAAATAGTCATCATCACTAATATCTGCTGAATTCAGCGAGCTGTAAAAGGATTGTTTCGATGGTAAGGCACGTTCTTCGAGACGGTCTAAGCAGTCGAGATATTCGTAACAAAAAACACCCTTACGCCGAAGTAAATTAAACTGCGCTTCTTCGGGGAAAACGCGTCGAATTTCCGTAAATTGGTCAGGCTGTAAATGACTAGAAAGTTTATCGAGGCTACTCGCCATAAAGCGAAACGAGTCAAGGAATCTCAGTTTTATAGAATGCTCAGCATCTACTTTTACAGACTTTGCAAACGCAATGTACCGCTCTTTATTCTGAGGGATTATATCTACTTTTTCATCTGAAGCTCCAAATTGTGAAATGATGAAATGAGAGTCGTAACCAGATAAGTTATGAAAAATTACAGGGATGAATTTAGGAACTTTATACTTAAGATTACAGCTATAATGAGCGGCACATCTGTAGAAACCAGTTAAATGATCATGATCAAAAACTTTAGGGTCATTTTCGGAAAATTCCCCATCACAAATGCTACACTTTGTAGCACGTTCATGATCATTTAACTGAATGTCGGTGAGTGGCTTCATAGGAATATTACTATTCAGAATACGACCGAGACGAACTGCATCACTTTCAAGTCTTTCTAAAAATACTTTAGCAGCATCATGTCCTCGATACAGCTCTAACTTGTTAAGCGTACTATCGTAACTACACTTGATGTAATACGCGAAGCTATACGGGACATGCATGTGCGTAGTATTAGTGAAAGAGTTGTCAGGATTAGGTGAGCATGTGTTGCATGGCGTGAGGATGGCTTCAAAGTCTGCATAAATCACGAACGGTACCCACATCTGCTTGTGAAAATTTGTAAATTTTAAAACATTATTGCCTGTAGTAGGTATATCTGTACGTACATGATTGCAGTCATTCTTGGAGTGCTTCTTTAACTGACCTTCAGTTTTAAAATACTGCAAGCATCCATCACATAGCCACTTTTTACCATTACGTTTTGACAACTGACTGCCAACAAGTCTACTCAGATTTTTAATCCAGCAAAAGTGGCTATTCTCACTGTTTTCAATATAGAGTAAATTAACGTGAGTACTCTTCTTATGACATGTATAATACAGAGGACCTACTACAGACTTTTTCTCTACACCATACACATTAATACTAATGTTATTTAGTTCCTCAAAGTGCTTAATATCCTTTATCTGTACAGGAAATTCTATACTATCGAAATTTAGCTGCGTTGAATAGTGTGGATACGATGATGTTCTATTCGCTACATTCCGTTTCACAGGATTTAAAGCTGACATCACCGCCCATGCAAAACATGCTTCGTCATTGTTTTGGATGTTTACAACAGCTTTTCTTCGCTGAATCCATGTCGGCAGCTCAATGTACGATGAACCTCGCATGGGATTGTACTTATTGATGTTAACTTCTAGATACATTATTTCAACTAAAGCCCACCCTGATTCCTTTTCCTGAAATTCCTCGCTCTTAGTTGAAATAATGTTAGAGACATCCCTAAGTACATCACCAAAATTAGTCGACTGACTTATGACAAAATTCTTCGTATTAAATGATTTAATGTCCGTTATTTCGGATTCATCCGTGCTTTTAATGTACAAGGCGAAAAGTTCAAAATTAACTTTAAATAAACTATGATTGGACAAAGATTTAGCAAGAAGCTGTTGTACATCCGGTTGAACGCAATTTAAAAAGTTTGAAGTGCTCTGAAACTTTTGACTGGTGCGAATTCGGTAACTAGCAATCCTACTTTTAAATGCTGTATTAATTTCCTCGATGTTTGCGTTACTACCACTTCTACACGCATTATTTTTATGCGCATTACTCCGTAAGTGCCCCTGAAAATGCGAAGATGGTACATCAGTGTTACAGTGCTCGCAGTGAATAGTTTGAAGTTCATGAATTTTTCTAGGTTTTTTACTACTAGTACTTTCTACAGCTACATCAGTAGCTGCACGCTTTTCCCCTACTACTACCTGAGGGCAAGTAGATATTTGATGTACCTCTGCTAAGTGATCCTCATATCGCTTTACGTTAGCGAAATACACACTACAAACTTTACATAAAGCAGATGTTATGCTAGGGTGTTTTGATTTCATATGGAGCATGAAGTTATCACGCCTTGCAAACGTTACATTACATTCCTCGCAGCAGGGGGGCATCTGTTCATGATTTTTTCTAGGTTTTTTACTACTAGTACTTTCTACAGCTACATCAGTAGCTGCACGCTTTTTCCCTACTACTACCTGAGGGCGAGTAGATATTTGATGTACCTCTGCTAAGTGATCCTCATATCGCTCTACGTTAGCGAAATACACACTACAAACTTTACATAAAGCAGATGTTATGCTAGGGTGTTTTGATTTCATATGGCGCATGAAGTTATCACGCCTTGCAAACGTTACATTACATTCCTCGCAGCAGGGGAACATCTGAAAAGAGAACGACCGATAGAGATTAGGTGAAAGTTACAGAAGAAACCAAGTTTCAGCGTATACAGGTTGGACATGGCTGTGAGTTAGGTCTATAGCATGAGGATTGAAGAGAACGACTAAAGTTACGATGTTCGGAAGAAACCAAGTTTCAGCCCGTTGAGGATAGACATACCTATGTGTACGTGTTTGAAATTATACCACGTCTATAGTATGAGGATTTAGGAGAACAACTATTTATCAATACTCTAAAGTTACGGAAGAAACCAAGTTTCAGCCCGTTGAGGGCAGACATAGCTATACCTCGTCTACAGTATGCAAGAACAACTATTTATCAATACTCTAAAGTTACGGAAGAAACCAAGTTTCAGCCCGTTGAGGGCAGACATAGCTATACCTCGTCTATAGTATGCAAGAACAACTATTTATCAATAGACTAAAGTTACGATGTTCGGAAGAAACCAAGTTTCAGCCCGTTGAGGGTAGACATAGCTATGTACACGTGTTTGAAATTATACCACGTCTATAGCGTGAGGATTAAAGAGAACAACTATTTATCAATACTCTAAAGTTACGGAAGAAACCAAGTTTCAGCCTGTTGAGGGCAGACATAGCTATGTGTGCGCGTGTTTGAAATTATACCACGTCTATAGCACGAGGATTAAAGAGAACAACTATTTATAAATAGACTAAAGTTATGATGTTTTAGAAGAAACCAAGTATCAACCCGTTGAGGTCAGACATAGCTATGTGTACGTGTTTGAAATTATACCACGTCTATAGCATGATGATTGAAGAGAACAACTATTTATCAATAGACTAAAGTTACGATGTTCGGAAGAAACCAGCTTTCAACCCGTTGAGGTCAGACATAGCTATACCTCGTCTATAGTATGCAAGAACAACTATTTATCAATAGACTAAAGTTACAGTGTTTTAGAAGAAACCAATTTTCAGCCTGTTGAGGTCAGACATAGCTATGTGCGCGTGTTTGAAATTATACCACGTCTACAGTATGCGGGTTGAAGAGAACAACTATTTATCAATACTCTAAAGTTACAGAAGAAACCAAGTTTCAGCCTGTTGAGGGCAGACATAGCTATGTGTGCGCGTGTTTGAAATTATACCACGTCTATAGCACGAGGATTAAAGAGAACAACTATTTATCAATAGACTAAAGTTATGATGTTTTAGAAGAAACCAAGTATCAACCCGTTGAGGGCTGACATAGCTATGTGCATGTGTTTGAAATTATACCACGTCTATAACGCGAGGATTAAAGAGAACAACTATTTATCAATAGACTAAAGTTATGATGTTTTAGAAGAAACCAAGTTTCAACCCGTTGAGGTCAGACATAGCTATGTGTACGTGTTTGAAATTATACCACGTCTATAGTATGCGGGTTGAAGAGAACAACTCAATTGCTTAAAGTTATGATGTTTTAGAAGAAACCAAGTTTCAACCTGTTGAGGGCAGACATAGCTATGTACGTACCCCGCGTGAGGATTAAAGAGAACAACTATTTATCAATAGACTAAAGTTACGATGTTTTAGAAGAAACCAAGTTTCAACGAATAGAGGTCAGACATACCTTAAAATCTTCGCGCTGCAAACTGTTACTCGGATGTATAAAATGCGTGCGTTCAAGCCTGAAACTCGAATAATAATATTCTGCTCGTACCTAAAAAAAAGAAGAAACATATATGAATGTAGTGTAGGGTGCATCATCTAACCTAATTATCTTTACAACTCAAAGTTCGAAAACATACCTTTTTAAAAAAATGCACGTGCTGCAGGCTGTTACTGGGATGAATAAAATTGCGTACTTTCGAACGGTACCTAAAAAAAGAATAAACATATATGAATGTAGATGTCCAGCGTAGAAGTTGCTTTTCAAATAAAAAAGTAACTAACAGTTCTACCTTACCTTAAGATAAAGGCTGAAGAATAATATTCACAGCAGACGGGAGATGTGTGTGTGTGTACGTAATAAACGCATACAGAGAACTGTGAGCACTTCGCGCAGACTGCAGCGGCTAAATATTCTGCTTGTTACCAACCGGATGTGAAAAAATCGCTGAGCTGGCAACTGCGGGTACAGTCGGAACGAATGCAACAAGAGCTCCCACCTGCAGGCTGACGTATTCGAACCTCCTGTTGATGCCGAGGTGTCAGAATTTAAGAGTTCGAGCCTTGGAAAGTTAGCGTGTGATCCTCGACTTCTCGAGGGTACATACGCGGTATTCCTTACCTGTAGGTATTGAGCTAAAGCTAGATCATGTAATGACGATCGCGCAGGCCCCTCGCCTAGAATTTACGGCTTCTAGTTCGAACCCGCTATCTACCGAAGTAGCGAGAATGATTGAAGAATGTTGAGGGTGATTCATTCGTCGGATGGAGGCGTTAAGCTATGTGCAGGCTTCTTCTAGTCGGGGTACGCGATTCAAATCCTGGCAACTTATACCGTCGGGAAGGGCATCCGGCTAGATCATGCAATGACGATCGCGCAGGTCCCTCGCCTAACATTTACGGCTTCCAGTTCGAACCCGCTATCTTCCGAAGTAGCGAGAATGATTGAAGAGTGTTGAGGGTGATTCATTCGTCGGATGGAGGCGTTAAGCTATGTGCAGGCTTCTTCTAGTCGGGGTACGCGATTCAAATCCTGGCAACTTATACCGTCGGGAAGGGCATCTAGCTAGATCATGTTATGACGATCGCACAGGTCCCTCGCCTAACATTTACGGCTTCCAGTTCGAACCCGCTATCTTCCGAAGTAGCGAGAATGATTGAAGAGTGTTTGAGGGTGATTCATTTGTTGGATGGAGGTGTTAAGCTGGCTTCTTCAGTAGGAGTAGGCTATGTCGGGATATCGATTTAAAATCCTAGTCAGGAGGGGCAACCGGTCGTATAAAACTATGGTGTGAGGACGTTAAACCTTGTGCAGACTCCCTCGAAAATGATTTTTTGAGTACAAGACTTGACGGTGATTCATTTGTCGGATGGAGGCAATAAGCCTTGTGCAGGCTTCTTTGGTAGGAGTAGGCTATGTGTCGGTACCGGGATATCTAGTTATAAAACCCGCTACAACAAATTTATCGCGTATACTGCGATTTAAAATCCTAGTCAGGAAGGGCAGCCGGTCGTAAAACTATGGTGTGAGGCGGGGTGTGCAAAAAAGCCAGCATTAAGTAAGGGCTGTTGATAGGAGGCGTTAAACCATGTGCAGGCTCCTTCACCAGGAGAAGCCTACATGCCGGTACCGTGCAGGTTCTTTCGATAGGAGTAGGCACTGTGTGTGTTTTAACCTCTCCGTACAATCATGATATTTTACGTTAGGAACTTACATAGGCTAAATGCTACACATTCCGTAGCAGAGCCAGGAATCGAACTCGGACCTCCGAGGGTAGCAGCTAATTACACTAACTACTGCACTACAGAGGAGGACTATTTCAGAATATTTTACAACCTTAATTAGTACTGTGTTTTAAGAGCTTACATGCTACTCAGCTAAGAAGACTTTCGCGAGTTACAAGCACGCCGTGTCCTCGTTCAAGGTTGAGCCGGAAGATACGTGTACAACTTCAGCTAACACATGCATTCCACACAACTCGCTCAGAATGACTGTGCCGATACTTCGAGGACTGTAGAACAAATCTATAGCCTACAGTATGCATGCCTCTCACCCGGTAGTCTCGGGTTCGATTCTCTTGGGAATAAAAATGTGTTTAAATCACATGAATTTGTTGAGTTGTCCTTCCTGATGCATAACTAGCAGTATCTAACCTCATACACTATAGTTTTCAACCGGTTGCCCTTCCCGACAACTCGGATTAAGAATCTGTTTTACAACGTCTAACACGGGAATCGGGGATTTACAGCTAGATGCACTTCTTAGATTTTAAATCACGAACTATTGTTTTACGGCCGGATGCCCTTCCTGACTAAGATTTTAAATCGCAAGAATTTGTTTTAAGACTAGTCGCCCTTCCTGATGCAAAACTGGCAGTATCTAGCCTCATACACTATGGTTTTCGACCGGTTGCCCTTCCTGGCGTCAAAGAACTCGGATTAAGAATCTGTCGAGAATCGGAGAGGATTTACAGCTAGATGCTCGCCGGATGCCCTTCCTGACTAAGATTTTTAAATCGCATGAATTTGTTGGGTTACCCTTCCTGACGCAAAACTAGCAGTATCTAGCCTCTCACGCCATACACTATTGTTTTCGACCGGTTGCCCTTGCTGACAACTCGGATTAAGAATCTGTTTTACAACTTCTAACACGAGAATCGGGGATTTACAGCTTAAAGATGGCGGATGACGGCTGTCAGAAAAGCACATGGGTTTGTAAAGCACGTGGAATTTGCCGACACGGGGGCAGCACTGTTCTCTCTGGATTAAAAGCTATGTTTACCAAACAAGAGCACGTAGAATTTGCCGTCACCACATAGAGGGCAGCACGGTGATTAAAGATGGCGGATGACAGCTGTCAAAAAAGCACATGAATTTGTTTCCAAACAAGAGCACGTGGAATTTGCCGTCACCCGGCTGCACGGTGATTAAAGATGGCGGATGACAGCTGTCAGAAAAGCACATAGGTTTGTAAAGCACTTGGAATTTGCCACCGCTACATAGAGGGCAGCACTGTTCTCAAAGATGGCGGATGACAGCTGTCAGAAAAGCACATAGGTTTGTAAAGCACTTGGAATTTGCCACCGCTACATAGAGGGCAGCACTGTTCTCAAAGATGGCGGATGACAGCTGTCAGAAAAGCGCATAGGTTTGTAAAGCACTTGGAATTTGCCACCGCTACATAGAGGGCAGCACTGTTCTCAAAGGTGGCGGATGACAGCTGTCAGAAAAGCACATAGGTTTGTAAAGCACTTGGAATTTGCCACCGCTACATAGAGGGCAGCACTGTTCTCAAAGATGGCGGATGACAGCTGTCAGAAAAGCGCATAGGTTTGTAAAGCACGTGGAATTTACCACCACCACATAGAGGGCAGCAATGTTCTCGAAGATGGCGGATGACGGCTGTCAGAAAAGCGCATAGGTTTGTAAAGCACTTGGAATTTGCCACCGCTACATAGAGGGCAGCACTGTTCTCAAAGATGGCGGATGACAGCTGTCAGAAAAGCGCATAGGTTTGTAAAGCACGTGGAATTTACCACCACCACATAGAGTGCAGCACTGTTCTCTCTGGATTAAAGATGGCGGATGACAGCTGACGAAATTGCCCGCAGCACAGTGCTCAAAGATGGCGAATGACAGCTGTCAAAAAAGCACGTGGCTTTGTTTCCCAACAAGAGCACATAGATTTTTTCAAATTGCCGCCACCACATAGAGTGCAGCACTGTGCTCTTTTGATTAAAGATGGTGGATGACGGCTGTCAAAAAGGCGGGTGATAGGTGATGAAATTGCCCGCAGCACGGTGCTCTGATGATTAAAGATGGCGGATGACAGCTGTCAAAAAAGCACGTGGCTATGTTTACCAAACAAGAGCACATGGAATTTACCGCCACCACATAGAGGGCAGCACGGTGCTCTCTTGATTAAAGATGGCTGCTGTCACGTGGAATTGTCTGCCACCACAGGTATCTAGCTAAAGTGGGCAGCACTGAGGTTTGCGATGCAAGATGGCTGCTGTCAAAAAAGCATTTTTCAAATTATCCGCCACCACAAAGAGGGCAGCACTGTGCTCTATAGATTAAAGATGGCGGATGACAGCTGTCAAAAAACACGTGGCTTTGTTTACCTCGCGCTAGTTAGGTTAAGTTGGTAGCACTAAGGTTTATACCCGTCAAGATAGCAGCACTGCCGATGACAGGTGACGAATTTTACAGCTACTGCGATATAGAGGGCAGCACAGTGCTTTGTAGTTTAAAGATGGCGGATGACAGCTGTCAAAAAAGCACGTGGCTGTCAAAAAGCACGTGGCTTTGTTTACCTCGCGCTAGTTAGGTTAAGTTGGTACCACTAAGGTTTAGGTCCGTCAAGATGGCAGTACTGAGGTTAGCGATGCGTTGTTGTCTGTCAAAAAGCACGTGGCTTTGTTTACAAATCTGTCAAAAAGCATGTGGCTGTCAAAAAACACGTGGCTTTGTTTACCTCATGCTAGTTAGGTTAAGTTGGCACTACTGAGGTTTAGGCCCGTCAGGATGGTAGTACTGAGGTTTACGATGCGTTGTTGTTGATGCGAGCTGTCAAAAAGCACGTGGCTTTGTTTACAAATCTGTCAAAAAACACGTGGCTGTCAAAAAGCACGTGGCTTTGTTTACCTCGCGCTAGTGAGGTTAAGTTGGCACTACTGAGGTTTAGGCCCGTCAAGATGGCAGTACTGAGGTTAGCGATGCGTTGTTGTCTGTCAAAAAGCACGTGGCTGTCAAAAAACACGTGGGTTTGTTTACCTCATGCTAGTTAGGTTAAGTTGGCACTAGTGAGGTTTAGGCCCGTCAAGATGGCAGCAGTGAGGTTAGCGTTGCGTTGTAGTCGATGACAGCTGTCAAAAAGCACGTGGGTTTGTTTACAAATTCAAATCTCGCGCCAAAATTCAAATTTCCCGCCAAAATTCAAATTTCCCGCGGGCGTCGGCGGCGGCGGAGGAGGAGGAGGCGGGCGGAGGCGTGCGGCGGAGGAGGCGCCAGAACTCTCCCATTATACTACTTATAATATTTTGTTTTATATGTAAGCATTTTTGTAAAACCTGCCCCGAACCGTTAAACTGCCATCCTGTCGTTGCCACGGCCCTTACCACGCTCCCGTCTCCTGCTCCACTACACACAGTGGCTTGTACGTGAAATGAATTTCTCCACGCCGCTGGCCCCTCAACCTCACCACAATGAATGTACCCTATTATCATTCTGGTCCAACAAAAATTCTGCCGTCGAGCTTTAATGTTTCAGTGCCCCCGCAGCAGCGCGGGGCCGTACCGCTCCTGAGGCAGGGTACGGGCCCGCCCTTCCCCAGTGAGGCCAACCTGTGTACGGCGAGCCGGAGTCCTCCTCCCGGCCAAGGCTGATGTGCGGCGCACAACCAGTAACTGGCCCGCAGCCTGTATATGTTCGCCGCGGGCGCGGTGTGCTTCAACACCACTACTCCTCTCATAGTGCGGGCGAGCGGTATCTCAGGGTACTTGAGGGGTCCAAGCGGCCTCCTCTGGACACAAGCCGCAGCGGCTGCTCTGGCCATCCAACTTAATCAACCTTGAAAATATTTAATCAGCTATATGGATATTCCAGTTCAACATTACTACCTTTTCTTGGATTTTACTGCAATACCTGGTGGACTTAGAAAATTTTTCCTCAACTTTAAAAATTAAAGATTTCCTTCTGAATTTAACTTCTACAAACATAAAGACATTACTTCAGCAGTTACTACGAGAATTTTTGAAACTGGTCCAAATCAAATTTCAACAATTTTGATAAATGCTTCTGAGTTAATCTCCATATCAACATCATAACTTGGACTTGGTTTTCAAACAAAAGTTTATGTTCTTCTGTGTTACCCCCGTGGAGGAACTTTGGGGGGGGGAGGTCTGTACCGGGTGGTACACCTCCACGCCGCTTATTTAAAATTTGCGCCAATTGAAACTCCTCTGCTGGAGGAAGTCTGAACTTAATCTACGGTATTAATTTTCAAGTTTCTCAGAAGATGTCACTACTGGGAAATTTTGGAGTTTTTGAACTGGGTCATTTTTGATGTATTTTTGTTTTACCTGTAGTAAAAAGTGTGAACCTTCTCTTCTAGAGGACACTACTGAAAAACTGCAATGGTGCACCCTAGTGCGAAGTGAAAGAACTGTTTTTTTGGAGAAAATTTAATTTCAAAAGTTTGTTTCTTGTTAAATTTCTTTCTGTTATTGTTTAAGTTGGCTGTATACCCCTTTCTTTCCCCTTGTTTTGAATTTAGCCAATCCTGAATTTCTCGAATTAATTTTCCACCAATAATATGTTTCTTCTTCGTATGGTGTAGGGGTTTTCTTGGTGAACCAATAAAATCCTTGTGGGAGGGTGTTCTCATTCCAAAAACGCCTCGAACTTTCCGCGAGAGTATATAAACTGCTGATTTTCGGGTCTCGATGCCACTTCAGTACCGTCTTTCAGTGAGTAAAGTACATAGCAGGGGGCGGGAAGCGCCTCTTTCTTCGGGAAGCAGTTCAACTACCAGGTAATGGCCATTTAATAACTTCTTTTCTTGCTAGCTCAGCAGTTTAACTCTCGGGGCGGGTCCGAAGCGTTTCCACCATGTAACTTTCCCTAAAATCTAAAGACACTTTGTATTTATTCTATCTTTTAAGCTACATATTGGGATAGAGAGTGCTTAACCCTCTCGAGCTCCCACTCATATTGTTTTGAGGTGAACTTATTTCTCACAACCGATTCTTCCTTAATGTAATGTAAATTGTTCTTTTCTAAAGTCGCCTCTGTAGTATGGGATTAGCCCTTGCATTAGTGACCTAGAGCCAGATTAGGTTTTAAAACAAATGTATTAGGAGTGCAGATCGCCTCCTCTCAAGTTGGTATTTTAGAGGCCATGTAATTAACCTTTTCTCACTTAATAGGCCTCAGTAGGTTGGGTATTTTACCCCTGTGTTTATGTCCTTAGAGGACAGCTTGAAGGTGGAATTTGGTGTGGTCTTTGACAGGCTTAAAATTTGAGAGCGGGTTGCTCTTTCTTGAAAATTTTGTTTTCTGCGCACCTCAAGGAGGCTTTACTGTGTAATTTGGAGCAAGTGCTCCTGGGTATGAACGGGGTTTTCCGCCCCTCTGTTGAAACTTGTGTGGGGGTAAAACTGGGCTAATTGCTCAAGAATTGTGAGGTCGGGGCTCGAAGCCCAAAGCCTGTAAATATTGTAATTGTACTTTTATTGCCTTGCTACTCTGTACCTGTCTTTCGTGTTATTTCTGAATTTTGAAAAGAGAATACGACCTTGTTAAATTTTACATTAACTTTAATTTCGTAGTTTGAGACCCGTTCACACCCGCACCTTCTTTCACCTCTACCTACCACAAAAATACGGTAACAATTATTATTATTATTATTATTATTATTATTGTTATTATTATTATTATTATTATTGTTATTATTATTATTATTATTATTATTATTATTATTATTATCATTATTGATATGAGATTTCAGTGTTTTACAGGGGTGTGCCGGTGTGAATGGACGGACACAGAGAAGGTTAGAGAGTAAATTGAAATACTAAACTTTGAAATGTTTCTTTTTTCCTTTCTTCTGAGTTTTTAAAATTTGATAGATAGCCCGAACAAGCAACAACAAATAACAGTTAAAGAGATCGTCAGCTCGGATAACAAGGGTGGACTATAAGTCAAACACAATAGAGCAGATTTATCGGCACGGTAAGAACGGGCATTTTAGCTCTAAAGGTCGACTATTTCAAACAGCTTATTTCCTCCACTCACTTACACCGTAGGAGACTGATCTCCAAAAGTCGAGCCTCTTAGGGCTCACACTTCTTAAGATATTTACACTGGTTATTTTCAAAAACAGTATTGACTGTCACTTCAGCTCGGCAGTCTATTAAATATTCGTCTATAAATAATGATGATTTAAACAGGGGCAATTAGTGCCGATTCCAAATTGCCTTAATGTACAAAGTAAAGGGTTTAATGACGATCGGCAATTAGTAAAATAAATACTAGTAGGCGGACACTTGCACGGGCTGAGCCTATACTACAGACGGGTGTCTAGATGCGAAATAGTAAGTTCCAAACTAGTCTTAAGAGTTTTGAGCATCAGAAAACCATAGTCATCTCCATACCAACTTGAATGGCAATTAATAGACGGTGAACTGTTTTCATGACGTAAGTTTCGTATTACCCAGCAGGGATTTGAACAACGAATTCAGATATCCTGAAAATTTACATTTAAAGATTGATATTGAACTTTAGAATTTTACATTAAGAAAGAAGTTTGAAACGTTTCCCCCATGTGAACTGCCATTCCGATGACCCCGCCTCCAAACACTTACACCGGAGCGATACGGCCATAAAGCGCCCGGCATTTATGGCAACTCAGAGGTGAAAGTTCCAGAACTCTCTTGACTTAGGCAGAATATCTGTGCACAACCCCAATAGTAATTGGCTACAAAAATATACGCCAACATTTCTGATTGCTTAATAAGGAAGGAAGAAGCCGTTGTAGTGCTGACAACCTCAGCACATATAAAAACAATCTACAAACACTTAAGGTTTACCACTGTAGAAATTTGAACTTCCCTTAAAAATTAATTGTCCGTCCTCCCACCATAGGGGGCACATAGGCCGATAGTAGAGACATCTAAAGATTAAAGGTCCAAGCATCTTCAGATACATAGCTCAAGGTTCACAGTACAGATGGCCTTCAATAAGGCGCGAAGTTCAACTCAACGGAAAAGGTGTACCTCCGGTTAAATTAGTATTGATATTATTATCATCATTATTAACATTATTGTTATTATAATTATTATTATTGTTACGGATTTATCCGTGGTAGTTAGAGGTGAAAGAAGGTGCTGGGATGAATAGGTCTCAACTTACGAAATTAAAATTAATTTAAAATTTAATAAAGGTTATATTTTCTTTTCGAGATCAAGAAATAACAAGTATAACAGGAACTCAGTTGTATATCAACAAGTTAAGAATGCACAATTACAGTTTATTAATGGATTTTGGGCTTCGAGCCCCAGATTCACAATCCCTGAGCAATGAGCACAACTTTACTTATACACGAGGTTTGACAAAGGGGCAGAAAATCTCAATCATGCCAAGGAGCACTAGCTCCCAATTACCAGTTAAGCCTGCTCGAGGCACACAAAAACCAAATTTAAGAAAGAGCACCCCGCTCTCAAAGTTCAAGCCTATTCAAAGGCCACACCAAACTCCACCTTTAAGCTGCCCTCCAGGCACATAAGAACAGGGGTAATAATACCCATTCTACTGAGGCCTATTAAGTACAGAAACAGGTCAATAACATGGCCCCAAAATACCAACTAGAGTGGAGGCGTAACTTGCACTCCTAATACACCTTTTTTTAAAAACCAATTTGGCTCTAGGCCGCTTATGCAAGGGCTAATCCCATACTACGGAGGTGACACGATAGGAAAATTTATTACATTATGAAGCGAAGAAAAAATGTTATGAAAACGTAGTCACCTCAAAAACACTATTAGAGGGAGCTCGAGAGGGTTAGGCACTCTCTATCCAGATTGGTAGTTAAAGAGACGGAATTGATACCAAGTGTCTTTTACATTTGAAAGGAAGGTTACATGATAAAAATTTCGAACCTGCCCCGAGACTTAAACTGCTTAGCTAGCAAGCAAAGAAGTTATTAAAAGGCCATTACCTGATGGATGAACTGCCGCCTGAAGAAAGAGGCGCTTCCCGCCCCCTGCTATAAAATCACACTAGGAAAGATATTACTGAAGTGGCGAGGAGACCAGAAAATCAGCAGTTTATATACCCTCGCGGAAAATTCGAGACGTTTCATGAATGATTACAACCGCCCACCAAATTTTATTGGATAACAGCAAAAACTAATACACCAGACGAAGAAGAAACACCTTATTGGTGGAAAATTAATTACTGAAATCCCTGATTGGCTACATTCAAAACGGGCGAAAGAAAGGATTATATTGCCAACTCTCAAACCACAGAACAAAATTTAGCAAAAACAAAACTTATGAATGTTATATTTCTTCCGGACAGTTCATTCCTTTACACCAGAGAGCGTTATCAGTTTTGGTAGAGACATCTGTTAGAGAATGTTCAAAGTTCTTGCTATGGAGCAGACAAACACGAATTGAAATTGACATAGTTCAGAACACTTCAAAATTTACAGTAGAGACATCTTCTGAGAAACTTTAGAATTAACATGGTTGTTAAAGTTCAGGCTTCCTCCAGTAGAGGATTTTCAACTGGCGCAATGTTTGAATTAGCGGCACGGAGGTGTACCACCCGGTACAATTATCACGGGGATACCGTGGTGGACAGAGGTGAAAGAAGGTGCGGGCATGAATGGTTGGATAAAGAAAATATTAGATAATAATTTAATATTTTACATTTATCAATATACTTCTTTCCTAGGGTTTTCTTTTCTTCTCAGTTTTTACACTTTGCTAAGTAATAACAAATGACCAGGTAAAAAAGTGAGTTCTTGAGCTCCCAGGAACAACGTTAGAATCTCCTATACAGGTGCACAGCATAATTTAACAATCTGAGCTTGAAGCTTCCCAGTTACAATTTTAACGAGAGCACCACTCAATAAATCTACAAGGAGACTGAGCTCCGAAATTTACAACAGTTGGAAGAGCGTCATTGCCCCACACAATTTCTCTCTAGGAGACCATTCTCCAAAATTTACAAGTTCCAGGACTCTTAAAGGGACATTGTACATTTTACCAAAATCGAACTGTATTCAATATCTTATCTGCTCAACAGTTACATTTAAAGGGATTTGAATAAGGGAAGTTAACTTTAACAGGTGTAAAAAGTACCCATTCTACGTGGCCTTAGTTAAAAAAATGTTAAGATTTCAGTCCGAAAGTCAAAATGTTAGGAGGCGAACATTTGCAGTCCTCTGAAATACACTTGTAAATAGCTAAAACACTATCTTGGATGATGGCCCTAAGTTACAGAGGCTAAGCATATACTACGGAGGTAACTAGATGGAGAGAAATTTTAAATTACAAGGAAAATATAAATTTAACCTTTACGAAATTATAGTCTCCTCAAGACCAAGTTGAAGGGGAATATACGAGGGTTCCCACTCTTGATTCCCTAAGGTAAATTAAGATCATAACCAGATGTAGAATTTACATGACCAGATTACATTAAGAAAGAAATTTGAAACCTTCCCCTCAAGTTAACTTTCTGAGATTAAAATACGGCTGACATTACCTTGAGCTGTTGGACCTTCTGGAGATGGACGAGGCAAGCCCACCCCTGCCTCCTCTACGAACACAATCTACTGCTGGACCTGAGCGATCGAGAGACAACAGCTTTTATAGCCGAGAGGAAGGTTCGAGATTTCTCTGTGTCGGAGCCCTGACATACCCACAATTTCCGATGAACAATCAAATAAATATCAAAAACCCTGATTGGTTACTTAAATAAATGTACACAATTTCCTATTGGCCACAATTTTAAGCTCTCGGGAAGAGATAAAAGTGCTCATAATCTTAGAACACCATACACCATCTACAAACAACACAGTTTAGGAAATCAATGTTCAGAATCTTTCTCCTGAATATCAATTGTCCATCCTCTTATCACAGGGAGCATATAGGTTGATAGTAGAGACATTTACGATTAATGTTCAAACTTCCTCAGCAACGAGTTTCATTTCTCCTGTTTTAGAGTGCATTCTAAAAGGCGATTAATTTAAATACACGGAGCGGGTGTACCTCCAGTACAGACCTGCACCCATGGAAGTCCTTCCACGATTGACACAATTTTATGGAAACTTTTGAATATGAATATTGAAGTCAGAAAATTTCTTGATGGAGAGTCCATTTGTAGGATATTACACCGCACAGAAATCTTGAAGTGTTTATGTTCTTGTAGAAGTCTGGTAAGTATTACCCAAGGTTGATGGAAAGAGCGTCCAACACTGCCGATGCCAGGGTGGAGTTCCCCAGACCCTCAAGTGCCCTCAGGTACCTCTCTCCCGCTACCTTGAGAGGTAGGTGTAGCAATAGTGATGGTGGCCACGGACCAACTATTGGAGTTCTGCCCAACTAGAACCGCACCTCAGCCCTTGCCACAAAAGACGGTGCTCAATTTTGCCGATGAGAAGGAGACTGAACCAGAGCAGGGTGGGCCCTTATCTCGTGTCGTCTCGCAGATTTAAGATGACATCATCCATGACCCTGTCCAATATCACTTCCCTCTTGTAATCGTCTTCTTGAAATTTTTGAGCATATGACACAATTCTGTTCGGATTTTTAACCAGCTCCTCTTCCATTAATGATTGGACGTCAGCTAGTTTGAAAGTTTTGTTCCTTTTCCCTACAGCAGTGTTGACGTTCCCCCAAACCAGGTATATGGGGTTATGTTGACAGTGATAGGGTGGCAGGCGACTGTCAGCATGTGTATCAACTGCGTACATTTTTGCTCTGGGATTGACTAGTTTCACAAGAGACAACAGTTGGACTCTAGTGCGATTGCTGTCATGGGGAATATTCCTAGCAGATAACCATGATAGAATATCACCTTTTCGTGTGATCGTTGTATGGATTCGTTCTAGCTTTACCGAATGGTAGCTGGCATTGTCCATTACAATCACTGCGTCTCTGATGTTCCTTTCGTCAAGAGCATCCAAAAACTTTAAAAACTACACTTTAAAAACCATAGCGTTCATATGAGTGTGCTAGTCATCACTGTTCGATTTTAACTTTGGCCTGAAGACCAATTTACATTAATGTAGAAAACTAGTGTGGCTAGTGGATAGTGACAAAACAACAATTCGTTCACCTCCCCCCACCGGAATTTTTAAATCTCCTGTGCTCTGTTTATCTTGCCAAATGTTCGTGGGAGCGGAATTCTGATAAATTTCTCATCTAAATAATATACAGTACATGGGACAAGGATTCCTTATTCCTCAGAAGATGTTATTTTTTCTCAAAAACATTACAGTGGCTGTTACTATATCTCCCGTCGTTGCTTTCTTCATCCCTGAACCCCATAGACACCAGTATCCTCCACCAAGTAATTTGCACAGTGTCGAGTATTCACACTTTACGTAATGGGTAAGGAGAGTTCTTCTTGAAACATATTTATGGGAACTGTCGATTGTTTTTGTTCCTTTTGTTTCGTTTGCGAAATGACTGAAATGGGACGCGACCCGATGGCTGGGTACTTTACTATCCACTGAACTGATATTCATGAATATTGCTGGTCATTTTTGTACCTTGCCTCATTATCTCCTTCCTCTCCACCATTGTAAGATATATATGTGTAGTTATTACATACAACAAGAACAACAACAACATGGAACAACGCAAACATAAACAATAGGATAGAAACTATTGTCACATCACATGCCACGAACACGCTAATCAAAGAATGAAATGAAGGACGCGGCGAGAACTACTCATAAAACAAGAATAATCCTCCAACAAACTCGTGAAACAAGTTCTTTGTAATATCCACACGCACACTGTAAGAATACTCGGCAACTCAGCAGTTCGTAGAGCGGAGAGAGCGAGAGCGAGAGCGACTGAGGAGCTCCCAGCGCCACCGCTAGGCGGTCTGATTGTGCAGTGACATGCTGCTCGCACCCCACCGTGTAGGCCGCAGCGCCACCGCTAGGCGGTCTGATTGTGCAGTGACATGCTGCTCGCACCACACTTCCCCCGACAGCGTGTAGGCCGCAGCGCCACCGCTAGGCGGTCTGATTGTGCAGTGACATGCTGCTCGCACCCCACCGTGTAGGCCGCAGCGCCACCGCTAGGCGGTCTGATTGTGCAGTGACATGCTGCTCACACCCCACTTCCCCCGACAGCGTGTAGGCCGCAGCGCCACCGCTAGGCGGTCTGATTGTGCAGTGACATGCTGCTCGCACCCCACTTCCCCCGACAGCGTGTAGGCCGCAGTGCCACCGCTAGGCGGTCTGCTTGTGCAGTGACATGCTGCTCGCACCCCACTTCCCCCGACAGCGTGTAGGCCGCAGCGCCACCGCTAGGCGGTCTGATTGTGCAGTGACATGCTGCTCGCACCCCGACAGCGTGTAGGCCGCAGCGCCACCGCTAGGCGATCTGATTAGACAGTGACATGCTGCTCGCACCACACCGTGTAGGCCGCAGCGCCACCGCTAGGCGGTCTGATTGTGCAGTGACATGCTGCTCGCACCCCACTTCCCCTGACAGCGTGTAGGCCGCAGCGCCACCGCTAGGCGGTCTGATTGTGCAGTGACATGTTGCTCGCACCCCACTTCCCCTGACAGCGTGTAGGCCGCAGTGCCACCGCTAGGCGGTCTGATTGTGCAGTGACATGCTGCTCGCACCACACTTCCCCTGACAGCGTGCAGACCGCAGCGCCACCGCTAGGCGGTCTGATTGTGCAGTGACATGCTGCTCGCACCCCACTTCCCCCGACAGCGTGTAGGCCGCAGCGCCACCGCTAGGCGGTCTGATTGTGCAGTGACATGCTGCTCGCACCACACCGTGTAGGCCGCAGCGCCACCGCTAGGCGGTCTGATTGTGCAGTGACATGTTGCTCGCACCCCACCGTGTAGGCCGCAGCGCCACCGCTAGGCGGTCTGATTGTGCAGTGACATGCTGCTCGCACCCCACTTCCCCCGACAGCGTGTAGGCCGCAGCGCCACCGCTAGGCGGTCTGATTGGGTAGTGACATGCTGCTCGCACCACACTTCCCCCGACAGCGTGTAGGCCGCAGCGCCACCGCTAGGGGGTCTGATTGTGCAGTGACATGCTGCTCGCACCCCACTTCCCCTGACAGCGTGTAGGCCGCAGTGCCACCGCTAGGCGGTCTGATTGTGCAGTGACATGCTGCTCGCACCCCACTTCCCCTGACAGCGTGTAGGCCGCAGTGCCACCGCTAGGCGGTCTGATTGTGCAGTGACATGCTGCTCGCACCCCACCGTGCAGGCCGCAGCGCCACCGCTAGGCGGTCTGATTGTGCAGTGACATGCTGCTCGCACCCCACTTCCCCTGACAGCGTGTAGGCCGCAGTGCCACCGCTAGGCGGTCTGATTGTGCAGTGACATGCTGCTCGCACCCCACTTCCCCTGACAGCGTGTAGGCCGCAGTGCCACCGCTAGGCGGTCTGATTGTGCAGTGACATGCTGCTCGCACCCCACTTCCCCCGGCAGCGTGTAGGCCGCAGCGCCACCGCTAGGCGGTCTGATTGTGCAGTGACATGCTGCTCGCACCCCACTTCCCCTGACAGCGTGTAGGCCGCAGTGCCACCGCTAGGCGGTCTGATTGTGCAGTGACATGCTGCTCGCACCCCACTTCCCCCGACAGCGTGTAGGCCGCAGCGCCACCGCTAGGCGGTCTGATTGTGCAGTGACATGCTGCTCGCACCCCGACAGCGTGTAGGCCGCAGCGCCACCGCTAGGCGGTCTGATTGTGCAGTGACATGCTGCTCGCACCCCACCGTGTAGGCCGCAGCGCCACCGCTAGGCGGTCTGATTGTGCAGTGACATGCTGCTCGCACCCCACTTCCCCCGACAGCGTGTAGGCCGCAGCGCCACCGCTAGGCGGTCTGATTGTGCAGTGACATGCTGCTCGCACCACACTTCCCCCGACAGCGTGTAGGCCGCAGCGCCACCGCTAGGCGGTCTGATTGTGCAGTGACATGCTGCTCGCACCCCACTTCCCCCGACAGCGTGTAGGCCGCAGCGCCACCGCTAGGCGGTCTGATTGTGCAGTGACATGCTGCTCGCACCACACTTCCCCCGACAGCGTGTAGGCCGCAGCGCCACCGCTAGGCGGTCTGATTGTGCAGTGACATGCTGCTCGCACCCCGACAGCGTGTAGGCCGCAGCGCCACCGCTAGGCGGTCTGATTGTGCAGTGACATGCTGCTCGTACCACACTTCCCCCGACAGCGTGTAGGCCGCAGCGCCACCGCTAGGCGGTCTGATTGTGCAGTGACATGCTGCTCGCACCCCACTTCCCCCGACAGCGTGTAGGCCGCAGCGCCACCGCTAGGCGGTCTGATTGTGCAGTGACATGCTGCTCGCACCCCGACAGCGTGTAGGCCGCAGCGCCACCGCTAGGCGGTCTGATTGTGCAGTGACATGCTGCTCGCACCCCACTTCCCCCGGCAGCGTGTAGGCCGCAGCGCCACCGCTAGGCGGTCTGATTGTGCAGTGACATGCTGCTCGCACCACACTTCCCCCGACAGCGTGTAGGCCGCAGCGCCACCGCTAGGCGGTCTGATTGTGCAGTGACATGTTGCTCGCACCCCAGCGTGTAGGCCGCAGCGCCACCGCTAGGCGGTCTGATTGTGCAGTGACATGCTGCTCGCACCCCACTTCCCCCGGCAGCGTGTAGGCCGCAGCGCCACCACTAGGCGGTCTGATTGTGCAGTGACATGCTGCTCGCACCCCACTTCCCCTGACAGCGTGTAGGCCGCAGCGCCACCGCTAGGCGGTCTGATTGTGCAGTGACATGCTGCTCGCACCCCACTTCCCCTGACAGCGTGTAGGCCGCAGCGCCACCGCTAGGCGGTCTGATTGTGCAGTGACATGCTGCTCGCACCCCACTTCCCCGGACAGCGTGCAGGCCGCAGCGCCACCGCTAGGCGGTCTGATTGTGCAGTGACATGCTGCTCGCACCCCGACAGCGTGTAGGCCGCAGCGCCACCGCTAGGCGGTCTGATTGTGCAGTGACATGCTGCTCGCACCCCACTTCCCCTGACAGCGTGCAGACCGCAGCGCCACCGCTAGGCGGTCTGATTGTGCAGTAACATGCCGCTCGCACCACACTTCCCCCGACAGCGTGTAGGCCGCAGCGCCACCGCTAGGCGGTCTGATTGTGCAGTGACATGCTGCTCGCACCCCACTTCCCCCGACAGCGTGTAGGCCGCAGCGCCACCTCTAGGCGGTCTGATTGTGCAGTGACATGCTGCTCGCACCACACTTCCCCCGACAGCGTGTAGGCCGCAGCGCCACCGCTAGGCGGTCTGATTGTGCAGTGACATGTTGCTCGCACCCCACCGTGTAGGCCGCAGCGCCACCGCTAGGCGGTCTGATTGTGCAGTGACATGCTGCTCGCACCCCACTTCCCCTGACAGCGTGCAGACCGCAGCGCCACCGCTAGGCGGTCTGATTGTGCAGTAACATGCCGCTCGCACCACACTTCCCCCGACAGCGTGTAGGCCGCAGCGCCACCGCTAGGCTGTCTGATTGTGCAGTGACATGCTGCTCGCACCCCACTTCCCCCGACAGCGTGTAGGCCGCAGCGCCACCGCTAGGCGGTCTGATTGTGCAGTGACATGCTGCTCGCAGCCCACTTCCACCGACAGCGTGTAGGCCGCAGCGCCACCGCTAGGCGGTCTGATTGGGTAGTGACATGCTGCTCGCACCACACTTCCCCCGACAGCGTGTAGGCCGCAGCGCCACCGCTAGGCGGTCTGATTGTGCCGTGACATGCTGCTCGCACCCCACTTCCCCCGACAGCGTGTAGGTCGCAGCGCCACCGCTAGGCGGTCTAATTGGACAGTGACATGCTGCTCGCACACCACTTCCCCCGACAGCGTGCAGGCCGCAGCGCCACCGCTAGGCGGTCTGATTGTGCAGTGACATGCTGCTCGCACCACACTTCCCCCGACAGCGTGTAGGCCGCAGCGCCACCGCTAGGCGGTCTGATTGTGCAGTGACATGCTGCTCGCACCCCACCGTGCAGGCCGCAGCGCCACCGCTAGGCGGTCTGATTGTGCAGTGACATGCTGCTCGCACCCCACTTCCCCTGACAGCGTGTAGACCGCAGCGCCACCGCTAGGCGGTCTGATTGTGCAGTGACATGCTGCTCGTACCCCACTTCCCCCGACAGCGTGTAGGCCGCAGCGCCACCGCTAGGCGGTCTGATTGTGCAGTGACATGCTGCTCGCACCCCACTTCCCCCGACAGCGTGTAGGCCGCAGCGCCACCGCTAGGCGGTCTGATTGTGCAGTGACATGCTGCTCGCACCCCACTTCTCCCGACAGCGTGTAGGCCGCAGCGCCACCGCTAGGCGGTCTGATTGTGCAGTGACATGCTGCTCGCACCCCACTTCCCCCGACAGCGTGTAGGCCGCAGCGCCACCGCTAGGCGGTCTGATTGTGCAGTGACATGCTGCTCGCACCCCACTTCCCCCGACAGCGTGTAGGCCGCCCGCCGTCAGAGCAGAAGAGACCTATAACTAGTAGTAATAATGTTGACATGCAAGTTTAAAATTATCTTACGCAGTAGAAGGAAAGAGAGGTAGAGGTTCCACAATTTAAATATCAGTTTTTATGGGGCATCCCCTTTATTAATCCATGAATTGAAGTTGATATTAAAACCAAGCCATTTGACATACAGTTCTTTCCCACAACGACGAATAACACGTTCGATTAAATAGTATTCAGGATATTTGGATTCCTCCAGTTCTTCGATGTAGAATCCTCTTTCAATAAGCTGTCCTGAAAGATCGCCATGTTAATACGTAACTGAATAGTAAGGTTAACACTCCTGAATTGAAAATTATCTGTGCTGCTCTTAGGTGTGTATCCTTTTGCTAAGATAGACTTGTGTTTGCTGATGCGAACGAAATCAGCTTTTTTAAAGCGATGGAGGCGTGGATCTCCCTTGTGATTACATGATGAATAGCATCTGAGCGTGATATATTCTTAGAAACAAGACGTGGCTTTAAACCGACAATGCGATGAGGTGAATCGTTGTAGGTATACACGGGTCTAGGTAGCGGTTCAATCCAACGATAAGAACCTTGAGCTATACATTATCACCACATCATTGTCTTGAGTGTACTATTAAATCTTCTACAACACTTGCCTTAAGATTGCTGTACGTAGAGTAGTGCTGAATTCCAGCTAAGTTCAGGTAAGAAGAAAAATCCTTGTTGTAAAACCCTTACCTTGATCGGTTTGAAGAAGCCTTGGGCAGCGGTTTGATTGTTCAACAATATATTTAAATGCGTCTTTGACTTGAGCTGCTGTCTTAGAACGCACAGGTTGGGCAAAAACTTAGCGTGCACATCGATGACTGTAAGTAGATACTTATACACCGCATTGCTAGAGGCATATAGAATCATGTCTCCTAAGTCTGCTTGCGTGTAATAAAGCGTATGCGATAGCAGGTGCAACGACCTCGTTTATATAAAGTTTGCTTATCTTTACGGGTGAGGTCTTATCTTGAAGATCCATTTCTGCATAATACCAGCATGACGTAATTCTCTCTCTATTTCTAGAATTTCAGATAAAAAGACCCGTGGGAGGAGCATCTTGCGAAGCTGTTATAAGTTGTAATCGTTGTACGAGTAAGTTAGGATCATTCCGACTTCCTACGTCTAATACGGTAACAAAGGCTTGTAGATAACATTAAGACCACGTGCAGTCGGTTGATGTGACAGAAACAGCGTAGAATTAAACTCTCGATACTTGCGACTCTTATTTGCATTTACAGCTTCCGTCCTCTTGTAATTAAGTGGTGTTGCGTCAGTACCAAAATATTGCTTTATACTTTTTAAGATCATAATGTGGAATTATATAGTTGTCAGGCATTGGTGAGAAAAGAAGTTCTAAGTGAACTTTAGAAGGTTTATAGGTAACACCATTTACGACGAGTCTGTTGCGATTAATCAAAGCATTTGCATTACCCACCAAGAAACAGTCGTCTTCATAGCAAATAACGTAGGTTGTGTCACTTTGCCCTGTTAAGAGCTTTTCTATATAGGGAGCAAAGAGAGATCCACAGGTATTTTGAATAACGGTCTTAAACTGATTACTGTATTCTGGTGTGATCATAAGCTCAGACAAAGAAGGTAGATCTTGTGTTGATGTAGCAGCTGTTTCAGCAGTAACATCAGTAGTCAAAAACTTATCTCGCTTAGATGGTGAAGTATCGTTTTCTTCCTCATTCTCTTCTTCATCCCTATCCTGCCTCTCCTCTTCCTCATCCTGCTTCTCTTCTTCTTGCTGTGCAGGCTTTCCTTATCCTTGCTTCTCTTTGTCTTGTGATTTTTGCATAGAAACAGAACTTGTAGTATACTTGGCTAATGAGGTAGAATTATACATTTCATTCAATGGTGTATCTGGTTGCGTTTTCAAAAATAAATCAAAGTCTGGTTGAATACGTTTAAGCTCTTTAACGTTTCGTCAAAAAATGTCTCGAGAATGGATTATATGTTGTGTAACCGCTTCGCTGGATGTTGACATGATGGCGGTTTTTTATCAAGTTGAGCCTGTAAGTCCGCGTTGATGCATGAAAAATGATCAAAACCCATGCGATACCGTCCCTAATGAACATCACTTTCTTTATCAGTAGCTTAAAAGCGGTAAAGGTCTGATGAGCAGCAAGTGGCACACGTACGAATACGGTCATTGAATGTCATATCAGGGTTAACATGATCATCATGCACATGCCGCATGTTGCAGTCATCTTGCCGAGAAAGCACAAGTGGTGTTGCGTCAGTACCAAAATATTGCTTTATACTTTTTAAGATCATAATGTGAAATTATATGGTTGTCAGGCATTGGTGAGAAAAGAAGTTGTAAGCAAACTTTAGTAGGTTTATAGGTAACACCAGTTACGACGAGTCTGCTGCGATTAATCAAAGCATTTGCATTACCCATCAAGAAACAGTCGTCTTCATAGCAACGCAACCAGATACACCATTGAATGAAATGTATAATTCTACCTCATTAGCCAAGTATACTACAAGTTCTGTTTCTATGCAAAAAAAACATGACAAAGAGAAGCAAGGATAAGGAAAGCCTGCAGAACAAGAAGAAGGGAAGCAGGATGAGGAAGAGGAGAGGCAGGATAGGGATGAAGAAGAGAATGAGGAAGAAAACGATACTTCACCATCTAAGCGAGATAAGTTTTTGACTACTGATGTTACTGCTGAAACAGCTGCTACATCAACACAAGATATACCTTCTTTGTCCGAGCTTATGATCAGACCAGAATACAGTAATCAGTTTAAGACCGTTGCGTATTGTCGCGTATCAACTGCTCAGGCACACGATAATAGGTTTGTCATAAATAGATGCCGTCTACATGTTTATGTCGTCCCGTACAACAGTATGCACAAATAACGTTTTGCTGTTCTGTAGCGACATCGCCAATGATCATAAGAGAAATGAGAAGCACATCATCCGGTGATGGAAATTGCTCATGTGAATTAACTTGAAAATATTCCAAAACATCTTTAACCAGATAGTGCAATTTGTAGAATAGTACATAGCGCATGATAGAGTGACCTTGCGAAAACATAAATATTTTCGAAGCGAGTGCTACTTAAAGAGGTAATGAGTGTGAGTAAAATATTCGTCTCCTCGCATCGCGATAGGCCAGATATAATACATCGAACAGTAAAATGAAAAAGTCCATGACGTCTTTGTGTAGTTGTAACAGAACTAGGTAAGAGATGTAGCACTATATCACTAACTGCTTTATAATCTTCATGGTAACTGACATCCATAGTTGTATATATAAAACAAACGGAACAACAAGTACCTGTCAGTTCATAAATCGCTCTTGACGAGTGAAGTCGTGTACTGAATGCTGAAACAACGGCATACAAACGTTATGAAGAAGAAATTTGTCGGATGGTAGAACGTTGTAAAGGCGGCACGAAAACTTACTCGAGAGAATTCAATCCGCGAGCAGCTATTACTATGGCACTACGCGCAGCAAGAGCGAAAGTGCAGAGCAAGGTTTTGTAAACGTTCACGAATTATTCCTGTACCAAAACAAGCATTAATTCTTCCTGCGCTCTATGCCGGGTGGTGCTAGTGCTGTTGCAAGAACTCTTAAGTCTGTAGTTGAAGCGAAGAAACAGTTGAGAAAGGGTGAACGTCATAACAAGACATTGGACTCAATAGCATTGCGATTCAAAGGCGTACACATGAAGCTTGCGCCATAAGGAAAAGGCTTGGCATCTACATATCTCCTAAAATCTCCTACCGAATGCACTGCCACATCGAGCTCTAACCCACGAAGAAGTTCTTACGTTTGCTAAACAAGGAATTCCTTATTTTCGCGATGTGCATATGCACGTTTAACTACCAGCGCGCCCACACGAACGTGAGTGTGTTGTAATTTACTAAGACAACAGTCGCGGTCCTGGAACCCATTACATTGTTTACATAAATCGTAAATATGAAGTATGGTATTTGATAGCTTGGAAACTTACCTCCTCCACTTGAGCTCATACGTTATTTTGCAAGCAGTGCAGACGTTGTTTACAATTAAAAAACGTGTGCGAAAATTCAATACACACATGTGCGGACGATTATGTCTCATGTTCTTATATCAAACTCAGAGAGTAGACAAACGTGATGACTAACGATGAAAGAACGTTCGCTGTACGTGATGAAGGACCTGAAACTATCGTATACTTTAATCCACCGATCGAACTCGGTCATCAGCCATAAAGCCATGCTTGGACTTGTGTCATTTGAAATAAAATATGATGTGCATGAAGGCGTAAAAAGTGCTATTACGATGGGTATGTGGTAACGCTACCGTCAGGCAGTTATTCAGTAGAAAACATTAAAAGTACTTTAATTGAAGAGTTTACTGATGAGAGTTTTAGTAATAAGTATTACAAGTTCTCAATTACTGCGAACAAGATCACACATAAATGTCCTATGGAGTCGTCATTAAAGATTGACTTCAAATCATAACCTGATTCGATTGTCTGTGTTTCCACCAAGAGAGCTCATACCGCACGTGTGTTATGAGTCTGATCAACCTATAACACTTTTCGGTGATCATCATGTAAACATCACTTGTAATATTATTGCAGACTTAATTAGTAATCAACAAACTTCTCACGTCATACACGACTTTATTATTACATTGTAAAGTGGTTACACTATTCGTAGGAAAACTTCAGTTGTTCTTTATCATCCTGTGCCTGTAAAACCTGTTTTTAAATTCACTCTTAGGCTTGTGAAGAACCATAATCAGTTAATTAATTTAGATCGACACGCGTACGTAGTTTACAAACTTCATTTGATACCACTATGAAAAATCTATGAAACACGGTGTACATTCAGGGGAGTAACTCCATGTTTGCGAATACTCGACGCAATAACAGATACCCAAAAGAAGACACTCCAAGATTTATGTTATAATCTACTACAACAAAATGGAAGAAATTCTAGGCGTTATGAACACAGTAGAAACTCGTGAAGGTGCAGTACGAAGTAGGCATCATTCTTATCAATCTTTTACGTTTGGGTTGAATAACAATGATGAAATTCGCTTTATCATTAATCAGCAAGATGTATGCATCGCACCACACGAAAGCTACCTCTACATTGAAGGACGATTGGATAAGGCAGATGGAAGAGGACCAAGCACATCTCAACTAAACAACCATGGTATAGCTTTTTTCCTTCTCTGAAGCGCAATACCAAGTAATCAATGAGGAATTAGATAGATCGAAGAATGTTGGTAGTACAAGTGCAATGAAACTCTACCCTTGTCATAGTGATGAAGAATGTAATATTTTACGGATGTCGGGATGGTTGCTTAATCACGAAGTGTACTTTTTCTGGTATGTACAAATAAAACATAATTATTCTCTGCTTTGCTGATAATTTTGGACGTATTAGAATAAACGAAAAACAAGAACTAAATCTGATCTGTGATCGCAGTGTTTACAATTCACATAAGGCAGGAGAATCACCAGAAGCCTAAAAAGTTACTCTTCATCTAATGTTGTGGATGATTCCACATGTAAGATTATCTGATCGAGTAAAACGTCGATTGCTCAGGATTGTGGAAAATGATACTCCATTACCTATATGTATTCGAAGTTGGGAGCTGTGTTACCACCTACAAACAAGCATAGCTTGGCTGTTAAAGCGTCACGTTTTACTGAAACGCCTTTGTATATTATTTGAGGATTTCAAACCCATCGTACATTCAGCCATGAAAAAAGGTAGCTCACAGTTTGATCACTGTAAATTAAGAAATATTAGACTATATCTCAACATAATTACGTATCCCTACGCAAACATGAACTTGGACATTTGAGAAAATTTGAATTGTTCTACGAAATGTTTTGTCAATTCCAATCATCGTAGTATCAAGAAGAAGATCATCCACTATTTTCGCCTGAAGAATTTAACATTAAAGCACCGAGTGTAGATGTAGAATGTTCTTATTATGAATAAACTCTAAAAATATCCTATCGATATTCGTTCAGAATTTGAATCTGAAAATATTCCTGCTAACACAACAATCTATTGTCTTATTATTCATATGAGTTATGTCCCTTGCTATCCACTAACGAATATTGTAACAAGACAATAAAAATGATAGCCATCATAATGGTCACTGGTGTGTGCTTCTGCACCGTACACTATGGAACAGAAAGAAGAAAAATAATACACGGATACAGATAACAAACAAAGTGTGAATGTGCATTCTGTACGCCTACCTGTGAAACGAATACGCTATATCTTATTTATGTCACTCAAGTAAGTGAGGCTATTAATATGTTCTATAAACATAGAAACATATATCAGATGTTAAAACCTCTGATTCAGTATTTACCGCCAGGATTTTTGTTTACGTACGCTGCTCCTTTCGTAGATGCTTTCTCGGACATCCTTCCTGTCCACAGTAAGATGTCAATCTCTGTAGCTTCATGCAGACCCTGTCGACGACAAGGATCTAAGTAAAAACCACATCGAATGTGATTACGATGGACCTAATCCGAAGATTGTAAACTGTAGTCAGTGTATGAAAGGAAATTCTCCCTTCTTTACAGTACCTGATAATGATTCAGAAAGGAACTAAATGCATGGATGACATCAAGGTGAGACCTGCATCAACTTCTTTGTGAAGCATAACATGCATAGTATAATATGTTTTGAAAATTTTGATTTATTTTTGCTATTTGGTTTACGTCGCACCGACACACACTGGTCTTATGGCGTCGATGGGACACAAAAGGCCTAGGAGTGGGAAGGAAGTGGACGTGGCCATAATTAAGGTACATCCCCAATATTTGCCTGGTGTGAAAATAGGAAACCACGGAAAACCATCTTCAGGGCTGCCGACAGTGGGGTTCGAACTCACTATCTCCCGGATTAAGCTCACAGCTGCGCGACCCTAACCGCACGGCCAATTCGTCCGGTACTTCATTTCTTAAACAATACATATTTTATATAATTTGAATGTTGCAAGAGGCATTACAATTCTGGAACCAAGCTACCTCTTCACAATTAGATGGTGAGGAGTGCTTATAGGCATCATGACAAAGAATGTGCTATAAACGGTAGTAGTTTGATCAATTTTGTACACAATATGTATTACTTTTCTATTTAACATTAAGACGTTATTCTTATTTCGCCTCCTCACACCTATCAAAATATTCTCACTTATGAAGGTGAGTTTACGAACAAGTCAAAAATGCATAAACATGCCGACGTGATCGCTGCTGTTAAAACAGTATGACCCTGGCATTGCACATGCTCGGTCCCGCTATTATAGAACTACACATAATGTATGTGCTTGATTCGCAGCTCTGTTACGAAATTTGAAAAGTTATACAAGGCCTGAAAAAGGTGCAACTCTGGCACAAGTGCTCAACTAAGTAGAAATGCGTTTTAGGAGGATGAGGAGGAAGAGGAGGAATAGGAGGTGGAGGAAGAGTGTTGATAGTTATTTGTCCGTCAGATGGAGAAGTAAAGCCTTCAGCAGACCTCTCCATGCTGTTCGTCCGGAGAAGGCTATGTGCCACTAGCGGGTTTTACCCTGTCCCTTCCTACTATGATGTACCATATCGTTTATTTCCTAATATTACCTTCCCTGATGAGGTTGACATCAGGAAGGGCAACCGGTTATAAAAATCGATCTTGACAGGACCAAACCTGCTCCCGTTTCTCTACAGAGTCGTGAATGAGGTAAGGTGAACCTGCAAAGTTTGCGACGGAATGCCAGCTTCTCAACCGTCTGATCCATTCAGCCTGGCAGGGAAAGGTAAGTGGTGGGATAAATTTCTAAATCCTAGATTGTGTGCCCCAAAAAGCCTGGATTAAATTCCAATCCTCTCCGCAGTGCCCATATGGAATGGTGGCGTATAATGCTGTTGATGCTTATTTGTCCGTCGGATGGATATGTAAAGCCTTGAGCAGACCTCCCGACGCTATTCGACATAAGGCTAACGGCCACTACCGGCTTTTCCCTCTCCTTTCCTACTATCATATATCATGTCATTTATTTCATATTACTACCTTCACTAATGAGGTTGACGTCATGAAGTACAACCGGTTATAAAAATCCATCTCAATATATTCATCTCAGCACAAACCCGACACCGTAGAGAAACGGGACAAAGATTGGACACACGTTAGGTTATAATGCCATGCACCCTTAGCCAGCATCACCCACTCTGTGACGTCAGATCTCTGTCAGGAGAAGGCATGCGAATTCGGTTATGGAAAGATAAGCATGCATTTTAAATCGCCCGCCCTTTTTACGTCACAGCTCTGTCACCAGGCCGAGGGACAGACGACAAAATGCCTGTGTGAGGTTAGGTTACCATTCGTGACAAAGGTTAGGTTAACACACGTGTTAACCACACCTGCAATTCACATCACTAGTTCGGCTCCTACAAGGGGAACCCGTCTGAAGTTAGGTTAGCGTTCCTCGTAGCGATGATAGTTTAACACGTCATAACATCATCTACCGATTGGACTCCTCCAAGGGGAGATTGTGTGTGAGGTTTTGTTAGTGTTCATGCGCAAGGTTAAGTTAACACGTCATAATAACGTCTCAACCTCATCTGCAGGTCACCTAACCGAATTGTGGCTCCTCCAAGGACTCCCGATCGGCTCGGCTCCTCCAAAGTAGCCTGTGAGGTTAACATTACCCTCGCACGTAAGGGTCGCTTACCTTTTCGACTCGGCTACTCAAAGGGGGGCCCGTCCGTTTCCTCACCTCCAAAGTGGCCCATGATGTTAGCATTGCCCTCGTACGTAAGGTTATGATGTCATAACCTCACCCAGCGGTAAAAATACTCCAGGTTGGCCAGTGATGTTAGCATTGCCATCGTGAGTATGCGTATGACGTCATAACCCCAGATCATTGCCTGACCAATTAGGCACGTCCAATCGAGTCTGTGAGTTTAGGCTTGCTCTCGTACGCAAGATTTCACCTTCACTGGTTTAGAGCCTCAGCTGGGGGCCAATTACCTCATTGCAGAATCGGCATAGCCTTACTACTCAACTAGGGACCAATGACCTCGTTGCAGGTTCGGCATAGCCTTACTACTCAGCTAGGAGTCAAGGACCTCGTTGCAGAATCGGCATAGCCTTACTATTCAACTAGGGACCAATGACCTTGTTGTAGAATCGGCAAAGCCTTACTACTCAACTAGGGACCAATGACCTTGTTGCAGTATGGACATAGCCTTACTACTCAGCTAGGAGTCAAGGACCTCGTTGCAGAATCGGCATAGCCTTACTACTCAACGAGGGACCAATGACCTTGTTGTAGAATCGGCAAAGACTTACTACTCAACTAGGGACCAATGACCTTGTTGCAGGATCGGCATAGCCTTACTACTCAGATAGGAGCCAAGGACCTCGTTGCAGAATCGGCATAGCCTTACTACTCAACTAGGGACCAATGACCTCGTTGCAGGATCGGCATAGCCTTACTTATAACTTCAAAGCTGAGATATTGATTAAATTTGCATTAAAGGTTATATTTTCGAAAATAGCCAAACTTAACAAGTTTCACATAGAATTTCAGAGTTTAACAAATAACAACAAGGTAGCAAATCAGGTACAAGGCCAGGAAATACCAAGATATAGGGATAATTTAACAAACTGGGCTTCAAGCCCCACTTTATACAATTCCTGAGCTCTCCGCTTACAACCACATATTTACCAAAGGGCAAAAAAACCCTAATAACATGGAGCACTTGCTCCCACCTAGCAATGTTAGGCCTTCTAGAGGCACATATCCAAATACTAGAAGGAGCTGACCCGCTCTCAATTTTTCCAGCCTATTAAAGGCAATACCAGACTTTTGCACTAAATTGCCATCGAGGCACAGCTTACATCAAATGAAACGGGGGTATCTCGTACCCAACCTACTGGGCCTCAGTGGAAAAAGAACAGATTAAGTAAATGGCCCAAAATACCAAGATGAATGGAGGCGTAGCTTGCACTCCTACATGAAGCCTTTTAAAACCTAAGGGGCACCTGGCCGATGAAACAGGGGCTATTTCCAAACTATGGAGGTGACTCGTATAAGAAAAATTCAAGACATTACAGAAAGGAAGAAAATCAGTTACAAAACGTAGTCACCTCAAACTAGTATGAAGGGGAGCTCGAGAGGGTAAAGCACTCTCTATCCCCGAATTACAGTTAAATATATTTGAAGTTTCACTAAACCGAAGGGAGATTACATGTTTTTTACATAGCAAAGGTTTGGGACCTTCCTCGCGGATTAAACTGCTGAGCTAGCAAGAAATAAAGATGGTTAAGTGGCCACTACCTCGTTGAAGAGCTGCTGCCGGATGAAAGAGGCGCTTCCCGCCTCCTGCTACACTTCCATACACTTTGCTAGGTGTTGTTCTAGTGGCCCAGAGACAAGATAATCAGCAGTTTTATACACTCGTAGAAGATTCCAGACCTTTCATGAATAATGAAGCCACACCCTCTTTCTTTACTGGTCCGTTTTGTAAATACACTCAAAGTCGAAGAAGAAATACATGATTGGTCAAAAATTAATTACAGAAATTCTGGATTGGCTCAATTCAAAACTGGCGGAAATAAAAGATTAATATTGCCAACCCACAAATGAAAGGCCGAAATATAGTAAAGAGAAAACTTATGAATACAAAATTTCTTCAAAAGGTTCCTTAAATTCGCACCAGGGTGCATAATAATAATTTTTAGTAGAAACATCTATAAGAGAATGTCCACACTTCTTGATCAATGGAAAACAAAACAAGTTGAACTACACACAGTATTGACAACTTGGTAATCACAAAATTTACTGTAGTGATATCTTCTGAGAAACTAATGAGTTGATCCAGTTTTTAAAGTTCAGAGTTTCTCCTGTAGAGGAGTAATTATTGGCTCAATATTTGAACTTGCGGCGTAGTGGTGTACCTCCCGGTACAGACTTCATTAGGTTTAGAAAAACAGCTGTTGACAAACATTGCGGCGGCAGCCGTCCGCGGTTCAATAGTAATTTTAAGATACCATTTATACAGTCAATAGCATCGTGTGCGTAATTTTTCTTACTAATTCCTGTTCTTGTACTGTATATGAATGACATTTAATATTCTACGGTCATATGATTTATTACATAGTCTTTTTTTCAAACAGTGATGGTAGGTTTTGTAATGAGTACTAGAGGGAACCCTATAAATTATGAAATAAACGTCCGCCTTTCTGGAGTAGTGGTTAATGTGATTAGCTGCCACCCCGGGATGCCCGGGTTTGATTCCTGGCTCTGCGACGAAATTTGAAAAGTGGTACAAGGGCTGGAACGGGGTCCACTCAGCTTCGGGAGGTCAACTGAGTAGAGGTGGTTTCGATTCCCACCTCAGGCATCCTGGAAGTGGTTTTCCACTTCTCCTCCAGGCAAATGCTGGGATGGTACCTAACTTGAGGCCACGGCCGCTTCCTTCTCTCTTTCTTGTCTATCCCTCAAAATCTTCCCATCCCCTCACAAGGGCCCTGTTCAGCATAGCAAGTGAGGCCGGTACTGGTCATCCTCCCCAGTTTCATCTCCAAGACAGATTCAGAACCTCCAGGGCACTGCCCTTGAGGTGGTAGAGGTGCGATCCCTCGCTGAGTCCGAGGGAGAAACCGACTCTGGAGAGTAACTGATAAAGAGGAAGAAGAAACATCAACGTAAACTAAATTATATCTCCACGTAACAAAATATAAGAAAACCTGTTTAAGTTATTAAGGATGAACTTAATAATACGCGAGCCTCCGTGGCTCAGACGGCAGTGCGTCGGGCTCTCACCGCTGGATACCGTGGTTCAAATCCCGGTGACTCCATGTGAGATTTGTGCTGGACAAAGCGGAGGCGGGACAGGTTTTTCTCCGGGTACTCCGGTTTTTACTGTCATCTTTCATTCCAGCAACACTCTGCATTATCATTTCATACCATTTATCACTCGTTAATAAATCACTTTGGGAGTGGCGACCCCATTGTAATAATAGCCTATATATGTTTCACTCATTACATCCCTGACCCGGTCAATGACTGGAAAACAGGTTGTAGGTTTTCATTTTCATTAACAATACGCAGAGCCGCAGGAGCAATGACCAATATTTAGGCATACAAAGTATGACAGGAACAATAACCTGAAGGAAAAAGCTTCATACGGACATATGTCCTATTCACAATGTTTTCAGAGAAAGAACCTACTTAATGTATGTATGTGTCTTATCGACTGAAATTCTTTGACGTTTTATTATTCTAACGAATGCCTCTTCTTTGCTTTCGGGATGTCTTTCTGCCATTGAACTAGCCCGCTGTCCATGGTGTATTGTGAGTGGTGTAGTGCGGGGAATTGAGAATGTATCAGAGAGGAACTGTGCGCTCAATACATCAGTACTAACGAATATGCCGGCATGGTGTATATTTACGGCTTGTGCCGTAATATTTTTCCGGCTGCTCTCGAGAATGACTGTCCACGCTTTCCGACACATGGAATTTCTGAACGTGTTTACCACAGTTTTGAGCAAATTGCGTTAATCACGTATTCTACCAACTACCCCCATTTCTTGTGACCGTGTAGTTCAACAACCTGTGCAGCAACAGCACTGCCAGCACACGGCAGTTCGCGAACATAAAGAGCAGCGCGTGCGAGACAGCGCAAGTGTGTGTAGAGCAATGTCCATATGAAGCTTCCTGTCACATCTCTGAATATTGACCATTCCTCCTGGGACACCCGGTATGTACGAGCGTAAAATAGGAATGATAGTAATTAAAAACCGATGTAAAATTAGCAATTAAATAATTAATGAATAACTATTTTTTACTATTAACTAAGTTGAAGGATATTAAAGGAAACACACTTAATTGAATCATCATTGTATGTGAATGTGACAAGAGTGAGGGAGTTAAATTAAGATTATAAAAAACAGGAATACTTTGAAGAGTACCGTTAAATAATTAGTCTTTCTGTTACACACAGCTGTTCACAGTTTACATGGATCATCTGCTGAAAGGTATAAAGTGGAGGGAGGGATTCACTAAGGTGGAAATGTACTAAGCAGTCTGGCCTATGCTGACGACTTGGTCTTATTGGCAGATTGTGCAGTCTAATACCTTGGAATTTGAAAATACCTGCAATGAGTATGGTATGAAAATTAGGGTTTCCAAGACTAAATTTATGTCAATGGGTAATAAATACAAGAGGACTGAATGTCAGATTGGTGATACAAAGCTAGAACAGGTCCATAATTTCAAGTATTTAGGTTGTGTGTACTCCCAGCATGGTAATATAGTAATTGAGATTGAATCAAGGTGTAGTAAAGTTAATGCAGTGAGCTCGCAGTTGCGATCAGCAGTATTCCGTAAGAAGGAGGTCAGCTCCAGGACGAAACTATCTTTACATCGGTCTGTTTTCAGACCAACTTTGCTTTACGTGAGCCAAAGCAGGGTGGACTTAGGATATCTTATTCATAAGTTAAAAGTAACAGACATGAAAGTAGCGAGAATGATTTCTGGTAAAAACAAGCGGGAACAATGGCAGGAGGGTACTTGGAATGAGGGGATAAAGGAAAATTTAGGAATGAACTCGATGGATGAAGCTCTGCGCATAAAGCGCCTTGGGTGCTGGGGTCATGTGACGCAAATGGACGAGGATAGATTACCTAGGAGAATAATTGACTCTGTTATGGAGGATAAGAGAAATAGAGGTAGACGAAGACGACGATGGATAGACTCAGTTTATAAGGACTTAAATACAAGAGACATAGAAGTAAACGACGCCACATAAAGGATTGTGTTGGCATTTAATAAATTCACAGAGGTTTGCAGACTGAACGCCGAAAGGTATAACGGTCTAGAATGAAGGTGCATGTACGTAATTCGGTTACACAAGAAGCTCTAAATATAATGAGAAGATGACGTGTTATTGGAGGAAGGGAGAATAATAAGAGATGAAACATTGAAATTTGCATCTGGAAGACCCTAACGGAGAAATAGAAAGTAATAACACAGTAATAATAAGCTACGGCGGTGGCACTGAGGGAGGGCTGTAGACAGCTCTATTTCAGCACGTGATGTCGTCCAGTCACTGATGATGGAGGACGCGAGTAGAATTGGATTGAAGCTGGTCGCTAGGGAGCAAGCCATGACGGATTCTGGAAATGCAATTTGCATTGGATAGGAGAGAGAGCATGAACGGGTCAGGGAACACGTGAGCCAAAGACGAGCCGCAAGATGTCATTTAGTCCACTGACCAGAGAATATTAAATGGAATGAGGACAGCCACGTGCAAAATGGAATCAGACGTTCGCCGGTCCAGTATTTCCTTGATCGCTCAGCGAAGGGACAACAGAGAAACCTGGTGTAGGAATCTATTGTCAATTATCCGAGATATAGCGGGTGTCTCACCTAAGAGTCCTCAAGTGGACTTTTCCTGGTATTTCGCGAGATATTTTGTGTTATTTATAGTGTTTAGATTTGGAAAAATTGCTGAAGGGGACATACACTGGGGAAAGGAGTAGAAGGTGAAGATAAATAATTCCAAAACGAAAGTAACGAAGTAACGTGATGCAGGAAATAATAGATTAGGATATGAAGTCTTAAACGAAGTAGATGAATAATCTTACTTCGGTAGTAAAATAACTAATGACGCGAGAAGTCTTCTTCTTCACATCTGATAGGTCGCGGGTGCGCACATGTTGATCTGGCACTGTTGTACGGCCGGATGCCCTTCCCAACGCCAACCCTCTATAGACGCATGTAATCACTAGTGCGTGTTTCTGTGGTCGTTGGTAGTGCAATGTGTTTTCTGAATATGAAGAGGAAGGTGCTGGGACAAAAAAAAAACACAGTCGCTGGGCGAGAAGAGGCCGCTAATCGAACTCGGGACCCTCTGATCTGTAGGCCTCAACGCTGAACATTCTGCCAATGAGTCGGACTAATGATGCGAGGAGTAAGGAGGACATACAATTCAGACTGCCGCAACCAAGGAAGGCATTTATTACGACCAGAAATGTGCTCACTTCGAACCTTGATATAGGAATTAGGAAGACTTTCGTCTGGAGCGTGGCATAGTACGGATTTGAATATGAACGATAACAAACTCAATAGAATGGGAGGACAAGTTCGGCTCGCCAGGTGCAGGTCTTTTGATTTGACAGCCGTAGGCGATTTGCGCTTCGTGAAGAGGATGAAATGGTGATGAAGACGACACGTACACCCAGCCCCAGTGCCAGCGATATTGACCAATTAAGGTTAAAATTCCCCACCCTGCCTAGAATCGAACCCGGGTCCCCTATGACCAAAGACCAGCAGGCTAACCATTTAGCCATGGAGCCGGATAGCCAATAGGAATTCTGTGTGTACAAAACTTTGGCGCAGAGACTTCTGGAACCTTCCTCTCCGCTATAAAAGCTGGGACATTTCCATCGCTCCGTCACCAGCTGAAGGTAATGGAAGAATATTTTAATATTCTCAGAAAGATAACTTGAGGGGAAGGTTTCAACATTATTTCGGAATGTACATTTCAATGTTTCAGTGTAAATTTTCAAAAGGTCTAAGGATTTTGGTCTAACTTAGGGAATAAAGAGTGGGAACCCTCTTAATTCCCGTTCACCTTGGTATGGGAGTTAGTATGATTTATCTCTTCTGTGGAACTCAATAATTTTGTCCCTCTAGTCATCTCTGTAGTATAGGCTTAGGGCCTGTGACTTCTGGCCATGAACCTACATAGGGTTTTAAAGATCTTTCGAGTGCCTTTTCAAAGGAGTGCAAGAGTTCGATTCCTAACATTTTCATTTACGGCCAAGACCTTCAACCATTCTTCAAAATCAAATCAAAATCAAAATCTCTTTATTTGCAAATGAGGTGTCTACCTCGGTGGCAAATGGTACACTAAAATACATTATTGTCAAGCACTAAATTTTAAATTAACAGGAGACGAAGAAAATTTTCCTAGAATACAATATTATACAATTTACGCTCATAATTTTTTCTATTAAACACACACATCATCCTTAATAAATTTATACTGTTTACAAAATTCTACTTATAATATCTTACAAACATAGTCAACTCATATACAGTACGGGATGTGAAATTACTTCTAATAATACTATACAACTGGTATAAGATTAAAATTAACACTGAATTTATTTACATATTTATATTTTACCCATTTTGGAACCTAAGTAGCATAACGACCTGCTGCGTCTTAACCAGAGCCCCTTTTGCCACCACTTTTCAGAGTTCCTGAAGGGCCTTCACAGCTACCGTAGCGGTCCCAGGGCCCTCGAAGTCCCCACTGTACTTCACCCCTACAGGCAGTCCCCTACTTGGGCTGTCCAAACTCCTTAGACCAGGGGATGGAATTAATTTAATCACACACATTTATTATTTACAATATCCTGCACTGGTCGAATGCCCTCTAACATTTAATTTATTATCTCTGTTGTTGTTTATTCTCTTCTTGAATATCTGTACAGATTTTGGAAAAGGATCAAACACTACCCCTGGTAAACTGTACCACTCCTTCACGCCCTTCCCAATGAAAGAAAATTTACCCCAATCGCTTCTGCTAAAATTCCTTCTAATTTTGTACTTGTGGTCAGTTCTACCAATATAATTATTTTCCAACCGAAGCCTCTCACGGATATCTACCCATGCTTCTTCTCCTGTATAGGCTCTATATAATCCTATAAGTCTAGTTTTCTCCCTTCTCTTACTTAAAGTTTCCCACCCAAGTTCCTTTAACATTTCTGATACACTACTCTTTCTCCTGAAATCCCCTGTTACAAACCTTGCTGCTTTCCTCTGCACACCATCTAGTTCTTTTATTAGGTATTCTTGGTGAGGATCCCAAACACTGTTTGCATATTCCAATAATGGACGAACCATACTTAAGTAACTTTTTTCTTTTAATTCTTTGTTGCATCCTTTAAGTAGTCTCATTATGACATGTAACGATCTGTATGCTTTCCCAACAATGTCATCAACATGACCCTTCCAGTGCAAATTATTTTCAAATCACACACCTAAGTATTTGCACTTGCCATCTTTTGGGATAACTACCTCATCCAAAGTATATTCAAATTCAGTTTTAAAGCTCCTGTTTGTAAATGTTGTAACAGTTGATTTGCCTCCATTAATCTTCATATTATTTTCTTCAACCCATTCTTGGATACTGTCAAGGTCCCTTTGTAATTCTGAACAATCCTCAATGTTATTTCTTTCCCTATAAACAATTATGTCATCTGCATACAATCTTATTTTCGATGTTATATTGTTCCCTAAATCATTTGCGTATATTAAGAAAAGTAACGGACCGATTATACTACCCTGTGCAATTCCCTTCCAGACTTTCTCTTCCTGTGATATATTATTTCCTACTTTGACTTTCTGAACCCTTGAATTTAGAAATGTTCTTATCCAACGTATAACCCTTACATCCAATCCTATTCCCTCCAATTTCTTTAATAATATTCCATGTTCCACTCTATCAAAGGCTTTGGAAAGATCTATGGCTATGCAATCTAACTGGCCTCCTGAATCTAACTGATCTGATATGTCCTGCCGAAATCCCACCAGTTGTGCCTCGCAAGAAAATTTCTTTCTAAATCCATACTGGCTCCTCATGAACCAATTTTTATCATCACATATCCCTCTGATGTACTTTGCTATTAAACTCTCCAGTATTTTACAAACTATACAGGTCAGGCTGATTGGTCTGTAGTTCTCTGGTTTCCTTTTATCACCCTTTCCTTTATAAATTGGTATTATTATAGATTCCTTCCATTCCTTTGGTATCACACTATTATTTATGACGTAGTCAAAGAGAAATTTTAAATAAGGCACTATATACCACCCTATTGTCTTTAATACCTCCCCAGTAATTTGATCACTTCCTGCTGCTTTTCCTTGCTGAAGCAGTTGGATTTCTCTGAAAATATCTTCATTTGTGAATGAGAAGCTTCTTGTTTCCCTCTGTGTCTCTCCCTCTCTATCTTCTGTTACGGTTTCCAAGTCCTGACAATCTTCTACTGAATCTCGGAATTCCCTACTAAAGAGGTTTTCTTTCTCTGTATCTGTTAAATAGTGTTCACCCCCTTCTCCCACCATTGTAGGAATTTTCCCTAAGGCCTTGTAGAATGGGCACTTATTGCCTCTGTTAATGTTTAACTATTCTTATTTAAATGTAACTTAGACTGTCGAACGGGTAAGACAGTGAAAACAGTTTGCATTTGACCTAATGTAAAATTAGGTTGTGCCTTTAAGAGGCTTGGTTGTAATAAGTTCGGAGAGTAGTCCCCTTTGTGGAGCAAACACGCTCTTTTGAGGTTTGTAACTTGGGAGCTTCAAGCTCATTCGTAAATAATTTTGTACCTGATTGTTCTAGGCTTTTCTAATACTGTTACAAGAGCTCACGAGCCAATTCTTATTTGGTGGTGTCCATCTAAGTTCCAATTCAGACGAATAAAATATAAGAAATACAATTTCAAATGTTAGAGTTAATGATCTTTTCCCTGTCCTCACATTCATGCCCGCACCTTCTTACACCTCACGTGAATAATATGAAGCTGATCTGAAAGACCGCAACTTGACATCTCTGGGGTTAAGTGGCAGTAGACAAGACCTATAGATACTCTTCAAGATCTCATAGTGTCTTAAGAGATAGCAGGAACATGCATGCAAATAAACACGTCCTTCGTCTACCGCGCCACACCACCAATTCCCTGGTAGCTAGCAGCGATTAACATAACTTCATGACCAAGTCAGTTGAAAAGTTGGAAAATGTATTAATTTGCAAAATGTCCAAATACCTTCGGTCTAATAGGATCTGAAACCTATGTAGTCGCGCTCAAGAGAATGGAGGGAAATACCAATAATAATGTCGTTTATTTTATGTTCCACTATGGTCGTAATATTGAAAGATGTATGCTGACAGTTCTTAGAGGGAGGTCCGTTTACTGCTTTCGTTCCTGGATGGGAAGAAGGGAGTAGATTGCCATGGAGATAAGCCTGGTGTTGCTTGGAGTTGCCAAACCTCTCACTTCTGACCCGAACGAGACGAACAAACAGAAATATACCGTATGAATTTAAAGTTAATTGAAGTAGGACCAGCGGCTCCTGTGCTGTAACTAACTGCCACTGTAAATGAAATATATCAGTTAATATACAACATCTAGTAAAAAGTATGCATAAAAGAGTGTAAGATACATTTCCCTAACAACTAAACATCTAGCAGATTACATTTTTCCTTTTACCATTTCATAAACACAGACTATACTAACAGGGAAAAAAAATAAAAGAAATCTAAGATAAATTTAATGCCGAGGATGAATTAAGAATAAATCTAAACATCTCAAATGTATCCAGGAGATTATGATATTTCGTACTATTTAATTAATTTTGTGAGAATTCACTTACATCGCCTAAGAAATGGAAGGGTAGCGGTATTTTATGTTTTCTTTTCTTGTGAGTTTGACACTAACTTACTTTGCTGTATTTCATGTAGTTTAAGGTCATTGTATAATTGAAAGGCAGTGACAATGAACGACTTAGCGCACTTTACCGTACGATGCTGTGGAACCTGAAGGGTGTTAGCCTATCGTCCCGGTAATGCACTGACTCATCTAAACAAAGGGAGCATTAGATTTTAATATTCACAGCAGTAAGGAAGGAGCTGAGTGAGGAATATGGCAACACCGTGGAATGCTCCCTCCTCCAGCCATGTTTCTTTAAATATTAGGGGTATAACTACTTTTACAGTTTCCGGAGACGCTGAGGTGCCAGAATTTAGTCCCTCGGGAGTTCTTTCACGTGCTAGTAAATCTGCCGACACGAGGCTGACGGATTTCAGAAACCACCGGACAGAGCCAGGATGGAACCGGCGAATTTGGGGTCACAACCGTGATAGCCTGTCATCCCGGCTCCGAGGATTTCAGCAAGACCAAGAAATCCTTCAGTAGAATGTGGAAGAATCCGTCCCTGAAATTGTGAACACTATTTAACAGATTGAAGTTTCTTTATTGTTACCGACTTTATCGATCAAATCGTCTTCGTATTTCCATGAGAATGTCCTTCTAAATTCTCCGCTATTCGCTTCCTACACGTTAATTTGCTTCTGTCAAACAAACTTCGTTAAATATATGAAAACGGGAGACATTTTAACACCTGTCTGGATAAAATTCAATCTGCAGTGATATGAAGCGAGTGCTATGGAAAAGTAGAGCAGTCCAGAAAGGAATGAGGTAAGGCTGCACTTTTCCCCTCTGTTCGTACAGAAGAGTGGTAAAGTAAACCACAATTGAAGGGGAGGAAATCATGCCAGGGCATGAATTTTTGTTACAAGTTGGTTTACGTCGCAACGACGTCTTATGGTGATGATGGGATAAGAAGGAAGTGCTAGTGGCCTTAATTAAGGTACAGCCGCAGCATTTGCCCGGTGTGAAAACGGAAAACTTCGGTAACCATCTTCCAGGCTGTCGACAGTGCGGTTCGATCCCACTATCTCCCGAATGTAAGGTGAAAGCTGCGCACCCGTAACCGCGCAGCCAACTCAAGGTATTGTTATTTTATCTGATTCTGGAGAAGATGTGGAGAAACTGCTGATTTGCACGATCACGTTCTTGGAGGAGGTATGCCTGACAAAAATGAATAAGTCCGAAACAAATGTAATGGAGTTCAGTCGAACGAAGTCAAGTGATGCTTGAAATATTAGATTAGGAAATTAATTCTTAAAGGAAATAGATGAATATTGTTACTTGGTTAGTAAAATAACTAAAGCTCTTGAAATGTGGCGTTGCAGAAGAACAGCCAATGTGAGATGTGTAGATTGCATCTGGAACGAAGATACACTGAGAGGAGAAGGAATTTGCGAGAAGGGACACGACACACTTCTTGAGGGATCAGTAGGTGGTAAGAACGTCAGGGATAGGCTAAGACAAACGGATTATACTCGAGCAGATGCTGGATGCAATATGACGCAGAAATTAAAATGTTATCAGAGAATTGGATGGCATTGAAAGCTGAATCAGTCCAGTATATTGACTGTTGGCCTGAACATTCTACATCTTCACAAATATCATCATTCTGTCATTTGTTCAGATTCGTTTCTTCCACCGTAGGTAAGGTTAGACTACAAGGTACTTGAGCCTGTTGAGCTATGTAGCTTAAGTTATATACAATCTTCTTCTAAAACTATTTTTCCACACACCTGTGAGTTCGCAGGTGCAAACTTTGGAGCACTTGCGGATTTGACCCTCTTTTCCGGCCGGATGCACTTCCGGACACCAACCCCTTGCGGAGGTGTGTATTCACTATTGCGTGTGTTGTATGAACATAAAGAGGAAGGTGTTGGGACGAACACGAACAACCTTTCCCCTAGCCAAAAGAATGAATCAAATTAAAATCTCCTACCCGGGCGGGAATTGAACTCGGGACCCTCTAAATCAAATACTTCAGTGCTGACCATGCAGATAAGTAGCCGGATGAAGGTATCATTCCTCACTTGGTGCCAAGAATCCACCGCCTAGGATGGAGCGTTTCTGTTTTCAACTAGGCGTTTAATGTCGTTCTTTGATAACTTCGTTGTTTCCATGAAGTGGTGTATCCGCCTCAGTGCCAGTCGTCTCCTTGCATAGACTCTCTCATTGCATGTCTCAACTTTAACTTCACTGAAAAGCTCTCAGCGGATAGACATCATCTGATCTGAATACTTGCTTTATTGACAGTCCAAGGTATACATAAAATTGCCCTCCAGCACAATAACTCAAATGCATCGATAATAATAGTAATAATGATAACGTGGATGACGAGGAAATCCACGACCTGTGCCAACACTCAGAGAAAATCTCAGACATGTTTACTAAAATACGTTTGAAGTGTTACGGACATATTCTCAGAATGAGTAATCATAGACTAACCAAAATTATTCTCAACCATGCCCTAACAATGAAAGTACCAAGCTTGATAGGTGCAGTCGCTTAAGTGCGGCCAGTATCCAGTAATCGGGAGATGGTCGGTTCGAGCCCCACTTGTATTCCATGGTTTTCCATTCTGAAACCAGGGAAATGGCGGTTATGTACCATAACTAGGGCCAGGGCAGCTTCCTTCCACTTCCTAGGCCTTTCCTATCCCATCCCATCGTCGCCACAAGAAGACTGTGTCGGTGCGACGTAAAGCAAATGGGAAAAAAGTCAAAGAAAGTTAAAAAAATTGCTGCTTGAAGTTGCAAAATATCTTCAAGAAATAGGCGTCATACATGACATTGAATTAGTCAGATCTAAGTTGAGATAATTAGTGGACAATCACCGCCAAAAGAACCTGGTCAGAAGATCGCACGAAAACCCACAGCGAGAAGGTGAAGAGAGTTTTGGAGAAGAAAAAGGCTCAATGGGGCTCCTTAGTTGGGCAGAGCGAAGAAATAACTAAATGGAGTTAGCTTTCCAAATCAACCAGGACATGTATAATATAAGATGCTCTAAATGCATCACTATCACACCGTTGTAACGCTGACATCTATCTATCCTTATCCTCTCTGAGAAATACGCGCTCGCTGTGGTGAAAGACAACATTCTTGGCCCAGACCACAAAGAAATAAGAAAATCCAGGCAAGAAATCCACTCTAAGATCACGGAGACAATACGGAAACGCAGGGCTCCCTTCTACGGCGGGTGAACGACTCCCGATGCACACGACGCATTTTTAACAATGTTGACTCAAAATGTTAACGTGAACAAAGAACTCCGAGAAATGCGCCTACAATCAGAACATGCGCATAAACGCCATCTTTTTAGAACAAGAATCGTGACTTTGGGACTTTCCGGGATGTGAAGTAACGTGGTCGGATGAACGCCGAGTTCGACACAGCGAGGTAATGAAAACCTGCTGGACCAAGCGAACATTGAGTGCAGAGTGAAACTTATCGCGGTGTCCAGTTGGCGAACAATAATCGGAGTTATAAGCTTAGGGGTTTCGGCACAGAGAATCAAGATGGAGTGCCTTGCTTTTGCTGGTCATTATTACCAAGACTAGTGAAGAAACCTGCTTACAGAAGACAGGCGTCCAAATATCGTTGTTTGACATTTTATGGAAAATGTACATCAAAATACAAGGCGATCCGCACTACAGACGAAATATTGGACAATGTGTCTTCCTTCAACTATCTCGGAGGAATGGTCCTGCCATCCAAACTGCACATTAAAGGAAATTTATAACGAGGCAGCAAACTCCAGAAACAGTAGCCTAAATAATAACATGGGAAATTTAAGAGTGGTATCGTGTAATGCGATATTTCGGCATTAGAAGACAGTTGTTTTTGCCGGAAGCATTGTAAGCCTCAGAAACTACACGTCTGGAAAAAACTGATTGTACTGGAAAGCAAGAACGATTTTTTAGGAAATGATTATGGACACATTGATGTAAAAGGTCAATGGATTAAGATAAAAGCTAATACCTGTACACAGCAATAGGTAAGTTTACTGTTGCCATACGCAGGAAACGCTTGAAATCCTGTGATCTCATTTCTAAAACGGTTATTAACAGAGTTAATAAAGACTAATTACTAGAATCAATTCAAAGAACGTGGATATCAACTCGTTAGAAGAAGTATTTACTAGAAATAAATCCTACAGATGACACCATAAACATTCGTAAAGCATTTGAAACTCATGTTACACATCGCATTCGGGGAAAAATCTAAAACGTAAACTACTAAACAATGAAGAAAAGAACGCAAGAAAACAACATAAGTAATTCATTAAGAAGTGTTTTTGAAAGTTACTTCACGTACCACTGACATGGGACAGGAAGGCCTGGAAGTGAAACTAAAGCGACAGTGGCCTTAATTAAGGTACAGCCCCTAAGTTCACCCGAAGAGAAAATGAAAAACCACGGAAAAGATCTTCAACACTTTCGAAAGTGGGATTCAAACCCACTATCTCCCCAATGCAACCTCACAGCGGCGCGCCCCTAACCGCACGACCAGCTCGCTCGGAGGGAAGTTCAAGTACTAGAAGGAGAGGGATTGGAAGCCGTCAGATCAGTTTCACTAGTTCAAGCGTGCCCTTTATTTTGGTACAGGGAAGAAAGAAGTAATAATAATCATCCCATTTGTGGACTCTTCCCAATTTATTTGGAACGGCACATTACAGTATATGGAATTGGCGCAGTACTAGAGCTTACTGCTACTTCTAAACAGGATTTCATTCCTCCCCTGAAGGGGGAGCCGGGCCCATTAGACGGTGAGATGAAGGAGATGTGCGGAAAATGAGAGAGGGTTGGCGGCCATGGCCTATATAAGAACTGTGGCGGCTTTCGTCTTAGTGCACGACCATTTTGAGGTGTGATAGTACATATATCACACCCCAGAATTATATGTAGAAGTTAGAGATATTTTGTCAGTATTCTATTATTATTATTATTATTATTATTATTATTATTATTATTATTATTTCATTTGTATACTTTGCCATTTATATTGGTAAGCTGGAAGATATCCACATATGTAGGTATGAGTAATTTGTTTTGCACGAGTGGGAAAACATTGCTTTAATAACTCTGGTAATTTGAATGAGTCATATGAATATCCCAGTGTCTGTTGTGATGTACTTGTGTCAGGAAATTCCATTACTCATGTATATATCCCAGCCTGCTGAGATAAGCTTGTTGTTGTACCAGGGAAAATTTGGTGATTCATGTAAAACTCCCGAGTGTTTGTTTATCTCTTGGGAGAAAGGAGAAGTTCAGGGCATGTCTTGACAAGAGGTTCACTCATGATTGGCTGGCAAGCACCAATCCAGACGTATCATCTGACAGGAGGGGGATGTTGATGTCTATAAAGGTTGATGATACGGCGGCAACCAGGACATTAGAAGAGATTGTAAGGAACAGTGTAAGGGTGATTGTAAAGGTGATGGTAAAGGAACGAGAAGGAAGATAACTACAACTACAACTACAACTGACACACTGTACTGGAAGGAAGTAGTGCTGATACACGGTACTGGAGTGACAAGGCAGCAATGGACTGGACTTCAAACGTTCGTGGAGCGTAGTCTAGTTATGTTTGTGGAAAGTGGCTGATTGTGGAGAGTGCTTGCGCATTAAGTATTGTAGCACTTGTGGCGGCCTAGCATTATATGTTGGTGAAAGCTATCTCAGACTTTCCATAAATTTATGTTGAGGATCGACCGACGTGTGTATATATCTTTACAAGTGTTAAAATATGTGAACACAGTAGTACAAGGTACAGTATCTGTGTGATGTGATGACTGCCGATTATGAGAATCGGTAAGTCGAATTGATATAGAGACAGTGAAGGGTATTTATCTTCATACATGTACATTGTTCATCGGACTATCTACAAATGGTAGCTTAGTTCTCGCTTTCGTTTTCCCACGGTTTTCATTATTGTTGTTGTTGTAAATATGGGGTCTTCCAGCAATATTTTATGTGTGTATTATATGTATAATGTTGTATGTTGATGAGGTGCTCATGCACGGAATTAGTTCAGAATATAGTTAGCTATTTTAGAATCAGTGTTATTGATGAACCTAGGTGCAGTTCCTACCTAATTAGTCGTTTTCAGGAGGTTAGGTAAGGCCTGCAGCAGATGTACCAGTACGCAGCATTATGTACACGCCCTGGGATATAAAGTTTATCATGCTCTTATCTAAATTCGAGGGATCCATTCTGGTGAACTCTGGCGCCCATACTACGGACATTTCGGTTAATTATGCTTATTAATTTTATTAAGTTTTGAGTAATTTTATTTATATATTTTTATTCATGATTTTATTTATTTATTATCATCAAAAATGTTACAATTGGCTTCCCAACGTGTGGCTGAATGATTGGTACATCTGTTAGGCTTATAAGCGTAGGTGCACTTGTCAGGTGTGGTTCGAATTCTGCAAACTATGTCAGTGAAGTGTTTTATATGTATGTTGGAGTATGAAGAAATGTTGTAGCGAGTCCAGTATTATAAAATTGAGAAGTAGAGAGGTTGTTAAAGTTGTGGGTACTGTGAATCAGGATAAGAGAAATCAAAAGAATTCCACCACATCGAGTTTATGTAATTTAAGTGAGAACAGCGAATGGCTGATAGTAGGAAAGATCAATCGGAAACGATAAGTGAGGAACCGAGTAACCCGTCTCAAACTCAGAATGTAGGGGATCAAGGGGCGACCTTAACTCTTAGTATGCTTCAATCACTATTTAATCAGTTCAGTAAAGAGTTGAAGGGTGAATTTAACAGTAAGAGTGATGTATTGTCCAGTAAAATCGATAATAATAATGTTGAATTGTCGAGTAAAATCGATAATCAGAGTGTTGAATTAAATTCAGTGAGTGTTGAACTGTCCAGTAAGATTGATAGTCAGAGTAAAGAGTTGAAGAGTGAATTGAGTTTTTTAAGTAATGAAATATACAGTATTAATAGTGAATTAAATTCAGTTAGTACGGAATTGTCCAGTAAGATTGAGAATCAAAGTAAGGAGTTAAATTTAGTGAGCGTTGAATTGTCTAATAAAATTGATAGTTTAAGTAGTGCTGTGAATGGTAGAATAGATGAATTGAACCAGAAGTTTGACCTTCAAAGCAGGGAAATTCAGGAAGTCAATAATAAGGTAGAAGCTCAATGCTTGGAATTGACTGAGAAAATTGAATGCCGATTTAATGTAGTTAGGAAAGAATTTGTTGAAAACAGCAAGGAATGTGATAAGAGAATAAAAATAGTGGAAGATAAAGTCGAAGAAATAGATAGAATTAAAACCAGCCAGAATGTTTTAGCGAAGCGAATAGATGAAAAGACTGAGAAATTGGAGAAAGACCTCAAGTCAGTAGAAGGAAATGCCAGAATGGTAGTTGAAGAAGGAATTAAAGCATGTCATGTTAAGTTAAGACAGGAGATCAGTCAAATCCAAGTAGGTAGCAGCATATGTAATAGGTACGTATCTTGTACGAAGGACTCTGAATTACCCAAGTTTAATGGTCGGCAGTTTAATCCGATGGAATTCTTGAAAACGGTGGAGAAACGGTTTTCCAAGAATCTTGACGATGGTTTGATCGAGTGGAGTATGGTTGATGAGATGTTGGATATTGCATTTGTTGGAGAAGCGAGATCCTGGTTTCAAGTTTATAGACAGGGTATTTCGAGTTTGGAGGAATTTAGGGAGAAATTTAGTTCTAAATTTTGGAGTGATGCTATTCAGGGAAGGGAAAGAGATCGCGTGCTATTTGGCAAATATAGACCTCAGGAAGGTGTGTCTATGACGGAGTATTTCTTAGCGCATGTTCTGATCAGCCAGAATATTGAAGGTCTAGCATCGGAGAGAGATACAGTCCGCCAGATGTTGAGGCATTTTCCTGAGAAAGTCGGATTAGCTGCATGTATGCAGAATATTGTTACGATTAAAGAATTAGAGCAGCTTTTAGAGAGGTTTGATGCTTTGGAAGGGCAGGGGAGGACTAGGCAAAGTGAAGGTAGAAATTACGGGGATAATGGGAGACAAGGTAATCAGGTAGCGGGAGATAGGAATAATCAGAATTTCAGTCATTCTAGGCAAGGGAATCAGGGTGGTAATTCCGGAAGGGGAAACAGACAGTCTAATCAGGGAGTTAATCACCATGAATATTATGGCAGAAGACCTAATCAAGGGGAATCAGAAAGTAGGGGGCGTACGTATCAAAGACCTCCAGATCAAGTGCAGAGACATGATAATAGTGAACAGTCCACGTCAAGTGATTTAAACCGGAATCGGACTTCTTAGTTGGGTCAGATAGGCAGTCCGATACCGAAATTCCTATTCACGTGATGAAACAGGTAAGTTATGATTTAGACGTGAAAGAGGAATTATTGAATGACCAAGTGTTTTGTGATCAGGAGGAATCTGAAGCTATTATGATTACGCCTGTGATTGAAGTTGAGATTTGGGAGAATAAGGTCAAGGCTTTATTAGATTCAGGTAGTGAGAAGTCTTGTATTAATCTTAAGTTTTATGATGATGCTAAGAGGAAAGGACATGTCATAGAGGAAATTCCTGTTAGTAACATTTTCATCTTGTCTGCGGTAGGCAGCAAATCACATAGAATTAAGAGTCAAGTGGCTATTCCAGTTAAGATAGGCAATGAGACTGTTTTTCAGGTATGTTTATTAGTGCCTAATTTAGTATATCCGGTGATTTTTGGGGCTGATTGGTTGGGTAGTCAAGGTGTTAAGTTGGATTATGATAGTGCGACGGTTCGATTCTTTTGGGGTAGTTCTCGTGATTTGATGAAATTGGAGTACAAGATCGATGAGGGAATTTTTGTTCATGAGTTGAGTTGTATCCAGGTGGCTTACGATGTTGAAGTAAATGAAGTTTGTGATAGAGAGTCACAGGTAAATCTGTGTCACATGTCTGTGGAGACTGGTCAGGAAGACCAGTTCCTCGAGGCTGTGGACAGAACGAATTTAGTACAGGAGCAGAAGGATTGCTTATTTTCTTTGTTAGTAGAGTATAGCGACGTTTTTAGTGGTAAGCCTGGAAAAACTCACCTTTATGAACATAAGTTTGACATCACTGATCGCTCGAGTTTTGTGGGACCGCGGTACCCTATTCCACATGTTCATGCCAGAGCTGTAGATGAGGTTGTATCGAAAATGTTGGAGGATGGGATCATTGAACCTTCAAGTAGTCAATATGTGAACCCTTTAGTGGTTGTAGCCAAGACGGATGGGAGTGTTCGTGTGTGCTTGGATGCCAGACAGATGAACAGACGCATTGCACCCGATCAACAACGACCTGAGACTACCGAAGACCTAATCCAACGTTTCGATGGTAGGAAGTGGCTCACGGCGGTTGATTTAAGCTCTAGTTTCTGGCAAGTTCCCTTAAGGAAGGAAGATCGGCAGTTCACCGCATTTCTTTTTAAGAATAAGTTATTTCAGTTCACACGCGTCCCTTTTGGCACAAAAACATCATCTGCCGCACTTATCAGGGCTTTAGACGTGTTGGGACATGAAACGGAGGATTTCACCACCAGTTATGTTGATGATCTGGTCGTTGCGTCACATACATTCGAAGAACACATGAGACACTTAGGGATTGTTTTTCGTAAGTTGAGGGATGGAGGTTTCACCTTGAAATTGAATAAATCTACATTTTGTGCACAACACATAACATTTCTAGGTCACACTATCACGCAGCAGGGTGTAACTCCAGAACAGATGAAATTAGAACACATTTTCAACACCAGGACACCACGTAACGTCAAACAACTTCGGTCCTTTTTGGGAGTTTGCAATTATTTTAGGAGGTTTGTAATTAGATATTCATTTCTTGTAGAGCCATTTAGGGAACTCCTTAAGAGTAATGCTAGGTGGAACTGGGGTCCGGAGCATGATACAGCCTTCACACAACTTAAGTTAGGTTTTCGAGAAGCTGTCATGCTAAAATATCCTAGATCAGACCAAGCATACTTAGTTATGACTGATGCTAGCGATAAGGGGATTGCGGGGGTGTTATTTCAAGAGGATGATGAGGGTAACCTTGGGATTGTGTCTCTAGCTAGTAGGGGACTTAGTTTAGCTGAGAAGAGGTATACTGTTACCGAATTAGAGTTGCTTGCCATTCTGTACTCCTTGGGTAAATTTAGAACGTATGTGTTAGGAACTAAATTTAAGATTATAACGGATCACAATGCTCTGATTTTTATGCAGACGTGTAAGTTAACGTCTAATCGTATGTCTCGTTGGATTCTGGCCTTACAAGAGTACGACTTTGACATATCTCATATCAAAGGGGCAGACAATGTCTTAGCAGATTTCTTGAGTAGAAACCCTCAGGTATCTCGTGAAGACATTGTCGCCGAACAGTCAGGAGGCATTTTAATATGTACTGTAAAATTTTATGATCGTAAGGAGGAGAAGTTACGTTTGCGTAAGATTAAAATTGAACAGAGGAAGGAGGTTGACCTCATTCAGATAATTGGTGAATTGGAGGCTAGTGAGCCTGATACTCAGATTCAGAAAGGTAACACGTGGTACCGATTACAAGGTGATTTACTGGCTAAGAAGTGTTATAACGATGTGTGGTGTGTGATAGTCCCCAAGTCTTTGACAGAAGACATTGTTTGGTTTTATCACAAGGAGTTGGGCCATTTCGGTCCGGACAAGGTTTTATGTGCTCTTCAGTACAATTTCATTTGGAAGAACATGGGAAGGGACGTTAGGAAAATTCTAGCGACTTATGACTTGTGTCAGCGCTGCAAGCACCCCAACAGGCATTTAGAGGGTCCTAGACAGGTAGTTTTGACGCAGGCGCCTGGAGAGCTTGTATGCGTGGATCTGTATGGACCGTTAGTGTCTTCTCGGTATGGATACCAGTTTATATTTGTCGTATTAGATGCCTTCAGCAAATACGTCAAGTTGTATCCCCTGAGGAAAGCCACAGGGAGAGGGTGTGTCAATCAGATCATTGACAAGTATGTGCCTGAGTTTGGTAAGCCACTCAGGATACTATCAGACCATGGATCACAATTTTCCTCAAAAATCTGGAGAACCAAATTGGCGGAAATTGGGATCCAGCATATTTATTCGTCGATACGATATCCGCAAGGGAATGTGTCTGAAAGAGTCATGAGAGAACTCGGCAGGATGTTCAGGTCGTATGTGAGCGAGAAACACAGCTCATGGTTTAATCGCCTGGACGATATTGAGCGGTGGTTTAACGTCACTAAGCACGACAGTACTGGACATTCTCCGATTGAGGTTCAATTAGGTAGGAAGCCTACCAACGAACTCGCTAGAATACTAGGTTTAGCTACAGGAGAGGCGGTACCCAGGGATATCTGTATCCAGCTGGCTAGGGAAAATTTAATTAAGGCAGGTAATAGGAGAATTCGCCAGCAAAATGGGAAAGTACAGGACGAGTTTGAGGTGGGAGACGAGGTGCTTCACAGAGTTCCTCATTTGTCGAATGCCGATCAGAAAACTATGCATAAGTTTTTTCAATTGTATCAGGGTCCGTATACTGTGGACAGTAGAATAGGCAAGTGTGCTTATAGGCTCCTAACCGCTGAAAATAAGGTTCTTGGGACATTTAATATCTATAGCCTTCGCAGATATAAGAGATAGGATCTGCACCTTGGATGTATATATTATCAATTTTATTTTGTGTGTTCATTAGTAAGAAGGGATTGTGTTCAACGGTATATGAAACAATCAGAGTTGTGTGTATATAGTCATATTATTATTATTATTATTATTATTATTATTTGGACAAATTGTATTTCGTGTGTGCGAATACAATGCAGTAGACGCAATGTATATATCATTATTACAGTAAATTATGTGTTCAGTTATGCCATTATAAGGTTATGTATGAAGTTCTGTTTTATGGTGAATCATAATATGTGATATCATCGATTCACCAAGGGGGCGTTATGTGATAGTACATATATCACACCCCAGAATTATATGTAGAAGTTAGAGATATTTTGTCAGTATTCTATTATTATTATTATTATTATTATTATTATTATTATTATTATTATTATTATTATTATTTCATTTGTATACTTTGCCATTTATATTGGTAAGCTGGAAGATATCCACATATGTAGGTATGAGTAATTTGTTTTGCACGAGTGGGAAAACATTGCTTTAATAACTCTGGTAATTTGAATGAATCATATGAATATCCCAGTGTCTGTTGTGATGTACTCGTGTCAGGAAATTCCATTACTCATGTATATATCCCAGCCTGCTGAGATAAGCTTGTTGTTGTACCAGGGAAAATTTGGTGATTCATGTAAAACTCCCGAGTGTTTGTTTATCTCTTGGGAGAAAGGAGAAGTTCAGGGCATGTCTTGACAAGAGGTTCACTCATGATTGGCTGGCAAGCACCAATCCAGACGTATCATCTGACAGGAGGGGGATGTTGATGTCTATAAAGGTTGATGATACGGCGGCAACCAGGACATTAGAAGAGATTGTAAGGAACAGTGTAAGGGTGATTGTAAAGGTGATGGTAAAGGAACGAGAAGGAAGATAACTACAACTACAACTACAACTGACACACTGTACTGGAAGGAAGTAGTGCTGATACACGGTACTGGAGTGACACGGCTGCAATGGACTGGACTTCAAACGTTCGTGGAGCGTAGTCTAGTTATGTTTGTGGAAAGTGGCTGATTGTGGAGAGTGCTTGCGCATTAAGTATTGTAGCACTTGTGGCGGCCTAGCATTATATGTTGGTGAAAGCTATCTCAGACTTTCCATAAATTTATGTTGAGGATCGACAGACGTGTGTATATATCTTTACAAGTGTTAAAATATGTGAACACAGTAGTACAAGGTACGGTATCTGTGTGATGTGATAACTGCCGATTATGAGAATCGGTAAGTCGAATTGATATAGAGACAGTGAAGGGTATTTATCTTCATACATGTACATTGTTCATCGGACTATCTACAAATGGTAGCTTAGTTCTCGCTTTCGTTTTCCCACGATTTTCATTATTGTTGTTGTTGTAAATATGGGGTCTTCCAGCAATATTTTATGTGTGTATTATATGTATAATGTTGTATGTTGATGAGGTGCTCATGCACGGAATTAGTTCAGAATATAGTTAGCTATTTTAGAATCAGTGTTATTGATGAACCTAGGTGCAGTTCCTACCTAATTAGTCGTTTTCAGGAGGTTAGGTAAGCCCTGCAGCAGATGTACCAGTACGCAGCATTATGTACACGCCCTGGGATATAAAGTTTATCATGCTCTTATCTAAATTCGAGGGATCCATTCTGCTGAACTCTGGCGCCCATACTACGGACATTTCGGTTAATTATGCTTATTAATTTTATTAAGTTTTGAGTAATTTTATTTATATATTTTTATTCATGATTTTATTTATTTATTATCATCAAAAATGTTACAGAGGACAGCGATCGTTGTGTTAAAATAGTTTACTAAGACAGCTTCGTCCATTCTACTGGACCCATTTGCTTCATTTCTGTTGTATTCCTACCTGCCGGTAAATCATGAGTCTCTACGTTCAGCCAACACTGACTGCGATAATTGCAGGTGAAGGCTTAAGCTATTCCGTACTTAGCAAGTTGCTAATACTTTCATTAATAATTTGATGTTTGCGATTTTCATCCTTCGTAATGTTCTTCAATGCAGCCATCTGCGTCTGTGGCCAGAGAGTATACACTTCCTCTCTATTCTCTGCTAGATACCCAGCTTCTTAATATGCTCAACAGATGGCAGTACGCTGCACGTACAGACGGGAAGGAGTCAAAGCCTTCTGTATGACCATTAATAAAGCGCACCAGTATTCGACCACGGCCAACTGTGTCACGGGCAAGATCCAGATACGGCCGAATTGTCGAATATTGTATAGAATACTACATTACCGGTATTAAAAGTTCATAAAACTATTCGAAAGGGCAGGAAAAATGATATAACTGCTACAGACACACAAAGACGACTTATCTGTTATCTGGCCTGTTTATAAGAAATGCTGTGGAGCAGAGCGGGTGCTATGAGGAAAAGAAGACGGTCATTTCAAAGGAGAGTGGCACAGAGGGTACTCAGTCTTCAAGAAGAGTGGCACAGAGGGTACTCAGTCTACAAGAAGAGTGGCACAGAGGGTACTCAGTCTACAAGAAGAGTGGCACAGAGGGTACTCAGTCTTCAAGAAGAGTGGCACAGAGGGTACTCAGTCTTCAAGAAGAGTGGCACAGAGGGTACTCAGTCTACAAGAAGAGTGGCACAGAGGGTACTCAGTCTACAAGAAGAGTGGCACAGAGGGTACTCAGTCTACAAGAAGAGTGGCACAGAGGGTACTCAGTCTTCAAGAAGAGTGGCACAGAGGGTACTCAGTCTTCAAGAAGAGTGGCACAGAGGGTACTCAGTCTACAAGAAGAGTGGCACAGAGGGTACTCAGTCTACAAGAAGAGTGGCACAGAGGGTACTCAGTCTACAAGAAGAGTGGCACAGAGGGTACTCAGTCTACAAGAAGAGTGGCACAGAGGGTACTCAGTCTACAAGAGGACTGGCACAGAGGGTACTCAGTCTACAAGAAGAGTGGCACAGAGGGTACTCAGTCTACAAGAAGACTGGCACAGAGGGTACTCAGTCTACAAGAAGAGTGGCACAGAGGGTACTCAGTCTACAAGAAGAGTGGCACAGAGGGTACTCAGTCTACAAGAAGAGTGGCACAGAGGGTACTCAGTCTACAAGAGGACTAGCACAGAGGGTACTCAGTCTTCAAGAAGAGTGGCACAGAGGGTACTCAGTCTTCAAGAAGAGTGACACAGAGGGTACTCAGTCTACAAGAAGAGTGGCACAGAGGGTACTCAGTCTACAAGAGGACTGGCACAGAGGGTACTCAGTCTACAAGAAGAGTGGCACAGAGGGTACTCAGTCTACAAGAAGAGTGGCACAGAGGGTACTCAGTCTACAAGAAGAGTGGCACAGAGGGTACTCAGTCTACAAGAAGAGTGGCACAGAGGGTACTCAGTCTACAAGAAGAGTGGCACAGAGGGTACTCAGTCTACAAGAAGAGTGGCACAGAGGGTACTCAGTCTACAAGAAGAGTGGCACAGAGGGTACTCAGTCTACAAGAAGAGTGGCACAGAGGGTACTCAGTCTACAAGAAGAGTGGCACAGAGGGTACTCAGTCTACAAGAAGAGTGGCACAGAGGGTACTCAGTCTACAAGAAGAGTGGCACAGAGGGTACTCAGTCTACAAGAAGAGTGGCACAGAGGGTACTCAGTCTACAAGAAGAGTGGCACAGAGGGTACTCAGTCTACAAGAGGACTGGCACAGAGGGTACTCAGTCTTCAAGAAGAGTGGCACAGAGGGTACTCAGTCTACAAGAAGAGTGGCACAGAGGGTACTCAGTCTACAAGAAGAGTGGCACAGAGGGTACTCAGTCTACAAGAAGAGTGGCACAGAGGGTACTCAGTCTACAAGAAGAGTGGCACAGAGCGTACTCAGTCTTCAAGAAGAGTGGCACAGAGGTTACTCAGTCTACAAGAAGAGTGGCACAGAGGGTACTCAGTCTTCAAGAAGAGTGACACAGAGGGTACTCAGTCTACAAGAAGATTGGCACAGAGGGTACTCAGTCTACAAGAAGAGTGGCACAGAGGGTACTCAGTCTACAAGAAGAGTGGCACAGAGGGTACTCAGTCTACAAGAAGAGTGGCACAGAGGGTACTCAGTCTACAAGAGGAGTGGCACAGAGGGTACTCAGTCTTCAAGAAGAGTGGCACAGAGGGTACTCAGTCTACAAGAAGAGTGGCACAGAGGGTACTCAGTCTACAAGAAGAGTGGCACAGAGGGTACTCAGTCTACAAGAAGAGTGGCACAGAAGGTACTCAGTCTACAAGAGGAGTGGCACAGAGGGTACTCAGTCTACAAGAAGAGTGGCACAGAAGGTACTCAGTCTACAAGAGGAGTGGCACAGAGGGTACTCAGTCTACAAGAAGAGTGGCACAGAGGGTACTCAGTCTACAAGAAGAGTGGCACAGAAGGTACTCAGTCTACAAGAGGAGTGGCACAGAGGGTACTCAGTCTACAAGAAGAGTGGCACAGAGGGTACTCAGTCTACAAGAAGAGTGGCACAGAGGGTACTCAGTCTTCAAGAAGAGTGGCACAGAGGGTACTCAGTCTACAAGAAGAGTGGCACAGAGTGTACTCAGTCTACAAGAAGAGTGGCACAGAGGGTACTCAGTCTACAAGAAGAGTGGCACAGAGGGTACTCAGTCTACAAGAAGAGTGGCACAGAGGGTACTCAGTCTACAAGAAGAGTGGCACAGAGGGTACTCAGTCTACAAGAAGAGTGGCACAGAGGGTACTCAGTCTACAAGAAGAGTGGCACAGAGGGTACTCAGTCTACAAGAAGAGTGGCACAGAGGGTACTCAGTCTACAAGAAGAGTGGCACAGAGGGTACTCAGTCTACAAGAAGAGTGGCACAGAGGGTACTCAGTCTACAAGAAGAGTGGCACAGAGGGTACTCAGTCTACAAGAGGACTGGCACAGAGGGTACTCAGTCTTCAAGAAGAGTGGCACAGAGGGTACTCAGTCTACAAGAAGAGTGGCACAGAGGGTACTCAGTCTACAAGAAGAGTGGCACAGAGGGTACTCAGTCTACAAGAAGAGTGGCACAGAGGGTACTCAGTCTACAAGAAGAGTGGCACAGAGGGTACTCAGTCTTCAAGAAGAGTGGCACAGAGGGTACTCAGTCTACAAGAAGAGTGGCACAGAGGGTACTCAGTCTTCAAGAAGAGTGACACAGAGGGTACTCAGTCTACAAGAAGATTGGCACAGAGGGTACTCAGTCTACAAGAAGAGTGGCACAGAGGGTACTCAGTCTACAAGAAGAGTGGCACAGAGGGTACTCAGTCTACAAGAAGAGTGGCACAGAGGGTACTCAGTCTACAAGAGGAGTGGCACAGAGGGTACTCAGTCTTCAAGAAGAGTGGCACAGAGGGTACTCAGTCTACAAGAAGAGTGGCACAGAGGGTACTCAGTCTACAAGAAGAGTGGCACAGAGGGTACTCAGTCTACAAGAAGAGTGGCACAGAAGGTACTCAGTCTACAAGAGGAGTGGCACAGAGGGTACTCTGTCTACAAGAAGAGTGGCACAGAAGGTACTCAGTCTACAAGAGGAGTGGCACAGAGGGTACTCAGTCTACAAGAAGAGTGGCACAGAGGGTACTCAGTCTACAAGAAGAGTGGCACAGAAGGTACTCAGTCTACAAGAGGAGTGGCACAGAGGGTACTCAGTCTACAAGAAGAGTGGCACAGAGGGTACTCAGTCTTCAAGAAGAGTGGCACAGAGGGTACTCAGTCTACAAGAAGAGTGGCACAGAGGGTACTCAGTCTACAAGAAGAGTGGCACAGAGGGTACTCAGTCTACAAGAAGAGTGGCACAGAGGGTACTCAGTCTACAAGAAGAGTGGCACAGAGGGTACTCAGTCTTCAAGAAGAGTGGCACAGAGGGTACTCAGTCTTCAAGAAGAGTGGCACAGAGGGTACTCAGTCTTCAAGAAGAGTGGCACAGAGGGTACTCAGTCTACAAGAAGAGTGGCACAGAGGGTACTCAGTCTACAAGAAGAGTGGCACAGAGGGTACTCAGTCTTCAAGAAGAGTGGCACAGAGGGTACTCAGTCTACAAGAAGAGTGGCACAGAGGGTACTCAGTCTTCAAGAAGAGTGGCACAGAGGGTACTCAGTCTACAAGAAGAGTGGCACAGAGGGTACTCAGTCTTCAAGAAGAGTGGCACAGAGGGTACTCAGTCTTCAAGAAGAGTGGCACAGAGGGTACTCAGTCTACAAGAAGAGTGGCACAGAGGGTACTCAGTCTACAAGAAGAGTGGCACAGAGGGTACTCAGTCTACAAGAAGAGTGGCACAGAGGGTACTCAGTCTTCAAGAAGAGTGGCACAGAGGGTACTCAGTCTACAAGAAGAGTGGCACAGAGGGTACTCAGTCTACAAGAAGAGTGGCACAGAGGGTACTCAGTCTACAAGAGGACTGGCACAGAGGGTACTCAGTCTACAAGAAGAGTGGCACAGAGGGTACTCAGTCTACAAGAGGACTGGCACAGAGGGTACTCAGTCTACAAGAAGATTGGCACAGAGTGTACTCAGTCTACAAGGAGAGTGGCACAGAGGGTACTCAGTCTTCAAGAAGAGTGGCACAGAGGGTACTCAGTCTACAAGAAGAGTGGCACAGAGGGTACTCAGTCTACAAGGAGAGTGGCACACACAACCTTTACGCCGGAGGAGATTCGCAAGGATTTACAAGAAGTAGGCAACCAGGAGGAAAGTACACTGGAAAGAACAATCCATATGCGTGAATGGGGTATGCACCGGAAACACTTGTTATGTCACGCAATATCTCGATAGTAGAGCGGAAAATGTGAAGTCGGGACTTCAGAACGTCTCGAAGGAATTCAAAGGGAAGGAAATAAGTTTGGGACTCTGTAAACGTAGTTCGTAGATGGCTGTAACGTATAAAATAAGTAATAATAATGGTTTTACACTCCACCAACAGCTCGTATGACGCGGAGGTGCTGGAATTTCCTTAACGTAAATCTACCAACACGAGGCTGGTGTATTTGAGCACTACCGGACTGTGCCAAGGTCTAACCTGCCAAGACCAGCGCTATACCTTCTGAGGCACTGATCCAACTACCACATCAGGAATTAAATCCTGTTCTTTGTTTTGTACTTCTTCCAATGAAGGTCTGCCTAAATCTGACACTTGAATATTGAGTGTACGTGTAAGAGTTTCCTGGCTTCTCGTATGCAGTACTATGCAGGTGACTTCGAACATTTTGTGCGTACCCTTTAGTGGCTAAATCACAGTACAGATTGTTGGGAATGCCCACACTTTTGAAGAACTCAACTAGGAATTTTGATACGGTTCTCTTAGCACCGACGTAAAGTCCTAGAACGTTTACTCAGAAGATCTTCTGCCTCTGCTCGCGAACTTCAGTCACGGTGAGGTCCATAATATATGCAAAGTTTTTTCCTCCGTCGATTGCGATTATGTCCGTTCTCCGCTTGCTTCCTCCTCTTCATGTACCTCGTAACATTTTGGGGGAATCTGCTGCAATTCTAGATCGTATTCTATCGTGCCTAAGCAAGTTCCCCCGCTCCAGGCTCACCCCCGCTACGTCCCGGTACGTTCTATTGCATTTTCAGAGGGGGTATAAGTTTCAACCTTGAGATAACTCTGATAGCTGCTACTCTTACCCACGATATTAGCTGATTGTGGTGATTACTGTTTTAGGAGAAGGTACAACAGGGCAACCCTCTATTATGACTTATTATAGGTGGACAAATGAAGAATTCCTACACTTTGAAGTATTGAGGAATCAGTAAAGAAAAGGGGAAGACAATGAAGGACTCCCTCGTGCTCACAGCGTGAGAGGAAGACAACAAGGGTTGACCAAGTGAGGTTGGGAAGGAAAGATAAAGACAAAGAGGCAGATAAAGTTGGTGGAAGCAATGGGAGACTAAGCTCCGGAACCGAGGTCGACAATCTGCAGTTCTAAGTTGAGATTCCGGGTGGGTAACTGAGAGAACAAGTGTTATCGCTCAGAAGCGCGCACAGCAACAGACTTCTTAGCATCGAGAAATACAACTGTGAAATCAATGCTCACGGTTTTATATCGCCTTTCATTTATCCTTCGCCTTATGTTTGTCTTCCAGGATTTTCTATGTCAGAGATTGTATTGCTTTCCATTTGCCTTTCCCCTTTCCTCCGCAGCCCGCGGAACAACAATCAATCGCTTTCGCTCAACCATCTGTCTCGACTGTAAGCTGCTCGCCTCCCTCATATTCCAGCTCTCTCTACGCCCATTTCAGAATCAATAGATGTTATTGGAGAGGTATCGTAGTCTGCGAGCCGTTCAGGAGGGAGTCCTACGTAGGAGACTATTACAACCACGGGACCACCAGTGTTATGTAGAATCCGTAATACAGGGAAGTAATATCTTCATTCAAAGAAATCTGCTCCACTTGGGGAAGACTTCTCCGTGTGCGTGGGGGTGATTTAACCTGTAGCACACAATGAAAACAAACAGGAAACATTTCTCCCTTTCCTCTCGGTTACGACCGTCCATTAACGGCTGCTAATATCACATGGCAATCAGCTTGTAGAGTTGCTAGGTAACATTGTCTGACCATCCATCCATGCCTTATATCACAGCCTGCACGGTTGCTAGGTAACATTGTCTGACCATCCATCCATGCCTTATATCACAGCCTGCACGGTTGCTAGGTAACATTGTCTGACCATCCATCCATGCCTTATATCACAGCCTGCACTGTTGCTAGGTAACATTGTCTGACCATCCATCCATGCCTTATATCACAGCCTGCACGGTTGCTACGGTTACACCACAGTGACATATTTTCTCGCGTTTCTTTCTATCCTTGTTTTTAATCTATTTACTCTCCAGGGTTGGTGTTTCCCTCGGACTCAGCGAGGGATCCCACTTCTACCGCCTCAAGGCAGTGTCCTGAGCGTGATATTTCAGAACCGGGGTGTAAAAGTGGGGAGGGGACCAGTAACACGCCCAGGCTGCCTCACCTGCTACGCTGAAGATAGTCCTTGTGGGGCAAGGAAGAGGGAAAGAAGCGGCCGTGGCCTTAAGTTAGGTATCATCCCGGAATTTGCCTGGAGGAGAAGTGGAAAACAACGGAAAACCACTTTTAGAATGTCTGAGGAAGTAATCGAATCCTCTCTGTACTCAGTTGACCTGCCGAGGCTGAGAGAACCCCGTTCCAGCCCTCATACAACTCTTTAAATTTCATGGCAGAGCTGGGAATCGAACGCGGGCCTCGGGAGGGTTGGCAGCTAATCACAGCAACCACTGCACCACAAAGGCGGACCGCGTTAAGTTGCGGCATAATAATAGTTCCTCGAGTACAGTTGTAAATATGTATGTATGTATAGATGTATGTGTGTATGTATGTATGTATGTATGTATGTATGTTTGTATGTATGTATGTATGTATGTATGTATGTATGTATGTATGTATGTACGTATGTATGTATGTATGCATGTATGTCTACCGCTTAATCCCGGTACTTCAAGCGGGGTTGGGGATGAGGTGATAAGAATTTATATGACATTTTTACGGCCGAGTGCCCTTTGTGACGCCAATCTCACTTGCGGAGTTAATGAGGATGAACAGAATGATGGTGTCCTGTGAGCAGGAAATGGGAAATCCAGCACAGCATTCTCATGACAACCGCATCTCCCGAATGCTCCATAACCATAGCTCGTTAACATTATCATTATAACCTGGACAATAGTACACTAAGAAGCAGGAATTACATCACTGTCAAACAACAATCCACTGCCAAATCTCGTTATACAAATAAGGAACTTCCTACCTGTCAATACCAGGAAATCTCTCTTTCAAGGATTAATACTACCAATATTTCATTATGGTGCTGTAGTCTACAATAATAAAAGTTGTTTAGTTGTTTCCAAACTTAAACGGGCAAATAATGCCTGCACTCGATTCATATTTAACATTCCACAGCATTCCCATCAGGTGTCCTTGTTAGGATTACTTGTTAGACGTAAGTAACTTAACATGCTGTTTCCCTCCTGCATAAAATGCTACAAACAGGTAAAGCAGATTACCTTAGAACATATTTCATCTACCTCTCCCCCTCAGACAGAGGGTCATCTCCACTTATCACAGTAGTACGTATTACAGCTCACTTGTACTGCGGGCCATACGTTCCAGGATTTCTGTCTCGGCTGAAATTAAAGACATAAGGAACCTAAAGCTATTCAGAAGAAACTGACGGAAGTTGTACCTACACTGAGATTAATTACACCCTCATAAGTTAGACATACATACATATATTATCATTATAGACTGTTATGCCTTTCAGCGTTCAGTCTGCAAGCCTCTGTGAATTTACTAAACGTCGCCACAATCCTCGATTTGCAACTATAGTTGTGGCCTCATTTAGTTCTATACCTCTTATATTTAAATCGTTAGAAACTGAGTCTAACCATCACAAGTTAGATTATTAAATAAATGTTGTGTAAATGTAAGGTTAGTGTTGTGGTGCCACGCGCTACACAGCGACTCTTCGGGAACACGACGTTTTCCCAGCCAGCACGCTGACGAGACTGTATAGGCGAGCAGGCTGTTACGAACTCTCCAACGACTAAGCCTACGCCGTCAGTCGGGTACGGAGGTCACGCCTCTTGATAACGTCCACCGAACTGATGGAATAACACTAGCGGGGAGGTTTCATCTCTAGCCTCATCCTATCCGCTTTACATGGCTCCATCACGTGATATATTTTATTTACTGACATCATACTGTATATAGCCTCCTGGCAAAACTCTTCTCGCGATCAACTTAGGCAGTCAATTGTAGGGAAACTGATTTGTATAGTGTTCTGGCAACGATAAGCTTATTGAATATGCCCAAGCTATTTTCAGACTACCGTATGGATTTTCTATCATTTCAGCAAAATAACAAATTAGACAAAGTTTTCATTTTGTACAGAGTAAAAAGTCTTCAACAATACACATTTCATTTGTGTTGTGTAAATCTTCTCCTTTCATTAGGTACATTAAAGTTTAAATTATTCGAGATTTAGATTTTAACCACAGTTAAAACTGTACATTCATCTCATTATTTAAAATTATTTTTATGATAATTTCAATTTGTTAAAGTACATTTTACGTTAAATTTAAGTTAAGTTTTAACTTTAATTAGCTATAATGCTCAGTATATTATGTTTATGCAGGTGTACAAGTATATGTTTTGCCTGAGCCACGCCATGTAGAGAAAGTGATTGATAAACAGCATAAATGAAACCAGATTCTGAATTTAGTCTTGTTCTTGCAGCAATGGGCAGACAGAAAGTTGGCCACCAGCATTACATGGCCAGGAATCATTGTCAGAAAAACGAGCACTCAGTTGAGTTCTTTTTGTTTGTAAGGCAGTTGTTCAGTCTACGTGTTTTATTTTTATCGCACGTTGATTTGACAAGTGCCAGTGAATGCAAGCATGAAGAATGAGATTTCCACCTAATCAATACTTTATTACAAAATGTTTGAAGTTGTCTACATTGAAACAGTACCGGTTTCGACCTGTAAAAAGGTCATCATCAGCTGTTGGTGAACCTGCTTAATAGCGATAGTACGTCACGTTCGCTATTTTAATTTTCAGGTTCTGATATCTGAAAGCAATGTTCTTTGCCTGGTTGGCTGAGATACTATAATCTATCAGCTTCATTGTCCGTATTGATGAATTAAGAATGCAAGCATGAAGAATGAGATTTCCACCTAATCAATACTTTACTGTAAAAAGGTCGAAACCGGTACTGTTTCAATGTAGACAACTTCAAACATTCTGTAATAAAGTATTGATTAGGTGGAAATCTCATTCTTCATGCTTGCATTCTTAATTCATCAATACGGACAATGAAGCTGATAGATTATAGTAAGTGCCAGTGAATGAAAGAAACAGGAAAAGGCAACCATCAATAAGTTTTATTCAAAGTTTTAGAACTGTACTTCATGTAAGGTTACCTGGCATTTATGTAGTCATTTCTGTTCTGAAATGTTTAGTAGCTCTTAACACAAATTTCGAAACAAATGTTAAAGAACAATCCAGTATAAAAGTTAACACCGACACAGTAGCTAAATTCTTCTACTAAGGCTGTCACTTGAATTTTAAAGAACAGAAGTAACGCATTAAAAGTGAACAGACTCCTAACTGAATATTTTTGTCGAGATACTTTTAACTTACACTCAATGAACAACGTTTGTCACATTCTTAAATGAATCGAAAATTCGCAGGGGAGAATGTGTCTATCTACGATTAATTTAAAACTTTTAAACAAAAGTTATATTAAACAAGAAGCTTTCAGGTAGTTTTGTACAAAATAGAAAAGCAGAAAAACCAAGAATATGTAAGTTAAGATTTGAGCTTCAAGCTCATAATTTACAAAGGTTCAACACCTCAAATATTGAGTTTAGATAGATAGTCAAGGAGACGAATCTCCCAATTTCTTTCAGAGGAAATTCTAAATCATAATTTACAAGAGCACTTTGCTCCAAAGGTTACAAGTTATCGCCTTCCAAAGGCACCACACTAACATCTATTACATTACAAATGCTCTATAATGCATCCAAGGAGACTGCGCTCCCAAACTCAAGGCAACTTTTACGTTTTACACTACACATTAGAGCATCTTTGCTCAGTAAAGATACACTTTCAGGTGCCTCTAGGCACAACCTACAGTCTACAAAAACATATTAGTAGTCTTTTAAGGTTATAAGAAGTAAATATTACAGGGGTATAGAGTACTCATTCTACCAGGCCTTATTGGAAAAGTACAGGTTAAATTTACTGGCCCAAACATCGAAATGTATGGAGGCTGAAACTTGCGCTCCTTGTAATCAAAGATTAAAACCCTACTTGGACTAGTGACCCGACGATACAGAGGCTAATCCCACACTACTCAGGTCACTAGATGGACAAGTTACAATTCACAAGGGTAACGGTTACGAAATCATAGTCACCTCAAGATTAAATGAAGGGGAACTCGAGAGGGAAACGCAATCTCTATCCCAGGTTTCCAGTTCTGAACGTTTACATGAAAAGAAAGAGAAGTTTACATGTTAGCAAATTTACTGTTATATAATTAAAGATTGGAACCTTGCCCTCGAGTCGGCTTGGGGACATAACTACTGAGTTAGAAACTTGTGGCGATTACCTTATCTGATGTTCTGCCTGGCGAAGAATGAGGCCACCGCCTCCTCTCTTAACACACACATTCAATAGCACGACGATCAATAAGACAAGTTAGCTCGAAAAGGCGTCAGCTTTTATACCCGAAAGGAAGGTTCGAGAAGGCTCTGAACTAAATACGGACACACCCTCTCATTTTATTGGGTAGTCGAAAAGTTACAAGAAGCCCACGATCGGCTGAAAAATAAATACACAAAATTTCTTACTGGCCAGACTCCAAAGCTGGCGGGATTAGTAAGAAGTATTGCAAACTTTGAAGTGTCAAAAGTAAGTAAAGTCAATTCAAATTCAGAAAACCTATTGTGCCCTACAGGACCCTAGGGTTCCGGCCAGGCGAAAGCCGGTCTCGAACCCAGAGTACAGTAGCGAAAGGACTCTCACAAACGTGAGCTGGTGCACATAGTCTTACCTGAACACATGTCCTCGCTCAGCAGGATAATAGCGCTCTTCTCAGGGATAACATGGGTGAACAAAGGGCAACATTAAGATAGGACACTAGGATATGTGACTAATCAGGTAAGAATCATCTAAATAAAAAATCTAACAGAAACATCGCTGCATTCAAAGTTTAACAAATAGGGATTTATTACAAAAACAAAATCTATTTACAAAAATAAGAGCTTTCAGAATGCTTGGGTAAAGATAACGTTGAGCCGATGACAACCAGTTCACTGCCTTCACGAAACAGCGGTGCTGTAACACGCATATTACAATTGTGTAAGTAACGGAATCTAGAAACATGGATATCTGCTGAAATACACATCTAACAGTAAGTCCCACAAAATTTACTATGCCTCGTACCATCGAACCCCGGTGCAAACAAATATAACCACATAATGTACAGTGTTCTGACTCGGTCACGAACCCTAGTCCCATGAAGAGTAAGGCGTATAATATTCATATACAAACAACATAAAAAGAACACAACCAACATATCCAAGGGTGTCAATATCAAACGGGCCAGTGTTAAAATTAACGTAGAACAAATAGAACATAAAAAAAATCTCTCCCTGCTTTCAAAACATCAAGGTCGTCTCCTCCCCTTAACACGCTCGACAAGCTGCAGACGGCAATATAACCAAGTTTAAGACTGTGACGTCAGGCACAACCACCCTCACCCTCCGACCACTTCACAAGCGACAGTCCACATAATTTACGAGCTCAGCTGGCTACAGGCTAAGGAATCTCGCCTTTCAAAACACCTCACGTAATCTGGCTGCTAAAAGCACTCTTTTAAATACAGCTGGGCTATCCGCCCTCATCTCAATATCACCAGCAATTTAACAAATCTTACTTCCGCCTCCCATGGGCTCAACCTTGATAATACAAAAACACAAATCACTAAGTGATAGTCACATGGCCATAATAAGGCATCTCCAATACATCCAATATACTCTCAACTGTGCTGGGCTTTCTCATATCAATACATACAGTCAGTTACATGCATAATGCTCATATCTCTCAAATATTCGGACTCGCTCGCCCTGTCAGTGAAGCTAGGTGAATTACGGGTTATATCCTGGTCACAACTCTACAGTCTACGTCTGCAGAAACAAACGCCTAAATGCGACACAATAAAAATGCCTGCCTGTTAGACTAACCTACTATGACCAAGGGAGTTCGACCTGACCCATAAAGATAACACGTATGCTAATAAAATACTCTCAAAGGAAATATAAACATACCAACAACGAATCTACAAACAATCATCTACCCTAATGTACGGGGTTCGAGCTTGAGGCCTAGCTCTATATTACTAAGAAATTTTCCTACCATAACGAATCTCTTGACTGACGGCCCCCCTATTCCTATCTAAATTTAAATGACATGCTTGAAACAGAATTGGAAAGCTCTGACCCTAAGTGATTGATGACATGACGGAGCGGCCCTCCCTGTGGACCACTGAATTTACCACATCATGACAGACTGCGACGCTTGCATCAGATACTGTTGACCACTTGGAGACATTCTTTCTTGCGTGACTCCTTCGTACAGCTCTTCGGATGGTTGGAAGATGTCCCCTTGGATGTCGCGCTGATCAGGTACTCCCAACGTTCCTGGATCGATGCCCGTTGTCGTGTTGGCTTCAGCTCCGGTTGTGGCTTCCTCGAAATGATGATGTAAAAGCTCGTTCTGGCTTGATGCAGGGGTAACTGAAAACAAATTCGTTCATTACAGACTGTCCAAACTCGATGCCTGTTTCCACTACTATCGTGTCTCACACGTTACATTGACCAAGTCTTGTTCAGAATTTTAAACCTGGTACACAATAGTTTCTTCACTACTCTTAGTCACTGTTATTTCATTCCTTCACTCGGACAACATGTAGTGCTTGAAGAACTGCCCTGAGCCTAAATTTATTCTAGCATTACGTCAGTTGCTACTTGACCTCACAGAATTATGAAGCTACTAGTTCATCAGTCTCTTACAAGCAGTACCTCATCTCACCATAGCATATCAACCCAGGTAAAATCAAGAATTCAGCTGAATATTCAAGTTGATTACTTACTTCTTCGCAGATACAGTAGTACTAGTTGTATGTGCAGCTCGAAGACAAAGTGTTGTTCGCAGTGCCGACTTGTAGCATGACGACTTCGTCCAAGCAGCCTTACGGTCAAAGAATGAGACTGATACGCCAGGCGGCCTCGCTTTTATAATCAGGTTAGCGTAACCACGCCACTTGATCGCGTGTAGGATACGCGCGCCCGCGACTCGAAATTTTCCCGCATAACGCACGTCAAGTACTCTTTTTAACGAATGCATTTCTGGTTGCAGCCCTAATGCATATCAAAATAAAGCAGAAATTATGCAGGTTACAATTCTTGTATCAAATCCAATGCAACTCTTCCGTAACCAAAGATATTAATTTAATTCCTTCTTCCCTCCTAATGTAAGTTTTGCCGGGATCCGGGAAGCGTCCCCAATCTTCATTAAGAGGCTTGGCTTGGGACATAACTCCCTTTAATGAGGTTCTGGAGATTTCTCATAATGAGGCTCTAGCTCTCTTCACACAAGAACGCTTCTTCTGGCCTCTTTTATGAAATATACTATAAGACAATGACTTCGTGGGTGGTCTTATGTAATCCCAATATCCAATACAAAAATCTATACTATTAGTCCATGAACAGTACGGTTCACTATGAACACGAAATTTATTTAGATTTATAATTATTCCACTTTGCACCACAGTGCATGCCATAAGTTCTTTAATATAGACATCTATGGAGAAAAGTCCAAACTTCTGGAAATAGCTGTTGTACCTTTGATATACCAAAACATCAATCCAGTCAGTTTTGGAAACCTTAAAATAACACATCACTCTATCACTGATATCTTTTGGTCAACGTCCCGACTTCTTGCCCTACTTGTTTCAATTGTTATGTGCTAGATGGCGTTCTTGAAGGCGGGGTTGGGGTGTCTTCCGGTACACAAACTATTATAACAATTTTCACATTCTCAGTTGTCATCTCCTTTCTTATGCATTATATTCCAATTTCTCGCGGTCGGAATTTTGTAGAAATTTGGCCTTTTCTTACACCTGCACTCTCTTTCTCCTTGTCAGACCACAAGCTGGCATTCAGTTACAAATTGCCCAGATAAGTCGTCCTAATATTTATAGGTAAGTTCTGAAACAGCTGTATGATCCAGTCAGGCCATTACATTCCTATATAGGGTAAACCGTACAGTGATTGGCCGTCTTGCGATCTTTCTGCCTCTTGTACTCTCTGGACTGCAGCTGATGGCACTAGATAGCAGCTGTACACTTTTGTTGTTCATTCGAGCTTACTTTCCTTGTCATCAGATGCGGGGTTGTTGAGTGATGGCGTATTGTGTTTCTTGATATGAAACTTTTTCCGAATGTTAAGGTATATCTTAAATATTCGTTAAGTATTGAGATATTTATTCGGTTTTCTCATAGGGTGGTGAATTGTTCTGAAGCAGTTCTATTGTATGTAGATGGTATTTAAACCATGGAGTAATGTTGAAAGCAGTTGAAATGTGATGAATAACAATTTTACACGCAGTTTTGGGGTGGTCAATAACTGTGTGCGAATAACAGTGGAAAAGTAGTTATTGGCCAGGTGGCGAATGACTGTCATTCGTGGTGGCTAATGACTGTGTCCACATGTTAACACAGGTGCCCATGACTCCCAAGCAGGCTTATAATGCAGAAGCAATGATGAGAGTACTGGCTTATGTTCAATTAAACAACGCATCTGTACGTGCTCTGACTACAATATTTGGTGTACCAAGATCCACTCTCCAGTTCAGAATAAAACTTCCAGGTCACAAAGAAGTATTCTGTCCCATTAGAGTTCTGTCAGATGAAGAAGAGAGAACATTAGTGTGGTAGGTCATTACATTTCCTCTTTCTCAGTGCGCTAACACCGTATTGTGCAAAATGTACTCCTTTCCTTATTACCTTATTTCAGGTAGGTAATAGAACTATTTCGGAAATGTTTCACAAGGAAAAGGGAGAACTTAAAAACAATCGTCCAGCAATTTCTGGTCCTAATGTGTTTAGGAATAATCGTCCTGTAGATGGCTGAGCGAAGGTAGGATAGTTTTACACAACTGGAATAGAAGAGCAGGTGAAATAATTCCTTCTCAACATTCACTGGGTATCTTCTGTTTCAAACTTAATCTAAAACTGTTCTCTATTTGCAGGCTTTCTTGAGGCGTCTCTGAAGTGACTGAAAGAACAAGCGAAGCAGTGACAGCAGCAAGTCCATGTGTTACTGAAAAGGATATAAGAGGGTGGTTTAGTGAGGTTCAGATCTACATAGATGATAAAAAATTATGTAAGACGTACCCATCACGGGTATTTAACGGCAATGAGAGTTGTTTTCAAATTTGTCCAAGTACTGGGCAGGTACTCGCGCCAAAAGTTTAAAGAATGTGAGCACGGTGCATCCAATGATAACTTGACCTTAATGTTCACTTTTCGGCAAGTGGGTTAGTTTGATGGCTCATGATCGTTGATTATACCAAATGCCTAGGATCATCAAGAAGTGAGGAAAGCGGTAGGCCTTCTTTACAACCGGATGGCACATCCATGTTATAAAGAGTTCTCAGAAATTGTTGGAGCACAAAACAGATTCAGGATAAGGGGAGTTATGACTTCCACAATTTACATGCACGCATGTATTGTAATACAGTTAGACCCTGCACTCAATTTTAGCTGTGTATGTACCTTGTTTCTGAAGTCATTTGCCATTTAAATTGCACTCATGCGGAAAAGTCCCAAGCGATGAAGTCTTTATCTGATGAAGCTAAATATTTGCTGAAATGTAGCTCTTGCATACAGAAACAGGTTATCCACGGTTTTGTTATCAAAGTTATAGTTTTCCTTCCAGAAATTCTGAAATCTTCATTTTTTTTTCACAGCATGACCCAAATTCTACATCATGAAATCAATAAAGAAAACCAGTCCATGTCAAAACCTATGATAATTTCCAATTCTAGCAGCTATAAGAGTAAACTCGCCAAGTTTCATTAATTTCAAGTCACAATTGCGTCGCAAGGAGCATTTTAAGGCACAAGTACATGAGAAAAACAAATGTGAGAAAAATGCATAAGAAAATCAACTCACTTCAGAACTTCCCTGCAGCATACGTTGCACCTTCAGACCTCCTTAATCTTTCTTCTGTTGATATGTTTACCAGTTCTTGATGTTTTCTCTCCTTTTTGTGTTGTTCACTGCCCCGAGCAACACGGCGGTTGTCTTGTGATTTACACAATGACTGGGTGATTGAAGAAAGAAGTGAATTCCTGATGGCATGAAGGGTCTCAGCTGTCTTGTAGTGTCCCATGTTGAACTCTGAGACTGCCCTGAGTACACCTAGTTCTTGTTTTGACTTGGAGATGAATACTTCGTTCGGACACTTAGACCAAACCATACTGTGAAGTGACTCGTTGGCATTCTGGGTCTTACCAGCACAACAACGTCGCAACATTTCATCTGAAGCCAGTCGCTGATATACTGGTGCAAACTTGGTTACAACAGATGGCCTCAGCTTGCAAGTCATTCGACTATGACTGTCAACTGGTTTCCCCTCTGCCTGCTGTCTATTAAAGAAGCACCAAGAATCGACACCTTTGGGGCAAGTTATATGCTGAGGGTTGACATCTGTTGACATGCAATGTCTAAGGGTAGAATAAATTGCCCTCTTCATTTTAGCCACATCTGGGATGTTGTTGACTATGGCATGTCTGAAATAATGCCCAAGCTTGGTCATAGTGGTTTCTGTCAAGCTGCCCTCTTTCCGCCCACCTAATGTTTCACCCTCTGCCTTCCAATCTCTAACAGTGTTGCGAAGAGCAGTGCCAAGGCGTTTTGATACATGATTAATGCACTCTTCCTTTACTATGGTGATGTCTGGTCCATATACCTCAATCTGATTTAAATGAGCATGAGTCTTAGCATCTCAATCTGACAACATAGTAGTGTAGTGGAACCTCTTGCCAAGTGATCTCCTCCACAGAATCTCTCCAATATCTTTTTCCATAGCACTGGAGGACCCACAATAATTTTTTTCACACTCACTAGAATTGTTATAACCTTCATACCATATATCAATTCTGAACTATGTTTCCCCAAGTCCCTTTCAGCTACCACACATTTCTGACAGTACTTTGACAGCACATGGTAATCTAGCACAATACCAGTCTGAATGTCAATAGCAAACCCTCCTCCATAGTTGGATGTGTGACCACGTTGTTGCCAGCTGGCATCATATGGTACACAAATATCTAATATTTCATTGTCATTAGCTGCATGAGCACTGCGTACAACTTGTGCAGCCATATCAAGTACTTCTTTATTCATTAATTTTCCCTCATCAATTAAAAGTTTCAGATTTGCTGAAAAAGCCCTAGGTCCTAAAGTGTTCATGCTCATACCAACTGAGAATTTTTCGAAACCTTGTTGACCCTTACCTAGAGTGCTAAATGTCTCAACCATAGCATTGTTCACGTGGAAGGCAGGCCTCTGTGAATTATTATTTTTCACTCTTGGAGAACTATATACATTTGCAGAAACATAATCACAAGTTCTGCATTTAACAATAATTTTCGAGGAAAAAATAAGGCTTTCTCTAAATTGAATGAAAATTGATTTGGTTCGACACTCAGCACACAGCAGCTCTTTCACAATTTCACTCCACACATCACTATATACTAAGGTGTAATTTACAGGCGCAGTATTAGAACAATTAGAGGTAGGGTAGGAATCAGAAAATGAGTCGATTTTTCTTTCTGAAACAGTAATAACTGGAGGTGGTAAGGTACGAGATTCAGGAACCTCCTCACTAGGCCTAAATGGAGCTGTACCTGGCTTTACCTCCTGACATTTCCTTGCTAAAATCTCAATTTTGCAGCCAGACTTCTCCTAGAAGGGCGTTTCTTTCCTGACCTATAAGAAGTTCTGGGCCCCTTATCCATCATAACACAGGATGTATGCCTAACCTAACAATGTAACTACCAATAAACTCGAAACAAAGCACAATCCCGTTATATACACTGAATTTAAAATATTCACACTATATATACACAGTAAAATGAACTTAGGGTACTGCTTTTCACTGGATAAATATTGTTATCACTCAGGAAAAATATTTCTCGTGCAAAATGTATACAAATTAAAACAGGAGTATGCTTCCACAGCGCGACGTAAATAAATACTAAGTAACAGTTGTAAACAAAGATAGAGAGAAAATATGCAACCTTGAAAATACACTTGTGAAGCTAAAATAAGTCTACTCTTGTTTTGCAACCCATTTTAGTTCCCTTTGTTGGACGAGTAGATGATTTCTCTTATTTTAGTATTTATTTTGAGTACGTAGTAAGCAAATAAAAGGAGACTGCGTAGCTGAGTGTCTGTCGTCCTCGGAGGGAACTCCGAACTCCGAACAAACAACTCGACAACAACGAAGACTGTGGCGTCTCAGTAGAAAGAGGGCGTGGTCCACCCGCTCTCCCTTTAAATAGCCGCTGGGAGGTTTAGAAATGGCGCTGGAAGGAACTTTATAACATTTTCTGATAGAGAAAAGATGGGGCTATCTTCTTAAACACAAAACTCAGAAAGTGAATCTTCGACCCAAATTCCACAAATTTCAGTCATAACCCGCGTGTGAAACGAAACGGAAAATGCGTGAAAGTGTCTACGTAACTTTTTGTGTATAGCTCTCTTCTTGATGGCAGAGAAAATTGTAATATGCTCTGTTCCCTTTAACGTTACAACATGGCGGTTCTTTACCAAAATATCATTTTTATGTCTTTTCTCTTAGCATGTATCAGAAATTGAATTGTTTATTACCTGCGACCAATTCTGTAATTCAAACAGTCAGCATGAACATTACGATGAACAAGACGTCAGTTGAACACCAGATTTCAATCAATCAATCAATAAATCAATCAATCAATCAATCAATCAATCAATCAATCAATCAATCAATCAATCAATCAATCAATCAATCAATCAATCAATCAATCAATCAATCAATCAATCAATCAATCAATCAATCAATCAGTCAATCAACACTGACCTACATTAGGGCAGTCGCCCAGCTGGCAGAATATTTATTTGTTTCTACCTAGGATTTTATTAAATAATTGCAAAAATTTGGAAATTTATTGAACATCTCCTTTTGTAAGTTATTCCAATCCCTAACTTCCCTTCCTACAAATGAATATTTTTCCCAGTTTGTTCTCGTGAGTTCCAACATTATCTTTATATTGTGATCTTTCTTCTTTTAAAGACGCCACTCTATCGTATTCGCCTGCTAATGTGATTCTACACAATGTCTCCACTGACAGCTCGGAACATACCACTTAGTCGAGCAGCTCGTCTCCTTTCTCCGAAGTCTTCCCAGCCCAAACTATGCAACATTTTTGTAACGCTACTCTTTTGTCGGAAATCGCCCAGAAAGAATTGAGCTGCTTTTCTTTGCATTATATCCAGTTCCTGAATCAAGTAATCCTGTGAGGGTCCCATACACTGCAACCATACTCTATTAGGGGTCTTCCCAGAGACTTATATGTCTACAACCCTCAACCAAAACCGTGTACCCTTCATTTACAACAATGAATAACTTTACTTATATTTCATTCTATTTTATACTGGAGAATGTAAACGTGCTTCGACCACACTGTACACGGATATCTAAGTAAATTAATTTGCATTCAGTGAATAACGGTTCCTGCGTGGCTCAGGCGGACGCGCGCCGGCCTGTCACCGCTGGATACCTTGCTTCAAATCCCGGTTACTCGATGTGACATACATGCTGGAAAAAGTGGAGGCAGGACAGGTTTTTCTCCGGATACTCCGGTTTTCCCTGTCATATTTCATTCCAGCAACACTCTCCAGCATCATTTCATTTCATATGTCAGTCATTAATCATTGCCCCCAGGGGAATTCGACAGGCCTAGGCAGCCGGCACAATTCGTATCCTCGCCGCAAGTTGGGGGCTTCATTCATCCCATCCCAGACCCGGTCACTGACTTGAAAACAGGCTGTAGGTTTTCTCACAGCGAATAAGATTTTTTTAAATAGCATCTCTCTTAGCGTTATCCGAGAAACAACAGAGGGAGGTCCACATACGTTGTTTCGAAAGTGCGAGTTGCGGACTTGTGATGATAATGGCAGGTCTACTTGTCTACTGCCATTCACAAACGATTTGGGGAGTTTTCGTTACAACGGCAAGCCACATCTCCAACTTCCAGACGAATTACAGTTAAGGAATTTGCATCACAATGGCAGGAACCTTCTCTACTGCCAGTCAAAATTGACTTGTGCTGTTATCATTATAAAGACAGACCCCTTTTCCTAATGCCAATCACACGGAGGTGGTGAGCTGCCATTAAAATAGCAGGCCACTATGCCTAAGGTCAATCACATTTTTGGTGTTTAATATTTTTTATAATGGCGGTCACTCTTGCCTGCTGCGGAACACAATCGGATATAAGAGTTTTGGAAAAACATGAATGCTCCTGTGCTTTCTGCCTGTCAATCGAGAAGGCAATTAGTCATTACTATGGTACACAGGAGTTGCAGAAGGACCCCATTCCTACTTCCAGTCAAAATCGATGTGGCGAGTACTGATTACAATACCAGGCACCCTCCCGCTGAAAGTCGCTATCGATGTGTAAAGTATTAATTCAGCGGCGGACACACCCTTTGTAGAGCGCAACAAATCGACTTCATTTAATAAATATTAATCGACATATGAAAGTATATGCATGTTTACAATATTGCAGACCTTCATTTATACATTAGCTGCTGCTAAACGGTACGTCGGGCTGAGTGGCTCAGACGGTTGAGGCGCTGGCCTTCTAACCCCAACTCGGCAGGTTCGATCCTGGCTCAGTCCGGTGGTATTTGAAGGTGCTCAAATACGACAGCCTCGTGTCGGTGGATTTACTGGCACGTAAAAGAACTCCTGTGGGACTAAATTTCGGCACCTCCGCGTCTCCGAAAACCAAAAATGTAGTTAGTGGGACGTAAAGCTAATAACATTATTATTATTATTATTATTATTATTATTATTATTATTATTATTATTATTATTATTATTATTATGATTATTATTATTATTACCTAAATGGTACACCATATCGACAAAGGGATTTACGATAAGACGCCTCATTTAGCGGTCTAAATGGCTGTTCCTATGATATTTTCTCACATCACTACTATTTATGAGTACGATTGAGTTGAAAACGTTGAATAGGGTGAAATTAGGGTAAGGTTTTCTCACAGTGCATTAGTTCTCGGATACTCACGTGACAGCTACAAGCATAGAATTTGGCTCTCGTATGGCTACTGAGTGGGCCAATGTTTGTGTAGAATTTTATGATCCTCTCTTTCCTATAAATGATTCGGGTAAATGATATGGGTAAAAATGCAATATTTACGTACAGTTGAGAAATGCAGACCAATTTAACATATAAAGGATAGAGATACGACAAAAAGTCATAGGAACAAAGTTGAATATCACTCCAAATTGAACTCAGGTTGTGCCATCCGTCATGTGATGCGAATTACTGTTCAGCCATCAAATACGAGGAAAGTAAGGTCTAAGCCGTCTTTAAACTATCGCACACATTTCGATATTTTTCGGGGGTAAAAAAAGGAAAATTTCAACATCTTGCCATTTTTCCGTCGGTTAGAGGCTGAAAGGTATAATTCTCCCAAATTCAATTTTCTAGCTCGTGTGACAGATTTTGCCGCTATCTTGATTTGGAGGAAGAGGTTAAAATGAGGACTTTCAGGGAAGTTTGAAGTCCATGAAACCTATAGTTTATCATTTGGATAAATATATCCGACTGCATTCCTTTGTTGAGCCCCAAATTCAAACTCCCAGCGTGGAACCATCATATGATTTTGAGAATTTTCGATTTTTCTAGCGATCCTGAATTCATCAGGTTCTCTGGTACCAAGGTTTGAATTTCCAAGACGTTTGGAAGTGCCTCATTTATTCACGTCGATTTTCATTTTTATACATTAATGCATTGCAGTATAGCATATGTGGATCGCTCCAAACCGACTTCCGTTTATTAATATAGATTGTATTTTATCCCCTTCATTAGGGGTTCTAGGGTTTCGATTACTTTTATACCTAACAACCCTGACCCCACCCCAAAGGGTGCTATGGATGCCTTACATACACAAAGCTCGTCTCCAGATAGTATGTTATAAGTGAACCAAGTTTGGTTGAAATTGCTCCAGTGGTTTAGAAGGACACACCCACACACATCGACCGTATGAAATAATAGCTTTGTCTGCACGTTGCAGAGAATTTAAAAAGAATGGTATTTATGTATCGGCCTTGGCCACAGTAACAAGAAAATGCACTTCTTAATTTTACTTAATGTCTGTCTGTCTGTCTGTCTGTCTGTCTGTCTGTCTGTCTGTCTGTCTGTCTGTCTGTCTGTCTGTCTGTCTGTCTGTCTGTCTGTCTGTCTGTACGCGCATAAGAAGAAAAAGAAAGAAGATAATTTAAAAAAAACGGGGAATATGTCGCTAAAATATAGGTCGTAAATAATTTTATTTACCATGAGTGAAATGGCAGTTTAGGGGAAGGCCTAAAATTCAAATCACAAATATTTATGTTATTTATATTAAATTATATCGTATTAAATTTCCAATCACTTATGTCTTATATATTTTTACCGTCCCGGGTAAGATGACAGAGATATTCATGAATTTGGATTTTTTTGGTATGTCCAAATCAGCGCCGAGTTACGACGAATGGGTAAAGAGAATTTAACGAAAATCGGTGTGTAAAGTCGGGGAATAAGTAACTGCCGTCTAAGGTATAAATAATTTTATAAGACAACCTAATAACACAGATCGAATGAAAACTAAATACAATACAGTACAGTATAGAAAGATCATAAAATTTATCGACAATAACTTTACATCGACCATTGTTCGTTGTGATGTAAATATTTTTTATCGTTTATTTTCCTCCAGATATACAGTGTTTTCTACCTTAGTGATCTAATAATGGAGAAAAAAATTAGCGCACAACCTAGGCAACCTCGTTCAAACTACAGTCTCCTAAATAAGACAATAATGAAATAATAGTAAGAACAATATTAGTCAGTTGTGGTGTGCGTTGTGTCTTCTGTTGCCACTCACCTTCGATAGATAGTGTACCGGGCGGTACACCTCCACTCCGCTAATTTAAAATGTGCGCCAGTTGAAACTCCTCTGCTGGAGGAAGTCTGAACTTTATCTACGCTATTAATTCTCTACTTTCTCAGAAGATGTCACCACGTGGAAAATTTTGAGTTTTTGAACTGTGTCATTTTTGATGTGGTTTTGTTTCGCTTGAAGTAAGAAGTGTAAACTTTCTCTTCTAGAGGACACTACTGAAGATCAACTATAGTGCAACCTAGTGCGGAGTCAAAGAACTATTTTGTTGGAGAAATTTTTATTTCAAATGTTTGTTCTTTGCTAAATTTTTTTCAGTCTTTGGTTAAGTTGGCAATATTAACCCCTTCTTTCCCCTTGTTTTAATTCTAGCCTATCCCGAATTTCTTGAATTAATTTTCCACCAATTATGTGTTTCTTCTTAGTATTGTGTAGGGGGTTTATTGATCTACCAATAAAATCATCGCGGGAGGGTGTTTTCATTCCCCTAACGCCTAGAACCTTCTGCGAGAGTATTTAAACTGCTGATTTTAGGGTCTCCGGGCCACTTCTGTTCCATCTTTCAGTGTATAAAGTACATAGCAGGAGGCGGGAAGCGCCTCTTTCCTCGGCAGCGGTCAGCAATAAGGTAATGGCCGATTAATAAATTCTTTCTTTGCTAGCTCAGCAGTTTAACTCTCGGGGCGGGTGCGAAGCGTTCCTCCATGTAACATTTTCCTAAAATGTAACGATCTTTTCTTCTATTCTCTTTTAAGCTGCATATTGGGATAGAGAGTGCTAACCCTCTCGAGCTCCCACTCACATTGTCTTGAGGTGAACTTATTTTCTCAACCTATTCTTCGTTAATGTAAAACAAATTGCACTTTTCTAAAGTCACCTCGGTAGTATGGGATTAGCCCTTGCATTAGTGGCCTAGAGCCAGATTAGGTTTTTAAAAGCAAGTGTATTAGGAGTGCAAGATCGCCTCCTCTCAAATTGTTATTTTAGAGGTCATGTAATTGCCCATTTTTATTTAATAGACCTCAGTAGGTTGGGTATTTTACCCCTGTGTCTTTGTCCAGTGAGGACAACTTGAAGGTGGAGTTTGGTGTGGCCTGGGAGAGGCTTAAATTTTGAGAGCGAGTGGCTCTTTTGAAAATTGAGTGTTGTATGCCTCGTGGAGGCTTTTCTGTGTAATTTGGAGCAAGGGCTCCTAGGTATGAATGGGGTTTTCTGCCCCTCTGTTAAAACTCGTGTTTGGGGTAAAACTGAGCTGATTGCCCAAGCAGTGTAAAATTAGGGCGCGAAGCCCAATTCCTGTAAATATTGTAACTACCCTTTTTGATTTGCTACTTTGTACCTGCCATGCTTGTTATTTCTTTGTTTTTGAAAAGAAAATATAACCTTGTTAAATTTTAAATTAATTTTGCTTTCGTAGCTGGAGACCTATTCACACCCGCACCTTCTTTCACCTCTACCTACCACGGAAAACTCCGTAACAAGTGGTAGCAGAGCGTGGTTGAATGGGCCTCAATTTAGCCCCTTTTGACGGCTAAACATTGTTTGTTCCGAACTCTAACTATTTTCCCAGTTGCTGGAATTTTTTGAGTTTTTCAAAATTGTTCTGTCACCATGCCCGGCCCTCGCGATGTTCTCCATCTTACCTATTTGCGCAAGGAGGAGTTGATCTATGAATTGACTATTAGAAATGTACAATCTGGAGGCACGGTTGCAGTAGACACAAACAAGCTTAGAGAGTCCCTAGATTTGCCCATTTCCATCCCCAATTTGGGAGAGAAAGAAATTGACGACTCTCTTTCCACGATCACGGAGAATATTACTGGGCTAGCTTCTGTAGTTAGTTTTTTTGATGAAAATGATCCTTCTCCTAATCAAATTAAGCGTGTGCAAGCTAGGCTATATCATTTTTCAAATAGGGTTAACGATCTGTTGTCTCTAAATTTGAATGACGTTCAGAAGAAGGAAGCTAGTACGCTGCTTGAAAATATGTCTGAATTATCTAGCAAGGTCACTCAATTGTTAACAGGGGAGGTTCCTCCCAAAAGCGATCTACCCACCACAGTGAACGCAGGTAGTGAGGAAGCGCCTCCCAAGGGAGAAGTTAATAGGATAACCGTTGCTGCTCAAACCATCCCTGCCCCATTGGACAACGAATCTGAACGTCGTGCATCATTGAGTAACATCCGTTCTGAATTAACTTCCTTGCCATTGAAACCTTTACCTACTATGTCACCCGGGTTTAGCAGCTTGCCTCATCCATTGGCAATGTTGCTCAGAGGTATCTCTAAGTTTTCCGTTAATACCACCAGTGATGTAATTTCTTTTTAAAGATTTCTAGTTGAATTTCAGGATCATGCCCTTGTGTTTTCTCTTTCTCCATGTCAAATTTTGCAAATTATCTATCCGTATGCTATTGGTATTCTCTCAGATAAAATCGTAAGAGCCATTGCCGAGCAATCATCTATTGAGGATTTCCATGCCCATTTACTAGCTAACTTCATCCCGGCTAGGGCCAGGTCCTCCCTTATTCAGAAGTACTATTACCGTGTACAACGCTTGGATGAAAACTTGGCTGATTTCATACAGGACATTAAGTTTTATACTAGGGTGTTTGCTCTTCATTTCCCTGAGGATCAGATTGTACAAGCTATTGTGGAAGGGATTTCACCACCCTACAGGTCATATTTGTGTTTCGCGGTGTGCCCGCAAACTTTCTCTGAACTTGAAGCATTGGCCGTCTCAGCGGAAGGAGTTAGATACGCCGATTCTTTGCGTGTCGCGAAAGAACCCCCGCCTTCCTTTAGTAATACTCGGCCTCCACCTCGCCGACCAGTCAATCCCCGTAAATGTTATGCTTGCGGGTCGCCTGACCATCTGCGCAACAAGTGTCCACTGATCAAGTCAAGTGGGACAGGGAATGGAGCCGGGTCATCACAAGGCTGTTTTAAATGTGGGGCTTTCTCACATATCGCCAAGAATTTTCCCAATTCTAATAGCACCCCCTCCTGCTCAACTTCTGGTGCAAATTCCACCTATGCCAATAATAAAAAGTGACTAGTGGCTTCGGCTGAGTCGACTAATCCATCTTCCCGAGACTCAGCCCCGGGTAAACAGGTTGTAAATTCAGGGAACGAGCAATTTTCAAATTCATATTTTGAAGGTCCCAAAGTGTGTCTCAGGATTGCGGCGGATTCCCCCGCACCGGTCCCCTTTCTCAAAATTGAGTTAAATAACGAGCCTATAACAGCTCTCTTAGATTCAGGTAGTGTTTGTTCTATTATTTCGGCTGATTGGTATTCAAAATTGAAATCTGTTTGTAAGCTTCCTAACTATTGTTTGTCGGCGATCCAATACGTTGCGGCTAATTCCTCTCCATTAGAAATTCTCGGTTCCTTATATGTCAAAATTCGTATTTTTCAATTCACATGGAAAGTTAAATTGTTTGTGGCCAAGCATTTGTCTTGCCCCATTATATTGGGAGCGGACTTTATTTCTCACACTGGTCTTGTGCTCGATCTTCAGAGTAAGTCGTGCACATTCAAATTTGCCTCTAATTGTAATATCCCTCTATTAAAGTGTAATTCTGCATCATGTTCTTCTATTTCGCCTACCCAGGATGAGATGTTGTTAGACCTTAGACATCTACCTGAGGAGCAGGCTGATAGTATTCGCAAATTGTGTCAGTCGTTTCCCGAGGTGTTCTCTGATACTCTTGGTGTTACTGACCTTATTGAATACAAAATTGAGGTCACGGATTCGATTCCTGTCCGTTTTCCACCTTATAGGCTATCTCCACCTAAAATGAAGGCTCTAAAAGAAATCATCGATCAGATGTTGAAGGACGGTATTATTAGGCCCTCTAAGTCAGCGTATTCTTCGCCTATTTTTTTAGTCCCGAAACCCCAAGGAGGCTTCAGGCCTGTCATTGATTACAGGGCTCTCAATCGGAAGGTGGTGTTACAATCTGTGAACTTTCCCGACCTTCATTCTTGTTTTTCATGGTTTCGTAAGGCCAAGTTCTTTACTATCTTGGACTTGAATCAGGCCTATAATCAAATTCCCCTTGCCGAAGAGTCTAAACATCTTACAGCGTTTGCCACGGACTGGAATTTATACGAATACAACCGCGTGCCTTTCGGGCTCCCCACGGGAGCAGCTGTACTCACTAGGCTACTAGATAGGGTCTTCTCCGACATCAAATTTGAGTACTTATATCACTACTTGGACGATGTCGTCGTATTTTCAGAGACTTTTGAAGAACATCTAGATCATCTGCGAGAAGTTCTCGATCGCCTTCGTAAGGCTGGGTTAACTGTTAAGTTGTCCAAGGTTGCCTTTGCTAAGCCCTCTATGTCTTTCCTAGGGCATATTGTGTCACCGGATGGTGTAGCAGTCGATCATTCTAGAACACAGGCCATCCGTGATTTTAAACCTCCCAAGGACATTAAGGGTATCGCCAGGTTCATTGGTATGGTGAATTTCTTCAGGAAGTTTATTCCTAACTTCGCTAATAGAGCGGCGCCCTTAAACCTTCTTCGTAGGAAAGGCATCAAATTCGAGTGGGGACCTTCTCAACAAGCCGCTTTTGAAGACCTTAAATTAGCTCTTTGTAATGCCCCTGTACTTGCTATGCCTGATTTCTCGAAGAAATTCATTGTCCAAACCGACGCATCGTCGTCAGCGGTAGCTGCAGTCCTTCTTCAAGAGACTGAACTAGGGAGGCGCCCCATCGCCTATGCGTCTAGGACATTGTCGGCTCAAGAAGCCAAGTATTCCATCTATGAGCTCGAAGGTTTGACAGTCTTATTCGCCTTAGAGAAGTTCCGTCTCTATCTGGAACATGTCAAATTCGACCTGGAGACAGATAATCAAGCCTTAAGCTGGGTCTTAGGTAGGCCGCGTCGTACTGGTCGTATAGCCCGCTGGGCCATCCGTATTTCTGCCTTCCAGTTTGATGTTAGACATATCAGAGGTACCGAAAATGTTGTTGCTGATGGACTCAGCCGTATGTTTTCTAACGACGTCGAGACCCACGAACCGGTCGACAGTTCATCACCTTCCGAGTCCATACTATCTAAGGTTAATGCCATCCTAACGGATGCCCCCATGCTCTTTAGGGATATCGAGAAATACCAACGTGAAGATCCGACGCTGGCTCCGATAATGGAAACCCTTTCTTCTGGGGAACATGTTGTCCCTTATGTTCTGAGGAATGGGGTTCTATGTTGCCCTTCGAGGCAGGATAAGATGATGAAGGTTGTTGTTCCAGCGGTTCTTGTACCTATGATCTTCAAGTATTATCATGAGACCCCATTGGGGGGGCATCTTGGTATCTTTAAAACTCGTGAAAAGATTCGTGAAATGTTCATCTGGAAAGGTATGGACGGTGAAATCCGTGAACTAGTAAAGGCTTGTAAATCCTGTTTGCTTAGTAAACCGACCTTGTCCACCAAGGTAGGCCTCTTGTCTTCTCAGCAAGCGTCGCGCCCCATGGAACGCCTGTATATTGATTATGTAGGACCATTCCCCCAGTCAAAGGGTAATGCCAACAAGTTCATCCTTGTGTGTGTAGATGGTTTTACCAGATTTTCTTGGTTATTTCCGACTAAGCTGGCTACCGCTCAGTCTACCATTACTTGCTTAAATTCTATTTTTGCTTCTTTTGGTCCGTGCCAATATATTGTATCAGATAATGCTAAGGCTTTTACATCTAACTTATTTCGTAAATTCTGTTTTGACTTATCCATCTCTCATGTAACTACTTCTGCTTATTACCCTCAACCATCTCTGGCTGAACGGGTTAATCGTAATCTCAGGTCCGCACTTATTGCCTATCATCATGAAGATCATTCCAGGTGGGACACGTCCCTGCATTGGTTAGCTTTTGCTTTGAATTCGGCGGTTCATGAGTCTCGTAAGTTCACTCCAGCTTCCTTGATGTTCAAGTTTGTTCCCAACACGCCGCTCTCTAACCTTTGGTCTCTGAGTGACATTCTACCCGAGACAATAGATCCGGATAATATTAAAGATCTTTGGAAGAAGGCTAAAGCCAATCTTAAGGTATCTCACGAAAAGGTTATGGAAAAGTATGATCGTGGACGGAGACCCACCACTTTGAAGGTAGGTGACCAGGTGATGGTCAAGAATTTTGTTCCCGCGGGCAAGCTTGCCCCCATATTTCATGGGCCATGCATCATTCTCGATTTTCTTACGCCGGTTACATTGTTAGTAAGCAATCCAGCCACCGAGAGGATATTTAGGGTTCACCTGTCCCAGGTGAAACCGGTGTAAATTTTGTGTCAACTTGCTTCATATAATTTGATAGGAATATTAAGGTTATATTTTTTCTTTTTGAGTTCCACTCTTAAGGCATTCTGCTCCTTCTATTTTATTTTATATGTAAGCATTTCTGTGAAACCTCCCCCGATTTGTTAAACTGCCATCCTGTCCTTGCCACGGCCATTACCACGCTCCCGTCTCCTGCTCCACTACACACAGTGGCTGGCTTAGATGAAATGCCATGGATATCTGCACGCCGCTGGCCCCTCAATCTCTCTACATGCCTATGCCCTCAAAAGAAACATGATGGTCCAACACAATTCTGCCGCCTAGCTTTAATGTTTCAGTGCCCCCGCAGCCGCGCGGCGCCGCGCCGCAACTGGGTTTGAGGAAGGGCCCCCTCGGCCCCAGCGAGGACGACATGTGCACGGCGAGCCGGAGCTCTCCTCCCGGCCAAGGCTGATGTGCGGCGCACGACCTGCTACTTGCCCACAGCCTGTATATGTTCACCGCGGGCGCGGCGTGTTTCAACACCTCTGCTCCCCTCATAGTGCGGGCGAGCGGTATCTCAGGGTACTTGAGGGGTCCGAGCGGCCTCCTTTGGACGCAAGCTGCAATGGCCGGTCTGGCCATCCAACTTCATCAACCTCAACTACATGGTCAGTTACGAAAAGCAATGACTACACTCGGGAATTCAACAGCAATATTTGGTGGACATTGCAAAATTTTTCATCACTTTTAAGTATTAAAAGTTTATCCTCAGAATTCTACTTCTACAAACTTAAAAACTATTCTTCATCCGCAACAACAAAATTTTGAAACTAAATCAAACCAAATTAAGAAAATATTATAAGTTTTTTTGGCAATTAATCTCCATATCTACATCAAAACTTGGACCTTGTTTTCAAACAATTTCATGTGTCACCCCGGGAGGAACTTTTGGGGGGGGGAGGTCTGTACCGGGCGGTACACCTCCACTCCGCTAATTTAAAATGTGCGCCAGTTGAAACTCCTCTGCTGGAGGAAGTCTGAACTTTATCTACGCTATTAATTCTCTACTTTCTCAGAAGATGTCACCACGTGGAAAATTTTGAGTTTTTGAACTGTGTCATTTTTGATGTGGTTTTGTTTCGCTTGAAGTAAGAAGTGTAAATTTTCTCTTCTAGAGGACACTACTGAAGATCAACTATAGTGCAACCTAGTGCGGAGTCAAAGAACTATTTTGTTGGAGAAATTTTTATTTCAAATGTTTGTTCTTTGCTAAATTTTTTTCAGTCTTTGGTTAAGTTGGCAATATTAACCCCTTCTTTCCCCTTATTTTAAATCTAGCCTATCCCGAATTTCTTGAATTAATTTTCCACCAATTATGTGTTTCTTCTTAGTATTGTGTAGGGGGTTTATTGATCTACCAATAAAATCATCGCGGGAGGGTGTTTTCATTCCCCTAACGCCTAGAACCTTCTGCGAGAGTATTTAAACTGCTGATTTTAGGGTCTCCGGGCCACTTCTGTTCCATCTTTCAGTGTATAAAGTACATAGCAGGAGGCGGGAAGCGCCTCTTTCCTCGGCAGCGGTCAGCAATAAGGTAATGGCCGATTAATAAATTCTTTCTTTGCTAGCTCAGCAGTTTAACTCTCGGGGCGGGTGCGAAGCGTTCCTCCATGTAACATTTTCCTAAAATGTAACGATCTTTTCTTCTATTCTCTTTTAAGCTGCATATTGGGATAGAGAGTGCTAACCCTCTCGAGCTCCCACTCACATTGTCTTGAGGTGAACTTATTTTCTCAACCTATTCTTCGTTAATGTAAAACAAATTGCTCTTTTCTAAAGTCACCTCGGTAGTATGGGATTAGCCCTTGCATTAGTGGCCTAGAGCCAGATTAGGTTTTTAAAAACAAGTGTATTAGGAGTGCAAGATCGCCTCCTCTCAAATTGTTATTTTAGAGGTCATGTAATTGCCCATTTTTATTTAATAGACCTCAGTAGGTTGGGTATTTTACCCCTGTGTCTATGTCCAGTGAGGACAACTTGAAGGTGGAGTTTGGTGTGGCCTGGGAGAGGCTTAAATTTTGAGAGCGAGTGGCTCTTTTGAAAATTGAGTGTTGTATGCCTCGTGGAGGCTTTTCTGTGTAATTTGGAGCAAGGGCTCCTAGGTATGAATGGGGTTTTCTGCCCCTCTGTTAAAACTCGTGTTTGGGGTAAAACTGAGCTGATTGCCCAAGCAGTGTAAAATTAGGGCGCGAAGCCCAATTCCTGTAAATATTGTAACTACCCTTTTTGATTTGCTACTTTGTACCTGCCATGCTTGTTATTTCTTTGTTTTTGAAAAGAAAATATAACCTTGTTAAATTTTAAATTAATTTTGCTTTCGTAGCTGGAGACCTATTCACACCCGCACCTTCTTTCACCTCTACCTACCACGGAAAACTCCGTAACAGATAGTATCTCTGCTGTGTAGCAATTTATTTAATTTGCTTTATATCGCACCGACACAGATAGGTTTTATGGCGACTAGGGTTAGGAAAGGGCTAGCAGTGTGAAGGAAACGGTCTTTGCCTTAATTAAGGTACAACCTCAGTATTTGCCTGGTGAGAAAATACGAAACCAAGGAATACCATCTTCAGGGCTGCCGACAGTGGGGTTCGAATCCACTATCTCCCGGATGCAAGCTCACAGTTTCGCATGCCTAACCACACGGCCAACTCGCCCGGTCGTACCGAGTGTAACAGCCTTCCCGAATATTGGCGGAAAGTAGCTGGGGAGTTAGATAACTTTCTTCTTTAGCATGCCATTCCTCTGACTCATAAATGTTCTGATACTATCGGTACGTAACACACTGGTTCATCATAGCATTCGAGCTATTCAATCCCTCTTCTGAGGCACTGATTGGAATGACCAGTGTTTATATTTAAGGAATAATGGCAGAGGAGTGTTCACGGCTATCATCGGCCTGCTCATTTCAGCTATGGAACTTTGGACTGTACTGTGACCGTTCATGACATCGTCATATGTATATAAAGACATCCTGTATAGAGAATATGCCGTTTTCCGTGCAGTTATACGTTAAATAGCCGCCAAACGAGGATATTCATGACGGTTCCGGGACTCTAGCGGCACGCCGTAGAGTCGCGCGCCCCTCCTCTCGTTGCGCGCAATTAGGAAAAGAGGGAGTACAAGCGCCTGTAAGTGGAGTTCGTTCTCTCTCTGAGCGAGAGAGCTGGAGCAGGCAAAATGTCACATGACTGAGGAGTGAGGTCACGATACAGCCTCAAAGAAGTCGTCTCAACATACGAGAGGATATCACCCTATGTATTTCCCTAAATATCTAGTGGCACCAATGGTAGATAATTTCGAGTTACGACTTCGGTGAATGAGGAGATTTTATGCGGATTTATCATGCAGAGAACCATTCTACATAATAAGAATAATAGGAAGTGCGCAGATAGTTGATGGCCTGAAGAGAGTAAAACCAGATGCCAAACTTTGACAGGAGCAGGAAAACTGAAAAATCCGCGGAGTCAGGCTCCACCTGCTGAGAATTGATACTGACGCTTTGATGATTGCAGATGAAGCCGCGAAGGATTCCAAACGAAAGTTGATCAGTGGAAAGAGGGATGTACAGGTTTTAATTTGATATTAAATTCAACGCTTAAATATATCTGCCAGCGGACCGATGTTTGACAAGGGGGCGTGGACTGACTCCCCTTCCAGAAAATAAGGCTTTCCTTTGTAAAGGCGAGTGGCAAGAAGGGAGTATACACAGTATCTCCAGTGCATTCGGTCTGATCAGCAGACTCAGTTTTTAGTAAATATTCAGTTTCAATATTCAGTGTTTCACATTGTGAAGGTTCTCAGTGAACAGTGTTGTGTAGTGGTAAATGACATCACATAGTGGGTGACAGTGCGCTGAGTAGCAGATATTCGTTACGATTTTAATTCAGTTTGTTATGACTCGTATGTGATAAGAAAAAATTCCTTCAATTATGTGTCAAAGCGGCACGGGATTGTAAAAAAAAAGGAGGTGGTCGACTAAAGTAAACTATTACATGCGCAGCTATGAAAGTTATCTGAGCTAGTGTGGTGGCTTATGCCAAATTACACGAATTATATATATATGGTTTAGTGAGGGAAGTAATTGAACACAAGATAGTTCAGTAACAGTGTTACAGTGAGGCCTGAACCAACGATAGCAGTGAGCGGTTTATCAGCTATCATTTTAGTGGATCGGGCGGTATCCTCCGTATTCTCCCAAACACAGTGAGTTGTACATCGTATCAATGATTATTGAAATAGAGTGGGTCGATTAATGGCCAGTAAAATAAAATATATTAATACCTAACATTCATATCCTGTGATTGTGACCAGCGAGTCGTGATGCTCCGAGAGTAAATTACTTGTCGAGAACTAGTGTATGCAAATGAAGGTATCGATGTCGGGTTTCAGGACAAATTACCCATATAGGGCTAGGATACCTGAATTTATGAGTATTCTTAGTCATAACAAAGTTATAATGCATGACACAATTAGTGTATTTATGACAAATTAGTTCTTCCTCATTTGCATATTTGACCTCCTAGAGCTTCAAGTTTGAGTCACTCCAACGCATTAGGGATACTCTGGACCTTCGCACGCCAGACGAGGATTCAACCAACATGCAGGTGAACCGATATAGGACGACTCTGGAGGCCATCTCAAGTGAAGACGTCCCGATGGCAGCTTAAATCCATGGCTGTACTCCATGAGGAAAGCTGATCGCAGACATCTGAGTGTTGAGTATATTTTAACTTTTTACCGTGATAGGTAGTCACATTCAGATAATTAAATAATTTGCATGTAAATGCTTTGAATGTTATTTAATTATAACAAAAGTTTCAGAGGGATTATAATTTGTAAGATTTTTTCTGTGAGATTTTCTTAGTGGTTTGAACCACTGAAAGCGTAATTGAGTAATGTAGATCGCGATTAACTTTAATTTTTTTAATCCTGAAGGTTACAGTCTTGGCTTTAAAATATGCATGTTCTCGAGATATGGGGATTGGGAGGACGGAACCTGATGAATAAGTTGTAATTTTTAGAGTGTAAAATGTATGAGTTCTCCTGTTGAATATATATAATTACGGCGATGTAAATGCCGCCTTGAAATAAGATAAGTGAGGCCAAATGTAGGCTAGTGTCTGATGTTACGCTGAGGATGTTAATGTGTTGAAGGGAAAGAATGTCTTTGCGATGATATGGATATTTAAGAATGGCAGGTAAAGGCTGAAGCTTTGCTCTGCCAGGGAAAGAAAAGGAAACGAGCTGATGGCCGTGACCGACTCGCTTGACAGTTTTATGAGGGGATGGGGGAGGCTAGAACCCAAACGAGGTTTGTTCACCACTTTGAGAAGGGAGGCACATTTGGTTCGCTGTTCTTTTCCTCTCGTATAACGGAGACATGCATAAATTAGGAAAATAACATCGTCGATAGGTTCCAGATATTATAGATGAGTGAAATCCTCCCATCTTCCTATTACTTGTGTTTAATTAAAGTAAAAACCGTTATAGGATTTTCAGGTTATTATATATACCCCCACATGTGGAAGTCCGGGGTTCGAGTCCCAGATTCTGGCGATGATTGTTGCCCACGCGTGGCAAATTAGATGAGTCTTGCCAGATACTGTTCTTTCCAGGAAAATGAAGTGCAGAATATTATATTATTTCTTCAAGTAAACATTCAGTATACGTCACATAATGTGATATGCTGGTTGCCGAGTTGCTATATGTATTGCTTTTTAGGGACACCGTTGAAATGGAATGTCGCGTGTTATATTACTGCATAGGCAATCCCAATGAAACAGGTGTTATGCGGCAGTTAGTACTCCGCACGATAAGTGTGGTGAGTTCATTAATGTAGACAATGTGACATAACTATAATGTGTTTAAAATGTGCTCAGCGAATTTGCAGTAACCCTCAATTAACACGTGATACACAAATTGAATGAAATAATTCACGTCGTAAAGAAGATATGCCTTTGTGTAAGATGTGTATAAAGTGTTTTTAATATAATATATGAAGATCTTCCCTATGCCAAATAGTTCTGGAAGGGGACGCCCTTTCAATGTATTTTTAATGATTTGAAGGTTATGAAGTGATAAAGGCTAATCTGAAGGAGACAAAAGGACATTAAAAGCTCAAACCTAATTTATGAATTAATGTTATTGCATATGTAAATATCCCGGCATATCTTTGTGTAGCGTATTATACAAGTGTCTCATTAGCTAATTAAAGTAGTGTGTGCAAAAATAGATTATTTTCCTTCTCATTAGTAGTGTATTCGTATTGCTCTGATGTCCGAGACTTTTCCCCCTACTTAGAATTAAGTAGTTTAAGCCCCTTTTCCGGACATACCACGTACCCAAGCTCTTGAGCCAGCCGAGGAAAGACTGAAGTAGGGGTGATGGACTTCGACTCCAGGGACTGTTCGAGAGTCTCGTCAAATAAATCCTTACAGTCACTTCATAAGCCAGTTAAGATAAATTGTTATGCACTAGAACCCTGGACAGGTGCAGTACTGTTCGTTAAAATTGAGATAATGTGCGAGTTTTCATTTGATCGAGTATTTGATATGATAATATTGCTTGTAATCGCCACATTCATGCTGAAGTCGTTGTAATTTCTGAGAATTCAGTAGCGAAGCACATGTACGTCAGCTAGTTTTTTATATAGTGAGATTATACTTTCTTATTTCTTATATCCTAACGTCTTTGTTCCCTGTTACTCCGAAGTCGCTCATCCCGCAAGCGCCAAACCCGTACGGCTGAGAGAATTCCGTGCAGTGAGCTGCTGTTCCACCGGCGCTTTCCGGACAATACACAACTATGCTATCTACATTCAAGTGCTGCTTTAATGACGGATAAGGTCTACATTAGTTTTCAAATTTATTAGTTATTAACTACATCTAGCGCAATGGAACTGAACGTCCGTCCACCCTGGTGTACCAGGTGCAGGTTTCTGAGGTTAAGGAAACACGTAATTATGAAGGAATATTCAGTTTTTGTTTATTCAAAATATTGGCCATCGGATACTACACACTTCGCCCATCTTTCAGGTAAGTTACGAATACCAGTCCAGAAGAACTCCTTTTTGCGGCAGACCATTCATTGAGCCATTTTCCAACTTCCTCGAAATTGCTGAAGTGCTGCTCTGCGTGCCCCATTGATGTGAAGAGGTGATAGTCGGTTGGCGTCAGGTCGGGCTAAGGCTCTATAAGATGGGTATGCTTACCCGCCATTTTGGTTCATACATGCGCAGTGGGGCATGTGATCAAACTCTAGTTTCTCCTACGACCGCTCGCTTCGAAACTTTGAACGTATTGCTTTAACCACCGCGTGCAGGGACAGAATAGTGCTATATTTGTGTGGATACTGCGTGATAAAGGTTGTTTAGATTCCATTCTGGTCTGCATTATGACTCCACTGGCCGCACTTAAGCGACTGCAACTATCGAACTCGGGTCTTTGAAGTTTAATAAGGCGAGTCGTGTTGAGAAATAATACTACTACTCCTCAAAACGAGAGCAATCTCTCTAAACTGTAAACTGTTAACTTTGCCAAAGTCAAAAATTTTCAGTGTTCTCCACAGCTCGTGGGTCACTTCCCTTACAAGTCACTGGTAACTGATTATCATTGCAATGCTTCAGGTTGGGAGAGAAGATTAAGCGATAGAAGTAGTTACTCTATTCCTATTTTCTTCCCGAATTAAATTTATAATAACATAACATTTATTTCATGATTATTCGATTGAATAAACTAAAATCCTTTTTTCATTAAAACTGCATAAGCAGATGAGATTCATAACACTTGCCAAAATTAAGGAGAATGCCTTTTTAAAATATTAGTGAATAAGAAAAGGAACTAAATTTTAGAAGAAACATAAAGAATCCCACTTACTTGGGTGTGTTCGTCTTCGTGGATCACATGTCAGCGTTATTTTTGTTCGAAAAATGGTTTCCTTATTATTTCGACAACATTGAAAATATCGCTGGATCAATTTCACGCAAGTATATCATACCGACTGAGATCATATGGTATCAAAATCTTCCATCGCAATTTATATAACTTCGACACTGACCGATTACCACGTCAAATTCCACGATTTAAGAATGACAGTAGTCTATACCAACACCACGTTGTCCTTCATTTCATCTGAGAGTACCGGGGCGCATAGCTTACGAACAACCTATTCAACTTATCAATAATAATAATATTAATATGAATAATAATAACAATAATAATAATACATTTATTAGTAAGCCAGTGAGAGTTTGTTTGTTTATTAAAAAGCAAATGATCAACGACCTTGCTTTTAGAGTCACCTTCTCTTGTAAAAATTACAAACTATTGTACGAAATATACGAATATTTATGTTTGAGTAATACTGAGAGTGAGTATTCTTACAGCATGTTAGTTTAGCATTATTTTCTAGCGTGGAGAACAGTAAAAAGAGGAATATACACGACTGGCGTGGTCAACTGCCTTACCAACGTACCATAATGGCGGGCGAGCATACCTAGTCTTTAGAGAGCCCTAGGTCGGGCAGCACGACGCGTGCGGAAGGATGTCGTATCCAAGTGATTTCAACGTGTCTTTGGTTTTGCTGCGTGAGACAGTGCATTGTCGTGTAACAAAATCACTTTGCCATGTCTTCTGGCCCATTCCGGTCGTCCTTCGATCAATGAGTGATTGAAACTAACCATTCGTTGGCGCTGTGCGGTTTCACCTGGAAGTGCTCGTCTTCGCACTTCTGTGCTCTACCAGAGCGCGCACTGTGAAATCACTGTCTCAATGTCCTAATCGATGGAAGGTGTTCACCATTTGTTTCTACCAGCAAACGATGACATAGCGCAGCCTTTCATTTTTGATTAAATAAGAAAAGCAATGCGTGCCGCAAATGATCCTTTTCAGGCACAAACGTTGACATGAACGCTGAACGATACAACACAGACGATAGACTCGTGTGTGTTGGTAGAACAAGCTGACGTACGTGTCAAATTCATAGGCTACGTAATATTCGCTGGCGCCATCTCTTAGTGAAAGTAAAAATACTTTTGCACTCACCTGGTAACTTACCGGTGATTAAGGGCAATGTGTTTCCCCAAATTTCCCTGTATATTACATTTGTCCTCTAATAGCCAGCGCATGAATGCCCATCATGCTGTTGATGACAATGATACAAGGCGTGATCAAAAAGTTCGAGTTTGAGGGCATTGCTGCAGCGGACATGCAACGTAGCGCGACTCCGGTTTGGGGATATAAGCACGGACATGTTGGTAGTGTGGTACTCGTGTCGTGCCGAGGTCCGGCCACGTGAACTATGGCGACGTTATTAGGAAATGCGTCCAAACAGGACCAACGTTATGTTGTTCTGTTCTTCGCTGCCGGAGGACGAAAACCAGTGGACATCCATCGGAGAATGAAGACTGTGTATGGGGCACCAAGTTCCGTGCGGGTCGCCAGCCTTATCCATTACGGACAAGAACAACACTTGAGCACCCGCCCTATGATCCTGATCTCGCCCCATCCGTTGAAAGGTCGACGCTTCCTGTAGCAAGAGCATGTGCAGCAGGTAGCGGTGTTTTAGCACACAGGGATCTTCAACCTGATGCGCCGGTGAGATGACTGCCTCACAGCTCACGGCGATTTTGTCTGATTGGTGTCCGGATTCAGTACTGTACGGCCGTCCAACGGAAACATTTTGAACGCCCCTCGTACAGTGAACCAAATGAAGGCGAAGATACCAAAAGCGAATGGCGTACATAAAATACAGACATCTGAGCAAAACGTTAAATCAATTAACGAACATAGTATATACGAATTTACTGGCCTGAGTGGATCAGACGGTGGAGTGGTGGGCTTCTGTGTCCAACGGTTGCACTTGCAGGTGCTCTAATTGTAAAGCCTCGTGTCGGTACATTATCCGGTAAATGAAATTACATCTGCGGGATAAAATTCTGGCACATCGGAACCTGTAAGAGCCATAAGCATACCACTGTTATCAGATAGTAACTGCATTGTTATTGTTATTATTATTGGATGCGAAAAAGACCAGAAAACTGGTCACGCAAAGCTCACTTAGAAGTTGTGCATTTCCTTCTTTGCCAGACAGCCTTCAATTTTGCTCTCATCGTGGTTCTTCCTTCTTCTGTCCTCTTAGCTCCTGTCTTCTTCTTGTGGTTTCTCTCTGACTCTACTTCCCACCTGCTGATTTTCGTTCTGTAGCAGGTTCAGTCAGCGATGTCGGCCACTTTGATTCCTGATTTTTCCAAGTCTTGGCGTATTTCCATTGTCCACCTATTTGTTTTGATGTTTTCTGTTCTTGTCAGTCTGTTTCCTGCAAGGCGTTTGACGTGTCTTTTTCTGATGTCGGCTGCAAGGTTTGAGAGCTCCTCGGTTTTTGTACGAGATTTCAGTCTGTATCCTTCGTCAGTCAGTTTTGGGCCGAAAATTTTTCTGATGATTTTACGTTCCTCTTTCAGGATTATTATTATTATTATTATTATTATTATTATTATTATTATTATTATTATTATTATTATTATTATTATTATTATTATTATTATTATTATTATTATTATTATTATTATTACGGCAGATTAACGTTACTGTAACTAATGTTCAGTTGGATACCGCTACAACGCCAGTGTACTCGAATACACGTATGCTAGGTGTGTTACATGTTGAATGCTTCTACGGCACATAAAACTCGTACACACTGTTACGTTTATAGTGTATTTAATTACATCCAGTAGTCGAGTAGGACGTAAAACTTGTCGTTAAAAGCAGAGATAATGAAGACTCTGGGCAGTAAAATGTAGACTCTGAAGAGCTGCGAGTCCGGTCGAAGCAGTCGTTAGCTAGTCCTCAGGGTGAGGAACATTGAGATCCATGACGAGGACAGCTTGGTACCGGGCCTCTCTGGCGTGATCAGGGTTCTGAGTATTGGTTCGAGGATCGCCCAGCCTGATGTCAACACTGCCGAGCGGGCTCAGCATGCAACAGCTTCTATTCTGCAGGCAGGAAGGCTGAATCTCCGTCGCTTCAGAGTTCAAGACCCAAAAGGGCTATTGAAACATCGACCTTGGGATTCTCCTTCTTCTCCTTGTTGTTCTTATTATTAATTTCCTAAGCTTGTTCCGTTTGGGGTTCAGTGGTAGAGTGTCAGCCTCCGGATCCCAACGTAGTGGGTTCAAACCTGGCAGAGGTAGTCGGATATTTTAAGGGTGACAAAAAGTCGATTCGAGGCTCCATGTCGTACAATATCGATCTCAGGTGGTACATTTGATGTTTACCTGAAACTCATCCAAAGTTGGATGTGGTTTACTGTGCCATCTAGTAGGGGTAGAGCAGCCAGGTGGCGTCAAACTCAAATGTTTGCAAACAGTAGCTAAGGCTATACGATCGTTATTATTGTCCGCCTCTGTGGTGTGCGATTAGCTGCAACCCCCGGAGGACCGGTTCTACCACGAAATTTGAAAAGTGGTGAGAGGGCTGAAACGGGGTCCACTCAGCCTCTGGAGAACATCTCAGCCATCCTCGGTGTGGTTTTCTCAGTTTTCCCACTTCTCCTCCAGGCAAATGGCGGGCTGGTACCTAACGTACAGCCGTGGCAAATTCCTTCTCTCATACTTGTCTATCCCTCACAATCTCCCAAACCCCTACAAGGCCCTATTCATCATAGCAGGTGAGGTACTGGTCCTTCACACCAGTTGTGTGCTCTGACCCAAAGTCCCACGCTCAAGGACACTGCCCTTGAAGCTGTAGAGGTGTAATCCCCGGCTGAGGCCGTGGGAAAACCAACTCTGCAGGATAAACGGACTAAGAACGACGGAAGGAAGGAAAGGAAAGAAGAAAGGAGGGAAGGAAAGAAGGACGGAAGGAAGGAAGGAAGGAAGGAAGGAAGGAAGGAAGGAAGGAAGGAAGGAAGATTAATATTATTCCTATTTCCCGAAATATTGCGATACTCTTAATGTATGGGACATGAAGAAATAGCCAGCTCAATTCCTGCACTTGTCCCTCCATCTCCATGGATAGACTATGTCTTATTAAACTTGGTATTACATAATTATTCACACGTACCGTATGTCAATAGTTACACTATGGATAATAAATTGATTCCACTCACACATTCCATCTCTATCTCTATCACACACACACACACACACACACACACACACAGACTCTTTCTCTCCCTCACACACATAAACACACCTGTCACACTCAACACACTCTGTAACTCTATCAGATTTTCCCTATCATAGTCTTCGCGCTTTGCTACAACTCAGGCAGGGAGTGCTGTTTCATATTTTTTTACAATTAGCTTTTCGTCGTAGCGACACGGAGACACAGATAGGTCTTATGTTGACGATGGGATGGGAAAGAGCTAAGAAGCAGCCTTAATTAAGGTACAGTCCCAGTATTTACCTTTGTGAAAATGGGAAACAACGGGAAACCATCTTCAGGGCTGCCGACAGTGGAGTTCGAACCCACTATCTCCCGAATGCAAGCTCACAGCTTCGGGACCCTAAGCACACAGCTAACTCGCTTAGTAAAGCTGTTTCATTTCAGGTGGAAGTGTCATTCAAAGCCGGGGAAATCGGCAGTAAAAACGCTCGAGTGTTCACCCTCGTTTCCTTTTCCTCACTTTTGTTTCTTGTGACTAGGATTTTCTAAATTTAATTGTATCGTTTACCTTTCTGTCCTTAATTTTCCTTCCTTCTAGTGACAAGATAATAGTGTGTTATCCTGAGGCTCGTGCCCGGAGTACAACCTCCTTCGTTTGCCCTTGGTTATTGCGATTACGTCGGCTTCTCAATTAGAGTTCTCTCTAGAGACGCATTGGACCAAAGAGATACAGTTATTGTAATTCGGGTCCTATAACGTCTGTTGACAAGTTATGCCCTTCCTTTTCCAGCAGAACTTACCTTGTTCAAGAGTTTCTGTCACGTTGCTGCCCGGGTGATGGCAAAAGGCCTGAGTTGAAGGTTCTATCGTGAATATATGCACCTAAAAATGTTCGCTTAGGAATTCACCAACGGTCTCTTTTGCATATAGATGCGAGATAGCAAAATGTTTCAAATTATAGTTTACGTAATATTTCACGAATAATGTTCATTCTCTGTTGCGTTAGCTGCATCTGTCCGAACATAAGTCACGGAAATTGTAAGAGAACATAGTGTCCTAAGGCAAAAATCGACCCCGGGTTTATTTTACTTCCTTGTGATGAAACTCATCTGAAAATTGACAAGTAAATATAATTTTTATCGTGAACAACTTCTTGATCAGCTCTCATACTTGATAACCCTGAGTGGTGCGCTACCGTAGCACACAGGCGTGTCTCGCTCACATGCGATCGTGTTAGTAGTGACAGCCTACCACAGAGGAGTAATATTCTGATTATCATGCGCTAACGTATCCTGAATCCCAGTGGTATAACTCCCCCTAGTTTCGGGTGAGAACTATGGATTGCTTTTATGAAGCATATTGGTAAACACAGTACATTACTGAAGTGACATACCTACGTAACATAAGTTATGTAATAAAAATAAACACATCCTGTGATATTAAAAAAGTATTAACGGGTAAATTTAGAACAAAGTATCCTAGTGTATCTATATACTGTGACATTTTAGGTCTACTGTGATCGGCCGTGAATTTTATAAGACCGGACTGTACCCCAGCTGTCTCGCGCGGAGTGTCGACAGGGAAATGCAAAGGGATGATTTCTTATTTATTTATCTTTTGTGTAACCTGCTGAGGAGTGAAAGACAATGTTATTACCACAAGAGAAGACGGGAATTTTTTTAATACAGCTGAACTTTTCACCCACGACAAGTATTACACTTAAAATATTTCGTCATATTGTCACGTCAGATCCGACATCCTAATAGTCACTCTCCAAAACCGTGATACCACATTTCAGGAAGGCACGAATAGTAATAATTCAAAATTAAATTAATTATGGAATTAATTATATATTATTTAACAAGAAATTAACGGACATCTCAAGTACAACGCCGAGGAATTCAGGATGTCATGTGACGTCAGAGCTCGGAACACAGGTGGCGAGCTGGTACTAGAATATTCTCATTCATTCTCTCAAGTTTGTTTCGCTCTTGTTCTGTGCTGGCTACGTGATTGCTCGGGAATTTACTACATAGGAAGATCTCCTACAGGCCTGGACACAGCTGTTATTCGCTCTACGAGGGGAGCAGTGTTATTTCAGTGCGGCTTTAACAGATCATTTCAACATCTTAACAGACGTCAATAGTGTTAGGAAAGAAGGCACGTGTCATCCTTTGCTAATTGTGAAACCACGAGTTCGATGCATTTGTGCTAATATTTTTGTGAAAGTTTCAGTGTACTGCGAGTAATACGAGTTCGATACCGGCCAAGGAAATGGAGGCCTGCAGTGTGAAGTTCGTGTGCCTTGGAGACATCGCTTGGATCATGATGCAGCACTAAAACCCAGAACCGATGCCAACGGCGTCCTAATGCCTTGAATCCTGCCTAGAACACCATGGTCATCAAGACATCCAAGTTAAATCGACATTTCATTTATAGTGGATGTTATCTGTTCTATGTAGCTGTAATATGTAGTTAACTTTCTTCTTGAAGGGATTATTAATTATACAGTAGTTTGAGTACCTTTTTAGTATCTTTACCATGTTATTTTCTTGCATTATTCGACGTTGGATTTGCAATTTCACTTACTACGTGATTTTAAGGTGCATGATGACAGGGTGTCAACATCATCGGCCATGCGGGTTTCAAATAGTTACGTCATCGGACATGTATCTGATTTAAATATCCGCCATCCACTAACCTTTAAGGAATTTTACATTTCTATTCGATTACTACGATATTGAGGATTGTGTACGCGTGATATTTTCATTCTTCGAAATGTATTTCTCTTATATTTTGCCCAAAAGTGTTTGCTATATTTTACACGAGACAACAGGCTCATCTGACATATTAACGCTGTGCTAACGATACGGATAGCTTTCTTTGAATCCAATTTCATACTTTTAAGGAAGGATAGTGTCTTATTATTATATTCATATGTGGTTCAAGTCATTTACGTGAATTTTCCCGTAATATTTTGAACGGATGTTGCGAGTTATCTTCGCTATTTTTACCTCTCACTTTGTGCCATGTGGTGAAATATGGCATGAATTATGCTGATTTTATGTGCTATTCGAAGGCGAATCTTCACGTCTCTATGGATAGAGGCACATTTAAAATATTTTTGCGATGTTGCGTGCATTGATGAACGGAAATTTTGGAATAATTTATCGTCATTCGACGAATGTGCGAGTTGTTGTTTTTGAGAGAATTATATGCGATAGCGCCTTCATTAAATATTGAACCACGAAGTAGACCACATGTCTTCCTTCAGAATAAAATTGAGTGTATTAGATAGTTATTTGTCGTACTGGATGAGCGTCATCACCAATAATATTAAATCGAAGTTGTAAAATACTATTCACTCCCTCAATATATGCTAAATGTTGGTAACGTCCTGAGTTCGATACAGATTGGCGATATTTTTTCAGTCATCGTTACCTAGATTGTTTGTACCAGGTGGATTAGTTACAGGTGCGGATCATTATTTACAGGAGTCTGTCATTCCCAGGAGATGAATGGACAACGTGTGGACAGGTGTACATTTGTAAATAATACTCTTAGTTGTAGTTGGTTGCAATTGTTTTTCCTTGGTGGATGATGGTAATGGGAGATCATTTCGCGCACTTTTATGTTGTTAATCCACAGGTTGTGTGATTAAATTTGATTGTGCAATATCGATTTATGTGTGTAACCATCGTTGTTCCGTTGTGTCAGGATTATGACACATGGTTAAGGATTTAATTTAAATTAGTTTTTTCTTTCTCTCATTTTCTTGCCTACTTTGCCACGTAATATCACGTGTATTATGTTACGCCGAGCAGATAATCATTGAAAAGTCGATTTAAATTGGAAAAGTTAAATTAAAATGTGAAATTAAGCGACAAAAGTAATTTGTAAAAACTTTTTTTGTATTTTCATTTATTTTTATTGCTCAGTCATATAAGTTTAATATTTAAAACCTTGTTCCAGATTTTCCGGCATGAATTGACATGCGTGCGAGCATCATTCTCTAGAAAAATCATATAACATTCAAAGTAATACTCGGAAAAAAATGTGACATGGACAAAACAATTTTGTCAGAATGAAATAGAATTCATTAACATGTACCATCCGATTTGTTTCAATTTTTGGATGTACAGCAAGAGTTGATATAAAATTAAAATTTTAGCGATCATTTCACATAATCATTATTCTCAGAAGGAAGGAATTATTATTATTTTTGGAATAAATCATCCACCATTTATTTGGATTTCGATGGTTCATTATTTACGAATATCTGCCCATCTCCTTGATCCACACCATTTTTCTTATGGAACATGTCAATCCCTTACTGAGCACCCCTGAGAGGGTCGCGTGCCTCCAGATGCTAGTCGTGGCTTAAACGGGCAGAATACATAGAAATGAATTTTGTTTGTTTGTCTCGAATTGACTCAAAAACTACTAGACCGATTTCCATGAAAATTTCACAAATTGTTCTTATTACTCTTGGGAGGATTTAGGCAGTAGCTTGAACGATATCTGAGGGGTAGTTCGGCATAGGGGATGTGAAGGGTAAAAAAAGTGGGGGGGGGGGGAGGTAAGTCAACTGCATGGCAAGTCTGATAAGCGGATAGCTTAACCAAGAGTATGTAAAGACTACGATGTGTTTCTTAAAACATATATTATTATTCTTCTTCGATAAACGGTATATAAAATGAAAAAAACCGAGTTCAGTCCCCGTGGCAGAGGGGAGAGAAGGAGTATGAATGTGTGTGTGTATTTCAGTCTAGCTCCCAAAGAAACATGATGCGCGATTGAATTAATAAACGCGGGCACCTGCTAGTAGGCTAATAAAACTAAATCCAATGTACTTCCGCACGTTGTTATTTAGAAATATACACCACTCTCAATGCCGAACATTTTCCTTACGTTCTTTCGATTTCCTGACGTAACAGATCGTCTATTTACAGCTCTACTTGAGTTCTTAGGCAATGGAGGATGTTTATTTAGTGAAAACAGATTTCCTTTTTATTGTTTGAGTATCGTACATACAGTGAACATCAATTTTTTATTTCATTTTTACAGCGTGTTTCTTCCGACGCAGGGCACAAGTGCGAAAACTTATAGGAAATGATGCTTTAATTTTCTCCTTTTGGATGCCGCGCTTGTCTACTCTCTTTCCCTACATGTGATGTTTCACGCAATACACTCCGTTTCATTGGTTCTCAGCACCACAGCACATGTAAACAGCTGACACCTCAGTTGCGCACTCATCACTCTGCTTCGTCCACTAGTAGAGATTCTCGTAATTTCTGCGTACCCCATTCATTTTCTTTCTTAACTTTCAATGAAAATATTAACACTTTTAAGCGCTGACATTCTGTTCCACGTCACAGGACATAAGGTATAAGGTACATGAACCAAACGGTTCAGGAACAAATGGATGACGGATTCTCCCTAACATTATTTAGTTTATCATGATCATAAATTTTCCGTAACTGATTTTCAGAAATCTTGTATAAAAGCCGAAAAGTAATTAATTATACCTTCTGCACTCAAAGAAAGTCTTAATTCATTTAAAGAACTGAGCGTAAGGAACACGCTACACATTGAGTTTGAGATGACCAGCGTGTGCTACCTGCAGCTGTCATTGTTGTTATCTCAAGGGCTCGGAGATAGGGTCTATCTCCCACTTACCTATTTAATTTATTGCCGTGTTTTTCAAGGTGTCGCGAGGTAAGCAAACAGCTGTATTGCTGTATAGCACTTCTGGGATTTAGTCTAGTGATAACACGAGCACCGTAATTATATATGTATTTGCCACACAGGGATATTTGTCCTGAGATAACAAGATGCTCGATAACTTTGAAATACAGACGCTCCTGTTCCACTTGGACGGGAAATTACAGTTCAGGCTGGATGCACAAACATTCCCTATTCACATTTCAAGTCTCAGGATATTGTAGATGTGTGAAATATTGTCCGAATGTAATCGAGCCTTTCTTCTTGACGTTAAAAGTACAAAGATTCCTCCTTCGGTTCGGATCCTTGTATATTTATAAAAACTTCTCGATTTTTTAAATTTAAAAAATGTACTTCAATGTGAAATTCCGAAATTCTACGTTATATTTTAGGTTGTTTACTTTATTGAAACATATGATATTCCACCCTTGTATGTATGTGGTGTATTACTTGGGATATGACAATGAGTGGTTGGTTGATTGATCAACTCCTTAATTCGTTACTTCTGGTCCGAATACTGAGACCAGGTGGCATTATCCTACGTCTAATTAAGTAAAGTACTTCCAGCATGTTGTTCAGAATCCATATATACAAAATAAGAGTTTTGTGTACATTGCTCAGAATTAAAATTGAATGATATTTCCGTATCGGTCGTGTCGACAGTACGAAGAATATGCATTTCTCAATTTTCTGTCACCTTTGTCTACCTGTTTGTCTGTATGTATGGGCGCGCATCCCGAGACAATGGTTAATCTGTGTACAATGTCGAAGAATAAGAGACTATAACCTAATATACAAATTACTTCATTCACGCCGGATGAAACTGAAGCTCAGGGAAAGATGATTAAAATGTAATACTTAAGCCCGAGCGGAAAATCAACGTTCAAGCAGTTGAGGTGGTCAGAGGATGAATTATGGAGAAGAAGTGGGAATAAATCTTTCTCGTAGTCGTTGAGAATGCATGAAATCCTTTCTCCACTTTACATGGGAGAGCTGGTCCGATTATATCGACATAAAACACAATAACAAGCTTATTGTGGAAGGCGCTTTCTGTGTGGACCTCACCTGCAAGTGGACTGAGTAGCGGGCATCTCCTGTGCGCCTGCAGCACTTCAGATTTGTCACATACTTTATATTCGTGTATTCTTTCATAAACATTGCCTCCTCGGTAATAGATACATATCGCACCCTTGCTTTGAAAGCGACATGACTCAAAATTGCAGTGAATGGGTTTGCAGTAACACTTGTCTACCAGTCATCAAGATCGCAATGAATGGCCCTCAGAGGGCAATTACATCGCTATTGCTGTTGGCTGAGGCTCCGCTGTGACATCTACAGGAGTGTCCAGTTGTGCTGTGATTCTCCAGCTGAACGGGTTGCTGCTAACTTTAGTACAGTTTGTATTTCGTGTTGTGTCAGTTTAGTGGACTTTTGTTGAGGGACAGGAGACGTCACATGTTGAATTATGTGTCGGATAATGGCAAGGAAATTTTGTTAATATGTCCTCGGTTATGTGGAGAGTAGAGGACAGTGGTTAACGGGTTAACATGTCGGTTGTTTTACCAAGAGGGAAAGTCCTCTCATTTTTACTTATTGTACTGATGGGGAAAATGTTAACGAGGTTGTCAACAAAAGGTATTTAGGGGTTCTGTGAAGGAGAGGGCGTAAGGCACGAATGGAGTATGGTTGCAGTGTATGGGAGTACTTCATACGATAATTGAAAACGATCCAAATGAAAGCAGACTATTTTTCCCGGAGTGATTTGCGACAAAAGACTAGCGTTACGAAAATGTTGCTAAGTTTTCGCTGGTAAGACCTTAGTGTAAGTGATACATTTCCAGCTGTCAGTGGGGAGATATTGAGCAATGATACGTATTAGTAGAGGAATAAGCATAACCGGAGTTGGAAGGATCATAATATGAAGATAAAGTTGGAATTTAAGAGGACAAATTGAAGCAAAAATTCATTTTCAGAACGAGAAGCAGTTGACTGCAACTGTTTATCAAGGGGAAATTTCGACGAATTTCAAATTTCTCTGGAAACATTTACGAGTGCTGAGTAAACAATCTGCCACCGTGGCGACAGCACATCGCTTCGCGTTCCATCACTTTTCAAGAATGAACATAATATTCGATTTATTTGCATTGATGGTTTAAAAACTGAGGAACGGCCATCGCATCCCATCAGGTTAAGGAAAGGAAGCTTTCATTCTTTGGCGATAATTTTGATCACCGTTCGATATAATGCGGTATGTATCTGTTCTGTTGACTTTTACAGATCCTTAGATTGTGTCAAGTAGTCACTTTTTGCGGGTTCGACCGCCGACACGTCCGCAGGCCCTCGAGAGGAGCCTCCGCCGCATTGACCTCTGGCAAGGTCATTGCTAAGAGTGCATGCTAATCCTTACAGATGCTACCTTGGACGGGATTAAACTGACCTTTTATGCGCAAGAGAGCAAACCTAATCTCAGGGCCGCCATCTTGGAGGGACCTAACCTCACTTGTACGGCGAGATGCCCTTCCCGACGTAATCTTTGCAGATATCTTTCCCGACGCGGATTTTGCATAAGAGAGCATCCCTAACATTACAGTCGCCATTTGGAGGGGCCTCACCTCAGTTCTACGGGCAGCGTCCTCTTCCCGACACTCAACAGCACAAGATGGCGGCAATACACGGGCTCTTATCGAGTAAAGCTAGCGCAGGAGCTACTGTCCAAGATGGGCGCTACACATAGGCCCTTATGGAGAAATCTGACCCAGGACAGACATAGGACTTAATCCGATGGCCTATGAGCGATTGCGCAAGATAGAGGCTATACACGGGACCTTATAGGGAAAGCTGGCCCAGAGGTTACTGCGCAAGATGACAGCTACACATAGGCTGTTATGGAGAAACCTGGAATAGGAGAGACGTAGAACTGAAGGAGACGGCTTGCGGGCGATTGCGCGAAATGGCGGCTGTACACGGGCACTTATGGAGAACGCTCGCCCAGGGGCTACTGCGCAAGATGGTGGCTATACATAGGTTCTTACGTGACGGCGCTTGCCCAAGATGACGGCTGTACATAGGCTCATATGAGACGGCCTAAGGCACTTGCGCAGGATGGCGGTTATACACAGGCTCTTATGAAGACAGCTCGTCCAGGGGCTACTGCGCGAGATGGCAGCTATACATAGGCTGTTATGGAGTAGCCTCGTCTACGGGAGACATAGGATTTCAGGAGACGGCCTAAGGGCGCCTGCTCAAGATGACGGCTATACATAGGCTCTTATGAGACCGCCTAAGGGCGTTCCGCGATGTGGCGGCTATGCACAGGCTCTTATGAAGAAAGCTCGTCCAGGGGATACTGCGCGAGATGGCAGCTATACATAGGCTGTTATGGAGTATCCTGGTCTACGGGAGACATAGGATTTCAGGAGACGACCTAAGGGCGCCTGCTCAAGATGACGGCTATACATAGGCCCTTATGAGACCGCATAAGGGCGTTCCGCGATGTGGCGGCTATGCACAGGCTCTTATGGAGAAAGCTAGCCTAGAGGCTACTGCGAAAGATGGCGGCTATACATAGGCTCTTATGGAGAAACCTTGCCCACTGGAGACAGGTGACAGCCTAGGGGGTGAAATGAAATGGCACATGGCTTTTAGTGCCAGGAGTGTCCAAGGACAAGTTCGGCTCGCCAGATGCGGGTCTTTTGATTTTACTCCCGCAGGAGACCTGCGAGTCGTGATGAGGATGAAATGATGATGAAGACGGCACATACACCCAGCCCCATGTCTGCGAAATTGACCAATTATGGTTAAAATTCCCAATCCTGCCGGGAATCGAACCCGGGACCCCTGTGACCAAAGGCCAGCACGCTAACCATTTAGCCATGGAGCCGGACAGCCTAGGGCTCTTATGGAGAAAAATGTCATAAGGGTGACATACGATTCAAGGAGACGGTTTAAGGGCGATTGAGCAAGATGGCGGCTATACATGGGCTCTTATGGAGAAAGCTGGTCCAGAGGCTACTGCGCAAGATGACAGTTATACAGAAAGCTTGAACATGGGAGACATAGGATTTAAGGAGGCGGCCCAGGGGTGATTGCGTAATATGGCGGCCGCGTACAACTTCCTAGTGCTAGGGATTCCGAGGCAAGATTGTTGCTATACTTTGGTTATATCAGACTAACTTTAAGGAGATGGGCCAGGAGTTGTTACAGGCCTAACTCTAGAGAGCTGCCTCAGGGGCTCACATCTTGTAACGTTTGATTAGCCCGACATTCGGGAAATGAGGCAAAGGGTACTATGCAAGACCACTGCTATACTGTTTTCGTATAGACCTAAACTAGAGGGTCGCCTCAGGGGCTCATAACTTGTAACATATCACCTACAAGTTTGATCAGCCTGAAATTCGAGAAATGAGGCAAGGGCTGCTATGCAAGGTAGCTTTTATGTTCTATTCGTACAGACCTTAACTAGAGGGCTACCTCAAGAGCTCATAACTTGTACCTTATGATCTATTAGTTTTATCAGCCTGACATTCGAGACATGATGCAAGTGCTGCTGTGCAAGATAACCTCTATAATGTATTCTCATTGACCGAACTCTAGAGAGGGGCTTAGAACTTGCAACTTATGGTCCAATAGTTTCATCTCCTAACTTTGGGGAATTGAGACAGGGACTACTAGGCAAGATAGCTGCTGTAAATTGGGTATATTAGACTAAATTAAAGTAGCTGCGCTATTGCTTATCCTTCTAACAAGCTACCTTTATAACTTTAGTCTAGCACAGGAGCTAGTGGTGATACATGAAATTTATGGCACTAACTTGGGGAGAGCGTTGCTAGGGCTTTTTCGAGTATTATGAAAACGCGGTTTTTTTAACCTTGTATCAGGATACCCTTCCTAACATCAGTGTAGCCCAGGGGTTCTTGCTTATAAGTAGGCTCTTATGGGGATATCCTTGGGGGAGAGCTGCACTAGGGCTCTCGAGGAAGGATAGTCGCTCAATGCTAAAAGCATAATCAGAACGATGAGAAGTAGATAAACATAGAATGTTGGTATAACCTAACTTTGTAATCCTGTTAGAAGTGATGAGGTTCATTCAGTATACGATTGGAAAATAATGAACCGAAAAAAACTCGTGCTACACACATGATAGGAATGGAACCCAGGGATCACGTCTTATCAGAAGGGCAGAAGGACGAAAGGACTCTTCCTTCTCCTCCTCCTCCTAACAGCACCCTCTTCCTCCTAGACATATAGGCCTGATGGTCTAACGCGGCATGCGCTAAAGGGTTAAAAGGCTAAAGGGCTAAGGGGCTAAAGGGCAAAATGGCTAATGGTCTAAAGGGCTAGTGGGCTAAAGGATTAATGGTCTAAAGGGTTAATGGGCTAATGGGAAAAGGGCAAAAAGCAAATATGCTAAAGGTCAAAAGGGGTTTATATTTTTGTAGTATTTAGGGTGCCTCTCCTCTCTTTATCCGAGGCTTGGGACCGGCTCTGCAGCTAGAGGCGGACTTAAAACCCCAAGGAAGGGAGGATGTTGGAAGATCTTCTGTACCAATAGAGCTACTCGATCCGCTATATTCTACAGAAGAATGACATACGTAAGAGTGAGGGTGAGGCCTGGGAATGTAGGAAGGTGTTTAGGCTATTTTACTGTAGACAGATTTTGAAGAAAAGTTTTTCACCTTGAAGAGCTACTACACAATAATACCCGCACGACGTAATTCTTGCTCTGTTTCAAAATTATCTGTTTGATACTCTGTGTAACCAGCAACTTGATAGGCTCTTAGCAGTTGCAATCGTTTTAAGAGTACCTTAGGGTCTTTACAGTATCTTACGTCTACATAGGGTAACATAGGCTTGTTGTAAACTTTGAGTCTATATGCAGACAGTTGATATGTAGGGACTTGTTTTGATGTAATACGTGCTTCAGCAGTATCTCGTCCAGGTAAAGACTTAACTTGTTTCGACAGCAATGAAGCGTAAAAATCTTCTTCTACTTCACCTCGCATCGCTCCTTGAGACGTTTGCACGGCGACAGAACGTGTAATAGGCTTAGAACATGAAGTAATATCATAAAATCATAAAAATGGCAATGAAACATTGATATTTTTCTTCTCCTCCTTTATGATTTTATCACTATTATTATCAGCATCCTCGTCATTATCATCATCCTGCTTCTCTTCATCTCTAAATTTGTGCTTAGTAACAGAACTTGCAGCAGGCCTAGACACCCCAAGGAATAATTAAAAATCTCTCGCAGAGGTGTACTTTTTTTAAAAAAGATCAGTATTTTCTTGAATACGGTTGACCAATTTGTATTTTCTTATCCGTAAAGCTACATTATACGCGGCTTCGTGACGTTGAGCGTTGTAAGCGTTCTTGAACTCTCTACTACAATACTTGCATTGAAAAATTTTCCTAAAAGGTCTCTCGTGACGTCTCTTGTGACAGCCTCGGGAAAATGTTTTTCTACACTCATTATAAATATAGGCAGATATGGATACAACCCATTTATAGCTATATTTTCTAGGAGTGTGGAAAGAGATTTCCCCGAGGCTATCACACGAGACGTCATGAGATATCTTCTAGGACAATTTTTCAATGCAACATTATAGAAGAGAGTTCAAGAACGCTTACATTGCTCAACGTCACGAAGTCGCGTGTAATGTAGCTTTACGGAGAAGAAAATACGAAGAGCTCAACCGTATGCAAGCAAGTACTTGCTTATTTTTAAAAAGTACACCTTTGCGAGAGATTTTTAATTCTCCCTTGTTGTCTAGGCCTGCTACAAGTTCTGTTACTAAGCATACATTTCCAGATGAAGAGAAGCAGGATGATGATAAAGATGAGGATGCTGATAATAATAGTGGTAGGCTAATAAAGGGAAAGTAGAAGAAAAACAAGATCTCAAATGTTTCTGTGTCATTAGAGCTTTACGGTTTTACTTCATTTTCTAATCATACTACACGGTCTGTCGCCGTGCAAACATCTCAAGAAGAGATGCAAGGTGAAGTAGAAGAAAATTTCAACGCTTCTTTGCTATAAAAACAATTAGTTATGTCTGTACCAGTAAACGCTACTCCAGAAGCTCGTATTAATCAAAACAAGTCTCAATACATCAACTGTCTGTATTCAGCCTCAAAGTTCACAACAAGCCCCTATTACCCCATGTAGACGTAAGATACTCTAAAGACCACAGACCCCAGCTTACGCGTAAAAGGTTTACAACTGCTAAGAGCCTATCACAATTCTGGTTACACGGAGTATCAAGCAGATATTTTTAAAATAGGACAGGAATTACGCCGTGCGGGTATTTTTGAGTGATAGCTCTTCAACATGAAGACCTTACATGCAATCTCCCTCGACAGTACAACAGCCTAAACACCTTCCTACAATACCAGGCCTCACCCTCACCTAACTCATCCTTCTGTAGCACATAGTGGATCGAGAGGCTGTATTGATACAGAATATTTTCCAAAATTCTCCCTTCCTTAGTTTATTGAATCCGTTTCCGGTTGTAGAGCCGGTCTCAATCCCCCGATAAAGAGAGGAGAGACACTCTAAATACTACAAAAATTAAAAATTTTGCACCTAAGCCCAATGAGCCTTTTGCGTCTTAGTTAATTAGCCCCTTAGACCATTAGCCCATTAGGCCTTTAGCATCTTAGCCCTATAGTCCTTTTGCCATTTAGCCCATTAGCCCTTCAGCCCATTAGACCTTTAGCCCATTAGCCCATTAGTCCTTTAGACCCTTAGCCCTTCAGCCTTTTAGCCCTTGAGCCCATTAGCGACTTTACCTCTAAGCCATTGGCCCTCTATCCGTAGGAGGAGGAGGGCACGGTGAGGAGGAGGAGAACGAGTCCTTTCGTCACTTTGCCTTTGTGATAAGACGTGACCCCAGGGTTCCATTCCGTATCATGTGTGTAGCACGATCTTTTTGGTTTAGCATTTAGCAGTCCTACGCTGAATGAATCTTATCAATTCTAACAGGATTACAAAGTTAGGTTATAACAACATTCTATGTTCATCTTCATCTCATCTTTCTGATTATGCTTTTATCTTTGAGCGACTATCCTCCCTCGAGAGTCCTAGTGCAGCTCTCCTCCAGGGTTAGTCCCATAAGAGCCTATGTATGAGCAAGAGCCCCTGATGTTAGGAAGGGTATCCGGTTAGGGAAGAAAAACCCCTGCATTAGCCCAAATACTAGAAAAAGCCCTAGCTATGCTCCCCACCCCAAGTTAGAGGTATAAATCTCATGTATCACCACTAGCTCCTGTCCCAGACTAAAGCTGGTTAGAAGGATGAGCTACAGCCCAGCTCCTTACAGTTAGTCTAATGTACAACAGCTCTCTTGCCTAGGAGCCCATGTCTCAGTTCCCAAAAAGTTAGGCGATAAAACTAAAGGGGATAATTTACAAGTTGTAAGCGCTCTCTAGAGTTCAGTCCATGAGAATACAGCATAGTAGCCCTTGCCTCAGTTCTTGAATGTCAGGCTGATCAAACTAATAGGTCATGAGTTACTAGTTGTGAGCCCCTGAGGCAGCCCTCTAGTTAAGGCCTGTACGAATGCAGTATAACAGTCATCTTGCATAGTAGTCCTTGCCTAATTTCTCGAATGTTAGGCTGATCAAATTAATTGGCCATAAGTTACTAGTTTTGAGCCCCTGAGGCAGCTCTCTAGAGGTAGTCCTTTAAGGACAATGTATCACCATTAGCCCCTGGCCCATCTCCTTAAAGTTAGTCTGATATAATCAATGTCTAGCACTAGGAAGTTGTACGGGGCCGCCGTGTTACACAATCGTCGCTGGGTCGTCTCCTTAAATTCTATGTCTCCACTGTGCCAGCTATCTCTATAAAGCCTCTGTACAACTGCCATCTTGCGCAGTAGCCTTTGGACCAGATTTCTCCATATGAACCCGTGTATAGACGCCATTTTGCGCAATCGCCCTTAAGCAGTCTGTTTAAAACCTATGCCGCCACCTAGGCCATGTTTCTCCATAAGAGCCTATGTATAGCAGCCATATTGCGCTGTAGCCGCTAGGTCAGCTTTCTCCATAACAGTGGTGTACATCCGCCATCTTGCGCAATCGCCAGGCTGTCTCCTTAAATCCTATCTCTCCCATAAGACAGCTTTCTTGCGCAGTAGCCTCTCGATCAGCTCTCTCCATAAGAGCCCGTGTATAGCCGGCATCTTGCGCAATCACCCCCAGGCCGTAACCTTAAATCCTATGTGCCACCCAGGGCCAGGATTTCCGTAAGAGCCTATGTATAGCCGCAGAAGCTTCTCGATCAGCTCTCTCCATAAGAGCCTGTGTATAGCCGCCATCCTGCGCAAGCGCCCTTAGGCCTTCTCATAAGAACCTATGTTTAGCCGCCATCTTGCGCAGTAACTGCTGTGCCAGCTTTCTTCATGCCCGTGTATAACCACCATTTTGCGGAATCACCGTTAGGACGTCTGCTTAAATTCTTGTCTGCTCTAGACCATGTTTCTCCATAAGAGCCTATGTATAGCCTCCATCTTGTGCAGAAGCCCCTGGACTAGCTTTGTCCATAAGAGCCCGTTTATAGCCGCCATCTTATGCAATTGAAGGTCGGAAAGGACAGCCTTCCAGTGAAACTTAGGTTAGGCCCCTCCTAGATGGCGACTGTGATATTAGGCATGCTCTCTTATACAAAATCCGCGTCGGGAAGGGCATCCCGCCGTAAGAGTGAGGTTAGTTCACTTCAAAATGGCGGCTCTGATGTTAGGTATGCTCTCTTGCTCGTGAAAGTTAGGTTAAGCCCCTGCGAGACAGCGTCTGTAAGGTTGAGCGTGCAGTCTTAGCGAGCATAGCAATGACCTTGCCAGAGGTCAATGCGGTGGAGGCCTCCCCCGAGGGCGTTTGTAGGCTGCGGCCGAACCCGTGAAAAATAACTACTGTGTCACTTTAGGGGAATTGTTCGGTAGAGTTTAGATATACGGCAGTTTTGAAAAGTCTTTCCATTATTGTCCCCAAACCTTCACTTTCAACTGGAAACATGTTACCCTGCATATAGGGACTCCAGCGCGAGTTCTACCTCATCAAGCTGCCGGCGCAAAAAGCTTTCTCGCTGCCAAGCTCACGGGACGAAGAGACTCTCCGATGGGAATGAACGCTGCACAATACATGAACTCAATCAAGGGAAGGGATGTCATGTCTAAACCTAGGCATATTTTAACATTCGAACAGGGAAGAGCTGGATGCTCACAGGACGCTGGTAGGAGATGGACAGGGGAGGGCTGGATGCTCACAGGACGCTGGTAGGAGATGGACAGGGAAGGGTGCAGCCAGGACCAGCACTGTATTAGTGCCCCGACTTGCCGCCAGGCACTGCTGCGGTCGAGGACTTGGCAGGGATATTTCTTTTGCATAAGAGAAAATTTTCGTTCCGTCAGGTGATTTACATTTATCCGTCACGTTGGCAGCACTGCACCGCCACCTCGGTTTTTCTGAACCCGGATATTTTGACTCCTACTGTTACCTAACTTCTTCCTCCACTAGCACGTTTTCATCTAGTGGTAACGAGCGACTGGCAGGGTGGATTGCTTCACGTAGCTGTAAGCTTACAGTCTGGAGATAGTGGGCTCGAATCCCACCGTCGGCAGCCCTGTGCTTCCACTCCTCGAATTTGCTGGGGAAGGTCGCTTCCTTCCCACTGCAAGCCTTTCGCTATTTCATCGTGTCAGGGGATCCATATTTCGTCCCCTTAGCAGATTTCGAATCGTAGAAATTCGGGAATATTATGGACGAGCCTAGAAATTGGTATATACATGTATATTCTATAACGTAAGGTAGTCAGTACTTGATATAAACACTACAAAAATTAAACGATCAAAATTGTCTTCGTAATTTCTTTCCCACCAAATCTTCGAAGAGCTATACTTTCTTTTTCTAACCTTACCAAACACTTTCTCTATAATGTATTACTTGAGGACCATTTATGAAAAAGGATTTCTTGGTATTTGTTTTAACGTAGTCTTACAGCGTTGCTCGGGAGATGTTACATTCCCTACTTGTTCGTTTGTAAGCCATTATCTTGCCCTTCATTGTCTTTCTCATACCTATCCCACTGCTTGCGTTTTACCGTCTCATAAATAAAAAATAGAATATAGGGTGACGAAATTACGAACATTCGCTCCAGTAACTCACGCCAACCACGCCAGGAACTACACCACACCAGTATTCCATACACATATCAGTGCTCAACCTAGAAATAACAACCTGCACTAACTCAGCTCATCATGGAAAATAAATCCTCCTTGTACACAGAAACTGAACATGGTGCACACAACCAGACAACGGGATGAGGCTACGCGTTTACTCGCAGGAAACACCAATCGTGCAAACGAGGAATATTTAGCGGGACGAAATTAGGTGCGGGAAAGGAAGGTTAACTGAGTGGAGAGAGGAGTAGTATAATAGGCGGATTTTGCCGCCACTTCCTCCTCCGGCTCCCTCCCAGAGGCCTCCACCTCCCGCGGGAAATTAGAATTTTGGAGGGAAATTTGAATTTTGGCGGGAAATTTGAATTTTGGCGGGAGATTTGAATTTGTAAACAAAGCCACGTGCGTTCTGACGGCTGTCATCGACAACAACTCATCGCTAACCTCACTGCTGCCATCTTGACGGGCCTAAACCTCAGTGGTACCAACTTAACCTGACCAGCGCGAAATTTGACTTAGTAAACAAACCCACGTGTTTTTTGACAGCCAAGAGCTTTTTGACAGACAACAACGCATCGCTAACCTCACTGCTGCCATCTTGACAGGTTTAAACATCAGTGGTACCAACTTAACCTAACTAGCGCGAGATTTGAATTGGTAAATAAATCCACGTGTTTTTTGACAGCCACGTGCTTTTTGACAGACAACAACGCATCGCTAACCTCAGTACTGCCATCTTGACGGGCCTAAACCTCAGTGGTACCAACTTAACCTCACAAGCGCGAGATTTGAATTTGTAAACAAATCCAAGTGTTTTTTGACAGCCACGTGCTTTTTGACAGTTGTCATCCGCCATCTTTAAACTACAGAGCACCGTGCTGCCCTCTTTATCGCAGTAGCTGTAAATTCGTCACCTGTGATCGGCAGTGCTGCCATCTTGGCGGGCCTAAACCTTAGTGCTACCAACTTAACCTCACTAGCGCGAGATAAACAAATCCACGTGATTTTTTGACAGCTGTCATCCGCCATCTTTAATCTATAGAACACAGTACTGCCCTCTTTAGCTACGTACCTTTGAAATGTGGTGGCGGATAATTTGAAAAATGCTTTTTTGACAGCAGCCATCTTTGAGCACCGTGCTGCCCTCTTCAGCTAGATACCTGTGGTGGCAGGCAATTCCACGTGACAGCAGACATCTTTGAGAACAGTGCTGCCCTCCTCGTGGTGGCGGTAAATTCCATGTGCTTTACAAACTCTCGTGATTTTTTCTGACAGCTGTCATCCGCCATCTTGCGCCACAAACCGCAGTGCTGCACTCTATAGCTAGATAACTTTGAATTGTGGTGGTGGCAATTTGAAAAATTCTGTGTGCTCTTGTTTGGAAACAAAGCCACGTGCTTTTTTGACAGCTGTCATCCGCCATATTTAATCAATAGAGCACTGTGCTGCTATCATGCGGGCAATTTCGTCAGCTGTCATTCGCCATCTTTAATCTACAGAGCATGGTGCTGCTCTCTGTAGTAGCGGGCAATTTGAAAAGTTCTGTTAGCTGTCATCCGCCATCTTTAGTCAAGAGAGCACCGTGCTGCCATCTTTAGCTAGATACCTTTGAAATGTGGTGGCGGCAAATTGAAAAATTCCACGTGCTCTTGTTTAGTAAACAAACTCACGCGCTTCTTGTCATCTGTCATCCGCCATATTTAATCTATAGAGCTCAGTGCTACACTCTTTAGGTACATACCTTTGAAATATGGTAGCGGATAATTTAAAAAGAAAAATTCTACATCAGCCATCCCTCGACGCTAATTGCACAAGATGGTGGCTATACATGACTCCTTAAAGGTGCTTATGCAAGATGGCCGCTATACATAGGTTCTTATGAGATGCCCTTGGGATGCTTGCGCAAGATGGCGGTTATACAAGGCTCCTTATGAGACGCACTAGAGATGCTTGCGCAAGATGGCGGTTGCTCTTATGAGGCGGCTTAAGGGTTCTTGCACAAGATGGCTAGAGATTCCCTAAGGATGCTTGCGCAAGATGGCGGACGCAAGATGGCGGCTATACACGACTCCTTATGAGACGCCTTAAGGGTGCTTGCGCAAGATGGCTGCTGCTCTTATGAAGAAAGCTATCTTAGAGGCTAACGTGTCGTGCTAGTTCGATTCATTAAATTTGGGGCTTAAATGCAAAATGTTAAATATCTCGAAAACGGTGCATCGTAGAGCAAAACGGACAAAATGTGACCACCTAATACCCAGGTTTGCAGTATCAGGAACATGATAGAATAAGGAAAACATAGTCTAATGATGAGATCGACGGTTCGATTCCTACTTAGGCCCATTGGCATTGGCAGCTATCTAATTCTACAAGATGGCGGCTAGACATAGTTTCTTATGAGACAGCATAAGAGCGCTTGCACTAGATGGCTGCTGCTCTTATGAGACGCCCTAGGGGTGCTTGCGCAAGGTAGCAGCGACAAGACGGTGACTATACACAGCTCCTTATGAAATGGCCTAGAGGTGCTCACAAAAGATGGTGGCTGCTGTGATAAAGAAAGCTAGCTTTGCATCGTGCAGGTATCCTTACAGCACTAAACCTCATACCTTTGAAATGTGGTGGCGGGTAATTGAAAAATTCGACGTGCTGTTTTCTTAACAGCAGCTATCTTTAAACAATAGCGGCTATACATAAGCTGGTAAGGCCTCCTCTTATGTCAAGGCATAGCTCTATCGGACAAGTTTAAACCTGCATCGGGATAGCTAGAGTAAGCACGTGCTGCAGTGATGACGTCATTATGCATGTTTAGACTTGCAAATCACTAAAGAAACATAACAAGACTAGAATCGAACACTGCACTCTACGCCGTTAATTTTATCATGTGATCGGAACATTGATTGAAGTGTTTAGAACACTAAATAAGTGATCAAGACTAAAATAGAACACTGTACTAGATACAACATGTGTTTAGAACATGTCAGGGGATACCTTTGTTCTAAGAAGATTAGATTACCGCACATTCCTTGTAGGGCTAATAGGCTAAAGAGCTAATGGTCAAAAGGGCTAAATGGCTAATGTGCAAAAGGGCTAAAGGGCTAATGGTCTAAAGGGGTAGGGTGCCTCTCCTCTCTTTATCCCGGCTTGAGACCGGCTCTACAACTAGAGGCGGAGTTAACACCCTAAGGAAGGGAGAATGTTTGGAAATAGTCTATACGAATATAGCTACTCGATCGACTATATACTACAGATGGATGACTTAGGTGAGGGTAGGCGCTTACTTAATAATACCTACACGATGTAATTCATGTTCTATTTCAAAAATATCTTCTTTGTACTGTGTGTAACCAGCATCATGATAGGCTCTTAGCAGTTGTAAACGTTTTACGAGTACGTTGGGGTCTTTACAGTATCTTATATCTACATAGGGTAACAGAGGCTTGTTGTGAACTTTGAGTCTATATGCAGACAGTTGATGTGTAGGGACTTATTTTGATGTAATACGTGCTTCAGCAGTAGCGTATCTAGGTACAAACTTAACTTGTTTCGATAGCGATGAAGCGCTGAAATTTCCTTCTTCTTTACTTCGCATCTCTTCTTGAGATGTTTGCACTGCGGCAGAACGTGTAGTAGGCTTAGGAAATGAAGTAAAATCATCTCAGCTGTAATGGCAATGAAACATTAAGATTTTCTTCTTCTTCTACTTTCCCTTTACTACTGTTTTGATCAACATCATTATCCTTATTATCATAGTCATGATCTTGCCTCTCTTTATCTTGAAGTTTGTGCTTAGTAACAGAACTTGCAGCAGGCCTAGACAACAAGGGAGAATTAAAAATATCTCGCAGAGGTGTACTTTCTAAACATAAATCAGTGTTCCCTTGAATATGGTTGAGCTCTTTGTATTTCGTTCCCGATGAAGCTACATTACACGCGGCTTCATAACGTTGAGCGTTGTATGCGTTCTTGAACTCTCTTCTACAATGTTTGCATTGAAAAATTGTCCTACATGATATCTCATGACGTCTCCTGTGATAGCTTCGGGAAAATGCTTTTCCACGCTCTTCGCAAATATACCTAGAAATAGGTTTTTCCATGACGGACTTTTATCTTCTGCTAACAGATTCTTCTTTAAATCTACTTGACATTTCTTACTCTCTACTTCGATGATGCGAACAGCTTAGCGATTAACAGTAAACTAACACAAAAGCGTATAACCAAGGTAGCAACAGTAAGGTTTAAGCCCATCAAGATGGCAAGAGTGAGGTTAGCGACGTTCTGTTGTTGGATTTTAAATTCCGCGCCTATAACATGCATAAGGTGGCAGCCTCAATGTTTACCGCCGTAAAGATGGCAGCAGTGAGGTTAGCGGCGCTCTATTGTCCTTCAATGTGAGGTTACGGTCCGTCAAGAAGACAGCTGTCAAACAAGCACGAGTCTTGTGTTGTGTTCAATCACATTAGAACATACTATACTGCTGGCGACTTGGAGTGATCAACTTTGTGCTACTTATTCTCTGTTGCTCTTGGAAATAAAACGGGATATACAGTCATTTCTGCTAAATAATGTATAATGGATATATAATTAAATTGTTTACAATAAATTAGTACCATATTGCCCTGCTATTAAATTTAGGTATAATATGACCCGGTTAGAGGAAGTACGTCGCTAAGTTTAAAAACTATTCTGAAAGTATTACAAACAACACTCAAACGTTATTATTTCAACCAGAGAAATAAAGTGCACTTGGAGTTCATTTAGTTCCTATTTCAATGAACGTGCATTGGTATGTGTGTGAAATTTTCTTAGAATGCTTTCAAATCAACTATTGTGGATTGAAAAGGAGAGAGCTTTCTCTGATATTTGTATGAAGAAATAAATCTGTTCAATTTGTCTGTTAAATACATGTACCATTTCACGAAATGCTTATACCATGTGTCATTTAGGGGACGCCAATTGTCCGTAGCTTGAAATTTCACGTAAAACTTCCCGCTTACGATGTGATAAATTTCGTTTATTTAATCCTATATTAGTGGACTCGCATCATTCCTTATAAATACAGGTTAGATAACTCGTCCCGATATGGCTGTCGCTTTCAAGTTGTTTTTCCTGCCTTTTTCAATAGTTTTTATGAACATTTAATACCGCTAATGTAGTTATTTCCCTACAATATTATCTGCGCTTCCCTTTAACATTTGAAACGCTCTTGGCCGAGACACGTGGCCGCGACCTAAACACTTGCTGTTATTAGAAACATTCTGCCATCTGTTGAGTACATTCAGAAGCTGAGCAAGGTCAGAGAATCAAAGAGTATCTAGCAGAGAATAGTATGTACTCTCTCTGCCTTGACGGGTAGTAATCAAACATGGCTGCATGCAATGATATTTCCAAGGATGAAATCACATCTATCACATGTATGTCCTCATTGTCCGTTGTGTTCGAAGCATTTCACGAAAGACGCAGGTGGTTCTTTGCTGCTGAACGCCATTCTCCAGAAGAAGAGAGACCGACTGACTGACTGTGTAGGAGGCAAGGTACAGAGGTCGGCAAACTACGGCCCTCGCTCTATGAAAGGATGTTTACATTTCCAAACACTTCAATTTAAAAGTGAGGTAATATTTCACGAAGCGTGAAAATTGAGCGTCTACGAAGCATTTTCAGAACGTCACTACATTTTTACGAAAGAATAAGCTCACAGAGCTCTATCAGCGTGTTCCAAGTGGTAAATATGGTGAACTCTTGGTTTATCTGGTACTATCAACCTGTGTGTAAAGACACTTTCAAGAGATGGACACGTCCGCATTAACAGATAAAAATTTGCGATCATTTTTCTTAAAGGGAGTTGACCACCGGTTTAGTAAAAAATTACAAAAAAGGAGAAAGAAGCAATTTCATTAATTTCATTAGTAAGTCTGCGTGTGAAACACTAATTATAGTTTACAGTATCGAAATTACAGGAGATTTTTGTAGAAATTGCATAGATCCAATTACATGTGACCGAACGTAACAACTTTATATGTGGATTTTTTTACTGAGGAGATGGTAACGCGACCAACGCCAGTTAATGGTCCCCACGTCACTCCTAGAGCTGCTCGCACGCCTCCAACTTCTGATGCTGCCGGTGCTCTCTCGCATGTTCTGCTGCAGACTTCCAGACTCCTCAGAATTTCCTCTATCCTTCTAAGCATTTGGATCCCTTTGGAACTATGATATCGAAAGCTGCACCCTCTCCAAGAAGAACTCATCAAGGTTACAGGCATTCGAAATGAAGTTCCTGAGGTCCATAATTCTAGAAACGAAACTGGACAAGGTAGAGAAGGGCAGACATCATAATTACCTCAAGTTTGAGGGGGTCCGCACATGTAATGAGGCTGAGTCCGAAATGGACAACTTATGTTAATTTGGTGACACATGCGACAGGAAAACGGGTGGTGGAAAGATGAAGAAACCACAGGATCGTCATTGAAAGATGGACATTGCTCATAGGGGAACGACACTAGACGATGTCTTTAATAACTCGACGTATCTCAGTAAGACATCGTGGAAGAGCTCGATAAAGAAACGGGAACTGTAAAATGATGCTTGTGATGATGTTAATTGGAACGGCGATATTACGGAATTCTGCAAATTTAGCCCCATCTTAATAAAACTGCAATTGCAGATGTTCACGAATTTATGGATGTTCTGGTGACTAATGGTAGCTAATTGTATAACGCAAATGTAACGAATAGTTTTCCTTTCTCCGTACTAATGCAAATTCCGGGACGGTTTCTTTTATGCACCACGGCAAGCAAAATCCTAGCATGAGGGAACCCATCACCTTGCTTCTTAATTGACAGCCCGCAAAACACGTGAGCACCGACTTACCTTTACTGAGGACGAACAGGTGATGCAAGGGGACGATACACAGCCCGCAAAACACGTGAGCACCGCCTTACCTTTACTGAGGACGAACAGGTGATGCAAGGAGACGATACACAGCCCGCAAAACACGTGAGTTTCGCCTTACCTTTACTGCAGGACGAACAGGTGATGCAAGGGGACGATACACAGCCCGCATAACACGTGAGCACCGCCTTACCTTTACTGCAGGACAAACAGGTGATGCAAGGGGGCGATACACAGCCCGCAAAACACGTGAGCACCGCCTTACCTTTACTGCAGGACGAACAGGTGATGCAAGGGGACGATACACAGCCCGCATAACACGTGAGCACCGCCTTACCTTTACTGCAGGACGAACAGGTGATGCAAGGGGACGATACACAGCCCGCACAACATGTGAGCACCGCCTTACCTTTACTGCAGGACGAACAGGTGATGCAAGGGGACGATACACAGCCCGCAAAACACGTGGGCACCGCCTTACCTTTACTGCAGGACAAACGGGTGATGCAAGGGGACGATACACAGCCCGCAAAACACGTGAGCACCGCCTTACCTTTACTGCAGGACGAACAGGTGATGCAAGGGGACGATACACAGCCCGCAAAACACGTGAGCACCGCCTTACCTTTACTACAGGACGAACAGGTGATGCATGGCGACGGCGATACACAGCCCGCAAAACACGTGAGTATCGCCTTACCTTTACTGCAGGACGAACAGGTGATGCAAGGGGACGATACACAGCCCGCAAAACACGTGAGCACCGCCTTACCTTTACTGCAGGACGAACAGGTGATGCAAGGGGGCGATACACAGCCCGCAAAACACGTGAGCACCGCCTTACCTTTACTGCAGGACGAACAGGTGATGCAAGGGGACGATACACAGCCCGCAAAACACGTGGGCACCACCTTACCTTTACTGCAGGACAAACAGGTGATGCAAGGGGACGATACACAGCCCGCAAAACACGTGAGCACCGCCTTACCTTTACTGCAGGACAAACAGGTGATGCAAGGGGACGATACACAGCCCGCAAAACACGTGGGCACCGCCTTACCTTTACTGCAGGACGAACAGGTGATGCAAGGGGGCGATACACAGCCCGCAAAACACGTGAACACGGCCTTACCTTTACTGCAGGACAAACAGGTGATGCAAGGGGGCGATACACAGCGATACACAGCCCGCAAAACACGTGGGCACCGCCTTACCTTTACTGCAGGACGAACAGGTGATGCAAGGGGACGATACACAGCCCGCAAAACACGTGGGCACCGCCTTACCTTTACTGCAGGACGAACAGGTGATGCAAGGCGACAGCGATACACAGCCAGCGTAAACTGTACTTTTGCTAACTGCTTTACGTCGCACCCACGCAGATAGGTCTTATGGCGACGATAGGACAGGAAAGGCCTAAAATGGGAAGGAAGCGGCCATGGCGTTAATTAAGGTATAGCCCCTGTATTTGCCTGGTGTGAAAATGGGAGGCCACGCGAAACCATCTTTAGGGCTGCCGACAGTGGGGTTCGAACCCACTATAACCTCGATTTGAGGTCACAGATGCGCGCTCCTAACCACACGGCCAACTCGACCGGTGCGTAAAATGTCAGTGACAAGTGAAAACTCCACTCACTATGCGACACTAAAAGGAGAATATATTAATAAGGTTAAAAGTGAGTGAGTAAATAACAAATTATTCACAGCTGAGGGAAGGCAGAGGGAGGAGTTTACGGTCTACTCTACTGTTCTCAGTGTCACTGTTGCCACTTTTTTCCCAAACTAAACTGAGCCATGGTATACACAGACAAACTAGATACCCTAATCTAAACGTGGATGTAAATAAAACTGTAGCAACGTGGATATATTAAACCTATAAAAAAATATAAGCTGTCCTACTGACCTGCTTCCCCTAAATTGTGAATCACGCTGTAGTAGAGGGGGAAAGCCCAGAAATAACAAAAAATATCTTAAGAAAATACAAAACATGGCGAACCATACACCCCGAGCGGGGTTGCGGTACAGTTGTCAAAGAGGTTTCGAGATCGCGCCTTGCCGGTATGAACGCCAGACCGACTCCAATACTCAGACCGTAAGGGCAAAATCATGTTGGAGTTGTTCTTCTCCCCTCAGCACAACATACTGAAGCATTTCTCCTCGCGACTCTTCTCGCCAGGAATAATAATTGTTACGGGGTTACCCGTGGACCAGAAGAGGTGAAAGGAGGTGCCGGGGTGAATGGGTCTTACTACAAATTCATGAATTGATTAAAACTTTAACAAAGGTTATGTTTATTTAGGATTTCAGAAATGAACAACAGAACTTTAACAACTTTTCACTTAGTGAGATAACAGTGACATATCAGGTACCATGACGAAGTTTAGACAAATCAAAAAATCCGAAATTTAATGACTCTTTAGTAATCAGGGTTTCCAACCCCTCGCTTCACAATTATAGAGCACTCAGCTCAAGATTTACAAAGACACAACATTATACAAGGGCATAAATCCCTCAATACAATGGAGCACTAGCTCCGTAATTTACAAAATCAAGCCTCCTAGAGGCACTTTTACAACACTTGAAACAGAGCTAACGTGCTCTCCGTTTTCCAAGCCTCCCCAAGGCAATATCAGAAAATACAATCACTTGCCATCTAGGCACAACTTACAATTTGAAACATGGGGTATCTAGTACCCAACCTATTGGGCCGTAGCGGAAAAGAACAGGTTAAATAAATAGCCCGAAACACAAATGAAAGGAGGCGAATGCTTCCGCTCCTAGATATGAACACTTAAAACCTAAAGGGCACTAGGCCGATGAAACAGGGGTTATTCCCAAAGTATGTAGGTGACTCGTATAAGAAGAAATTAAAGACTTTACGAAAAGGAAGAAAAACAGTTACAAAACGTAGTCACCTCAAACCAATATGAAGGGGATCTCGAGAGGGTATATCACTCTCTTTCCCCGATTCACAGTTAAAGATTTTTGAAGTTATTACATAAGCCGGCAGAAGTTACATTTATAGAAAAGCAGGTTCTATCATTTAAATTTCGGACCTCTCCCTCCGGATAAACTGCGGAGCTAACAAGGAATAAAGATGTTACCTTGCTGAAGAACTGCTGCCTGATTAAAGAGGCACCTCCGGCCTCCTGCTTGACGCACACACTAAGTTAGATGACGATCAAATGGCCAAGAGATGTTAAAATCCGCAGTTTATAAACCCTCGGGGAAGGTTCGAGACCTTCCATGAATAATCAAGCCACAACCTCTCACTTTATTCGTTACCTTAAAGTTACACACAAAATTGAAGAAGAAGCCTGTGAGAGGCCGAAAATTAATTACAGAAATTAGGAATTGGCTAAATTCAAAACTGGCGGAAGGAAAAGATCAATGTGGCCAGCCCAAAAATGAATGAACATAATTTAGTTAGAAAAATTTATGAATACAAAACTTCTTTAAATCAAAGTTCATCCACTTCGCATCAGGGTGCGTGATCATAGTTTTTGTAGTGACGTCTGTTGCAGAATGTACAAACTTCTTGATAAATGGTAAACAAAACACGTAGAATTTTATACAGTACACGAATCTTCAAAATAACAGAATGTCATTAGATTTCTGTAGTGACATCTTCTGAGTAACGGTTAAGTAGATGTAGTTTCAAGTTCACTGTTCCTCCAGAAGAGGAGTTCTTTAGGGCGCAAGATTTAAATGTGCGACTTAGAGGTGTACCTCCCGGTACAGCCCTCCCCCCCCCCAAATGTCCTTCCAAGGCGGACACAGAAGACTTTTTAAAAAAAATTAAAGAGATTTTCTAAGTATTCCTTTGAAGTAGATGGTAGAAACTAGTTAAATTCCAGCTTTAGAGTGTCTTTGTTGCAGTATAATGTGAATATAATTTTGACGGCAAGTTCTGCATCCGCTGCCGATGTCCAGTTGAGGGCGCCAGGACCCCTCAAGTACCCTCAGATACACCTCTCCCGCTACTATGAAAGGTAGGTGTATGTGTAGTCGTGTCGAATATCAGAAGGGTATCTACAGTCCGCCGATGAGTTGGCGGTAGGGGCGCCACACTTGAGCCTTTGCCAGGAGATGGGCTCTGCGCGCCGTACACAGATAGACATCACGGGAGTGGAGAAGGCCCGTACCCCACCTCAGTGGTGGTACTGCGACGACCGGCTATGGGGGCACTGAAACAGTAAGGTCTCGGCGACAGGAAAGTGTTGTTGGTGACTTGAAAATAGAGGGTGGAATCTTTATTGGTGATGCTGAGGGGCGTGCTGCGCGGAAGGCATTTGCCACTGGTGTGAGTATGCAGGAGACGGGGGCTTGGTAATAGCCGCAAGGGAAATGACCGCAGGAAAACCAGAGGGAGAGATCGTACATGCAAATCATACGCATACGGAAATGAAACCATAGGGCAGAAGGCCTTAAATACAAAAAAAATACAACCTTCGAAGTTCCTGCAAAATGTTGATGACTAAGTTAACAAGGACATTACACAGGTTTTATCTGCGAGATGTGGACCCTAAAGAACCTCTCGGTGGCTTGATTGCTCATCAATAATGTAACAAGAGTTAGAAAATCTAAAATGATGCACGGCCCATGAAATCTGGGGGCGAGCTTGCCCGCGGGAACAAAGTTTCTAACCATAACTTGATCTCCTACTTTTAAATTGGTGGGCCTCCGTCCAAGATCATACCTTTCCCTAATCCTTTCATGAGAAGCTTTAAGATTGGCCTTAGCCTTCTTCCATAGATCTCTAATATTATCGGGATCTATTGTCTCAGGTAAAATATCATTAAGTGAAGGAGATTAGAGAGCGGCGTGTTAGTAAGTAAGTAAGTTATATGTTTTATTTATCCTGGCAAAGTTAGGGATGTACTCCCTTTCTTACACTTAACCACTCTTAACCTAGAACACTTAATAATAACTACTGATGATAATAATGTGATAATATGAACAATAATAAGAGTAATAGCATTAACAAAAGTAACCACACTTAAAAAGAACATAGCATCTATATAATATAAGTCGTACGTAGAGTACGTTAAGAATATAATTATTAATAATGAGTTCTATAACAACTAGAACAATAAAAAGTTTTGAAAATGTATACATTTCTACAGTACACCGAAATATCGCCTTCAGTTCAGAGGTGAAGAGAAGGATTAGTAAGAAGGAAAAGAAGAAGAATATATGTGAAAGGAAGAGGGAAATGATGATGAAGAGGCGGTAGGAGGAGGTGTTTTCAGGTCATAATTTTATGATTCATGCATGTTTACCTAGTATTTCGAGACAGTCATGTTTAAAAGCTAAGCTGCTGGACATGCTTCTGACGTCCACTGGTAAGAGATTCCATTGTCGGGCTGCGGTAACGGTGAATGATTTCGTGTATATTGCTATTCTGTGTACAGGAAGGGATAAACACATGGTGCTGCAGGATCGGGTATTTTGGTTATGGTCTGTGGAGAGGAGCTTCATTCGATCACGGAGATAGGCTGGTTGAGAACTTTTAAGAATAGTATGCAAGAAGCAAAGAGTATAAAGTGTGCGTCGTTCTTGCAGGCGAAGCCACCCGAGCCGAGTGTAAGACGGTGTCACATGGTCAGCGTAACGAAGTCCACAGATAAATCTTACACAAGCATTCTGAGCACACTGTAATTTTCTTCCCCAGTCTACTCCTAGGTTGTTGTAAACTATATAGCAATAATCAAAATGAGGTAATGCGAGTGATTCAACAAGAATTTTCTTTAGTTTGAAAGGGAAAGTGAATTTGAATTTACTGAGACAGCGTAGCGTTCCGTATATTTTTCTTCACACAGATATAGTTTGGGCAGACCAGGACAGATGTTTGTCAAATATTATACCAAGATTTCTTACATTGTGGCTATACTGTATCGGAGTACCACTTATGGACAACTGTGGTCACGCTGTTCGATTGAGTTTGCAAAGTAATTTAGGATAACCAATAATTATTGCCTGGGATTTTGATGGGTTTAATTATAATCCGTGATTTCTGGCTCAAATTTTGTTAGGCACAAATTTAAACATCAGAGAAGGAGGAGGAAATTTATGGGACTCATGAACTGCTGAATTCAAAGCAAAGGCCAACCAATGTAGGGACGTATCCCACCTGGAATGATCTTCATGATTAAATGCGCTGAGCGCCGATTTCAGATTACGATTGACCCGCACAGCCAGAGATGGTTGAGGATAATACTCCGAAGTAGTTACAGGGGAGATAGATCAAAACAGAATTTACTGAAGAGATTAGAGGTAAAGGCTTTAGCATTATCAGCAACCAAATATTGACACGGACCAAAAGAAGCAAAGGTAGAATTTACACAAGAAATGGTGGACTGAGCGGTAGCCAGCTTAGTCGGAAATAACCAGGAAAATCTTGTGAAACCATCTACACACACGAGAATGAATTTGTTGGCGTTCCCTTTTGATTGGGGGAAGGGTTCCACGTAGTCGATATAGAGGCGTTCCATGGGGCGCGACGCTTGATGAGAAGATAGTAAACCTTGCTTAGTGGACAAGGTGGGCTTACTAAGCCAACAAGATTGACAAGCTTTTACCAATTCACGAATTTCACAGTCCATACCTTTCCATGTAAACATCTCTCGAATCTTTTCTCGAATTTTTAAGATGCCTAAATGCCACCCTAATGGGGTCTCATGGTAGTACTTGATGATCATAGGTACAAGAACAGCTGGAACCACACCTTTCATCTTTTGATTATGCCTCGACGGGCAACATAAAACCCCTATCCTCAACACATAAGGGACGACATGTTCCCCAGAAGAAAGGGTTTCCATAATAGGAGCCAGCACTGGATCTTCACGTTGATATTTTTCAATATCCCTGAGCAACATGGGGGCATCAGTTAGAATGGCATTAATGCCCGAAGGTATTAGTGTGGGAAGAGACGAACTATCTTCTAATTCGGAGGTCCCCACATCATGAGCGAACATGCGGCTTAGTCCATCCGCAACAACATTTTCAGGTCCTCTTATATGCCTAACGTCAAACTGGAAGGCAGAAATCCTCATGGCCCATCAGGCTACACGACTCGTACGACGCGGCCTAGCTAAGACCCACCAGAAGGCTTGGTTATCAGTTTCTAGGTCGAACTTGAAATGTTCCAGATAGAGGCGGAACTTCTCTAATGCAAATAAGATGCCAAACCCTCAAGTTCATAGATGGAATACTTTGCTTCTTGAGCCGATAGTGTCCTAGATGCATAGGCGATGGGTCGCCCCCGAGTTCGGTTTCTTGAAGAAGCACAGCAGCCAATGCCTACGACCAGGCGTCGGTTTGAACAATGAATTTCTTCGAGAAATCAGGCATAGCAAGGACAGGGGCATTACACAGAGCTAATTACAGGTCTTCGAAAGCGGCTTGTTGAGAAGGCCCCCACTCAAACGTGACGCCTTTCCTACGAGTAAGTTCAATGGCGACGCTCTGCTAGCGATGTTGGGAATAAATATCCTGAAGAAATTCACCATGCCAATGAATCTGGCAGTACCTTTGACGTCCTTAGCAGGTTTAACACTTGTTTTGTTTGCTATTTGCTTTACGTCGCACAGACACAGATAGGTCTTATGGCGACGATGGGACAGGGAAGGAGGCGGCCGTGGCCTTACTTAAGGTACAGTCCCAGCATTTGCCTGGTGTGAAAATGGGAAACCACGGAAAACCATCTTCAGGGCTGCCGACAGTGGGGTTCGAACCCACTATCTCCCGAATACTGGATACTGGCCGCACTTAAGCTTCTGCAGCTATCGAGCTTGGTGGTTTAAAATCACGGATGGCGTGTGTTCTAGAATGATCAACCGAAACACCATCGGGCGACACGATATGGCCCAGAAACGACATGCAAGGCTTAGCGAAAGCTACCTTAGATAACTTTACAGTTAACCCAGCCTTAGGAAGGCGATTAAGGATCTCTTTCAGATGAACAAGGTGTTCTTCAAAGGTCTCAGAAAATACGACAACATCATCAAGATAATGGTATAAGTATTCGAATTTGATGTCGGAGAAGACACTATCTAGCAGTCTAGTTAACACGGCTGCCCCCGTGGGGATCCCGAAAGGCACGCGGTTGTACGCAGACAAGTTCCAATCCGTGGCAAAAGCTGTTAGATGTTTTGATTCCTCGGCTAGAGGGATCTGATTATAAGCCTGATTAAGGTCTAAGATGGTGAAGAACTTAGCTTTCCGAAACCATGAAAAACACGAGTGAAGGTCGGAAAGAGGCACAGACTGAGAAAACCACCTTCCGATTTAAAGCCCTATAGTCAATCACAAATATGTAGCCACCTCGATGTTTCGGAACCAGGAAAATAGGTGTTGAATACGCCGACTTAGAGGGTCGAATGATAACATCTTTTAGCATTTGATCGATGATCTCCTTGAGAGCCTTCATTTTAGGAAGAGATAGCCCATAAGGTGGAAACCTAACGGGGATCGAATACGTAACCTCAATCTTGTATTCAGTTAGGTCAGTAACACCAAGAGTATCAGAAAACACATCCGGAAATGACTGACACAATTGGCGAATGCTATCAGCCTGCTTCTCAGGTAGATGTCTAAGGTCTAACAACATCTCGTCCAGGGTAGGCGAAACAGATGAACATGATGCAGAACTACACTTAAACAAGGGAATTTTACAATATATAGCTAATTTTAAAGTGCACGACTTGCTCCGAATGTCGAGCACTAGACCAGTAGAAGACATGAAATACGCTCCCAATATTACCGGGCAAGACATGTTCTTAGCCACTAACAATTAACTTTCCAAGTAAATTTAGAAATCCGAATTTTGGCAAAATAGGAAACCTAAAATTTCTAATGGTGAAGAATTATCCGAAATGCATTGAACTGAAGTCGGACAATAATCATAAAATTTACAGACAGACTTTAATTTAGAGTACCATTCAGTCGAAATAATGGATCACACACTCCCAGAGTCTAATAGAGCGGTAACGGGCTCACTATTTAATTCCACTTTCAGAAACGGTACAAGTGCGGGGGTCTCTGTCGCAATCGTAAGGCATCCAAGTGCGGAGTTAGAAGAACTTCTACCTTGTTCCGAGCCTGAGCTTTCGGACTTTTTAATAGGGGCTGAACCTTGAAGAGATGAACACACTAACTCAACTGGAGATACTAGTCATTTCCTAATATTTGAGTTGGTGGAGGTTGCACCAGAAGTTGGGCAGGAGGGGGTGCTATTGGCATTAAGGCAGTTCTTGGCAAGGTGATTAAATGAGCCACACTTGAAACATCCTTGTGATGACCCTGCTCCATTCTTTGTCCCATTGGACTTAATCAAAGGGCACTTATTACGCAGATGATCTTCCGATCCTCAAGCATAACATTTGCGGTGTTGAAAGTTCGGCGAGGTTGAGGCCGAAAATTACTCGAAGACGGAGTGGGCTCCTTGGCGACTCGTAGGTTGTCGGCGTGCCTAACTCCTTCGGCTGAGACATCCATAGCCTCTAACTCAGGAAAAGTTTGAGGGCGCGATGCAAAACACAAGCATAACCTGTAGGGTGGGGAAATGCCTTCCAAAATGGCCTGCACAATTTGATCTTCTGGGAAATGAAGAGCAAATACCATAGTGTAGAACTTAATGTCCTGGATGAAGTCGGCAAGATTTTCATCCAGTCGCTGTACTCTGTAATAGTACCTTTGAATTAATGATGACATAGCTCGAGCCGGAATGAAATTCGCCAGGAGGTGTGCATGGAAGTCTTCTATAGGGGATTGTTCAGCAATGGCTCTGACTATTTTGTCCGAGAGGACACCTATGGAGTAGGGGTAAAACATTTGAAGAATTTGACAAGGATAAAGAGGAAACAGTAGAGCGTGATCTTGGAATTCAACTAAAAACCTTAAAAATGCAATTACCTCATTAGTAGAATTAATCCAGAATTTAGATATTCCCATAAAAATCATAGCCAAAGGGTTAGGCAAACTACAAAACCCAGGTGGCATAGTAGGTAACGGCCTAGGAGGTGAAGAATCCTCAGAGACAGCATTATCTAAAAACAATGGGGGAATTGAGGTACGACGATCCGACTCATTTGCTACTGGGGCGGAAGTTTGTTGAGTTGCCGCAGATTTCCTACCTTCTTCACCCTTGAAAGAATACTCCTCACTTACAATGTTTAGAACAGTGGCCTGGTCGGTCTTGGGAGTACCTGCCCCAGTTAACAATTGACTAACTTTACTGGACATACTTGATAGATGACCAATTAAATTACTTGCCCCTTTAGCATGATTTTCCTTTAATTTTAGAGACAATGGATCGCTCACCCTGTTATAAAAGTGGAACAATCTTGCCTGCACTCTCTTAAGTTGGTTAGCAGAAGGAACACTCACTTCAAGAAAACTAACTACGGATGCTAGATCCGTGAGTTCGTGATAGTGGACAGAGCCTCATCAATGTCTTTCTTTCCCAAGGTTGGGAGGCAATTAGGTAATTCAAGGGATTCCTTAAGCTTGGTGGTATCCGCCGCAACCGTTCCTCCAGATTGAATATTTCTAATAGTAATTCGTAAATCAATTCCTCCTTGCGCAAATATCCGGGATGGAGGACTTCGCGAGGGCCGGACATGATTAAAGAAGTTTACAAATTTCGAAAATACAGAAAAATCCAGCGACTGAGAATATTCTTAGAGTTCGATCCGAATGCTATGTTTAGCCGTCAAAAGGGGCTTAATTGAGACGCATTAAACCACGCTCTGCTACCACTTGTTACGGGGTTACCCGTGGACCAGCAGAGGTGAAAGCAGGTACCGGGGTGAATGGGTCTAACTACAAATTCATGAATTGATTAAAACTTTAACAAAGGTTATATTTCTTTAGGATTTCAGAAATCAACAACAGAACTTTAACAACTTTTCACTTAACGAGATAACAGTGATATATCAGGTACCATGACGAAGTTTAGACGAAGGAAGAAAATCCAAAATTTAGTGACTGTTTAGTAATCAGGGCTTCCAGCCCCTCGCTTCACAATTATTGAGCACTCTGCTCAAGATTTACAAAGACACAACTTTATATAAGGGCATAAATCCCTCAATACAATGGAGCACTAGCTCCGTAATTTAGAAAATCAAGCCTCCTAGAGGCACTGTTACATCACTTGAAAAAGAGCTAACGTGCTGTCCGCTTTCCAAGCCTATCCAAGGCGATATCAAAGAATACAACCACTTGCCATCAAGGCGCAACTTACAACTTGAAACATGGGGTATCTAGTAATCAACCTCTTGGGTCGTAGCGAAAAAGAACAGGTTATGTAAATGGCCCAAAACACAAATGAAAGGAGGCGAATGCTTCCACTCCTAGATATGAACACTTAAAACCTAAAGGGCACTAGGCCGATGAAACAGGGGCTTATCCCAAACTATGTAGGTGATTCGTATAAAAATAAATTGAATTCATTACGGAAAGGAAGAAAACCAGTTACGAAATGTAGTCACCTCAAACCAATATAAAGGGGATCTCGAGAGGGTACATCACTCTCTATCCCCGATTCATTCACAGTTAAAGATTTTTGAAGTTATTACATAACCCGGCAGAAGTTACATTTATAGAAAAGCAGGTTATATCATTTAAATTTCGGACCTCTCCCTCGGGTTAAACTGCGGAGCTAACAAGAAATAAAGATGTTACTTTGCTGAAGAACTGCTGTCTGATGAAAGAGGCACCTCCGGCCTCCTGCTTGACGCACACACTAAGTTAGATGACGATCAAATGGCCAAGAGACGTGAAAATACGCAGTTTATAATCCCTCGGGGAAAGTTCGAGACCTTTCAAAAATAATCAAGCCACACCCTCTCACTTTATTGGTTACCTTAAAGTTACACACAAAACTGGAGAAGAAGCCTGTGATAGGCCGAAATTAATTACAGAAATTATGGATTGGCTAAATTCAAAACTGCAGGAAGGAAAAGATCAATGTGGCCAGCCCAAAAATGAATGAACATAATTTAGTTAAAAAACTTATGAATACAATACTTCTTCAAATCAAAGTTCATCCACATCGCACCAGGGTGCATGATCATAGTTTTTGTAGTGGCATCTGTTGCAGAAGGTCCAAACTTCTTGATAAATGGTGGACAAAACACGTAGAACTTCATACAGTACATGAAACTTCTAAGTAACAAAATGTCATTAGATTTCTGTAGTGACATCTTCAGAGTAACGGTTTAAGTAGATGAAGTTTCAAGTTCACTGTTCGTCCAGAAGAGGAGTTCTTTTGGGCGCAAGATTTAAATGTGCGGCTTGGAGGTGTACCTCCCGGTATAATAATATTTAGTGAGACAGAGAAACATGAATTTGGAGCATATGGAAGGCAAAGTAATGGTGGAACTCTGTGGTGATCAGTAATTTACAAATTAATGGGAAAGCTCCCACTAAATATCGCTGCTGGAGAATTTCTTCCGCGATCGATTATGAGAATTAGTTGAAACCATATCTAGATGAAGAGGGGAGGGTATTTAATAAGAAACTGTTGGTGATACGTAAAACGCTGGAGTACAACTTCTATTAGTGAAATGGGAATATTGCACAAAGCAAGAGAGACGTCCAGGAACTGCAGAAACTGTTGCTGAAGATATTTGATTTCTCCTTAATACAGTAATTGAGAGAGAGAATAAACAAATGGCTTTGCAGAGATCCCATCCTCCAAAGTGATGTACGAGTTAGAGTGTTTAAGTTGATGTTATTATTTTCTGTTAAGTAAAAATTGCAATAGTCAGGTCATGAAGTTCTAACTATTCAGTACTTTCGCAGGCATTTAAAAGTTTCCGTGTTTGACCATATCACTGAGACCACGTACGTTATTCTATTGTTTTGTAAAAGGTTGATGTATCTATTGTAGAAATTATAGTGTGTAACAGGTTAAATTATTACAGCTGATAATTAAATCATGTAACGTTTCACTCAATTGCTCGTTTTATCCTTCCTTAATTGTGTGCATGAGTAAACAGAACGAAATAAATACAAGCCAATATTCATCATTATTACCTGTGGCACTGCAGTTGGCTGCAACCCCATTTCAACATTTATCTTGAACGCAATGGTACGAATTGTGGCGCTAATTCCGTTTAGCAGTTTCACTGAAAGTATCGCTTATCCACGGGTGCGCTGTTACGACTAAACATGACGATCAATATGACTGCAATGTGTCATCGCATAGACGGCACGATGGACATGACCTTGTGACAACCAATCACAACGCGAGTTCCAGGCACCTGCATCCTGAAATATCAAAGCAATTAGATTCCTGGTGAACAGCGAGGTGGCTTCAACATGTTCTTGGCCTTTCGTAGGAAAGAACATGGCCGCGGAAGTAACCGGACTGCAGGTATTCGCTAACACAAAAATATCACGTATATATTATAACAACGGAGTAATTTGGCATTATAAATGTAACATCACAAGGAAAATAACACAAGCACGTATGGAAACGCTTCGGCAGCAATTACCCATCACATGTAATAAACTAAAATGTCATATTCTACTAGAAGAGATGGACAGCCCCACTATAGAAGAGGTCAATAAGCATCTTACTTAGAAATTTCAATTTCGTCTACTCACGGCGCGCCTTGTAGCCAGGATCGTTAAGTCTATATGGTGTGACATCGTAGTTAGTCGGTTCTAGTCCCGTTGGTCGAAATCTTTTCACCTTCCGAGTGTTGGCCGGCAGGGTAGGCGAGTTTGTGCTATACAATGTCCAATCACTAGATTGCGTGCCAAAAGTATGCTTCAGTTCCAAACCTCTCCGCAGTGTTCAAATGGAGTGAGGGCATATGACGCTGTTGACGGCGATTCGTCCGTCGGATGGAGACATTAAGCGTTGAACAGAGTCATTGGTGCTATTCGAGTGAGCGTCACGCAAGACAAGGCTGTTGGTATCTCCGGATGGATACAGTGCTTTCGTAAGAATAACAGTAATGCTATTGTTTTTACGTCTCGCTAACTACGTTTACCGTCTCCGGAGACAACGGAGTGTCGGAATTTTGTCCGTGATAAGTTCTTATACATGCCAGTAAATCTTCCGACACGAGGCTGACGGGACTGAGCCAGGATCGAAGTTGCCAATTTGGAGTCGGAAGGCCAGCGCCTCAACTGTCTGAGCCACTCAGCCTTGGTACAGTCTCAGTCTCATGGGAGCCTATGTACAGTCGAGCAGAAGAATATAAGCGGAAAAGCCATTCTAAAGTACATTTTTGAATGTTGTATGAATATTCGGTGTTATTCACTAATTCCTAGCAGTTCTTGAGGCACTCTAAGACTTCCTCAATAGGACTCTAGTTGTGTTACAGAATCATACAATATCAGTAGCTTTTAAGAACATTGAGATGTCTTATCACATCCAAAATATTGGCACTTAAGGAAAACTATTTTTTTATATTCATAATCATAAGCTATAAATCCACAAAAAATAAGATAAAATAAACTTCGTCTAATTTTGTTAACTGGTGAATCGAAACTGACTCGTAATGTATCTGCTACAATATTTGTGAGTTCACGTGATTACGTAAGAGAAGAAATGTTATTTGCTTGTTTAATTCGTGAGTGTCCAACATGTGTGCTATTTCCCTGCGAGATCTGTTATGAAGTGAGAAAAATCATCGCGGCTACTTTTTATGGCCAGATGCCCTTCCTGACGTAATCCTCATCAGAGGATTATTGAGATGAAAATAATGACATAATATATGAAGTGCCACATTGCTACTAGTGGGCCTTAACTTAACTGATACCTAGTTGAAAGCAGAATGTCGAAACTTCAGAAATGTTAGCCGAGTCCACGTGGAAGTGTGGATGCAAATGACAAACGTCAGTGGAATGGCCGATGAGAGTACAAGGGGAACTAATTATAAAAGAGAAGGAACCCCCACTCACCAAACCTTGAAGGGATTTCAACGCAAATAAAACTTTTTGAACGGTTGAAACTGTGATATTCAAATGGGGGAAAGAATATATCCTGAACTTGACCGACAGGTCACTTTCACTTCGCTCATCGTACTCCGATGTCTATTAACACAGCCGTTCCAAGAAGTCAGGTGGGAACACTCGAAGAGTGGCTACCATTGTGAATTTGGCTCGACTCCAGACAAGACCGATAACGCGCACCATAAACTCACGTGAGTTCTACACTCACTGAAATACTCAGCTCATATCGCTCGACAATAAACTGGCAAACGAACGAACACAAAATAAACAAGCAGATAAATAAACAAACACACAATAAACAAGCAGACAAGTAAACAAACAATAAACAACCAGATAAATAAACAAACATACAATAAACAACCAGATATACAAAGGAACATACAATAAAGAAGCACATTAATAGATTAACAAGGCAAGGACACACAGAGAAACAGATGGACTGATATTAAAGGAAACCTACTTTCGACCGTTGTACACTTAACGCGAGTAAAATGAAGTGTGATAGAAGAATGTGAAGAGTAGAGATATTTTCTTAAATATAAATGTAGTACAGACCAGTTGAGCCTGGTATTTCATACAAGTGAAGTATCACAATCAACCACATCATGCACTCCACGTAACTGGTTAGTTCACTGTGCGATACAAGTCAGCCCGACGAACACTGGATGGCTGCTTGTTAAAATTACATTAGTGCGCTTCTTCCTGCTCCTCTTGTAAACATGACACTCATGTTGCTGAGGGACCGCAGCCAAACCAGATATTGCTGTTTACATCATATTGCGATAATTCGTCAGTTCAGCGCACGTAGCCGTGACATGATTGGGAGCCATCTGTCATGCTGATACGACAACACGTATCTCACCCCATTTTAACACTTTTACAAATCTGTCATGTTGTTGGATATTAAAATAACCCTACTTGTTCATGACTGCTCATATTTTCTCCCCAGGAACGTGTGATGTACAGTTCCTTGACTGAATAGTAAACACAGTGACCTTCAGTTCAGAGCATCCTGTGTTCGATTGCTGGCAGAAATGAGCTTTTCGCAGCGACTTGTCAACTCCGCAGGCTTGCTGGCTGTTGTGTATCTGAGTTACTCTTAACACACACATGTCGTATACATCCAACTCATCATCCAACCTGCCACTGCAGAAGCAGTGAACGAACCACTGCAAGTATGGTGGGCATCCGAACGTAAAACACGGCTAAATCCACATTACTGCTCATCATCAATTATCAAAACCTTCTCTATAGAAGCATTGTTCTCTGTCCCAGCTACCAATTTCATTTCACAGTAGGAATTTTAATGAAATTCCTGTGCTAAATCTTGAAGGATTTTTCCCTCGGCCGTCCTCCGCCTTCTTCCCGCCTGATTCTCGCTGCCAGCAAGATGTGGCCAGTAAATATAGCTCTTTTCTTCTCCGTATCCTTAGCATTAGTTCCCTCCTCGCTTGAATTTCTTGCAGAATGCCGTTGTCTGTTCTCTTTTCAGTCTGTGTAATCCTAGCATTTGCCTCCAAACCCACATCTCAAATGCTTCCCGTCGTCCGTACAAGGACAGCAATAGTTTCTTAATAATTCCCAAATCTAAATTTGTAATGATCGAAGCATTTCGCCTATTACTAAACACCTGTTTCGATGACCATTGCTAAATGCAAATAGACCAAGAAAGTGAGAAGAAAAATAAAATAAAGATGCTTAGTATGTAATTACCTTCACATCTGCAAATGCACACAGTCATGACATTCTACATGGAATACAAATAATATAATAATAATCCCATGGGCATACCTCATAGAAGAAGAAACCTCAGAAAAATTACCGGCGCTGCACAGACTGAAGGTGCATGGAATCTTTGGTACAAAAGAATGTTTACCAGAAGATGGAAAGAATCACGGAACCCATGGAGCGAGAGTGGATGGTATTTCTCGACTTGCCAAATAGATATTTGATTACTTCTGCAAAATAGAATACCACAATAGCATGGATTAAGGAAACTCGGAAAGACATGGAAAGGTTAAATATCTCGGAGGTCCAAATGGTACACAGGAACACAGTCAAAAATTTGGAACAGTTTCAAGCCGAACGAACAGCTAAGAACACAGCATTCCAACATTCTGTGGTCCAAAATGCAGTTTCTCTACGGCTTCCTTTAAATTTAGAAGGTTGTTGAAATACTCTGCTAGAACTGTGGTGCACTCTTCATTGTTGAATTTCAGCTTTCCGTCAGCTCCCCGAAGGTGAAGTGTAGGGGCTGAGTAAGGTGTTATTTGAGATTTGAAATTTTGGTAGAAGTCTCTAGTGTTGTTTCTTTAAAAATCCCTCTCTGCTTGATTAATTATATCTTTATTGTACTGTCTCTTGGTGTGTCTGATAATTTTTGTACCGGGCGGTACACCTCCACACCGCTAATTTAAAATGTGCGCCTGTTGAAACTCCTCTGCTGGAGGAAGTCTGAACTTTATGGACAGTATTAATTTTCAAGTTTCTCAGAAGATGTCTCTACCTGGAAATTTTGGAGTTTTTGAACTGTGTCATTTTCGACGTATTTTGTTTTGCTTGTGGTAAGAAGTGTGAACTTTCTCTTCTAGAGGACACTACTGAAGATCAACAATAGTGCACCCTAGTGCGGAGTGAAAGAACTATTTTTTTGGAGAAGTTCTTATTTCAAAAGTTTGTTTCTTGTTAAATTTCTTTCTGTTATTGTTTAAGTTGGCTGTATACCCCTCTTTTTCCCCTTGTTTTAGATTTATCCAATCCCGAATTTCTTTTAGTAATTTCCGACCAATCCGATGTATATTCCCCCAACTTGGATATGTTTCTGTACCCTAGCCAATAAAGTGATTGTGGGCGGGTGTTCTCTTCCCTAAAACGCCTAGAACCTTCCGCGAGAGTATTTAAACTGCTGATTTTTGGGTCTCCCGGCCACTTCTGTTCCATCTTTCAGTGTGTAAAGTACATAGCAGGGGGCGGGAAGCGCCTCTTTCTTCTCCAGCTGTTCAACACCAGGTAATGGCCTCTTAATAACTTCTTTTCTTGCTAGGTTGGCAGTTTAACTCTCGGAGCGGGTTCGAAGCGTTTCCACCATGTAACCTTTTCCTAAAATGTAACCTATCTTTTCATCTATTCTCTTTTAAAGCTGCATATTGGGATAGAGAGTGCTAACCCTCTCGAGCTCCCACTCACATTGTTTTGAGGTGAACTTATTTTCTCAACCTATTCTTCGTTAACGTAAAACAAATTGCTCTTTTCTAAAGTCACCTCTGTAGTATGGGATTAGCCCTTGCATTAGTGGCCTAGAGCCAGATTAGGTTTTAAAAACAAGTGTATTAGGAGTGCAGATCGCCTCCTCTCAAATTGTTATTTTAGAGGTCATGTAATTGCCCCTTTTCATTTAATAGACCTCAGTAGGTTAGGTATTTTACCCCTGTGTCTATGTCCAGTGAGGACAACTCGAAGGTGGAGTTTGGTGTGGCCTTTGAGAGGCTTAAAGTTGAGAGCGTGGGGCTCTTTTGAAAATTGAGTGTTGTATGCCTCGTGGGGGCTTTTCAGTGTAATTGGGAGCAAGGACTCCTAGGCATGAATGGGGTTTTCTGCCCCTCTGTTGAAACTTGTGTTTGGGGTAAAACTGAGCTGATTGCCCAAGCATTGTGAAGTCAGGGCGCGAAGCCCAAATCCTGTAAATATTGTAACTACCCTTTGGACTTGCTACTTTGTACCTGCCATGCTTCTTATTTCTTTGTTTTTGAAAAGAAAATATAACCTCGTTAAATTTTACATTAACTTTGATTCCGTAGTTTGAGACCCGTTCACGCCTGCACCTTCTTTCACCTCTACCTACCACTAAAACACGGTAACAAGTGGTAGCAGAGCGTGGTTGAATGGGTCTCAATTTAGCCCTTTTTGACGGTTAAACATTGTTTAGTTCCGAATTCTAACAATTTTCTCAGTTGCTGGAATTTTTTTTTGAGTTTTTCAAAATTGTTCTGTCATCATGCCCGGACCTCGCGATGTTCTCCATCTTAACTATTTGCGCAAAGAGGAGTTGATATATGAGTTAACTATTAGAAATGTGCAATCTGGAGGCACGGTTGCAGTAGACACAAACAAGCTTAGAGAGTCCCTTGAATTGCCTATTTCAATCCCCACCTTGGGAGAGAAAGAAGTTGACGACTCTCTTTCCACGATCATCGAGAATATTACTGGGCTAGCATCTGTAGTTAGTTTTTTTGATGAAAATGATCCTTCTCCTAATCAAATTAACCGTGTGCAAGCCAGGCTATATCACTTTTCAAATAGAGTTAATGATCTGTTGTCTCTGAAGTTGAATGACGTTCAGAGGAAGGAAGCTAGTACGCTGCTTGAAAATATTTCTGAATTATCTAGCAAGGTCACTCAATTGTTAACTGGGGAGGTTCCTCCCAAAACTGATCAACCCGTCACGGTGAATGTAGGTAGCGAGGAAGAGCCTCATAAGGGAGAAGTCAATAGGAAAACCATTGCTGCTCAAACAACCTCTGCCCCATTGGACGAGTCTGAACGCCGTAACTCATTAAATAATATACGTTCTGAATTAACTTCCTTGCCATTGAAACCTTTACCTACTATGTCACCCGGGTTTAGTAGCTTGCCTCATCCCTTGGCAATGTTGCTCAGAGGTATCTCTAAGTTTTCCGTTAATACCACCAGTGACGTAATTTCATTTTTAAGATTTCTAGTTGAATTTCAGGATCATGCCCTTGTTTTTTCTCTTTCTCCATGTCAAATGTTGCAAATTATCTATCCGCATGCTATTGGTATTCTCTCTGATAAAATCGTAAGAGCCATTGCCGAGCAATCATCTATTGAGGATTTCCATGCCCACTTGCTAGCTAACTTCATCCCTGCTAGGGCCAGGTCCTCCCTTATTCAGAAGTACTATTAACGGGTACAGCGCTTGGATGAAAACTTGGCAGACTTCATCCAAGATATTAAGTTTTATACTAGGGTGTTTGCTCTTCATTTCCCTGAGGATCAGATTGTACAAGCTATTGTGGAAGGGATTTCACCACCCTACAGGTCATATTTGTGTTTCGCGGCGTGCCCGCAAACTTTCTCGGAACTTGAAGCATTGGCCGTCTCAGCGGAAGGAGTTAGATACGCCGATTCTTTGCGTGTAGCGAAAGAACCCCCGCCTTCCTTTAGTAATACTCGGCCTCCACCTCGCCGATCAGTCACCCCTCGTAAATGTTATGCTTGTGGGTCGCCTGACCACCTGCGAAATAAGTGTCCACTGATCAAGTCGAGTGGGACAAGTAATGGGGCTGGTTCATCACAAGGCTGTTTTAAATGTGGGGCTTTCTCACATATCGCCAAGAATTGCCCAAATTCGAATAGCACCCCCTCCTGCTCAACTTCTGGTGCAAATTCCACCTATGCCAATAATAAAAAGTGACTAGTGGCTTCGGCTGAGTCGACTAATCCATCTTCCCGAGACTCAGCCCCTAGTAAACAGGTTGTAAATTCAGGGAACGAGCAATTTTCAAATGCATCTTTTGAATGTCCCAAAGAGTGTCTTAGGATTGCGGCGGATTCCCCCGCACCTATTCCTTTTCTTAAGATTGAGCCTATAACCGCTTTATTAGATTCAGGCAGTGTCTGTTCGATTATTTCGGCTGAATGGTATTCTAAATTAAAAATCTGTTTGTAAACTACCTGACTATGTCTCATCTCCTGTTCAATATGTTTCGGCTAATTCATCTCCATTAGAAATTCTAGGTTCCTTACTGGTCAAAATTCGTATTTTTAAATTTACATGGAAAACCAAACTGTTTGTGGCTAAGCACTTGTCTTGCCCCATCATACTGGGAGCGGACTTCATTTCTCACACTGGTCTTGTGCTCGATCTTCAGAGTAAGTCGTGCACATTCAAATTTGCGTCCAATTGTAACATTCCCTTGTTAAAGTGTAATTCTGTATCATGTTCATCTATTTCGCCTACCCAGGATGAGATGTTGTTAGACCTTAGACATCTACCTGAGGAGCGGGCTGATAGTATTCGCAAATTATGTCAGTCCTTTCCGGAGGTGTTCTCTGATACTCTTGGTGTTACTGACCTTATTGAATACAAAATTGAGGTCACGGATTCGATTCCTGTCCGTTTTCCTCCTTATAGGCTATCTCCACCTAAAATGAAGGCTCTGAAAGAAATTATCGATCAGATGTTGAAGGATGGTATTATTAGGCCCTCTAAGTCAGCGTATTCTTCGCCTATTTTTCTAGTCCCGAAACCCCAAGGGGGCTTCAGGCCTGTCATTGATTACAGGGCTCTCAATCGGAAGGTGGTGTTACAATCTGTGCCCCTTCCCGACCTTCATTCTTGTTTTTCATGGTTTCGTAAGGCCAAGTTCTTTACTATCTTGGACTTGAATCAGGCCTATAATCAAATTCCCCTTGCCGAAGAGTCTAAACACCTTACAGCGTTTGCAACGGACTGGAATTTATATGAATACAACCGCGTGCCTTTCGGGCTCCCCACGGGAGCAGCTGTACTCACTAGGCTACTAGATAGGGTCTTCTCCGATATCAAATTTGAATACTTGTACCACTACTTGGATGATGTCGTCGTATTTTCGGAAACCTTCGAAGAACATCTAGATCATCTGCGAGAAGTTCTCAATCGCCTTCGTAAGGCTGGGTTAACTGTCAAGTTGTCCAAGGTTGCCTTTGCTAAGCCCTCTATGTCATTCCTAGGGCATATTGTGTCACCTGATGGTGTTGCAGTCGATCATTCGAGAACAAAGGCCATCCGTGATTTTAAACCTCCCAAGGACATTAAAGGCATCGCCAGGTTTATTGGTATGGTGAATTTCTTCAGAAAGTTCATTCCTAACTTTGCTAATAGAGCGGCGCCCTTAAACCTTCTTCGTAGGAAAGGCATCAAATTCGAGTGGGGACCTTCTCAACAAGCCGCTTTTGAAGATCTTAAATTGGCTCTCTGTAATGCCCCTGTACTTGCTATGCCTGATTTCTCGAAGAAATTCATCGTCCAAACTGACGCGTCGTCGTCAGCAGTAGCTGCAGTCCTTCTTCAAGAGACTGAACTAGGGAGGCGACCTATCGCCTATGCATCTAGGACCTTGTCGGCTCAAGAAACCAAGTATTCCATCTATGAGCTCGAAGGTTTGGCAGTCTTATTCGCCTTAGAAAAGTTCCGTCTCTATCTGGAACACGTGAAATTCGACCTGGAGACAGATAATCAAGCCTTAAGCTGGGTCTTAGGTAGGCCGCGTCGTACTGGTCGTATAGCCCGTTGGGCCATCCGTATTTCTGCCCTCCAATTCGATGTCAGGCATATCCGAGGTACCGACAATGTTGTTGCTGATGGACTCAGTCGTATGTTTTCTAACGACGTCGAGACCCATGAACCGGTCGACAGTTCATCACCTCCCGAGTCCATACTATCTGGTGTTAATGCCATCTCAACAGATGCTCCCATGCTTTTTAGGGATATTGACAAATACCAACGTGAAGATCCGACGCTGGCTCCGATAATGGAAACCCTTTCTTCTGGGGAACATGTTGTCCCTTATGTTCTGAGGAATGGTGTTCTATGTTGCCCATCGAGGCATGATAAGATGATGAAAGTTGTCGTTCCAGCTGTTCTTGTACCTATGATCTTCAAGTATTATCATGAGACCCCATTAGGAGGGCATCTGGGTATCTTTAAAACTCGTGAAAAGATTCGTGAAATGTTCATCTGGAAAGGTATGGACGGTGAAATCCGTGAACTTGTAAAAGCTTGCAAATCTTGTTTGCTCAGTAAACCCACCATGTCCACCAAGGTAGGCCTTTGTCTTCTCATCAAGCGTCGCGCCCCATGGAACGCCTGTATATTGATTATGTAGGACCCTTCCCCCAGTCAAAGGGAAATGCTAACAAGTTCATCTTTGTATGCGTAGATGGCTTTACTAGATTTTCCTGGTTATTTCCGACTAAGCTGGCTACCGCTCAGTCTACCATTACTTGCTTAAATTCTATTTTTGCTTCTTTTGGTCCGTGCCAATATATTGTATCTGATAATGCTAAGGCTTTTACATCTAATTTATTTCGTAAATTCTGTTTTGACTTGTCCATCTCTCATGTAACTACTTCTGCTTATTACCCTCAACCATCTCTGGCTGAACGAGTTAACCGTAATCTCAGGTCCGCACTTATTGCCTATCATCATGAAGATCATTCCAGGTGGGACACGTCCCTGCATTGGTTAGCTTTTGCTTTGAATTCGGCGGTTCATGAATCACATAAATTTACTCCAGCCTCGTTGATGTTCAAGTTTCTTCCCAACACGCCACTCTCTAACCTCTGGTCTCTGAGTGACATTCTACCCGAGACAATAGATCCGGACAACATTAAAGATCTTTGGAAGAAGGCTAAAGCCAATCTTAAAGTGTCTCATGAAAAGGTTAGGGAAAGGTATGATCGTGGACGGAGACCCACCCCTTTGAAGGGAGGTGACCAAGTTATGGTCAAGAACTTTGTTCCCGCGGGCAAGCTTGCCCCCAGATTTCATGGGCCTTGTATCATTCTCGATTTTCTTACGCCGGTTACATTGTTAGTAAGCAATCCAGCCACCGAGAGGATATTTAGGGTTCACGTGTCCCAGGTGAAACCGGTGTAAATTTTGTGTCAACTTGCTTCATATAATTTGATAGGAATATGAAGGTTATATATTTTTTTGAGTTTCCACTCTTAAGGCATTGTGCTCTTTCTATTTTGTTTTATATGTAAGCATTTTTTGTAAAACCTTCCCCGATCCGTTAAACTGCCATTCTGTCCTTACCATGGCCATTACCACGCTCCCGTCTCCTGCTATACACACTGTGGCTTGCTTAGATTAAATGCCATGGATATTTGCACGCCGCTGGCCCCTCTGTTTCTCCAACAAGCCTGTGCCCTCAAAAAAATGATGATGGTCCAACAAAATTCTGCCGCCTAGTTTTAATGTTTCAGTGCCCCCGCAGCCGCGCGGCGCCGTGCCGCGACTGGGTTTGAGGAAGGGCCCCCTCGGCCCCAGCGAGGACGACATGTGCACGGCGAGCCGGAGCTCTCCTCCCGGCCTAGGCTGATGTGCGGCGCACGACCTGCTACTTGCCCGCAGCCTGTATATGTTCACCGCGGGCGCTGCGTGCTTCAACACCTCTGCTCCCCTCATAGTGCGGGCGAGTAGTATCTCAGGGTACTTGAGGGGTCCGAGCGGCCTCCTTTGGACGCAAGCTGCAACGGCCGGTCTGGCCAGCCAACTTCATCAACATCAACTACATGAACAGGTACTATAAGCAATGACTACACTTGGGAATTCAACAGCAATATTTGGTGGACATTGCAAAATTTTTCATCACTTTTAAGTATTAAAAGTTTATCTTCAGAATTCAACTTCTACAAACATAAAGACTGTACTTCACCTGCAACAACAAAATTTTGAAACTGAATCAAACCAAATTAAGAAAATCTTATAAATTTTTTTGGGCAATTAATCTCCATATCTACATCAAAACTTGGACCTTGTTTTCAAACAATTTCATGTGTCACCCCTGGAGGAACTTTTGGGGGGGGAGGTCTGTACCGGGCGGTACACCTCCTCACCGCTAATTTAAAATGTGCGCCTGTTGAAACTCCTCTGCTGGAGGAAGTCTGAACTTTATGGACAGTATTAATTTTCAAGTTTCTCAGAAGATGTCTCTACCTGGAAATTTTGGAGTTTTTGAACTGTGTCATTTTCGACGTATTTTGTTTTGCTTGTGGTAAGAAGTGTGACCTTTCTCTTCTAGAGGACACTACTGAAGATCAACAATAGTGCACCCTAGTGCGGAGTGAAAGAACTATTTTTTTGGAGAAGTTCTTATTTCAAAAGTTTGTTTCTTGTTAAATTTCTTTCTGTTATTGTTTAAGTTGGCTGTATACCCCTCTTTTTCCCCTTGTTTTAGATTTATCCAATCCCGAATTTCTTTTAGTAATTTCCGACCAATCCGATGTATCTTCCCCCAACTTGGATATGTTTCTGTACCCTAGCCAATAAAGTGATTGTGGGCGGGTGTTCTCTTCCCTAAAACGCCTAGAACCTTCCGCGAGAGTATTTAAACTGCTGATTTTTGGGTCTCCGGGCCACTTCTGTTCCATCTTTCAGTGTGTAAAGTACATAGCAGGGGGCGGGAAGCGCCTCTTTCTTCTCCAGCTGTTCAACACCAGGTAATGGCCTCTTAATAACTTCTTTTCTTGCTAGGTTGGCAGTTTAACTCTCGGAGCGGGTTCGAAGCGTTTGAACCATGTAACCTTTTCCTAAAATGTAACCTATCTTTTCATCTATTCTCTTTTAAAGCTGCATATTGGGATAGAGAGTGCTAACCCTCTCGAGCTCCCACTCACATTGTTTTGAGGTGAACTTATTTTCTCAACCTATTCTTCGTTAACGTAAAACAAATTGCTCTTTTCTAAAGTCACCTCTGTAGTATGGGATTAGCCCTTGCATTAGTGGCCTAGAGCCAGATTAGGTTTTAAAAACAAGTGTATTAGGAGTGCAGATCGCCTCCTCTCTAATTGTTATTTTAGAGGTCATTTAATTGCCCCTTTTCATTTAATAGACCTCAGTAGGTTGGGTATTTTACCCCTGTGTCTATGTCCAGTGAGGACAACTCGAAGGTGGAGTTTGGTGTGGCCTTTGAGAGGCTTAAAGTTGAGAGCGTGTGGCTCTTTTGAAAATTGAGTGTTGTATGCCTCGTGGAGGCTTTTCAGTGTAATTTGGAGCAAGGACTCCTAGGCATGAATGGGGTTTTCTGCCCCTCTGTTGAAACTTGTGTTTGGGGTAAAACTGAGCTGATTGCCCAAGCATTGTGAAGTCAGGGCGCGAAGCCCAAATCCTGTAAATATTGTAACTACCCTTTGGACTTGCTACTTTGTACCTGCCATGCTTGTTATTTCTTTGTTTTTGAAAAGAAAATATAACCTCGTTAAATTTTACATTAACTTTGATTCCGTAGTTTGAGACCCGTTCACGCCCGCACCTTCTTTCACCTCTACCTACCACTAAAACACGGTAACAATTTTAGTTGCAGTTTTCCTAGCGTCTAAGAAGTTTTTATGGTTATCCAAACTTTTGTTACGGTTCCATTTTAGCCATGCTTGCTTTCACTCTTCTATTGCTTTGTCGCAAATAGTTGTCCACCATGGATGTTCGATCTTTCTGACCGCCGGATGGTGCTTGTCGCTGCATCTTCTGTAGTTGGGGCAATCTTTTTTTGTCTTTGTTTTTAGCCAGGGTCTCGGTGAAGTTATTGTTATCTTTCAGCTTGGCTGGATTGAACCTTGGAATTCGCGACTTGATGCAGTGGTTTTCTCAGCTTCTTTTAAGAGGGATGAAATTGGTTTTGATCAAAGAAAGATAATGGTCTGAATCAATGTTTGCACTTCTCAATACTTTGACATTCAGCACTTCTTTGCTGTTGCTTCTACTGATGGCTACGTGGTCCAGTTGGAATTCCCCAAGCATTGGGTTAGGGCATCCCCAAGTCATGGCTTTCCTAGGAAGGCGTTGGAAAGCTGCAGATTTGAGGACTAAGTTGTAATTTCTGCTCAGGTCAATCAGCTTTTCTCCATTCCTGTTGGTTCTCTTGTGGGCTGGGTAATCTCTAACGATGTTCTTGAATTTTCTCTCTTTGCCACTCTGGGTGTTGAAGTATCCAATTTAAATAGTTATGTGGAGCTTTGCATCCGGTCCATTATCACTTCGAGTCCGCTCCAAAAAGGTTTCCAGATTTTCAATATCTTTCCTGTTGGTGTCATTAGTAGGTGCGTGGAAGTTAACAACTGTGTATGCTTTGTTGAGAGTTTTGAAAGCTATAGTGGACTTCTTTCATTTGGAGATAAGGAGGTGATGTTGATCATTTTATTGCTGACTATGAAGCCTGTCCCCAACTGCGGCACATTCTTCATCACTCTTTCACCGGGTTGCCATTTGTAGATCCTATAACCTTGTGATTCTATCAGTTCTTGATCGAGGAATCTGGTCTCTTGCACAGCTGTTATCAGGATGTTGTGTTCAGTTAAAACATATAGCGTATGTTTTAGTTTTCCTGTCTCTAGGAGGGAGTTGATGTTGATGGTGGCCAAGAACTTAAAACGTTTCTTCGTCTCACATGAAGGTGCAAGCTCCCCAGAATCCAAAGGCTTGCTTGCCCCATCAAAACTGGGGGTGGATTTTATACCACCTGGGGTAGTTTTTCCGTTGGTCGCTTTCTCCATGTTGCGAGAGTTAAGGAAAAGTTTAGGGTGGTTACCCGCAGGTGAGAATTTGTTAACTGTCAAGGTTGTAAGCCTTGAAGTCCCCAGCACTGATCTGTTCGCCGACCCAACCTTCCACTGGCTTGCTCGGCTTGGCAGGGGCACCTCTTGGAGGTTATGTGCTGGAGTTGGAGTGAAAGAGGCTAGTTGGATTCTCTTGCTGAATCCAATAGTTTCATGTTGCAGATGACTGGCGACAACGAGCTTCACTCCCATTTGCCAGAGTCATAATTTAAATTTTAAACATTTTACTTACATCTCTTGAAACGACATGACGAACTGCATTCATAATGAAATGGATATGAATACCGCTACCAACATCACCTCGTGTCTGAGGTCAGGTATTGTTTAATAACGTCACGTTGTCGTCACAATGCGATCGTTAACGTCGCGCCTTCCATGTGATAACCTTAAGAACTTATTAAAATGTGCTCGGAAATTGTGAGCGTGTTACAAAGACGATTTGGAATAATTTTGATTGATTGGTGAGATTGTTTTTGTTTATTTCTAAGTGTATGTCAAGAGCAAAGAAATAAAACCATCCTCCTCAAACACATCGTTGGTTGAAAGCGTTCAAGAACTACTTTAGGGAATACAATAACCACTAAATGAGCAGCTTTACGTATTGCTACCTTCAAATATTGTGTGATTTTTCATTTATTCTTATCAGATTTTTTTGGATCAGTCAAAATATTTTACGTGCCGGTATGTGCAAAGCTATAAGATTACTGTAGGTACCAGCACATTTCAGTTCTAGCTATATCCTTGCTCACGAATTCTCTGAGGTAGACAACATTTTATTTGTTTTACCGTAACTGTTCACACTTCACTCCATTTGATCAGCAAGAACAATAATCAAATAATAGCTTGTCGATTGTTAATATACTAGCAGCCCGTCTGCAAGGCAGAAGTAAATGTACTCGTGAGGCAGATATAACTAGTTAGTAAACAGTCTTTTGCACGTACGCAATGCTGTGCATTTAAGTATTTCTGTCAACCACTACTCAACACACTCAAGGTCTATTTACCCTCTTTTATGTCGAGAAATTAGCTGGCACAGACATCTTCAAGGAATTTGAGGAATTCTCAGAAATGCTGTAGCTTGTTCCAGTCATTCCCAGTTGAGATACTGTGTTCTTGAGTTTGAGAGAAGCACAGATACGGCCAAACATGTAATTACGAATTTATGCCACTTATGGAAGAATCGCTCTATCTCGTCACCACTTAATATTTGAGTAGTATACATACTGGTATTAGCAGAGACGAGAACTTGAAAGAAATCTATTTTTGAAATGTTGTATTGGCGGAGAACACCTTGCACAGCTTTTCATGCGACTGGTTCCATTATAAACCAGCTTCAGCTCAGATTAAGGCGGAATTTGAATCCACCGCTGCCGTTAGTGAGGCGGAGATTTGCCGGGGTGTTGGTGCACGTGGACGGTGGAGCGCTGTGAGAAAGAGGTGCAACATTTCTCGAAAAAGAGGCCACCAAACGTTCCGAAATGTTGAGACGGCTCCGCATACAGTTTGGGGAAAAAACACTTTCGCATACTAGAGTGTATGAGTAGGCTAATAAAATGTGTGGCCGGAAGAGAAGCAGTGGAAAATGAACCTGGTGAAAGCAGACCGCGGACAAGCATCATGCAGACATTATTTGTGAAGATCGGCCAACATCCAAGATGAACTCGATATCAGAAAATTGTCTGCCAGGTGGGGTCCTCGTCTCCTCTACCAGGAACATAAAGTTTTACGCCAGGACGTTGCTGCGGCGCTACGAGGAGGAAGGAGAGCGTCGTATTGTGACTTGTGATGAAACTTGGGGGCATCATTACACCCCAGTGCCAAAGCCAGCGATCTGCAGTTAGGGCACTCGCCCTCGTGGCAGATTCCCTATCCGTTGTTTTCCTAGCCTTTTCTTCAATAATTCCAAAGACATTGCAAATTTATTGAACATCTCCCTTGGTAAATTATTCCAATCCCTAACTCCCCTTCCTATAAACGAATATTTGCCCTAATTTGTCCTCTTGAGTTCCAACTTCATCTTCGTAATGCCTACGTTTAAAGACACCTCCAGCAAGTATCATGTATGTTGACTTCGTGGACGAATCGATGAAGGGCTGGAGCACAAGGTGTGTGAATATCGGCAGCTCCATTTTAACGGGGATACAAGTAATGTACTTTTTCCTGCTGGTTTTAAGAGATGTGCTCTATTTGGCGCCTTTCCTTTTAGGATGAATGGAAGAAGGTTGGTCTTTCACTAACATACCGTCCCGGCATTTGTCTGGTGGTGAAAATGGGAAACCGAGGAAAACCATTTCAAGACTGTCAACAAGGGATTCGTTTCCACAACCTCCCGAGTCCAACGCACGCAAAAAATAATCCACACCTACGAGGTTACATCAAAACACTTACTCATATCCTCACTATGTATTACGAAGAAGAGTACGTTCAGTTGTTCCTAATTTATGGAGAAACTTCGGTCGAATTAATATGTAAGTTATGCCACGTGCTCCGTAATGAACACATTATTGAAGACTTTGACACGGATATTAACTTTCTCTGCCCGTGCAACGTAAAGCCAGTTTTAAAGCGAAACATTTTCGATATCGAACGGTCATACTTAAGCGAGCGCTTGTGGCTACGTCGGTTACGGGCCGGTGACACGAGGTGTCTGAATACCCGTAAGGCAGTGGTTCGATTCCAACCTTATGCATGCTTTTTTCATACATCTGACCGAAAGATAGTGCTCCATTTTAACGGACATGGAATGCTTATGCACACTTACCAGGTCACATCACAGCACGTATTCACTCACTCACGATGTATTCTAGTGACGAATACGTTCATATGTTGCTCATTTATGAGGAAAAATGGCAGAAGGCCTATCACAAGCGTTTCCTTGAAAGAATACTACCGAATACCATTACGTTCCGAACCTTGAACGCAGAGTGCGGTGAAGTTCGACGCTTGGAAGCGTTGCTCCTATAACGCCTGGTCCAAGTGAAGAGGCTGTTTTGGACGCTGTCGATAACAACCTTGCACAAGGGACTCACATCAGCCGGTTTCTGCCATACCATATGCAGTTACACCAGCAGCTCCATGGGCGTGATTTCGATGCTCTGGTAACATTTTGTCAATGGACATCACGCACGGTGACCAATAATGCAGCTTTCTTTTCAAGAGTCCTATTTCCACACGAATCACAATTTCACAACAATAGCGTCGTGAATCGGCACAATATGCACTATGGGGGGGGGGAGAATCCCCATTGAGTAAGGACCCAGGAGTGGGGTATTGGGTGACTGTCTTATCGGACAATGCTTTTTTGGCGAATATCCAACGGGAGCATGCTACCTTCATTTCCTCAAAATGAACTTCCACCGTTTTTGGAGAACGTGACACTGTGCGAGCGATTATGAATGTGGTTTGGACAGAACGGGGTTCAAACTCGCGTACAGAACCTTCATGCTTCATATCCAAACAAATGGATAGGAAGGGGCGGACTCGTTCACTGACCCACCAGATCACTTGACTTCTTCCCGTGGGGTCACTTAAAGCAGGTATTGTATGCACAGGAGCCTGAATATCCTGGTCACCTTCAGCAACTGATCACCGAGGCATGCCAAGCTGTTACACCTGACATGTTATTACGTGTAAGAATGTATTTAACACGTCATAAACCAAGGTGGTCAGCATTGCGAACACTGTTCACAATGTACATGCAGCGTACCCGACCACCATGTGCTAGTCCGACCTGACTACGTAACATGGGATAACAGCGGTCCCTTTCTGGACCAATACAAATTCACTCTTTGGAACAGGATGATATGTGGCCATATTACAGTGATTGAAAGCGGCGTTGATAGAAAGAAAGTTGCACAAACCTGTGAATGGAACCTGCTTCCAGACAGCGTGGCAATTAGCAACCGCGAGCCATGGTGGATTAGCTAGCACGTTGCAGGGTTTATAGACACTTCCTGTCCAAACGTAGGATGGTGTTATTCGTAATTTCCACATTCATTATAGTTTAAATAATTGAAATAGCACTGCGGCTCTTGATTTCTACCATATTCGCGAGCATTATATAAACGGTATGGGTGTACTAAGGTCATGAAAGGGCAGGTATTAATGTTCTTCGGATGGTTATGATATACGCGTTGAATACCTCCTAAAAATATGGGACTGGTGAATCACCCGGTATGCAAGAAAACATAAATGTGACTTGAGTAATTCCCCACTTAATTTATTACAGGGTCAGATAAAGCTTCGCCTATTCTCATTGTCTGACGTATACGCCCTGTCGTTACTACAACCCCTGAACACCGGCATGACCACCCTTCATTTACACTCTCATTAATGTGATGACACGAATGAACACCTACCTTTCCCCATGAGGTCCTATCACAGTAATTAAAACTGAGAGGACGTGGTGAAACACACTCCACGTCTGCTTGTACTCACTCACAATCCTGTAACTGCTCTGGACGGTAAAACTTCATCCACAGAATTCTGTGATTTCATTTCTTATTTATGTATAAGAAAATATGAAAGTCCACTAATACTGTCCTGGGGCGTTCCTCAACTTGTTCCTTCTTATTATGTGTTCAAAGAACTCTAGTATTCTCTTTTGATGTTGTGAATGACCTCTAGTCCTTTTTGGAGGTGTTTCAGCTTCCCGGTTTTGAGAAATTTATCCGCTTATACACTTTTTTTCTTAGCATCAGTAACATCACATCTTTCACCCATCTATGGTCTTATGTGTACTCACTGAGCTAACATTGCAACGGAGATCTGAAAGCGGTAATATCAACGTAGTAATTTGTCTACTTGTCACTCTTCCTAGAACAAGGTAATTTAAAACATCTGAGGTGTTGTAGACATGTCGAGCTAATTTCCACTCCGAGACTACTCTAATCATTAGTGATCAACTACACAAAGGTGTTCGGTTACCGGAAAACTGCAGCGTTTCTGACACTGTAAACTCCAATACTGACGTAATGATATATTAAGATACTCTGAGTGATTTGACGAGTTGATCGACTGGATTTATATTAAATGGAGATTTCAACCTAATGTGCGGTGTCATTCTTGCAGTCAATTTCATTTTCTATAGTCATTGTTTTACATAGTACCGAGGTGTCTTATAACTTAACATGTGTTTGTGTTGTTACGGAAAGACAAACTGAAGCTGAGTGTGGAGAATATCAGTTTGGCTTCACAAGAAATGTAGGAACACGTGAAGCATCCCAGACTTTGCGTCTGATCTTAGACGACAGAATTAACAAGGACAAGCCAACATGGCATTTGTACAGCTAAAAATACATTCGATAACGTTGATTAGACCAAACTCTTTGAGATTGTGAAGGTGATCAGCATCAGATACCGAGAAAGAAGAATTATCTACAATCTCTACAAAAATCAGTCTGCAGTGATAAGAGCCGAAGGCTATGAAGAAGCAGAAGCAATACATAAAGGAGTGAGGCAAGGTTGCAGTTTGCCCCTCTCGTTTTCATAGAACAGGCGATAACGAAAATCAAAGAGGAATTTCGAAAAGCAAATGACAACCCAAGCAAAAGGAGCACAAACTGTGAGATTTGCCGGTGATATCTGTGCTTGCAGAAGGTATGGAGAAAGAGCTCAGAGTCTCGGAGTAGTGCGAATGGACAGTCGCGCCAAGTTAGGTGACGCAGGAAACATTGGATTATGAAATGAAGTACTTGAATACTGCTGCTTGGGGAGTACAAGGAGGACCAGCACCAGCAAAGAAGGTGTTCGTTAAGAAAAGAAATTTGTTTACTTCGAACATTGATATAGGATTAGAAAGACGTTTTTCAAGACTTTCTTCTGGAGCGTGGCATTGTACGGACGTGAAGCACGGACGATAACTAGCTCAGAAGTACATAGAATACAAATATTGTAAATTTGGTGTTACAGAAGAATACGGAATGTGAGATGGGAGATCGAATGACAAATCACAAATGAACCGATGTTTGAGGAGAGAATGATTTGGCGAGATTTGATGAGAACAAGACACAGAATGATAGGACACATTTTAAGACACGTAGGACTTGTTCTCTATTAATTGAGGCAGCTGTCGGCGGAAAAACCGGCAGGGATAGACCAGGATATGAATATGATTAACAAATTCGAGTTAGGATGTAGTCATTACGTTAAGCACAGGATAGGGTGGCATCGAGTGCTGCATCAAGTCAGTGTATGGACTGATGAAAACACCGTACCTCGACGGAGTCGTTAGTACATCTCGGTTCCACGGAAGCGTCAACAGAATTTCAATCTAAAATTTTTAAATATCATATGAATTATTTTAAATGGTATTGTGAAGGGAAATGAACTTGTGGAAAGTAAATAAAAATGTTGCTTTTTACGTTAAAGGTCAACATAAAATGCCCTTTGAATACATTTATGCATTAGGAACTATGCAATTAGTTACGGAGGCTGTGAGACATTTCTCATTACGCCACTTTTCTACACTTATGTACATCATTTTTGAATTGACAAGCATGCGCTGTAACCTGGTGAAGTGCTCATTGTCCTAGATACTGTCAGTGACGTTGAGCAGTTTATACAGAATGTGATGGTAACAGAGTGTTCTATGTACGCTGTCTCTTTTGAATGATGACGTGGTAACTCTCAAAACACAAGAGTAGAATGAATGTAAGTAATGCTTTATTGTAAGGCCTTCAGACCTTCTCTTCCATCTAACCAGGCACATAATTATATATATTATTCTACAAAAATTAAATGTATGTTCGGTACGATGACTTACTCCCACTCGTAATGTAACGGATAGACTTATTGGGTGCCATCCTCGGAGTTCGATTCTCGGTACTGCCAGATATTTAAGAACGTCAGGAGGTTTGGTATGAGCTTACAATAGTACGTGCAGATCACTTTCAATGGGGATGTGCCTGCAAAGAGCCGCATCATCTCGGGACTAGGACAGGATAACAAAAACAGCCTAAATGTCTAAAACTAATACCCAAAATAATAGATAGTGCCAGAATGTTAATCCATAGAAGAAGACTAAGAATTTCAAATTAGTTTTATACAAGAGAATCCACAAGAATGGAATGGTTGTGTGTGGCAGCTTCAAGTTCATATGTTCGTCCCCAAGGGAATGTGAACCTTACCGCGCTGCCTTATAGGGATGTATGTACTCATTCCTCGAGTAAAATGTGCTCAAGGTTCATTTTACTTTACACGCGCATAGGAAAGTGAACACGACGAACATTGTTCTGATGGGTAGCAGGTGTGATCACTCTTAAGGAGATTAATGGATAGGAAGAGCATTCCGAGATACTAGGTTTATCTGTACGAACAACGATGTGCACATTATCTAACATCTAGCAAAAAGGTAGATAAAACTGTTGAATTTTTGTCCAGTTCAGAATTATAAAAGCCCTCTGTAAGTATTTTGTACATTTCAATCTTCTAAATGTGTTCCAAAATGAAGTATCTTAAATGCTAAATGAATGAACTTATGAAATAGAAATAGTTAATGCTTGGCAAGAAGGATTTAAAGTATTGTGATTATGAGAAACTGATCTGACGCATTTTGTAATTACGCATGTTATTCTAGTCCCTAAAATACATCATGCTATTAACATAACGGCTGTGTAAGATACTAGCGGTATATTTACCTAAATACACTGGGAAAATGTCCTCTCGAATGTAACTTTAAATATCTACCATTACCGGCCCGTTTAGAATATAACTGCATTTAGGCACAATGTTGGCATCAAAATAAATTAACCAACTCCTTAAATTGATCCAATTACACTAAGGCAATTAAAGGAACGTAATAATGCCATGGAAGTATTAAATTTCGGCATTATTATTATTATTATTATTATTATTATTATTATTATTATTATTATTATTATTATTATTATTATTATTATTATTCCGGGATATTCTGTGGAACTCAGAGGTGAAAGAAGGTGCGTTCTGGAATGGGCCTACCTATGACAGTCAGAAGGCGCATTTAAAATTTTGAAAAAAATGTCTATATTTCTTTTAAAAAATTAACAATCAATTTGCTTTTGCAAAAATAGGGTTACAGAACTAATTAGTTAGATCAGGTACAAAGTAGGTAGCATCAAAAACATATACATTAGGAACCTGAGCTCTTCTTTCTTTAAACACGAGCTCTGAGGCTCATTTCTAACACATTCAAGGAGAGGGATCTCCCAATTTTTTTTAGACGATATTAATTATCAAGAGCACTGTTGCTCCAAAGTATTACGTGTTACGGCCTTCCAAAGCCACCAAGTTTACATTACAATGAAGTCTTACATCGTCTACAAATTGTATCAACGAGACTGCGCTCCCAAACTCTTACGGCCTACTCAAGGCAGTTGTATTTTAAGAAATAATACAGGGGTATCGAGTACCCATACTACCGGGCTTTCGTGAAAAGAACAGGTTAAATTACTGGCCCAAACTCAAAAATATATGGAGGCGTAAGCTTGCACTCCTTGAAATGAAAGGTTAAAACCCCACTTCGACTTGCGGCCCGATGATGCAGAGGCTAATCCCAAACTACTGAGGTGACTAGATGGACGAGTTAATTTATAATTTACAAGTGAAAAGCAGTTACAAAATCGTAGTCACCTCAAGATGAACTGAAGGGGAATTCGAGAGGGTAACGCACTTTCTATCCCCAGTTTTCAGTTAACTACATTGACTTGCGTGAACTTATACATGAGAAGGAAGACAGTTTATATTTTAGGAAATTGACTCTTACATAGTGAATGATAGGAACCTTCCCCTCGACTTCAGTTTGCGGAGGTGACTACTGAGATAGAAATATGGTGGCCATAACCTGGGCTGGTGTTCTGCCTGCCGAATAATGAGGTCCCCCGCCTCCTCCCTTAAAACACACACACACACAGAAAGAGAGAGAGAGAGAGTAATATGACGATTAATAAGACATGTTAGTTCGAAAAGATTTCATACCTGAGAGGAAGGTTCGAAAAGGGTCTGGACTCAGACCGGACACACACACTCATCTTTATTGGACAGTTGAAAAGTTACAAGAAGCCTATAATTGGCTGAAACAGAAATACACAAATTTTCTATTGGTTGTAATCCCAAGTTGGCGGGATAAGTAAGCAGGGTTGCAAACCTTGAAGTATCCAAAATCAAGAAAGTGAATTCAGTTCCGAAAACCTATAAACACAACATTTCTTTAAATGTATAGTTATTCTACTTTGCATCAGAATGCATGACATCGGTTGTTAAATAGAGTTGGTGCAAACTGTGACACCCCACCCCAAGAAAACAAAATAAATCCAGTCAGTTTAGGAAAACCTTCAAATAACACATTACTCTATCACCTTAGTAGTGACATCTGTTGATCAACGTCACAACTTCTTGCACTAGTTGTTCCAAGTTTTGTACGTTAGATAGAGTTCTTCAAGGCGCTTCATTTAAATGCACGGGCTTGAAGTGTACCTCTCGGGACAATTATTATTATTATTATTATTAATATTATTATTATTATTATTATTATTATTATTATTATTATTATTATTATTATTAATATTATTATTATTATTATTATTATTATTATTATTATTATTATTATTATTATTATTATTATTATTGTACCGGGCGGTACACCTCCACGCCGCTAATTTAAAATGTGCGCTAGTTGAAACTCCTCTGCTGGAGGAAGTCTGAACTTTATCTACCGTATTAATTTTCTACTTTCTCAGAAGATGTCACTACCTGTAAATTTTGGAGTTTTAGAACTGTGTCATTTTTGATGTGTTTTTGTTTTGCTTGAAGTAAGAAGTGTGAACTTTCTCTTCTAGAGGACACTACTGAAGAACTACAATAGTGCACCCTAGTGCGAAGAAAAAGAACTGTTCTTTGGAGAAAATTTTATTTCAATAATATCTTTGTTAAATTTCTTTCAGTCATTGTTTAAGTTGGCAATATTAACCCTTTCTTTCCCCTTGTTTTAAATCTAGCCAATCCCGAATTTCTGAAATTAATTTTCCACCAATAATGTGTTTCTTCTTCATCTTGTGTAGGGGTTTCTCTTTATTCTCCAATAAAGTGATTGTGGGCGGGTGTTCTCATTCCCCTAACGCCTAGAACCTTCCGCGAGAGTATATAAACTGCTGATTTTAGGGTCTCTGCGCCACTTCTGTTCCATCTTTCAGTGTGTAAAATACATAGCAGGGGGCGGGAAGCGCCCCTTTCTTCGGCAGCGGTCAACAACAAGGTAATGGCCAATTAATAACTTCTAACTTGGCTAGCTCAGCAGTTTAACTCTCGGCGCAAAACAAAAACACATCAAAAATGACACAGTTCTAAAACTCCAAAATTTACAGGTAGTGACATCTTCTGAGAAAGTAGAAAATTAATACGGTAGATAAAGTTCAGACTTCCTCCAGCAGAGGAGTTTCAACTAGCGCACATTTTAAATTAGCGGCGTGGAGGTGTACCGCCCGGTACAATAATAATAATAATAATAATAATAGTTGTTAGTGTTTAGTTGTTCACTGTTTGACTGTATGATTTACTGGACTGTCTCTGGAGTCCAACTAAGGTACAGTCGTGTATTGCACCCATAAGCGAATTTACCTAATTAATTTACAAATTAAAAGTTGAATATTTCGCATATGGGATACTTCATTTGGCTGTGAACTAGCAGTCACAAAGGAACTTTCTGGCGCCAGTGTGACGGCAAATAGAATCCTCGAAACTCTTCTTAGAGCACGACCAACTTGTAAACCGCCCTGAGTACTCCTTCCAATAAATTTTATGATACCGCCTAGGAGTGGCGACTTTCTGTTTGGTTCTCACGAGAAAATCACGCGTTGAGGCCTGACCTACTTAGCTAGGACAAAGGGACAACGACAATACCCGCCAACTCTTGGGCTTGTATCTATTTCATCTTTTAAACTGCATATCGGGATAGAGAGTGCTTAACCCTCTCGAGCTCCCAATCATATTGTTTTGAGGTGAACTTATTTTTCTCAACCTATTCTTCGTTAATATAATGTAAATTGTTCTTTTCTGAAGTCACCTCTGTAGTATGGGATTAGCCCTTGCATTAACGGCCTAGTGCCAAGTAGGTTTTAAATAAAGTGTATTAGGAGTGCGGAGAGCCTCCTTTCAAGTTGGTGTTTTAGAGGCCATATAATTAACCTTTTCTCACTTAATAGGCCTCAGTAGATTGGGTATTTTACCCCTGTGTTTATGTCCGTTGAGGACAGCTTGAAGGTGGAGTTTGGTGTGGCCTGGGAGAGGCTTAAATTTGAGAGCGAGTGGCTCTTTTCCGGAAACTGAGTCTTGTATGCCTCGAGGAGGCTTTACGGTGTAATTTGGAGCAAGTGCTCCAGGGTTTGATTGGGGTCTTCTGCCCCGTTGTTGAAATTTGTATATCGTAAAGTTGGGCTAGTTGCTCAAGCATTGTGTTTTCAGGGCTCGAAGCCCAAATCCTGTAAATACTGTAATTGTACTTTGTTGTCTTGCTACTCCGTACCTGCCATTCTTGTTATTTCTGAATTTTGGAAAGAAAATATAACCTTGTTAAATTTTACATTTAACTTTAATTCCGTAGTTGGAGACCTATTCACACCCGCACCTTCTTTCACCTCTACCTACCACGGAAATCTCCGTATCAAGTGGTAGCAGAGCGTGGTTGAATGGGTCTCATTTTAGCCCCTTTTGATGGCTAAACATTGTTTTGTTCCGAACTATAACAATTTTCTCAGTTGCTGGAATTTTTTTGATTTTTTCAAAATTGTTCTGTCACCATGCCCGACCCTCGCGATGTTCTCCAGCTTAACTATTTGCGCAAGGAGGAGTTGATCTATGAGTTAACTATCAGAAATGTACAATCTGGAGGCACGGTTGCAGTAGACACAAACAAGCTTAGAGAATCCCTAGATTTGCCCATTTCCATCCCCAATTTGGGAGAGAAAGAAATTGACGACTCTCTTTCCACGATCACGGAGAATACTACTGGGCTAGCTTCTGTAGTTAGTTTTTTTGATGAAAATGATCCTTCTCCTAATCAAATTAAGCGTGTGCAAGCCAGGATGTTTCATTTTTCAAATAGAGTTAACGATCTGTTGTCTCTAAAGTTGAATGACATTCAGAAGAAGGAAGCTAGTGCGCTGCTTGAAAATATTTCTGAATTTTCTAGCAAGGTCACTCAATTGTTAACTGGGGACGTTCCTCCCAAAACTGATCAACCCACCACGATGAATGCTGGGAGCGAGGAAGAGCCTCCTAAGGGAGAAGTCAATAGGATAACCGTTGCTGCTCAAACTATCTCTGCCCCATTAGACAACGAGTCTGAACGTCGTAACTCATTGACTAATGTACGTTCTGAATTAACTTCTTTGCCACTTAAACCTTTACCGACTATGTCACCTGGGTTCAGTAGTTTGCCCCATCCATTGGCAATGTTTCTCAGGGGTATCTCTAAGTTTTCAGTTAATACCACCAATGAAGTAATTTCATTTTTAAGTTTTCTAGTTGAATTTCAGGATCATGCCCTTGTGTTTTCTCTTTCTCAATGTCAAATTTTGCAAATTATCTATCCTTATGCAATTGGTATTCTCTCTGACAAAATAGTAAGAGCCATAGCCGAACAATCATCTATTGAAGATTTTCATGCACACCTGGTTGCAAATTTTATTCCCGCCCGCGCGAGGTCATCTCTGATTCAGAAGTACTATTATCGGGTACAGCGTTTGGAAGAAAACTTGGCTGACTTCATCCAAGATATTAAATTCTATACTAGGGTGTTTGCTCTTCACTTTCCGGAGGACCAGATTGTACAAGCCATTGTGGAAGGCATTTCACCATCCTATAGGTCATATTTGTGTTTCGCGGCGTGCCCGCAAACCTTCTCTGAACTTGAGGCATTGGCCGTCTCAGCGGAAGGAGTTAGATACGCCGATTCATTGCGTGTCGCGAAAGAACCCCCGCCTTCTTTTAGTAATACTCGGCCTCCACCTCGCCGATCAGTCACACCCCGTAAATGCTACGCTTGCGGGTCGCCCGACCACCTTCGGAACAAGTGCCAATTGCTCAAATCTAGTGTGACAAGGAATGGAGCTGGTTCATCACAAGGCTGTTTTAAATGTGGGGCTTTCTCACATATTGCCAAGAATTGTCCCAATTCGAATAGCACCCCCTCCTGCTCAACTTCTGGTGCAACTTCCAACAACAATATAAAGTGACTAGTGCCTTCGGCTGAGTCGATTAATCCATCTTCCCGAGACTCAGCCCCGGGTAAACAGATCGAAAAATCAGGGAAATTTCAATCTTCAAATCCATCCCTTGAATGCCCCAAGGAGTGTCTTGGGATTGCGGCGGATAAACCCGCACCGGTTCCTTTTCTTATGATTGAGTTAAATAATGAACCTGTAACAGCTCTCTTAGATTCAGGCAGTCTTTTTTCGATTATTTCGGCTGAATGGTATTCTAAATTGAAATCTGTTTGTAAACTACCTGACTATGTCTCATCTCCTGTTCAATATGTTTCGGCTAATTCATCTCCATTAGAAATTCTAGGTTCCGTACAGGTCAAAATTCGTATTTTTAAATTTACATGGAAAACCAAACTGTTTGTGGCTAAGCATTTGTCTTGCCCCATCATTCTGGGAGCGGACTTTATTTCTCACACTGGTCTTGTGCTCGATCTTCAGAGTAAGTCGTGCACATTCAAATTTGTGTTCAATTGTAAAATTCCCTTGTTAAAGTGTAATTCTGTATCATGCTCACCTATTTCGCCTACCCAGGATGAGATGTTGTTAGACCTTAGACATCTACTTGAGGAGCAGGCTCATAGTATTCGTAAATTATGTCAGTCATTTCCAGAGGTGTTCTCTGATACTCTTGGTGTTACTGACCTTATTGAATACAAAATTGAGGTCACGGATTCAATTCCTGTCCCTTTTCCACCTTATAGGCTATCTCCACCTAAAATGAAGGCTCTGAAAGAAATCATCGATCAGATGTTGAAGGACGGTATTATTAGGCCCTCCAAGTCGGCGTATTCGTCACCTATCTTTCTAGTCCCGAAACCCCAAGGAGGCTTCAGGCCTGTCATTGATTATAGGGCTCTCAATCGGAAGGTGGTGTTGCAATCTGTGCCCCTTCCTGACCTTCATTCTTGTTTTTCATGGTTTCGTAAGGCCAAGTTCTTTACTATCTTGGACTTGAATCAGGCCTATAATCAAATTCCCCTTGCCGAAGAGTCTAAACATCTTACAGCGTTTGCCACGGATTGGAATTTGTATGAATACAACCGCGTGCCTTTCGGGCTCCCCACGGGAGCAGCTGTACTCACTAGGCTACTAGATAGGGTCTTCTCCGACATCAAATTTGAGTACTTATATCACTACTTGGATGATGTCGTCGTATTTTCAGAAACTTTTGAAGAACATCTAGATCATCTGCGAGAAGTTCTCGATCGCCTTCGTAAGGCTGGGTTAACTGTCAAGTTGTCCAAGGTTGCCTTTGCTAAGCCCTCTATGTCATTCCTAGGGCATATTGTGTCACCTGATGGTGTTGCCGTCGATCATTCCAGAACACAGGCCATCCGTGATTTTAAACCTCCTAAGGACGTTAAATGTATCGCCAGGTTCATTGGTATGGTGAATATCTTCAGGAATTTTATTCCTAACTTCGCTAATAGAGCGGCGCCCTTGAACCTTCTTCGTAGGAAAGGCATCAAATTCGAGTGGGGTCCTTCTCAACAAGCCGCTTTTGAAGATCTGAAATTAGCTCCCTGTAATGCCCCTGTCCTTGCTATGCCTGATTTCTCAAAGAAATTCATCGTCCAAACGGACGCGTCGTCGTCAGCAGTAGCTGCAGTCCTTCTTCAAGAGACTGAACTAGGGAGGCGACCTATCGCCTATGCATCTAGGACCTTGTCGGCTCAAGAAGCCATGTATTCTATCCATGAGCTCGAAGGTTTGGCAGTCTTATTTGCCTTAGAAAAGTTCCGTCTCTATCTTGAACATGTCAAATTCGACCTGGAGACAGATAATCAAGCCTTAAGCTGGGTCATAGGTAGGCCGCGTCGTTCTGGCCGTATAGCCCGTTGGGCCATCCGTATTTCTGCTTTCCAATTCGATGTCAGGCGTATCAGAGGTACCGAAAATGTTGTTGCTGATGGACTCAGCAGTATGTTTTCCAACGACGTCGAGACCCATGAACCGGTCGACAGTTCATCACCTTCCGAGTCCATACTATCTGATGTTAATGCCATCTTAACAGATGCTCCCATGCTCTTTAGGGATATCGAGAAATACCAACGTGAAGATCCGACGCTGGCTCCGATAATGGAAACCCTTTCTTCTGGGGAACGTGTGGTCCCTTATGTTCTGAGGAATGGTGTTCTATGTTGCCCTTCGAGGCAGGATAAGATGATGAAAGTTGTCGTTCCAGCTGTTCTTGTACCTATGATCTTCAAGTACTATCATGAGACCCCATTAGGGGGGGCATCTTGGAATCTTTAAAACTCGTGAAAAGATTCGTGAAAGGTTCATCTGGAAGGGTATGGACGGTGAAATCCGTGAACTAGTAAAAGCTTGTAAACCTTGTTTGCTTAGTAAACCCACTATATCCACCAAGGTAGGCCTTCTGTCTTCGCATCAAGCGTCGCGCCCCATGGAACGCCTGTATATCGATTATGTAGGACCCTTCCCCCAGTCGAAGGGAAATGCCAACAAATTCATCTTTGTATGTGTAGATGGTTTTACAAGATTTTCCTGGTTATTTCCGACTAAGCTGGCTACCGCTCAGTCCACCATTACTTGCCTAAATTCTATTTTAGCTTCTTTTGGTCCGTGCCAATATGTTGTGTCTGATAATGCTAAGGCGTTCACATCAAACCTTTTTCGTAAATTCTGTTTTGACTTGTCTATCTCTCATGTAACTACTTCTGCTTATTACCCTCAACCATCGCTGGCTGAACGGGTTAACCGTAATCTCAGGTCCGCGCTAATTGCCTATCATCATGAAGATCATTCCAGGTGGGACACGTCCTTGCATTGGTTAGCTTTTGCTTTGAATTCGGCGGTTCATGAATCACATAAGTTTACTAAAGCCTCTTTGATGTTCAAGTTTGTTCCCAACACGCCGCTCTCTAACCTCTGGTCTCTGAGTGACATTCTACCCGAGACAATAGATCCGGACAACATCAAAGATCTTTGGAAGAAGGCTAAAGCCAATCTTAAAGTGTCTCATGAAAAGGTTAGGGAAAGGTATGATCGTGGACGGAGACCCACCCCTTTGAAGGTAGGTGACCAAGTTATGGTCAAGAATTTTGTTCCCGCGGGCAAGCTTGCCCCCAGATTCCATGGGCCTTGTATCATTCTCGATTTCCTTACGCCGGTCACATTATTATTAAGTAATCCAGCCACCGAGAGGATATTTAGGGTTCACCTGTCCCAGGTGAAACCGGTGTAATTTCTGTGTTAACGTGCTTCATATTATCTTGAAAGGAATATGAAGGTTATATATATTTTTTTGAGTTTTCACTTTTAAGGCATTCTGCCCCTTCTATAATATTTTCTATATTTAAGCATTTTTGTAAACCTCCCCCGATTCGTTAAACTGCCATTCTGTCCTTACCACGGCCATTACCACGCTCCCGTCTCCTGCTATACACACTGTGGCTTGCTTATATTAAATGCCATGGATATCTGCACGCCGCTGGCCCCTCAACCTCTTCACCAAGTCTGTGCCCTCAAAAAGATGTTGGTCCAACAATATTCTGCCGCCTAGTTTTAATGTTTCAGTGCCCCCGCAGCCGCGCGGCGCTGTGCCGCGACTGGGTTTGAGGATGGGCCCCCTCGACCCCAGCGAGGACGACATGTGCACGGCGAGCCGGAGCTCTCCTCCCGGCCAAGGCTGATGTGCGGCGCACCACCTGCTACTTGCCCGCAGCCTGTATATCTTCACCGCGGGCGCGGCGTGTTTCAACACCACTGCTCCCCTCATGGTGGGGGCGAGCGGTATCTCAGGGTACTTGAGGGGTCCGAGCGGCCTCTCCTGGACGCAAGCGGCAACGGCCGATCTGGCCATTCAACTTAGTCTACATCAACTACATGGACATTCCAGTTCGACATTACTACCTTCTCTTGGATTTTTCTGCAATACCTGGTGGACTTAGAAATTTTTTTTCTCAACTTTAAAAACTAAAGCTTATCTTCTGAATTCAACTTCTACAAGCATAAAGACTTTACTTCACCTGCAACAACAAAATTTTGAATCTGAATCAAACCCAATTAAGGGAATGTTATAAATACTTCTGCAATTAATCTCCACACCTACATCAAAACTTGGACCTAGTTTTCAAACAAATTTCATGTGTCACCCCCGGAGGAACTTTGGGGGGGGGGGGAGGTCTGTACCGGGCGGTACACCTCCACGCCGCTAATTTAAAATGTGCGCTAGTTGAAACTCCTCTGCTGGAGGAAGTCTGAACTTTATCTACCGTATTAATTTTCTACTTTCTCAGAAGATGTCACTACCTGTAAATTTTGGAGTTTTAGAACTGTGTCATTTTTGATATGTTTTTGTTTTGCTTGAAGTAAGAAGTGTGAACTTTCTCTTCTAGAGGACACTACTGAAGAACTAGAATAGTGCACCCTAGTGCGAAGAAAAAGAACTGTTCTTTGGAGAAAATTTTATTTCAATAATATCTTTGTTAAATTTCTTTCAGTCATTGTTTAAGTTGGCAATATTAACCCTTTCTTTCCCCTTGTTTTAAATCTAGCCAATCCCGAATTTCTGAAATTAATTTTCCACCAATATTGTGTTTCTTCTTCATCTTGTGTAGGGGTGTCTCTTTATTCTCCAATAAAGTGATTGTGGGCGGGTGTTCTTATTCCCCTAACGCCTAGAACCTTCCGCGAGAGTATATAAACTGCTGATTTTAGGGTCTCTGCGCCACTTCTGTTCCATCTTTCAGTGTGTAAAGTACATAGCAGGGGGCGGGAAGCGCCTCTTTCTTCGGCAGCGGTCAACAACAAGGTAATGGCCAATTAATAACTTCTTTCTTTGCTAGCTCAGCAGTTTAACTCTCGGCGCGGGTCCGAAGCTTTTTCCATTATGTAACCTTCCTTAAAATGTAAAGAAACTTGTATCTATTTCATCTTTTAAACTGCATATCGGGATAGAGAGTGCTTTACCCTCTCGAGCTCCCAATCATATTGTTTTGAGGTGAACTTATTTTTCTCAACCTATTCTTCGTTAATATAATGTAAATTGTTCTTTTCTGAAGTCACCTCTGTAGTATGGGATTAGCCCTTGCATTAACGGCCTAGTGCCAAGTAGGTTTTAAATAAAGTGTATTAGGAGTGCGAAGGGCCTCCTTTCAAGTTGGTGTTTTAGAGGCCATATAATTAACCTTTTCTCACTTAATAGGCCTCAGTAGATTGGGTATTTTACCCCTGTGTTTATATCCGTTGAGGACAGCTTGAAGGTGGAGTTTGGTGTGGCCTGGGAGAGGCTTATATTTGAGAGCGAGTGGCTCTTTTCCGGAAACTGAGTCTTGTATGCCTCGAGGAGGCTTTACGGTGTAATTTGGAGCAAGTGCTCCAGGGTTTGATTGGGGTCTTCTGCCCCGTTGTTGAAATTTGTATATCGTAAATTTGGGCTAGTTGCTCAAGAATTGTGTTTTCAGGGCTCGAAGCCCAAATCCTGTAAATACTGTAATTGTACTTTGTTGTCTTGCTACTCCGTACCTGCCATTCTTGTTATTTCTGAATTTTGGAAAGAAAATATAACCTTGTTAAATTTTACATTTAACTTTAATTCCGTAGTTGGAGACCTATTCACACCCGCACCTTCTTTCACCTCTACCTACCACGGAAATCTCCGTAACAATTATTATTATTATTATTATTATTATTATTATTATTATTATTATTATTATTATTATTATTATTATTATTATTATTATTATACCCATTTAGGAAGGCTTGGCTTGTGCCGGTAGCATAATGCGCTGACTCGGCCTAAGCAAGGAGTCACCCTCTTGATTATGAAACTATACACATATCTACAAATAATTACAAAATACATAATTACTATATATTATATAATAAACGCGCACAGATGGTATCCCTAAACAAATTTAAATCTGCCCATTTTGGGAATCTGTGCTTCAGCATCACCGGAACTGTGGCCTGTTTGGTGTAACTCGTTCCTAGAAACTTTCCCACAATATGACAGGTGCTCAGGAGGGCGGCTTCCTGATGCTGGTTAATGCGGCCACAGAGCTGTGCCATAACACCAGTACATGGTATTACTATTGGCACTCTGATGACTGATTTTAGTTACAAAGGCGTTGTATTTATATTGCCTAATCTGTGTATTTTGATATCTTTGTGGCTATTGCTGTTTCCACACTGGAGCTGTTTGGACAAGCAATTTCTATGAGGGATGCAGACCTTTTAGATTTATCGATTACAATAATACATGTCCTACTGTTCCTGAGCGTGACGGCGGTTATGACTTATCGGTCCCATACCAGCCTGTACGAAGAGTTTTCTGGAATGGCTGGAGGTGAGTATTTCTGATATGCAGTTGATGACTGAAGAAATCAACATTTTAAAGAAATTTTTAGATGAATTATTTTTAGCTACCTGATCAACATGATTCATTTTATTTTTATAATAATTTTTATAATTATTATAATTATAATTATTATTATTATTATTATTATTATTATTATTATTATTATTATTATTATTATTAACAAATACATCGCGATAGGGAAATAACCCGGTGGCAATGGTTACTTACAGTACTGTGATAATAAAGTAAGGTTAAAAGATAATTACCCAACAACAACAACAACAAGGGTACCACAAGCATTTCCGTGGAGAGAAGGTATTACAAGAACTACTACTCGTTTAACATTCTAAATCCAGCACCATCATACACAAATTCACACACAACTAGTACAATTTTACCATGTTTATAGTGTTTCGTCGTATTCTTTCAGGAGTATTTTATACTGCTCAACTCCAGCTGCTCACCTTACCTGTCCATCAATAGATGTTCCATCTTGCTCTGTCTCACCCTGAGTGATGGATGCTGCACCGTTCCACTGTCTACAAACCGCGGTGATATGAAATCTGTAGACAGGTATCTCACATTTCATGCAGTCAAATCCATGCTTCTCTCGTTTTGAAAAAGTTTCTGCTTCAAACACTGAAGGAAGCTCTAAGGTCGTAACAGTCATTGCTGATCTTTATTTAGGGCAGCCCCCAGGTGGGAGATCGTCTATCTGTTGTTTAGCTAGTCTTCCTTAAATAATTGCAAAGAATTTGGAAAAGTATTGAACATCTCCCTTGGCAAGTTATTCTAACCCATTACTCCTCCCCCCATTTCCTCTTGAATACCAGCTTTATCTTCATATTGTGATCTCTCGTACTTTTAAACACATCACTGCAATTTATTTGTCGACTAAGTTCATTGCATGTCATCTCTCTACTGATACCGCTTAGTGAAGCTGTTCGTCTCCTTACTTGCAGGTGTTCTCAGCCCAAAATTTGCAACATTTTCGTAACGCTACTCTTATGTCGGAAATCATCCAGCACAAATCGAGCTGCTTTCCTTTGAAATACTTCCAGTTCTAGTATCAGGAAATATTAATAAGTAGCGCCCGTACTTTTATCTGATAAAAACTGCGAATTACGTACATAATATTATAGTACATATCAGTAAAATAATTAAATACGTAGTATTCATTGAGCGAAGAAACCTTTCCTTGACTCTCTACAATTTCTTCTGTCCTAATAATATTATGAGGTTTTAATATGGTGGTCACAACAGATGGCAGTGAGATCACTCTTCTGTTCTCCGTCTTCATTGTTAGAATATTTTTGATTTCCTGCGGGAATGACCTATTCAATTCTGTGAAATTCGCTAACTTGCTTTCTTCTTTTATTATCCGGATGCGGGATTGTTTTCCTTATATTGAGCATTACGGTAAAATTCCAGGCCTATTTACGCAAGTTTTATGAGGAGGTGATAAATTAGAAAACACGCAAAACTTACGTGGAAGTGCTTTCAGAGAAGAGATGTGCTCATTGCCATGTCCAAGAACCCACCCCTACCAATACATATACTTTTATAACCTACCGAAGAGTGGTATACCCAATGATCCATTGCTGGATTGGCTACTCGCATTTCTGTTGGTTGACGTAAAATGCTTTTTGTGACGTCATTCAAGTCAATGACCAGAAGTACATGGGGTTACCAACACTTGGAGTAAAAAAACACAGCTGATAAAGCCTACATGTGAATTAATGTACAATACAGAAGAACATATCAATAGAGGTATTGTAACAACAATAGAGAGATCCACTGCTGTCTCGATGTTGGGGGTTATCTGCCAAGAACTATTTAGAAAATTTTGCTACTATGCGGCATCCTTAATTAATTATCCTTTTCACAACTAGCAAAAAAAGGTATTATATTTTCTCACCAGTAATCCACATACATTGCTCTGCTGTAGTACGGCAAGGAAAAATGTCATTTGGGTCCAGGGGCCACTACACTAACCAGTGCAGACCAATGGATATTTCCAGGCCCTACCATAAGCAATACAGACCAGGCCCTACTAAAACTAAGTCAGACCAAAGGATTTTTCCGGGCGCTATCCTAAACTATCCAGACCAATGATCTTTTCCAGGTCCAACCCTAAACTATCCAGGCAAATGGTCTTGTCCAGGCCTTTCCCAAACATATCCAGACAAATGGAATTGTATAGGCCTTATAATATGTTGTCCAGACCAATGGACTTTTACAGGTCCTAAACTAACCTATCCAGACCAATGTATTTTTGAGGCCCTACCCTAACCTATCCATAATGATGGTCTTATCCAGGCCCTACACTAATTATCCAGACGAATGGCCTTATCCATGCCCTAACCAAACCAACCCAGATCAATGGCCTGGTCCATGAACTACCCTAACCAATCCAGACCACTGTACTTCTCCACGTCCTACTCAAACTAAGCCAGACCAATAGACTTGTCCAGGCCCTACCCTAACCTATTCCGACCCATGGACTTGCCCAGGCCATATCCTAACCTATGCAAACCAACGGACTTGTCCAGGTGCTACCATAACCTATCGAAACCAAAGGACTTGTCCAGGCCGTATCCTAACTTATCCAAACCAATGGATTTTCTCGGCCTATCCTAACGTATCCAGACCAATGGACTTGTACAGGCCCTACCCTAACCTATCGAGACCAATGGACTTGTCTAGGCATTACCTTAACCTATCCAGTCCAATGGATTTGTCCCGGCCATATCCTATCCTATCCAGACCAACGGACTTGTCCAGGCCCTACCCTAACCTATCTAAACCAATGGCCTTCTTCATGCCCTACCTTAACCAATCCAGGCCAATGGCGTTGTCCATCCCTACCGTAACCAAGCCTGACCAGTTGACTTGTACATCCTTACCCTAACATATCCAGGTCATTGGAGATGTCCAGTCCCTTCCCCTAACCTATCCAGACCAATGGATTTGTCCAGGCCATACCCTAACTTATCCAGACCAGTGGACTTTTCCAAGCCCTGCCCAAACCAAGCCAGACCAATGGCCTTTCCCAGGCTGTACCGTAACCTATCCAGTCCAATTGACTTGTCCAGCCATACGTTAACCTATCCAGACCAATTGCCTTGTCCAGGCCATACCCTAACTTATCCAGACCAGTGGACTTTTCCAAGTCCTGCCCAAACCAAGCGAGACCAGTGGCCTTCTCCAGCCCCTACCGTAACCAGTCCAGGCCAACAATCCATTTCCGAAGTAGAGAGGTTGGGAGCCTTCTGCAGGGCGATATCACGTCGTCTGCGAGAAATATAGGACAGTCATATAGATCGCGTAGATATTGGCGATGCAAGTACCCATGGTACTAATGTTGCGTGAACAGAACTGGAGTTACAGTATAATCTGACTAGGATGGATGCTCGTATAGTGTCTTAACCTCGTGCAAAAGTTAATGTTTTCCCTCACGTCTACTCGGGTGACTTGGCGGACACGATAACCTCAATTACTGTTTCCTTTTAGCATTTCCTTATGTGAGGTGTTTTATTCATTTCGGTTTTAGTCATTTTTTTCGTGTACTTGTCTGTTGTGTTCCTTGTACCGTGATTACAAATAACTCGAGATATTTTCATGGCGTTTGGTTTTGTGCCTGTTTGTTTTATTTGCCATGGCTTACAGGAGACTTACACGCTGTTAGTTCAGTCGTGCGTGCTCCGCTGCATATCCGTCCATACGTTGTGCCGAGGTACGGTATTATGAAGACAAACTGCGTTCATTTACCTGTCGCAGAAACATGTGTATTTGTAGGGCAGTGAGGTGATGAGCTACGCAATATTGGTGCTCTATTTACATTTGATAAGAATGCATATCGAATGCGATTCTTCCCGGTCTCCTTGCTCAGGTCCCTACTTGTGTGATCAAATTTTGAATGACTCTGTTAATCTCCCGCCTTGTTTATAATTTTAATTCTTTGATTTTGTAAGCCATTATACAAAGTTCGCTTTTTTTGTTATCGTGACGTCAAGCGCCCCAGAAACATTGCTTTGTTCATTGCCCTTTTATTTTACTGCTTGTGGCACTATGTCTGCCCCGCTTTATACCAGGAACGTTGTCTTGGAAACGGAGAATAATAGCAACTGATTTCGTGGTGAAGCACAAAGAAAGAAAGAAAGGCAAGCAGAAGGAGCTTAAATGAGATTAATATTCTTCAACGACGTCAATCACAAGAGTGATTTCGAGAGGGAGAAATCCAGGTGATAGGAATTCCCTCTTATATTCTTAAAAACCAGTAAATAAAGGAATCAAATTCCCTAAGTTCTAGCCTTGCATTCTGTGTGTTCAGAAACATACGCCGCAATCTTTGAGCTTCATTTCCTCATTTTCCTTATTTGGTGACTTCATCACATCGTTTCTATCAAGTAGACTAGTTCATTGATGCTTAGCACACGTCCGAAGAGCCTTGATCGGACGATTTTTAGACCGTTCTGAACCACGATCATGGCCGTTTTATCTAACAACTTAGGTAGCTGGGTACATCATCAAATATTCCCTAAATGTACTGAAATATATTACATGCCTTATTATGTTTCATGTTTATGATATGAGACGGTAAAATTACACTCAAAACCAGAACACCTTGAAAGAATATAGATACGAAGATCATGACATGTGCATTAGTATGTTCTGAAGAAATGAATAGAATTTTAACCCTTAGGTTAAAGGTCTCTCGGCGCACCTGCGGCTCCCGTTGTCGCTATAAACCAAATATAATGAATCAGTTTGATTTGAGCGGACGTGGATAATGCCTCGCAGACGTATGCAAGAACAGTACCATCAAATGAGTAAGTTTGAAAGAGGGTTCATTATTGGCTTGAGAAAACCTGATGCATCCATCCGAAAAATAATTGCTGCTCATGTGGGACGAAGTGAGTCGTCAGTCCAACGGGGTGTGGAGTATGGTTCACAGAGGGCCGTAGAACACGACGAGATGGGTCTGGTCACACCACGCAGACCATCCCTCGACAAGACCGACACCTCATCCCGATGGCATTGCAGGACAGATCTGCGTTCGCCCCGTCTCTGGCGCAACAGTGAAACCGTGTAACATATCGCACACCATCAGGAGTGACAGTCCGTCGCCATTTATTACGGTCTGGGTTACCGGCGCGTCGTCCACTTCTCCGCCTACCTTTCCCTAATGTGCATAAACATGCTAGAATGCACTGGTGTCTGGAACGACGTCACTGGGGACAGCAATGGCAGCAGATGGTGTTTTCGGACGAATCCAGGTTCTGTTTGTTTGAAAATGTTGGCCGCATTTTGGTTCGTCGCAGACACGGGGCGAGGCATCACTTTGGCTGTATTCGCACAAGACATACAGCACAAGCTCAAGGCCAATGTGTCTGGTGTGTTATTCGGTAAAACCACAAATCACAGTGTTACCTGCGTAACAATTTTTTCCCCCTTGGGAAATATTTTTGAACTAGCCTAAAGGCTGTGGAAAAACTGTGTCTTTAGAAGTGGTTCGCCGCTTCTGTATTTCTTCTTTTCAAACCTTATAACTGACTGTATGCACGTCCTATCTGTGCCTGACCGTATTCTCCTGCACTCTAGTGGCGTAGGTATGTACTACCTCGCGAGCTACGTTACCACTCAGGCGCTTTGCCTCTGCGCACATGTGATCGTTGGAGCCGGCACTGCGGAAGCTTGGGAAATCGCCATTGCTGTTTGGTGACAAGGAAGAGATGGACGTGTGTGGCTTCTCTCTCCCTAAGGAGATAATTTCACCGAAAATGTTCGAGCCTGGCTAAGTTATATATACGGGGCTGTTGCCCTGGGGATTTCTGCAAGTTTTCTGGTTAATTTTTCCTCGTCTGGAATTTACATGTTATGTTTTATTTATGTAAGTAAGTAACTTAGGCTACCGAAGCTGCCCTCACAACTTTCATCTGGAAGAAACTGTAAGTGTTGTTACAACTAAATCTTTACTGATTTTTGGTGAAAGACCTGAAAATTTTCCTATGTGCAGAAAGTGCGCGCGGTACCATGTAACTGGCGTCATCTAAAAAACTAAGTCTTGCCTTGTGGAATTTTAAACTTTCGGCTTGTTAATTGGAAATTATACCATGTGTAATTATGTCTGTTAAATTGGGGCTTGCGTACCGTGTGAAGGTAATTTTTGGATTCTTTAAAAATGTAATTGGGTAACCTAACGTTGTTTAATGACCTTTTCTAGGCCTAAAAGTTTTGTGCTAAAAAGGTATTATTTAACCTGAATAATTTAACAAGCGAGTCGCTTCAGGGGTGTGGGTGTTACGTGTACATTGTGTCCCGGTTCCTTTCTTTCTTGTTTCTCGGGTTGATTTTATTTTAATTTAACTTAATTTTATTTAATTTACTGGTTTCTGGGTTATTTTTCTGCGTCTGTTTTCTTGGTCCTTTGTTGGTTTACGCCTATTGTTGTTTGCGGCCTGCGATTGGCCCGTTCCTTCCCTTGACCCATTGTTGGTCGTTGCCATGGGAATGCTAATGTTGTTGATGTTGGTTGTGATGATTGATGATTTGTATTTGATGTGCCGGTGATGTATTCTGCCTTCTGCGCGGATTTCCTTTGTCCATTTCATTTTTCTTTGAGATTTTAATTTTACCTTCTGGTCATTTTCCCTCCCGGTGTTTCGGTGCTTATTATTATTATTATTTTAATTTTCTTGAAAAGTGCACGTAATACCTACCCATCCTTGCAGGGGGTCGTTTGACACATCCTAAAGGAGGTTTTCTGTATCAAAAATTAAAAAATGTTTCTGTCAAGGTTGTTTCTCACGGTTAAAAGGATGTTAAAAAAAACCTTGGTACTGTACTAAGAAAACTTTTGGTCGTAAGAAAACTTGAGAGTTGAGGAGTGGTTTCATAAATCTGCATTATCTTAATAAGTCCTTTAAGAACTAAATTATCATTTTCTTTATAAACGGTCGACCGTAGGGCTTTGGTTTGAGTTTAAATATTTTCCAATTTTTAATTTTATTATTTTCCAGCGAGGATATTACTTTCTTGTTTACTTCTTTATTATGTTGATTAAATATCTTTGTTCCCCAAGGTGTTGGTGTTTTCCTTTTAAAAGGGGGAATAATTTGGGATGACCAGGTGTATTTTATCCGCTCCTTTGGGGGGCCTGTTTAATTCTCCTATGGTAAGTGCCTTTGTTTTTCCTTCATTGGTCTTTGTCTAGCACGTTTCCACCTATCTGAACCGTGCCTTTCGTACACGGTCAGACACTTGGTGCTGTCACTTGGGGTAGTTATGCCATTAATTGCTCTAAGTGTTACAGTTCGTGGCAGCAGAGCTTTAGTTAATTGATTTGTGTGCCTCTTACTTGGATCTACCTGTAGGTCTGTTGCATCCTCATTAAATTCATTTTGGCACTGTGTACTATATGCTTTATCTCCCTTTCATTAAGTTTTTCTATTTTGTTGGTGCCAACCACCTGAGTTTTTTTTTGCATTGTCCCTTTAAAAAACCTGGTCATTGGGGAACTTTAAATTATTTGTGGTTTCAAAGAGTGTAAAAAACTGAAACTTGTAAAGTATCTTACTGTGAAAGGAACGCTTTTATTTGGTTTAATTCTTTTGATTTATTGTTTCATGTACATCAACTATGGCGAGGGCTGTGCTGTTCCCATTCCAACTCAGGAAATCAGAGCTAGTTTATGAGCTCACTATCAGGGGTATCAATCCTGCTAACACTGTTGCCGAGTGCGCTTCTTTGCTGACATCGCATGTCCAGGTTCCTATTAATCTTGATTCTGTAAAGATGTGCTGCAACTTTGGTGAGTCCTTAAATTTAATTACTGATTCCCTTACAGAAATATAGGTTGTCAGACAAGAATTTATTGAAACTTCCCCCACTAAGGGGCAGATTAACAGACTTAAGGCTAGGGTGTGGCATTATTTAGGCCGCATCCAAGATTTGATTACTATGTGTCCCCAACCTAGTCTTGTTTCTGAAAGCACTAAGCTGTTAACAATTGCTTCTAGCATTTCTGCTGAACTAGATATTATGCTAGCAAGTAAGGATATGGAAAATTTATCAGTTGTTGAGAGGGAAACCTCATTTCCTTCTAGTCATGCTGATGCCTCACTTAATAATCAAGCTTCATGTTGTGCTGCCTCCCCAGTTCTTGAAAATTTGTTAGCCCGTTTAAACTGCGCTCCCTCTCACTCTTCTCTAAAGGATCTTTTCAACGGAGTTAAAAATTTCTCCGTCAATTCTATTGAAGAAAGTACCAGGTTTCTGAGGTTCCTGGTAGAAATGACAGAGTCAGGTAGCGTGTATTCTGTTGATGACTTGGGAATTTTCCGAGCCCTATTCTCTCATTGTGAGGGAATTTTGAAACGTGAAATTTCTGAAGCAATTTCGAATAATTTAACCATTATGGAATTCCATGAACTAGTATTGTCTAAATTTATTCCTTCATTAGCATTGCAGAGTTTGATTCCTCAGTATTGCTTCCGGACTCAATTGCTCCATGAAAACCTTTTGAATTATGTACTAGACTTGCAGTTTTATTGCAAGGTATTTAGAATTTCGGTGCCAGAAGAGGAAATGGTGGCCCGTATTCTGAAAGGTATTTCCCCCGCCTATCGTTCATACCTCTCCCTCACAAAGAGTCCGACTAATTTTCTTGAATTGGAAGCTGCGTGTACCTTTGCTGAAGATGTAAAGCACGGGGATGCTGCAAGACCTATCTGCCACCCTCCTCCTACTGTGAACCCTGTTTCGCCTCAAACTAGGGATAGTGGGTCTTCAAAAAAATGTTATAATTGCGGGTCACGTGATCACCTTAGGAATGCTTGCCCCTCAGTCAAGCGCGGCTCTGGCCCTTGTTGTTATTTGTGTGGCTCGAGGCAGCACCTTAAAAATAATTGCCCTTCTTCGTTCCGAAAACGCAGTCAATGACTAAGGCCTAAAGGTAATTCTGGTGAATCGCCTGCGCCCGAATTCTTCGTGGATTCCGAAAAGGTTATTTGCCCGCGGGAATGCAATAAGATTTCTGCTTTGGTTGAGTCTAAAAGTACCTTCGCGAAGGTGGAACTGAATAATGAACCCATTGTTGCTCTTATGGACTCGGGTAGCGTCGTCACCTTAATTGATGCTAATTGGTATGATGAAATGAGGTCCCCTTGTAAACTGCCTGAGTTGAAGAAGGTCAATGTTGCATGTGTCACGGCTAATAAGCATAATATGAAAATTTTGGGGTCCGTTGATGTGAAATTGCGTATTGGTAATTTTACTTGGAAGGTTCTTTGCTTGGTGACTCCAAAGCTAGCGTGTAGCATGATTTTAGGTACGGACTTCTTGTCAAGAACTGGTTTAATTTTGGACCTCCAGGCTAGGAAATTTCACTTTAAATTTTCTCCAAATTGTAAATTCGATATTATTGATGCTCCTTTGGGTACATTCAGGGTTTCTTGTGTAGGTAAAGCGCTACCTAGGCAGAACAACGAAATAGATCAGTTGGATCTTAGTCATTTGGATTATCAGCAGGCTAATAGTGTGCGTGACTTGTGCCACCAATTTCCCGATGTCTTCACTAGCAAGTTAGGAGTTACTGATGTTCTTGAGTATCAGATTGAGTTATCTGATAACACCCCTGTTAGATCTCCTCCTTACCGTCTTTCACCACCTAAGATGTTAGAACTCAAAAAGATTATTGATCAGATGCTTGCCGATGGGGTCATCAGACCGTCCACTTCCCCCTATGCATCTCCTGTTTTCCTAGTACCTAAACCCTCTGGGGGCTATCGTGCTGTAATTGACTACAGGGCTTTGAACCGCAAGATCATCTTGCAATCTATCCCCTTACCGGATTTGCACACTTGTTTTGGGTGATTCTCAGGAGCCAAGTTTTTCACTGTGTTAGATCTCAATCAGGCGTATTACCAAGTCCCGTTGTCTAAGTCGTCTATTCCACTGACTGCTTTCATTACTGATTGGAACCTTTACGAGTTTCTGAGACTTCCGTTCGGGATCTCTTGTGGGACGGCCGTTCTTACGAGGCTGTTAGATTCGATACTTTCGGGTATTAAATTCAAGTTCGTTTTTCATTACCTGGACGACCTGGTAATTTTCTCAAGTTCCTTTGATGAACATGTCGAACACGTTAGAGAAGTCCTGCATCGCTTGAGAAAAGCTGGACTAACTGTTAAGTTGTCTAAGGTAGCGTTTGCTAAGCCGAGTATGTCTTTCCTTGGACACGTGGTTTCCTCTGATGGTGTCTCCATCGACCACTCTAGGACTCAGGCTATTAGGGACTTTCAACCCCCTAAAGATGTCAAAGGCATCGCCAGGTTCGTGGGGATGGTGAACTTCTTCAGGAAGTTCATTCCAAATTTTGCTGAGATAGCAGCTCCTCTAAATCATCTCAGACGTAAGGATGTCAAGTTCATCTGGGGCCCCTCCCAGCAAGAAGCCTTTGAGACTCTGAAGCTTGCCTTGTCAAATGCTCCTGTGTTGGCTATACCCGACTTTAGTAAACGCTTTATTGTACAAACCGATGCCTCTGGAAAAGCAGTTGCTGGTGTACTCTTACAGGAATATGAGGATGGTCGTAGACCGGTTGCCTATGTGTCTAGGATCCTCAATGATCTGGAGAGTAAGTACTCCATCTATGAATTAGAATGTTTGGCCGTGCTGTTTGCTCTTGAAAAATTCAGACCTTTCATTGAACATGTAAATTTTGATCTGGAAACAGATAATCAGGCTCTGTCGTGGGTCTTGAACCGTCCCAAAAGAACGGGCAGAATCACTAGATGGGCACTTAGGATCTCAGCCTTCAGTTTTCAAGTAAAGCATATTAGGGGGTCGGAAAATGTCATCGCTGACAGCCTTAGTAGAATGTTTGACGGGAGTTTTGGTCTTGATGAAAAATCTAAGGCTGAAGAATATGATGAAACTAATGTTGCTAGTGTGGGTGCCATTCTTTCGGACCTACCTCTGTTGTACCATGAGTATGCAGATCATCAAAAGGCTGATCCTGATTTGAGAGAAATCATCAACAAAATTAGTGATGGTATTGTGGTTAAGCCTTATTCTCTGGTGAAGGGTGTCTTATGCTGCAAAGGTCGAAGGGACACTAATTTCAAAATTGTTGTACCCAAGGTTTTAGTGCCAATCATCTTCAAGTACTATCACTCTTGTCCCATTGGTGGCCATTTAGGCACCTTTAAAACTAGGCAGAAAATTAGACAGTTCTTCGTTTGGAAAAGAATGGATGTTGATATCCGAAATATGATTAGGTCCTGTAATATTTGTTCTATCAGCAAACCTAGTTTGAACAACCGTGTAGGTCCATTATCTTCTTCACAAGCTTCTCGCCCTATGGAACGGTTATTCATCGATTTCGTTGGCCCGCTCCCTCGCTCTACCTTGGGAAACACTCATATCTTCGTTGCTATTGATGCGTTTTCTAGATTCTCTTGGATTTTCCCCACTAGATCTACTACTGCTCGTACCACTATAAGTTGCCTTAATTCTATTTTCGCATCCTTTGGCCCTCCCAAGTTTCTGGTTTCTGATAATGCCAGTGCTTTCACTGGTCACTTGTTTAAGAAGTACCTTTTTGAGCTAAGCATTTCTCATGTCACCACTACCCCATACTATCCTAACCCTTCTTACGCCGAGAGGATGAACAGGAACCTCAAATCTGCTTTAATTGCATATCATCACAATAACCAATCCAAGTGGGACTCTTGCCTGCACTGGTTGGCTCATGCCTTCAATTCTGCCACACATGAAACTCATGGTAAAACCCCCATGTCACTTATGTTCTGCTACACCCCGTACTCCCCTATATCCAATGTTCTGGGTATTGATGATCTTCTTCCAGACTTGTCTAAACCAAATGACGTTCAGAAAATCTGGGATGAAGCAAAGAAGAAGTTGTCTGTATCCTATGAGAAAGGTAGGGTTAAGTATAATAAGGGTAGAAAGTCACCTAGGTTGAAGGTTGGAGATCAAGTTTTTGTGAAGACCTATCCCATTAGCAAGGCTATTAACAAGTTTTCAGCCAAACTTGCTCCTCGGTATCATGGTCCCTGTACTATTTTACAGTTTTTATCTCCGGTGTCGGTACTGGTGAGTGACCCCATCGCCAAGAGGATTAGACGGGTTCATTTGTCCCAGTTAAAAACAGGTTAACGCATGTTTGGACTTGCGGATGAGAGCTACCTTTCAGTGAGCAAATTTAATTGGTCTCCGTGGGTTATTATGTAATTATTCTGGTCTAGTGTGAAGTTAATCATGTAATATTTTTCTCCCTTTTCTCATGTACTGTATTTGTTTTGAGGAGTTTTGGTATTGCTTGTCGTACTTAACTTCTTTTCCTGTCAACCATGGTTGCTTAGTTGGGTGAGAATTTTTACCACGTGTTTAAGCTTTAGTACCTTATCTGCTGCGTTCACGCCTCCGGTGATTCTTGGCATGACCATGTAGTACTTTCTAGCGTGTATTTGTTCTAAACATTGTATTTTGGAAAGGTAATTGCGGTTTGCGAGAAATGTGTGTACTTTCTCTTGCTCTATTGGCACCCAATTTCTTAATTGTTAATATCTAACTACTCTTTGGGTCTGGGTGCAGGTCTCTCCGTCTATCATAATTCGATTATATCCTGATCATTTACGTTTGCAAAATTTTGATAATAAATTTATTTATTGGCTCTTGTACTGCTGTTGCCTTGGTTTGGAACTCATTTGGAAAATTCTGGGCAATTTCTGCTCTGTGCGTTGTTAATCCAGTAGGAAATCTGTTAGTCTCCTAACCCCTATTTATCTTGCCCTGTCTTTGTCTTTGGTCCTAGTTCTTGTTATCTGTTTCCTTGCGGGTTATATTTCGGTTATCTTTTCCTATTGTGGTTTGTTAGGTGTGCTTTGTTGAAACGAATTAGCTTTTGGTTTCCTTGTTGGTGTAAGTTGACTAGGATCTGGATATACCCGGCGTTATGGTACTGTTGGTTATGTTTTGGATTGGATGTGGGTAATGGCAATGGCGGAACTCTGTCAATTGGAATTGGTGGTGGTTGGTTGTTTGTCTCTACGGCATGGACTTCACAGTCTTCACTGCCTTCTATCTCCAATTTCTGGTGACACGATTCCCTAGGTTGCGAGTGATCTGATGTCCTTCTCTGGGGCATTTCTGTTATCTGTTGTGAATTCCCGGTTTACTGAGTTATCCTTTCCTAACCATTCTTGTACCTTTGGTTTTCAAAAAAAAAATCCTGCCCCGCCTAACCTAATTGGGTAAATTTTTCTTTGGGCTTTCCTTCCTGGTTGTGGCAGTTAACTAGGTGGTTTCTTAATGTATTTCTGCTTGCAAGTGGTATTAATTCTAACCTCTTCTGAAGTCTTTACTTCCCTGGTTTTAGTCTCTAAAGGGGTGTATTATTCTTGTAGTATGTTATTTAAACGAGTTGTAGCTCCATGTCGTCCTGCCCAGTCTATTTGTTATTGTGGTGTTTTGCATGTGTTGCACTAATGGATCCTGAACCTGAGGAGTGCGGTCTCCTTTCGTGCCTTGTAGGTTTTGGTTTCGGTCCTGTCTTAGTAATGTTGTAAACGGTACCGTGGTTTGGTTTTAGGTTTACCTTGGTGAGGTAGAATGACGGCTTCACGACATGTTGTTGAGGGTAGTTGCTTTTTTTTTCCTCCCTTTAAGCTAACGCATGTCCGTTGTGGTCCATTATTGTTGTATTGTTGTTGCGTAGTATTGGTCACTTATTATGGCGCTTCGGTATGGGCGGTGTTGCCTTTAATTTACCCTGTGTCCCGGTAGATTGGTAAATAAACCCTGGCATGGATTTACTACTCCCTGTAGGTGTGTCTTATCTGCTTGGATATAATGTGTGATTTCTGTACGACCTGGTCTATTTTTAATTTTAATTTTCTGCATACCCTAGTAATCTGACGTCATCATGCAATTATCCTATACTGTAAAGTTCTTCTCGAAATAACCTGCCAGCCTATTGGTCCTTTTTCCTTCTGGAGTGTTTGAAAACCTTGGCTATCGTTTATCATCTTGCCGTCCTACGGTGCTACAGTTGAGTATGGGATCAGCTGGTGCTTCATAGGCGGCACTGAAACCTTCCCACTATCTGGTGATGTGTTGGTTTAGTTGTGTTTCTTATTTCTCTGTTATTTGGAGTGTTTTCTAGTTACCTGGTTCGTGACCTTCCTTTCATATCTTATTTCCCTCGTACTATTGTTGGCGAGCTACCTGTGACTGTGGCCACAGCGTGAGTCTCGGATATCACCTTGTTCTAGGCTGGATTTGTCCGAGGTTTCTTGTGGATTGCCGGTAGGGAATCTGGTCAGATCTGTGTTCCCATATTCAAAGGCGTTGGCTTGATTGAGGTGCTTTATTGAACCTTTTAATTGATTGAGTCGCCCTTGGTTAAGGTATATTTTGTATGTGTAGTAAAATTGTGAGAAATATGATTTTAGATTGGGTAACACTCCTATTTCCTTTCGGCCAATTTCTGTCCCGTTTCATCATGGTGTTAAAGATTGTGTTTCATAACCTCTGCTACCCTCCTATTACTCTTTGCTTGGTGTTGTTTTGGCTCGTTGCTGATGACCAACTATACGCGTACCCTCCATCTGAAAGATCTTGAAGTCTCCAAACGCAGCCTGTACATTCATCTTGTCTTGAGTAATTATTTACTGTGACCCATGAAATTTTGATTCTTACCTAGTATCCTGTTTCTTGTTTATTTGGGGTTTTGCATGGAATGTATACGTGGTATTGAAATTGATTTATTGCTAAATTTATTTCTTGTCCTTGGGCATGTGCTTAAAGGGTTTAAGTCTGGTTAATTGGCTCACTGATTGGTGGTTCTATTCCGTTTTAAATTTAATTTTAGGGAGGTTGTAAGCTTAATTAATTTGTAGTTCAGTGTTACGTTTTTAACATCCTTTTCCTTGGTCTGGGTTTTGGTTTCGTAATATTATGTATGGACGGGAGTTTCTCTTAGCTTTTCTGTTATTGCAATTACTCAGCACCCTTGAGTTGGTGCTTGTCTGTAAGTTTTTCTATGTAAAGTTGCCTCCTGGTTTCTGTTAGTCAATGGTGACGTTATTGTGTAGCCATCCTGGTAGGATTGGTTGTATGCTTTGAAAGGTGTTTTGTGGCGATAACTATCTTGGTTTCACAGGTTATTGTTTTCCTTGTGTATTGAAAATTGTATCCTTGGCCATATATTTTAGTTGGCATGATACCTTAAATGTAATGTAATTTGGTTTTTGGGTATGGATTGTTTAAATAGTTATCGTATTCTGTTGCTGTGCCATACCGTAATATTAAGTCATGTTAATCTAGGTTAAGGTTAGGTTATGTATTTTCCGGTTGTACCTTGTGATTGTGTTTTACGCTCACCAATGTTGTTTTCTCTCTTCCCTTCCCTTTCTGGGCGTTTTTCCTTTTTGGGGTTGTCGTTACCATCCAAGCCAAAGGGTGGAAAACAAATGAAGGCGTTTCTTATCTAACGCAAGTCCTATAATATTACTAATTTAACAAACATGTAGTAATTTAAGTCTAGGTATGTGATCTGGTGCAGTTAAGACCTAGAAGGTCTAATGTTCTGAAAGCAAATAGTTATGAACTTTACCTAAAGGTGTGTATGTACCACAAGGTAGCGTAACCTCCGATCAGATGACGCAAACGAACTTGCGGAAGATAATAGTTCGCATTAAAGTTTAGCAAGAAATCTAAAGAAGAAGTGTTACCTGTGATCTGGACCATTAATAATTTTCCTGCGACTTGGGTGTTGCACAGTTTGGTGCATGGAACTTCATTATTATTGAAAGTGGATAGACATTTGGTGTCGTCTAAGTGAACTGTACTGTTCTTTAAATTTAAATCACATGTGTTTGGGTTCTTAGTGACTGTTGGACTCGTTCTGCTGGTGGTGCATAAACTGAAGCTGGCGATTGGTGATCACTTTCACATTCGGACTATTCTACCAAAAACTTTGTTTGCTTCAAGACCACCGCCTTATGATGGTAAACTTGTGCTGGACATGTCAAGTTTCGGGGAGGGAGACTGTTACCTGCGTAACAATTTTTTCCCCCTTGGGAAATATTTTTGAACTAGCCTAAAGGCTGTGGAAAAACTGTGTCTTTAGAAGTGGTTCGCCGCTTCTGTATTTCTTCTTTTCAAACCTTATAACTGACTGTATGCACGTCCTATCTGTGCCTGACCGTATTCTCCTGCACTCTAGTGGCGTAGGTATGTACTACCTCGCGAGCTACGTTACCACTCAGGCGCTTTGCCTCTGCGCACATGTGATCGTTGGAGCCGGCACTGCGGAAGCTTGGGAAATCGCCATTGCTGTTTGGTGACAAGGAAGAGATGGACGTGTGTGGCTTCTCTCTCCCTAAGGAGATAATTTCACCGAAAATGTTCGAGCCTGGCTAAGTTATATATACGGGGCTGTTGCCCTGGGGATTTCTGCAAGTTTTCTGGTTAATTTTTCCTCGTCTGGAATTTACATGTTATGTTTTATTTATGTAAGTAAGTAACTTAGGCTACCGAAGCTGCCCTCACAACTTTCATCTGGAAGAAACTGTAAGTGTTGTTACAACTAAATCTTTACTGATTTTTGGTGAAAGACCTGAAAATTTTCCTATGTGCAGAAAGTGCGCGCGGTACCATGTAACTGGCGTCATCTAAAAAACTAAGTCTTGCCTTGTGGAATTTTAAACTTTCGGCTTGTTAATTGGAAATTATACCATGTGTAATTATGTCTGTTAAATTGGGGCTTGCGTACCGTGTGAAGGTAATTTTTGGATTCTTTAAAAATGTAATTGGGTAACCTAACGTTGTTTAATGACCTTTTCTAGGCCTAAAAGTTTTGTGCTAAAAAGGTATTATTTAACCTGAATAATTTAACAAGCGAGTCGCTTCAGGGGTGTGGGTGTTACGTGTACATTGTGTCCCGGTTCCTTTCTTTCTTGTTTCTCGGGTTGATTTTATTTTAATTTAACTTAATTTTATTTAATTTACTGGTTTCTGGGTTATTTTTCTGCGTCTGTTTTCTTGGTCCTTTGTTGGTTTACGCCTATTGTTGTTTGCGGCCTGCGATTGGCCCGTTCCTTCCCTTGACCCATTGTTGGTCGTTGCCATGGGAATGCTAATGTTGTTGATGTTGGTTGTGATGATTGATGATTTGTATTTGATGTGCCGGTGATGTATTCTGCCTTCTGCGCGGATTTCCTTTGTCCATTTCATTTTTCTTTGAGATTTTAATTTTACCTTCTGGTCATTTTCCCTCCCGGTGTTTCGGTGCTTATTATTATTATTATTTTAATTTTCTTGAAAAGTGCACGTAATACCTACCCATCCTTGCAGGGGGTCGTTTGACACATCCTAAAGGAGGTTTTCTGTATCAAAAATTAAAAAATGTTTCTGTCAAGGTTGTTTCTCACGGTTAAAAGGATGTTAAAAAAAACCTTGGTACTGTACTAAGAAAACTTTTGGTCGTAAGAAAACTTGAGAGTTGAGGAGTGGTTTCATAAATCTGCATTATCTTAATAAGTCCTTTAAGAACTAAATTATCATTTTCTTTATAAACGGTCGACCGTAGGGCTTTGGTTTGAGTTTAAATATTTTCCAATTTTTAATTTTATTATTTTCCAGCGAGGATATTACTTTCTTGTTTACTTCTTTATTATGTTGATTAAATATCTTTGTTCCCCAAGGTGTTGGTGTTTTCCTTTTAAAAGGGGGAATAATTTGGGATGACCAGGTGTATTTTATCCGCTCCTTTGGGGGGCCTGTTTAATTCTCCTATGGTAAGTGCCTTTGTTTTTCCTTCATTGGTCTTTGTCTAGCACGTTTCCACCTATCTGAACCGTGCCTTTCGTACACGGTCAGACACTTGGTGCTGTCACTTGGGGTAGTTATGCCATTAATTGCTCTAAGTGTTACAACAGTTGGTGCGTGTCCAGGGCACTGTGACCAGTTTGACCTACGTGAATGACATTCTGCGACCCGTAGCCATACCCTCTCCGCACAACACCCCAGACGCCATATTTCAGCAGGACAATGCGCGACCGCATGTCGCTGCAGGAACACGTGCCTTCTTGTCGTCAGAGGATGTCAGACTTTTGCCCTGGCCCGCCTGATCTTCGGACTTGCGGCCAATCGAAAAAGTGTGGGATATTGTGCAGCGCTCTGACACAATCCCTGCCACCAAAGATGAACTGTGGAACCAGCTGAATGATGGCTATACCCCAGGACGCCATGCGCGCCTCATACGCGTCGATGCCATCACGCAGGGAACAAGTTATCAGTGCGCATGGAGGACCCAGTGTCTACTAGGCACAGGACACATGTTGATCATAGGTGACTGAAATGCTAATCGATTCTGCACAACATGTCGTGTGATTATGAACATCTTATCTCAAGTCTTTCAAGGTCTTCTGTTTGTTATGAACATGGTGTATTTTAAATACCTCAATATTTTGTAATAATGTCACCGTTATTGCTTTATATATAGTGTACCCCTTTCTAATTCTGTCAGTATGAAATAACACATTAAACGCTTCATCAAAATACTTCCAAATTTCAAAACGAATATTGTGTACTGTAAATCAGAGAGTATATTACTCACTGTTTTGGTGTAACTGATTTCCTATTGCCCTCCTGCCCTGAAAATAAAACACACAAAAATTACTGAATTAAGTTAATGCAGAATCTGCCTCTAAACCCCCAAAAAGAAACATTAATATTAAGGAAACCTTTCTGTGAGGCGCAGTGTGACATCAAGTACTTTACTATGTTTTCCATTGTGATGTTTTGGCACTGATCCGATTAAAGTCTGTTGTAAATTAAGGAGGACCGTTCTACATCTTGTGAACAGATTGAGAGCCTGAATAACCTATATTTCGTTGTAAAAGTAGGAAAGATCACAATATGAAGACGAAATTGGAATTCAAGAAGACAAACTGGGGCAAATATTTGTTTATAGGAAAGGGAATTAGGAATTGGAATAACTTACCAAGGGAGATATTCAATAAATTTCCAATTACTTGTAAATCATTCAAGAAAACGCTAAGAAAACAACAGATGGGGTATCTGGCACCTGGGCGACTGCCCTAAATGCAGATCAATAGTGACTCATTCAATCAACATCCACTAATAGACTATATGCTGTGGTTTTGCGGTTTTCATCGCAGTGATAAGTGAAAATCCTAAGGATCCGTCGCCATAATGCGAAACTCTTTACAGCCCCTATGAGCATGTACAAACTGTAAGCCTCAGTCGTACTGGAAATACTTAAGTTGAGTGTTAATTTTGTTAATTTGTGTATGATATTGCTGGATTTATAAAGTTCAAAGTTCAAGGTATTTCTTGTTTTATTTTCTTCCCATGAAATTTCTTGTTGTAGTATTGTTGTTGTTTGTGGGATGCTGTTGTTGTTGGGTAATTATGTTCATTTTAATTTATTATTACTAGAGCCCGGATTTCCATGCACTATCAACTCTCAAAATATGCATGCATTAATGCACTATAATATGGCAAATCATGCACAATAAACCGGAAAATATGCACTATCAAAATTCAGTTTCTTTTGAATCTTTGTACAACTACCGTAATTTCTGCCAATGGTCTTAATTTAAGCTCATCCTTTTATCTGTCAGAATATTCTTAAACACAGAAAATGATCTTTCTAAGTCAGCAGAAGTGACAGGTGCACACTTAAATGAAAGCATTAGGGACAAACTGTGGTCACATTGTACGTATTTTGCATTTTTACCGCAATCTGTCTTATACAAGCTTGACGAATTTAAAGTCAGAATTTGTACGTATAACTTTGCTCTCAGCTACATATTCGTGCGATGATTGCAGACACTTTTGAATGTCCTCAATAACTGGTAACGATTGCCTGCTGCTATAACGAAGACGTGTGAGGGGTAAGAGTTCCAGGTAGGATATTCCATGATCACAACAAAAGAGGGTTCACTGCAAAATCAATGTTTGTGAACTGCTACATCAGTACCGTAACGCGGAGTCGTGACATACAACACATGAGCCGTCAATGAGTAATGCGCAACTTAAGGTTCAGTTTATGGCAGTGTATAACTGGGGCACCTTTATTCCTAAGAATTACAAAGATCGACGTGCGGACGTCGGGCTTACTTCAATGTTTACTCAAGCAACAGACAATTGGATTAAAGGACCTCTGCCATATGTACTGACTTTGGTTGTCAGATAGGATGCCAGGAGTACATTCTCCCCGTCTCTCAATAATATACCTACTGTATAATGTAGAAAAATGGTCCCCAATTCTGCAAACCAACATTTATGGAAGGCGTTATCATGCAACTTAACATTATATATGCGCCAAAGTCAGAAGAAATGTCATACTATGCAATATAAACGTCCAAATATTCGCTATTATATCCAAAATATGCGTTATGCATGACTTTTCTTCTAAAAAGGCCAAAACATGCAAACATGCACGAAAAAAGAACGGTTATTTGGAATCGTTAAGCCATAAAACGAATATTTGCAAATACTGAGAAGTGTAGCTAGCTTATTTAAAAACATACCTTTGCATGGAAATCCGGGCTCTAATTATTACAGTACTGTAAATCACCATTGTCACTGGGATTTGCAATGCATTTTTAATAATAATAATAATAAGAAGAAGAAGAAGAAGTAGATGAAGAATAGTAATAATAATCATCATCATCACCATAGTGTGCTTTCTTCTGTATCTCACTGTGAATCAGTCTATGTACCGGCACATAATAATATTAGTAATAATAATAATGGTACCGGAGGTACACCCGCTCGTTGCATTTAAAGTGTGCGCCTTTTAGAAAGCCATCTGTAACGTGTACTTCAAACTGTGTAATGGAAGATATTTGAACGTTTATTGACAGGTGCCTCTACTGTGGACTCATATGCCTCCTCTGGTGGGAAGATGAAAAATTAATTTTCAAAGGAATTTGTAGGTAATTTTGAGGTTATCTGAACTGAAATGTTATAAATAACTTTTTTTGTGTTCTTATGTTACTAACACTGATATCTCGTCCTTCTTCCTCTAAATTTTCGACCAATCAGGAATTTTGTACATTTAATTAATCAACCAATATAATTTTTGGGTGAATACAGGACTTCGGCCCAGAGAGTTGTAGAACCTTCCTCTCCGCTTGAGCCATGCTGTCTTTTCGATCGCCCTAGTCAAGAGTTTAGACTGTGTTGGTAGAGGAGGCAGGGGGCTAGGGCCTACCACCTCAACGTAATGGCAGACATATTTTAGTGATGTAACAAGCTGACTTGAGAGGAAGGTTTCAGAATTCTTTCTTAATGTAAAAATCATGTTTCAATGTAAATTTTCAAATAAGTCTAAGGACTTCATTCTAACTTAGGGAATAAAGAGTGTGAACCCTCTCATAAGTTGGTATTGGTGTGACTCGTAAACATTAATCATCTTCTTTCCGTAATTTAAAATGCTCACCTGTGCAGTATGTGGGTAGCGTCTGTAACTTCAGGCCATAAGCTCATCTAGTGTTTTAAGATTTCTCAAGTGAATTTCAAAGGAGCTCACGTCCTAACATTTTGATTTGCTGCCAGTAACTTTCACTTTTCATGTACGGTAGAATGAGCTCTTATTGCCTCCTTTAAAGTTAATTATTCTTATTTAATTCCATATTTAAATGTAACTTGGACTGTCGAGCAAATGAGACAGCGGAACCTGGTTGTATTTGACCTAACTGTGCCTTGCAGAAACTTGAATCTTGTGAATTTTGGAGCCCCGTCTCTTCACTTGCAATTGATTGGAGCAGTAATGTGGCTCATCTGTTAGGAACCATTATGTTGATTACACCTAGGTTTCAAATAACTTTGTTATGAGAGCTCCCCTTCTGTCTAGCCAACTGTTGTTTGTTATTGTTTAACAATGTTTAAAATTTGAAGAGAAAAAATGAAAGAAATATAATTTCAAATTTTTAGAGTTTTAAATTATGATTTGATATTTTTTCTGTACACCGCACCTTCTTACACCTCTGTACTCCACGGTATTTCCGTATCAATAATAATAATAATAATAATAATAATAATAATAATAATAATAATAATAATAATAATAATAATAATAATTATTATTATTATAACACTAGATTATTATTATTATTATTATTATTATTATTATTATTATTATTATTATTATTATTATTATTATTATTATTATTGTTATAATCTAGTGTTATAATAATAATAATAATAATAATAATAATAATAATAATAATAATTATTATTATTATTATTATTATTATTATTATTATTATTATTACAACAATAATAAAATAAGAACAATAAGAATGTTGGAGGTGAGTAAAACACCCTGTATTAACACTAATCTGTGGGGCTGATAGGGTATGTCATAGGGGATTACCGACGAAAATGAAGGCTACTGCACTAGACAAGGGAGTAGTTCAATGGGCGGCTACGTTTCTAGAAAACAGAACAGAGAATTAGAGAAGGTGTAGTGTCACCTGATCCTGTAAAGATTAAGACGGGGTCCCACAGCGCAGTGTCCCTCTGTGGGTGGGGGCGGTAGAATAACACCCACGGTATCCCCTGCCTGTCGTAAGAGGCGACTCAAAGGGGCTCCAGGGGCTCTGAAATTTGGAGCGAGCGTTGGCGACCACTGGGCCCTTACCTGAGTCCTGACATTGCTTCCACTTACCTGTGCCAGGCTCCTTACTTTCATCTATCCTTTCCGACCTCTCTTGGTCAACTCTTGTTCTTTTCCGACCCCGACGCTATTACGTTTGCGAGGGCTAGGGAGTCTCTCATTTTCATGCCCTTCTTCATTTTTCCAAGTATCGGACCCCTTCCATATTTTCTCTCTGATTAGTGTTATATAGAAGATATTGTACTTCCTGTTAAAACAATATTCACCACCACCACCACCATAGGGCAGTACTATTGGACATTTATAATATATCTTATACGTTTAATATCAGTAATGAACTGAAATAAGACTATTTGCGCGTGTCGTTACGAATGAGTTCTGTGCGACTGCAACCTTAGTACTTGCTTCCTAACTCCTTTAAGTACAAACTGTTTAAATTTAAAGTATGTTTCAAACAACCCTCCCTTTGATAACCATCCTCCTGTCTTTCAAGTTGTACTTCAGTTGCTTCAATAACATATTTGAGAATTCGTTTTATTCGGTATTATTGAACGGCCGAGTTAAATGTAATTCACTCTTCCAGGAATTCAAATATTCTTCTAAGTCTAGTTAGTCTGAATTCCCCCAGGTACAGTGCAATGATACTACATCTAGAAAGTAGTAAGAAATAATCCTCACAATTATAGCTTGTATTTGAACGAGAAGGGCCGAAATTTAATACTTCGTTTAATTGAAATCCATATTCCCATTAGACGGGCAGTAATCGCTTTATCAGGCCTTTAGCTGTGTCCTAGAAGGCTGATATTAAACCTCGCTAGGGATTTGGAACGAAGCTTTCATTGTTTCGTTTAATGTCTTGCTATGTGATTCAATCTTCACGCACACTTCTACGAACCGTTAGCTCGGTAATGGCTCTTGAGAAATAAACGCCAGCCAGGCAGCGTCTTTAGCAGTAGCCGTGAAGATGAAAGCCGCTAGATAGCGCAATATCCTATTTGTGTAAGGATACAGCGTGTTGTCACCAGGATCTAAACTGTCAGAGCGAGTTAATGAAACAGTTTAGTGGATGTAAACTTTTAAAATGGTATTTATCTCCGTCAATATTATCCATCCCTTCTTCTTATACCGTATCCTCATTGGATAAACGATCTGTTCTTATTCTCAGCAACTCGGAAAAGAGAGAGGGATACCATTCCTGTAGATTCTGCACTTTCCCTACTTCTCCTTCCTTCAATCTAACCTTGTAAGATGAGCTGAAGGAGTCTATAGCTATCATTTCAGATGATAACACCATCTCTTTGATGTCGTGAATGACCCTCTAGCTCTTTGTTCACTAGTGGGACGTATTCTGTCAACCCACGACATTCTGAGCAGACGTTGATAGCACCACATCTGAAAGTATTTTGGTGGTGTTATCTGTTATGATCCAAGTCTCGGCACCATAAAATAAGACAGAAAATACATAACACGGAATTAAGGGAGAAGGAGATTGATCTCAATGTCCCTGTTATATAGAAGTTTGCTCATTCCTTCCCTGTTCAATCTGGGACGTAAATTCAACAGTATTGTTCCAGCTGTGATCAAGTTCGCTGCCGAGATACTTACAGCGTAGGACTTGCTCCAGTGACGTGCCAGCTACATGTTTGCTTATCACCAGAACTTTGGTCATTTTCATGTTGAGCTGCAGCACTGTGTTCAACCACACAGCTTAGTAATGTCTGCAGAGCTTCAGTAGTTGTTGCAAGCAGAACAGTACCATATGCATATCTCAGATTGTCCATTGACAGCGATGTCCATCTGTTTTCCCTCTAGCGATTCAGAAAACACCCTTTCGGAGTAAGTATTGTAATGGAGTGGAGATAGAACACAGCCTTGCCTCACTCTTGCTTTATTTCACTAGCACAAGTTTTTGTGATGTCAACCTTAACTGATGCGGTCTGATTACAATGCGGGTTGGCAATGATTGTTATACCTAGAACACGAAAACCACTCGTATTGACGACGGAGACTTGACAATAATGCATAATTTGCACTTATTTAGCACGCAAAATTGTCGTCCATTGTTAACTTTCTAAATTGTCAGAGGAGAAGCCAACATGTTTTCTTTCCGACATTCAGTTCGTTTATAAGTGAAGAACTGCGTATCACATCGTAAATTTGACGAGATTTTTATTAACGTTAGACACAGGTAAATTATTTTGCATGGAAGTGTATGAAACTTACGTTCGCGATGTGTTTTAGTGTTAAAAGTGGAAGCTGGATCGAGTAAGAGGAAGAGGACCATTTACCATTTGTGCCCTTCTAAGGAGAAGCGAATGTCTGCGCCATCACGGTCGCATTGCACAGAACTCAACGCAAATCAGTGTAGGAATTGTTTTGTAAGGACGAATTTGTTGTGTTAGGTATGTCTGTCTATATTTCTCAAGCAGCAGTGACACGTAGCGGAAGGAAGAATACAATTTGCTACATGTATGCTACTTCAGTCACTACTGATCTCGTTCTGGAGCAGTACCCCAGGTGGCAGATCCACTATCTGTTGTTTTCCTAGCATTTTCATAAAGGATTTCAAAGGCATTCGAAATTTATTGAGGATCTCCCTTGGTAGGTTATTCCAATCCCTAACACCCCTTCTTATAAACTATTATTTGCCCCAATTTTTCCTCTTGAATTTCAACTTTCTCTTCATATTGTGATCTTTCCTACATTTAAAGACACCACTCAAGCTTATTCGTGTACTAGTGTCGTTCCATTCCATCTATCCAGTGACAGCTCCGAACATACCACTTAGTCGAGCAGTTTGTCACCTTTCTCCCAAGTGTTGTCAGTCCAAAATTTGCAACATTTTAGTAACGCTACTTTTTGTCGGAAATCACCCAGAACAAATTGACCTGCTTTCCTTTTGATATTTTCCAGCTCTTGAATCTGGTAATCCTGGTGAAGGTCCCCTACTCTCTTTGGGATCTTACGAGAGACGTATATCCTTACTATAACCCCTAAATGCCCTACAATCATGAAGATCTACGTACACCTCGGTACTTACAGTGTTACACACCATCAAGAGGGGTGCAAAAGTTCAGAGTAAACTCAGTAACTGAAAGGAGAGAAAATAAGTAGACATGTTCCTCCTGATTAAACAAATATCTACTGCGCATAATTTTCTTTTTTAAACATGGTGATGCGTCTGCAGCAGAATAAGAAATAGAGAGTGCAGTGTTGTCTGTGTACTACTGAGGTAGGTGTTTTGTACAGCGATTCCTGAGTGCATTAAGCTACTTCTCATGTTCACTGTAAGTCGTGAGTTTGTTCTTTACAATTTGCTCTACGTCGCACTGACACTAGTGACAATGGGGAAGAAAAGGCCTAGAAGTAGGAAGGAAGACGCCGTGGAACAACCCCACAATTTACCTGGTGTAAAAATGGGAAACCACGGAAACCATCTTCAGGGCTGCCGACAAAATTGTTTGAACCTACTATCTCCCGAATGCAAGTTCACAGCTGTGCGACCCTAAGAGCACGCTCAATGGCTCGGTGACTAAATACTTGATTGATTCCTGCGCAAGGAAGTCAAACTCAGTAATCCGGCTTCAGTAAGTTCTACTTCCTAATCATCCTCCAATGCCAACCCATGGCTTGGTTTAAAATCTTCCCATCTCCATGAAGTCTTGACAAACTAGCAAAATACCATGCGACTGATTTCTCTTTGACTCGATCTTTCACATGCTTTACATATTTAAGTACCTTATCAGGATTATTATTGTTACGGAGATATCCGTGGTAGTTAGAGGTGAAAGAAGGTGCGGGCTGGAATAGATCTCAACTACAGAAGTTCGAAAGATGAATTAAAATTTCAACAAGGTTATATTTTCAAAACTTAACAATGGTAACATAGAATTTGAAAATTTAACGAGTCAACAACAAGCCAAAAATCAAATACAGGAAAATTACAAGTGTTAGAGGATTATTACAAGGTCTGGGCTTCGAGCCCCATAATCACAATCCTTGAGCAATTAGCCCAACTTTGCCAAGGTACACAATTGAACAAAGGGGCAGGAAACCTCGTCATGCCAAGGAGCACTTGCTCCAAATTACAATGTTAAGCCTCCTAGAGGCACACAGAAATTAAATTTAGGAAAGAGCAGACCCGCCCTCAAAGTTTCAAGCCTGTCAAAGGCCACAACGAATTTTACTTCTATCTGCCCTCAAGGCACACAAGGAAACAGGGGTATTTAATACCCAACCTACAGGGCCTTCGCAATGAAAATAAAACAACAGGTTAAGTTACTGGCCCTAAGTACATAGAGAACTCGAAGCCTGAACTTGCACTCCAAATACACTTTTTAAAACCTAAGTGGCTCTAGGCCGATACACAGGGGCTAGTCCCAATCTAGGGAGGTGACCCGTATGAGAAAACTTTAATACATTAAGGAAGAGAAGAAACGGTTATGAAAACGTAGTCACCTCAATTTCGAAAAGAAGGGGAGCCTGAGAGGGTACGGCACTCTCTATCCCCGCTTTACAGTAAAATATATTTGTAGTTTTACATAGACAGAAGAGGAATTTACATTTTAAAGTGGTAGGTTACATATTAAAAGGATTCGAACCCTCCCCGAAAGTTAAACTGCTGAGCTAGCGAGAAATAAACATGATAACAGGTCATTACCTTGTTGAAGAGCTGCTGCTTGAAGAACGAGGCGCTTCCCGCCCCCTGCTACATATCCACACACTAAGTTAGATGTTACTGAACTGGCCCCGAGACAAGAAAATCAGCAGTTTTTATACCCTACTGGAAAATTCGAGACCTTTCAAGAATGAATAGACACACCCCCTCCACTTTATTGAATATCTTAGAGCTACATATCCATATCGAAGAAGACATACACTATTGGTCAAAAATTGAATAAATCCGGGATTGGCTGAGTTCAAAACTGGCGCACAGACTGATTAATATTGCCAACCCAAAAAATGAAAGAACAAAATGTAGTAAAGACAAAACTTAAGGATACAAAATTTCTTCAAGCAAGTTCATTCCTTCGCACCAGAGTGCGTAATCATAGTTTTAAGTAGTTCAGGCTTTCTCCTGTAGAGGAGTTTTAAATGGTGCAATATTTGAACTAGCGGCGTGGAGGTGTACCGCCGGGTACAGACCTCCTCCTCCCCCCCCAAAAGTCCATCCAAGGGGTGACATCGAAGAAAACAAGAATTTTGTTTTAAAACAAAGTCCAAGTTTTTTTGCTGATGAGTTGAGAATTTTGAAGAGAAAATATAACATTTCAGTAGTCGGAGGTCTTAGATGTTGTTTGATATAGGTGGATGTGACTAGTTTAAGTTCAACCTTAGAGTAGCCGAATTGCGAAACAAAAACATTAATTCATGGAAGAAAATTTTTCTAAGTCCACGACAGGTTGATTGAAGCAAAAAATTATTAATTGCATAAATAGAGTGTCCATGTAGCTGAAGAAGTACATAAGATGCTGATTGATTTTTCACGGCAAGACCTGCCGCCGCAGTGTGTATCCAGAGGAGGCCGTTCGTACCCCTTAAATACCCTGAGATAGCGCTCTCCCGCACTATGAGAAGGGTAGTCGTGCTGCTGCACGCCGCAGACGCGACGATTGTTTACAGTCCTCGAGCAGTTTGCAGGTGGTGCGCCGCACATCGGCCTTGGCCGGAAGGAGGGCTCCGGCTCGCCGTACACTGGTTGACCTCACTGGAGTGGAATGGGCCCGTACCCCACCTCAGTGGCGGTAAGGCGCCGCACGGCTGCGGGGGCACTGAAACATTAAGATCTCGGCGGCAGAATTTTGTTGGAATATAATGTTTTAGGGTACTGTATTGGAGTTGAGGCTGAGAGGCCAGCGGCGTGGAAACATTTATTTTATTACTTTTATTTTAATGCCACTGGTGTGGTTTAGCAGGAGACGGGAGCTTGGTAATGGCCATACGGAAGGGACAGCAGAGTAACCTCCGGGAAGTTTTCATAATATTTATACAGAGCAGATAAAAAAAGAACGAAATGTAAAACTATAAGGGGCAGAAGGCCTAGGATTTAGAGAAAAATATAACCTTTTGGGGTTCTTACAAGATGTTAAAGATCCGATGAGCAAGTAATGTACACAGGTTTCACCTGGGATAGATGAACCCTAAAAATTCTCTCGGTGGCTGGATTGCTCACTAACAATGTCACCAGCGTTAAAAAAATCCAAGATGGTGCACGGCCCATGAAATCTGGGGGCAAGCTTGCCCGCGGGAACAAAATTCTTGACCATAACTTGGTCTCCTACTTTTAAGTTGGTGGGCCTCCGTCCACGAGCATATCTTTCCCCAACCTTTTGATGAGAAATTTTAAGATTGGCTTTGGCCTTCTTCCAAAGATCTCTAATATTATCTGGATCTATTTCCTCAGGTAGAATATCATTAAGAGACCAAAGGTTAGAGAGCGGCGTGTTGGATACAAACATGAACATCGAAGAAGCTGGAGTGAATTTATGGGATTCATGAACCGCGGAATTCAAAGCAAAAGCTAACCAATGCACGGACGTGTCCCACCTAGAATGATCGTCGTGATAATAGGCAATAAGAGCCGACCTCAGATTACGATTGACCCGTTCAGCTAGAGATGGTTGAGGATAGTAATCAGAGGTAGTCACATGAGAGATGGACAGATCAAAACAGAATTTACGAAAGAGATTGGATGTGAAAGCTTTAGCATTATCTGAAACAATATATTGACACGGACCAAAAGAAGCGAAGATGGAATTTAAACAAGAAATGGTGGACTGAGCGGTAACCAGCTTAGTCGGAAATAACCAAAAAAATCTAGTGAAGCCATCTACACACACCAAAATGAATTTGTTGGCGTTTCCCTTTGACTGGGGGAAGGGTCCTACGTAGTCGATATAAAGACGTTCCATAGGGCGCGACGCTTGATAAGAAGACAAGAGCCCTTGCTTAGTGGACATGGAGGGTTTACTAAGATAACAAGATTTACAAGATTTTACTAATTCACGAATTTCGCCGTCCATACCTTTCCAGATGAACATTTCTCGGATCTTTTCTCGAGTTATGAAGATGCCTAAATGGCCCCCTAATGGGGTCTCATGGTAGTACTTGAAGATCACTGGTACAAGAACAGCTGGAACTACAACTTTCATCTTTTGATCATTCCTCGACGGGCAACAGAAAACACCATTCCTCAATACATAAGGGACGACATGTTCCCCAGAAGAAAGGGTTTCCATGATAGGGGCCAGCGTCGATTTTCACGTTGATATTTCTCAAGATCCCTACAAGTAGTATAATACAGGGATTCGGCGGCCGCCTCCGCCTCAGGGCTACCAGGGGCCCCTCCGCCTCCGCCTCACGGGAGGTCCCCCCAGATGCCTCCTCCGCCTCCGCCCCCCGAGGGGCCTACCCAGAGGCCTCCTCCGCCTCCCGCGGAAAATTTGAATTGGTAAACAAAGCCACGTGCTTTTTGACAGCTGTCATAGACAACAACGCATCGCTAACCTCACTGCTGCCATCTTGACGGGCCTAAACCTCAGTGGTACCAACTTAACCTAACTAGCGCGAGATTTGTATCTGTAAACAAATCCACGTGTTTTTTGACAGCCACGTGCTTTTTGACAGACAACAATGCATCGCTAACCTCACTGCTGCCATCTTTACGGGCCTAAACCTCAGTAGTACCAACTTAACCTAACTAGCGTGAGATTTGAATCGGTAAACAAATCCACGTGCATTTTTGACAGCTGTCATCCGCCATCTTTAAACCACAGAGCACTGTGCTGCCCTCTTTATAGCAGTAGCTGCAAATTCGTCACCTGTCATCCGCAGTGCTGCCATCTTAACGGGCCTAAACCTTAGTGCTACCAACTTAACCTCACTATTGCGAGATTTGAATCGGTAAACAAATCCACGTGAATTTTTTGACAGATGTCATCCGCCATCTTTAATCCATAGAACACAGTGCTGCCCTCTTTAGCTACTTACCTTTGAAATGTGGTGGCGGATGATTTGAAAAATGCTTTTTGACAGCAGCCATCTTTAATGCAGAGAGCGCCGTGCTGCCCTCTTTAGCTAGATACCTTTGAAATGTGGTGTCAGCCAATTCCACGTTACAGCAGCCATCTTTAATCAAGAGAGCACCGTGCTGCCCTCTTTGTGGCGGTGGGAAATTCCACGTGCTCTTGCTTGGATACAAACTCACGTGCCTTTTTTCTGATAACTGTCATCCGCCATCATGCATCACAAACCTCAGTGCTGAACACTTTAGCTAGATACCTTTTAAATGTGGTGGCGGCAATTTGAAAAATTCTATGTGCTCTTGTTTGGAAACAAAGCCACGTGCTTTTTTGACAGCTGTCATCCGCCATCTTTAATCTACAGAGCACCGTTCTGCCCTCTTTATGACATGTAGTAGCGGGCAATTTGAAAAGTTCTGTTAGCTGTCATCCGCCATCTTTAATCAAGAGAGCACCGTGCTGCCATCTTTAGCTAGATAACTTTGAAATGTGGTGGCGGCAAATTGAAAAATTCCACATGCTCTTGTTTAGTAAACAAATTCACGCGTTCTTTGTAAGCTGTCATCCCCCATCTTACATCGCAAACCTCAGTGCTACACTCTTTAGGTACATACCTTTGAAATATGGTGGCGGATAATTTAAAAAGAAAAATTCTACATCAACCATCTCTCGACGCTAATTGCACAAGATGGTGACTATACATGACTCCTTAAAGGTGCTTATGCAAGATGGTCGCTATACATAGGTTCTTATGAGAATCCCTTGGGATGCTTGCGCAAGATGACGGTTATACAAGGCTCCTTATGAGACGCCCTAGGGATGCTTGCGCAACATGGCGGTTGCTCTTATGAGGCGGATTAAGGGTCCTTTGCACAAGATGGCTAGAGATGCCCAAAGGATGCTTGCGCAAGATGGCGGACGCAAGATGGCGGCTATACACGACTCCTTATGAGACGCCTTAAGGGTGCTTGCGCAAGGTGGCTGCTGCTCTTATGAAGAAAGCTAGCTTAGAGGCTAACGTATCATGCTAGTTCGATTCATTAAATTTGGGGCTTAAATGCAAAATGTTAAATATCCAGGAAACGGAGCATCGTAGAGCAAATCGGACAAAATTTTTCTGCCCAATACTTCGGTTCGCAGTATGAGGAACATGATAACATAAGAAAAACATAGTCTAAAGATGAGGTCGACGGTTCGATTCCTACTTCGGCCCTTTGGCATTGGCAGCTATCTATTTCTACAAGATGGCGTCTATACATAGTTTCTTATCAGACAGCTTAAGAGCGCTTGCACAAGATGGCTGCTGCTGTTATGAGACGCCCTAGGGGTGCATAAGCGTGGTAGCAGCGACAAGACGGTGACCATACACAGCTCCTTATGATACGGCCTAGAGGTGCTCACACAAGATGGTGGCTGCTCTGATGAAGAAAGCTAGCTTTGCATCGTGCAGGTATCTTTACAGCACCAAACCACATACCTTTGAAATGTGGTGGCGGGTAATTTGAAAAATTCGACGTGCTTTTTCTTATCAGCAGCTATCTTTAAACAATAGCGGCTATATATAAGCTGTTAAGGCCTCCTCTTATGTCAAGACATAGCTCTATCGATACAAGTTTAAACCTGCATCGGGATAGCTAGAGTATGCACATGCTGCAGTGATGATGTCATTATGCATATTTAGACTTGCAAATCACAAAAGAAACATAACAAGAGTAGAATCGAACACTGCACTCTATGCCGTTAACTTTATCATGTGATCGGAACATTGATTGAAGTGTTTAGAACACTAAATAAGTGATCAAGACTAAAATAGAGCACTGTACTCGATACAACATGTGTTTAGAACATGTCAGGGGATACCTTTGTTCTAAGAAGATTAGATTACCGCACTTTCCTTGTAGGGCTAATAGGCTAAAGGGCTAATGGGCAAAAGGGCAAAAGGGCTAAAGTGCTAATGGGCAAAAGGGCTAAAGGGCTAATTGGCTAAAAGGCTAGGGTGCCTCTCCTCTTTCTATCCGGGCTTGAGACCGGCTCGACAACTAGAGGCGGAGTTAACACCATATGGAAGTGAGAATGTTGAGAAATAATTTATACGAATATAGCTACTCGATCGACTATATACTAGAGATGGATGACTTAGGTGATGGTAAGCGCTTACTTAATAATACCTACAAGTCGTAATTCATGCTCTATTTCAAAAATATCCTCTTTGTACTGTGTGTTACCAGCATCATGATAGGCTCTTTACAGTTGTAAACGTTTTACGAGTACGTTGAGGTCTTTACAGTATCTTATATCTACATAGGGTAACAGAGGCTTGTTGTGAACTTTGAGTCTATATGCAGACAGTTGATGTGTAGGGACTTATTTTGATGTAATACGTGCTTCAGCAGTAGCGTTTCTAGGTACAAACTTATCTTGTTTCGATAGCGCTGAAGCGCTGAAATTTCCTTCTTCTTTACTTCGCATCTCTTCTTGAGATGTTTGCACTGCGGCAGAACGTGTAGTAGGCTTAGGAAATGAAGTAAAATCATCAAGCTGTAATGGCAATGAAACATTAAGATTTTCTTCTTCTTCTTCTACTTTCCCTTTACTACTGTTTTGATCAACATCATTATCCTTATTATCATAATCATGATCTTGCCTCTCTTTACCTTGAAGTTTGTGATTAGTAACAGAGCTTGTAACAGGCCTAGACAAGGGAGAATTAAAAATATCTCGCAGAGGTGTACTTTTTTAACATAAATCAGTGTTCGCTTGAATATAGTTGAGCTCTTTGTATTTTGTTCCCGATGAAACTACATTACACGCGGCTTCATGACGTTGAGCGTTGTATGCGTTCTTGAACTCTCTTTTACAATGTTTGCATTGAAAAATTGTCCTACATGATATCTCATGACGTCTCTTGTGATAGCTTTGGGAAAATGCTTTTCCACACTCTTCGCAAATATACCTAGAAATAGGTTTTTTCATGACGGACTTTTATCTTCTGCTAACAGATTCTTCTTTAAATCTACTTGACACTTGTTACTCTGTACTTCGATGATGCGAACAGCTTAGCGATTAACAGTAAACTAACACAAAAGCGTATAACCAAGGTAGCAACAGTAAGGTTTAAGCCCATCAAGATGGCAAGAGTGAGGTTAGCAATGTTCTGCTTTTGGATTTTAAATTCCGCACTATAACATGCATAAGGTGGTAGCCTTGAGGTTTACCGCCGTCAAGATGGCAGCAGTGAGGTTAGCAACGCTCTATTGTCCTTTAGAGTGAGGTTAGGGCCCATCAAGACGACAGCTGTCAATAAAGCCCGTAGCTTTGTTTACTAAACAAGAGCACGTGGTTGTGACGTCACGGTCACGCAATCAATCCTTAGCTCTACGTCGATAAGAGCAGCGTTAGGGTTAGCTATGTTTAGAAATCTTGGGAACAGAGCGGCAGTATGAATTGCCATGCTTCAAAGCGTGTACACATCACCTATCGATTTTACATGCATCGACCAGCGTACTAAACTTCTTCCGCTGGATCGTGCTGCTATCTTAGCATAACCTAGACGTATGAAGTTACAGTACAAAGAATAGCAATGTTTCAAAGCGTGTACACATAACCTCTCGATTTTGCATGCATCGACTCTCGTACTAAACTTCTTCCGCTAGATTGTGCTGCTATCTTAGCATAACCTATACGCATGACCTTAAAGTACAAAGAATAGCCATATTTCAAAGCGTGTACACATTACCTATCGATTTTGCATGCATCGACTCTCGTACTAAAATTCTTCCGCTAGATTGTGCTGCTATCTTAGCATAACCTATACGCATGACCTTAAAGTACAAAGAATAGCCATGTTTCAAAGCGTGTACACATTACCTATCGATTTTGCATTAAACAAATATCGTACTAAACTTCTTCCGCTAGATTGTGCTGCTATCTGAGCATAACTTATACACATGAACTTAAAGTACAAAGAATATCCATGTTTCAAAGCGTGTACACATCACCTATCAATGATGCATGCATCGACTCTCGTACTAAACTTCTTCAGCTAGATTGTGCTGCTATCTCAGCATAACTAATATGCATGAACTTATAGTACAAAGAATAGCCATGTTTCAAAGCGTGTACACATTACTTATTGATTTTGCATGCATCGAATCTCGTACTAAATTTTTTCCGCTAGATTGTACTCCTATCTTAGCATAACCTATACGCATGACCTTAAAGTACAAAGAATAGCCATGTTTCAAAGCGTGTACACATTACCTATCGATTTTGCATGCATCGACTCTCGTACTAAACTTCTTCCGCTAGATTGTAGTGCTATCTTAGCATAACTAATACACATGAACTTAAAGTATGGAGAATAGCCGTGTTTCAAAGCGTGTAACCATTACTTATTGATTTTGCATGCAAGAAATATCGTACTAAACTTCTTCCGCTAGATTGTAGTGCTATCTTAGCATAACTAATACGCATGAACTTAATGTACAAAGAATAGCCGTGTTTCGAAGCGTGTAACCATTACTTATTGATTTTGCATGCAAAAAATATGGTACTAAATTTCTTCCGCTAGATTGTGCTGCTATCTTAGCATAACCTATGCGCATGAACTTAGAGTACAAAGAATATCCATGTTTCAAAGCGTGTACACATCACCTATCAATGATGCATGCATCGACTCTCGTACTAAACTTCTTCAGCTAGATTGTGCTGCTATCTCAGCATAACTAATATGCATGAACTTAAAGTACAAAGAATAGCCATGTTTCAAAGCGTGTACACATTACCTAATTATTTTGCGTGAAACGACTATCATACTAAACGTTTTCCACTAGGTTGTGCTAAAATCGTGTAAGTGTGCTGCTATCTTAGCATAACCTATCGATTTACATGCATCGACTATCGTACTAGGCTTCTTCCGCTAGAGCATGCAGCAATCGCTTTTGTGTATCCCTAACCCATGTGTACGAACTTAAAGCACAAAGAAAAGCTATGTTCCAAAGCGTGTACACATCACCTATCGATAATGTATGCATCGACTATCGTACTAAACTTATTCTGCTAGAGCGTACGACTATCGCTTGTGCGTGCACGAACTTGATGCATAAAGAATAGCAATGTATAAAAAATTTGTAAATATAGCAGTAGCATTAAGTATAGCCATGTTTAAATGCGTGTACACATCATGTATCTATGATGCACGCAGTACTAAACTTATTCCAATAGAGTGTACAAAGTTCGCATGTGTTTGTGCTGCTATCTTAGCATAGCCTATGTGCATGAACTTAAAGTACAAAGAATAGCGATGTTTAAAAATCGTGTGAACATGGCAGCGGTAAGAATAGCAAGGTTTGATAATGCATGCATCTTCTACTAGAGCGTGTGACCATCGCTTGTACCTACTGCTACCTTGACATAACCTATGTACACGAACTTAAAGTATAAAGAATAGTTATGTGTAAAAAATCTTGTGAACATAGCAGAGTGTTAATTACGTAGGTGTAGACATTGAAATTTGCATGCCGACGCCGCATACCACGTGACCGTGACGTCACAGACACGTGCTCTTATTTAGTAAACAAAGCCACGTGCTTTTTTGACAGCTGTCGTCTTGATAGACCCTAACCTCACTTTAAAGGACAATAGAGCGTTGCTAACCTCACTGCTGCCATCTTGACGGCGGTAAACCTCAAGGCTACCACCTTATGCATGTTATAGTGCGGAATTTAAAATCCAAGAGCAGAACATTGCTAACCTCACTCTTGCCATCTTGATGGGCTTAAACCTTACTGTTTCTACCTTGGTTATATGCTTTTGTGTTAGTTTACTGTTAATCGCTAAGCTGTTCGCATCATCGAAGTACAGAGTAACAAGTGTCAAGTAGATTTAAAGAAGAATCTGTTAGCAGAAGATAAAAGTCCGTCATGAAAAAACCTATTTCTAGGTATATTTGCGAAGAGTGTGGAAAAGCATTTTCCCGAAGCTATCACAAGAGACGTCATGAGATATCATGTAGGACAATTTTTCAATGCAAACATTGTAGAAGAGAGTTCAAGAACGCATACAACGCTCAACGTCATGAAGCCGCGTGTAATGTAGTTTCATCGGGAACAAAATACAAAGAGCTCAACCATATTCCAGCGAACACTGATTTATGTTTAAAAAGTACACCTCAGCGAGAGATTTTTATTTCTCCCTTGTTGTCTAGACCTGCTGCAAGTTCTGTTACTAAGCACAAACTTCAAGATAAAGAGAGGCAAGATGATGATTATGATAATAAGGATAATGATGTTGATCAAAACAGTAGTAAAGGGAAAGTAGAAGAAGAAGAAGAAAATCTTAATGTTTCATTGCCATTACAGCTTGATGATTTTACTTCATTTCCTAAGCCTACTACACGTTCTGTCGCAGTACAAACATCTCAAGAAGGGATGCTATCGAAACAAGATAAGTTTGTACCTAGAAACGCTACTGCTGAAGCACGTATTACATCAAAACAAGTCCCTGCACACCAAATGTCTGCATATAGACTCAAAGTTCACAACAAGCCTCTGTTACCCTATGTAGATATAAGATACTGTAAAGACCTCAACGTACTCGTAAAACGTATACAACTGCTAAGAGCCTATCATGACGCTGGTTACACAGTACAAAGAGGATATTTTTGAAATAGAGCATGAATTACGACGTGTAGGTATTATTAAGTAAGCGCTTACCCCCACCTAAGTCATCCATCTCTAGTATATCCCTTTGTTACCTACCAGTACAAATTTGTACCAGGTATTCCCAATTTAATTATAAATCATACTCATGCATTACAGCCCCTGCAGCCTACCGGTACATATTTGTACCTTCTACTTCTAATACGAGCTTTGTGGAAATAATTTTGTGGTGTAGCACTAGATGGCAGGGTATTTACCGCCATGATGTGTTACGAGCTGGCATCAAGTCACGTATTGCGATTGAATGTTCAGTTTTCATCCAACTCGATGCAAATTATGCAATATTATTGCCTGAATTACATTATTAGTCCTTGCTCTGCTTTACCAAATGGTAATATTACTGATTTCTCTCACATGAGAGAAGTTATGTATTGTAATGTTTGTAGTACAAATTTGTACCGTCAGGCTTTAGTGTGGCTTGCCTGTAAAACACTTCAGCCAAAGGTTTACATTGTGAAAGTGTGAGTGGCAGTGCTCCGTGTGTAAGCCAACTGGTTTGTTTTGTTATAAAGATGAATGAATCTTTGAAGGAAACCGAAATTTCAGTTCTGTTGCAGACATTACAGAATACTGATAGCTGTTCTGATGTGAGTGATACAGATGATAATGATGATGATGAAGAAGGTGCGATTTTGCCTGGACCTACAAACTACGATAAAGTGTTTTTGCAAGCGTTGGGGAATGAAGAAATCGTGAGTGATTACGATTCTCCTCATAATCAGGAAGAACTTGTATCTGATCAGCCATCCCGAGGTTTGAGTCAAGTAATAAAACATAGGGAAAAAAAGAAAAGGTCTGTTGAACCTCAGCCTGATCGCAGACGGAGGAAGACAGATCTGAACACTGCAATTCCTATATATTCTCTATCACAAGGCAAGTCTCTGAGAATGGCATTCTTTCAATATAATTGGTAGAAACATGATATTGCCCTTCCGGTCATCAACCCTTAGCTATAATATTCATTCCATTACTATTCTATGTAATGTGTACCTCAGCATTAGTATGTTTTTTTAATATTAGGAAAAATTAGTCTATTTCTAAGCTCTAACGAAATGTCTGTTTCAGTAGAAATGATTATCCTTTACTTTGTCCAGGTGCTGTTGAAAACTTCTTTGTTGGTTGTACAACACCCACGGGTGTATTCTTGGCCTACTGTATCCAGCAATACAACCTATAACGTTTCAAAGCAATCTGTACGCTAGGCAGAAGGGAAAGAATCTGGACTTGAAACAAGATGAACTTTTGCCATTTATTAGCGTAAACTTCCCAATGGGGTACAACTGTTTGCCATCTTGGAGACAGTACTGGGATAAGAGCCGTGACCTCAATCTGTCAGTTGTAACAGGAAAAATTCCTAGGGTTAGATTTGCTACAATAATGAGTTACCTCCATGCGAATGACAATAATGCTACGCCTGCAAATAACACTGACAGCACAATAAGCTTGTTGTAAAAGATGTTATGTTCAGTGTGAATTACGTTACACATTTACCACAACTAGTTTTTGACGTATCAGTATGATAAATTGCCACCTGCAGGATGGTCACACCATCTACAAGGTAGGCTCGTACTTGGGGTCAAGTGGGTTTCGAAACAAAAACCCTCAATTTCCATGGGCAAGTAATCGTCAATCTTTAATATCTTTTGTCCTGGAGCCAACTTTGTACCAAAATTTAGTCAAATATTGTGTTGTAAAAATGGAGTACGAAACTGTTACTTAAAAGCCTGTCGGTACAAATTTGTACCATTTCTGTATTTTGAACATTGAGCACCATATCGAGCTGAAAACAACAGGACATCTTATTATGTTCACAAATAAATGAAATTTCTTGTAAAAAGTGTTTTTCTTTGAATTCCAAGTTTCTTAGGTAACAAAGGGATATAGTCGATCGAGTAGCTATATTCGTATAGATTATTTCTCAACATTCTCCCTTCCATAGGGTGTTAACTCCGCCTTTAGTTGTAGAGCCGGTCTCAAGCCCGGATAAAGAGAGGAGAGGCACCCTAGCCCTTTAGCCCATTAGCCCTTTAGCCCTTTTGCCCATTAGCACTTCAGCCTATTAGCCTTACAAGGAAAGTACGGTAATCTAATCTTCTTAGAACAAAGGTATCCCCTGACATGTTCTAAACACATGTTGTATCGAGTACAGTGTTCTATTTTAGTCTTGATCACTTATTTAGTGTTCCAAACACTTCAATCAATGTTCCGATCACATGATAAAGTTAACGGCATAGAGTGCAGTGTTCGATTCTAGTCTTGTTATGTTTCTTTTGTGATTTGCAAGTCTAAACATGCATAATGACGTCATCACTGCAGCACGTGCTTACTCTAGCTATCCCGATGCAGGTTTAAACTTGTTCGATAGAGCTATGTCTTGACATAAGAGCAGGCCTTAACAGCATATGTATAGCCGCTATTGTTTAAAGATAGCTGCTGTTAAGAAAAAGCACGTCGAATTTTTCAAATTACCCGCCACCACATTTCAAAGGTATGAGGTTTAGTGCTGTAAAGATACCTGCACGATGCAAAGCTAGCTTTCTTCATCAGAGCAGCCACCATCTTGTGTGAGCACCTCTAATCCGTATCATAAGGAGCTGCGTATCGTCACCGTCTTGTCGCTGCTACCACGCGCAAGCACCCCTTAGGGTGTCTCATAACAGCAGCAGCCATCTTGTACAAGCGCTCTTAAGCTGTCTCATAAGAAGCTATGTATAGCCGCCATCTTGTCGAAATAGATAGCTGCCAATGCCAAAGGGCCTAAGTAGGAATCGAACCGTCGATCTCATCATTAGACTATGTTTTTCTTATGTTATCATGTTCCTCATACTGCGAACCGAAGTACTGGGCAGAACAATTTTGTCCGTTTTGCTCTACGATGCACCGTTTTCGAGATATTTAACATTTTGCATTTAAGCCCCAAATTTAATGAAACGAACCAGCACGGCTCGTTATACTCTCTACCATAGCTAGACCTGAACATGTTACGAAGAATTGTTTCCATACAAGCTAAAACAGAGCGAAAGCCAAAGGGCCTAAGTAGGAACCGAACCGTTGATCTCATCATTAGACTATGTTTTTCTTGTACCTCATACTGCGAACCGAGGTATTGGGCAGAAAAAAAATTGTCCGTTTTGCTCTACGATGCACCGTTTTCGAGATATTTAACATTTTGCATTTAAGCCCCAAATTTAATGAATCGAACTAGCATGACACGTTAGCCTCTAAGCTAGCTTTCTTCATAAGAGCAGCAGCCATCTTGCGCAAGCACCCTTAAGGCGTCTCATAAGGAGTCGTGTATAGCCGCCATCTTGCGTCCGCCATCTTGCGCAAGCATCCTTTGGGCATCTCTAGCCATCTTGTGCAAAGGACCCTTAAGCCGCCTCATAAGAGCAACCGCCCTGTTGCACAAGCATCCCTAGGGCGTCTCAGAAGGAGCCATGTATAACCGTCATCTTGCGCAAGCATCCCAAGGGAGTCTCATAAGTACCTATGTATAGCGACCATCTTGCATAAGCACATTTAAGGAGTCATGTATAGCCACCATCTTGTGCAATTAGCGTCGAGAGATGGTTGATGTAGAATTTTTCTTTGTAAATTATCCGCCACCATATTTCAAAGGTATGTACCTAAAGAGTGTAGCACTGAGGTTTGCGATGTAAGATGGGGGATGACAGCTGACACAGAGCGCGTGAATTTGTTTACTAAACAAGAGCATGTGGAATTTTTCAATTTGCCGCCACCACATTTCAAAGGTATCTAACTAAAGATGGCAGCACGGTGCTCTCTTATTTAAAGATGGCGGATGACAGCTAACAGAACTTTTCAAATTGCCCGCTACTACATGTCATAAAGGGGGCAGCACGGTGCTCTGTAGATTAAAGATGGCGGATGACAGCTGTCAAAAAAGCACGTGGCTTTGTTTCCAAACAAGAGCACATAGAATTTTTCAAATTGCCGCCACCACATTTCGAAGGTATCTAGCTGAAGGTTTCAGCACTGAGTTTTGTGATGCAAGATGGCGGATGACAGTTATCAGAAAAAAAGCACGTGAGTTTGTTTCCAAACAAGAGCACGTGGAATTTGCTACCGCCACAAAGAGGGCAGCACGGTGCTCTCTTGATTAAAGATGGCTGCTGTAACGTGGAATTGTCTGACACCACATTTCAAAGGTGTCTAGCTAAAGAGGGCAGCACGGCGCTCTCTGCATTAAAGATGGCTGCTGTCAAAAAGTATTTTTCAAATTACCCGCCACCACATTTCAAGGGTAAGTAGCTGAAGAGGGCAGAACTGTGCTCTATGGATTAAAGATGGCGGATGACAGCTGTCAAAAATTCACGTTGATTTGTTTACCGATTCAAATCTCGCGCTAGTTAGGTTACGTTGTTACTACTGAGGTTTAGGCCCGTCAAGATGGCAGCAGTGAGGTTGGAAATGCGTTTTTGTCTGTCAAAAAGCACGTGGCTGTCAAAAAACACGTGGATTTGTTTATAGATTCAAATCTCGCGGTAGTTAGGTTATGTTGGTACCACTGAGGTTTAGGCCCGTCAAGATGGCAGCAGTGAGGTTAGCGATGCGTTGTTGTCGATGACAGCTGTCAGAAAGCACGTGGCTTTGTTTACCAATTCAAATTTCCCGCTGGAAGCGGAGGCGGAGGAGGCCTCTGGGAGGGCCTCCTGTGAGGCGGAGGCGGAGGGGCCCCTGGGAGCCCTGAGGCGGAGGCGGCCGCCGAATCCCTGTATTATACTACTCCTAAACAACATGGGAACATCTGTTAGAATGGCATTAACCTCCGGTAGTATGGACTCGGGAGGTGAAGAATTATCAACCTGTTCTGGGGTCTCTAAATCATTAGAAAACATACGGCTTAGTCCGTCTGCCACAACATTTTCAGTACCTCTAATATGCCTGAAGTCAAATTGGAACTCAATAATGCTGATGGCCCAGCCGGCTATGCGACCAGCTTAAGGCTTGGTTATCAGTCTCCAAGTCGAACTTGACATGTTCCAGATAGAGCAAACAAGACAGCCAAACCCTCAAGTTCATAGATGGAATACTTGGATTTTTGGGCCGGTAGTGTCCTAGATGCATAGTCGATGGGTCGCCTCCCTAGTTCAGTCTCTTGAAGAAGGACTGTTGCCACCGGACGCGTCGGTTTGGACGATGAATTTCTTGGAGAAATCAGGCATGGCCAGAACAGGAGCATTACACAGAGCTAATTTGAGATCTTCAAAAGCGGCTTGTTGAGAAGGTCCCGACTCAAATTTGACGCCTTTCCTACGAAGAAAGTTCAAGGGCGCCGCTCTACTGGCGAAATTTGGAATAAACTTCCTGAAGAAATTCACCATACCAATGAACTTAGCGATACCTTTGATGTCCTTGGGAGGTTTGAAATCACGGATGGCCTGTGTTCTACAATGATCTACAGCGACACCATCGGGTGACACAATTTGCCCTAGAAATGACATAGAAGGCTTAGCAAAAGCGACTTTGGACAGCTTAACTGTTAACCCAGCCTTACGAAGGCGACTAAGGACTTTTTTCAGATGATCAAGGTGTTCTTCAAAGGTCTCATAAAATACGACGACATCATGAAGATAATGGTACAGGTATTCGAATTTGATGGAGAAGACACTATTAAGCAATCTCGTAAGCACAGCTGCTCCCGTGGGGAGCCCGAAAGGCACGCGGTTGTACTCATACAAGTTCCAATCCGTGGCAAACGCTGTAAGATGTTTAGATTCTTCAGCCAGGGGTATTTGATTATAAGCCTGATTAAGATCTAAGATGGTAAAGAACTTAGCCTTTCGAAAACCATTAGAAACAAGAGTGAATGTCTGTAAGGGGCACAGATTGTAACACCACCTTCCGATTGAGAGCCCTATAATCAATCACAGGCCTGAAGTCACCTTGGGGTTTCGGATCAAGAAAAATAGGCGAAGAATACGCCGACTTAGAGGGCCGAATTATACCATCTTTCAACATCTGATCTATAATTTCCTTCAAAGCCTGATTTTGGGTGGAGACAGCCTATAAGGTGGAAATAGGACCGGAATCGAAACAGTCACCTCAATCTTGTATTCGATAAGATCAGTAACACCAAGAGTCTCGGAGAAAACATCCGGAAACGACTGACACAACTTACGAATACTCTGTGCCTGCTCCTCAGGTAGATGTCTAAGGTCTAACAACATCTCATCCTGGGTAGGCGAAACAGATGAACACGACACAGAACTACATTTTAATAAAGGAATTTTGGAATTACTAGCAAATTTGAACGTGCACGACTTGCTCTGAAGTTCGAGCACTAGTCCAGAGTGAGACATGACATCCGCTCCCAATATAATGGGGCAAGACAAGTGCTTAGCCACAAACAATTTAACTTTCCAAGTTAATTTGGCAATTCTAATTTTTGCATACAGAAAACCTACATTTTCTAATGGAGAGGAGTTTGCCGAAACGCATTGAACCAAAGACGAACAATAATCAGGAAATTTACACATAGATTTTAATTTGGAATACCATTCAGCCGAAATAATAGAACAAACACTGCCAGAATCTAATAGAGCCGTTACAGGTTCATTATTCAATTCAATTTTGAGAAAGGGAACAGGTGCGGGTGAATCCGCCGCAATCCTAAGACATTCTTCGGGACATTCAAATGGGAATATAGAATAGTTTTGACTTTTCCCTGAATTTTCGTCGGACTTAACCTGGGCTGAGCCTTGAAAAGATGAATCTGCCGACTCAGCCGGAGCCAATAGTCACTTATGATTGTTCGTGGAAATTTCACCCTAAGTTGAGCAGGAGGGAGTGCTACTCGAATTCGGGCAATTTTTGGCAATATGAGAGAAGGCGCCGCATTTGAAACAGCCATGAGATGACCCTGGTCCATTCCTTGTCCCGCTAGATTTAATTAATGGACACTTGTTCCGGAGATGGTCAGGCGATCCGCAAGCGTAACATTTACGGGGAGTGACGGGTCGGCGATGTGGAGGCCGAAAATTACTAGAGGATGGAGGGGGTTCTTTCGCGACATGTAAGGTGTCTGCATACCTAACCCCTTCGGCTGACACAGCCATAGCTTCAAGCTCGGCAAAAGTATGCGGACGCGACGCAAAACACAAGTATGACCTGTAAGATGGTGAAATTCCTTCCACTATAGCCTGAACGATTTGGTCTTCAGGAAAATGAAGAGCAAACACCCTAGTATTGAACTTAATATCTTGGATGAAGTCTGCCAAGTTTTCATCCAACCGCTGTACTCTATAATAGTACTTCTGGATTAGTGATGACTTAGCTTTAGCCGGAATAAAATTAGCTAACAGATGGGCGTGGAAGTCTTCGATAGATGATTGTTCGGCAATTGCCCTAACTATTTTGTCAGATAGCACACCGATTGAATAGGGATAAATAATCTGCAGAATTTGAAATGGAGAAAGAGAAAACACAACAGCATGATCGAGAAACTCAACAAAGATCTAAGGAAGGCAATAACGTCACTGGTGGAATTGACTGACAACTACGAAATTCCCCTGAGCAACATTGCTAAAGGATGGGGCAAACAGATAAAACCAGGTGACATAGAGGCCTAAGTGTCGGAGAAGCCGATTCAGAAGGTGCGTTATTCAAAGAGGTACGACGTTCAGACTCCTTGTCTAATGGTGCAGAGGTGTGTTGAACTCCTAATGATTTCCTACTTTCTTCTCCTTTAGAAGAGCCTTCCTCGCTAACTACGATTACCGTAGCGGGTTGGTCGGTTTTGGGAGGGACTGCCCCAGTTAGCAATAGGCTAACCTTACTGGACAGTAGTATAATGGGACAGTTCGGCGGCCGCCGCCGCCGCACGCCTCCTCCTCCGCTGCCGCCTCCGCCTCCGCCGCCGCCGCCAGCGGGAAATTTGAATTTTGGCGGGAAATTTGAATTTTGGCGCGAGATTTGAATTTGTAAACAAAGCCACGTGCTTTTTGACAGCTGTCATCGACAACAACGCAACGCTAACCTCACTGCTGCCATCTTGACGGGCCTAAACCTCACTAGTGCCAACTTAACCTAACTAGCATGAGGTAAACAAAGCCACATGTTTTTTGACAGCCACGTGCTTTTTGACAGACAACAACGCATCGCTAACCTCAGTACTGCCATCTTGACGGGCCTAAACCTCAGTAGTGCCAACTTAACCTCACTAGCGCGAAGTAAACAAAGCCACGTGCTTTTTGACAGCCACGTGCTTTTTGACAGATTTGTAAACAAAGCCACGTGCTTTTTGACAGACAACAACGCATTGCAAACCTCAGTACTACCATCTTGACGGGCCTAAACCTCAGTAGTGCCAACTTAACCTAACTAGCATGAGGTAAACAAAGCCACGTGCTTTTTTTTTGACAGCTGTCATCCGCCATCTTTAATCCAGAGAGCATAGTGCTGCCCTCTTTAGCTACTTACCTTTGACAGCTGTCATCCGCCATCTTTAAACCACAAAGCACTGTGCTGCCCTCTATATCGCAGTAGCTGCAAAATTCGTCACCTGTCATCGGCAGTGCTGCCATCTTGACGGGTCTAAACCTTAGTGCTACCAACTTAACCTAACTAGCGCGAGGTAAACAAAGCCACGTGCAGCTGTCATCCGCCATCTTTAATCTATAGAGCACAGTGCTGCCCTCTTTAGCTACTTACCTTTGAAATGTGGTGGCGGATAATTTGAAAAATGCTTTTTTGACAGCAGCCATCTTGCATCGCAAACCTCAGTGCTGCCCTCTTTAGCTAGATACCTGTGGTGGCAGACAATTCCACGTGACAGCAGCCATCTTTAATCAAGAGAGCACCGTGCTGCCCTCTATGTGGTGGCGGCAAATTCCACGTGCTCTTGTTTGGAAACAAACTCACGTGCTTTTTTGACAGCTACTACCCACCATCTTTAATCAACAGAGTATAGTGCTGCCCTCTATGTGGTGGCGGTAAATTCCACGTGCTCTTGTTTGGTAAACAAAGCCACGTGCTTTTTTTACAGCTGTCATCCGCCATCTTTGAGCACCGTGCTGCGGGCAATTTCATCACCTATCACCCGCCTTTTTGACAGCCGTCATTCACCATCTTTAATCAACAGAGCACAGTGCTGCACTCTATGTGGTGGCGGCAATTTGAAAAATCTATGTGCTCTTGTTGGGAAACAAAGCCACGTGCTTTTTTGACAGCTGTCATTCGCCATCTTTGAGCACTGTGCTGCGGGCAATTTCGTCAGCTGTCATCCGCCATCTTTAATCCAGAGAGAACAGTGCTGCACTCTATGTGGTGGTGGTAAATTCCACGTGCTTTACAAACCTATGCGCTTTTCTGACAGCTGTCATCCGCCATCTTTGAGAACAGTGCTGCCCTCTATGTAGCGGTGGCAAATTCCACGTGCTTTACAAACCTATGCGCTTTTCTGACAGCCGTCATCCGCCATCTTTGAGAACAGTGCTGCCCTCTATGTAGCGGTAGCAAATTCCAAGTGCTTTACAAACCTATGCGCTTTTCTGACAGCCGTCATCCGCCATCTTTGAGAACAGTGCTGCACTCTATGTGGCGGCGGTAAATTCTACGTGCTCTTGTTTGGAAACAAAGCTTTTAATCCAGAGAGAACAGTGCTGCCCCGGTAGCGGCAAATTCTACGTGCTTTACAAAGCTATGTGCTTTTTTGACAAAAAAAAAATTCTGCTCTCGAGATACTTACCGAACAAGACGATACTATACTTACGAAACTGCTCATCACCTTCTTTCTTCTTCTATGAGTAATAAACAAAAACTCTATCTTGCAAATAAGGAATGGGAGGAAGGTAATACCTAACCTAAAATAAAAGATTATGCCAATTCTACATTATTTATTTACATCTTGTATGTACAAGTTTTATCTCGAATCATTTTACCCTAGTGATGTTTTGCGTACTTCTCGATGCAATTCTTGAATGTACAAGTTTAGACTTGCCGTACTACGCTCTCAGCGTACCTCTCCCGAATTGTGATGTAAGACAGCGTAACGTAAGTACACACACCTCTAGCATAATGTTTATGTAAAGTAGTACCTATCAATACTACTATGCCCCCAGGCTAGCGTGTTGGTAGAATTTAGAATGACAAACCGTTTACAATCATCGCTATTAAGGGCTACCTTACTAATTAAATGTGTGTACAACTGGTGCTTCTTGCTTCTAATGACAGACATTTGCTTATGCAAAACAGGTGGATTCCTTTTAATGCAATTGTTATAGTTTTCAAAACTTAGCTGATTCTGAACGACATTCTTTTTAACCCCCTTCAATCTCTTTATTTGTAATTCATTTAAGAGTTTTATGCAATATGACTTGGATTTAGTACCTACAAATGAATCGATAATATTCCCAGCACATTCATCTTTCATTTTACCTAGAACCTTTTTGTTCACTAGCGGTAGATGATATTGATTATCTGCAGGATAGTTACTTGTATCAAACCTACCCAAATCTGGCTTTATATCATTGTAATAGTCATCAGTTTTGATTTGATAAATAAACGAATCGGTATCTGTGTAGAGCAATTGCGCATTATGCGCGTACTTCTTCATCATATAATCGTAATGGAATTCATACATGAGTGTTTTAGCCAATTCAAGTACTGCAAAGCCGACGTAGGTAGGTTTGTCATACTTAACCTTGACACCATTCATCTGTATAATAACTAAATTCTCATGTATGATGGTGCAGCTGTGGAAATTTGGTTTACTTATTAAATAGTTAGCACCATACCTTTTCTTAATATTATCCCAGTTTGTAATCAATTTTACATCAACGCGTTTGTCAACATTCTCCATAGTCTTACCAAACACACTGTTATTCATGAGCTTGTAGAAATCTTTTTCAAACTCGTTAACCGCATTCGTTCTTAAATTATTGTTCAGATCGATATATGGCTTTAGCCACGGTGACTGATTAAATTCTAGTACGCGATGAATTTTGGATAACTTCAAACCATGCTGCAAACACTGTTTTAAATTTCGGTAATGAATGATATACTTAGATTTATCGCACAAATTAGCAATGAGCATTTTCGTCGTTGATGCAATGTACGGGGGCTTCATATTTTCAGGGCAGAACGGTAGGTCATTATGAGAAGTGTGTAACTCTTTAGGATACTGTAAGTCAACTTCGAGGAAATAGCCTTTATCAGCTTCATCACCTAGGGCGTGTAGCTGTAAAGCATCAATTTCGCTCTGCGTCAGCCAGCGGAAACCACTCACCGGTAGATGCTGACTCATCGCCCACCCATACTGATTATTAGCATCGAGGTAAACGATATACCGAGATTCCTGACTGGAATCGAAACTCGGCATGTAATTATTAGCCCTCGAATGTCGGCCGCTGCACTGACTCAGACCGCCTCGAATGGATGCTTTTACGAAGTGTACTATATCGATATCGGTTAGCAGTTATAAATTCACACGCGTGTATTTTAACATCGCGTCCCAACTTAACCCAGGTGCAGTAAAATACTGACATGGGTCAAGGCTGTAGGTGTTCATGCAAACACAGCGAAAATTTTCAAAAACATCAGCTAACAAAAGTACATCTGTCTTTAAATATAAATCGGAGTATTCACCTAGCGTTTGAATGTGGAACTGCTCCCAGATATGTTGTGCATGTAAATAGTCATCATCACTAATATCTGCTGAATTCAGCGAGCTGTAAAAGGATTGTTTCGATGGTAAGGCACGTTCTTCGAGGCGGTCTAAGCAGTCGAGATATTCATAACAAAAAACACCCTTACGCCGAAGTAAATTAAACTGCGCTTCTTCGGGGAAAACGCGTCGAATTTCCGTAAATTGTTCAGGCTGTAAATGACTAGAAAGTTTATCGAGGCTACTCGCCATAAAGCGAAACGAGTCAAGGAATCTCAGTTTTATAGAATGCTCAGCATCTACTTTTACAGACTTTGCAAACGCAATGTACCGCTCTTTATTCTGAGGGATTATATCTACTTTTTCATCTGAAGCTCCAAATTGTGAAATGATGAAATGAGAGTCGTAACCAGATAAGTTATGAAAAATTACAGGGATGAATTTAGGAACTCTATACTTAAGATTACAGCTATAATGAGCGGCACATCTGTAGAAACCAGTTAAATGATCATGATCAAAAACTTTAGGGTCATTTTCGGAAAATTCCCCATCACAAATGCTACACTTTGTAGCACGTTCATGATCATTTAACTGCATGTCGGTGAGTGGCTTCATAGGAATATTACTATTCAGAATACGACCGAGACGAACTGCATCACTTTCAAGTCTTTCTAAAAATACTTTAGCAGCATCATGTCCTCGATACAGCTCTAACTTGTTAAGCGTACTATCGTAACTACACTTGATGTAATACGCGAAGCTATACGGGACATGCATGTGCGTAGTATTAGTGAAAGAGTTGTCAGGATTAGGTGAGCATGTGTTGCATGGCGTGAGGATGGCTTCAAAGTCTGCATAAATCACGAACGGTACCCACATCTGCTTGTGAAAATTTGTAAATTTTAAAACATTATTGCCTGTAGTAGGTATCTCTGTACGTACATGATTGCAGTCATTCTTGGAATGCTTCGTTAACTGATCTTCAGTTCTAAAATACTGCAAGCATCCATCACATAGCCACTTTTTACCATCATGTTTTGACAACTGACTGCCAACAAGTCTACTCAGATTTTTAATCCAGCAAAAGTGGCTATTCTCACTGTTTTCAATATAGAGCAAATTAACATGAGTACTCTTCTTATGACATGTATAATACAGAGGACCTACTACAGACTTTTTCTCTACACCATACACATTAATACTAATGTTATTTAGTTCCTCAAAGTGCTTAATATCCTTTATCTGCACGGGAAATTCTATACTATCGAAATTTAGCTGCGTTGAATAGTGTGGATACGATGATGTTCTCTTAGCTACGTCTGATTTCGCAGGATTTAAAGCTGACATCACCGCCCATGCAAAACATGCTTCGTCATTGTTTTGGATGTTTACAACAGCTTCTTTTCGCTGAATCCATGTCGGCAGCTCGATGTACGATGAACCTCGCATGGGATTGTACTTATTGATGTTAACTTCTAGATACATTATCTCAACTAAAGCCCACCCTGATTCCTTTTCCTGAAATTCCTCGCTCTTAGTTGAAATAATGTTAGAGACATCCCTAAGTACATCACCAAAATTAGTCGACTGACTTATGACAAAATTCTTCGTATTAAATGATTTAATGTCCGTTATTTCGGATTCATCCGTGCTTTTAATGTACAAGGCGAAAAGTTCAAAATTAACTTTAAATAAACTATGATTGGACAAAGATTCAGCAAGAAGCTGTTGTACATCCGGTTGAACGCAATTTAAAAAGTTTGAAGTGCTCTGAAACTTTTGACTGGTGCGAATTCGGTAACTAGCAATCCTACTTTTAAATGCTGTATTAATTTCCTCGATGTTTGCGTTACTACCACTTCTACACGCATTATTCTTATGCGCATTACTCCGTAAGTGCCCCTGAAAATGCGAAGATGGTACATCAGTGTTACAGTGCTCGCAGTGAATAGTTTGAAGTTCATGATTTTTTCTAGGTTTTTTACTACTAGTACTTTCTACAGCTACATCAGTAGCTGCACGCTTTCCCCCTACTACTACCTGAGGGCAAGTAGATATTTGATGTACCTCTGCTAAGTGATCCTCATATCGCTCTACGTTAGCGAAATACACACTACAAACTTTACATAAAGCAGATGTTATGCTAGGGTGTTTTGATTTCATATGGAGCGTGAAGTTATCACGCCTTGCAAACGTTACATTACATTCCTCGCAGCAGGGGGACATCTGTTCATGATTTTTTCTAGGTTTTTTACTACTAGTACTTTCTACAGCTACATCAGTAGCTGCACGCTTTTCCCCTACTACTACCTGAGGGCGAGTAGATATTTGATGTACCTCTGCTAAGTGATCCTCATATCGCTCTACGTTAGCGAAATACACACTACAAACTTTACATAAAGCAGATGTTATGCTAGGGTGTTTTGATTTCATATGGCGTATGAAGTTATCACGCCTTGCAAACGTTACATTACATTCCTCGCAGCAGGGGAACATCTGAAAAGAGAACGACCGATAGAGATTAGGTGAAAGTTACGGAAGAAACCAAGTTTCAGCGTATAGAGGTTGGACATGGCTGTGAGTTAGGCCTATAGCATGAGGATTGAAGAGAACGACTAAAGTTACGATGTTCGGAAGAAACCAAGTTTCAGCCCGTTGAGGACAGACATAGCTATGTGTACGTGTTTGAAATTATACCACGTCTATAGCGCGAGGATTGAAGAGAACAACTATTTATCAATTGCTTAAAGTTACGATGTTTTAGAAGAAACCAAGTTTCAACCCGTTGAGGGCAGACATAGCTATGTGCATGTGTTTGAAATTATACCCCGTCTATAGCGTGAGGATTAAAGAGAACAACTATTTATCAATAATCTAAAGTTACAATGTTTTAGAAGAAACCAATTTTCAGCCTGTTGAGGGCAGACATAGCTATGTGTACGTGTTTGAAATTATACCACGTCTATAGTATGAGGATTGAAGAGAACAACTATTTATCAATAGACTAAAGTTATGATGTTTTAGAAGAAACCAAGTTTCAACCCGTTGAGGATAGACATAGCTATGTGTACGTGTTTGAAATTATACCACGTCTATAGCGTGAGGATTAAAGAGAACAACTATTTATCAGTACTCTAAAGTTACAGAAGAAACCAGGTTTCAGCCTGTTGAGGGCAGACATAGCTATACCTCGTCTATAGTATGCAAGAACAACTATTTATCAATAGACTAAAGTTACGATGTTCGGAAGAAACCAAGTTTCAGCCCGTTGAGTATAGACATAGCTATGTGCGCGTGTTTGAAATTATACCACGTCTATAGTATGCGGGTTGAAGAGAACAACTATTTATGATTAGCTTAAAGTTACAATGTTTTAGAAGAAACCAAGTTTCAGCCTGTTGAGGGCAGACATAGCTATGTGCGCGTGTTTGAAATTATACCACGTCTATAGTATGCGGGTTGAAGAGAACAACTATTTATGATTAGCTTAAAGTTATAATGTTTTAGAAGAAACCAACTTTCAGCCTGTTGAGGATAGACATAGCTATGTGCACACCTCGTCTATAGCGTGAGGATTAAAGAGAACAACTATTTATCAATAGACTAAAGTAACGATGTTTTAGAAGAAACCAAGTTTCAACCCGTTGAGGTCAGACATAGCTATGTGTACGTGTTTGAAATTATACCACGTCTATAGCATGATGATTGAAGAGAACAACTATTTATCAATAGACTAAAGTTACGATGTTCGGAAGAAACCAACTTTCAACCCGTTGAGGTCAGACATAGCTATGTGTGCGTGTTTGAAATTATACCACGTCTATAGGATGCGGGTTGAAGAGAACAACTATTTATGATTAGCTTAAAGTTATAATGTTTTAGAAGAAACCAAGTTTCAACCCGTTGAGGTCAGACATAGCCATGTGTGCCTGTTTGAAATTATACCCCGTCTATAGCGTGAGGATTAAAGAGAACAACTATTTATCAATACTCTAAAGTTACAATGTTTTAGAAGAAACCAATTTTCAGCCTGTTGAGGGCAGACATAGCTATGTGCGCACCACGTCTATAGTATGCGGGTTGAAGAGAACAACTGTTTATGAATAGCTTAGTTTTTAGAAGAAACCAAGTTTCAGCCTGTTGAGGGCGGACATAGCTATGTACGTACCTCGCGTGAGGATTAAAGAGAACAACTATTTATCAATTGCTTAAAGTTATGATGTTTTAGAAGAAACCAAGTTTCAACGAATAGAGGTCAGACATACCTTAAAATCTTCGCGCTGCAAACTGTTACTCGGATGTATAAAATGCGTGCGTTCAAGCCTGAAACTCGAATGATAATATTCTGGTCGTACCTAAAAAAAAAAGAAGAAACATATATGAATGTAGTGTAGGGTGCATCATCTAACCTAATTATCTTTACAACTCGAAGTTCGAAAACATACCTTTAAAAAAAATGCACGTGCTGCAGGCTGTTACTGGGATGAATAAAATTGCGTACTTTCGAACGGTACCTAAAAAAAAGAATAAACATATATGAATGTAGATGTCTAGCGTAGAAGTTGCTTTGCAAAAAGTAACTAACAGTTCTACCTTACCTTAAGATAAAGGCTGAAGAATAATATTCACAGCAGACGGGAGATGTGTGTACGTACGTAATAAACGCATACAGAGAACTGTCAGCACTTCGCGCAGACTGCAGCGGCTAAATATTCTGCTTGTTACCGAGCGGATGTGAAAAAATCGCTGACAAACTGCGGGTACAGTCAGAACGAATGCAACAAGAGCCCTCCCTGTACTCCTGCAAGCTGACATATTCGAACCTCCTGTTGATGCCGAGGTGTCAGAATTTAAGAGTTCGAGCCTTGGAAAGTTAGCATGTGATCCTCGACTTCTCGAGGGTACATACGCGGTATTCCTTACCTGTAGGTATCGAGCTAAAGCTAGATCATGTAATGACGATCGCGCAGGCCCCCTCGCCTAGCATTTACGGCTTCTAGTTCGAACCCGCTATCTAACGAAGTAGCGAGAATGATTGAAGAATGTTCAGGGTGATTCATTTGTCGGATGGAGGGGTTAAGCTATGTGCAGGCTTCTTCTAGTCGGGGTACGCGATTCAAATCCTAGCAACTTATACCGTCGGGAAGGGCATCCAGCTAGATCATGCAATGACGATCACGCAGGTCCCTCACCTAGCATTTGCGGCTTCCAGTTCGAACCCGCTATCTTCCGAAGTAGCGAGAATGATTGAAGAGTGTTGAGGGTGATTCATTTGTCAGATGGAGGCGTTAAGCTGGCTTCTCCGGTAGGAGTAGGCTATGTTGTAATGTTCGGAAGAAACCAAGTTTCAGCCTACTGAGGTCGGACATTGTCGTGAGTTTTACTAAGCTAAGTCTACATCTACTGTACCCCCTACCTGCTAGCAATAACACGAAACGCTGAGGTACCGAAATATACAAGTTCTACAAGCTGACGTACTTGTACTATGATTGAACTGGGGGAGGTTTGAGCTCAACTCGAGAAGCTGCTAATAATTTTAATGCGAACTGTACACGTGTAGTGGACTCTGTACCCTGCTGAGGTAAACGCATTCCAGCGAGGAGCTAGCGAGCCGGATGCAGCTTGCGTGCGCGTGTGTGTGTAGGCACGCTATCCCAGAATATTTTTTCCTCGTTCTAGAGCCTGTTACATTCCTGATGTAACAAGACTAGGATTTATTTTTTAGACTACACTTAGCTAGAAATAGCTACATGAAATATCGCAAGAATTTGTTGAGTTGCCCTTCCTGATGCAAACTACGAAGCTACGTATTAGGCGGAAAAATTTTGTCTGTTTTGCTCTACGATGCATCGTTTTCGAGATATTTAACATTTTGCATTTAAGCCTCCAAATTTAATGAATCGAACCTGCACGGTACGTTATACTCTCTACCATAGCTAGACCTGATCATGTTACGAAGACTCGCTTCAATACAAGCTAAAACAGAGCAAATGCCAAAGGGCCTAAGTAGGAACCGAACCGTTGATCCCATCATTAGACTATGATTTTCTTGTTCCTCATACTGCGAACCTAGGTATTAGGCAGAAAAATGTCCGTTTTGCTCTACGGTGCACCGTTTTCGATATATTTAACATTTTGCATTTAAGCCCTAAATTTAATGAATCGAACTATCACGACACGTTAGCCTCTAAGCTAAGAGTAGCAACCATCTTGCGCAAGCACCCTTAAAGCGTCTCATAAGGAGTTATGTATAGCCGCCATCTTGTGTCCGCCATCTTGCGCAAGCATCCTTAGGGCGTCTCAAGCCATCTAGTGCAAGGACACTTAAGCCGTCCCATAAGAGCAGTCGCTATCTTGAGCAAGCATCCCTAGGGCATCTCATAAGGAGCCATGTATAACTACCATCTTGAGCAAGCATCCCAAGGGCGTCTCATAAGAACCTGTGTATAGCAGCCATCTTGCGTAAGCACCCTTAAGGAGTCATGTATAGCCGCCATCTTATGCAATTAGCGTCGAGAGAGGGCTGCTGTAGAATTTTTCTTTTTAAATTATCCGCCACCACATTTCAAAGGTATCTAGCTAAAGATGGCAGCACTGCGGATGACAGGTGACGAATTTACATCTAAAGAGGGTAGCACGATGCTCAAAGATGGCGGATGACAGCTGCACATGGCTATGTTTACCAAACAAGAGCACGTGGAATTTGCCACCGCTACATAGAGGGCAGCACTGTTCTCAAAGATGGCGGATGACAGCTGTCAGAAAAGCGCATAGGTTTGTAAAGCACGTGGAATTTACCACCACCACATAGAGTGCAGCACTGTTCTCTCTGGATTAAAGATGGCGGATGACAGCTGACGAAATTGCCCGCAGCACAGTGCTCAAAGATGGCGAATGACAGCTGTCAAAAAAGCACGTGGCTTTGTTTCCCAACAAGAGCACATAGATTTTTCAAATTGCCGCCACCACATAGAGTGCAGCACTGTGCTCTGTTGATTAAAGATGGTGGATGACGGCTGTCAAAAAGGCGGGTGATAGGTGATGAAATTGCCCGCAGCACGGTGCTCAAAGATGGCGGATGACAGCTGTAAAAAAAGCACGTGGCTTTGTTTACCAAACAAGAGCACGTGGAATTTACCGCCACCACATAGAGGGCAGCACTATACTCTGTTGATTAAAGATGGTGGGTAGTAGCTGTCAAAAAAGCACGTGAGTTTGTTTCCAAACAAGAGCACGTGGAATTTGCCGCCACCACATAGAGGGCAGCACGGTGCTCTCTTGATTAAAGATGGCTGCTGTCACGTGGAATTGTCTGCCACCACAGGTATCTAGCTAAAGAGGGCAGCACTGAGGTTTGCGATGCAAGATGGCTGCTATCAAAAAAGCATTTTTCAAATTATCTGCCACCACATTTCAAAGGTAAGTAGCTAAAGAGGGCAGCACTGTGCTCTATAGATTAAAGATGGCGGATGACAGCTGCACGTGGCTTTGTTTACCTCGCGCTAGTTAGGTTAAGTTGGTAGCACTAAGGTTTAGACCCGTCAAGATGGCAGCACTGCCGATGACAGGTGACGAATTTTGCAGCTACTGCGATATAGAGGGCAGCACAGTGCTTTGTGGTTTAAAGATGGCGGATGACAGCTGTCAAAGGTTAGTAGCTAAAGAGGGCAGCACTATGCTCTCTGGATTAAAGATGGCGGATGACAGCTGTCAAAAAAAAGCACGTGGCTTTGTTTACCTCATGCTAGTTAGGTTAAGTTGGCACTACTGAGGTTTAGGCCCGTCAGGATGGTAGTACTGAGGTTTGCGATGCGTTGTTGTCTGTCAAAAAGCACGTGGCTTTGTTTACAAATCTGTCAAAAAGCACGTGGCTGTCAAAAAGCACGTGGCTTTGTTTACCTCGCGCTAGTGAGGTTAAGTTGGCACTACTGAGGTTTAGGCCCGTCAAGATGGCAGTACTGAGGTTAGCGATGCGTTGTTGTCTGTCAAAAAGCACGTGGCTGTCAAAAAACACGTGGCTTTGTTTACCTCATGCTAGTTAGGTTAAGTTGGCACTAGTGAGGCTTAGGCCCGTCAAGATGGCAGCAGTGAGGTTAGCGTTGCGTTGTTGTCGATGACAGCTGTCAAAAAGCACGTGGCTTTGTTTACAAATTCAAATCTCCCGCTAAAATTCAAATTGCCCGCCAAAATTCAAATTTCCCGCGGGCGGCGGCGGCGGAGGCGGAGGAGGCGGCGGAGGAGGAGGCGTGCGGCGGCGGCGGCCGCCGAACTGTCCCATTATACTACTCTGGACAATTCAGAAAGGTTATCGAGAACAACACTAGCTTCCTACCTTCGAATGTCATTCAACTTTAGAGACAACAGATCGTTAACTCTGTTATAAAAATGAATCAATCGAGCTTACACACGCTTAAGTTGATTCGGTGATGGATTATTTTCTTCAAAAAAACTAACTACAGATGCTAGTTCAGTATTATCATCAGTGATCGTGGAGAGAGAGCCGTCAATCTCTTTCTCTCCCAACGTTGGGATGGAAATTGGCAATTCAAGGGAATCTTTGAACTTGAGGTATCGGCCGCAACTGTGACTCCAGATTGAACATTTCTAATTGTTAATTCATAAATCAATTCCTCCTTGCGCAAATAGACGGGATGGAGGACATCGCGAGGGCCGGGCATGATGACAGAACATTACAAATTTAGAAAAAAATCGCAAAAAACAGCGACTGAGAAAATAGTTAGAGTTCGAAACAAAAGCAATGTTTGGCCGTCAAAAGGGGATAAATTGAGACCCATTCAACCGCGCTCTGCTACCACTTGTTACGGAGATATCCGTGGTAGTTAGAGGTGAAAGAAAGTGCGGGCTGGAATAGGTCTCAAATACAGAAGTTCGAAAGATGAATTAAAATTTCAACAAGGTTATATTTTCAAAACTTAACAATGGTAACATAGAATTTGAAAACTTGACGAGTCAACAACAAGCCAAAAATCAAATACAGGAAAATTACAAGTGTTAGAGGATTATTACAAGGTCTGGGCTTCGAGTCCCACAATCACAATCCTTGAGCAATTAGTCCAACTTTACCAAGGTACACAATTGAACAAAGGGGCAGAAAACCCCGTCATGCCAAGGAACACTTGCTCCAAATTACAATGTTAAGCCTCCTAGAGGCACACAGAAATCAAATTTAGGAAAGAGCAGACCCGCTCTCAAAGTTTCAAGCCTGTCAAAGGCCACAACGAATTTTACTTCTATCTGTCCTCAAGGCACACAAGGAAACAGGGGTATTTAATACCCAACCTACAGGGCCTTCGCAATGAAAATAAAACAACAGGTTAAGTTACTGGCCCTAAGTACATAGAGAACTGGAAGCCTGAACTTGCACTCCAAATACACTTTTTAAAACCTAAGTGGCTCTAGGACGATACACAGGGGCTAGTCCCAATCTAGGGAGGTGACCCGTATGAGAAAACGTTAATACATTAAGGAAGAGAAGAAACGGTTATGAAAACGTAGTCACCTCAATTTCGAAAAGAAGGGGAGCCCGAGAGGGTACGGCACTCTATATCCCCGCTTTACAGTAAAAGATATTTGTAGTTTTTACATAGACAGAAGAGGAATTTACATTTTAAAGTGGTAGGTTACATATTAAAAGTTTCGAACACTCCCCGAAAGTTAAACTGCTGAGCTAGCGAGATATATATAGATGTTAACAGGCCATTACCTTTTTGAAGAGCTGCTGCTTGAAGAACGAGGCGCTTCCCGCCCCCTGCTACATATCCACACATTAAGTTAGATGTTACTGAAGTGGCCCCGAGACAAGAAAATGAGCAGTTTTTATACCCTAGTGGAAAATGCGAGACATTTCAAGAATGAATAGGCACACCCCCTCGACTTTATTGGATATCGCAGAGCTACATATCCATATCGAAGAAGACATACACTATTGGTCAAAAATTAAATAAATTCGGGATTGGCTGAGTTCAAAACTGGCGGACAGAAAGATTAATATTGCCAACCAAAAAATAAAAGAATAAAAAATGTAGTAAAGACTAAACTTAAGGATACAAAATTTCTTCAAGAAAGTTCAATCCTTCGCACCAGATTGCGTAATCATAGTTTTTAGTAGTTGAGGCTATCTCCTGTAGACGAGTTTCAACTGGCGCAATATTTGAACTAGCGGCGTGGAGTTGTACCTCCCGGTACAATTATTATTATTATTCTTTCTTCCTTTATCGATATTGGCTACCTGTGGACCACGCAAATAACTCCTCATTGGCGCCAGTACTCCTTCATCCTCCTGCTTGCTGCTTCTTTCCTTTCAGCCGTCCATTGTTGTTTCTTCTTGGTCGCTGTTTCTGGCTTTAGGAAACCCTCAAATGGGGCTAACATTTTTCTGAAGGCGGTTCTATTGTGGATGTCTTGATGTGTGATGTTCATTTCTTGCAAAACCTTCTTCGTGTTAACAAATAATTTTTCATAAGATCTGCCTTTCCTCTCGGGCTTATTGAAGTGGTTAAAGATTTTCTTAGCAAGTCTGGCATCAGGCATTCCTGAAACATGTCCAAAAAATTAACTCTTCGCTTTCGAATGGCAACTGAAATCCTACTGCATGTTTTATATATTGCTTTGTTACGGCGTAAAATGTTTCTTTCCTTCTTCTCAATTTCTTCAATGACTTTCCTGGTTGTTAATCCCAGGCATTCTGAAGCATACAAGCACTCTGCTTGAATTACTGCCTGATAGTGGTGTAGTTTTGTCCTAATAGAGATCGCTTTCTTGTTTTATGTGTTTTTTGTAAGATGGAATGCAAGCTCCATTTTTCTGGTTCTCTCGCGGTTTGCTTCTTTATCAAGCCCATTAGGTTGTGTAATCTCACCAAGGTATTTGAATAAAAAACTTTCTCTATCTTATCATTGTTTGTATCTTGGGGCTTCCTTAACGTTGGTCATGAAACTTGTCTTTTCAAATGATATCTGCAGGCCAGTTTTCATTGCTACCTCTTTTAAACAAATAAGTTACAATATTGTGAGCATCTGCAACTTGACCTCGATAATGTTGTGAGATGGACAGCAGGAAATGGTATGTTGTTAAACGGGGTTAAAAGTCAGGTTGTGAGTTTCACAAATAAGAAAAGTCCTCTCAGTTTTAATTACTGCGTTGATGGGGTGAAAGTTCCTTTTGGGGATCATTGTAACTATCTAGGTGTTAATATAAGGAAAGATCTTCATTGGGGTAATCACATAAGTGGAATTGTAAATAAACGGTACAGATCTCTGCACATGGTTATGAGGGTGTTTAGGGGTTGTAGTAAGGATGTAAAGGAGAGGGCATATACGTCTCTGGTAAGACTCCTACTAGAGTATGGTTCCATTGAATGGGACCCTCACCAGGATTACCTGATTAAAGAATTAGAAAACTCCAAAGAAAAGCAGCTCGATTTGTTCTGGGTGATTTCCGACAATAGAGTAGCGTTACAAAAATGTTGCAAAGTTTGGGCTGGGAAGAATTGAGAGAAAGAAGACGAGCTGCTCGACTAAGTGGTATGTTCCAAGCTGTCAGCGGAGAGATGGCGTGGAATGACATTAGTAGACGAATAAGTTTGAGTGGCGTTTATAAAAGTAGAAACGATCACAATATGAAGATAGGGTTGGAAATCAAGAGGACAAACTGGGTAAATATTCAACTATAGGAAGGGGAGTACTAGATTGTCAGAAAATGCTAAGCAGTTGATAGTGATGCTCTTTCTTTTATCCTATATGTATTTGGTCTTTAACGCCTTTCTCTGCGAGTTCTTTTTCCCATTCTTTGATGACCTTATCCAGGACACAATTGAATACCAGTGGGGATAGGCAATCTCCTTGCCTTACGCCCGTCTTGATTTCAAAAAGTTTTGATATCTCTCCTATATACTTGACCATTGAGTATGTGTTTGGTAAGGTCTCATTTATTAGCTCTAACGTCTTGTTATCTGTACCCATTCCTCTAAGAATGTTAAATAATGTGCTCCTATCAAATGAATCATATGCTTTTCGAAATTCAACATAAACTGCTACATACTTCTTGCCCCTGGCAACTCTGTCCTTCAGTATTGTCTTGAGGTTCCAAATTTGTTCCACACACGATCGGCCCTTTCCGAAAGCCTCCCTGGTATTCGCCGATTTTGTGTTCAACTTGTTGTTCTAATCTTGATAGCAGTGTCATAGATAGTATCTTGTATGTCTCTTGAAGGAGTGAGATGCCTCTGTAATTGCTGACATCTATTCTGTCCCCTTTCTTGTGTAGTGGGTGTATTAATGCTAATTTCCAATCATCAGGAATCTTGCAATTGTTCCAGATTTTTTGCATTAACTGGCATAGTTTCTTGATCATTTAGGGGCGTTTCCATAGTTCACTCGTCATTGAGTCTTCACCAGCTGGTATGTTGTTCTTAAGCTTCTTGATTAGATTTGTGAATTCTGTTTCATCTGGCGGTGTTGAGTCTGGGTTCTGTTACGTATGTTCTGTGGCGAGCTTCTCCTCTAGCCCTGGGTAGTTAATTAGCTGTTTAAAGTATTATGCTAACAGTTGGCAATTTTCTTCATTGTTTGTTGCGATGGTGCCATCCACTTTCTTGAAACACAAGCTCGGTGGTTGGTATTTAGAAAGGCTCCTCTTAATGTCTTGTAAAATCTCCTCGTGCTATTCTTTTGGAAGTTTTGTTCTATTGCAGCCAGTTGTTCATTCTCGAATTTTCTTTTTTCTCCTCTTCTGATATCTGCGGCTGATTTTCTTTGTTCTTTGAAGCTGTTGTAATCTTCCTCTTTTTTGATGGGTACCATTTCTTCCATCTTTGTAGTCTGAGTGATATTGCCTGTTCACATCTTTAATTCCACCATGGATGTTTTCGTGATTTCTTGAGTAAGGCTGTTTCTTTGGCTGCTTCTATCATGGTCTGCTGCATTTGCTTCCATTCAGTTGTTTCAATGTTCGTCAGTTCTTGGTACTTGTTGCTGTTCTGTTTCAGCTTTTGAGTGTCGAATTTTAGTACTCTATTGTTTGTGCGTTGTCCTTGCTGCTGGGAATAAACTTTATCTCGATGATTGTTAAATAGTGATCTGTTTCTATGTTGGCTCCTTCCTTAACTTTAACATTCATGATTTCTTTTAGACTTCTATGGGAGATTGCAATGTGATCAATTTGATATTCTCCTAATTGTTTGGTGATGCCCATGTCGTTTGTTTCCTAGGAAGCTTCTTGAAATGAGTGGACATCAGTTTGGAGTTAAAGTTCCTACAGAACTCGATAAGTCTTTGCCCATTTCTGTTGGTTTTCCTATGAGGGAAGTCCCCCACTATTCTCTTCTAGACTTTTCTCGTCCTACCTGTGCGTTGAAATCTACAAGTAATAATAATAATAATAATAATAATAATAATAATAATAATAATAATAATAATAATAATAATAATAATAATAATAATAATCATAATAATAATAATAATAATAATAATAATAATAATAATAATAATAATAATAATAATAATAATAATAATAATCGTATGGCCTCAGCTACCGTGTGCATACATTTCGATTTGACGCCATCTGTCTTTCTGCTCGTCAATTTCGACGTTCCGTTTTACTCTAGGCCCACTAGATGGCAGACAGAGTAAACCGGATCTCTCTTGGGCGTCTATGGCTGAGATTTAATTAATTTTGTCGGGTAAATACCAAATGTATCACCAGAGATATTTTACATGCCGACATCGTACGACATGGAGTGTCGACTGGACTTTTTTCCGCCCTTCAAAAATCCGTCTACCTCTGCCGGGTTTGAACCCGCTATCTTGGGATCCAGAGGCCAACAATCTACCACAGATCCACAGAGGCAGCTTCTCCAAGTACTATTTTCACATGATTATTTTATGGTTCATGTTTGTGGGGTACTGTAGTCACGTCCTAGTTCGTGAACCATGGGCAACGGCTGAGTGGCCTAGTAAGTGGCCCTGAGAGTCGGGATACTAGTTGCTATGGAATGGAAGTGGGCATCTCGGACATATTCTGGGTCGTGGCCCTCCTTGTGCTCAGGCGGCCAGGACTACACATTTCACCGCTGGTCCATAACCCGTTAGAGGAGAGATCCTCACTTGGACTATGTGCAAGTAGGGCAGCATCCTGCTTCATGAATTTACAAAGCTCAGAACACTTTAAGCAAGCCTCGGACCTATGGGAGTAATGGAGTCCCACTCCCATTTGACAGGCGAGGGACTCCTTGGAAACAACTTGGCGAACGAAATGGAATTCGGTGGGGAGCTATCAATATTAATGGGGCTTATGGAAGAAAGAAGGTAGAACTTGCTGAGTCAGCAAAGAGGATGCATCTGGATGTGCTAGGAGTAAGTGATATTCGGGTAAGTGGAGATAAGGAGGAAGAGATAGGAGATTATAAAGTGTACTTGACGGGTGTTAGAAAGGGAAGGGCAGAGTCTGGGGTAGGGCTCTTTATCAGGAATACCATTGCACGCAACATAGTTTCTGTTAGGCACGTAAGTGAGCGAATGATGTGGGTAGATTTGTCAGTGGGAGGAATTAGGACGAGAATTGTGTCCGTGTATTCACCATGTGAGGGTGCAGATGAGGATGAAGTTGACAAGTTTTATGAAGCATTGCGTGACATCGTGGTCAGGGTCAACAGCAAGGATAGAATAGTGCTAATGGGCGATTTCAATGCGAGAGTTGGGAATAGAACTGAAGGATACGAAAGGGTGATTGGTAAATGTGGGGAAGATATGGAAGCTAATGGGAATGGGAAGCGTTTGCTGGACTTCTGTGCTTGTATGGGTTTAGCTGTTACAAATACATTCTTCAAACATAAGGCTATTCACCGCTACACATGGGAGGCTAGGGGTACCAGATCCATAATAGACTATATCTTAACAGACTTTGAATTCAGGAAATCTTTTAATAATGTACGAGTTTTTCGGGGATTTTTGGATGATACAGACCATTATCTGATCTGTAGTGAACTAAGTATCTCTAGGCCTAGGGTAGAAAAAGTGAAATCTGTCTGCAAACGAATAAGGGTAGAAAATCTCCAGGATGAGGAAATTAGACAGAAGTACATGGATATGATTAGTGAGAAGTTTCAAACAGTAGACAGTAAGTAGGTTCAGGATATAGAAAGTGAATGGGTGGCATACAGGGATGCTGTAGTAGAAACAGCAAGGGAATGCCTAGGAAAAACTGTGTGTAAAGATGGGAAAAGGCGAACATCTCGGTGGAATGTTGAAGTGAGAGCAGCCTGTAAACGTAAAAAGAAGGCTTATCAGAAATGGCTCCAAACAAGGGCCGAGGCAGACAGGGATTTGTACGTAGATGAAAGAAACAGAGCGAAACAAATAGTTGTTGAATCCAAAAAGAAGTCATGGGAAGATTTTGGTAATAACCTGGAAAGGCTAGGTCAAGCAGCAGGGAAACCTTTCTGGACAGTAATAAAGAAAGGAAGGGAGGGAAAAAGGAAATGAACAGTGTTTTGAGTAATTCAGGTGAACTCATAACAGATCCCAGGGAATCACTGGAGAGGTGGAGGGAATATTTTGAACATCTTCTCAATGTAAAAGGAAATCATCATGGTGGTGTTGCAAACAGTCAAGCTCATGGGGAGGAGGAAAATGATGTTGGTGAAATTATGCTTGAGGAAGTGGACATGATGGTAAATAAACTCCATTGTCATAAGGCAGCAGGAATAGATGAAATTAGACCTGAAATAGTGAAGTACAGTGGGAAGGCAGGGATGAAATGGCTTCATAGAGTAGTCAAATTAGCGCGAAGTGTTGGTAAGGTACCTTCAGATTGGACAAAAGCAGTAATTGCACCTATCTATAAGCAAGGGAACAGGAAGGATTGCAACAACTATCGAGGTATCACATTGATTAGTATACCAGGCAATGTATTCACCGGCATCTTGGAAGGGAGGGTGCGATCAGTCGTTGAGAGGAAGTTGGATGAAAACCAGTGTGGTTTCAGACCACAGAGAGGCTGTCAGGATCAGATTTTCAGTATGCGCCAGGTAATTGAAAAATACTTCGAGAGGAATAGGCAGTTGTGTTTATGTTTCGTAGATCTAGATAAAGCATATGACAGGGTACCGAGGGAAAAGATGTTCGCTATACTGGGGGACTATGGAATTAAAGGTAGATTATTAAAATCAATCAAAGGAATTTATGTTGACAATTGGGCTTCAGTGAGAATTGATGGTAGAATGAGTTCTTGGTTCAGGGTACTTACAGGAGTTAGACAAGGCTGTAATCTTTCACCTTTGCTGTTTGTAGTTTACATGGATCATATGCTGAAAGGTATAAAATGGCAGGGAGGGATTCAGTTAGGTGGAAATGTAGTAAGCAGCCTGGCCTATGCTGACGACTTGGTCTTAATGGCAGACTGTGCCGAAAGCCTGCAGTCTAACATTCTGGAACTTGAAAATAGGTGCAATGAGTATGGTATGAAAATTAGCCTCTCGAAGACTAAATTGATGTCAGTAGGTAAGAAATCCAACAGAATTGAATGTCAGATTTGTGATACAAAGCTAGAACAGGTCGATAATTTCAAGTATTTAGGTTGTGTGTTTTCCCGGGATGGTAATATAGTAAGTGAGATTGAATCAAGGTGTAGTAAAGCTAATGCAGTGAGCTCGCAGTTGCGATCAGCAGTATTCTGTAAGAAGGAAGTCAACTTCCAGACAAAACTATCTTTACATCGGTCTGTTTTCAGACCAACTTTGCTTTATGGGAGCGAAAGCTGGGTGGACTCAGGATATCTTATTCATAAGTTAGAAGTAACAGACATGAAAGTAGCAAGAATGATTGCTGGTACAAGCAGGTGGTAACAATGGCAGGAGGGAACTCGGAATGAGGAGATAAAGGCTAATTTAGGAATGAACTCGATGGATGAAGCTGTACGCATAAACCGGCTTCGATGGTGGGGTCATGTGAGGCGAATGGAGGAGGATAGGTTACCTAGGAGAATAATGGACTATGTTATGGAGGGTAAGAGAAGTAGAGGGAGACCAAGACGACGATGGTTAGACTCTGTTTCTAACGATTTAAAGATAAGAGGTATAGAACTAAATGAGGCCACAACACTAGTTGCAAATCGAGGATTGTGGCGACGTTTAGTAAATTCTCAGAGGCTTGCAGACTGAACGCTGAAAGGCATAACTGTCTATGATGATAATGTATGTATTATGTATGTATGTATCAGGAATTTTTGATGTTACCAATTCTAATTCTTCCCAATAAGTCACCAACCTTTTGTGGGTTAGTTCGATTGTCATCATTAATTGGCGCATAAGCATTAATGAGTGTGTATATGTATTTGCACACTTAATGGTTAGTAGTGAGAGCCTTCCATTTGGAGGCTGAAAGTCTATAACCGAATTTAGAATCTTGTTATTGATTACGAATGCCGTTCTTAAGTTTGGCATGTTCTTCATGATCCTTATGCCAACCTTGCCTTTCAACATTCTATAGTTGCTTGATTCCATCGCGATGTCATCCGTGAATCTTGTTTCTTGAAGTGCCATGATCAGAATAGTTTGCTGGTTCATTAAGTCTGTAATTTGATTAAGTTTTCCTGTTTTTAGAAGTGATTTTACGTTCAGAGTGCGAAAAAAGTGTCTTAATTTCTAGGTCTTAATTTTGGCGTATTCAGTGTGGATGCGGGTGATGGCAAAGGGTTTCTTAGATGGTCCGACTCATCTATGCATGGTGGTTTGGGCTCTCCAGAATTCGATGGCCCAAGTACGCTGCTTGTAGCAGTGGTGGATTTCCTCTTGAGGCTGCCACCTGGAGTAGTTTCCGTAAGAAATGTTTCCATCATGCGAGTTAATGGGAGTTGTTGGAGTCAGCTCGAGATACCACTTGCTCCTTTCCTGTAGTTGTGTCTTTCTTCGTCTCTAACCCAGACAGGGTGCTATCATCCGGAGCCAGGTTATTTACGAGGTGTTACTCCTCCTCCTCCTTCTTCCTCATCACTTGCGTGATGAAGCCCCGGGCTTGGGACCGGCACTGGAGGAGTTTACTATTATTGTTATTGTTATTATTATTATTATTATTATTATTATTATTATTATTATTATTATTATTATTATTATTATTATTATTATTATTATTATTATTATTATTATTATACCGTGGGTACACCTTCTCCGTAGCCTTGAACTGCACGTCGCCAGAAAGCCATTTGTTTAATGAATTTGAAACTCTATATTTGAAGAAGTTTGGATATTTAAAGCTTAGATGTCTACTATTGGCCTATGTACACTCTCTTGCCAGACGACGGACAATTTATGTTCAAAGGAAATTTCTATTCTATATGTTTGTAAACCTTAATCTTTTGCAGACTGTTCTTCTTATGTGCTAAGGTTACCAGCACGTATACGACTTCCTTCTTCTTCAAGTTATGAACCAATCAGATTTTCTATAACCAATTGAAACAGGCGGTATGTACAGGCCAAGAGAGTTCGGTAACCTTCCCCCTGAGTTCCTGTGTAAGCTGGGCGCTTGAGGGCGGTCTTGTTACCTTCATCGCTCCGGTATAAGTGTTTAGGGGGCAGGGGCAGCCTTACCCATCGTCGGAAGAAGCTACTGACACACATATTTGAAAATGTGTGATAACTCCAGACAGTTAATTTGAGAGGAAGATTTTCAACTTCTTTGTTAATGTAAATTTCTATGAATATTTAAATGTAAATTTTCAGGCAAGTCTGCGGACTCAATTCAAATTCCTGCGGGAAATACGTAACAGGGAATAAAGCGTGTTTACCCTCTTAATTCCAATCGAATTTGGTGGTGGGGGGGGGGTGACTATGATTTTCCAAAACTCAAAATTCTTAACTCTATTTTGGAATTTAATATTTCAACACCTGGTCAAACTCTGTAGTATAGGCTTATCCTCTGTAATGTCGGGCCATAAGCCCATGTAGGATATTTAGTGAATTTCAAAAGCAGTGCAAATGTTTCACCTCTAGCATTTTGTTTATGGCTGATTCTCTTTAACTTTCTTTTGTACTTTTAGGCACTTATTGCCCCTATTTAAAGTGTCATTAGTCATTGACTAGTGCGTCTAGCTAAAGTGAAAGTAAACACTGTTTTGAAATGTATCTAGTGCGGAGTTTCGCAGGAAACTTGTACCTCTGAGAGGCTGGAATGTGAGTGAGTGGAGCAGAAAGAGCTACAATGATCATCCATTAGTAAATTATTGTGCCGTCCCTACCTTCAGATTGCAGAAAAGCAGTAATTGCGCGTACATATAAGAAAGGGTACACGAGGGATTGCAACACCTATCGAGGTATTCACTGGCATCTTGGAAGGGAGGGTGCGATCAGTGGTTGAGTCCGACAGCGTGTCTAGTGCCCGGCAAGCGATGCTTCCACCTTGAGTGGCGCGTCTCAAAGCCCCCAGGTGGCTAGTGCCCGGCAAGAGAGGTTTCTCACGGCCCCACCCGTAAGTATTTCAGCTACATGCAACTGAGCTCACACTGGCTTCCTTCACAACAAATGAGTCGAAATTGAAAAGAAATGGCTTCAGATGTAAAATTTCTTGTAACTCTCAGGACGCCAAGAGGACAAGAAAGGTACAGTGGTTGTTTTACATCATTACGTCAGTATCAGAACGCCCCGCGAGTAATTTATTAGAAGATACGACCGTCATTTGTGTCCCCGAACAATACTATTAAAGAATCTTTTTTTTGCTAGGGGCTTTACGTCGCACCGATACAGATAGGTCTTATGGCGACGATCTTTAAAGAAATTAATTTTCAAGGTTATTTTTAGATAGTGGGAAGCGTTTCAAGAGGAAGTACAACTTGGGAACAGCTAACCGCCGAGCGAGTTGTCCATGCACTTAGGATCACGCGTCTGTGATATTGCATTCGGGAGATAGTGGGTTCGAATCCCACTGTCGGCAGGACTGAGTATTGTTTCTCGTGGTATCCTATTTCACAGCAGACAAATTCTGGGGCTGTACCATTATTAATGTCACGACCGCCACCTTCCCAATCATAGCCCTTTCTCACCCTCCCGTCACCTAAAAACTTCCATGTGTCAGAGCGACGTAAAACAAGCAGAACAAAGATAAGAGGTAAGTAGAAGAGGCCCGATAAAGTTACCAGCAATGGAATAGAAGAGGCCGGGAAAGAGTGAAAGATAGAAGAATCCTTACGTCCCTCAAACCTAATACCACTGAGATCGGAATAAAATCAAGTGCTGGAGAGTAAAATCACGAGTCTGGTACAAGAAAGTGGAAGTAATGTCAGCCCCAGCTAGAGAACGTATGGTCGCTAGCCTACGATCGCAAGCAGAGAGCCGCCATTCAATAGCTTGCTGCTTCAGGCAGGAGGTTCCGGGACCGTGAAACACCCATACAGCCAATGTTTATGTTCCTGTATCTTTGGAGTCAATGACCATTAAGCTCTGAATTTTTACAGCTGCCTTCTCCAGATTTGTTGTGTAGAGTGAAGCGGAATTAAGAAGCAGAAGAACCAAGTATATTCATTTCTTTTGAATATACAACTTTTTACAGAAAATATTCATACATTCAAATGCCTAACTTCATGCCTATGCTGATCTACGCTATAACGATGCAACCAACGAATTTTTGAAAAGTGACATTTCAGTGGAAACATGGTTTGTCATTACCCCTCTACACTGTGGTGTCATCTTATGTCGTTCGTGGATGGAAGATCAGTCCAGTTGGTGAACTGTGCCTGTGCTGATTCATAGCCAGGTGTGGCCATGTACGAAATGACATCTACATCTTTAAATATTTCCTGTTATTGTTGTTATTGCTGTCATACTTGTTGTGAGTGCATGTACAAATTTCTCTTGTGTAAGAAACGTAAGGTATACTTGCAGATATCTGAATATTCTTACGTCACAATAGGTGAAATCTTTATCCCTTAGCAGCTGAAATCTCGTAGCTCTAGTTCGAAAGCGTTCCTCCATGCATACATTCACTTAGATAATTCACAATGCCATTTTAACATAATTGGATATTTCTTCGGATTCACAAAAAACAAACACTTGGACTAATTAGTAATGAGGGAAAGTTACATGTCATCATCATCATCATCATCATCGTCATCATCATCATAGGTTGTTCTGCTATCCGGCAGATCCATTCATGGCTGTGATCTACATATCTCAGGATCATGTGCCCTTTTCTTCACTTCTGCATAATCTTCCTTTCTTTTTCTAATGCTGTCTAATAACTGATATCGTCTCCTTCCCCTTCCTAGTTTTCCTTTTACCATCCCATCAATTGCTACTCGTAGTAAAGTGTTGTATCTTAGATTATGCCCTATCCAAGTTTTCTTCTTGTTTTGGATTACGGTCAACATGTTCCTCACTTTTCCCACTCTCTTCAGAACTTCCTCATTTGATATTTCATCTTCCCACTTTACTCTTTCAATTCTTCGCCAAATCCACACCTCAGGCGCCTCTATTCTTCTCTGTTCTTCCTTCCTTAATGTCCATGTCATATAGAGCTATACTCCATACGAAACACCTTGCAAGTCCCTTCCTCAGATCCTTGTGTAGCGGGCCACAAAGCAGTTTTTTCTTCTTGTTGAAGCTAAAGCTATTCGAGCTTTTATGTCTGTTATAGAGTGAAAGTCTTCAGTCACAATACTTCCAAGATACACGAACTTATTGACCTGTTCAATGATTTCTTCCCCTACCTTGATTGTCGCTTTTTCACCTTTACCTCCAACTATCATGAATTTGGTTTCCTTTTTTTATGCCCATTCCATACTCTTCAAAATTTTTGTTTAATTCTCTCAGCATATTGCGGAGGTCCTTCACATTATCATCAGCATATTTTATACACTGAAGAAAATGGAAATTGCAACACCCAGAAGGAGTGGTGCTACATTGCTGCAGTTAAAAATACAGGACGAGTGTTCGGTTGTGATTCGATTATTACACTTTCAGGTCCCTCTGACCGCAAGTTAGGACAACAATCAATACAGAATGTGCTCACCACGAACTGCAATACATTGGTGAATTCTTCGAGGCATCGAGTCAATAAGGCCCTGGATCGCTTCCTGAGGAATTGTGGCCCATGCTTGCTGCACTGCAGGGGTCAGTTGTTCCAGAGTTGTGGGTGGCTGAGGACGGTTGGCCAGTTGTCGACCCATCATGTCCCAAACATGCTCAATAGGACTGAGTGCCGGGGATCTGGCGGGCCATTCTAAGGTTGTGATGTGGAGAGCTTCTCTGGATATGCGTGCAGTGTGAACCCGGCCATATTCCCGCTGAAACATCCCATTGGCAATGTTCACCATCATAGGGACAACCACTGGACTGAGTACCCTATCAACGTACTGTCGAGCAGTCATAGTGCCCTCAACAAGCACTAATTGTGATTTCACATTATAGCCAATAGCTCCCCAGACCATAATGCTTGGTGTTGGCCCTGTGTGCCTCTCGACAATAAGATCTGGGCGGCCCCTCTCCCCGGCATGTCGGCGCACACGATTCCGGCGATCACTGCGGTCAAGACAGAAGCGCGATTCATCACGTAGATTTTTCTCGACACCAGGCCAGCCTTACACGTTGCTATTGTGGGGTCAATGGAACACCTGCAGGGACACGGGCTCGTAAGCCAGCTGCACGCAGGCGATTACCAACTGTTTGTTGTGTAACGTGGGTTGCCACAGTTGCTCGAAATTGCGGTGCTGTTGCATGGGGTTCCATCCTGGCTATCCGAATGATGCGGCGATCCTCTCTCACAGTTGCCTGTGCCATGTCTACGAGTGTGGGTACCTTCATTTGACCACTGCTGCCATACACGTTGTGCCGTAGATACCTGTCAGCCAATACGTGCAGCGACAGTCCTTAGCGATAATCCAGTCTCAGACAGCCCAATTATCCGAGCCCTGTCAAACTGCGACAGTTGTTGATAGCGTGCTTTTCTGTCATCGGGGCATGTTTGACCGGGAACACTTCACTGCACAGACTGCAAGTCTACTACGCTACACCAGTGTCCGTATACTGGAGTTGATTCCTCCCCGACCAATCACGTGGGGAGACCTGCAGCAAATATTCAATGGGTCTGAAACTTTGATAGTTTACATACCTACATGGCGTCGTTCCATATCTTGAAAATCAACACAAAGTACCAATGCCTTCATGGTGTTGCAATTTCCATTTTCTTAAGTGTACATTCAATTCTCTTGCCTCCAACGTTGACACATGTTTTACCATCGAAGCATTCACAAATAATTTCCTCCAAGTATATACTAAAGAAGGTTGGTGATAAGCAGCAAACACCTTGAGACTCTGGCAAAAGAATGAGGTGATGTGCGATTATAAGAAGTCAGAAAGAGAGTTCTCTTAGCCTCTGTCACCTCAATTCTGCAACGTCCTACCTACACGTGGTGCCCCTGTTATGCCGAGGAACTCAGTGGAATGTTGGGTAACCAACCCCAGCGAGAAACTGAGTCGGTGAGCAGACAGGTTTTTGGAGGTCAGTGGAAGGCAACGGGTAACCACCACTGAAATCGTCCCAAGAAGAGCAAGATAATGGACCTCTGTATAAAAGACTCCGGAGGTAAAACTTCCCCTCAGTCGGATCTCCTGGAGGGGAATACATCGAGATACACGTTGTCCTGGACCATAAAACAGCGTTAATGTCTAGGACAAAATGAATACGAAAAACGCTACAATTTAGAGGTCAGGTCTAAATAGTATTTAGGTGTAACTGTAATTCGTAAGATAATATTAGATCAATTCTAACCAGAAAAGCATTCTTGTATCCAAATAATATCTGTTTCAATAAATGATTACTCTCTCCTCAATTCCAGGCGATCCGGAACGTTTCTGCTAGCAGATTACTTTCAATTGTACCAATTCCAAATCATACATTATTTATAAAGTTATAACAATAAAATATTGTTTTAGGAGATGAACTCATTTGAACACAAGTAGAGTGTACCCGTTCCTCTCTCCTTAAATATTACTGATTTGTTAATTACGTCCTTTTTCCGGGAAAGCTTTCAGGTATGCTTCAGTATGGGTAGTGGGATATAACTAAGCGTCTCACTAAGTTTGATGTACTTATTATCTTCAGTTCCAAGGACTTCAACTGTAAGATAACAACTCTTTTTGAGATAATAGATTTTAAAATTAAAAACAGCAAACTTTCAGACGTATGTTTAAACTGTGAGGTGTCATGTGTTGTTTATGAGGTAATAGGTATTTAGAGAACTATAACCACTCAACGAAAGAGTTTGTAACGCATTGGCTGATGTGTTTCTACTTAATATTCCAGCAGTCAGACATCGTGATGTTTCATTTCCAAAACTAGTTACATGAACTAATCAAACATATCACTAGCAGCAAACGGACGAAGTTACGAGAATATAATTATGATGGCTTGAATAGAGGTGAAAGCAAAAGATCCGGAAGGTTTATGGGAAAATAAGTCCCAGAAAGTAATAAAATATATCTCCAATTAAAATGTTCTCTGTACTGCATGATAACAAGGCGTGACCAGTACGCACCACGGCGAAATATTGAGCCTTCCACTCACACGACTGTCAATACTGAAATGACGAACCGACGGAAACTCTCAGTATATACGGCATGTGCAAGGTTTTGGAGACCTAAGAAATATTCGAGAAAGTTGGCGTAATATGACGTATTCGTGACGTGACGATCACGCGGTGAGCAAAGAGGCAGAAGCATGCGCCGTTCGGTAGTGGAGCGAGCGACGACAAATGTCAATGAAGTACCATGTACAAGTTACAAAACGAAGGCTGGAAATCACCCAGAGGACCCTCTTCTTCGTCCTCCTCCTTCTCTATAGATATTGTCCGACTCGTTGGCTGAACGGTCAGCGTACTGGCCTTCGGTTCAGAGGGTCCCGGGTTCGATTCCCGGCCGGGTCGGGGATTTTAACCTGAATTGGTTAATTACAGTGGCTCGGGGTTTGGGTGTATGTGTTGTCTTCATCATCATTTCATCCTCATTACGACGCGCAGGTCACCTACGGGTGTCAAACAGAAAGACCTGCACCTGGCGAGCCGAACCCGTCCTGGGATATCCCGGCACTAAAAGCCATACGACATTTCATTTTTCTAAAGACATTTTCCTTCGGGCTGGCCTTGCATTTTTGGTGCTCTGGCAATTCTAAGTTTATGATCATCACAAAATAACAAAGCCAGTATGTTGTACCAGTGCTGGTGCTTGTGTTATCATCACAATTCAACGGTCGTATCAGCCTTCCAGTCTTTATCTATGTAACAGTCCTTCTCCTAAAATGTAAACTTCTCTTTCTTCTCATGTAAGAGTTCGTGTAAATCAAGTTTATTTAACTGATAGAGAGTGTGACACCTTCTCAAATTGTTTTTGACGTGACTATGTTTTCGTAACCGTTTCCTATTTCGTAAGTAGTTTTGGGACACCAAGGCCCATCATCAGTGAATTAAAACTTACGATCCAACATGTTGATAAACATAGGTAATTTAAAACAGAGCCCAGGAGAATCAAACTGTATACATGAAGAGGAAGCAAATGGCATAGATTTCTGAATGAAACGCTAGACCTTAAAATGTTTTTTAAATATAACTCGCCAACAGAAGGGCTGACTGGACAAGCCGCAGGTCGTTACTAACCAGCGGTTCGGCTTCGAAGTCAGAGTGTGCTTAATGCACGTCATCTCAAGGTTGCGAACAAGAACGTAAGAGACCCATATTTCCTCCCCTTAGCAGAGTTGGATTTGTAGAAATTCGGCTCCCTGTCTCAATGGTTAGCTTGTTGGCCTTTGATCGAATGGATGCCGGGTTCGATTCTCGTCCGGGTTGGGATTTTGACATTCAGTGATTAATTCCGGTGGCTCTGGGGCTAGGTCTATGTGCCATCTTCATAATTATAAATGGTCATAAATAGGGCTCCAATTTCATAGAAGCGCAAGTCGCCTATATGGTGTCAAAAAGCCATCCATCCATTAGAGAGCGGAGTAATAGGTCACATTTCAGCGAGTAGAAAACTTCTTCAAGGCCACACAACACTCCTGTTTAAAGAGTTGCATAAACATTAGGGGCCCCTCACATTTATGCAACTTTCCCTACTAAACTTACGTGATGCGTAAAAGACGCCTTCGATTCTTCTAAATCTAGCCCATCACTGTATGGAAAGCAGATCGCTGGCTATTACAGACCCCCCCCCCCGTGTAGTGCAATCTCTCCAGCTGTGACCCTGAGCGGACATTGCTGCCACACGAACAGGACACATTCCCTGCTTGCTGCGGAGATTCATTTCTAACGCACTGTATTGCACAGCGAAGAATACTGAGATGTGTGTAAATATGGAACATACTGTTACCGGAGTTTCGTGGATCACAGAGAGGTGAAAGAAGGTGTGGGCTTGAATGCCTCCATCTACAATATCGGAGATTATTTTAATACTCTGAAATATAGGATATCTTTCTTTTCAGAAAATCAAAGTTAACAACAGTATACCAGGTAGAATGACAATTTTGATCTACGAATAGAAAACCCCAGAATAGGGAATATAACACTTTTAGGCTTCAAACCCCTAATTTACAAATTTACAATATCGCCAATGTAGCGTTTACCAGAACAGTTTGCTCCAACCGTTAAAATTACGGCTTTCCCAAGGCCCCACACAATAGCATAAATACCAGAAAAGAGGTCACTTGGTCTCCAAATAGGGTATACGGAAAGCCCTATCTTCACAATGTTAAAATATATCACATTTAAGGAACATTTTCTCAGCAACTGTTTGACACAGACACTTGACATGTTTATGTATTATAAACAGGTATATTAGCTGTGTACTGATGCTAAGATCATTAAAAAAGATAATTTTCTGGAAGAAATATATATTTTTTAATAATGCAAAAATTTTTGCTAATATTCTCATGAATTTTTCCAACCAATCTCTGAAATTTTGCAATATGTTTGTTTACATTGCTTCAGAATATATGGCATACTCTTACAAAGGAGTAATGAAAATTTCATAGTGATATCTAATAGTTTTAGAGATAATGTTCCTTTTGCAGGAAAAAAGTAAATTTGTAGGAAATCACCTCCAAAGTTTCAACACCAGTGCATGCCTAGTGCATAGGTAGGATTATCAGCATCCTCTTGCAATTCATCAAGAAGCTTCTTCTTGGTTGCTCTCCTGTTTCATCCACAGTTCATGATGTACTTGGTAGCATTTTCAGATGATCTTAGTCTCTCCATGTCTATAGAATACACCTGCTGCTCTGCCCTTCCCTAATGACCGAATACCATAAACTAATCTAATATTTACAGTGTAAAGGCTCTTTGTCTTGTTGTAAACTATTTATAGCTGAGGAATTGAAAAACTTGACACTGTATTAACAACAAGCACAGAAAAGTACTAATTCAGCAGCAAGGCCAATATGTCTCTTTGTTTTCAAGGAAATTCCATACTTACCACACTCTTTACAACATCATTTATGTTTTAATATATCAGATAAAATTGTTATAACTATCACTTCGTTAATTTGACGTCCAGTACGAAAGTTATCGACACCATTCAGTTTTCTATTAGATGAGCGCCCAGTCCCAGCATCCGTCTTATCAGACGGGGCTTTACGAATATTTTCACTCACGTTTATTAGGTTAGGTGTATTCGGCCCTGCTTCACATCGTGAAGACTCTAAACGATTTTTTTTGGCAGAGTTGAAGAAGGACATTTCATCTTTTGCCACACATTTCCTGAACACTTTGTTCGAAAATCGAGGGATAACTTCCACAAACTTTACGTAAACTCACAGAAAGATCTTGCGAAAAAACGTGGCCCAACCTGTTGCTAAACAGCAAACAAAGGACTATCAATAATGTAAGCTGTTACAATATGACTAACATACAATAATCTAAGACAACATTTCTTTCCAACAAAGAAATAATTCCTAGATCAGCACGATATGCACAAAAATAATGAAACGTCAACATGTTGACAACTAGTCATCCGCCATGCCATGGCGGAATACTCGCCGTGCGTAGGACAATAAATTTAAAAAATAATTTAAAATGCTTCTATACATTATTTGTTCAAGATTTATATGTCATTTTAAAGAGGAAATTCCAAAGTTTAATAACAACCAAAAAGACATTTTTTGATTTTTTCCTCCAGAACTGCTTTCCATATACCCTTAACCAAGGAGACTGCGCTCCCAGTTCCTTACAGCCTACTCAAGGCGACATTACACAAACAATCTTACAATTTCTGGTCTCTCTAGGCCCAACCTACAACTTACAATCTAGTCAATACAGGGGTATACTGTATATTACCCAAACTACTGGGCCTTCGCGGAAAGAAGAACAGGTTAGGTTAAATTGCTGGCCCAAACACAAAATGAGTCGAGGCGTACACTTGTGCTCCTAGAAAACCAAGTATAAAACCCTAATTGGCTTGCGGCCCGATGATACAGACGCTACTGAGGTGACTAGAATGAAAGGTTAGTTTAATGCATTACAGGAAGATAAACAGTTACAAAATCGTAGTCACCTCAAGATAAATTGAAGGGGAACTCAAGAGGGTAACACACTCTCCATCCCCGATTTACAGTTTAAGACTTTATGAAATTTTATATGAAAAGGAAAAGTTTACGTTTTAGAAATCAAACGTTTATATAGTCAAAGTTTAGAACGTTCCACTCGAGCAAGTTGTGAAGGTAGGTACAGAGATAGAATACTGTTGGCCATTACCTGGAGTGGTGTACTTCCTGTCGAAGGATGAGGCATCACACCTCCTGTCATAACACACACTCAGTACTTCGACGATCAATAAGACAAGGTAGCTTGAAAAAGCCGCAGCTTATATACCCGAGGAGATGATTCGAGTAGGCTCTGCACGAAATCCGGACACACCCTCTCATTTTTATTGGATAGTTTAAAAGTTACAAGAAGCCTATTATTAGCTGAAAAAAGATACAGAAAATTTCCCATTCGCCAGAGTCAAAGCCGGCGGAACGGGACGGAAGTGTTGCAAACCTTGAAACAACAAAATAAATGAAAGTTTATTTAGTTGAGGAAACTTAAGAACATAAAACATATTTTCATCACTAGTTCTTCTACCTAGCACCAGAGTGCATGACCACAGTCTTTGTAAAGACATCTATGGAGTAAGGTTCGAACTTCTTGAGGCACAGCAAAACAAAATAAATAAATCCAGTCAGTTTTGGAGACTTTAAAATAACACAATAATCTATTATTTATGAGTGACATCTTCCAATTGATATCCCAACTTCATACACTAGTTGTTTCCAGATTTGTTTGAGAAGGCGCTTCTTTTAAATGTGCTCCTCTTTCTCATCCTTCATGTTATGTGTAAAAAGGCAAACCCGTAAGTGTCCTCTATCTGCCAGACGTACGATGAGGAAAATTTAAAATACTGCGTCCTCGTCTCCACGTAGAAAACTGAACGAGTATTACTCTAAGGTCAGTTTATTCGAGGCTGCAAGCTTCGTGGTCTCCTGCGCTTATATATTGCTTCATTTCCTGGCCGTGGTTTGTTTTTACGACAACAACAACGCGCTCTTGCTACACGTGCAACGGGCATGCATATGCAAGTGAGGTAAGGAGCTGTAATCCTCACTCTAACTGTTTCATAATTAGCCCGATAACAAGAAGGCGCCCACAAACTTGCTCCAACAACGTCTGCGACAATTTGCAACACTTGTTTCACCTCCAGAGCCTCGACAAGTACCACGAGTTCGGCTTACACGCGTTATGTCTCCTCTCCTGCTTGCTATTCCAGTTTCCGAGCTCTGATTTGTATCGGATCCTGTAGGTTTCTTACTATGAAGGGAGAATTCTAATATATTATGTAATCCTGCCGGCAAAAGCTTATTTCTTTCATGAAGCCGGAAAACTGCTACAAAATCGAAATATTGACTAATGTGCGTAAATACCAAAGATACTTCTAGAGTCGCAGAATGTGTACAATTAATGTACTGAAGGGAAATTGCATGCCTGCAACTGCGGAGAAATGTAACATTGACTAAAGTTGAAAGGAAACACTCGTTCATAGTCGCACTCTCTTGTGCTTTCTGAGCAATGAAATGACTACAGTTATCGTAACTCTACTTCGTGTGTATTGTAATACGCATGCGTTATCCAGCAAGTGGCAGCTCGGTTTACATCACGTGGCTACCAGCTTGGGGTTCAAACCCCAGTATCGGCAGCCCTGGAGATGCTTTTCCCTGGTTTAACCATTTTCAAACCCGCAAAAGCTGGGGCTGCACCTTAATTAAGGCCTCGGCCACTTCCTTCCCTCTCCTAGAATTTTCCTATGCCATCGTGGCCAACAAACCTATCTGTCCTGGCTCAGTCGGGTGGTATTCAAGGGTACTCAAATATGTGAGCCTGGTGTTGGTAGATTTACTGGCACGTAAAAGAACTCTTGTGGGACAAAATTTCGGCACATTGGAGTCTCCATAAAACGGAAAAGCTTAGTGGAACTTAAAGCCAATAACATTATTAAATCTATCTGTGCCGTGCGATGTAAATCATATTTTTAAATATACGCATGGATGCTGGGAGAACATTCTTCAAGGACAATAACAACATTTATCCAAGTAAACTTCCCTGCTATAGGGAAGAGATCAATTTATTCTGTTGCATTACCTACTTGTTCCTAGAGATACGCACACGTTTAGTTTCAGTTCTTACTAGCAAATGTTCCCTACGGTATTCTACATTGCATACGAATTTCTCCGTAAATTACTGTAAATGCAGTGATTAAGACTGTATTAAATTGTACCTACAAACGAACTACAACATCAATCGATTCGTTCAGTGTTCTACATGGTTGATCCTGTGACGTTTTCCCGTATCTCCTATATTTATGTTAGATTCAGTTATTCATTGAATGAGTTGAAATTTCGTCTAGTTTTCACATAGTACTTTAATTTCTTGATACCCATGTGACCCTGGAAGCATAAAATTTTGCGAACATATGGCCACTGGTCATGTCAATGTAACTGCCCAATGTCATGATTGCATCTTTCCTGTACGTGTGGCAAATAATAACATACGTGTAGAAAGTACAACATTAACTTAAACTCAAGAAATGCCGTACTATTTTAAGAATAAGGGTTAGAGATACGACAAAATGTCACAGGCCCAAAGTTGTAGATCTATCCAAATTGAAACGCGATCTTTTGTGATACGACTTACGGTTTAGCCACCAATTATTCCGAAAGGAATGTCTGCACCGTCGTTAAAATTGCATCCATATTTCGATACTTTCTGGGGCCAAAAGTTATACATTTGTATGGCCTGGAAGTTGTATTTCCTCCAAGGAAAGATTGTCCAGGTTTCGGGATTAGCACTCGCATACATAAGGAGTAATTGAGGAAAATTAATACAGTTGAAAAAGTTGAAATTAATAGAAAATAGGATTATAACTGAGGACAGCGGGATGGGTACAAATATGTAAATTCTAAGTGAATGTATTGGAAAATCAAATGCCCCTAAATAAATTATGCTGGTATGAGTTATGGATATAAGAAAGCGATAAGAGAGGAGAAATTTAGGCGCAGTGATTCTTAGGTGAACAAACAAGAAGATGACTAATTGTGTTATTACTGCAATGGTTACCTCTAGGTTCGCAGTCGGTCTGTCGGTCATTCAATACAGAGCATGATACCCGCAGAAAATAGTATATTTCTCCGTCATCTGAAGATTAAGCTAAATTATGAACAAAAAAAGAGTTGTTTATAATGAAGATGCGTTTCACATACGGTCTACGGAGTTTACAAAAAATCAACAGTATAAGAGAAAATGGAGGAAAACCGTTCTGGTTTTCCTATAAACCCACAGTCTATTCAAGGACTTTAACATAATATTCACATCGAAACCTTCCCATTTTCTAAATATGAAGTTTGGTTGAGATCTACCCATCCGTTTCACCATGATGGTGAAACAAACAGACACGTAAAATAAAAACCACCGATTCGATCTTGAGTTTACCTAAAACGGATAAATATCTGAATAATTGGCAAAACAAACGAAATTACAGACAGCGGACCCCCTACAACTTTATTTATATAAACTTGCTTTTCTATAAACGCTCCCCGTTTTTACGATCAAGGTAATTTGCCCCAGACTAGTCAGCCGATCCCAAGCGTGCTCAGTCCGAAATATGATAAAAATAATGCCCTAAAATACACACACCTCGGACCTTGATGGGGAACATATAACTAAATACGGACACGGTGAGGTCAATCAAACTACAAATAAAGCAAGGCGAAGCATGACGTCAGTTTTGGAGGAAAATCTGTTTATTAGAAAAACTAACAAGATAAATATATTAAAAAATAGAAAAAGTATCAAATAATCCAGATTTACATGACTCAGATTATTTTTTCTTTCCAGATGGATAAAGTCCATCTTGAGAACAAGAATATATTACAGATTTATAATGTATGCCGTCACACATACTTAACATATCAAATCAATTTTTTAAGTATTTTTAAATTGCTATTAATTTTAACACATTGGCTTGCGTGCTCGCACCACGCTCCTGGCTTTACTTTTTCTTCACCAAGGAAAGCATGCGGCATTCACGCACCTCGCATCCATTCAAAGCCTCAACAAAAATAAAAGTAAACTTAATTACACTTAAGCAACACTTCCTATTCAACACAGGCTCCTGAAAATGATACAAGGCACAAAATCAATAAACAGGTGGAATTTACAGTGTCACGCTCACAATCAACGTGGATTCCTGAAATGAAATCTCGAGACACAAATACATTAAAAAATGATCTAATTCAACGTTGTATCCTGGAAAAGATGACATGACACAAATTAGTCGTCGGCGCGGTTACATCGGAGAAGAAAATCCGGAACTAACGTCGCGATATAAAACTCTCGTCGACTGCAACAACCGGAAGTATAGGCCGCTCAAATAAACCTCTCCTCGGTAGACAACATCGCCAAAACACGGCGGAATGATTGAAAGGGGAGATCGACGTCTCCCAAAATAAAGCAGCTATACCAAACCACAGGGTCTAACCCTTTACACACGCTGCTCAACAGTCTACCCGAGGCAAGTCACGCAATCAAGAAAATGCAGGCCTTTCAGACGAGGAACGCGTCCTCTTAACTCAAAATCACACAAAATAATATCTCATGTCCTAAAGTTGCGTAAAAGTGAAGAAATATGAAGGACGTCGTCTGACATTCGCTCGCATTAAGGAAACACACCCGCGCTGGTCACATGCAAAGCACTCGCGTACAAAGTAAACCTCAATAATAAAGTGGCCAAGTCTGTAATAAATATGTTAAACTGAAACTAAGAAATTGCCACATTGACAATCGATCATGTCTGAACATCGGAAAGTTACTGAAATATCTCAATCCACATCGCGCGAAACTCATATGGATAATAATCATAACAATACATTTTACAGAAATTTTATTCTAATATTCGGAACTCGGGAATCAATTACTAATTTACAGCCTGGATATACCAAATAGTCATTAAGATGACGCTAACAACTTCGTGGATCCACAGTCCACCGTCTCACACACTCTCATTCACACATCATGCAATAAATCCCAGAAAACCTGACGGCATGTTTCCGTACACTTTGAGCTCCCGTTAACAATACTTTAATGTAGTCCTTCTTGACTTTGACTTGAATCCTTATTTACAATTACAATTAAGCCCCGAGACTTACACTGCGTCTCAAACATCAAAGCAAACAAATAAAAAATATACACGAGGCTAAAATAAGAAACTGACTCGTAAAGAAATGACGCTAAACATTCGGCTAAATAAATCAGAATATAATGTAAGAAAGCAAGCTGCGACCTCATGCAAACGGTCCGCATTTATGTTACAATTATATTTACATTAACAAGCTTCCTATCATTTACTTTAAATAGGACGTAGTCCTTCCAAACAAAGCTACATCTACAGAAATTAAATACCAAACTAACCTATCCCCTTTTGCAACATTAAACACTTACACACTCTGTACTCATCTGTTATGTTGGCTCATGGCCGCTCGTCCTCATCGTGCTTTTTAGCCCGCCATATCGATGATAATGCTGCCTTCAGAAAAGACTTGGATCAGTCCTTTTGTCTTCATCGATGGGTAGAAAGGTGATGTCGTATTTTCCGTTGCTGCTTCTGCTTCTGGATGTCGTCTAAAACATCCCCTTGTTCACGATGTAGAAACTAGGTCAAGATCAACCGGCCGGTTACTAGAATACTACAGTCGGGGTAAATTCCACTGACTGTGAAACCAGTTCCCATTCACTCGCGGAACCGCTTCTCATATCTACTCCGGTAACTAGGTGAAATATTTCCCATATTTTACACGGCTTAACTGAAAATGGTAAGGTTTATGCCCTCGGAAAACGATTCACACAGGCAGGCTACTATGCACTTTGAAATGATTAAATGGAACTGTTCTCTCCCTTTGGTAGTCGAAAGTTAAAAGCCATTCTCCCAGTATTAGAAAACTTGAGTATATCAAATGTAGACTGAGCGTCTTCCAGCAAAATCTTACGAGTCCCCACACGATCACTCCCGTAAATAAAAAAACTTCTTCTTACGATGTTACCTGCACAGAATCTCGCCGAATATTAGGGTAACTAACTGACGCGGTCATCGTTTTAATTAACTCGTCCTCGAAGACGCCGTCGTATCCACGATTGGAGCCATCTTCTCCCCTAGCCCAATGCCTCGCCATATCGACGGTGGCTTCATCGTTTAATTGGCTCGACGCATCGCGTACCTGACGCTTACTTCAAACATTTCTTATAAGCAACCCTAGCCTTTCACCCGGGCCTCCGAAATGTTGTCGGTTGGAATTCTATGGTCCCCTTGTTCGGCTTTGTGTGCGTCATGTCGAAATTCCACCTTCGAAACTTAGCTGGTGAGCAAACAAATCCGAGCTCCACGCTCCCTGCAGAAATTGCGGCATGTGCTGCTGTATGTAGATGTTTCCTGTCAGTTACTAGCACTTAATAAAACTGGGATATTCTCTGTACATTCGAATAAATGACTGATTAATTAAATGGGCACTTCAATAAGGGCTCAATTATGGCTGGGCGTTTTTGGTTTAGTTCACAGATTTTTACCTTATAAGTTTGATTTTCCTCTTCTATGATTGATTCTCAACAAGTTCGCTTCTTAAAAACAGTTATGAACTAGTAAAATGATAATGAACATCATGGATGACGCAACACTACAGGCGAAGAACCCCAACAATGCTGCTCCAGTTTAAGAATAATATCTAAAGCCATCTCTTTTCGGGTTCGACTCAATTAAGTTTTAACTCTTACGGTCCTTAGTCTGCTGCAACCAATATATATCAGTTACATAAAATAAGATTTTGGTCTTTACATTTTTCAGAATTTAAAAAGAATCGTATTTCTGTATCGGTCGCATCCACAGTAACCACGAAATGTATTTTTTAATTTGGCATCATCTATGTCTGTCTGTCTGTCTGTCTGTCTGTCTGTCTGTCTGTCTGTCTGTCTGTCTGTCTGTCTGTCTGTCTGTCTGTCTGTCTGTCTGTCTGTCTGTCTGTCTGTCTGTATCACGGGAAAAGACCAAAGATGATTTAGTGAAAATTGGTATGTAAAGTCGAGGAGTAAGTCGCTACAATCTAGGCTGAGTGAAATGGTATTTTAGGGAAAGGCCTATTCATAAATACCACATAAATAAAGTTATACATTATTACATTTCCGATTATTTATGTCTTATACATTTTTACCGTATCCGCTATGAATCACAGATATTGTTGAATTTGGATTTTTGTTGCTAAGTCCATATCAGCGCCGAGTCAGGAGAAGATGAGTAAAAAGTTTTAATGAAAACCATACGTAGAGTCGGATATACAGTCTACTCTACCTCTTACCTGGACGCCCCGGGTTCGATTCTTGGCCAGATGAAGGATTTTTACCTGGATCTGAGGGCTGGTTCGAAGTCCGCTCAGCCTAGGTGATTATAATTGAGGAGCTGTATGACAGCGAGACGGCGGACCATGTCTAGAAAGCCGAGAAGACCACATGAAACCTCGTAACCTGCAAGCCATCGGGCTGAGCAGCGGTCGCTTGGTAGGCCAAGTCCCTTCAAGAACTGTAGTGCCATGGGGTTAATTTTATATAGTACTACATATAAACCCCAAAAAAGTTGATCAACAGTAACATTACATTGTCTGTTATGATGTGCGTTGGTGTTCTGCTGCCGCTCATCTCCGATATATGGGATTACAGGAGAACAGCCTGCCTGAATGTTGACGGGAAGTAGATTGGGAGTTAGAACTCTCTCTTCCTTAGCATGCCATTGCTCTGGTTCATCATATCATTCCAAATATTCAATCCCTACTCTGACGCGGATTAGAATGAGCAGTGCGTCGCTGAATAGAATAATGGCGGGGAGTGTTCGCGGTTGTCTCTGGCTTGGTCATTCCAGCACTGGAACTTTGTACTGTTAGATCGGCAGCGTAATACTGTTCGTTAAAAGTGAGAAAATGTGCTTTCCTTCATTTAATCGATTAATTTTTATGACAACATTGTCTTTAATCGCTACATTCCTACTGACGTCATTGTAGTGACCTATGTTTACTTCAGTTGGAAAAACCACAAAGACATTCTATCTGATAATTTATTAGCAAAGCACTTGTACATCAGTTAGTTTTGTTTAAAATATTTTTAAATTTTCTGAACGACAAAACATATGGTAACCGTATCATACCTTAAGAAATAGGTACCGTACTATTTATGGCACTTTATAGGGATTGAAAGACAGATCATATCTTACCTCGTGGCAAAAGGCAACTTTCCGCTGCAGACGTCTACGTGAGACTACACTGTCGTTTGCTTCTTTCTCACCGTCGACGTGATTGTATCGCGCAGAAGGCGGCCAACTTCACAACTGGAGAAAGAACGTTACGTGCGCAAGCGCAGTTTTTGAACTTACGAACTAGCAATGCAAATAAAATCATTCAGCTAGGCCACGAAAGGGCTGTTAGGTTTCTAGCATCTTGTAGCATTCCGCCTAGTGGCTGTGACCAAGCAGAGAACATCTGAGGGCGTCACAAGGGTATTCGTGTTCCATCCTTAAGGTAAAATAATTGACCTTCGGTTTCCTTAGAGGTTGCATTTACTTGTGTCTTTATTGTGCGCTGCTTGGTAACGGAGGTACCGGGAGAGTTGGCCGTGAGGAGAAAGTGGGTTCGAACCCCACGTTTGGCAGCCCTCCAGATGGTTTTCCGTGGTTTCCTTTCTTGACACCAGCTAAATGGTGGGGATGTAGCTCATTTCCTTCCCACTAGTAGACCTTTCCTCTCCTATAAGACCTGTCTACGTCGATGCGACTTATAACGAGGGAAGAGGACGCATTTGGCATGATTACTGGAATTGACGTCATATCCAATCCAATGGAAATGCTACTGCGTGCTTCAGAATGTGGCGTGTTAATGAAGTTAGGGGGCTGGCGGCTGAACAACGTATTCCACACAAGATTTGTAGTATTTCGAATCCATTATAATGCAATAAAACTTACAGCGTAGTCTCTGAATTTCTACCTGAACTTTATTTAGTAACATTTATGCGTTTCATTGCCATGGCATGAGGGCAACTCGACATTGTGTATCATACTCTGCAATTTGCAGTGGATAATATTATTTTTGGTATTTGAAATGTTTTGATTAAGCCTTTAATTTGATTAGTTAATACTGTCAGAATTACAAAAGATATATGTGGCGGTGTAAACACAGCAGTCGGAGTTGAATGAAATATCTTAATTCCTTGCTGAATTTTTTGTTTTGTAAGATTTGATTTGATTTGGACCTTTGCACTTGGAGGAATTCTGTTTTAGAAACTCGTTTTTTTATGTGTTGTGTCAAAATTTGAATTTCTTTGTGAATTTTAATATTTTCGTTTGTTGTCAAAATTTGTGTAAAGGCGTGTACCTGTACGCGCAGTTCTGGAAGCGCGTTTCCTGTTGCTTAAAGGAAGACATTCCTTGAACATTTGTCAGCAAGAAGAAAGAGACTTTAAATGGAGAAAATCAGAGTTAATGCACTTTATGAATATGAAAGTCGAATGTGAATTCCATTTTCTGATTGGTTGTCTTCGGTGGTTGCACCATTTCTTGCTTCTGGATCTTACTCCGCTCCTACGGTGGAAGAGAGGTAGGATCTATGTCTTTGATCATCTGGCCATCGTAGCGAGCGGTTGGTCTCTTCCTTCGGTCCCCCCGTGGATAAAGCTGGTCTCAGGGTGACCACTGTTTCTACGTTCATTTCTATCTTCAAATTCATTTAAATGTAACAACTTACTTTTTTGTTACGCCGGAGTTTATCCTTGAGCTTCGCGTTCATTTGTCGAAATGACCTCAGCTATGATCTTACACCTTCGGTTTCGGAGGCAATAACTAACTTTGTAACTTTTAATGTAATTATCTCTTGCGTTTGTCTCCCCGTATTTCTGTCGCCTCACATAAGTGTGCACATTACCTCAAGTGTTCTAGGTAATGGTGCAAGTTTTCTGTACCTCTGCGTTTGGTGTTATTTCTACTTTTGTGTGGATTTGGATTTGCCCTTATTGTAATCGACATATAGCGTTGTTCAGTCATTCTAAATCCGTGGTTAAAGTTTTCTAGCGCACAACGCACGTCTCCAGGCGTGGTATAACACATTAATTTCCGATTGTAAAGATTTTCTATTTTGAGTTTTGATCTCTATCCTTTCTTAAATAATAAGTGTGTGTGATCTAATGGCAGTTACCCTCTACCTTCCTTTCTACGCAAAAGCCTACGTTCCATGGTTCCACGCCGCCTTACACATCCACTCAGTACTTGTTATGTTCATTAGCCTGCTGGTTTACGTCTTGTGCTCCGATGTTTTTGTTTGAATCTTAAGATTTTCTTTCACTCTGTTTATAATTTTCATAATTTTTTTGTTATTTTTTATTTGTGTAATTAAGCCTCTACAGGCTGTATAAATTATCTAAAGGAACAACGATATGAACAATGTTAATGTCTCAAAAGGATTTACGAACATTCTAGTAAATACATATAAACTACATGTTCCGCACATTGATGTTACCTGAAGATCTCGATCCTACACGTGATGTTTCAATTGCGTATTCCAATGTTCCATGGCAAAAACGTCTTACTCATGCGTGGACATTCGGTACATACGTGATACGAACTTCTGTAACAAACTCATTACTCCATCCTATAAAAAATACTTGAGCTAGTTATTTTATAGCCTTCATTTACACTTCATTAGGGTTCCTTGGATCTCGCTCCAAATTTTAAAATGTTACTCACTTAAGTGGAAGCGGTGTTCTGCATGTGTTCGTGTTCCTAAAGTTTCCCAAGTACAAGAAAATATCTCGGTGATTATTCATAATGGAGCTTCATTAGCGTCTCTTCTACTTTCTACAAATTTATGCAGGCTTTCTTTAACTACAATGTTTCGTGATGTAAATAAGAATGAATAATCAGCGGCCTAGATACAGGAGCGACTCCATACTTAGTTTCTCTTCAATTTTCTTCCCGATACGTACGATGCGCGGTGACTGCCAATTCCAACAGCTTGTTAAGGTCAAGAATGTTTATTACAATGCAGTTAGATTTCAATATGAAGTTGTTATCGAAATTGCAATTTGGTTAAGACTTCATGTCACATTAATCCATAAATCATTTATACAAACTATAGTAGAGTCATTAACTTCGTCTAGTGTCACTGTGGTGCACTACGGGTTGTTGCCACGACAGTTCTTCTCAAATCCCAGCAAGACACAGGTGCGTGCATACTGCGCTCTCTAATGTGAAGGGAAGCTGAATGCCAGCGGTGGAACTTGAGGACGTCAGGTTCTGACAAATCCAGGCTAATCCGCTCATGAAACGTTTGAGATGATCGAGTCAAGAACACCACGACAGCGAGAAGGAGACAACATATGGACTGTAGTATGTACATAGCTGTGCACTCTGTTGCCCACACTGTAGGCAACAGTCCACGAACACATGGACTGTAGTATGTACATAGCTGTACCCTCTGTTGCCCACACTGTAGGCAACAGACCACGAACATATTGACTGTAGTATGTACATAGCTGTGCACTCTGTTGCCCACACTGTAGGCAACAGACCACGAACATATTGACTGTAGTATGTACATACCTGGACACTGCGTTGCCCACACTGTAGGCAACAGACCATGAACATATTGACTGTAGTATGTACATACCTGTACACTGCGTTGCCCACACTGTAGGCAACAGACCACGAACATATTGACTGTAGTATGTACATACCTGGACACTGCGTTGCCCACACTGTAGGCAACAGACCATGAACATATTGACTGTAGTAGTAAAGATACACACTACTAGACATATCATGGAAACACCGTTACTTTTGTCCAATATCGTCGTCAAATTTTCCACTTCTCACATGGTACATAAGGTCAGTTAAACTAAGAAGGGAAACCGGCAAGCAGTTTAATACTAAGGGGCCTAGATCATGGGAAGGTGAAATGTGAGTAAACACTGATAGAAATTTTGGACTGGGGGTTGAAATCTCTCAGGGCGTTTGTCTTCAATTTGAGATCAACTCTCTTCAAGTGCGAATCATACTTATATTTAAAGTTGTTGTGGGAATAAATTTGCACGTTGTACTTATAAAATTTTAAATTTTCTAGATTTTAACTTCATTGATTGTTCTTACAGAATTGTTTAGACTTGTACATCTAATTTCACAATCGTTTATATTTTTCCGAGTTCTTTACGAAATACTTGTGTTTTAATCAACCATTTAGTCGCCACTTTCGAAAGGCATGGGGCACCGTTGATTTTATTCTAGGACCCCTTCCACACGGGGTTGAAGTGGTACGTGTGTGGTTTTCTCTTTGACTTTGTCACAATTTCTCGCTACTACCATGTGTTTCCTTCAATAAGTCACAGAGAACACACGTGCTTATTGACTACACGATTTCTCATTCTCTCCAGTACTGTTCCCAGGAGCAGTACAGATATTCAACGTAACTCAGTTATTACGGCAGGGTCGCTCCACAGAAGTGCTTTGAGCTCAAGCTCTGCGCACTAAATCGTGTTAAGTTTATTGGTGCATTTCTGAGTGTAACGGGCGGCTGAGCGTCCGGCCAAAGACACTTTAATAACATTCCTACGGAATACCACTTGTCATTCCCTTCTGAGTAAACTGGCACTGACATATTAAAAAGGGACTTCAGCCTTTGTTTAATAATCTTCCGTCTCTCTCGCGCAAGTAGGAACTTTTATCTCCGTTCTCGAAAATTAATTCCGGGGCCTTTACTTTCCGTTCGCGGAGTTTGACTTCAAATTGAGCGGATGTTAGAAGACATTGTTTCTTTAATTGAATTGCGATGAGAAAATTGTCAGCAAGTTGTTCTTCCCATGTTCACAACGGGTAAATTCGAGGCATGTGTGCGTGTGGTCCTTTGTTCTCTCTAGACAGCTCGTCAGGAAACGAGACGTATAACTGAAGCTACAAACCAAACATAAATGTAATAATAATAATAATAATAATAATAATAATAATAATAATAATAATAATAATAATAATAATAATAGTCGATACCGGTATAATAAAAGGGTTTACTAAAACAGATGGGGTGACATTGATACTTCTCTAAATTCAGCCAACTTCGAGTAATCCTAAATGATCACTCACAGAATTACAGGCGAAGGCTTACCCTAACCCGCAATACATTCTGTACTTAGTAGGTTCCTAAGCGACTAACACTTGCTGTTGTTGTTTGAGTCATCAGTCCATAGACTGGTTTGATGCAGCTCTCCATGCCACCCTATCCTGTGCTAACCTTTTCATTTCTACGTAACTATTTCATCCTACATCTGCTCTAATCTGCTTGTCATATTCATACCTTGGTCTACCCCTACCGTTCTTACCACCTACACTTCCTTCAAAAACCAACTGAACAAGTCCTGGGTGTCTTAAGATGTGTCGTATCATTCTGTCCAGCGAGAAAGTAAACTCTTCTTCTGATCAAGGACGAATACTATTCCTTGCTAGATACTCTTTGATTCTCTAACGCCCTCAGCTTCCTAATATATTCAACAGATGGAAGAGCGTTCATAATAACTTACATTCTACTAAGAGAAGTAAGTGTACGTACGAAGGCAGATCAAAAAATAAGTTGCACTTCCCAGTTATGGCCATTTACTACACCACCTCTACAACAGCAACACGACAATAACGACATACACTGCAACGTCACTTTTCCACATAGTTTCGAAGAGACTCCAAACATTTCTGCGAACGCACAACCAACTTGTCGATGCCGACTCCATAGAAATTTCCTCCAAAGTTCTACAACCACTCGGAGACAGCGGCCTTCACCTCCTCAGCGGTCTGGAAACGTCGACCACCGAGCTCCGTTTTGAGCTTACCGAACAGATGAAAGTCACATGGCGCTAGGTCGGGACTATAGGGTGGAAGTTGCCAGACCTCCCACTTGAAACGCTGCAGCAGATCTCTCGTTTGGCGGGCCTTGTGAGGTGTTGCGTTATCGGGCAACAAAATCACACCGGCGCTCAATTTCCCCCGGCGCTTCTCTTTAATCACTTTACGCAACCGGTGCAACGTTTGATCGTCGTTCCTTTCCGCATGAATTCCACGTGCAGCAAACCCTCCATATCAAAGAACACTGTCGCCATAACCTTACCGGCTGAAGGTTGAACCTTGGCCTCCTTTCGTTGTGGTGTTGAGGGGTGCACCCATTCCATTGATGTTCTCTTCCTTTCGGAGGTGAAGTGGTGGACCCATGTTTCGTCACCTGTGACGATTCGAAGAAAAAACCCGTTGCCGTCTGCGGCATAGTGTTGCAAAAATTCCAGGGAGCATTGGAAACGTTGTCCCTTGTGCTCATCGGTGAGAAGACGTGGGACCCATCTTTGACACAGCTTACGATATCCAAAATCTTCGTGAACAATGGAGAACACACTGCCATACGACATGTTCAGCTGCGTCGCGATTTCTCTCAGTTTAATGCGCCGGTTCTGTCTAATGATCGCATTCACACTGTTGACCTTTGCACGGGTCCTGGACGTTGCGGGCCTGCCTTCACGATGGTTGCCCGTGATATCCGTGCGTCCGGCTTCGAATTGCTGACACCACTTTACAATACCTTGCCAGGAAATGGCCCGCTTCCCATACACAGCACTAATTTCACGATGAATGTCCGTGCAATTCTTCCTTTTGGCCCATAGGAATCGGATTGTCGCACTTACATCATATTTGGAGAGAACGTCCAGTTGACTCGCCATTGCATTTGCCTGCTATTCACACAATACTAGACGAGACACCAAAGTGACCTGCCTAACAGATGTGTGGGCAGTGTCTGTCCCTTTCTTCGCTGTGCACACGTTTGCGACACACAGCGCCCTGCTGCGGCGCGTTAGTGCAACTAACCGTTTGATCGACCTACGTACAAACAGATACCATCATGACATCACCCAGGACACCTATCGATGGACAAGATAGGTAAACTAGAAGGAGTGAAGGAAATGTGTGATTAAAAGTTCTCTGACGATCTGAAACCGCTCCTTCGAGAGTAACTTATGAGTTCACAAGAGAACAGTTCTACATTCAAGAACTGCGATTGTCTTCTACAGCACAACACCAAGCTTTACATCAAGAAGTTCAGGACAAAAAGCGAATATATGGATAGAGTTATGACGTTAGGATGGACGCTGATAACTACGAACTGCGGCGAACCATAACGCGCTTCTTATTAAATGATCTTACAATCACTGACAAGTGCAATACAAATCAAGACGAGTTACCTGAATGTTGCGGAGAAGCGCGGGTCCTCTAGTAATAAGGTGCACCTCAACGCCGCGCATTCAAAATAAGCGCCTTAATGAACTCCTCTATCGAAAAATGTGGAAACTACTACAACAGGAACTTAGAACATTAATCAGAAGATGTCACCACTGAGATACTAAGTAATTGTTTTGTTGTTAAGTTTCCTAAAATGACTGAATTTCTCTTTGTTTTGTTTCCCATTCATCAAGAAGTTTGGACATTCTTCCACAGATGACACTAACCAAAAACTATGATCATGCACCCTGGTGGAAGGTGGAAAACTTATAAGTTAAAGAAGTTTTGTATTCCTATGTTTTCCATAACTGATCAGTGTTCATTTATTTTTGGGTAGGCAATACTTCCTTTTCTTTCTGTCAGTTTTGAATCTAGCCAATCAGGAACTTTGAAATTAATTTTCTACCTATCCCGCATTTCTTGTTCACTTTGTGTTAGCCAATAAACTTGAAGAGAGTATGTCCTGATTAATCTTGAATGCTCTCGAACCTTGCCTGAGGGTTTATAAACTGCGGAACGGCGGCTTTTCAGTTTCCTCGACAATTGATCGTAGACTTACTGTGTGTGTGTGTTTAAGCAGGAGGCGGGCGGCCTGTTTCTTCGGTCAGCAGAACATCTATAAGGTATGGGCCACATAACGTAATTCTTTCTTGCCACCTCTGCAAATTATCCCGAGAGGAAAGTTCGAATCTTTACTATGTAACCTTCCTTTTCTATAATGAACTTTCCTTTTGGCTAATGTAAAAACTTCATAAAATCTTTAATTGTAAATTGGGAATAGAGAGTGAGTTACCCTCTTGAGCTCCCCTTCATCTTAGTTTGAGGTGTCTGTGATTTCGCAGCCTTTGTTATGGATTACAGTAATTTCTATGCGAGTCACCTCAGTAGTTTGGGAATAGCCCCTGTTTCATCGGCCTAGAGCACTGTAGGTTTTTAAGTTTTTATTATCTTGGAGCGCAGTGTACGCGTCCATTCCTTTTGTGTTTGGGCCAGTTATTTAACCTGCTTTTTTCAATGGAGGCCCCGTATGTTGGGTATTGCATACCCCTGTATAAAATCATTTTCAATTTGTAAGTTGTGCCTTGAGAGGCCAGTGATTTTAAGTTCATGTTGCCTTGAGTAGGTTTGTAAAGCTGAGAGCCTGTTAGCTCTTTTTCAAAGTTTTGTAACAGTAAAGTGTGCCTCCGGGAGGCTAGATATCGTGATTTAGGGATCAAGTGCTCTTGAATTATGGGATTTCTGCCCCTAAATAAACTATATCACTTCCATTCGTTAAATTGTAAAACTAGGGGTTTGAAGTCCAGAATCTATAAAAATCACTACCTTGGACTTTCCTAGTCTTGTTTCAAGTATGCTTTTTTTCCCTGATATGTTGTTATGTTCACTAAGTGAAAATTGTTAAGTTGTTGTTTCCGAAAAAATACAACCTTCAGTTCAAGTTTAAAATTAATTTTGAAATTGTAGATAGACCCATTCATCCAGCACCTTCTTTATCCTCTATTTGCTCCACGGGTATCTCCGTAACAATGTCGAACCAGTAAATAATGAGCCCTCCAAGGTCAACTAAGCGGATATTTTCCCACTTTCAAGACAAGAACACAAAAGAGATCTGATTCAATGAGGTAGGTAAAGAGCTGCAAGGAGTGGGCATCGAACACAATGATATTCTGGAGTGCAACCCACGAAACTTGAAGACCAGAAGAGTTTGCGAGAAAAGGCCTAGTTGAAAGCGTGGACGGAAGAAAAAAAGGAACTACACCTGCAACGAGGGAGAACTGGTCAAAAGTTAGATCCCGCCGAGGGAGACAGTTGAAATGACTTGGTCCTCATTTGGCGGAAGCAACATGAATGGAAGAATCGAGCGAGCAGATTCTCCTCGCTAGACAGGAAAGCTTAGAAGCATGGATTCATTTTAGGCTTAGAAGACGAGGGGTTGATTGTTCCCGTCTTAGTAGCCTCTTACGGCATGCAGGGGTAGAGACACTTCACAGTTTGGATCAACCCACAAGGGAGATAAAGATTAGTGATCAATCAGAAGGAAAGGGAGAGTGTACACGAAGGAATGAAAGGCTCACATTGTAGACGTGTCTGGTGACGAGCTACTGAGCCTGCTACTTATTCCAAGGTTCTGGGTTCGTTTCCTGTCCAGTTAACGGATTTTAATTCTGGAGGTGGGATCTGAGACGAGATTTCCTCAAGCTCTTCGTTACCTGAAGAAAGCGAACAGTGAGACGATGACGCTCGTCTTCTAGTGCACAGTGTCGACAAACTGATCAACCCAAAGACAGAGCGATAAGAATTGTACACCCCAACGCCACGCATTTAAATCTTGAGCCTAAAAGAACTCCTCTACTGGAAAAACCGTGAACTTGAAACTAGACCTACTTAAAATTTTACTCACAAGATGTCACCACTAATATCAGATGGAATTTTGAAGTTTTCTGTACTGTGTGAATTTCTACTTGTTTTGTTAACCATTCATCAAGAAGTTTGGACATTCTTCCATAGATGTCACTGCTAAAAAAAACTATGATCATGCACCCTGGTGTGAAGTGAAAGAACTTTTGATTTAAAGAAGTTTGGTATCCATAAGGTTTTTTTTAATAACTGATGTTCATTTATTCATGGGTTGACAATATTGATCTTTTCTTTCCGCTAGTTTTGAATCCAACCAATCAAGAATTTCTGTAATTAATTTTCTAACAATCACAGTCTTCTTCGATTTTGTGTGTAACTTTTAAACCACCCAATAAAAACGAGAGGCTAGTTTAATCTGGAAAGGTCTCGAACTTTCCCCAAGGGTTTATAAACTGCTGGTCTTCACGTCCCTTCGCCAATTGATCGTCAGCTTACTAAGTGTGTGTGTCAAAGCAGGAGGCGGGCGGTGCCTCTTTCGTCAGGCAGCAGTACACCGACAAGGTAATGGCCACATAACATCTTTATTTATTGCTAGCTCCGCAGTTTAACCTTCCGAATCATGAACTACGTAACCTAGTTTTCCTAAACATGTAACTTTCTGCCGGCTAATGTAAAAACTGCATAACATCTTTAACTGTAAATCGGGGATAGAGAGTGATGTTCCCCTTCAGATTGGTTTGAGATGACTACGTTTTGTAACTGGTTTTCTTCCTTTCTGTTATGTTGTATTTATGCTTATACGAATCACCTCCATAGTTTGGGCCTAGTGCCCCTTAGGTTTTAAGTGTTCATATCTAGGAGTGCAAGCATTCGCCTCCTTTCATTTTGTGTTCGGGCCATTTATTTAACTCTTATTCCTTTTTACTCGAAGGCCCTATATTTTGGTACCCCTGTTTCAATTTGTACGTTGGGCCATGGAAGGCCAAAAAATATAAGATATATTTTGTGGCTTTGAGTAAGCTTGAGCACGTTAGCTCTTTTTCAAGTGTTGTAAAAGTGCATCTGGGAGGCGTGATAATGTAATTCCTGGAGCTTGTGCTCATGTATTAGGGGATTTTTGCCCTTGAGTAAATTTGTGCTCTTTTGTAAATTTAAGCTGATTGCTCAAGAATGGTAAAGCCCAGATTTTTAAACATTCACTAAATTTTGTATTTTCTTGTCTTGTCTAGAATTTGTCAGTGTACCTGACGTTTCATTGTTATAAACATTTGTTAAGATGTTAACTTTCAGGTTAAGTTTTAAATTCTTTTCTTGACATTGTAAGAAGACCCATTCATCCGGGCAACTTCTTTCACCTCTGCTGGTCCACAAATATCCCGGAACAGTCACGGTTGAACCAGTGAACAAGACATTAACTAGAGCAGAACCTGCACAGCGAATTTTAAAATGTAGTTCCTTTCGTTCCTTTTTTAAATTTAAAAATAATTCTGAATGAATGACAACAATATTACTGAGCTCGTCAGCACTAGCAATAATAACTCTCAAATTCAGGTACCAAATTTACAAACAATTTTTATTAATTTGGTTGATTTTCATAGACAAGTGCGTTAGTGCCCGTGCTGTAGGTAGAAATGATCTAGGAAAATACACTTCGTAAGTGTCTGGTCTCCAACTGTCCAAGTGCGTCGCAGAAGTATCCACAGCCCATTGGTTGTCTTCAATTAGCCGTGATTTGGGTTTATTTATTGCTGAATAGTTTATAACTTATTGTTCCTGTAGGGAGTTTCACACCAGAAACTATTATCGAATAAACAGGTGAATGATTGCCCATTCTAACTGGCCTTAATGGTTGAACATGAATGACCAAAAACAAAAGGCTAGCAGACGAAACACTTGCCTTCCTTATAGAAATAGTTAAAACCCTATGTCCCAATGACAGAGATGCTAAACCTGTTCTACACCGGGGTGACTAAGTAAGAAATATTAAAGCCAAATATGATTAAAGAAGTTTTGCAAACTGTAGTGACCGCACGCCAAGATGTCACTCTTTGTGTCCTCTGGCTTCCGAAACTTCTACACTAATGCCACCAAATTTAGAAATGTACATAAATAAAAGGGATCGAAACCTTCCGCTCAAACGTTTTTCATTGGCACAAGAAAGTATGTTTACTAGTTCCTGATAGGTCGATTACAATTAATTAAAGAAGCAACCAGCAGAAGTATTGGCAAATATAATACTTGAACAAAACAATCCTCAAAACGTAAGGTCTGCCACTGTAAGAATACATCTTCCTTTATCGGGTAATTACACTTCATCCCGCCAGGGGGAGCAATTAAAGCATCTGTCGATTGAAGATCAAAGTATCTTGTATAACACTAGTTCAAGTTATAGAACGCGCAGATAACTGTCCGCACACGATGTTCCCCCGGTACACCAATAATAATAATGAGGAGGAGGAGGATGAGGATGTTCGGTTCCGTGGCTAAATCGGTAGCATTCTGGCCTTTTGTCACAGGGGTTTCATCCGGGACGTGAATATTAACCATAATTGTTTAATTCTGCTGGCATGTGGGCTGGGTGTATGTGCCGTCTTCATCATCATTTCATCCTAATCAAGACCCGCAGGTCGCCTGTGGGTGTCAAACCAAAAGAACTCCACCTGGTGAGCCGAACATGTCCTCGGCACTAAAAGACATACGCCATTCCATTTCTAATTCAATAATAATAATAATAATAATAATAATAATAATAATAATGATAATTGTACCGGGTGGTACACCTCCACGTCGCTAATTCAAACTTTGCGCCAGTTGAAACTCTCATACTGGAGGAAGTCTGAACGTTATCTAATGTGTTAATTTTCAAGTTTCTCAGAAGATGTCACTACTTGGAAATTTCGAAGTTTCTGAACTGGGTCGTTTTCGATGTATTTTTGTTTTGCCTGTAGTAAGAAGTGTGAACATTCTCTTCTAGAGGACACTACTGAAGAACTACAATGGTGCACACTAGTGCGAAGTGAAAGAACGGTTTTTTGGAGAAATTTTTATTTCAAAAGTTTATTCCTTGTTAAATTTCTTTCTGTTATTGTTTAAGTTGGCTGTATAACCCTTTCTTTCCCCTTGTTTTGAATTTAGCCAATCCGGAATTTCTTTAATTGATTTATGACCAATCAGGTGTATCTTCCTCAACGGGGATATGTTGCTTAACCCTAGCCAATAAAATTCTTGTGGGAGGGTGTTCTCATTCCTGAAACGCCTCGAACTTTCCGCGAGAGTATATAAACTGCTGATTTTCGGGTCTCCGCGCCACTTCAGTAACATCTTTCAGTGTGTAAAGTACGTAGCAGGGGGCGGGAAGCGCCTCTTTCTTCGGGCAGCAGTTTATCCACAAGGTAATGGCCGTTTAATAACTTCTTTTCTTGCTAGCTCAGCAGTTTAACTCTCGGGGCAGGTCCGAAGCGTTTTACCATGTAACTTTCCTTTAAAATGTAAAAACACTCGGTATCAATCCTTTCTGTTTTAACTACAAATTGGGATAGAGGGTGCTTAACCCTCTCGAGCTCCCACTCATTTTGCTTCGAGGTGAACTTATTTTCTCAACCGTTTCTTCCTGTCTAGCGTAATGTAACTTGTCTTCTCATATAAGTCACCTCTGTAGTATGGGATTAGCCCTTGCATTAACGGCCTAGTGCCAAGTAGGTTTTAAACAAAATGTATTAGGAGGGCAGCTTCGCCTCCTCTCAAATTGGTATTTTAGAGGCCATGTAATTAACCTTTTCTCACTTAATAGGCCTCAGTAGGTTGGGTATTTTACCCCTGTGTTTATGTCCTTAGAGGACAACTTGAAGGTGGAGTTTGGTGTGGCCTTTTATAGGCTTGAACGTTGAGAGTGGTTTGCTCTTTTTGAAATTTGGTTCTGCGTGCCTCAAGGAGGCTTTACTGTGTAATTTGGAGCAAGTGCTCCTGGGCATGAATGGGGTTTTCTACCCCTCTGTTGAAACTTGTTTTGGGGGTAAAGCTGGGCTAATTGCTCAAGAATCGTGAGTTCGGGGCTCGAAGCCCAAATCCTGTAAATACTGTAATTGTACTTTTATTGCCTTGCTACTCTGTACCTGCCATGCTTGTTATTTCTTGATTTTGAAAAGAAAATATAACCTTGTTAAATTTTATCTTAACTTTAATTTCGTATTTTGAGGCCCGTTCACCCCCGCACCTTCTTTCACCTCTGCTGTTCCACAGATACCTCGGAACAATAATAATAATAATAATAATAATAATAATAATAATAATAATAACAATAATAATAATAATAATAATAATCATAGTAATATAACTACCGTTCACTCATCACTCTCACATCTGATGTCATGTAGGTCGGCTGTGTGACAATTTCCACGTTCCGTTCCGCTCCCCCAGATGGCGTGATGGGGGATACAAAGCTGAGTTCTAATTAAACACCAAGTGTGTCGCCAAAGATATTTTACATCTCTCCAACGTAGGGCATAAAATGTCGAGTGGACCATGTTCCGCCCTTGATTTTCTCTGCGACGTTTGAACCTGTGACCACAGACTGGGTGTCTAACACTGATCAACAGAAATAGCTTCTACTACGAGAGGGTACTTGGTGACAACTCAAAAGCCGTGCAGGGATATGTTAAAATATTGATCGGTCTAAACGAACGAGAGCTTACACACAGGTAAGAAATAAACGGCTCTTTCTCAGGTTAAATATCATGGAATAATTCATGATAGCAAACAAAATTTGCCTTATGATATAGAGCAAGAAAAATTCCATGCTTGAGACCTCTCGGAGTTATGTTCTGATTTACTGAAATTCGTGACATAAGCACTCTTTACTAGTACTTACGTCCTTCCCTAGTAATGGTTTCTGCTCCCTCGTTTGGTAATCGGCTGTCCCTCAAACATGTGAAGCACTAGGGCTTGGAAGTGGAGGAAAAATCCTTTTCTCGACTGTCTGGGTCATTGTAGGCCACAAAATGGTGAGTATTACTGGTCCTTTTTAGGTCTAACGTCTTTGTGTTTACAATTTCGTCTTCCTACAGCCTATTCTACCACCGCCTTCTAACTTCATCAAACTGCTCGGTATTCACATTAAGGATATTCTAAAACGGAATAAGCATGAGGAGGAAGGTATACAGAGCGCTAGGTTTTGTCCGTAGATGTCTCTCGTGAGGAAGAACGGCTTATATCTCCCTGGTTCAGCACATACTGCTATATGGTCTTCTTTCCTGGCTCCCAACGACAACATAAAATATGAGGAAACTGGAAGGTGTACAGCGACGAGCAGAACGCACCCCTTGTGACGTTCCGGGAGCCCAACTCAGGTATCTTTAGTTACGAGGTCTGTAGGTATAAGTATAAACTCACTCTATTACATATAGTCTATATATATTCGATTAGCACAGTCAAAAGAGGTGATGTTGTTACCATTTATTAGGCTAACAGAAAACTCTGAATAGTCGTAAATCAGAGTACTGGCACAGTGGAAATCCTATACAGTGCGGAAAGGTAATCGACACGAAATAGATTCAAGACTTGAATGCAACTCGACAGATAACTACCCAAAAAGCATATTATGAAGCAATAAGAGACACTCATCCCAATATCCAAAAACAATATGAATTTGGAAGAAGGATATACAATCAGTAATTCTTGGTTGCCTATCATTCATAGTTTAAAGACATACAGACCACAACATTAACTCGCAGGCCGAACATCCAGTTACATAACAGTGCGGGCGAGCCCCACTACCTGGCTGTGACACATACCTCCCAGAATTCTCATGAGACAGCCAGGGGGCTTCCGTCACCCAGAAAGGCTAGGATACATATAGGACGAAGTTCAGGAACCACGCTTGTACTGTGATTGCTGCCTGGGAGACTGATCGACTAGGAGTATTTCAGTCGCCTTGACAAAGAATACTGCAATGTATTCGAAACGTCGGCAAACTGTACGTGATGTGCAGACAACAACAACAACAACAACAACACGGCTCAACCCGGAAATTAAACTATACCATTCTACACACCGTGGAAGCTTCACCTCTAAGAAACCAGTCATTAAATTTAATTAAGGAAATTTTTGACAACAGGGTAATTGATAAACAATTGTGGCCCGAATGATCCCCAGATCTTACTGTTTGCGAATTTTATTTATTGGAAATCTGAAGAATAAAGTTTGTGGAACAAACGCTCCCACTCGATATGTCAGTGCGACGAGAGCAGATTCCGCAGGAGTAGACTACGCGGCGGCACCGAGTTTCTCCATCTGTCTTCCTATTTTCATACATCACATCATTCACTTCTCTAAGGATGTTGACGTCAGGAAGATTCACCGCACTTCATAGTCGACTCAGTAGAATTACGGGGCAAATATTGGACATACGTACATCAAACCACGTTGTCTCCTAGCATAGGATATATACAGGGTTTCTCAAACCTTTTGGGTCAAATTGAAACTGCTAGTAGAAAGAGACTGTAGGTTCTGAAACAATGGGTGCTCAATCAGCATTTTCCCACGAGGTCATTGACGCCTAGATGTGGGGATAAGGGGGTATGAGGTCATTGATCCCTAGTATAGTAGTGGGGCAATGCCGATTCGCGGATTTTGCGTAAGACAGTAAGCCTAACCTCACAGATCCCGTCTTGGAGGGGCCTAACCCCCATTTTACGACAAGGTGCCCTTCCCCACGGGAACAGTCGCCTCCTTTGATGGTCCTAAACTCAATTTTAAGGACAGATGTCCTCCCCACGCCATTCTGGAGGGGCCTAACTATACAGGGCACAGTTATACGGTCAGAAGACCATCCCGTCGTCATTTTTATCCTCCCACCGGAGGTGGCACGTATTGCCTGGCCTAGTTCCACGGCCACATGCTCTTCCCAGCGTCATCATGGAGAGGCCTAACTACAAAGTTCCCCGTTTTACGGTCAAATGTACTTCTACGTCATCTTCGAGTGGTCTAACTATACAGGCCCCAGTTTTACGGTTGTATGCCTTTCTCGTCCCCATTTTGGAGGAGGCTAACTACACAATTGCTATATTGGGCCAGTTTTACGGTGAGATACCCTTCTCGTCAATTTGTAGGGCCCTAAATACATTTGGCTTAGAGGCCCAATTTCGCGGTTAGATCTCATTCCCACCACCATTTGGGAGGGGTCTAACTGCACAGTCGTCATCTGTGATTTTAAAACAGATCAGCTTAAGGCTTCATGTCTACATCCGATAAACTACTTAGTTGTGCAACTGTGTCATCTAGTGGTCTGCTCGTGGCTTGACGCCTCCATCCGACAGACTGTCTCCGACGGGAATGAGCACGTGCCATACTAAGACCACTCTATTTTAACCTGCAGTGATGACCTAATCATAGTTATGCATGTTTAGACTTGTTCATTATCAAGGTCACACACTAAAGTCTTCATAGAAGATATGAATGAGAATTTTTCTTTAGTCTCCGAGATACTGTGACAGAGAGTAGAGCACGTTAATCTATCATGACAAGAACATTAATAGTTGATGTACAATGCTTTAAAGTGAACGTTAACAAATTTGAGTTGAAGGAGGTGGCTGTGTTGTCAGCGCCATAGTTCACCAGTTTAGTATTTAGCTCACATTTCTCTTACTGTCTGATTACAGATGAAGACAAGAAAAGGCACAATGGATTGAAAAAATTAGGAATGCGGCAGGAAGAAAAGAAAATACCTTATCGCTTCCTATCTATCATCATGAACTCTCATTTTCCTAGGGCAGATCTTGCTTTTTTAAAGGGTTGTGAAAAGAAGGAATGGTGAAATTATCCACATGCATGCATTAGGATGTTCATCATATAAAACTCTTCACAAGGAGCACAGTGGAGAAGCAATTATACACTCTTTACGACATGTGTGCATGCTCCTTGATTGGTTGTGCTGATGTGCATGCCGGGAGGTGAACAACAAATGTAAATTGCAGTATCGAAATGACGTCAGTGTGAAATAAACAATTATTCTAAAGATAGCATATCATTTCTAAAGTGTAACGCAGTTGAAAAGGCAATCGTAAAGTTTTATACTTGCAAAAAATGAAACACTTTTACTGAAGAAGAGTTCAATGCACTACCAAAGACATTTTAGTCAATGTAGCTATGAATGCTGTAAAGAAGATCTGGCATAGTGTGCCCCATGAGTGGACACAACATCCTGTTTTGTCAGAGCTCCAGACGTGTAGTTTACGTCATGAACAAGTGAGCTTAGCTAGGAGACCTTCCATTAGACAGTGTCGTACATGTCAACTCATTAAACTGTTTCATGGAACCTAAACTAACGAGTTGTCTTCGCATATAAACACTTATCATGTCTGCAAATAGAGTAAGCAATTTGCCAGAGAAAAAGGTTAAGAAACGTGCTGGGAGAAAGGTGAGGAAGAATGTTGGCCATGGGCTCATCAATAAGGTGATTGATCTTCTTCCTTTTCAGCTTAATCTTCCTAGTTACCAGTACTGCGGCCCTGGAACACGACTTGGGGTCCGCATACCACGTGGTGATCCTGATATTAATATGTTAGATGCTGCCTGCACGCCATTGATTATCGTCAAAACAATCCTTAACTAAGACGTGTAGCTGAAGAAAATCTGTTTAGTAAACGTATGCAGCGTGTGTCATCACCTAATGCTTCAGTTGCTGAGAAGATAGCAGCACATGTAGTTGCCAGTGCAATGAAAGCAAAAGTTTCACTGGGTGGTGACATTAAACAGCGAAGACAGTAGAAATAATCTATATAAGAAAGGACAGAACTGATTTACATGAAGAAACGGATATATATGTATATTGTACCGGGAAACGATCAGGGATCTGGGCATGAGAATCTTCACGTAGGGGGTGGACGGCTCTTATGGAGCAGGTACAGAGACGCGTACGCAGAGCAAAATAATAGTTGGGCTTAAAACTCAATTTATTCACCACCATGTATTTATGGGCAATGTTTACTACTGTATTATTCCTGCTCCTTTTCACGAAATATTTGTTTCGTTGGCAAATAATTTAAACAATAAAGCAAATTATTTTACGAAATTTTCGTAATGCAATGTTTGCCTGATTTAAAAACACAATATCCATAAAAGATTGCCTTTATCTTGATGTTTTGAAAATAATTTGCTTTTACGTAAGTCACCATAAATTAATTGAAATGAATGTCTTTCGCCAGAAGACCAAATTCAAAATTCCAAATACTGAATTGTTTTCCCTAGTCTTTTTAAATAATAAATTTCACTTGTTTCCTACAGACTTTAAATAATAATAGATATTTCTTCATTTTAAAATAAATACTCGTTCACTCTCAAAGTTCGTGAAGTTCTCCCTAAAAGTTTTTATACGTATGAAAAATTTAACACTTCGAAAATAACGCAAACTAGGATTTAGTAAAAGTCTAGTTTCCAATGAGCGTTGTAATAATTGTTCCTAAAGATGCCAAACGAAGTCACTGATTTTACTATTCCACTTAGCTAGAAGAAAGTTAGTTTCTGTGGAATTTTATGCACTTGTTTTAAAAGTGGATTAAAATTCACTTCATATCACCTGTTTTACTGGAACTCGGGACTGGAATGTAGACAGCTGCTGGTCAGCGAACAGCAAGTTGTTACCATAGGCAGCCGATGTCGTGAAGTCATCACCATAGCACCACGCTCCATATCCCACGCTGATAGCGCAGTTCCATTCCCTTGTTGACATGTCCCACGTCTATTCGAGATTCAGCTTGTGTAGCGGCAGGCATATCATGATTACGAGAAATAGCCACCTGTCACGATATCACGCGTAGGGTTAGCGAACACGTGGATGTTCAACTGACTATGATTGCTTACTAGTGTCCTATTCAAAATAACTCGTATTTGCACTTCATAAAAGTATGCAAGGTATTTTAATGCGCACTTGTTCACTGTTCTTATCAGTGGCAGCAAAATTATGAAAGCTCATTTATCCGAAGAACTGTTCAAAGGAAAAACACAGTTCCAATAAAATCATTGGTATGACACAAGAAAGAAAGTTCTATTTACAACAGTAAAAGTGTTTTAAACTCATGAATGTTTGTACGCTCAAATAGTTGGAGTGTTACAAAGAAGAGATCGTCTAATGCGGCACTGTCTTGTTCACCCGCGACGAATGTTTTGATGCTGTTTAGAGTTAATCACACTTTAATTAAATGCCAATCTTTAAGCACTTTTATTGCATTATCGGTTTTGACAGGCTAAGTATTTAAGTATTTCATTGGACAATTGCGTTAATATGCACACGCTTTTAAATTACACATGTTTAAAGTTAAAAATAAATCTGGTACGAACACAAGTTCTGCACAATCGCCTTCAACTAAGTTGAAGTTCAAGTTATTGTCACACATTCACGAAATAGTCCTAGTAGTTCGTGGAAACTAAGTTCGTATTTTAATTTTCGAAAAACTTGTCCAAAAGTAGCACTTTGAATACAAGTCTTTCGATGACAATTACGGAAGAGATCTTACCGGCGAACCTCACTCGTGGCGTCTATGTTCGAACCTCGGTGCAGTCACTCACGTACAACATTGTGTTGTTCCTTCAGCTGCTAGTTATGAACTGACTTTTACTTGGCGAATCCCTGTCATTCTACCATTCTGCCGAGGCAGGATTGATCTCCTTTGAGGTGGAAATACTCGTAAATCCGTTGGACGATTCACTTGAAATTTGGTTATGTTTGCTTTCAAATGATGGGCTACAAAGTGACATATTCCATTATTTGATAGCGTATCAGGATCAAGATATCGTAAAAATAAGTTCCATTCCTTTCCATGCAATCACGCGCTGTACTCGTGATCGGCGCGTCACAGCAAAGTCACTTCCTTGCGTGGAGCTCGTGACGTAGTTACTCGCTCTCTCACCAAACGTTCAAGCTGTGACTTTGTTTACTTCGCAGTACCTCGCGCTGAAATAAATTACGTTCCAGACCGCTGGCGGTTCCTGGTACAATATATATATTCTATAACAAATACGAATTGTGAAACATATTGCAGGTGATGATTAATATTTTAATATTAATCCTACTCTACAGCATGTTCTAAATTAACTAGTAGTAATAATGTTGACTTGCAAGTTTATTCTTGTCTTAGAACGTAGAAGAGCGAGAGGTAGGATTTCCAGAAAAACACAAGTTTTAAAGTACATCCCCTTTATTAATACATGAATTGAATTTGCTACGGAAACCAAGTAATTTGACACAATGTTTATTTTTACAACGCCATTTAGCACGTTCCATTAAATAGTGATCAGGATATTTTCTTTCCTGCAGTTCTTTTATGTAGAACCCTCCATCAGTAGGCTGTCCTCTTGTGATCGCGAAGTAAATATATAACTGGATTAGTAAGCTTAACACTCATGATTTGAAAAATTTCTGTTCTCCAGTTAGGGGTGTACCTTGTGCAAAGATTGACTTGTGTTTGCTGATGTGAACGAAATTACCTTCTTTAAAGCAATGGCGGCGCGGATCAGCCGTTTTCATTACAAGATGAATAGAATCTAAACGAGGTGTACGTGGCTTAGTCCCGTTAGTGCGGTGAGGTGTATCCTTGTAGGTAGACACGCGTCTAGGTAGCAGACGGTATGAAACTTGAGCTGTAAATTCTCGCCACATCATTGTTTTCAGTGTACGATTAAAGCGTTCTACAACACTTGAATTGAGAATGCTCTAATTTGAGTAGTGATTAATGCCAAGTAATATGAGGTAACGAGAAAAATCCTTTTTTTACAACGCTTTAAATTGATTGATTTGAATAAGCCTTGGACAGCGTTTTTATTGTTCAAAAATATGTTTAAATGAATCTTTGACTTAAGCTGCTGTCGTAGAACGCGCAGGTTGTGCAAAAGCAGACGTAGAGTACACCTCGATGACAGTAAGCGGATACTTATACCCCTTATTGCTAGAGGCATATGGAATCATTTCGAATAAGGCTGCTAGCCAGAGATCATCTTTCGAGTGTGTAATAACGCGTCTGCGACAGTAGGTGCTACGTGATGGTTTATTTAAGTCGTGTGCGATGCTTATCTTTACAGGCGATGTCTTATCTTGACGAGCTATTACTGAAAAACACCCGCATGAAGTAATTCTCTCTCTTTTTCTAGAATTTCTGATTCGTGACCTGTGTGACCAGCATCTTGTGAAACTCCTCGAAGTTGTAATCGTTCAACGAGTAAGTTAGATTAATTCCAGTATCTTAAGTCTACATACAGCAACAAAGATTGTAAGTAACATTAAGTTCACGTACAGTTGATTGATGTGACGGAAACAGCTTAGAAATAAACTCTCAATACTTCCTACTCTTATTTTCATTTACAGCTTCTGTTCTCTTGTAATTACGTCGTGATGCGTCAGTAGCAAAATATATTGCTTTTTTATTTTGTAAGCTGATCATTCTAAATTATATCCTTGTTAGGTATTTGTGAGAAAGGAAGTTTAAAGAGATTTTTAGTAGGTTTATGGGTAACACCTTTCACGATGAGTCTGTTGTCATTAATATTAACATTTGCATTTCCTGTCCAGAAACAGTCGTCTTCATAGCGAATACCGTAGGTTGTGTCAGTTTGTCCCTTAAATTTTTTCTATATAAGGAACAAATAGAGATCCATAGGTATTTCGAATAAAAGTCTTAAACTAATTGCGACACTCTGGCTTGACCATAACCATAGACAAAGAATGTAGATCTTGTATTGATGTAAAAGGTTATTCAGCAATAACATCTATAGTTAAAAACTTAACAGGCTCAGATGCTGGAGTGTCGAAGTTCTTCTTCCTCCTCCTCTTATTCATTCCTGTCCTGGTTCTCCTCTTCCTCATCCTCCTTCTCTTTATGCTTGTCTTGTTCATGATTATCTTCTTATTTATGGTTTTGTTTATGCGATAGCATAGAAAGAAAACTTGTAGTAGAATGGAGCAATGACATGGAACAGTAGTGTACCCAGTGTCTGCTTTCATATGTTTAAGCTATTTAATTTTCCTTCGAATATTGTTTCGAGCACAGTATTACATGTTTTGTAATCTCTTTGCTGGATGTTGATATGATGCTGGTTTTTAACCAAGTGGTGACTGTAACTTATCAAATGTTAACATGATCATCATACACACGCCGCACGTTGTGCTCATCTTGCCGAAATAGCACACTAATATTTGCATTGTAGCGTATCAACTGCTTAGGCACAAGAGAATATGTTTGACATAAATAGATGCAAACTACATATTTATGTCGCCCCATTCTAAAGTATGCACGAATAATATTTTGCTATTCTGTTGCGACATCGTTAAAGCATATCATCCGGAGTTAGTTCTTGTTCATGCGCATTAAATTGGAAATATTTTAATCCATCTTTATCCAAATCGTGAATTAAAATTTGTAGAATAGTATATAGCGGTTGATAGAGTGACTTGGCTGAAACTTAAATATTCTCGAAGCTTATGCCATTTTAAGAAGTAACGGGTGTGAGTAAAAGATGTCTTCCCACATCCCGATGGGCCAGTTACAGTACATCAAATAGTAAAAGGAAACAACGTTCCCTGGCGTCTTTTTTGTAGTTCTACAAGAACAAGGTAAGAGATATGACACAATGTTCCTAACAGGTAGTGTGTCTTGCTGCTTTATAATCTTCATGGTAACTGAATAATAAAGTAGGCAATAGAAATATATATATATATATATATATATATATATATATATCAAATGAAACAACAACTAACTGTCAGTTCATAATTCGCTCTTGACGAGCGAAGTCATGAACAGAATGATGAAACAATGATTTCCAAACGTTATGAAGAAGAAAACTAAAATTGTTGAATGGAAAGATGCTGTAAAGGCTGCTCAAAAAGCTATTGGTGGGGAATACAATCCGCGTGTAGCTATTACTAAGGCACTACGCGCAGCAAGAGCGAGAATTTCTCCAAAGGGAAGTGCAATGTTTTGTAAACGTGCAGGAATTATTCCTGTACCAAAACAAGGAAGATTTCCTCCAGCGTTGTTTGCTGGACTATCAGCTTTAGGTTCTTCGCTTTGTGGTGCTAGTGCTGTAGCAAGAACGGTTATGGCTGTAGAAGAAGCGAAGGAACAGTTGAAGAAGAGTCAACGTCATAACAAGACGATGGGGAATATTTCATTACGAGGCAAAGGCGTACACATGGAGCTAGCGCCATACAAAAAGTGCTTGGCAACTACATATCTCCAAACAACGTCTACTGAATACACTGCCACATCGAGCTCTGTCACACGAAGAAGAATTTTACGTTTGCTAAACGACTAGGAACTCGTTATTTTCGAGGTGTGTATATGCGCGATCAACTACCAGCATGCCCACGTAAACGTGAGAGTGCTGTAATTAACTTTGACAAGTGTCGCGGACATGGAACTCATTACGTTGCGTACGTAAAACGTAAATCTGAAGAATTTTATTTCGATAGCTATGGAGACTTTCGTCCTCTATTTGAGCTCATACGTTATATCAGAAGCAGTGCAGACAGGGTTATAATCAAAACGGTGTGCAAGAATTCAATACACGCATGTGCAGACGATCATGCTTTATGTTCTTATATCAAACCCAGACAGTAGACGACTGGTAACAGTGTGCACGTAATGACTAACGGTGAATGAACGTTCTCTGTACGCTGATAAGGGCCTGAAACAACCTTCTACTTTAATCCACCGATCGAATTCGGTCATCACTTACATAGTCTAGGACTAGTGTTGTTTGAAAGCTACATCAAAATCCATAATGTGCGTAATGGCGTCGAAAGTTCTATTGCGATTAGTATGTGCTAACACAACCAACAGGCAGTTATTCAGTAGACGAAACTCATGATTTCATTAATAGTACGTTAATTCAACAGCTTAGTGAAGAGAGTTTTAGTAATAATTATTACAAGTTATCAATTACTGTAAGCAACATCACAAATAAATGTGTTATTGAGTCATCATTTAAGATTGACTTCAAATCACAACCTGATTCCATTCGACCATGACTTGGAATTTCACCAAGGATCTCATAACGAACGTATGTTTCGAGTCTGGTCAACCTATGTTATTCTTCGATGATCATCATGTAAACATCACTTGTAATATTATTACATACTTGAGTAGTAATCAGCAACTTTCACACGTCCTCCACGACTTTATTATTACAGAGGAAAGTTGTTATACTATTCGTGAGCAAACGTCAGCAGTTATTTACCTTCCTGTGTCTGTAGAACACATTAGTAACATCACTCTTAGGCTTGTAAATAAACATAATCAGCTTATTCATTTAGATCGGTAAGCGTACGTAGCTTACAAACTTCATCTTAAGCCAGTGCGAAAAAATCTATAAAACACGGTGTGCATTCCGAATACATACTACATGTTTGCGAAGACTCAAAGAGTTAACAGATGCCCATAAACAGATACTCCAAGATTTAGGTTATACGTTACTACAACAAAATGGAAGAAACGCTAGACATTATGAACTCAGTAGAAACTCGTGAATGTGTAGTACGAAGCGAGTTTCTTTCTGATAAATCTTTTACGTTTGGACTCAACAACAATGATGAAATTCGCTTTTCCGTTAATCGTCAAGATGTATACACCCTTCCACACGAAAGCTACCTCTATGTTGAAGGACGACTAGATAAGTCAGATCGATGTGGATACAGCACATCTCAACTAAACAAACGTCGTCTAGCTTTACTCTTTTCAGAAGCGCGATGTGAAGTAAATAATGTAGAAATAGATCGAAAAATGTTGGCATCACAAGTGCAATGAAACTCTACCCTTCTTTTAGTGTTGAGGGAAGTAATCTTTTACGGATGGAAGGATGGTGTCCAGAAGCTACTAACAACTGGATGATTAATGAGGATGGAACTTATAAAATGTGTCACAATTGAAACATATAATTGGCTACCCAGAAGTCTTTAGACGTATTATGAATAACGTAAAACAAGAACTAATTCTGATCCATGATAGAAGTGATTACAATTCCCTTAAAGCCACCCGAAACACCAGTAGACTCGAAAATTCCTCATGTAACAACATCTGATCGATTGCTCAAGATTGTAGAAAACGATATACCATTACCGATACGTTTTCGAAGTTGGGAGCTGCATGATCATCCTGTGTTACAAACTAAAAGCGGGGCTGTTAAAACGTCGTGTTTTACTGAAAAACGTTTGTAAAATATTCAAACCCATCGTAATTTCAACCATGAAACAGATAGCTCACAGTTTGATCACTGTAAATTAAGAAATATCAGACTATATGTCAAAGGAATTACATATCCCTACGTAAACATGGACATTAATTGTGAAAAATATAAATTTGGGTTGCTCTATTACATGTTTTTAAAATTCCAATCATCGTATTATCAGAAAGAAGATCGTCAGCCATTTTCACTCGAAGAATTTAAAAATCAAGCACCGGTTGTAGTTATAGACTACTATTATCATAAAAATCTATAAAACAATCTCCTGTCGACATTCGTTCAGAATTTGAAACATCTGAAGACATTTTTCTAACACAACATCATACTTCTTGTTATTCATATGAGTGATGTCAGTTACCGCTAACGAATACTGTTACAAGCCTATCAATATGGATAGCCCTTTATCATGAACATTGGTGTGTGCTTCTACATCGTACACTCTGGAACAGAACTACACGGTTACAGACAATCGTCTTGAAAACAAACAAGACTGTTTACCAGCGTAAATAATACACAACATCTCACACAAGTAATTGAGGCTGTTAAGATGTTCTATAAACAGAGAAACTTATATCAGATATCAAAATATCTGATTCATTGTTTAGCACCAAGATATTATCACCGTACGCTGATCCTTTCGTAGATGCTTTTTGGGACATCCTTCCTCCCCACAGTAAGATGTCAATCGATGTAGCTTTATACAGACCCTGTGGACGTCATTACAAGCATCGAGCTAAAAATGGTTAGGATAATTGGGATGAACCTAATGCGAAGATGTAAACTGTACACAGTGTATGGATGAACTTTCTCTCTTTATTGCAGTACCTGATAATAATTATGAAAGGAACAAAACACATCAATAACAACATGGTAAGAACTGCATTAACTCCTTTGTAAAGCAAAACATTTAATTTCATAAAAAATAAATGTTTCGTTTAGTTTGCATGTTGCAGGGGTCATTACAATTTTGGAAGAATGCTACCTCTTCGCAGTAAGCTCTTAAGTAGCGCAGCAACCTTTTCGGCAGCATAGCCAAGACTGTTTTATAACCAATAGTAATATGTTAATTTTGTAAATAATTACAGAATAAATATTTCGTTAAATTCAAAATGTTCTACTTATTGCATTCCCTTTGCCTCCTCAACCTATCGAATATATTCACACTTATGCCATCTATACGGTCTTGAGTTTACTACAGTGATCTAAGTCTAAACATGCAAAACCATGTCGACGTAATCGCTGCATGTTAAAAGAGAATGATCTTAGTATGGCACGTGCTCAGTCCAGGTGGAGACAGTCTGTCGGATGGAGGCGTCAAGCGGTGACCTGACCTCTTTTAATATCACTCACGCTGTAAAGTTACCTTACTTGTCCGCCGGATTTAGACGTAAATCCATAAGCACACCACTCGATAACACAGGTTCACAACTAAGTAGTCTGTCGCATGGAGACATAAAGCCTTAAGATGACCCCTTTTAAAGTCACAGATGGCGGCTCTGAAGTTAGACCCCCTTCAAAACGGCAAACTGAGGGGTACCTGACTGTAAAACTGTACTCTGTGTAGTTAGGCCCCTCGAAAATGGTGTCAGGAAGAGCATCCGACCGTAAAACTAGAACCCGTGTAGTTAGACCCTTCCATGAGGTTAGTCATGTTTCTTATGCGAATCCCCCATTACCCTATATTCAAGATGTCGTCGGTAAAATCCGCGAAAGCCCATTGCCATACTACGCAAGATCGCGTCGAGCAGGGCATCTGGACGTAAAAGTGTGGTTTGGCCCTGTATCGGGAGGTAGAGCTCAACTCCACACATTTAACAGAAGCGCCTTAAGGAACGCTATCTCTCATACAGATCTTGAAACTGCTACTGCATGAAGTTGGGACATTAATCAGAAGATGTCATTGATAAATAACAGAGTATTTGTTATTTTAAAGTTTCCTAAACTGACTGGATTTATTTATTTATTTATTTATTTATTTATTTATTTATTTATTTATTTATTTATTTATTTACTGATTTAAAGAAGTTTTGTGTTCATAGGTTTTCAGAACTACATAAATGTTAATTTATTTTGTTATTTCAAGGTTTGCAACACTTCCTTCTCATCCCGCCAGCTTTTGATTCTGGCCAATCAAAAACTTACTGTAACTACTTTTCAGCCAATGATAGGCTTCTTGAACTTTTTGAATTATCCAACAAAAATGAGAGGGTGTGTCCGAATTTAGTCCATAACCCTCTCGAATCATCCCCTCGGGTAAATAAGCTGCGGCTTTTGCAAGCTACCTTGTCTTATTGATCGTCGACTTACTGAGTGTGTGTGTTAATACAAGAGGCGGGGCACCTCATTCTTCAGCAGGCAGTACACCAGCCCAGGTAATGGCCACCAGTTTTCTGTCTCTGTAGCTATCTCCGCCAACTTATCCAAGGGGAAGGTTCTAATCTCCAACTTTGTAATCAGCTGGTTTCTAAAATATAAACTTCTTCTTCTAAATTAAAATTTCGTAAATTCTTAAAGTGTAAATCGGGGATAGAGAGTGGGTTACCCACTCGAGTTCCCCTTCAATTTATCTTGAAGTGTCTACGATTTTGTAACCGTTTTTCTCCTGTACATTACCAAGTAACTTGTACTTCTAGTCACCACAGTAGTGTGGGATTAGCCTCTGCATCATCGGGCCACAAGCCCAAGTAGAGTTTTAAAATCGAGTTTTCAAGGAGCGCTAGGGTACCCCTCCATACATTTTGTGTTTGGGCCGGTAATTTAACCTGTTCTTGTTTCTACGAAGGCCCAGTAGGTTGGGTACTAGATACCTGTATCAACTAATTTGTAAGTGGTAGGTTGTGTCTAGAGTGGCCAGAGGTTATAAGACTTTTGTAAAGTTGCCTTGAGTAGGCTGTAAGAAATTGGGAGGCAGTCTCCTTTGTTGAATTCGGAGAGCTTGTAAACTCTTTCTGGTTTTAGTGTAATATAGAGTGGGGCCTTTGGAAGGCCGTATTTGTAACTTTTGGAGCAAAGTGCTCTTGAATTGGGAGATTTCTCTCCTCGTCCAACTAAACGCAACATTTGCGATGTTGTAAACTTGTAAATTGGAGCTGGAAGCTCAGCACCAAACTGCTATTTGTACCTGTAACCTTGTTATTTCACTAAGTGAAAAGCTTGTTAAGTTTTAGATTTGAAAAGAAGTATGAGCTTCATTTTTAAAGTTTTAAGTTAATTTTTGATATAGTAGATAGACCCATTCAGCCCGCACCTTCTTTCACCTCTCTCTGAACCAGGGAAACCCTGTAACTGGCCGCTCCATGAGGTTAGGCTTGCTCTCTCACGCGAATCCACATTGCCCTACTACTCAAGATGGCGTCGAGAGAATCATCATTGTCCTACTAAACAAGATGGCGTCGGGGAGGGCACCTAGTCATAAACGTGTAGTTAGGGCCCTCCGAGATGGCGTCCGTGAAGTTTGGCTTGCTTTCTTATACAAAATCCGAGAATCGGCATTGCCCCACAACTATACTAGGGGCCAATGACCTCATGTCCCCTTATCCTCACTACTAGTGTTCAATGACCCCGTAGGATAATGCTGTTTGAGCACGCATTGTTTTAGATCATGCAATCTCCTGCTAGTACTGGTGATATATTGAGACTGGTAACCAATGGTGGGAAACGCATATTTATTGTCTAATGGACATGAACGGCATAAACAACAACTTAGCTCATAGTAAATGATCAAAGTGGCGACCGCCAGTCTCAATGCACGTATTGCAAAGGCGCATGAAGTCCTGCCGCACTCTCGAGAGGACCTCGGGTGTCTGCTGTTCACCGGAACAGACAGCGGGTGATAAACAGCGTACACCCCTGATCACCAAATAGACGTACTTTACACAACTTAGCACGTGTGTCAGCGGAGATCCTGCGCGATCGCCGGATCTCACACTTCTGGACATTTTCCTCTACATCAAATCATTGGTGTATGCAACCCCCGGTGTGTGAAGACCTGCTTGCTGAGGTTGATGATTCCTGTCTCGTGGTACAACAGAGAGCAGGTATCTTTGAGATAGAACTTGACGCGCCGTTGCAGTACATGAATAGAGGCTGGTGTTCGTCACTTTGAGCAATTACTGTGGGCTACTGGTGTATCGGTACATTGGTTCTCTATGAGTTGTGGAGCCGCTATCACGTGTTTCAAATTGAAACAAAAGGTTCGGGACACTGTGCATGTATTTACACGTTGCTTTACTTCGGACCGAGACAGATAGTTCTTATGGTGTCGACGAAATAGTAAAGGGCTGCGAATGAGGTGGAAGGGGCCGTGGTTTTAATTAAGATGCAGCTTCAACATTTTCAAGGTCACAGCTGTGCGCTCCTAACCGCTCGGCCAACTCGCTCGGTAATAAATAATGAATTAATGAATCATATCGCATATTTACTTGAAATGAAATTGCGTATGGCTTTTAGTGCCGGGAGTGTCCGAGGGCAGGTTCGGCTCCCCAGGTGCAGGAATTTTGATTTGACCCCCGTGGGCGTCCTGCGCGTCGTGATGAGGATACAATTATGATGAAGACAACACATACACCCAGTCCCTGTGCCAGCTAAATTAACCAATGATGGTTAAAATTCCCGACCCGACCGGGAATCGAACCTGTCACCACTGGCCAGCACGCTAACCAATTAGGCATGGAGCCGAACATTTCCTTGTGTGTATATGAACTGTGCACTTCACAGCTCGTAATACAAGCGGATAAAGGCTGATATTTCCTCCTAAGTTATTTACTTCCTTTCCTTCTTTATCCGGTTTCAGTCCAGGGTTAGTTTCTCCCTCAGACTCAGCGAGAGACCGCACCTCTATCGCCGCAAGGGCAGTATCCTGGAGCATGAGATATTCGGTTGGTGATACAACTGTGAAGGAGGACCAGCACCTCCCACAGGTGGCCTCACCCGCTGTGCTGAACAGGGGCCTTGTGGCGGGATGGGAAGGTCTGAAAGGTTGGACAAGGAAGAGGGAAGGAAGCGGTCGAGACCTTAAGTCAGCTACTATCCCAGCATTTGCCCGAAGGAGGTGTGAGAAACCACGGAAAACCATTTGGAGGATGGATGAGGCGGGAATCGAACCCCCCTCTACTCAGTTGGCCTCCCGAGTCTGACTCGACCCCGTTCCTGCCCTCGTACGACTTTTGAAATTTCGTGGCAAAGGTGGGAATCGAACTCGGGCCTCTGAGGGTGGCAACTAATCACACTCACCACTACACCACAGAGGCGGAGTAATTATTTACTTATCGTATGATATAAGTATGCTAAGACCTGTCGATAGTACACAGTTCATATACAGATTATAAAAAATTGCTTAAATCCCAAGTTAGAGCAATTCCTTATCTCTCAGTCCAGAGTGATAATCCGTCGAACGACATCATCAGAGAGCATTATGAAGCCGATAAATGCTCATATCTAGCAGGCAAGGACAATATGCTATAATGTTTTACGGTAGCCCCATTTTCAGCGTTTGCAGAAGCAATCAAGCGCCATTTCTGCAGGAGATATCCACATATGCCTTTTGTCGTGCTGTTACTTAACGTCCGTGCCCTGCACGTGACCCCCGGTTCTTAGTAAGCACCAATACGATGAATCGAACCGAACTGTTTGGGATACATCGTTATAGAAGAAAATGGACGTTGAGAAGGGGTCAGTGGAGTGCTTGTATCGATCCTTGATCTTTATGGGTCTGAAATGTGCATATGGAGAAACATGGAGATCAACAGGCAGGACAAATTAAGGAATGAAGTAGGGCTGAAAAGAATAGGCGAAGAAAGGACGACAATACTGGAAATAGTTGAGAAGGATTGGTCAGGTCACTGTTCACGACGGAAATGTTTATTAACACAGGCACTGGAGGAGAAGTTATAAGGAGAAACTTGAGAAGAAGAAAGGGGTATCAGGTAATGGACTGCGTGAAAATTAATGGAAGGTACTGCAAGATTAAAAGGAGAGAAGAATTCAGATCGGCTTAGAAAATGCATTCAATTATCTGCTGATAGGCAGAGAACCGATAGTGATGATCTGACGATGATGATAGAAGAACTGTAATGAAAGCGTTAAGCTGAGATCGTACCTAAGAAGAGAACACAGTAGCTCCACTGCGGCTCCCCTTAAAGCAATGAATAATTCGCTCTCGGACGTTAATGACCTCATCATTATCGTCATCAGTAACGGTTACCTAATTACAGAAGAGGGAATTGCGACCGAACCAGAAGATTAACGTAGTTCCCCTCTTCTGCTGTTAGTTAGCAACGACTGCTCTTTTAACATCAACAAAATTAACAAAGTTTAAAAGCTGCGCAGCATTATTTGACCAAGTCAAACAGAACTTTCTTCACACAGTCAGGCCAACTTTTAATTACCGCTGCAGACTCAGAGAAAGTAATAATTGGCTATCCTTAATAAACCTCTCTCTTATTTGTGTACAGGTTTGCACTCATTTACTGCTTCGGCTGTTCATACGCTAGAGTACTCTGAAGAAAGCGTGAATTTGTCAACATTGACATATTAAAGAAGTTTACCAGAAACAACATTTTCCAGTCCGTTGTATGGGACCGATTTGCTTTGCTCATACTTAGGAATCACCTGCCGGTGGATGATGAGACAGAGATAGGTCTCTAAGGTCAGTCAACCTTGAGTAGTGCTAAAAACAAATCACTAAATGACTACTCCAATAACCCGCGATACATCCCGTACTTAAGCGATTAACACTAGCATTAATATTCTGATACATACGTGATGATTTTCATCCTCACTAGTGTGATTGCATGCACCCATGTTTTATTATTACCTGTCTTCTGATCATGCTAGATATTCTTCGATTGGCTGACCTTGCCCCGCTTCTAATAATTACACTCAGCAGAATGTTCCTACGACCTTACGTGGCTCTAAGGGAAAACAGTGCACGTATCAAGTCGACCAGCTTCGTGTATGACCGTCAGTAAAGGTGGTGTCCGCTGTTCAGCCATGGCCAGTTGTATCCCACGAAATATCACATACGCCCGAATGGTGGAGACACACTACATCACTGGTGTTAAATGTTCATAAAACTACTCAAAAGGCAGGCAGAACAGCTGAGGAGCAGAACATGTTATTACCCCTTCCAGGCTATAATATGAAGACGTACAGCCCTCAGTTCAGCCTTACACTTCCTACATCGTCCTATTCAAGAAACATACTCCGAAGTGGCCAACGGGTTGAATATATTTCTCAAATTCCCAACAATACTGCAGTTCCGTTTTCATCACAATTCTGCGCTCTATTTCTCTCCCACTGACGAAATTTTCCGTCATCCTTCAATTTTTTTTGAAAGTATGAGAGTTCTGATATTGTAGTGGCTGTTGCTCGCGAGTATTACATGTAACCTGCACCAAGACATTATCTGAAAATCCTTAACGTATAAAACTTGAGTTTTATTTATCACAGAACTACGTTTGTAATGTTGCCTTTTTGAGGCTAAGATGACCAGGCTATTGGCAGAGATAACTCTAGACCATGCGACATAGAACTGCGCATGTGAGACCCACTCCTCTCAAGTCGAAAAAGTAAATAATTATGTGCTTTATTTTTAAAAGAGATTCCAAATACCAATTCTCATATCTATGACATGCTCATTTTTTGACACATAAATATCCTCATAAACTCAGTTTTACTCCTTATTCACTTCTTTACACACGGAACCCCCCCATTTAGTAGACTCTTCCGAAAACAAAATACACGTTTATTTATTTTTAAAGGAGATTCCAAGCACAATATTTCACGTCTGTAACATATTCAGTTTTGTAAGTAGTCAAATTCAACTTTCAGTCCTTTTCAGCCCGCCTATAGTGGATGTTCCGAAAATAAATATATGCTTATTCCTTTATTTTTAAAGGAGATTCCAAATACCAGCTTTTATGTCTGTATTATGTTATGTTTCTGAGATACACTCATTTTTAGAATTTCATTTTCACTTTTTATCATCCTCCCCCTCGCTCCTGTTTGTGGATTTTCCGAAAACAAAAAATCAGATTTCTTTACGCTTAGAAGAGTTTCTACGCAGTAATTTTCATTCCTGTGTAATCTTTAATTCTTGAGATATAAGTATCTTCATAAAAAGTAGTCTACCCTAATATTCACTTATTTCTATCCCCTTAAGAGGAATTTTTCCGAAAATAAAAAATACGTGTTTCTTCATTTTGAAACGAGATTACAAATACTAATTTATTTAAACTGTTAAGTTTTCGAGATACAGGAGAGAGAATGGCTATTTCACGCATATGACGTCAAACACCTGTATAAGTTACTACGTTGGATCCAAAATTTCTACAGTTCTTCAGTCTGATAGGAAATATATTTACTAATACAGAGAGTGGAATACAAGTATACAACTAGTAAAGTTCCTCAGCCCTCTATCAAAATATAGAAATTGGTTTTGCGTACCATTACCCCCACATGTGGGGCAATGCCACGCATGCCCTTCTTTCACTACAGAAGAGAGTTTTCTTGTGTGGCTAGCCAGACACTCATCATCACATACTTCATCTCAAGAACTGTTGTTGGCTTGAAAAGGTACCTTCTTCGTCTTCGACATTTTCTTGAATTTGCAACGAGTCTCCTTGACCATTGTGTACTGACTTCTCTCTCCCATCTTTCCCAACTCCTCTAATAATGATTTTCTTGGTGTGGCTGTCAAGATTTCAGCGTGCTGCTTAGGCCTAGACCTTTATATTTTCGCACAAGATGTTGATGCATAGATAGCGATAGGAGAGGAATTGATACAACAACAATTCCGTTCTCTCTGCAGAAATTAAAGGAGGAGTGTGATGTGTGACTCGAATAGTTGTCCATTAAAAGAAGACTTGTTGGATTCTGCACTGATGCAAGTGTGCAGCGAAATGCTTGAGATTCAAGTCGTCATTCATCCATCCTGACTTGATGCATACGTAAATGCTTCCAGCAGGACCTCCGCGTGTTGTTGCAGTGGACATCCTCACACAGGATATACAGTATAAACATGGGTGGTAGGACTCATGGCGCAACGTCCTCGTTCTGAACTGCTCGCTGTTCCTTGCTATTGATCTTTGCGGGCAATTACTGTAAGTGGCTTCTGAACGGTCGAAGTGCTGGTTGCGTCAAGATACGGGACGGAGGAAACGTACGTGTTTTACTGACAGTCAAGAGATTGTGATAAAGTCTGTCAACTTCTGCTTTATTCAATAATAAAATTTTGCTTACGCTAAATGCTTCGGGTTTCCGCAGACTGAGTTCTGGGTTTTGTTCTCAAGAAACCTTGCGCCTAGTCCTTGCCAGCTAATTTAGTAGTTTTGTTAAAATTGTTAGGAAGATTATTCCTGTCCGCGAAGTCACAGGCAACACGACGTAGTTCAATTACCATCTAGCCAACTGAAGGTGACAATCCTCCCCTCCGCTTCCTTACAGTTGCCTCATGAATACCAAACTGTCGCCCAACGTCCCAGTTGTAACAGCAGCAACAAACGTTTCTCCAGACCAAGAAGCCGAATCAGTTTTAATGACGTGCACATACGCTTATTGTGCTAATAGATTGTACGCGTACCATTCACATAAATTTATTGTAAAACATGAAACCCATCTTGTTTAGAGGGGTACTTACGCACTCTGCGTCTCATCACCCCTTCAGTGCGTATGATTACCCTTCTAGACACCTTCACATATTCTCTCCTGCCAATTTATAACCATTGAAGGAAAATGGAAATCACGTGTGTCATTTCACATTCAGAAAACTGAAGACTCTCGGGCAGAAAGCGGACAGTTTAGTCCGTACCTTAATATAAATTCAACTCTTCTGATGTAACAAGAGTAATATTTCTACAGAGCAAAATGAACGTACGTAACTCGGCTCGCAACAACGTTATGATCACTCACCATTAAACTGATGCAAATTACAGAATGTTTGAACCAGGGGAGGGGATTTAGAGGGTACGTCTATTACGCGACGCCTCCCTTTACCCCTCTCTCCACCAGACGTTCTAATTTTAATCTTCACCCCCTTTTCACCCCCTTAGAGACGTAATATCCAAAAATCCTCCCTCAGTGATCACCTGCACTGTAGGTCCTTTCTGTCCAACAGTCTTGGCTCGAGGATAATGAACCAGCCAGTCAGTCAGTCAGTCAGTCAGTCAGTCAGTCAGTCAGTCAGTCAGTCAGTCAGTCAGTCAGTCAGTCAGTCAGTCAGTCAGTCAGTCAGTCAGTCAGTCAGTCAGTCAGTCAGTCAGGACAAGTTATTCTATAAATATAGATTTACACTTCTATTAACATATCACACTTGAATTCAGTACGAATGTTTACATTAAGTTGTCCAAGAACAAATATTAAATAACTTTCAAGTTTTCAGTCTGTCGAAACACAGAATATATTACACAGAATACCAAATACCTACAGAAATACACTTACTAATGAATTGCATCCTTCGCTCTGCAAGAATATCCTTATATTCTAGAAAATCACATTTAACCTTCCGTACATGACTGTGTAAAATCCTGTTTAAGCTGTGTAAACGTTTCAACAGTTGTGACTTGATGATGTTACAAACAAGTAAGTTAAATTATACGAATATTGTTGTTTAAGACATCAGTCCATAGACTGGTTTGATGCAGCCCTCCATGCCAACGTATCTTGTGCTAACCTTGTCGTTTCTATGTAACTGGCACATTGCTTGGCATACTCACACCTTGGTCTATCCCTACCGTTTTTACCGCCTTCACTTTCCTCGAAAACCAACTGACTAAGTCCTGGGAGTCTTTAGATGTGTCCTACTATTCTATGTTTCCTTCTTTTCATATTTAGCCAAACCTTTCAACAATTCGATTCAGCATCTCTTCATTTCTGATTCGATCTACTTCCCTCACCTCCAGCAACATTTCAAAAGCTTCCATTCTGAGCTCGATATCGTCCATGTTTCACCTCCTACATCTCTCTAATTCTTATATGGATGTTCGATGTGAGCAAGGAAGGCCTTCATTTTGTCCTCTTTGTATCTGCCATCGTGAGTTACTTCACCTGCCAGTAGCGTATCCAGTGGGGTGGTGTCATTCTTCATCCGATAGGTGTTCAAACTTCCACAGTTTAGGTGGTGTAGAATACCTGAAAAGGAAATTAGTGTTCTTGGATCCAAATAAGAGTGGTGGATTCGTGCGGATTCCGGAAGCTAATAGTAATATTCTTCTTATTCTTCTTCTTCCGCTTTTCCCATACCTGTGGGGTCGCGGGTGCGAACCGTGTCGTCAATGTCGATTTGGCCCTATTTTTGGGCGGATGCCCTTCCTGACGCCAACCCCACATGGAGGGATATAATCACTGTTGTGTATTGCTTTGGTGGTAGGTAGTGTGGTTTATTGTCTGAAAATGAAGAGGGATTTTTTGGGAAAAACACCCAGTCACCGAGCCAGAAGAATTAATCAGACCATATTAAAATCCCTGCCCCGGCCGGGAATTTAAAATTCAATATTCTAGTTTGGAATATATACGGTAAGAATGGTGATGTGATAAGCTATAAAGAAGTGATATCTTAAAAAAATAATGCGGCAAACACACACATCGAACAAAGGTTTCTCGGCGTTCTTGTCCGTGGCTAGATGATGAAGCCAAGAGAGTGATGGCCCACCGTGACTCGTTATTTCGACATTATATACAAACCCTACATGACACAGACTTCGAATCTTACCACATCTTAAGAAATCGCACAAAGCAGTAAATCAGAAATAAAAATGTGTATATTTTCAGAATTAAGCTAACAACGTAAATTATAATCGCGCATGGGACCAACTTAGAGCTCTGGGGATAGGAAAGCATCAACAGAAACAGACAACTCCTGACATTCCACTTCACGAACTGAACGATTACTTTAGTAGAATAAATATTCAAAATACCCCAATTAACTGCACCGACTCACCGCCCTCCCCTCCAGCCAATCCACCATTCACATTTCACAGTGTCACAGAAAATCAGGTTAAAAGGCTTTGTACTCGATTAAATCAAAGGCCAGAGTTGTAGATGATTTTCTAACACTTTCATGTATAACATTTTCGGTGATGTCCTGCTTACACTGACGCACATACTGAACTACAGTTTACTAAACGGAACTTTCATCTACTGTCTGGAAAACAGCCAATATTATACCGGTGCCTAGGAGTTTTGACCCACAATCACCCTCCGACTATCGCCCTGTGTCCATACTCACGGCGCTTTCTACGTTTATTATAGAGCAAGCTCGGGAATATCTAAATCAAAATGCTTTTTTGGGCCTTTTGCAATCTGGATTTAAGAATGGTCACAGTACCGCGACAGCACTTTAGAAGGTTACTGAAGACATTTGAAACTCTATGGACAATCTACTGCTCACTATACGTATCCTTATTGACTTCAGTAGCGCCTCGACACTATAGAAATTCTGATTATGATAAAGAAAATGGAACTGCTACATTTCAACCACGCTGGGCTTAAGTTTTTTAGTTCTTATTTGAGCAACAATCAACAGCGTATAACAGTAAACAACAAGGCCTCTTAGTGGCGCCCCACAGGGCAGTATTCTAGGGCCCTTTCCTTACTGTTTTTAAATCAGTGACAGGAAATAACACACACGTCACCTCTATGCTGACGATGTTTAAATGTATCGACACTCCAAGACAAGATCGACTCAGTATATAGGCACGACGACATTTTCTTATGTTAAACTCCACCAGGCAATCATAATTGTATCACGAAACTTACTGAACTGTTCAAACAATGTCGCAATCCTGCCTCTCCTACTGAATGGTAACATTATTTCTTAGAGTAAAACGGTTAAAAATCTGCTCGTAATTATCAATGAAACACCGGATTGGTCTGATCGCAGGAAAGAAATAAGTAAAAAGATTTTTGGAGCGCTTCATCCTCTTAAACGGCAAAGGGATGTATTTCGATTTGAGCCGAAGGCCAGTCTAATACGGACATTCATTCTCCCTATTCTTGATTATTTTGACGTTGTTTTAGTTGACATGACGAGAGAAGAAACACTTGAACTTCAAGGAGCGCTGCGGTGTTTTACAGTATCGCCCCTTACTAACAGGCTCTCTCACGGCTGAAGCCTGATAAACGTCGGCAGCTACACATTTTAACAATGGTGTTCAGGAGTGTTACAGCCACTGTATGTTCCTTCTAAATCCACCTTTCTATCATCATTCCGCAACTTAAATACACGTTCCAGATCCTTTCATTCTATTCCACTGCACCGCACAAGTAACATTAATAGATCGTGTGTGATGACCGGCGCCAGAGCCAGCTCAAGTCAGAGAAACTAGCTCTTTATCAAGAATTAAGATTGCATGTCGAGACTACCTTCTGAGGATAGCTGACTGAAAGGTTGAAACATGAATGTGTGCGTTCCTGATGATTAGTCATTTTTAAGAGTTTTTCTATTTATTAGTTTTAATGTTAGTTTAGTTAGTAATGTATTTAAATTTATTTTCAATTCTATTAATTTATGTAGTTTTGACTATTTTAAGTATCTCAGTATTTTATTTAAGATTTTTCTTAGCAAGCATGTGGTTAAGTGTACGAGAGGGCCTCGAGCCCTAACTTCGCCACTGCAAAAAAAAAAGGCACCAATAAATTAACTAATAAGTAAATATAGAATGTAAGGTTTATGGATATATTGTTAGTTGGTACAGAAAAACACACGTCACAGCATATGCTAGGTAGGGTTTACCTTGTCCTATTAGTTTCCCTCGCGGTTAGGACCACGCAGCTCTGAGCTTGAATCCGGGAGATAGTGGATTCAAACCCCACTGCTGGCAGCCCTGGAAATGGTTTCCCGTGGTTTCCCATTTTCACACCGAGCAAATTCTTGGGCTGTACCTTAATTAAGGCCACGGTCGCTTCTTTCCCACTCTTCCCACTCCTAGGCCTTTCCTATTCCACCGTCGCCATAAGACCTACCTGTATCGGTGCGCGTAAACAAATTGTTAATTAGTTTCCCTCGGAAGCCTGGGATACAGAGTATAGTAGTATAAAGTTACAGATTTGTGACGCTAATATCCGTGTTCCGAGGTATCTGTGGAACAGCAGAGGTGAAAGAAGGTGCTGGGTGGAATAGGTCTCAACTTACGAAATTAAAGTTAATTTAAAACTTTAACAAAAGTTATATTTTCTTTTCAAGGTAAATAAATAACAGAATATAACAGGTACCAAGTAGCAGATCATCAAATTAAGAAAGTACAATTTTAGTTCGTTACAAAATTTGGGCTTCGAGCCCGACACTCACGAAACTTGAGCTATGAGCCCAACTTTACCTATATACCAAGTTCAAACAAAGGGGCAGGATACCCCAATCATGCCAAGGAGCACTGGCTCCTGATTACCATATTAAGCCTCCTCGAGGCACACAGAAACCAAATTTAAGAAAGAGCAAACCCGCTCTCAAGGTTCAAGCCCATCAAAGGCCACAACAAACTATACTTCAAACTGCCCTCAAGGCATACCAAGAACAGGGGTAATAAATACCCAACCTACTGGGCCTATTCAGTAAAGAAGCAGGTTAATTACATGGCCCAAAATACCAACTTGACTGGAGGCGTAACTTGCACTCCTAATACACTTTTAAAACCTACTTGGCAGGTAGGCCGCATACACAAGGGCTAATCCCATACTAAAGAGGTGACTTGTATAAGAAAACTTCATTACATTATGAGAGGAAGAAACGGTTGTGAAAACAAAGTCACCTCAAAACAATAGGAGTGGGAGCTCGAGAGGGTTTAGCACTCTCTATCCCAATTTATAGTTAAAGAGACGAAGTTTTACCAAGTGTCTATTACATTTTAAAGATAGGTTACATGAGAAAAGTTTTCGAACCTGCCCCGAGGGTTAAACTGCTGAGCTAGCGAGAAATGTTATTAAATGGCCATTACCTTATGGATGAACAGCTGCCCGAAGAAAGAGGCGCTTTCCGCCCCCTGCTACATAATCACACTAGGGGAGATGTCACTGAAGTGGCCAGGAGACCAGAAAATCAGCAGTTTATATACCCTCGCGGAAAATTCGAGACCTTTCATGAATGGTAAGACCCCCCCTCAGCAGTTTATTGGTTACAGAACACAGTTACAGAGCAGGTTGAGGAAGAAAGCCCCGATTGGCCGAAAATTAATTTAAGAAATTCGGGATTGGCTAATTTCAAAACTGGCGGAAAGAAAGGATTACCATTGCCAACTCTCAAACCACAGAACACAATTTAGCAAAAACAAAACTTATGAATGTTAAATTTCTTCAGGACAGTTCATTCCTTTACACCAGAGTGCGTTATTATAGTTTTTGTAGAGACATCTGTTAAGGAACGTCCAAACTTCTTGATCCAGAGGAAACAAACACAAGTCGAAACAGACACCGTTCAGACACTACAAAATTACCAAAATTACTGTGGTGACATCTTTCGAGAAACAATTGGATTAATATAGTTTGTTAAAGTTCAGGCGTTCTCCTGTAGAGGAGTTTAAACTGGCGCAATATTAGAATTTGCATTGTGGAGGTGTACCGCCCGGTACAATCCGTATATCTAATTTTTGTTAACGTGCGAGAAACCAACGACATAGAGCTGTTGCCTTTTCAACACCATTTTAAGGGCCACCGACAAAAGCCGCGATTTGAACCTGCGAACTCGGACTCGGAACGACAGCGACTCAACCAAGTGAGCCGCATGAAAAGGAGGCGTTTGTGATTATTGTTATAAATAGATGCGGTTAGTATTTTTCAAAGGTTTAACGAGGAGCATTTACGAAGGCGTACGTTTTCCTGTCCTAAATGCACGAGACCGGACTGAAGAACTAGCTGGAAGGTCAAGAGTCTTGCAGGGGCGTCCAAACCAAACCCCACGTCGTAACAGCCCGAAGGACCATCGCCTACCAAGCGACCTCTGTTCAGCTCGAAGGCCTGCAGCTTACGAGGTGTCGTGTGGTCAGCACGACGAATCTTCTCCGCCTTTATTCTTGGCTTCCTAGACCGGGGCCGCCGTATCACAATCAGATAGCTCTTCAATTATTATTATTTTTTTTTTGCTATTTGCTTTACGTCGTACCGACACAGATAGGTCTTGTGGCGACGATGGGACAGGAAAGGCCAAGGAGTTGGAAGGAATCGGCCGTGGCCTTAATTAAAATACAGTCCCAGCATTTGTCTGGTGTGAAAATGGGAAACCACGGAATACCATCTTCAGGACTGCCGACACTGGGGCTCGAACCCACGATCTCCCGGATGCAAGCTCACAGCCGCGCGCCTCTACGCGCACGGACAACTCGCCCGAAGCTCCTCAATTATAAGCACATGGTCTGCAGGTACCTCGAACCAGTCTTTAGATCCAGGTAAAAATCCCTGTCCCGGCTGGGAATCGATCCTGGGGCCTGCAGTAAGAGGCTGGCACGCTACCCCTACACCGCGGTGCCGGCTGTTGACTTTTAGGTCTTCTTATTTTAGAATTTGACTTAAGGAATCCTTCATTCGATTCCCGGTACTGACAGAGTTAAGAAAGGCATGGGATGAGGAAGATACAGCCTTGTTTGTGGGTGCAACAGAGTTGGCCATGAGTCTCCCGTAATCGAAATATCAACGACCTTCACGGGGCGTAGTACCAAAGTGGCTTGTTTTTTAAGAAGACAAATTAAATGAAGATTCTACTTCCTCACAAACGAAGAACGATGTTATCTATTTTACCAACAGTTTCAGTAATGCAGCCGGTTTATGTTTAGAGTAGAGAAGCTATGATTGTACCTGGTAACAATCAAAACCATCAATATCTGCTGAAGATCCGGCACCGCACTCGGTAGAACCAGCTTTCTTTTCATACCCACGGAGCGAGTTGGCCGTGCGTTTAGGGGCGCACACCTGTATGTTTGCATTCGGGAGATAGTGGCTTCACACCCCACTGTCGGCAGCCGTAAAGAACGATTTCCATGGTTTACACCCGGCAAATGCTGGGGCTGTACCTTAATTAAGGCCAAGGCCCCTTCCTTCCCCATCGTCGCCGTAAGACCTACGGTGAGACGTAATGTAAATTCGAAATGAAATATAAAACATATTTTCACAACGCCTTCCAGAGAAAAGTTATATCCACCCTACAGGCCTGGACTTATATTCCAACCATTGAAATTATATTGTGGGTACGCCACTGTATCCACTCACCATTTAAGGTACAAGGAAAGCCCGAACAATGGTTGGATACTCAAAGTATGGCTCAAAAGTACTAAAGAAAGATAAGGGACGGGATCTAGTGTTATACTTAGAATCCGAATCAATAGAACGTGACTTCTCATTTTAAAAATGTTTCATGCATCTACTCTAATTCAAGCGTCGGTCATCTTGACGAGAAGATAGGAGCATTGGAACTGTGGTATCACGGCCACTTATCACAAATAGTTACCCGCACTTTTGATGGTGCCATTTGATCCCCGGGCACTTCCTATTGAACACATCCGCGACTGTTAGAATAAAGGAACGTTTTCATAACTTACCGAGGATGCACATAGCTTTGGCTTCTTACTGACATTACGGTCGATCCTAAAATAAGTTACTTAAATGGCAAAAATGAGGAACTTACGTTCAGCTCACAATCCTGTCACAGTCCTCCCAACGCCGCAACATAAACACCTCACATCGCTACCCGATCTACTTCAGTGAGGTCAACCAGTGTACGGCGAGCCGGAGCCCTCCTCCCGGCCAAGGCTGATGTGCGGCGCACCGCCTGCAACTTGCCCGCGGTCTGTAAACGTTCGCCGCGTGTGCGGCGTGCTTCAGCACCACTACCCCTCTCATGGTGCGGGCGAGCGGTATCTCAGGGTACTTGAGGGGTCCGAGCGGCCTCCTCTGGACACAAGCAGCGGCGGCTGGTCTGACCGTCAAACTTAATCAACATTGAATGTACTTAATCAGCTACATGGACATTCCATTTCTACTATTACTACATTTTTGGATTCAACTGCTATATTTGGTGGACTTAGAAATTTTTCTCCTTTCAAGAATTAAAAGTTTTTCCTTCTGAATTCAACTACTACAAGCATAAAGACATTACATCAAAAGTTCCTACAAAGAATTTTTGAAACTGGATCCAATCAATTTACGAAAACTTGTTTGTAAATCCTTCTGCAATTAATTTCTATATCAACATCATAACTTGGACCTTATTTTAAAACAAAAGTTTGTGTTCTTCTGTGTTACCCCTTGGAGGGACTTTTGGGGGGAGAGGTCTGTACCGGGCGGTACACCTCCACGCCGCTAATTCAAACATTGCGCCAGTTGAAACTCCTCTATTGGAGGAAGCCTGAACTTTAACAACCACATTAATTCTAAGATTTCTCAGAAGATGTCCCTACTGTAAATTTTGAAGTGTTCTGAACTATGTCAGTTTCGATTCGTTTTTGTTTTCTCTGTAGCAAGAAGTGTAGCAAGAACTACAATTGTGCACCCTAGTGCGAAGTGAAGGAACCTTTTTTTTTTTTTTTTTTTTTTTTTTGAAGAAATTTTGTAGTCATAAGTTTGTTCTTTGTTAAATTTCTTTCTGTCATTGTTTGAGTTGGCAATGTTAATCCGTTCGTTCCGCCAGTTTTGAAATTAGCCAATCCCGAATTTCTTAAATTAATTTTCGACCAATCGGGGCTTTCTTCCCCAACCTGCTCTGTAACTGTGTTCGGTAACCAATAAAATTTTGTGGGCGGGTTGTAATCATTCATGAAACGTCTCGAATCTTCCACGAGGATATATTACTGCTGATTTTCTGGTCTCGGGGCCACTTCAGTAACATCTTTCCTAGTGTGATTATATAGCGGGGGGCGGGAATTAAGGCGGCAGTTCATCCATCAGGTAATTGCCTTTTAATAACTTCTTTGTTTGCTAGCTCAGCAGTTTAACCCTAGGGGCAGGTTCGAAACTTTTATCATGTAACCTTCCTTTAAAATGTAAAAGACACTTGGTATAAAGTTCTGTCTCTTCAACTACAAATTGGGATAGAGAGTGCCTTACTCTCTCGAGCTCCCACTCATATTGTTTTTAGGTGACTACATTTTTATAACAGTTTCCCATCTCTTCGTAACGTAATAAAGTTTTATTTCGTGTCACCTCCGTAGTATGGGATTAGCCCTTGCATAAGCGGCCATGGGCCAAATTAGGTTTTAATAAAGTGTATTAGGTTTGCTGAGTACGCCTCCACTCAAGTTGGTATTTTGGGGCCATGTCATTGTCCTGTTTCTTTACTGAATAGGCCTCAGTGGGTTGGGTATTTTTACCCCTGTTTTTATGTGTCCGGAAGACAGCTTGAAGGTGGAGTTTGGTGTGGCCGTTGATGGGCTTGAACTTTGACAGCGGGTTGCTCTTCCTTAAATTTGGGTTCTGTGTGCCTCGAGGATTCTTTACTGGGTAATTGGGAGCTAGTGCTCCTTGGTATGATTGGGGTTTTCTGCCCCTTTGTTGAACCTTGTGTATAAGTAAAGTTGGGCTCATTGCTCAAGGATTGCGTGTCTGGGGGCTCGAAGCCCAAAATCTATTAATAAACTGTAATTGTACTTTCTTAACTTGTTGATATACAACTGAGTTCCTGTTATACTTGTTATTTCTTGCCCTTGGAAAGAAAATATAACCTTTGTTAAATTTTAAATTAACTTTAATTTCGTAAGTTGAGATCTGTTCATCCCAGCAACTTCTTTCACCTCTAACTACCACGGATAACTCCGTGACAATTATTAACAGTAAATTCGAGAGAGAGTTCTGTGCTTGAATCCAGCTTCACGAACATTAACTCTCGCGACAACTGCACTGAATCTAGGTCACTTGCTGCGACTGTAGCGTTAGAGGAGCGGAGAGGGAACACATCTGTTCCGCAGGGTGCAACGTTAGCAATTGAATCGATGATAAAGATTTTGGAAGAAATAAATGTGGAGCTATAAATAAAGGCTAACATCAATCAATCAATCAATCAATCAATCAATCAATCAATCAATCAATCAATCAATCAATCAATCAATCAATCAATCAATCAATCAATCAATCAATCAATCAATCAATCAATCAATCAATCAATCAATCAATCAATCAATCAATCAATCGCAGATTCCCAATGTATTGTTTACATAGTCTTTTCTTACATAATTGCAAATACGTAGAAAATGATTTGAACATCGCCCTTGGTACATTTTTCCAATCCGTAACTCCCCTTCCTATAACCAAGTATTTTCCCCAATTTGTCCGCTTGAATTCCAACTTTATCTTCATAATGTGATATTTCCTACTTTTAAAAACACCACACAAACTCATTTGCTATTAATGTCATTCCACGCCATCTCTCCGCTGAAATCTCGGAACATACCACTTAGTCAAACAGCTCGTCTCCTTCCTCCCAAGTCTGCCCAGCCCAAAGTTTGCAACATTTTCCCACTCAGAACAAACCGAGCTGCTTGCATTTGGATTTATTCCAGTTCTCGAATTAAGTTATCCTGGTGAGGGTCTCGTAAACTGGAACGACACTCTAGTTTGGGGACTTATATGCCCTCTCGCTTACATTCTTAATACAATCCCTAAACACACTTCTAACCGTATAAAGAGGTCCGTAACCTTTATTTACGAACCCGTTTTTACGAAACCGATTTCAATGAAGCGCATCTTTTTCTAGGAGCAGGTTGGGTTCCATGAGGTTTCAAATACATTGTGTTGTTCCGTAATCCTTTTGCTACAATACAATAATCTCCGTTCAATGCTTCGACGTTACGCCACCATAACATGAGGGCCTGTATACCTGAACGGGTCGATGCAGGAGGCAACGTCATGCTGCATCTTTCACGTGGTGCCTCCTCCTTCATTGGGCCCAAGAGACGGAAGTCAGAAGGCGTGGGGTGCGCAGCTCACCGTACTCTTGTCCACTGACAGTTCTCCGCAGGCATTCTGCAAGTGCCTATGAATATCTGTGATGCCCTGGTTTTTCGCTAAATGAAACTCAATAACTGATCTCTGTTTGGCACGCACCTCCGTTATAAACGCCATTTGAAGGCAAGTTATGGCGCAAACTCTTATCGGAAATTAATGAAAGTCTACGAGACGAAGCGGGAAGATTCATTGATGTTCCAACAAAATTCAAATTTTTAAGAACCAAAATTGGCCGAGAATTAGGGAATGACCACTCCCCCCCCCCCCCTATGTTTGAAGATCATCACTTATATTTACACCCAGGAACTTTTTTAGTGATAAAATACTGGCGTAGTAAGCGATCTTGATTGGCGAACGACTCTCTAAAGTACAGGTATGCGTAATCTAACCGGTATTCCAAACGTACATTGTGTCAGAGTAACCTTCATTCGGATTGATTAAGACCTAATGAGAAATAGTGTAAAATGTCGTTTACCAATTTTAAATTAATTTAATTAGGGGCTCGATAAGGGGAGAATTTTCAGACGCCTCTGATCATTGTGGTTTGTTTGGTTTTCTCATACTGAGGTGTGCATTTTCATTGCTTCATTTATGTTAAATGATTAGATTTCATTTTCGATGTGTGAAGTCGTCGGAGCAGTTCTTTGTATCTGGTGTGTAAATTGCGAGGTTTCGTTTTGCCTAGACATGTAACGTTGCAGTTTCGTATCTGAGTTTTACATTCGTAAGCTCCTGATTTGGAGAAAATAAATATATATTTTGTTTGTTTTTCATTTCATGCTGTGGTTTCGTAGAGTGCTGTTCATCCTCAAGGCTACAGTTCGACTTGACCTTTTTCATCCATGATGATTATGTGCTTGTTCTTCTCAGTTGTGGTTTATCTCCTGTTTTGGTATAAATATATCTTGAGGCAGGGGGTCCTATGAAAATTGCTTGACGGAATATAGCGTGACGAACGTTAGTGTGACTGAAGTGTAACGCTTGCAAATGTGTAGCCTGTGCTCTAATGTACGGATGAATGGCCGGAGGAAGTTACTAAGCAAACGTGCAGGCTGTGACGTAAGGTATGGGTAAATGTCCAGAAAATTCTTTCTAGCAAACGTTCAGGCTCTGATACAAAGTATGGATTGTTGGTCAGAAAATGTTACCTGGCAAACGTGCAGGCTTTGCTCTAAGGTATGAACGGATGGCCGGGCAATGTTGCCTAGGAACTGTGCAGGCTGTGCTGTAAGGTAGGGAAGGATGGCCGGACAATGTTACCTAGGGACCGTGCAGGCTGCGAGGTGTCGTATGGACGGATGGCCGGGCAATGTTGCCTAGGAACTGTGCAGGCTGTGCTGTAAGGTAGGGACGGATGGCCGGACAATGTTACCTAGGGACCGTGCAGGCTGTGCTGTAAGGTAGGGACGGATGGCCGGACAATGTTACCTAGGGACCGTGCAGGCTGTGCTGTAAGGTAGGGACGGATGGCCGGACAATGTTACCTAGGGACCGTGCAGGCTGCGAGGTGTCGTATGGACGGATGGCCGGGCAATGTTGCCTAGGAACTGTGCAGGCTGTGCTGTAAGGTAGGGACGGATGGCCGGACAATGTTACCTAGGGACCGTGCAGGCTGTGCTGTAAGGTAGGGACGGATGGCCGGACAATGTTACCTGGGGACCGTGCAGGCTGTGCTGTAAGGTAGGGACGGATGGCCGGACAATGTTACCTAGGGACCGTGCAGGCTGCGAGGTGTCGTATGGACGGATTGCCGGGCAATGTTGCCTAGGAACTGTGCAGGCTGTGCTGTAAGGTATGGACGGATGGCCGGGCAATTTTACCTGGCAACCGTCGAGGATGTAATGTAAGATATAGATGGATCGTCAGACAATGTTACCTGGGAACAATCCAGGCTCTATATTATGTCTAATTGTCATCTGAAATTAGCAGCCATTGGTGGATGGTCATGACCGGTTGACATATTAATGATTATTCTGTTTTCGCCAAGGGAAAAGTGGTTTCTTTTTTCGTTAATACCGGTAATGGTTATACTGTGTCACATAGGATATTAGACTGTCTAGCTATTTTGCAATGTTACCGCGCTAGTTTTAAGAAGCTCACGGAGAGCCGTGGTACACAGTCTCAGTGCGAACATTCGCCATTCTTCGACGTTATTCATCTCCGTTCTACTTTGCCTTTTAATTTTCCTCTTTGTACTCTAATGACAATGTCGCATTCTGGCTGAACGAACACAGATTTTAATGAGTTCTCAATTCGTGTAACGGTAAGCATAACAAACGTATGGATTACTCTCGTTTGCTTTACGATTTCAAGAAAGAGTATTTCATAACTATTGAAGCTGAAATAATCCACAAGATCAAAACATCGGAAAGTTTTCAACTGTTTTCGGGGCGGAATTAAGATCTATAAATGTGTTTGTATGATAAGGGAGCTATTTTTAGGGTCGCCGATTGTGAATCGAAATGTTTGTTTATAGACTGCGGTACTTGCGGAGCAATGCTAAAGGGTCCTTCTTAAACGAAGAAACAGATACATATTGTCATTAACCCTTTAGTTTCTTTCGAATATCGTTTTCATATTTGTTAAGACTGGCATCAGGCGAAAAGAGTAATATTTTCGTCATCTTGTTCACTTATTTACATATTTCTAGTTTATCCAAATACGACTTGAGAGATGATGAAATGAACTAAATTTGAACAATTCAAGGTAAGTAGGTTTATAAGTAGGGAACGAAATTTATGTCTTAAGTAATAAATTTCAATTCGGTCCGTATTGAGATTGAAGATAAGTTGCCACCTGCTCACGAGGGGGTATGGTATAAACAGTCTGCGCATGATCTAAGAACAATCTCATGAAATGGGGCATTGTGCATGGTGGAGACTCGTCGTATGAATGTGGAGAGGAACAGCCTTTGAATGTGGCCTGTGCCCAGAGTTGGAACTAGCACTGGCTGGAAACAATGCCATCAATGTAGCCAAATATTGGTCACAACATGTGTAAATATATAGCTGTGTATATTTTCATGTAAGACTTGATTTCTCCTTTTTGATATTTATGTATGTTCTTTCATGTGTTATACTCCATATGCAAATTTTTTTTCAAGTGCTTCATTTATAACTACATGTGATTAATTTGTTCATGTATATTTTCATAATCAGTACGTATAATCAGTAGCTCTTGCTTGTATATGTTGGTACTTCTGACTCGAGTAAGTAGTAGTTCAGTTGGAACTGTTTACCTGCACATCCGGAATCAAATGGGATAACTTATTGTCGTTGGGTAAAATAACTGTAATCATTTAACTGGCGACTGACAATCAGCAACTTGATGTGTTCAACAGTACGATGTTCTCCTTCTCTGTATCAACTTCCTCGGGTTGAAAGACGTGGGTCCCAAATTTCATGATATATTGTTCAGCTTCCAAATATCTGATGGTAGATCATCTATTGTGTTCTTCTTACACCTTATAGAATGGGCAACTTAATTGGTTTACTGGTCCGAAGCAAGGCAAGCCGTTTGGAATTGGCGAATGTCGAAGTAACACATCTGAACTTCGTACGGAGTACTGATACCACTGCAGTCGCTGCCCCCCCTTGTCCTTGATGTCTCGTATGTTACACTCTTGTCACCCAATAGATAGACTTCTCACCTCCCTTTGAGTCTAGCTCTACATACAGTCCCACAACTTCGTGAAGAATTTAAAACACTGATTTTACGAAATATATGACTAGAGAAATGAGCCCAAGTATTAAGACTTCGTTCAGCTGTGTGGCTGTGTATGTGAACTTTACTCTCTTCCTTAACAAAGGTGACTCATAGTTCAATTGTATGTGAATGCATTTAAATACCACTGTTGTTTACGATAGGCAGCCTTGGAACCCACCAGTCAACATTTTCACTAAATTTTCTACACAACTCGTCCCTCTTTAAGGCAAAGGAATCGAACTACATTAATCATTTCTTACATATTAAGGAAGCTCCTTGCAGACATACTCGATGCGGCTGTTGAAATTATAATGTACTAGAAGACCATGTCAATCATTGCCCTAAAAATTTGTTGCAAGGAAAGGTTACAAGGACGGTTTACTTTGTGCAATCAATCAATCAATCAATCAATCAATCAATCAATCAATCAATCAATCAATCAATCAATCAATCAATCAATCAATCAATCAATCAATCAATCAATGAATAAATCAGTCAATCAATCAATCAATAAATCACTATTGATCTGCAGTTAGGGCACTCGCCCAGGTGGCAGATTCCCTATCTGTTGTTTTCCTAGCCTTTTCTTAAACGATTGCAAAAAAACTGGACATTGATTGAACATCTTCCTTGGTAAGTTATTCCAATCCCTAACTCCAACTTTATCTCCATATTGTGATCGTTCCTACTTTTTAAGACACCACTCAAACGTATTCGTCTACTAATGTTATGCTACGCCATGTCTCCAGTGACAGCTTGAAACATAGCACTTAGCCGAGCAGCTCACCTTCCTTCCCACAAGTGTTCCCAGCCCAGTCTGCAACATTTTTAACGCTATTCTTCCGTCACAAATCAGCCAGAACAAATCGAGCTGCTTTCTCTTGGATAGTTTCCAGTTCTTGAATCAAGTAATCCTGGTGAGGGTCCCATACACTGGAACCATACTCTAGTCGGGGTCTTACCAGAGACTTAAGTGCCCTCTCCGCAACACCTTACTACAACCCCTAAATACCCTCCTAACCATGTGTATTTAAAATCCCATTTATGCGATTACCCGAATGAAGATATTTTTTATATTAACAGTTAGGTAGTTACAATGATCCCCATCAACGCACAACACAACTGTGGTGATCTAGGCTATTGATGAAACAAAGACAAAAAAATATTCGTGCACAAATTTATTGACATATTGAGGATATGAATGAACATATCGGGTTATCAAAATTTAACTCTTATATTCATGAATCTCTGAAATATATTACAGAAATGTCGATTTTAGCAGCGCATCTGTTTTAACTTTCTTGCCGATGTATTAAATAGTCCTATTCCTGTGTTTTTGTGAATGAATATCATTGCACATCGTGTATTTTTGGAGGAAGAAATATCACTTTATGAGTGTACGAATGGCTCATCCCATATTCAAACATATTTGTAATTCCGTGGAGTCCTCTTTTCCAATACCAACAGGTCCAGCATGTAAATCGCCCATGTTCCAGCTACTGTTCAATGTAATGTATGCATAGGCTCGGTGTTGGCCCTCCTGCTATGGGAACGAATATTCTTTGCATACGAATAAATTTGCATTCTACGGCCAGATTAATCGTTACTTCGCAGAACAAAACGGAACGAGTGGAGATTCTGCGAACTGACACAGTTTCCAAATATCTTCTTCCCTGCGTAATTTACTGGATATTGAAACATAGCACGTCTGGAGATTAACCAAACATTGTCTTCATTTAGACGGAGTCATTTTATTGTTCAACTGGCTGATGTACCCGTGCTTGGCTACGAAGTTCTCAGAAAAACTGTGGGTGGTTTTCCCAATTGAAGTCAACGCAGGTCATTAGAATGACGTCAGTAGGATTGTGGCGATTAAAAGCAATGGCATCATATAAAGTACTCGATCAAATGTAAAACCACACATTTCCTTACTTTTAACGACAGTCCAAATTTCCAGTGCTTGAATGACCAGGCCGCAGACAGCCGTAAAATCTCCGCTGTCATTATCCCATCAAATGTGCACACTACTCATTCCAATCAGTGCTTCAGAGTAGCGACTGAATAGCTGGAATGCTATGATGAACCAGTGTGTTACGTACCAGTAGTATCAGAAAATTTAAGATCCTGAGGAATGGTATGATAAAGAAGAAAGAGATCTAACTCCCCATCTACTTCCCGCCAATAATATAACAGCTGATTGCAAAGATTGTTATATGATGAATAATATCTATGAAAGATTACGTCACAGGTGGATGGCGTATGAGAAGTGATAGATAGAGTCGAGTTATTCCTTGTAAAGTAATGTTGTTAAATGCACAAATACGGTGTTTAAGGTTAAGCATTCTAATTTTGGAAGAGAATTTATCAATGTATAGGAATATTTACGTACAGAAGAATGTTATGTCTCAATAGTTGCAAATAATATGAAGAACGTTATGAGTGATGAAAATAAATATTGAGAAAGATGAAATGGAATTAATTGAAGGTTATATAAGGTAGTAAGAAGTTATATGAATTGATATGAGTATGATAATGTGCGTCGTGGTAATTATGAGACATATATATGGATGACAGATGTTAAATATGAATGATATTGGATCAGTTAAATGATGCAAGTACTGGAAGAGAAATACACCGCAGGAGTGACTTCAAATAAGGTATGGATAGTGAATATTCGTATATAGTTGAGATTTGAGAGGTGATGTACAGTAGTATCGAATACAGCTGTTAATATATAGATATATGAACTTCGTGACGTATTCTCAAAATATGTGAAATGTAAGGTAGGCGAGACGATATATATAGTAGAGCCGACGTATACACATAGTACCGAGATATCATACCGCAGATACTCGTTAAATCACTTGCACTCATGATATATTTGAGATACACTTAACGAATGAATGCATATCGAGACGAATTGCAATAACTTAAGAATTATGTAGATAGAATAGTGAGATAGATTATTTTATATTTTCAGTATTGTTTTATAATTCATGCTAAGATTTATATAAGATTGTAGATTAGGAGCCGTGATTTAAGAGGCAGTAGCGAGCACGTCAGTCGTCATAGTACAGTTCTTGAGAATGATATTCTACATTAACGAATTCAGATTTCGTGACTTAAAAGTGTACAAATTATCCTAATACTAATGTAAATGTGTTGTATTGAGTCATGTGAATGACTAATTTAATTTTTTAAAGGATGATTATAGGTAATTTGATTTCATTTCAGAAATATTGAATTTATAATATCTTAAATATTAAATTTCATGAATTGTTATTTATTTTAAACAACGATTGTGTAAGAGTCATAATGATACGAGTTCTCAGTTCTTTGGAGTTTTTCTTAGTTTAATAAATATGTTTCCTCATCATTTCATAATTCAGTGAGTGATAATTTCTAGTAGCAGTTAGTAGATTGACTTAGTTTGTTAGGTGTTTTTCATGTGATTTGAGTTAAGAAACTGCGGTCAGTGATGAATTTACATTTTATGCGATAGGATGGAGACGTTCATTGGTGATTATCGCGTACTGTCCATACGTCTTTCTCGGAACTCACGTAAAGCCATAACCTACAAGAAAAACTATATATTTTTCTTATTTGATGAGATACCCTGAGATTACATCTGACTGTCGGGAATTGATAGCTGTGCCATACCTGGACGCGAGAACGGCTCAATGCATACATACATACGTACGTACAGACAGACAGACAGGCAGACAGACAGACAGACAGACAGACAGACAGACAGACAGACAGACAGACATCTACAGAAATGTATAAAGTGTGTTTGCTCGTTACTCTGAAGACGGCCAATATACAAATACCATTCTCCTTAAATTCTGAACGATGTCCAGACAAAACTCTTTCTTTATATATGTCAATATATTGACAGTTTTTGACACATTGTATAAAGGATAGTACCACGTTCCTAAAATACTCGGAAACGTACCGCAAGATGTAGGCTACGTATTTATGCATAACAAATTATATTACTGTTGTCAACAACCATGATGTTCTTGCAGTTGAGTAGTTCTTGTTACATTCTAGCCGTGTCAATACGAATATAAGACCAAGTGTGAGGACTCAGCCATTATGGCATGGTAGTTTGTGGTCCCGCCACTGCAAGCACTGCAAGCGATTATATCCAACACGTGCTCCAGTAGTTCGGGTCATGTTACTGTGCGAGATATTGCATTGAATAATTTTAATTTCTTTTGCTTTCACTTCCTAAACTCAGTTCATTGTATGTTGTGTCCTTGAAGCACATATCTCATGTGGCTTGACTAATTTAATAGTTCAGCATGCCGTACTGTTTTGTGTCGGGCACTGAGTCAGGCTGTGGCAGAGCAGTGGATGATACGTGATTAGTTTCACCATCGAAGGATAGAAAGCGTTTTGAAAAATGGGCCAGAGCTATTGCACTGAATGATACTAAGTAATAGCAAATCTCTGATTATTTCAGAGTAAAATCACATAATTTTGTAGTAAATGGTGAAAAAAACGGGGCGAGTTGGCCGTGCGGTTAGAGGCGCACGGCTGTGAGCTTGAATTCGGGAGATAGTGGGTTCGAATCCCTCTGTGGCCAGCCCTGAAAGGTGTCCGTACAACAGTGTTTGTATGTATATTGTTCTGTGTTATCAATAAATTTCGGAATAGTTTTGAACCGAGTATGGTAGATCATTTTTTAACACACGGGAGGTCGCACCCGCGGCAATTTGCCGCACTTTTAAACCTAAGTGGCGCTAAACCGATACACAGGGGCTATTCCCATACTATAGAGGTGACTCATATAAGAAAAATTTTAACACATTAGGGAAAAGTAGAAAATAAGTTAGGAAAACGTACTCACCTCAACTAAGAAATGAAGGGGAGCTCGAGAGGGTAAAGCACTCTCTATCCCCGATTTATATTTAAAGATATATGAAGTCTTACAAGGATGGGAAAAATTTACATTTTTTAAGTTATAGGTTACATATTAGGGTTTCGAACCTGCCCCGCGGGTTTAACTGCTGAGCTAGCAAGGAAAAAGAAAGATGTTAAACGGCCATTGCCTTGTTGAAGAGCTGCTGGTGGATGAAAGGGGCGCTTCCCGCCTCCTGCTATTCTTCCATACACTAAGCTAGATGATGTACGAGTGGCGGGGAGCCCGGAAAATCAGCAGTTTTATTCTCGCGCGGGAAACTTTCCTCATAGAGGATTTAAGGACAATGTACCCCCTGCCTAACACAACGGCATCGGAGAACCTACTAAGGACACTAATAAGGAAAAGAGAAGAAGTACCCACGGAATTCTATGGAACTGGGGCCATGATTGATCGTACATGGACAGCAGCAAATTTTGAGACGAGGCACGTGTTTACAAGACTTGCAGTACATGGATTCCACCATGTCATCTGCGAAAACACAACATACCACGAACCGTCAAACTCATGCAAGTGTACACTATGTGGACAGTTATGTGAACGATATCACTTAGAACTCTGCAACAAGAGGAATAGATCAATCTGAGACTATGCATCCGATGGTGCAAGTGTTAAATTGTTATAACACCCTTCACTAATGTATGGCTATTTTGCTGCAATAAATGTTTTATAATACTCTCGGGGAATATTCGAGACCTTTCAAGAATGATAAAGACACACCCACATGCGTTTATTGGTCGGCTAAATGTTACAAGTCAAAAATGAAGAAGAAACCTGTGATTGGAGGGAAATTAATTACAGAAATTTACGATTGGCTAATTTTAAAACAGGCGGAAAGAAAGGATTAATATTGCCAACCCACCAACGAAAGAACGAAATTTAGTAAAGACAACAACTTATGAATACAAAATATCTTCAAGGAAAGTTCCTTCACTTCGCACCAGGGTGCATGATCATAGTTTTTGGTAGAGACATCTGTGAGAGAATGTCCACACTTCTTGATAATTAGTAAACAAACACAATTCGAAATTAACTCAGTGACATCTGATAAATGGTTGAATTAATTCAATTTTAAAGTTCAGAGTTTCAGCAGTAGAGGATTACTTAAATGCGGACAATTCAAATGTGCGGCGTATAGGTGTACCAACCGGTACAAGATCAAAATCTACGGATAGGAGTGTGAGGTTCTATATCAAGAATAGGAAGTACGTTACGTGAGAACGGTCGTGGGTGTTCGACTGAATTTCACCACGTAAACAGTCAATTAATAACTGATACTTGGTCAGCTACGCGAACGTGAGACGGGAAAAGTCGAGTGCGTGCCGGGCCGTTGAAAGTGACACCGAGGTATTACATGTTCCTAGTGTCCGAGAAAGGAACGAATGATGTATATCTACATTAAGTGGGCTAGATAAAAAAAACCATGAGTGTTAAATTTATATGTTAAAGTAGGAGTGCAAATTATTATAAGTGAAGAAGTTATTTGTTTTTTTTTAGATTTAAAATGTGTAATAATAAAAAGTGTCAAGGATTACCTCTTCAAGCTGGCATGAATACCAGTAGGATGCAGTGCTAAAACCGGATGGGGCTAGGCCCCTCGTCCGGTTTAGCAAACTACAAGGCTGAGATGAGTATCCCTTAATATCAATTTGTAGATTGCTATCGTTAGCGGGGGAAATCATATTCTTTAATTAATGTAACTTGATTGTGAAACGAACCGTTTCCGGCTCGTATGAATTCAGAGATAGATAGACAAAGGGACAAATTAATAAGTACATTATTAGATCAAGCACTCATCATAATTTTGATTATTTAATAGAGTAGAGTAGAGTTGATTTATGTATTCAAGTTGTTGAATTGTTTGTAATAATATATGGAGCACTTTTCATGTAAAGATAAAATTAATATTAATTTTAGCAGGGCTCCAAAGTGTTTTACGTTATCGAAAACTTTATAGATTTTAAGGCAGGTAGTAAGATTATCCAGAGGTAGAGGGTTGCCAAGTGATTTTAACTGTTGTGGGACGGAATGAAGTCCATTTAATTGTCTGTAATTATCGATGATTATTTGTGCCGCGAAGTTTCGCCAGTGGACAGAAATATAATAATCAGTAGAAGTATTGGGGTAATAAATGAACATGGGTAACGTGTAAATGCGTGTTTAATAAGAATGCTTTGTGAATAATGGCACGGGCCTAAGTTGATGGAATGATTGCAGGTTAAAGTAATTTAAATGTGGAGATAACATGTGGCGTGAGTACTTTAATTCGAGCAGTAAATTGGTTTTTAACCGTAATTGTTGATTTAACGTTCTTGGACTGCATAGTAATCATAAAATATTTGTTGAAAAGCGATAGAGGCACTTGTATGTGAAGGTCACGCTATGTTGAAAGCCCAGGGTGGTTTGAGCCAAATTATATGTTGGAAGTCGCGTGGGACAAAAATCCGGCATGATTTGAAAATGAATTGTACTGATGAAGAAATAGATGGATCTTGGGGCCTACGTCGATGTAATAAATGAAGAGTTCCAGTGGAATAAGTGGACTTCTAAATGAAATGGGAGGAATAATTTAGCACTTGCAGAGATTGGATATATTTGCCCAACTGCGAGGTGCAATGGGATTGGAGATCTGTCTTGGGAGGACATGGTGTTCCCATAAATTAACGACAGTATGAAAATAAGATTGCGGGTTCGAATACCGTCATTATGTCATAACCGACATGAAATCGGATCTTGGTGGTTCACATTTAGGAGTTAACATATGTGACTAAGTTCTAAAGATTGAAATTAAAATATAGAATTTTCAAGCTAATAATAATAATAATAATAATAATAATAATAATAATAATAATAATAATAATAATCCAAGTAAATCATGTTTCAATTGATTGTTCAGTTCCAAAATAGACCGGAATTGTAAAGGGTTATGCGTTAAACATAATAATAGTTCAGCGTCACGAAACATGTGAAATTAAAATATAAATTTTCGAAATAATTATAATTATTTGAAGCAAAAAAAGAAGAAGAATTTTATATATTATTTCTGAGAAATATAATAATGGTGCGATCAGTCGTTGAGAGGAAGTTGGATGAAAACCAGTGTGGTTTCAGACCACAGAGAGGCTGTCAGGATCAGATTTTCAGTATGCGCCAGGTAATTAAAAAATGCTACGAGAGGAATAGGCAGTTGTGTTTATGTTTCGTAGATCTAGTGAAAGCATATCACAGGGTACCGAGGGAGAAGATGTTCCCTATACTGGGAGACTATGGAATTAAAGGTAGATTATTAAAATCAATCAAAGGTATTTATGTTGACAATTTGGCTTCTGTGAGAGTTGATGGTAGAATGAGTTCTTGGTTCAGGGTACTTACAGGGGTTAGACAAGGCTGTAATCTTTCACCTTTGCTGTTCGTAGTTTACATGGATCATCTGCTGAAAGGTATAAAATGGCAGGGAGGGATTCAGTTAAGTGGAAATGTAATAAGCAGTCTGGCCTATGCTGACGACTTGGTCTTAATGGCAGATTGTGCCGAAAGCCTGCAGTCTAATATCTTGGAACTTGAAAATAGGTGCAATGAGTATGGTATGAAAATTAGCCTCTCGAAGACTAAATTGATGTCAGTAGGTAAGAAATTCAACAGAATTGAATGTCAGATTGGTGATACAAAGCTAGAACAGGTCGATAATCTCAAGTATTTAGGTTGTGTATTCTCCCACGATGGTAATATAGTGAGATTGAATCAATGTGTCGTAAAGCTAATGCAGTGAGCTCGCAGTTGCGATCAGCAGTATTCTGTAAGAACGAAGTCAGCTTCCAGACGAAACTATCGTTACATCGGTCTGTTTTCAGACCAACTTTGCTTTACGGGAGCGAAATCTGGGTGGACTCAGGATATCTTATTCATAAGTTAGAAGTAACAGACGTGAAAGTAGCAAGAATTATTACTGGTACAAAGAGGTGGGAACAATGGCAGGAGGGTACTCGGAATGAGGATATAAAGGCTAATTTAGGAATGAACTCGATGGATGAAGCTGTACGCATAAACCGGCTTCGGTGGTGGGGTCATGTGAGGCGAATGGAGGAGGATAGGTTACCTAGGAGAATAATGGACTCTGCTATGGAGGGTAAGAGAAGTAGAGGTAGACCAAGACGACGATGGTTAGACTCGGTTACTAACGATTTAAAGAGAAGAGGTATAGAACTAAATGAGGCCACATCACTAGTTGAAAATCGAGGATTGTGGCGACGTTTAGTAAATTCACAGAGGCTTGCAGACTGAACGCTGAAAGGCATAACAGTCTATAATGATAATGAATGTGTATGTATGTATAATAGTGGTGGGAATTGAAATTAAAATATAAACTTATCAAACTAATAATAATTATTATTATTTGAAGGAGGATAATAAGATGAATTTATTAGATTATATCTGAGAATAATAATAATAGTGAACGATTGAAATTGATATATTAAATCAATGATGATTACGTGTTACGATTATCATGACCTCCATTGATAATACTATAATAACAATAATAATAATAATAATAATAATAATAATAATAATAATAATAATAATAATAATAATAATAATAATAATAATAATAATAATAATAATAATAATAACAATAATAATCAAAATAAAATATATATTTATTTATTTAGATTGATGGTGTTGAATGATACTAGGGCATTCAGCTGGCGAATACTGTCAAGTTGTTGTAAATTATAAGTTGACTTCTTATTTGTAAAGTGACGGCAAATCCCTACATTTGGACCATTAGGTTAGAGTCACTGTGTCGTTTCCTTCAGTTAACGATTAGCATATCTTGGTTAGGAACCCGGGGAGAGTTTTGTAGTATCCCGGGTTGGTCTCATCTCAATGAAAGTGGAGGCAATGACATGACTAATGTGATCGCGCCCTCTTGGTCAACAATGGCCATTGTGTTCACAAGGGTCGAACTGACACCTTCAGAAATCAACGTTTCCACCACCCAAATGGAAGGTGGTCAAGAGTGTAAAATATTATGCAAAAGTTTCAGGAATTATTTGCCAAATAACCGGCAAATTAAGGGTCAACGAATTTTGTCGTGTGTAAAATATTTCAAATTAAATAAAATGCTCCTTTAGCATTTGCGAGGAAACAGTTCCAGCTTCTTGTTCTTGTCGCATGGTAAACCCTTGGTGATCCCGTCCCCATTCATAGGACGGGGCCTTCATATTTTTCCATTTGATATGATTTAATATATTTTATATTTTGTTTGTGATGAAACTTAAAGCTAATGATTAGAGTGGCCCATTCAAACCTATAGTACTAATTGGATGGCGCCCATACATTTAATCGTATCTTATATCTTCTTATTTTTTTTTATTGTTTATTACTTGCGATAGATTCGGACCTTAGCACCCCCTGAGATAAATGCTGGTTGGGACTCAGGCTTTCAGCGGGTACATTAAGTGATTACTCCAATGAAGTTCTTTCCTTATATTAACACCTAGGTACTTACAATGATCCCCAAAAGGAACTTTCATCTCATAAACGCAGTCATTAAAACTGAGAGGACTTTTCCTATTAGAGAAACTCACAACCTGGCTTTTAACCCCTTTTATCATCATACCATTGCCTACCGCCCATCTCACAACTTTATGGAGGTTATTTTCCAGTTGCTCACAATCTTGTTACTTATTACTCCGTATATAATAACATCATCTGCAAAAAGCCTTATCTGTGATTCCACTTCTTGACACGTACCATATAAGAAAAAATAAAGGTCCAATAATACTTCCTTGAGGAATTCCCATCTTCATTATTACAGGGGCAGATAAAGCTTCGCCTAGTCTAATTCTCTGAGTTCTGTTTTCTAGAATATAGCCACCCATTCAGTCACTCCTTTCCCTAGTCCAATTGGAATCATTTTGCCAGTAGTCCACTATGATTCACCCTATCAAATGCTTTAGACAGGTCAATCGCGATGCAGTCCATTTGACCTCCTGAGTTCAGGATACCTGCTATACCTTGCTGGAATCCTACAAGTTGAGCTTCAATGGAATAACCTTTCCTAAACCCAAACTGCCTTCTGTCAAACCAGTCATTAATTTCTCAAACATGTCTAATGTAATCATAAGAATGTTTTCCCTAAACTTACATGCAAGACATGTCAAACTGACTGGCCTGTAATTTTCAGCTTTATGCCTAAAACCCTTTCCTTTATACACGGGGGTTACTACAGCAACTCTGCATTAATTTGGTATAGCTCCTTCAACCAAACAATAACCAAATAAGTACTTCAGATATGGTAATATATCCCAACCCATTGTCATTAGTATATCTCTAGAAATGTTATCAAATCCAGCCGCTTTTCTAGTTTTCAACTTATGTATCATATTGTAAATGTCATTGTTACGATGGGTAAATTTTAATACTTCTTTAGTATTAGTCACCTCCTCGATGTGAAGATTATCCTTGTAACCAGCAATCTTGACATACCGCTGAATGAATACTTCTGCCTTTTGAAGATCTTCGCATGCACACTCCCCATGTTCATTAATGATTCCAGGAATGTCCTTCTTAGAATCTGATTCTGCCTTAAAGTACCTATACATACTCTTGCATTTCTCACTAAAATTTTTATGACCAGCAATGGCAGCATCATTTTATCCTTAGCTGACTTCTCAGAGAATTAGAGTATGCGAAGCTTTATCTGACCGTGTAACAATTAAGAGTTGAATTCATCAAGGCAGTATTATTTTGACCTTCATAATTTCATATATATATATATATATATATATATATATATATGATACGAGTAAAGGACTAGAGTCAGAGATAAGGATTTTTGCGGATGATCTTATTCTACATAGAGTAATAAATAAGTTACAAGATTGTGAGCAGCAGAACAAAAGACCTCGATAATCTTTTGAGATGAACAGAAGACACATATTAACACCTGGGTACTTACCGTGATCCCCATAAGGAACTTTTACCCCTTCAATACAGTAATTAAACCCGAAAGGATATTTCTTATTAGAGAATCTCACAACCTGACTTTTACATGACATCCGACCATTTCTCCTGGCTGCTTCAATGTTTTGTCCGGCAGTGCAATGGCAACTACACATTTGGCTCATTTTCTGTGTCTCAGTGTTTAGACACACAAGTATGCTATTAATGCTTCACATACTGCTGTAACTATCACATTGACGCTAGGGTCGTTCACAATAACATTCACTGTACGGCGAAAGCAACCTCAATAACAAAAATATATCACTTTACGTTCCATACTGTACACACTTTAATCCGAGGGTGGTGGCGCGGGTTGTTTGTGACCTGGCGCAAATTGACTTCGTTAGATTGGGCTTATTGCGAAACTTAGAGACCTTGCCTGCCACATACCTGCCTCCACATTCCTCGGCTGAGGTCAGTAGCAATGTATTAAAGGGTCTTCATTGTTATCAAGAGTGATTATTGTCAACAAGGTGACTTGTTAGACCCCGCGTCGCCAGCCCCATTGCTCGGAAGTGTAACGGGAACAATGTCCAGTGTACCCAGTGAGTTACTTGTGTAATCATGTTAGGAATTCATACAGTCAATTTCTCATCGCTGAAAAGAGTTGTGAAGACTATGAGGGTCTTAACTCTTTTAGAGCCTGTGGAAGAGGAAGATGATTTATTGAGAGTAGGATGAATTAGAAGTAGTAGACTCGAACAGTGGTACTGTGATGTTTGCATGTTTTCAATTATTGAACTATGTAAATAAATGATAATGTGTATATATTTAATCACTGATAGGTCATTTTTAAATTAATATGTGTGTGTATATATATGGGGTTTATATCATCATCCATTTCAATCATCATTTCATTTCTTTGTATCGCGGCTATAACGTTTTAAGAACGAACCAATTATTCGGTAAAGTATTTCAACATCATTCGTATTTATAACTTGCAGTAAATTTTTCCAATAGCCGTTGTGAGGTGACCAGAGTCAGCAGGCTAATTTCAGCCCATTTCCTGGAAAAGTACGTCATCTAGGTTACGAGAGACCTCACCCTCCCCACCTCATGAAGAGACTTTTGAACCGATATATACCCGCTGAGAAGAGCTGGAAGGGACATTCGGACATTCTTATTCTTACTCGTGAGCAGATTGTCACTTGTATTCGGACATTATGATTCTCACTCTTGCAAGACACTCTCACTACAATTCTACGTCTGCACATCGGAGAAGATTTTAACATAGTTCACATCGCATCTGAGTATATACTACTCAAAAGTTACTCTCATTGGGACTTGTTAACTCAATGACGAGAGGTAGTCAACGGGAGACCGGTTTTGATTAGTATAGGGCAGGAGAGCTTTTATTATGAATTTAGTTACGCTACTGTTCCGTAATACGGAATAATACAAGTGTATTCTCTCCATGAATATAACCCATGTTGGTTTTGCATTTAAAATTAGGACTCATTACGACTTTATGTAAGGAGTATCGTAGGAAGTATTAAAAACAGGAAATGTAGAAGTAGGACTGGAATTCAACTACAGATGAGGCAGCCGGTACCAGAGATCCATCCATCATCAGCTTCAATATTACAGCGTCTACAATTGGTGAGCTAAAGGCATAAGTTTCTGCAAGTCTTCGCGTAACAGTTCATTTTTCGAATTAATTTCATTAATATTTCTTTTGCTTCCGTAAGTTCAGATTTCGTTAATACGCCATTACGTAACGTTTTTCACCCTAATAAATAGCTGTTTTAATTTGTATGGTCTGAAATAATTACTAATGATCCTTAAATTCCAAGTTAGTGTACTTAATGATTTGTGTTCCGTTCACCTCACCCCTGGGAGTTTTTGAGTCTCATTACGTATTATTATTATTATTATTATTATTATTATTATTATTATTATTAAATATCAACTTTTGTTTTCAAGCCATAAGCTTGAAGACTGGTGCCCTTGGGATATTGTTTATGGAGAACAATGACATATCATTTATTTATTTTAATATGAAAGTGACCCGCCACGTTATAATTTTGTCAAACATCTGTGGGCAAAGTGGGTACGTCACATATTGTCGCCGCAACTGAGGGGCTCGTAAATCATTAAGTACTGGTAGAGAAGGATAAAAATCAGTAATTTGGGGGTAACTGTTGTGTATCCACAGTATATTTTTCTTGTGTGTTTGATTTTGGGGGTAGCATGGCTATGCAAGAAGAGAAAGACATGACGCTGCGTAGTGGACACGTACCGAAGGGTAATACTTTAAATAATTCTAAGGAAGATTTATATAAATGTGTAGAGGAGGAAACTGATATTAGGAGCGAAAATAGCGAAGGGAATAAGAGTAGGAATGACGAAGTTACGTTAGATTCAGACGATAGTACGATGGGGGGCGAGGCGGAAGTTTGCCCTAACATTTGAGAGTAATAATAGGCAGTTACTTGAAATGATGCAGTTAATGTTAAGTAAGATAGAGGACAGTAAATCTTAAATAAAAAATGAATTGGAACAAATTAAAACAGATGTGGAACAAACTAAATCAGAAATTAAAAATGAAGTAGAACAAACTAAACGAGAATTAAGTAAGGCATTGTATGAACACAAGGTCGAAGCTAATAAAAGGATGGACGAACATAGCAAACAGTTACAAGAATTATTTAAGCAAAATGAAAGATTTAACAAGCAGATAGAGGAACAGAAAGAGACAACTAAGCAAAACAAAAAAGAGGTAGAAAAGTAATTCGTAGAGCAGAGGAGTGAGTTGTTAGGATTAATGGAAAAAGAAAGCAACAACACCAGAAAGGAGTTAGAGACACAGGTGACAAGTATTAATAATAAAGTTGAGGCCCAAAAGGAAGAAATATAAGAATTTAAAAATCAGGAAAAAAAACAAGATCGATACGGTTAAGTGTATAATAGAAGACAACGCTAGGGAACAAAGAGGAAAGTTTGCGATAGTGGAAGGCAATACAGTGGAAATTAAGACCTTGAAAGAAAAACAAAACACTGTAGTGAATGAAACTGAAAGAAGAGATAGAGATGTAGAGAACCGCATAGCGATGGCAGAAGCACGCATACGACGAGAAGTAAGAGAAAGGCAAAGTAACACTGAGAGGCAAAGTCACGGAGGGATTTACAGTAAGGAAATCGAATTACCGAAGTTCAATGGGAAACAAACTAATCCACTAGAATTTCTGAAAATAGTAGAAAAACGGTTTGGGAAACGGATTGAGGAAGGGTTTATGGTCTGGGAAGAGGCGATCGACATTATTGATCATGCTTTTGTGGGAGAGACGCGTTCCTGGTTTTCAGTCTATAAAAGTCACATGAAAAGTCCAAAGGAATTTAAGACGAAGATCACAGACAAATATTGGAACGAAAACGTTCAAAGCCGTGAAAGAGAAAGGGTAGTATTTGGGAAATTCGAACATAATGAAGGCGTCTCTTTGACTGAGTATTTTTTGTCACATGTTATGATTTGCCAGAATTTAGACGGAATCACGGCTGATTCAGATGTAGTCAGATTACTGTTACGACATTTTCCAGACAGGGTACTCGAAGCAGCGTGTATGCAAAGTATTAAAACTATTCAGGAAATGGAGCAGTTATTAGGGAGTTTTGATGCACTAGGAAACATTGGGCATAGAACAGGAAACTCACATAATTTTGTTCCTCATAGTGAACCAAGGGACAGTAGGAAACAGCCAAACTACGAGAATCGTAATCAGTTTCAGCCAAGGCATAACGGTAGGGGTGGAGCAACTGAAAATAGAACAGGAAATGTCCAAAAAGTCATAGGACAAGTTTCTAACGAGCCAACTGTAGGTACACGATCGCAACCTTTAAACTAAATGCAGGCTGTAATGATGGGTCAGAATTCCAGCCTTACCAGGAAGTAGTTAGGAATTGTGTTATGAAACTATTGCCATATGACCTAGATGTTAAGGAAGATCTTCTGTGTGAACCAGATTATAATTATTTAGATTCGGGTGATGAAGTGATTAATCCTGTGGTTCAATTAGAAGTTTGGGTGGCGTATGTTAATGCGTTAATTGATACAGGAAGTCAGAAATCATGTATTAGTTCAGAATGATATGACTCTTTATTTAAACAGGGTAATGATGGAAGAGATGCCTGTTAAGTCTACATTCATTATTACAGCTGTTGGTAAAAGTCGAAACAAATATTCAAGCAGGTTGCGGTACGATTTCTATAGAGGGTTTAATTTTAGTACAGGTATGTTTGGTTATTCCTCACCTGGTATTTGATCTCATCTTGGGATGTGACTGGCTGACTTTGAAATCGGCTCTGTTCGATTACAAAGGGACAATGGTAAATCTGAAGTGGGATAATAAATATGTCAAACTCAAACTGAAAAATGAAATTCAGAGGAAAGCGAATGTTTGTGCTATGTGGAGTGTTATTGAGGTTTCTAGATATGAGGAGAAACCCAGTGAGGAGTTTAATTTATGCCAGTTGTGGTTGAAAGAGGATCAGAAGAATGCCTTATTTAAAGAGCGAGTAACAGTAAATTAGAGGAAGTCCAGAGGGACGAATTGTTGACAGTGTTATGTGAACACGCTGAGATTTTTTCTAAGAGACCCGGTAAAACACATGTTTATGAACATTCTTTTTCAGTGCTGGATGACAGTCTTTTCAGCGGGCCACGGTACGCTATCCCACACAAATATGCCAAGGCAGTTGACGATCAGATACAAGCTATGTTAGCTGATGGGATAATTGAAGTGTCTAATAGCCAGTATGTAAATTCGTTAATCGTTGTGCCTAAGTGTGATGGGAGCGTCAGACTTTGCATTGATGTGAGAGATATGAATAGACTTATTTGTGCTGACCAGTTATAATCACAGACTATTAAAGAGTTAATTCAGGGCTTTGAGGGTAAAAAATGGTTTTCATCTGGTGATTTAAGAAGTAGTTTTTGGCAGATTCCTTTGAGAGTGGAGGACAGGCCTCTGACAGCATTTAGTCATAAGTACAGCTTGTATCAGTTTCAGCGCGTTCCCTACGGGACGAAGACAAGTTCTGATGCTTTAATTAGAGCATTAAATATTGCATTAGGTGATGTGGCAGGGGATTTCGCCACGGTTTTTATTGGTGATATGGCTGGAGTTTTTCCTTTTATATCAAGGACCTTATCGTATACATAAGAAACTAGGACCATGTGCTTATCAATTATCTGACGGTGATTGCATTTTAATGGGTTCGTACAACTTTAAAAGTTTACGTAAATATATTACGAGTCCGGTGCATTTTCCCGTAGAGCTCGTATATAGGTCAGTGGGCCAGGCCACGCTTATCTCTTATATAATATACAACTGTCGTAGCGGGTAGTGACTGCTCTCTGCAAGGTGGAGTTTCCCAAGTTTTGTTTTGCTTGCTACACGATGTGTGTGTATACGATTGACACGAGTTCGTTACCAAGCTTACGTCTGTTCTCTTTATGTAATGCCATGTATGGGTTATCTAGTACCCTATTTGATTTAACATAACGAGGATCATTAATATTGCAGTTTAAGATTTGTAAATTCCCCGTAGACTATATGATGTCTCCATAAAGACTTGCAATAATTTTGACCCCAGGCTAAAGCCACGTGAGTGTGTTAGCGTGTGTAAAGTGATAGTCATACAGCAAGAATGTATAGAAACTTGAAAGAGTAATACGCTGCATTTTGTTTGTGTAAAGTTTGTTCAGATCTAAATTGAATTGTCAAGTGTTGCATACACTGGATTCATAAAATCAGCAAGAGATGATGAACATTTGAGAAAGTGAGAAATCAGAAACTCGCTAAGTTGTAATATTGTGTTTTTAAAGGAAATTTTGAAGTGTTATATATTATTTGCTATTAAGTTGTAGGTGGAATCATCAAGATGTAATTTTGTAAAATATTGTTATGTTGTATACACTAATGAATGAATGTACAGTTGTTTTGAAAACAACTGAAACGTAAGTGGCAAAGTGTAAGTGTGAGCCATCAACGAACTACTACTTGTTTCAGGCTCAGAGAGGCGAATGTGATGTTTGGGACATCACTGCATGTTTTAAATTATTGAACTATATAATTAATTGATAAGATGTATATATTTACTAGTAGTATAATAAGCGGCTTCGGCGGCCGCCTCCGCCTCAGGGCTCCCTGGGGCCCCTCCGCCTCCGCCTCCGCCTCACGGGAGGCCCTCCCAGAGGCCTCCTCCGCCTCCGCCTCCCGAGGGGCTTCCCAAAGGCCTCCTCCGTCTCCTGCGGGAAATTTGAATTGATAAACAAAGCCACGTGCTTTTTGACAGCTGTCATCGACAACAACGCATCGCTATCCTCACTGCTGCCATGTTGACGGGTCTAAACCTCAGTAGTACCAACTTAACCTAACTAGCGCGAGGTAAACAAATCCACGTGTTTTCTGACAGCCACGTGCTTTTTGACAGACAACAAGGCATCGCTAACCTCAGTACTGCCATCTTGACGAGCCTAAACATCAGTAGTACCAACTTAACCTCACAAGCGCGAGATATACAAAGCCACGTGCTTTTTGACATCTGTGATCCCCCATCCTTAAACTGCAGAGCACCGTGCTGCCCTCTTTATCGCAGTACTGTAAATTCGTCACCTGTCATCGGCAGTGCTGCCATCTTGGCGGGCCTAAACCTTAGTGCTACCAACTTAACCTCACTAGCGCGAGATAAACAAATCCACGTGCTTTTTGACATCTGTCATCCGCCATCTTTAAACTACAGAACACAGTGCTGCCCTCTTTAGCTACTTACCTTTGAAATGTGGTGGCGGATAATTTGAAAAATGCTTCTTGACAGCAGCCATCTTTCATCGCAAACCTCAGTCCTGCCCTCTTTAGCTAGATACCTGTGGTGGCAGACAATTCCACGTGACAGCAGCCATCTTTGAGCACCGTGCTGCCCTCTTTGTGGTGGTGGGTAATTTTTACGTCACAGCTGTCATCCGCCATCTTGCATCGCAAACCTCAGTGCTGCACTCTTTAGCTAGATACCTTTGAAATGTAGTGGTGGCAATTTGAAAAATTCTCTTGTTTGGAAACAAAGCCACGTGCTTTTATGACAGCTGTCATCCGCCATATTTAATCAACAGAGCACCGTGCTGCTATCATGCGGGCAATTTCGTCAGCTGTCATCCTCCATCTTTAAACCACAGAACACCGTGCTGCCCTCTTGCGTCAGCTGACATCCGCCATCTTTAAACTACAGAACATCGTGCCGCATTCTTGCGAGCAATTTCGTCAGCTGTCATCCACCATCATTAAACTACAGAGCACCGTACCGCACTCTTGCGGGCAATTCCGTCAGCTGTCATCCGCCATCTTTAATCTAGAGAGCGCAGTGCCGCATTCTATGTGGTGGTGAAAAATTCCACATTCGCCATCTTTAATCTACAGAGCACCGCGCTGCATTGTGTGGTGGCGGATAATTTGAAGAGCTGCCAAGAGAGCATCGTGTTGGTATCTTTATTCTTTGACATGTGGTGGCGGCAAATTCCACATCCGCCATCTGAGAGCACCGTGCTGCGCTCTTGATCGTAGTAGCGGACAATTTAAAAAGAACATTTCATTGAATACCTTTGTTCTAGGAGAAGAAAAGACTACAGTTCTGAACGGCTTGCCTAAGATAGCGATTGTGTTAACCTCCTTTTCCCTGCTCTGTCAAGGAACATCTCTATCGAACATGCATTGCAAAAGCAACATTGTAAAACATAACAAGACTAGAAACGAACGCTGCACTCGATGTTGTTAACTTCAACATGTGATTAGAACGTTAAAAACATAGCAATACTAGAATCGAACACTGCACTCGATGTTGTTAACCTTAAGATGTAATCAGAACGTTAATTGATGTGTTCAAAACACTAGATAAGGGATCAAGACTAGAATAGAACACGATACGACATGTTTGAGAATACCTTTATACATATCGCGTAACTGCGGTGATGCTTGTTTAGACTTGAACACATACTACTGTTTAAAACCTATCACAACTGAAATCGCGTACTATAGTTCGATGTTGTAGAACACAGCATTGCAAGACTAGAATCAAGCACTGTTTAGAAAAACAAAAAATTCTCTTCTCAACATACTTACTGAGCTGCTCTTCCTTACTCTGCCAAGGTACATCTTTATCGAACATGCATTGCAAAAGCGAGAGTGTGCATTTTTAGACTTGAACACATACTACCGTTTATAGTGCGATGTTGTATAACAATGCATTGCAAGACTAGAATCAAACACTTTTGAGAAAAAATCTGTTCTCAACATACTTACCTAACTAGACGGTAACATACTTTCGAATTTAATCAACACCTTCTTTCTTCTTCTTATTCGTCTTCGAGAGGAAGTAGTAGTAGGAGGAGAAGGTAATACCTAAAGTAGAATTAACCTCAACATGTAATCAGAACATTAATTGATGTGTTCAAAACACTAGATAAGCGATCAAGACTAGATTCGAACACTGTACTCGATACAACATGTTAGGGGGTACCTTTGTTCTAAGAAAAAATCAGATTAAAATATAGCAAGACAAGAATCGAACACTGCACTCGATGTTGTTAACCTTACCATGTGATCAGAACATTAATTGATGTGTTCAAAACACTAGACAAGTGATCAAGACTAGATTCGAACACTGTACTCGATACAACGTGTATTTAGAACATGTTAGTGGGTACCTTTGTTCTAAGAAAATCAGATTAAAATATATCAAGACAAGAATCGAACACTGCACTCGATGTTGTTAACCTTAACATGTGATCAGAACATTAATTGATGTGTTCAAAACACTAGATAAGTGATCAAGACAGATTCGAACACTGTACTCGATACAACATGTATTTAGAACATGTTAGGTGATACCTTTGTTCTAAGAAAATCTGATTGAAACATAACAAGACTAGAATCGAACACTGCACTCGATGTTGTTAATTTTAACATGTGATCAGAACATTAATTGATGTGTATAACTTCCTTTAGCTTCACTTACTTTGTCAAGGTACATCTTTATCGAACATGCATTGCAAAAGCGAGAGAGTGCAGGTTTAGACTTGAACGCATACTACCGTTTATAGTGCGATGTTGTAGTACACTACATTGCAAGACTAGAATGAAGCACTGTTTAGAAAAAAATCTCTTCTCAACATACTTACTGTGCTAGACGATAACATACTTACGAATTTAATCAACACCTTCTTTCTTGCTCTTATTCTTCTTCGAGAGGAAGGAGTAGGAGGAGAACGTAATACCTAATCTAAAATGAAAGAATATGCCAATTCTACAGTATTTATTTACATCTTGTATGTACTAGTTTTATCATGAATGATTTTACTTGTAGTGATGTTTGCGTACTTTTGCTTTCTCGATGTAATTCTTGTATGTACATGCTTTTACGCGTCAATAAAACTAATAACACAAGATTTGTTCTCTATGCCACGATATATAATGAAAATAGAACGTTGATTTAGTTCTTCTACTTCTAAATCAGTTACCACGCTAAATCTATTAGGTAAAAACTTGAAACTCTTTGCAGACACATGAAATCCTTTCTCCAAATTTCGTTTTTAATCTTCGTAGTGAAATTACTTTAAATTGCTCATTTAGCGGTAGACTTGTTAGCGGCTTGGTAGTTGGAGTTGAAATATGACCTAGCTGGTTAATCTTCTCCATGGTTTTTCTAAAAAGAACAAGTATATAAATGTAGCGTTAGCACTTGCATCATACATAGTAATAATAGGATATAAAAGGGTAAGTGTGCTAGCCTAGAGTTACGATGTTCGGAAGAAACCAACTTTCAACCTATAGAAGCCAGACATTGCTGTAAGTTTGAAATTATAAGATTAACCAGCATGAGGATTGAAGATAACAACTATTTATCATTAGACCAATGTTACGACGTTCGGAAGAAACCAAGTTTCAACGTATAGAGGTTAGACATTGCTGTAAGTTAAAATTATAAGATTAACCTCGTCTATAGCATGCAGATTAAAGAAAATTACTATTCATCAATAGACTAATGTTACGATGTTCGGAAGAAACTAAGTTTGAACCTGTACAGGTCAGACGTTGTTGCAAGTTTGAAATTATAAGATTAACATCTTCTATAGCATGCGGATAGAAGAGGGAAACTATTTACTAATAGACTAAAGTTACGATATTCGGAAGAAACCAAGTTTCAACCTATAGAGGTCAGACATAGCTGTGAGTTTGAAATTATAAGATTAACCTCTTCTATAGCGTGAGGATTGAAGAGAACAACTATTTATCATTAGACTAATGTTACGACGTTCGGAAAAAAACAAGTTTCAACCTATAGAGGTTAGACATTGCTGTAAGTTTGAAATTATAAGATTAACCTCTTCCATGGCATGCAGATTAAAGAAAATAACTATTTATCAATAGACTAAAGTTACTATGTTCGGAAGAAACCACGTTTCAAACTATAGAGGTTAGACATTGCTGTAAGTTTGAAACTATAAGATTAACATCTTCTATGACATAAAGATTAAAGAAAATACCTTTTTATCAATAGAAAAGTTACGATGTTCGGAAGAAACCAAGTTTGAACCTATAGAGGTCAGACATGGCTGTAAGTTTGAAATTATAAGATTAACCTCTTCTACAGCATGTAGATTGAAGAGAATAACTATTTATCATTAGACTAAAGTTACGATGTTCGGAAGAAACCAAGTTTCAACTTATAGATGTCGGACAATGCTGTGAGTTTGAAATTATAAGATTAACCTCTTCTACAGCATGAAAGATTGAAGAGAACAACTATTTATCATTAGACTAAAGTTGCTATGTTCGGAAGAAACCAAGTTTCAACGTATAGAGGTTAGACATTGCTGTGAGTTTGAAATTATAAGATTAACATCTTCTACAGCATGTAGATTGAAGAGAATAACTATTTATCATTAGACTAAAGTTGCTATGTTCGGAAGAAACCAAGTTTCAACCTATAGAGGTCAGACATTGTTGAGAGTTTGAAATTATAAGATTAACATCTTCTATAGCATGTGGATTAAAGCGAACAACTATTTATCATTAGACTAACGTTACGATGTTCGGAAGAAACCAAGTTTGAAGCTGTACAGTTCAGACATGGCTGTGAGTTTGAAATTATAAGATTAACCTTTTCTACAGCATGAAAGATTGAAGAGAACAACTATTTATCAATAGACTAAAGTTGCTATGTTCGGAAGAAACCGAGTTTCAACCTATAGAGGTCAGACATTGCTGTGAGCTTGAAATTATAAGATTAACCTCTTCTATGGCATGCAGATTAAAGAAAATAACTATTTATCAATAGGCTAAAGTTACGATGTTCGGAAGAAAGCAAGTTTCAGCGTATAGAGGTTAGACATTGCTGTGAGTTTGAAATTATATGATTAACCTCTTCTATGGCATGCAGATTAAAGAAAATAACTAATTATCATTAGACTAAAGTTACGATGTTCGGAAGAAACCAAGTTTCAACGTATAGAGGTTAGACATTGCTGTGAGTTTGAAATTATAAGATTAACATCTTCTACAGCATGTAGATTGAAGAGAATAACTATTTATCATTAGACTAAAGTTGCTATGTTCGGAAGAAACCAAGTTTCAACCTATAGAGGTCAGACATTGTTGAGAGTTTGAAATTATAAGATTAACCTCTTCTATGGCATGCAGATTAAAGAAAATAACTATTTATCAATAGACTAAAGTTACGATGTTCGGAAGAAACCAAGTTTCAACGTATAGAGGTGGGACATTGCTGTGAGTTTGAAATTATAAAATTAACCTCGTGTATAGCATAAGGATTGAAGAGAACAACTATTTATCAATAGACTAAAGTTACGATGTTCGGAAGAAACCAAGTTTCAACCTATAGAGGTCAGACATTTGTGCAAGTTTGAAATTATAAGATTAACCTCTACTACAGCATGTAGATTGAAGAGAACAACTATTTATCAATAGACTAAAGTTACGATGTTCGGAAGAAACCAAGTTTCAACCTATAGAAATCAGACATACCTTAAAATGTTCGCGCTGCAGACTGTTACTCGGATGAATAAAATGCGTACTTTCAAGCCTGTAACTCGGATGATAATATTCTAGTTGTACCTAAAAAAAGAAAAGATAATATATGAATGTAGATGTTTATGACGTAGCGTAGAAGTTGCTTTGCAAACAGTAACTAACAGTTCAGGCTTAAGTTGAAGGCTGAAGAATAATATTCTCAGCAGACAATACTTAGACGGGGGATGTGCACGTAATAAACACACACAAAGAACTGTGAGCGCTTCACGCAGACTGCAGCGGGTAAATATGCTGCTTGTTACCAAGCGGATGTGAAAGTCGCTGACAACTGCAGTACAGTTGGAACGAAATGTTTATGCAACAAGAGCTCTCCTGATGGTCTTACGCTGAGTTCTGCAGGCTGACGTATTTAAGCCGGGATCGAACCTGCTGTTGATGCCGAGGTGTCAGAATTTAAGAGTTTTGCAGCGGATCGATCCTTGGAAAGTTAGCGCGCGATCCTCGACCTCTGGACTTAAACGGGAGGGTACTAAGCTACGTCCGCGGTATTCCTTACCTGTAGGCACTTAAAGGTATTGAGCTAAAATTACATTTAGTTAGATCATGTAATTACACGTTATGACGATCTCGCAGGTCCCTCGCCTAGCATTTGCTTTTTTTACGGCTTCCGACAGTAGGGGTTCGAACCCGCTATCTATCGAAGTAGCGAGAATGATTGCGGGCACACTAGTGTTGAGGGTGATTCATTTGTCGGATGGAAGCGATCCTACTGTTGCATATTACATTCTCAGGTAGTTTCGAGGGCGTGCAAAAAATTAAGTAAGTCTGTTGAAGGGGACGTTACACCTTGTACAGGCTCCTCCGAAAATGATTGTGAGTATAAGATGTTGATGGTGATTCATCTGTCGGATGGAGGCGATAAGCTGTGTGCAGGCTTCATCGGTAGGAGTAGGCTATGTGCCGGCACTGGATTTTACCCTCTCCCTACTGTAGTATATTACATTCTTAGGTAGTTTCGAGGGCGTGCAAAAAGCCAGCATTAAGTAAGGGCTGTTGATGGGGGCGTTAAACCTTGTGTAGACTCCTTCGAAAATGATTGTGAGTATAAGATGTTGATGGTGATTCATCTGTTGGATGGAGGCGATAAGCTGTGTGCAGGCTTCATCGGTAGGAGTAGGCTATGTACCGGCACTGGGTTTTACCCTGTCCCTACTGTAGTATATTACATTCTTAGGTAGTTTCGATGGCGTGCAAAAAGCCAGCATTAAGTAAGGGTTGTTGATAGGGGCGTTAAACCTTGTACAGGCTCCTTCGAAAATGATTGTGAGTACAAGATGTTGATGGCGATTCATCTGTCGGATGGAGGAGATAAGCTGTGTGCAGGCTTCATCGGTAGGAGTAGGCTATGTACCGGCACTGGGTTTTACCCTCTCCCTACTATTGTACATTACATTCTTAAGCAGTTTCGAGGGCGTGCAAAAAGCTAGCATTAAGTAAGGGCTGTTGATGGGGACGTTAAACCTCGTGCAGACTCCTTCGAAAATGATTGTGAGTACAAGATGTTTATGGCGATTCATCTGTCGGATGGAGGCGATAAGCTGTGTGCAGGCTTCATCGGTAGGAGTAGGCTATGTGCCGGCACCGAGTTTTACCCTCTCCCTACTATTGTATTACATTCTTAGGTAGTTTCGAGGGCGTGCAAAAAGCCAGCATTAAGTAAGGGCTGTTGATGGGGGCGTTAAACCTTGTGCAGGCTTCCCCGAAACTGATTGTGAGTACAAGATGTTGATGGCGATTCATCTGTCGGATGGAGGTGAAAAGCTGTGTGCAGGCCTCATCGGTAGGAGTAGGCTATGTGCCGGCACTGGGTTTTACCCTCTCCCTACTGTTGTATATTACATTCTTAGGTAGTTTCGAGGGCGTGCAAGGGCTGTTGATGGGGACGTTGAACCTTGTGCAGACTCCTTCGAAAATGATTGTGAGTATAAGATGTTGATGGTGATTCATCTGTCGGATGGAGGTGATAAGCTGTGTGCAGGCTTCTTCGGTAGGAGTAGGCTTTGTACCGGCACCGGGTTTTACCCTCTCCCTACTGTAGTATATTACATTCTTAGGTAGTTTCGAGGGCGTGCAAAAAGCCAGCATTAAGTAAGGGCTGCTGTTGGGGGGCGTTAAACCTTGTACAGGCTCCTTCAACAGGAGTAGCCTATATGCCGGCGCCGTGTAAGCTCTTTCGATAGGGGTAGGCTATGTGCTGGTACTGGGTTTTAACCTCTCTGTACAATCATAATATTTTATGTTAGGAACTTACACCAGCTAAATGCTACACGGCTAAGAAAACGTTCCGTGAGTTACAAGTGGCTTATCAGCACGCAGTGTCCTCGTTCAAGGTTAGTACTGCCGGAAGGTGAGTGTACAATTTCAGTCAACACATGCATTCCTCACGTCGCTCTGACGGACTGCGCCGATACAACTTCAAAGACTGTGGAACAAAAAAGCAGTGGAAGAAAAAATGTTACATATAGCCTGCTACTAAAGCTTAACACTGAAAATGTTTGGAGCGCCTTTCTTACAGCTAGATGTGCTTCCTAACGTAACAGGGCCGGGATTAAAAATATGTTTTACAGCCGAGTGCCCCTTCCTAACATGAGATATTAAATCGCAGGAATCTCTTTTACGGCCGGTTGCCCTTCCTGACGCTAAAAGTCCAGGATTTAGCCAGTTACCCTTCCTGATGTAACAAGACTAGGATTTATTTTTAGACTGCACTTAGCTAGAAATAGCTACACGAAATTATTATATAGAAAGAGAATTGCCGGCTCCTACAGTTTGGTTTAGTGTGCTTGCCTCTCACCCGTCAGTCTCGGGTTCGATTCTCTTGGGATTAAAAATATGTCTTACAGCCGAGTGCCCCCTCCTGACGCAAGAGTTTAAATCACAAGAATCTGTTTTACAGCCGATTGCCCTTCCTGACGCTGAAAGACCAGGATTTAGCCAGTTCCCCTTCCTGATACAACAAGACTAGGATTTATTTTTAGTCTGCACTTGGCTGGAAATAGCCACACGAAATTATTATATAGCAAGAGAATTCCCGTCTCCTACGGTATTGGTTTAGTATGCTTGCCTCTCACCCGGCAGTCTCGGGTTCGATTCTCTTGGGATTAAAAATATGTTTTACAGCCGATTGCCCTTCCTGACGCTGAAAGACCAGGATTTAGCCAGTTACCCTTCCTGATGTAACAAGACTAGGATTTATTTTTAGACTGCACTTGACTAGAAATAGCCACACGAAATTATTGTATAGAAAGAGAATTGCCGGCTCCTACGGTTTGGTTTAGTGTGCCTGCCTCTCACCCGGCAGTCTCGGGTTCGATTCTCTTAGAACGAAGGTGCACTCCAAACACATCATCAATGTTCTGATCATATGTTGTATCGATTATATTATTAATCACTTCTTTTGTAATATAATCTTCAAGTATTCGATAAAGCTATACCTTAACAGAGCAGGGAAAGGAGGTTAACACAATCGCTATCTTAGGCAAGCCGTTCAGAACTGTAGTCTTTTCTTCTCCTAGAACAAAGGTATTCCTTGACATGTTCTTTTTAAATTGTCCGCTACTACGATCAAGAGCGCAGCACGGTGCTCTCAGATGGCGGATGTGGAATTTGCCGCCACCACATGTCAAAGAATAAAGATACCAACACGATGCTCTCTTGGCAGCTTTTCAAATTATCCGCCACCACAGAGTGCAGCACTGCGCCCTGTAGATTAAAGATGGCGAATGTGGAATTTTTCACCACCACATAGAGTGCGGCACTGCGCTCTCTTGATTAAAGATGGCGGATGACAGCTGACAGAATTGCCCGCAAGAATGCGGTACGATGCTGTGTATTTTAATGATGGTGGATGACAGCTGGCGAAATTGCTCGCAAGAATACGGCACGGTGCTCTGTAGTTTAAAGATGGCGGATGTCAGCTGACGCAAGAGGGCAGCACGGTGTTCTGTGGTTTAATGATGGCGGATGACAGCTGACGAAATTGCCCGCATGATAGCAGCACGGTGCTCTGTTAATTAAAGATGGCGGATGACAGCTGTCAAAAAAGCACGCGGCTTTGTTTCCAAACAAGAGAATTTTTCAAATTGCCACCACTACATTTCGAAGGTATCTAGCTAAAGAGTGCAGCACTGAGGTTTGCGATGCAAGATGGCGGATGACAGCTGTGACGTAAAAATTACCCACCACCACAAAGAGGGCAGCACGGTGCTCAAAGATGGCTGCTGTCACGTGGAATTGTCTGCAACCACAGGTATCTAGCTAAAGAGGGCAGGACTGAGGTTTGCGATGAAAGATGGCTGCTGTCAAAAAGCATTTTTCAAATTATCCGCAACCACATTTCAAAGGTAAGTAGCTAAAGAGGGCAGCACTGTGTTCTGTAGTTTAAAGATGGCGGATGACAGATGTCAAAAAGCACGTGGATTTGTTTATCTCGCGCTTGTGAGGTTAAGTTGGTACTACTGAGTTTTAGGCCCGTCAAGATATCAGTACTGAGGATAGAGATGCGTTGTTGTCTGTCAAAAAGCACGTGGCTGTCAGAAAACACGTAGATTTGTTTTCCTCGCGCTAGTTTGGTTAAGTTGGTACTACTGAGATTTAGGCCCGTCAAGATGGCAGCAGTGAGGTTAGCGATGCGTTGTTGTCGATGAAAGCTGTCAAAAAGCAAGTGGCTTTGTTTACCAATTCAAATTTCCCGCGGGAGGCGGAGGAGGCCTCTGGGAAGGCCCCTCGGAAGGCGAAGGTGGAGGAGGCCTCCGGGAGGGCCTCCCGTGAGGCGGAGGCAGAGGCGGCCGCCGAAACCGCTTATTATACTACTTTTAATCACCGATAATTCATTTTTAAATTGATATGTGTGTGTATATATAGGGTTTTTATCATCCATTTCAATCATCATTTCATTTCTTTGTATCGCGGCTATAACGTATTCTGAACGAAAAAATTATTGGGTAATGTATTTCAACATCATTCGTATATATAACTTGCAGTAAATTTTTCCAATAGCCGTTGTGAGGTGACCAGAGTCAGCAGGCTGATTTCAGCCCATTTCCTGAAAAAGTACGTCATCTAGGTTACGAGAGACCTCACCCTCTCCACCTCATGAAGAGACAGTTGATAAATTTTAAACGCCCACTTTTCGAACTTCGCTACCTGATGCTTTATTTCAGCGGAAAAGTTCAGCCTATATGAAGGAACGTAATGGAGCAACGTGATGGATTCACAGCAATACATAGGAGAAGGGATGAAACCTCGAATCTTACCGGACCATGTGATATGGTTGATGGAAGGAGACTTTTGAACCGATATATACCCGCTGAGAAGAGCTGGAAGGGACATTCGGACATTCTTATTCTTGCTCGTGAGCAGATTGTCACTTGTATTCGGACATTATGATTCTCATTCTTGGAAGACACTCTCACTACAATTCTACGTCTGCACATCGGAGAAGATTTTAACTTAGTTCCCTTCGCATCTGAGTATATACTACTCAAATGTTACTCTCATTGGGACTTGTTAACTCACTGACGAGAGGTAGTCAACGGGAGACCGGTTTTGACTAGTATAGGGCAAGAGAGCTTTTATTATGAATTTAGTTACGCTACTGTTCCGTAATACGGAAGAATACAAGTGTATTCTCTCCATGAATATAACCCATGTTGGTTTTGCATTTAAAATTAGGACTCATTACGAATTTATGTAAGGAGTATCGTAGGAAGTGTTAAAAACAGGAAATGCAGAAGTAGGACTGGAATCCAACTACAGATGAGGCAGCCGGTACCAGAGATCCATCCATCATCAGCTTCAATATTACAGAGTCTACAATTGGTGAGCTAAAGGCATAAGTTACTGCAAGTCTTCGCGCAACAGTTCATTTTTATAATTAATTTCATTCAATATTTATTTTGCTTCCGTAAGTTCGCATTTCGTTTATACGCCGTTACGTCACGTTTTTCACCCTAATAAATAGCTGTTTTAATTTGTATGGTCTGAAATTATTATTAATGATCCTTAAATTCCAACTTATTGTACTTAATGATTTGTATTCCGTTCACCCCACCCCTGGGAGATTTTGAGTCTCATTACGTATTATTATTAATATTATTAATTATCAACATTTGTTTTCAAGCCATAAGCTTGAAGACTGGCACCCTTGGGTTATTGTTTATGGAGAACAATGACATATCATTTATTTATTTTAATATTAAAGTGACCCGCCACGTTATAATTTTGTCAAACATCTGTGGGCAAAGTGGGTACGTCACAATACGGGACAGAGCGCTAATGAAGAAGTAATAAATATTAGTGATAATGAATTACCTTTCCATAGCAGGAAAATGGTGTACAAAATGGACAAGGATTTCTTCTCCTAAAACCCACGTACTCGAACCCACAACATTGCACTCATTTACCGGGGGTGAAACTCGTAGCAACAAGTCAATCATCGCCTTAGAAAGCTTGAGGCATTTTTTCCAAGAATGATAACATGTTGCAACTCACTGTGAACTGAAAGAGTCGGAGAAAATTATCCTCACAAACAAACTGCCATGATTTATGGATTGTCATAAGAAGGATAATTATTTTCGAATGACCTCTCCCAAAAACCCAGGGACATACTGCAGAAACAGCTTTACGTAGTTAGCAGAATCTAAGCCTGTAGGCTGAATTGAGCAATATTACATGTTTACTAAAGATTATTCCTGTGCATGACAATTTTTTACTTTTATAACCTTCATATGTCGTGAAGCTAATCAGTATTTCATACATACATACATTTATTTTGATCTTGAGTTCAAAAACCTAACACATCCATACCTACCAATAAATTAATTAATTCGTTCATTCAAGTCATTCAAATGAATGTTGTACTTACAGGGGTTATAAAAGGCTGTAATCTTTCACCATTTTGTTCCTAGTTTACATGGATCTACTGCTGGAAGTGTATAAAGTGGCAGGAAGAGATTCAGTTAGGTGGAAGTGTAATAAGCCGTCTGGCCTATGCTGACGACTTTGTCTTAATGGCAGTCTAATATCGTGGAACTTAAAAATAGGTGCAATGAGTATGGTATGACAATTAGCCGTTCGAAGACTAAATTCATGTCAGTGGGTAAGAAATTCAACAGAACTGAATGTCAGATTGCAAATACAAAGCTGGAACAGGTAGATAATTTCAAGTATTTAGGGTGTGTGTTCTCCCAGGATTGTAATATAGTAAGTGAGATTGAATCAAGGTGTAGTACAGCTAATGCAGTGAGCTTGCAGTTGCGATCAACGGTGTTCTGTAAGAAGGAAAGTACCTTTACATCGGTCTGTTTTGAGACCAACTTTGCTTTACCGGAGCGAAAGCTGGGTGGACTCAGCATATATTATTCATAAGTTAGAAGTAACAGACATGAAAGTAGCGAGAATGATGCTGGTACAAATAGGTGGGAACAATTACAGGAGGCTACACGGATTGACGAGTTAAAGGCTAAGTTAGGAGTGAACTCGGTGGACGAAGCTGTAGGCATAAAACGACTTCGGTGGTGGAGTCCTGTGAGGCGAATGGAGGAGGATAGGTTACCTAGGAGAATAATGGACTTTGTTATGGAGGGTCAGACGAGTAGATAGAGACCAAGGCGACGATGGTTAGACTCGGCTCCTAACGATTTAAAGAGAAGAGGTATAGAACTAAATGAGGCCACAGCACTAGTCGTAAATAGAAGACTTTTAGTGACGTTTAGTAAATTCACAGAGGCTTGCAGAATGAACGCTGAATGGCATAACCATGCGAACAATGTGACCTTGCCGCGGTGGGGAGGCTTGCGTGTCTCAATGATGCAGATAGCCGAGACGCAGGTGCAACCATATCGGATGGGTATCTGTTGAGAGACCAGACTAACGAATGGTTCATCGAAAGGGGTGTAGCAGCCTTTCGGTAGTTGCAAGGGCAGCAGTCTAGATGATTGACTGATACGGCCTTGTAATAATACTCAACATGGCTTAGCTGTCTTGATACTGCTACACGGCTGAAAGCAACGGGAAACTATAGCCGTAACTAACTCCCGAGGACATGCAGCTCTCTCTGTATGTATGGTGTACTGATGATGGCCTCCTCCCGGGTAAAATATTCCGGAAGTAAAGTACTCCCCCATTCGGATCTCCGGGTGGGGACTACACGAGAGGGGGCGATCATCAGGAAGATGGATACTGACATTCTGCGAGTCGGAGCGTGGAATGTTAGAAGTTTGAATCGTTGTGGTAGGTTAGAGAATCTAAAAAGGGAGATGGATAAGCTAAAGTTAGATGTAGTTGGTATAAGTGAAGTACGTTGGCAGCAAGAACAAGATTTTTGGTCAGGCGACTACCGAATTATCAACTCAAAATCAAACAAGGGAAATGCAGGAGTTGGTTTAATAATGAATAAGAAAATAGGGCAGCGGGTAAGCTACTACGACCAGCATAGTGAAAGAATTATTGTCGTCTAGATAGACACCAAACCAATGCGCACCATGATAGTGCAGGTCTATATGCCTATTAGTTCAGCAGATGATGAAATCGAAAGAACATATGAAGAGATAGAAGATTTAATACAATATGTAAAAGGTGATGAGAATCTAATTGTGATGGGAGACTGGAATGCAGTGGTAGGCCAAGGAAGAAAAGGTAGTACAGTAGGAGAATTTGGATTGGGACAAAGGAACGAAAGAGGAAGCCGGCTGGTTGAATTCTGCACTGATCATAATTTAGTCCTTGCCAATACTTGGTTCAAATAACACAAATGACGGCTGTATACGTGGACGAGACCTGGAGACACTGGATGGTATCAAATAGACTTCATTATGATTAGGCAGAGATTCAGAAACCAGGTGTTGGATTGCAAAACTTTCCCAGGAGCAGACGTGGACTCTGACCACAACTTGTTGGTCATGAAATGCCATTTGAAGTTGATGAAATTGAAGAAAGCAAAGAATGCAAAAATATGGGATCTAGACAAGTTGAAAGAAAAGAGTGTGAGGGATTGCTTCAAGGAACATGTTGTACAAGGACTAAATGAAAGGCTGAAGGAAACACTATAGAGGAAGAGTGGAGAGTCATGAAAAATGAAGTCAGTAGGGCTGCTGAAGAAATGTTAGGAAGGAAGAAAAGATCAACTAAGAATCAGTGGATAACTCAGGAGATACTAGACCTGATTGATGAACGACGAAAATACAAGAATGCTAGAAATGAAGAGGGCAGAAAAGAATACAGGCGATTAAAGAATCAAGTGGATAGAAAGTGCAAGGTAGCTAAGGAAGAATGGCTGAAGGAGAAGTGCAAGGATGTCGAAGGCTGTAATTTCCTGGGAAAGGTAGATGCTGTATATAGGAAAATCAAGGAAACCTTTGGACAAAAGATATCTAGGTGTATGAATATTAAGAGCTCAGACGGAAAGCCACTTCTAGGGAAAGAAGACAAAGCAGAAAGATGGCAGGAGCATATCCAACGGTTGTATCAAGGTAAAGATGTAGATAATTTGGCTCTGGAACATGAAGAGGCTGTTGATGCTGATGAAATGGGAGACCCAATTTTGAAGTCAGAACTTTACAGAGCTGTGAGTGACCTCAATAGGAACAAGGCACCTGGAACTGATGACATTCCCTCTGAATTACTGACTGCCTTAGGAGAAACCAGCATGGCAAATGTTATTTCATTTAATGTGCAAGATGTATGAGACAGGGGAAGTCCCATCCGATCTTCGGCAGAATGTTGTTATACCTATTCCCAAGAAAGCCGGTGCTGACAGGTGTGAAAACTACCGCACCATTAGTTTTGTATCTCATGCCTGCAAAATTTTAACACGTATTATTTACAGAAGAATGGAAAAACAAGTTGAAGCTGATTTGGGAGAAGATCAATTTGGCTTCAGAAGAAATGTAGGAACACGTGAAGCAATCCTGACTTTACGTCTGATCTTAGAGGATCGAATCAAGAAGGACAAGTCCACGTACATGGCATTCGTAGATCTATAAAAGGCATTCGAAAATGTTGATTGGACCAAGCTATTTATGATTCTGAAGATGATAGGGATCAGATACCGAGAACGAAGAATTATCTACAATCTGTATAAAAATCAGTCTGCAGTGATAAGAATCGAGGGCTTTGAAAAAGAAGCAGCAATCCAGAAAGGAGTGAGGCAAGGCTGCAGTTTGTCCCTCTCCTTTTCAATGTTTACACAGGACAGGCAATAAAGGAAATCAAAAAGAAATTTGGAAAGGGAATCACAGTCCAAAGAGAGGAAATCAAAACCTTGAGATTTGTTATATTTTTATTTGATATTGTTATTTTATCTGATACTGCAGAAGAACTCGAGAAGTTGCTGAATGGTATGGATGAAGTCTTGGGTAAGGAGTACAAGATGAAAATAAATAAGTCCAAAACAAAAGTAATGAAGTGCAGTCAAACGAAGGCAGGTGATGCAGGAAATATTAGATTAGGAAATGAAGTCTTAAAGTAGATGAATATTGTTACTTGGGTAGTAAAATAACTAACGATGGCAGAAGTAAGGAGGACATAAAATGCATACTAGCACAAGCAAGGAAGAGCTTTCTTAAGAAAAGAAATTTGCTCACTTCAAACATTGATATCGGAATTAGAAAGATGTTTTTGAAGACTCTCGTGTGGAGCGTGGCATTGTATGGAAGTGAAACATGGGCGATAACTAGCTCAGAAAGAAAGAGAATAGAAGCTTTTGAAATGTGGTGTTACAGAAGAATGCTGAAGGTGAGATGGATATATCGAATCACGAATGAAGAGATACTGAATCGGATTGGTGAGAGGAGATCGATTTGGCTAAATTTGACGAGAAGACGAGATAGAATGATAGGACACATCTTAAGAGACCCAGGACTTGTTCAGTTGGTTTTTGAAGGAAGTGAAGGTGGTAAGAACGGTAGGGGTAGACCAAGGTATGAATATGACAAGCAGATTAGGGCAGATGTAGGATGCAATAGTTACGTAGGAATGAAAAGTTTAGCACAGGATAGGGTGGCATGGAGAGCTGCATCAAACCAGTCTATGGACTGATGACTCAAACAACAACAATGATAAATTACATATGGATGAATGTATTTATGCATGTGAAACAATACATGCAATAAATTGTCAATTCTAAAATAATGCAGCAATATCTGATGCACTAAAAGTAACTAATTTTGTTATTAGGGCAAATTCAGTCACTGGGGTCAGAAAGTGCCTCTCACCAACTCTAGCGTTTCATCAACGAGCGGCACCTGTCCAGGGTTAATGAAAACTTACTTTCCTAAAATTGTACTCCATTTGGGGTGGATATTTCTTTCACTGAGCCCCTAAATTAGGAGGATTTTAACCTTAGTCCTTAAAAGATTTATATGTACAAAGAGAGTAAGTAAGTGTTACCTGGAGTAGTCACATTATTCCGACGCATTGCAGTAATAATAAGTTAAAGTAGAGTCTTGTAGACAAGTGTCTGGCGCAGCAGAGGGGAGATGTTAAACAAAGGTCTTAAGATAATATTTATGCTGAAAGGGGGCTATAAAGCGAAATATATACGTTCCGCAAGTACGGGAGGGAGGCGTTTGTCTGTCGAACACAAGAAATAGAAGCAATTTCCTGATGTGATGACGTGGAGAAAGCGAAAGAAGGCGTGGAGTTTGGCTGTTACTTCATGCGTAAAGGAGGCAAACAGCTGCCAAGATCTCTCTCCCAGTTCTGCATGCCGTCGGAGAATGTGGATTTAATAATAGGAAATATTACACAATACGATGGAGGTGGCTTTCCTCACTCGCTGAGTCTCTCAAGTGGCGTGATGCACACCTTACTGTGCGAGGGTCGTCCCCCCCCCCGGCTTATTTCTTGACATTGAATGCATTGCTTCTGTATTACTTATTTCATTTGTAAACCTGAGTTCTTAGCCAAACATTGTACTAAAAAATAATGCAAAATGGTGCAAAATTCATAACTTAGAAAATTGTGAATTATAAATGTACATCTCGCCAGAATGGTGTTTTCGAAGAAATCAATGTTAAACACGTTTTAGAGTTCGAAATAAATATACCAGGTGGTACGCTAGCGCCGTACATTCTACTTAGAAGTGTCCCGCATGCACTAATGATGAAGGGAATGTCTAATAACTGCGGTATTGTTGAAGCTAGAACGACGAAATGCTGTATCGAACTGGTTAGAGGAGATCGATTTCGCTAAATTTTAGGATGAGAAGATATAAAATCATAGGACACCCAGGACTTGATTTGCTTTTTTGAGGGATGTGCAACGCTAAGAGAGGGGTGGACCAATGTATGAACCTGACGAACAGATTAGATGAGTTGTAGTAGTTACGTCGAAATGAAAAGGGTAGAACAGGGTGGTATGGAGGGCTGTATAAAACAAACTTATATGGGTTGATGACTCAAACAACAAGAAGCTCCTTATGTGAGGTTGGCGTCAGGAATGGCATGGGGTCGTAAAAGTGTGCCTTAAATTTCATCTCAACGCATCCCCGATCCCGGATAAGCACATACTTTTTCTACCGAATTAGTTTCCGTAGAGTGAAGGAGTGAACAGTTAAAAAGTAATTAATTCTAAACTTAAAAGGAATATCTTAAATTATAACGATTGACACAGAGTTATCACTGTTAATTATCTTCAATGGATTGAATCGCACAGACCTCATCTGGTGTCGAATGTACGACCATGCCGAAAGGAGGTCAGCGAGTAAAAATCTGGGCTGTTAAGGCCGTACAGTATATTGGCTGTGTATCAGCACATTTAATTCCAAACCAGACTTGCAATAGCTCGCCACACTATCCGCTACCACCAGAAGATTCCTCACCCCATCATAACATGAGAAAGCGTTATCGAGAAGCCACAAGTTCATTACGTAAAATCTCTATCAAAGCGAAGTTAAAGAAAATTTATGGTCATTAATCCTCGGAGCCGATCCACTAAAGTTACTATCTATAATGTTACCTCGTGAATCCTAACCTTATCATGAGTTACTTCCTTATTGTACTTGAAGAAGTTATAACACTCGATGTTCAATAGAATCACGAATAAGATTAATCTCTTATGTAATCTACGCAGTTTGATTTCATATTGTTATGGTTTCCAGCGTTCAGTCGGCAATAAGTTGTTATTAATTAAAGTACATTTTCTAAATCTACTGTGTTACGTACCGCTCTTCCACTCGTCTTCCACCAACTTTTCAATCTACACCAACTAAATTCAGTATCAAAACTATGTTATTATCTTTACGGCACACTAACTACTTTTCGGTTTTCGAAGACGCCGAGGTGCGGGAATTTAGTCCCGCAAGGAATTCATTTTCCTGTCAGTAAATGTACAGACCCGAGACGGACGTATTTGAGTACCTTCAAATACCAACGCACTGAGTCAGAATCCAACCTGAAATGTTGGAGTCAGAAAGCCAGCGCCTCAACAGTCTGAACCACTCAGCCCGGCAATATCAGTATCTCACCCGACGTGCTCCTTCCCAACATTTTGAAAAAATTATGTCTTATGGCAGACGCTCAGCTGAAAATATGTGTAACGCCAGTCGGCAAAATGTGTGACCAGGCTGTGATGTAAGGTATTGTTACCTAGCAACCGTGCAGGCTGTGATGTAAGGTATTGTTACCTAGCAACCGTGCAGGCTGTGATGTAAGGTATTGTTACCTAGCAACCGTGCAGCCTGTCATTTAAGGTATGGATGGATACTCAGACAATGTTACCTAGCAACCGTGCAGACTGTGATGTAAGGTATGGATGGGTGGTCAGACAATGTTACCTAGCAACCGTGCAGACTGTGATGTAAGGTATGGATGGATGGTCAGACAATGTTACCTAACAAACGTGCAGGCTGTGATGTAAGGTATTGTTACCTAGCAACCGTGCAGCCTGTGATGTAAGGTATGGATGGATACTCAGACAATGTTACCTAGCAAACGTGCTGATTGTGATTTAAGGTATGGATGGGTGGTCAGACAATGTTACCTAAGAACCGTGCAGGGTGTGATTTAAGGTATGGATGGATACTCAGACAATGTTACCTAGCAACCGTGCAGACTGTGATGTAACGTATGGATGGGTGGTCAGACAATGTTACCTAGCAACCGTGCAGCCTGTGATGTAAGGTATGGATGGATGGTCAGACAATGTTACCTAAGAACCGTGCAGGGTGTGATGTAAGGTATGGAAGGGTACTCAGACAATGTTACCTAACAACCGTTCAGGGTGTGATGTAAGGTATGGATGGATGGTCAGACAATGTTACCTAACAACCGTGCAGGGTGTGATGTAAGGTATGGATGGATGGTCAGACAATGTTACCTAGCAACCGTGCAGGCTGTGATGTAAGGTATGGATGGGTGGTCAGACAATGTTACCTAGCAACCGTGCAGCCTGTGATGTAAGGTATGGATGGATGGTCAGACAATGTTACCTAAGAACCGTGCAGGGTGTGATGTAAGGTATGGAAGGGTACTCAGACAATGTTACCTAGCAACCGTGCAGGCTGTGATGTAAGGTATGGATGGATGGTCAGACAATGTTACCTAGCAACCGTGCAGGCTGTGATGTAAGGTATGGATGGGTGGTCAGACAATGTTACCTAGCAACCGTGCAGCCTGTGATGTAAGGTATGGATGGATGGTCAGACAATGTTACCTAAGAACCGTGCAGGGTGTGATGTAAGGTATGGAAGGGTACTCAGACAATGTTACCTAACAACCGTTCAGGGTGTGATGTAAGGTATGGATGGATGGTCAGACAATGTTACCTAACAACCGTGCAGGGTGTGATGTAAGGTATGGATGGATGGTCAGACAATGTTACCTAGCAACCGTGCAGGCTGTGATGTAAGGTATGGATGGGTGGTCAGACAATGTTACCTAACAACCGTGCAGGGTGTGATGTAAGGTATTGTTACCTGGCAACCGTGCAGCCTGTGACGTAAGGTATGGATGGATGGTCAGACAATGTTACCTAAGAACCGTGCAGGGTGTGATGTAAGGTATGGATGGGTAATCAGACAATGTTACCTAGCAACCGTGCAGGCTGTGATGTAAGGTATGGATGGGTACTCAGACAATGTTACCTAGCAACCGTGCAGGCTGTGATGTAAGGTATGGATGGGTACTCAGACAATGTTACCTAACAACCGAGCAGGCTGTGATGTAAGGTATGGATGGATGGTCAGACAATGTTAACTAGCAATCGTGCAGGCTGTGATGTAAGGTGTGGATGGGTACTCAGACAATGTTACCTAGCAATCGTGCAGGCTGTGATGTAAGGTATGGGGGGATGTCAGACAATGTTACCTAGCAATCGTGCAGGCTGTGATGTAAGGTATGGATGGATGGTCAGACTATTTTACCTAGCAATCGTGCAGGCTGTGATGTAAGGTATGGATATATGGTCAGACTATGTTACCTAGTAACCGTGCAGGCTTTGATGTAAGGTATGGATGGATGGTCAGACAATGTTACCTAGCAACCGTGCAGGCTGTGATGTAAGGTATGGATGGATGGTCAGACAATGTTACTTAACAACCGTTCAGGCTCTGTGTTATGGCTGGTTGTCGTCTGTAATTAGCAGCCGTTGATTGGTAGCCATGGACGAGAGACATTTTTGTAATAATTTCTTTTTTGCAAAGGGAAAAGTTTCAGTTAATTATGTTGTTCATTTGTGTATTCATATTAATTTATCTTTATTTTGTTGCTGACCTTATACCGTATGTTACTTGTGAATAAAACGTAATGGCAACGAAATTATCTCCGTTGCATTGGAAACATCAACTCTATCGATTATATTTCATGTTCCTTATTCACGCACATCTATATATATATCAAATAAGAGTTTTGTCTGTACTTTGCTCAGAATTTGAAAAGAATGGTGTTTCTGCATCGGTCATGTCCACAGTAACAAGGAAATGCATTTTTACTTTTCCGTATTGTCTGTCTGTCTGTCTGTCTGTCTGTCTGTCTGTCTGTCTGTCTGTCTGTCTGTCTGTCTGTCTGTCTGTCTGTCTGTCTGTCTGTCTGTCTGTCTGTCTGTCTGTCTGTCTGTCTGTCTGTCTGTCTGTCTGTCTGTCTGTCTGTCTGTCTGTATGTACACGCATCACGAGAAAACGGCTGAAGAGAATTTAATGAAAATCGATATGTAAAGTCGGGAGATGAGCCGCAACAATTTAGGCTATAAATCATTTTACTCACATTGAGTGAAATAGTAGTTTAGGGTAAGGCCTAAAAATTAATTCTGAAATATTTATATTATTAGTATTTCTATCGATAAATACTACATAACTGAAGCTATATGGAATTAAATTTCCGATCACTTAACGTCATATACATTTTTGACGTCCCGGCTGTGAACACAGATATTCATTCATTTGTATTTTTGTTGCTAAGTCCAATTCAACGCCGAGACACCAGAAAATTTGCCAACATAATTTAATTAAAATCGGTGTATAGAATCGGGGAATAAGAAACTACAGTCTAAGCTATAAAAAATGTTATTCACCCTGGATGAAACTGTAGTTTATGGAAAGGCGCTGAAAATGTAATTTTAAAATACCCATGTTATTGGTCCTATCGAAATGTACTACATAACAAAAGTTATACAGAATACAATTTCTGATCATTTAAGCTTTATTAAGTTTTACAGTACCGACTATGATAAGAGTGGTATTTCAGAGTGGGAAGAAAACTAAATGTGTAGGCCTACAATATCGAAAGCGCATAAGATATATCAACAATAACATTACAATGACCATTGTTTGTTGTGATGTTGTTTGTCTCTTATGCTGACATTCAACTACTAGAGATGGGATTACTGCTGCGTGCCGAGTATAACAGCCAGACTGAATATTGGCGGGAAATAGCTGGGGAGTTAGAAAACTTTCTTCTTTAGCATATCATTCCTCTGGTTCATACATTTTTTGATACTGTTGGTACGTAACACACTGGTTCATCATAGTATGCCAGCTATTCGATCCCTACTCTGTCGTGCAGTGTGCTCACTTCAGGCGGTGGTTGACTTGGACCTGGTCTAGAATTACAGTTTAGGCCTATTCCAAATTGTAGTACCACAATTCACTAATAAACTCAAAATTCAACCCTGAAAAGAGCCGTTTCTTAAGAAGGGCTTCTTCCTCTTCACTTTTATTAAACTTTACATTCATTTTATTCCAAATTAGCAGTGAAGAGGTGTTTCTTCTCTGGCTTGGAGGAAAAATTTGCCCAGATACATTCTTCCGCTGCCAGTGTAGTGAATTGAGATTTCACGACTCATCGGGTATTCCTACGAAACAAATTAGTAAAAGGGAATAGGTTTTGCCCTGGGACTCTTCACTATTCGACTCTCCAGCCCCCCACCCCACACCGAAAGAAGACGGAGAGTGTTCACGCATCACGGCTGTGTGCGGGTTGGAACTCTGGACTGTTTGATCGGCAGGGTAGTACTGTTCGGTTAAAGTGAGAAAATGTGTGATTTTTGTTTGATCGAGTATTTCATATGAAAGCATTGCTTTTAATCGCGCCATTCCTACTGATGTCATTGTAATGACCTATGTTCATTTCAGTGGGGAAAACCACTAAAACCGTCTTTCTGAGGATGTAAAAGGCAGGTGAACAGTGAGTGTCTGCCATTACAATAAAAGCTCCCCAACCTGATTGTGTCTGATGGTAGGCAAGCGGGCCTACCATTACAATGAAAATTCCCTAACCCAGTATTCGTATGAAAAACAGGCGTTTGGTGACTTCCCCGTCGCGTTTCTAGGGTAACGTTATGAGCTTTGCAATTTATTACAATCTTACTCACAACGTGTACACTACCTAAGCTAGAATTCTGTACATCAGCTAGTAGTTTCTAAAGTATGCCAAAGTACAACATATTGCTCTTTACTTTCATTATATTCATTCGTTTCGTCAGATTTTCTTTAATGCTTGAGAACGTTTTTGATTGCTGATGAAACCTGCGAAAGTGAACTTATTTCAGGTGTATTTGCCTTCGCCTCAGAAATTAATAGGGATGGAATATGACACTATTTTACTGAATGCTCCAAGAAGTAAAGAAAAAATATCAAATTTTTACAAGGTGGAGAACATGGCATATCATGTGATTATTACCTCTCTGATGGCCAACACCGGATAATTGTGTAGTTAAAGGTGAGGTAGGCTACTATTCGGATACAGGTATTGTGCGCAACATCATTAACCCCGGATAGGCAAGTCTAATATTAATGAATCCTTAATCTCTTGACATCGGCGTGAATGAAAGCCACAGAAGCTTAAGATGTTGGCAAATTACTTGGTAAGCATTTCGGAAAGAAATCTGAAATTAAATGCCTTCTTAAGTGCTATGATAAAGTCGTTAATAGTTATAGGGAAATTGAACAAGCATGAATATAATTGTATTGAAGACCTTTGTGCTGAACTAGAGGTTCCTTGAGCACGATACAGTGAACCAAGTGATCTGGGCTCATGCCGCGTCAATGTAACCAGGTGGAAATCTTTGCTCGACTGTTCACGACGAAGTCTTCTACAATAATGAGGGTTTGAATTTATGAATATTCTACCGTTGGAGAATTGTAGAAGCAAGGACAAACTGTCCTCACTATTACACCTGGGGTGTACAAAATTCCATGTATTTGCGGCAAGGTGAGCATTGACCAAAGATGCCGGTCCATTAATACTCGTATCAAGGAACACGAAAGAAATATCCGTCTCAAACGCCGGGCAAGTCAATAATAGCTGAGCACGCCTATTAACTGGTCAGGGTGTTGTGTTGCAAGATGTTCGAGATTTTCGTACTCACACTAAACACTAAAGGTCTAGGATTATACAAGAAGCTGTGGAAATACGTAGGAATCCTAACAATTTCAACAGGGACACTGGCTATCAATTAAGTAAAATGTGGTTTCCAGCCATTAAAGATTTACGTAGCTGGTGTCTTTCCCTGTGCTTTCACTATTGTTATTCTGTTCCGGTGTTTTCAAAGTTTGTATGTTCGTCATCATGAGATGTTATGAGGTATGTGATACCTCCATACTGTACCGGTTACGACCTGTACATAAGTATTTTTTGAGCATAAGTTACGTTTATTTACCACGCGTAATGTTCCGAGAGCGCCTGGTTTGTTTACCAGCAGCGAGGACCAGCTAGCGAGTGTATGACGACTGTGAGCTGTGACGTAGCCACAGGGGCTAGCTAGACCGCCCGCTCGTCTCAACACGTGTTACCAGCCTTGACTGGTATTTTCTGGATTCCACGTCACTTATTCTAGAGAGTTCGATGGAGAAAATTTTGAAATTTCTATAATAATGAAGCTAGCGAGTCGAGCGATATGTCATCTTGTTTGAGATCACCTAAACGTCCCAATGCTCGAGTTTCAAGCAAATCCATCGAGGGATTCGGGAGATATTCAATCAAACCGTATTATGACGTAGACGTCCCGAATCGAATAAAAGGAGGACCTACTGTAGCCTATTCAGACAGTCTCAGCTGAGTAGTCAGCGGGGACCCTCTTACTGCTACTATCATCGTAGAACTCTGTCATTATACAAGTGTGGGAAGACGATTCTTCCATGTACTATAAAGTGGAGTCATAAGACTTCGAGTGTTGTAGAAAATTTTCTAAGTCTTCGTAATTGATCTTAGAATATTTACAAGTGTTAATTAAATGGATTTGTATTATTTACGTGCCTTCGAGACTGAAACTTTTCTAAGTGTTTGGACTTGTATTATTTACGCGTCTTCGAAGCTGGAATTTTTCTAAGTGTTCACTGAATGGACTTGTATTATTTTCATGTGTTCGAGACCAGAATTCTTCTAAGTGTTCATTGAATGGACTTGTATTATTTACGTGCCTTCGAGACTGAAACTTTTCTAAGTGTTCACTAAATGGACTTGTATTATTTACGCGTCTTCGAAGCTGGAATTTTTCTAAGTGTTCACTGAATGGACTTGTATTATTTTCATGTGTTCGAGACCAGAACTTTTGTACGTGATCATTGAATGGACTTGTATTATTTACGAGTATTCGAGATTGGAATTTTTCTAAGTGTTCGTGAGATGGACTTGTATTATTTACATGGAATATTTTTGACTGTTGAGGAACTCATCCTTCTAATAAACAGTGATTGATTAACATTGCTAGTGATGAACTTTAACTTTCCAACGGCTTTGAACAAAGTTAGGATTTCACTTACATTTACTCAAAGACTTGTACATTTGCCAGTGTTGGTTTAAAAGACTTATAAATTTCGTCAGTGAATTTACTTATGTGGAAGGACTTGTGTTTTCGTCAGTGGTCACTCAAAGACTTTATGAATTTCACCAGTGATTAACTTTAAATATATTCAAACTTCCAAGTGAATGGACTTGTGTTTTCATTCGAGTTTAGGCAAAGACTTGCACCTTCGCCAGTAATGAACTTTGAGTTTAACTATAATTTCACAAGAAGGGACTTGTATTTTTCGTTGCCAAAAGTTATTCAGGGACGAAGATTTTCCTAGTGATGAACTCTAAAATTAGTAATACCACTCATATCGTTTTAGGAGTGTTGGAAGTCTTGATGTACAATTATCAAGATCTCTGCTTATAAGTTGATCATCCAAGGTGTTCATGGACTCAGTGCTACTAGTGACCTTGGGAACATCAATCCTCTCAGTCTCATTAGACTGAGGTAGTACGTGACTATCTACAACATCGCCTGGATCACCAGGGTTCAACCCGGGCCTCAGAGTTCGAGACATCTCTACTTGCCGTCAATCCAGACAGTCCAGCTGCCTCTGTCTGGAGTATCTGGAGTCTCTGGAATCCCTGGAGTCTTCTGGAACGTGCTTCAACCAGCTTGGCTTGGTGAGCTGGGGAACCAGAGCCATACTATTGGAATACGAGGAAGACAATCCATTTCTACTTAGAGGTGATGTGCAAATTCATGACTTATTTGAATACACTCTTATACAATCAGAGTCAAAGTTTTTCTGTAGATAGGACCCTACCTCCTGTACCGAGCCCTAGCTACAATTAATCCAGTTTTTCGCCCTGAGAACTATATTCATGCTACTTTAAAATTTAATCTGAGAGTCGGGCTCTTTTACTGGTACAATACGTGGAGCCTAATGTTGACAGCTCCCGCATGAAGCGCTGTGCCGGCGTACAGCGAGCCACCTGCTGACGTTCGACCGCACTGCTCCAATTCGCCAACAGTAAAGTAAACCCTCATTACTGTACACTCTTCCTCGCCAACAGTCGAGCAAAGTTCTCTGCGAAACGTAAAGAATCTCACCGTCTTTCCTTGACACGGCATGAGCCATGTCTACAAGTACGGGCCGTGTTATTTCATTCCTATTTTAAGTGTATCATTTTTAAAACAGAAGCTTAGCTTTCATATCCCGCAACGTTTATTTTCTGGAATAATTTGTTTCAAAAGTGAAAATTACACGGATGCTTGAAACAAACTCGACAAGAGCTAATCCTAGTTACTGGCTTTACGTCGCACCGACACAGATTGGTCGTACGGCGACGATGTGAGAGGAAAGGGCTGGGACTGGGAAGGAAGCGGCCGTTGCCTTAATTAAAGTACATCCCCAGAATTTGCCTGGTGTGAAAATGGGAAACCACGGAAAACCATTTTCAGGGCTGCAGACGGTGGGTTCGAACCCACTGTCTCCCGAATACTGAATACTGGCAGCACTTAAGCGACTGCAGCTATCGAGCTCGGTAATCCTAGTTTCAATAATACACATGGTCATATTTGAACTGCGTTACATTGCTTTATAATAATATTTTCCAATGTCGACTAAGGCTTTCTTGTTCACAGTAGTGAGAATATAACTCACAGAATGTTTAATCCTCGTAACATGTAAGGAAAATGTGGCTTTACTGAGAAATAAGGAAAAGTGGCTTTTGTCCACGTTTGATACAAGGGACCTCACTAATCAATGGTTGCTCCCTTAGAGGCCTTTATCCGTATTTCCTGGTGCAGGAGTGAGTTTTACATATCAATTCATTTTATCTGCATTACCTGTGTTATGGATGAGGTGATTTCTATTTCTTTGTTTTGATTCTTTTTAGTCTTGAAGTGCATTCATTTACTTGAACCTTTCTTTGACATCGACCATACACTTGGAGGATAACAATCTCAAGCAGGCGGTGATCACGGGCTCCTTAGACAAGAGAACAGCACCAATGAATGTTCACACATAGCACCGTCACAATCGCCTCCTGCACTATCTATGACACTGCACACAAGGGGGACTGTGTCAAGATAACTTTAAACACACATCGTGCCGAAATTCAGGACCATAAGAACATTGCCTCTATTGAACGAGATATTTTAATGCAAATTTCTGCATGATGTAAGTGACGTTTTTGTTAAAAACTCAGGACGATTTATTTTTTGTGCGGTGCATATCTACATAACTTCTGATTATTCGTATATCCGATCAAATCATTACCTTATTCAGCGTATCATTACAGCGAGGGGAGGAAGGAGGAAGGAAGGAATAAACATTTCCTTAGTAAACAGTGATCTAACGAATTCTTCTTTATCTTTTGAATTGTTTCCGATATTGTCACCCTTTCTTCACCTACTCTTTCCAGTACTACTTCATTCCTTAATTTGTCTTGCCAGTTGATCTTATCCATTTTTCTCTATACCCACATTTCAAAAGATTTCAACCTTCTTTTTCCTCCAAGTCTCAGACCCATAAAGATCAACGCTCGATACAAAGCATTCACTGACCTCTTCTTAAGACCCATATTCAGTGACCAAGTCATGAGTACCCTTTGCTTCCTTGCCCATTGTGATGCTGCTCTTAACCTCATCCAAACAAAACAGATCACTTGTGATGGTGCTTCCTAAATATATGACTGAAGATACTTGCTCTATTTCTTCTCCTGAGACAACTGTCTTTGCTGTTACATCCTTCTTCTTACTCATGATCGTTGTCTCATTTCTCCTAATTTTACCACATGGTAAAGATCTGGATGAAATATTCTTCCTTTAAGACAAGACTTTATAGTATTATACAGAAACTGTATGATACTATTTAATATAGCCTGTGTTACTGATCTTGCCATGGAATGTGAGTCAGTCGGGTTGAAGGTGAATATTTCCAAAACAAAAGTCATGTCGCAGCAGGAAATGTGAACATCAACCACACGCAGTTATAGACCTACCTCGGCCAGTTGATGAATGAAAGATGATATAAGACCAGAAATTTGTCGACGCATTAAGCTAGGATGGCACGCGAATGGAAGAAACTCAACTGTCTTCAGATCAAATATGCCAGTAAATCTGAAGAAATTAGTGTATCAACAGTGCATTCTACCTGTGTTGACTTATGTCTGTGAGACCTGGGCAATGAACGAGTTTATGAAAGGGAAACACAGGACAGAGCGGAGAGGCATAGAAAGGTCAATGATAAGAGAAGAAGAGAGCAGATCACATCAGATCGGGAGAGCAGTTGACATCAGATCAGTCACTAAAGTTAATGACTTTCTTGAGATAACAGGACCTTAAAATGGCAATGGGCTGGACGTATGGCTCGAAGGGAAGATGACAGATTGACGAAGCTAGTGTTAGAATGGAGTCCAAGAGATCATCAGAGGTCAAGAGGAAGATCGCCAGACAAATGGGACAAAGACATGAAGAGAATAGCTGGTGCTACCTGCTCCACCTGGAGAGTTCTCCTAAAGACTGAGTCCACATCATGTAATGATAGAATTGCCTGATGATGCTGATAATGATGTCTATGGGAGTAACTAATTCTTTGATCAATAATTTGTAATCCCGAGCTCGATAGCTGCAGTCGCTTAAGTGCGGCCAGTATCCAGTAATCGGGAGATAGTGGGTTCGAGCCCCACTGTCGGCAGTCCTGAATACGGTCTTCCGTGGTTTCCCATTTTCACACCGGGCAAATGCCGGGGCGGTACCTTAATAAAGCCACGGCCGCTTCCTTCCTCTTCCTAGGCCGTTCCTATCCCATCGTCGCCATAAGACATATCTGTGTCGGTGCGACGTAAAGCAAATAGCAAAAAAAAATTGTAATTATGTTAGTTGTAATAATTTTGTTCATGTCACACTAAATCTAGCTTTTTATTACTTTATACAAACTAAAACCAGCTAAGTGTAAAACACTTCATTTGGTCTTTACTTAGTCGGTCTACATCATGTTATAATCTATAGTGGAGTAATTTCGTAGCGCAAGACTCCAAATGGAATTTCGTACAGTAAATAGCTGCGTCATGCTAACGCTAATGAGCCTCGGTAGAACCGCTTTGAGTTGCGCGGTCTTCATTATGAGATATTGCTATCAAGTAAGGTTTCAGAGATTTCCTGGCTGAAGATGCAGCACTGGTTGCTGTTTCATACGTTTACAGAAATTGAATCAGTTGTCCAGAGTTTCAGTGCGTAAAACACCATAGGGAGGTGCACAACCTGCTCTATCACTGTAGAAGATGAATAATTCCACAAGATTGCACATCAACATTTATAACCAACTACGGTCGGAAATATTATGACAATTTTGACAGAGGCTGGTGGCTTCTTGCGTTTTAAAACAAGACCAACAGCACCTGGTATGTCGTAAGACTTGACAAAGGGATCCACGTCTTGTGAGTTCGAATGTGACAATTATTGGATAAATGTTATGGATATGTGTTGTCAAGTAGTCTCCATCAACACCACATAACACATCAGCACGTTGACGCCCACTCCGTTATGGGTAACCGTTACCGCAGTATCGTAACACGTTTGTTGCTAAAAAGAGTATTTTTGCGTCTCGTTATCCATTTCAGATTATTATTTAAATTATTTCAATAATATTTCCGCGCAGGGGTACGTCAGCGGTACTACCGATGAGCTTTACTGATCTGCAATTAGGGCAGTCGTTGAGGTGGGAGAATCCCTATCTGTTGTTTTTCCAGCCATGTGTTACATGATAGCAAAGGAATTAGGAATTTATTGAACATATCCCTTGGTGAATTATTCCAATCCCTAACTCTCATTCCTACAAAAGAGTGTTTGCCCCAAATTATCCTCTTGAATTCTATCTTTATTTTCATATTGTGATCTTTCCTACTTTTAAAGACACCATTCAGACTTATTCGTCTACTACTGTCATTCCACGCCATCTCTCCAATGACAGCCCGGAATATACCACTTAGTCGAGCAGCTCCTCTCCTTTCTCACAAGTCTTCCCAGCCCGAACTTTGAAATACTTTTGTAACACTCCTTTCGTCGGAAATCACCCAGAACAAATCGAGGTGCTTTTCTTTGGATTTTTTCCAGTTCTTGAATCAAGAATTGCTGGTGAGGGCCCCATATAAAGCAACCATAGTCTAGTCGGGGTCTTACCAGAGACTTGTATGGCCTCCCGTTTACATCCTTATTACAACCTCAAATACTCCCATAACGATTTGCAGAGATCTGTACCCTTTATTTACAACCATATTTATATTACTACGCCAATGAAGATCTTTCTTTATATTAAAACCCGGGTACACGTAATGACCCCCTAAAGGAACGTTCACCCCATCAACGCAGTATTAAAACTGAGAGGCTTTTCCTATTTGTGAAACAACCTGACTTTTAACATCATCCATCTGACAAGAGTATCGACATCGCTTATTTATTACCCTACTTGTCCTGCAGTGCTGTTTGACGCAGCGCATGCGTCATGACATGTAATGAAATCGAATCGGAGAAAGAATGTTTTCTTTGGTCGCTGATATTCAATAACATTTCTATGGCAGATAGATTAAATTTGATCGTTTTTCGCAAAAATGCTGCGCGTTATAATCCGTGTTGTTGCTATGTTAACAATCGCTGTTGAGAGGACCTAGCCTGTGTTAGTACACCGGTAGATTTTGCATTGTTTGGAGTTAAAAACTTCTGTCTTTTGTGGAATTCCATGAAATATTGGCCAAGACAGAAGTCTGGCTGTCCTGGACATTCTCTACGTGCAGTCCTGCAACACCGCCTTTTCTTACACGTCTGCACGGCTTTCACGATCTACGCCCATTCTCCTCAGCTGTACATTTACTAACCTATGCCTTTCCTGGCAAGACCTAGTGTTTACAGTGCACTATGTCTTCTGGTATAGGCTAGAGCAATTTTGTTACTTTCATTGATCTGTCTCTGTCTTATCCTTGGCTCTGACAATATGAAAGTGACAGAGGTATGAGTGATGCTAGTAATGCCATTCCTTATGCAGCCAGTCCCTGCTATGAATGGTGTGAAAATGTTGCTCATAGGGTCAGTTGGTTCATGCATTTCAGTGGGCTTGGCAGACTGATATGTAATAGCAAATCTGGCTCGGTGAGGAAAGCAACGGGAAACTGCCTCACTCATCATTTCTCTAGTATGCCTCTTGAGTGATGCCTAGGCCATCTATGACAGCTGATGGCACAACTGTTGAGTGGCATCGTTGACGGACTGAACATACATACATTTACTGACAAAATTTGAAGATGTGTTCCTGTCGGCAGTGTGGGAGCCTACGGGACGGTGTTTCTGCCGCTGAGAAGTCCCTACAATCTTACTGTTTCTCGCGGAGTTCGCAGAAAATTATGGCGAATTGTAACGACTGCAGAGATAATAACTAACAATTAACCTGATGCTTAGTTAGAGCTAATGATTAACAACATCTCAACAGTGCAGAGATTAGAGGTCCTTTTCCTTATATAGGTACTGGCGGAACTTATATATTTGGCGTGGAGTGTGACGCAAGTTTGTCGTCATCGGCCGCGAACGTTTTAACAGTCCGGTGCACGAGCACCTCATTTGTTGCACCATTAACCACGCACGTGCAACTGGAGCCTTCCCATCGAGTTATTACAGGCTTCAGGAGTTCGCCCTGCCGTACGACTAAATAAGATGAACAATTCCACTGCACGTCAAGATGTAGAACCAGATAGGGTCGGAATTATTACCACTAATTTGACATAGGCCGCTGGCTGTAAGCGTGCTGTTCCAGAACAAGAACGACAACGCCTTGTTTCTTGTGAGACTTGACGAAATGACCACATTTCAGCAGTGCCCCAAGTGCAGAAACTGAGCCGTCAAATGTAACAAGAACGTAAAGGTTTTTCAGTATGTAAAATACACACATAATATTATAACATACCTGTAAAATATATACACTTTTAAACAAAGAATTACGCTTTGCAAGAACATCATCAGATCACTGTACATCATGCGTCTGCCGTATATTGAACCCGGCATGAGATTCAAAAGGAGACAACTTAGCATTGAATTCAGAGGGAATGGACACGATGTCATAATTATCTTCGTATCGGCGAGCGAATGATCTCAGGCTGTAGAGGCGAACTAAGCTCACCGTAAGTTTGTGAACGGCCAAGACGAAAACGCAGTTTCTACATGTTTTAAAACATTCTTGACACCATATTCTGCATTTTTAGAATATGAACTACGTAACAATGATCGTAAAGGAATCAGGAAGCACTAGTTTGGGTGACATAGTTCATTACCCGCGTGCGTCATCACAGGTGGAGATGTGCTGAGCTAGTGTAGTAGTACCGCAAAGTCACGTGTTCTTTCAAAGCTTGCAATATTGAACACCTTCTAATTCTAATTCTTAGTTCCTGGAGGAGACTCTTCCAATCCATTAAAACAATGTCACTCTAAGATGGAATTGCCATGTCCTATACGATGGAGAAGGTTGCTCATCACAGTGCATGTTGATGTGTGCATAACTAAAGTGCACTAAAAATTTGAGCGGCCGTCCTAACTTCGAAAATGACGCCTGGGAATAGCTACTTCAACAATCTTGTGATATGCTAAGGACAACTATACCTCTCCTGGAGAGTGGATAAATACATCTAGATTTAAGTACCCCATCATGTAAACTAGTCTCAATCTTGCCTACTTTTTGTCTATTTAGATGGTTGTGCTAGTAATAGTAGATTCCATCTACACATTTTCAATTTTAAATTTCTCTTAGAATTTGGTGTAGCATTGGATTTTTTGCAGTTGAACAAGCTGATTTTCTGGACTATTTTCATATCACCGTTGCAAGGAAGTAAAAATCACTGTTTTATTAATAATGAACCCATTAATTAAAAAGTGTGTGAGTCATTAACATAATGTGAGGAACGTGCAAGGGAATTAGCGTCTTCACTGAGGCCTGGCCTTAACTAATATTTCTACCCTTGTTACGGGCTGATAATAATAATAATAATAATAAACAATGATAATGGGATGTAAGTGAAATAACAGGTAAATTAAATGCTTTTGAGTGAATTTACATTAGACTGTGACTCACGAGTATGATCCAGACAAGGCCGTCGTGCCATATTTTCCGACAAAGGTTGGAGATTGGTCGATCATGGGACGCCAGATTAGGGTTCCACACTCAATAATTGAAAGTGGTTTATTGCTCGTGTCTTCGGAGATATTCTAACAATCATTAGTATTAGAGTCTGATATTCTTAAGTTTTTCTCATCTACTGTATCACGTTGACGATATCTCATTTATTCATTTTCTCAAGTTCAATAACAGTGATGTTACAATTGAAGTGGCGAGTCCTTCGTTCAGTCACGATTCACTGAACTTAGGGAGGAGTAAAAAATTTCTTCAGCTCTTTAGCAGGGTTTATTATGAATATCACTAACTTAAAACCACTATAAATAATAATAATAATAATAATAATAATAATAATAATAATAATAATAATAATAATAATAATAATAATAATAATAATAATAATAATAATTGTTACGGGCTTTTGGGTGGACCAGCAGAGGTGAAAGAAGGTGCGGGCTGGAATAGGTCTCAACTTCGAAATTAAAGTTAATTTAAAATTCAACAAAGGTTATATTTTCTTTTCAAGATCAATAAATAACAAGTATAACAGGTACTCAGTAGCGTATCAACAAATTAAGAATGTACAATTACAGTTTATTACTGGATTTGGGCTTCGAGTCCCAGACTCACAATCCTTGCGCAATGAGCCCAACTTTACCTATGTACAAAGTTCAACAAAGGGGCAGAAAACCCCAATCATGCCAAGGAGCACTTGCTCCCAATTACCCAGTTAAGCCTCCTCGAGGCACACAGAAAATTCATCTTTAAGAAAGATAAACCCGCTCTCAAAGTTCAAGCCTACTCAAAAGCCACACCAAACTCCACCTTCAATCTGCCCCCCAGGCACACTAGAACAGGGGTAATAATATCCAACCTACTGAGGCCTATTCAGTAAAGAAACAGGTCAATTACATGGCCCAAAATTCTGAGTTTAATGGAGGCGTAGCTTGCACTCCTAATACACTTTTAAAAACTACTTGGCACTAGGCCGCTCACGCAAGGGCTAATCCCATACTACGGGGGTGACACGATAAGAAAACATTATTACATTACGAAGAGAAGAAAAACGGTTATGAAAATGTAGTCACCTCAAAACAATATGAGTGGGAGCTCGAGAGGGTTAGGCACTCTCTATCCCAATTTGTAGTTAAAGAGACGGAATTTATACCAAATGTCTATTACATTTTAAAGATAGGTTACATGAGAAAAGTTTCGAACCTGCCCCGAGGGTTAAACTGCTGAGCTAGTAAGAAATAAAGTTATTAAATGGCCATTACCTTGTAGGAGAGCTGCTGCCCGAAGAAAGAGGCGCTTCCCGCCCCCTGCTACATAATTACACACTAAGCAAGATGTCGATGAAGTGGCGACGAGCCATGAACCTCAGCAGTTTTATACCCCCAAGGAAGCTTCGAAGCCTTTCATGAAATAAAAGAGCCACACCCCTTCCCTTTATTGGCTAACACCAAAAGTTACACACAGCATGAACCAGAAACCCAGGATTGGAGGAAAATTAATTAAGAAAATTCGGGATTGGCTGCATTCAAAACTGGCGGAAACAGAGATTAATATTGCCAACCCAAAAGTTGAAAGAAAGAAATTTAACAAAGAACAAACTTAGGGATACAAAATTTTCTTCAAAAAACAGTTCGTTCCCTTCGCACCAGGGTGCACAGTTATAGTTTTTATGTAGTGACATCTAGAAGAGAATGTCCACACTTCTTGCTACAGAGCAAACAAACATAAATCGAAATAGACACAGTTCAGAACACTTCAAAATTTACAATAGCGACATCTTCTGAGAATCCTTAGAATTAGTACAGTTTGTTAAAGTTCAGGCGTTCACCTGTAGAGGAGTTTCAACAGGCGCATTATTTGAATTAGCGGCGTGGAGGTGTACCGCCTGGTACAGACCCCCCCCCCCCACAAAAGTCTTTCCAAGGGGTGACACAGAAGAAAACCAAAACTTTGCTTTAAAACAAGGTCCAAGTTTTGCTGTTGATTATTGAAATTAGTTGCAGAAAGATTTAAAAGGTAAAATAAAATTTTCCCGTAGCCGAAGGTTTCTTCAATTGGTTTGATATTGATAGGTGGGTTTGACTAAATCCAGTTTCAAAAATTCTTTTTAGTAGCTTTTGATGAATTGTCTTTATGCTTGTAGTAGTTGAATTCAGAGAAGAAAAAAACACTTTTAATTCTTGAAAGGAGACAAAAAAATTTCTAAGTCCACAAAATGTTGCAGTTGAATCCAAAACTGTAGTAATAGTGGATGTGGAATGTCCATGTAGCTGAATAAGTACATTATTTGTTGATTAAGTTTGACGGCCAGACCAATCGCCGCTGCTTGTGTTCAGAGGAGGCCGCTCGGACCCCTCATGTACCCTGAGATACACCTCTCCCGCTACTATGAGAGGGGTAGTGGTGGTGAAGCACGCCGCACACACGGCGAATGTTTACAGACCGCGGGCAGTTTGCAGGAGGTGCGCCGCACATCAGCGTTGGCCGGGAGGAGGGCTCAGGCTCGCCGTACACTGGTTGACCTCACTGGAGTAGATCGGGCCCATGCTCCACTGCAGTAGCGGTACGGCGCCGCACGGCTGCGGGGGCACTGAAACATTAAGATCTCGGCGGCAGAATTTGGTTGGACCACGATGATTTTAGGGTACAGTATTTGTGGTGAGGCTGAGGGGCCAGCGGCGTGGAAATATTCATTTCATTTTAATTAGCCACTGGTGTGCTTGAGCAGGAGACGGGACCATGGTAATGGCCATGGCGAGGAGAGGATAGCAGTTTAACTGGTCGAGGGAGGTTGTACAATGAATATTTAGATACAAAGAACCTAATTCAAAGGGCAGAAGGCCACAAAAATGAAACTAAAAATATAACCTTCAGATTTCTTTCAAAATTATATGGATCAAGTTAGCATTGAAATTACACAGGTTTCACCTGCGACAGGTGAACCCTAAAGATCCTCTCGGTGGCTGGATTGCTTAATAATAAAATAACGGGTGTAAGGAAATCGAGAATAATACACGGCCCATGCAATCTGGAGGCAAGCTTGCCCGCGGGAACAAAATTCTTGACCATAACCTGGTCGCCTACCTTCAAATTGGTTGGTCTCCGTCCACGATCATATCTTTCCCTAAACTTTTCATGAGACACTTTAAGATTGGCCTTAGCCTTCTTCCAAAGATCTTTAATGTTATCAGGATCTATTGTCTCAGGTAGAATATCACTAAGAGACCAAAGGTTAGAGAGCGGCGTGTTGGGTACAAACTTGAACATCAATGAAGCTGGAGTAAATTTATGAGATCCATGAACCGCCGAATTCAAAGCAAAAGCTAACCAATGCAGGGACGTGTCCCACCTAGAATGATCTTCATGATGATATGCAATCAGCGCCGACCTCAGATTACGATTGACCCGTTCAGCCAGAGATGGTTGAGGATAGTAAGCAGATGTTGTTACATGAGAGATAGATAGATCAAAACAAAATTTACGGAAAAGATTCGAAATGAAAGCTTTGGCGTTGTCGGACACGATATATTGACAAGGAGCAAAGGAAGCAAAGATAGAATTTAAGCAGGAAATGGTGGACCGAGCGGTAGCCAGCTTAGTCGGGAATAACCAAGAAAATCTTGTGAAACCATCTACACATACAAGGATGAACTTGTTGGCATTCCCCTTTGACTGGGGGAAGGGTCCTACGTAATCGATGTAGAGACGTTCCATTGGGCGCGACGCTTGATGAGAAGACAATAGGCCTACCTTGGTGGACATGGTGGGTTTACTAAGCAAGCAAGATTTACACGCCTTTACTAGTTCACGAATTTCACCGTCCATACCCTTTCAGATGAACATTTCACGAATCTTTTCACGGGTTTTAAAGATGCCTAAATGCCCCCCCCCGTGGGGTCTCATGATAGTACTTGAAGGTCATGGATACAAGAACAGCTGGAACTACAACTTTCACTTTTTGCCTCGAAGGGCAACATAAAACACCATTCCTCAGTACATAAGGGACGACATGTTCCCAGAAGAAAGGGTTTCCATGATTGGAGCCAGCGTCGGATCTTCACGTTGATATTTCTCAATATCCCTAAAGAGCATGGGAGCATCTGTTAAGATGGCATTAACCTCAGATAGTATGGACTCGGGAGGTGAAGAACTATAAACCTGCTCATGGGTCTCTACCTCATTGGCAAACATACGGCTTACTCCATCAGCCACAACATTTTCAGTACCCCTAATATGCCTAACATCAAATTGGAAGGCAGAAATCCTGATGGCCCAGCGGGCTATACGACCCGTACGACGCGGCCTAGCTAAGACCCAACTTAAGGCTTGGTTATCGGTCTCCAAGTCGAATTTGACATGTTCCAGATAGAGACGGAACTTTTCTAAAGCAAATAAGACTGCCAAACCTTCGAGCTCATAGATGGAATACTTGGCTTCCTGAGCCGATAGAGTCCTAGAGACATAGGCGATGGGTCGTCTCCCTAGTTCAGTCTCTTGAAGAAGGACTGAAGCTACCGCCGACGACGACGCGTCGGTTTGGACGATGAATTTCTTGGAGAAATCGGGCATGGCCAGAACTGGGGCATTACAGAGAGCTAATTTGAGATCTTCAAAAGCGGCTTGTTGAGAAGGCCCCCACTCGAATTTGACGCCTTTCCTGCGAAGAAGGTTCAAGGGCGCCGTTCTATTGGCGAATATTTGGAATAAATTTCCTGAAGAAATTCACCATACCAATGAACCTAGCAATACCTTTGATGTCCTTAGGAGGTTTGAAATCACGGATGGCCTGTGTTTTACAATGATCCACTGCGACACCATCGGGCGATACAACATGCCCTAGAAATGACATGGAAGGCTTAGCGAAGGCGACCTTGGACAATTTCACAGTTAACCCAGCCTTACGAAGGCGATTGAGAACTTCTTTCAGATGATCTAAATGTTCTCCGAAGGTCTCCGAAAATACGACGACATCATCGAGATAGTGGTACAAGTACTCAAATTTGATGTCGGAGAAGACCCTATCTAGCAGTCTCGTAAGCACAGAGCCCGAAAGGTACGCGGTTGTATTCATACAAATTCCAATCCGTGGCAAACGCTGTCAGGTGCTTGGATTCCTCTGCTAATGGTATCTGGTTATAAGCCTGGTTGAGGTCCAAGATGGTAAAGAACTTAGCGTTTCGAAACCATGAAAAACAAGAGTGAAGGTCTGGAAGGGGCACAGATTGTAATACCACCTTCCGATTGAGAGCCCTATAATCAATCACAGGCCTGAAGCCACCTTGGGGTTTCGGGACTAGAAAAATTGGCGAAGAATACGCCGACTTAGAGGGCCGAATGATACCATCCTTTTGCATCTGATCGATGATGTCCTTCAAGGCTTTAATTTTAGGTGGAGATAGCCTATAAGGTGGAAAACGGACAGGAATCGAATCCGTAATCACAATCAAATTTGAAAGTGCACGACTTACTCTGAAGGTCGAGCACTAGACCGGTGTGAGACATGAAATCTGCTCCCAATATAATGGGGCAAGACAAGTGCTTGGCCACGAACAGTTTAAATTTCCAAGTAAACTTAGAAATGCGAATTTTGGCATATAAAAAACCTAAAATTTCTAATGGAGAAGAATTAGCCGAAACTCATTGACCTGAAGACGGGCAATAGTCAGGAAGTTTACAAACAGATTTCAATTTGGAGTACCATTGACCCGAAATGATCGAACAAACACTGCCTGAATCTAATAGAGCTGTTACAGGTTCATTACTCAATTCGATCTTAAGAAATGGAACAGGTGCGGGGGTATCCGCCGCAATACTAAGACATTCTTTGGGACTGTCAAAAGATAAATTTGAAGACTAGTTTTCCCTCAAATTTCGACAGGTTTACTAGGGGCCGAGCCTCGGGAAGATGGGTTAGCCGACTCAGCCGAAGCCACTAGTCACTTATGATTGTTGTTGGGAGTTGCACCAGAAGTTGTGCAGGAGGGGGTGCTGTTCGAATTTGGGCAATTCTTGGCGATATGGGAAAACGCGCCGCATTTAAAACTACCTTCAGATGACCCTGCTCCATTCCTTGTCCCACTAGACTTGATCAATGGACATTTATTGCGAAGATGGTCAGGCGACTCACAAGCATAACATTTACGGGCAGTGACGGTTCGGCGGGGTGGAGGCCGAAAATTACTAGAGGATGGAGGGGCTTCTTTCGTGACACGCAGTGTGTCCGCATACCTAACCCCTTCGGCTGATACAGCCAATACTTCTAGCTCGGAAAATAGTTGCGGGCGCGCCGCAAAACACAAGTATGACCTGCACAATGGGGAAATTCCTTCCACAATGGCCTGTACAATCTTGTATTCAGGAAAATGAAGTGCAAATACCCTGGTGTAGAATTTGATGTCTTGTATGAAGTCTGCCAAGTTTTCATCAATTCGCTGCACTCTATAATAGTACTTCTGAATCAGAGATGACCTTGCACGAGCGGGAATGAAATTTGCGAGAAGGAGTGCATGACAGTCTTCAATCGATGACTGTTCAGCTATTGCCCTAACAATCTTCTCCGAGAGGACACCTATGGCATACGGATATATAATTTGAAGAATTTGCGAAGCAGAGAGGGAGAACACTAGAGCATGATCTTGGAACTCAACTAAAAACCTTAAGAAAGCAATGACATCGGTTGTGGAGTTAAACTTTGAAATCCCTCTGAGTAACATAGCTAATGGATGCGGTAAACTGCTGAAACCCGGTGACATAGTAGAAAGAGGCCTAAGTGGCGGAGAAGCAGATTCCGAAGGTGCCCTATTTAACACAAAGGGTGGAATGGACGTGCGACGATCGGACTCAGTTTCTAATGGGGCAGATGTTCGTTGGGAAGTCGCCTTAGTACTACTTCCTTCCTCTGTAGAGGAATCCTCCACATTTACGATATTTACGACCATAGGCTGGTCGACTTTAGGAATGGCAGGTCCAGATAACAACTGGCTAACTTTACTAGACATTTTAGACAAGTTTTCGGCAAGGGCGCTAGCTTCTTTACCCTGAAGGTCATTTAACTTAGATCACATACCCTATTATAAAAGTGGTACAACCTGGCCTGTACTCTTTTGAGATGATTTGGTGATGGATCGTTTTCTTCACAAAAACTAACTACAGATGCTAGCTCAGTAGTATTATCATTGATCATGGAGAGAGCGTCGTCAATTTCTTCCTCTCCCAAATTTGGGATGGTCATAGGCAAATGAAGGGAATCTTTTAGCTGATTGGAGTCGACTGCAACCGTGCCTCCAGATTGAACGTTTCTGAGAGATAATTCATAAATTAATTCCTCTTTACGCAAATAGAAATGATGGAGAACCTCGCGAGTGCCGGACATGATGACAGAAAAATTTTGACAAATAAAAAAGAAATACCAGCGACTGAGAAAATTGTTAGGGTTCGAATGAAATACAATGTTTAGCCGTCAAAAGGGGCTAAATTGAGACCCATTCAACCACGCTCTGCTACCATTTGTTACGGGCTTTTGGGTGGACCAGCAGAGGTGAAAGAAGTTGCGGGATGGAATAGGTCTCAACTTCGAAATTAAAGTTAATTTAAAATTCAACAAAGGTTATATTTTCTTTTCAAGATCAATAAATAACAAGTATAACAGGTACTCAGTAGCGTATCAACAAATTAAGAATGTACAATTACAGTTTATTACTGGATTTGGGCTTCGAGCCCCAGACTCACAATCCTTGCGCAATGAGCCCAACTTTACCTATGTACAAAGTTCAACAAAGGGGCAGAAAACCCCAATCATGCCAAGGAGCACTTGCTCCCAATTACCCAGTTAAGCCTCCTCGAGGCACACAGAAAATTCATCTTTAAGAAAGAGTAAACCCGCTCTCAAAGTTCAAGCCTACTCAAAGGCCACACCAAACTCCACCTTCAATCTGCCCTCCAGGCACACTAGAACAGGGGTAATAATATCCAACCTACTGAGGCCTATTCAGTAAAGAAACAGGTCAATTACATGGCCCAAAATTCTGAGTTTAATGGAGGCGTAGCTTGCACTCCTAATACACTTTTAAAAACTACTTGGCACTAGGCCGCTCACGCAAGGGCTAATCCCATACTACGGGGGTGACACGATAAGAAAACATTATTACATTACGAAGAGAAGAAAAACGGTTATGAAAATGTAGTCACCTCAAAACAATATGAGTGGGAGCTCGAGAGGGTTAGGCACTCTCTATCCCAATTTGTAGTTAAAGAGACGGAATTTATACCAAATGTCTATTACATTTTAAAGATAGGTTACATGAGAAAAGTTTCGAACCTGCCCCGAGGGTGAAACTGCTGAGTTAGCAAGAAATAAAATTATGAAATGGCCATTACCTTGTAGGAGAGCTGCTGCCCGAAGAAAGAGGCGCTTCCCGCCCCCTGCTGTATAATTACACACTAAGCAAGATGTCGAAGAAGTTGCGACGAGCCATGAACCTCAGCAGTTTTATACCCCCAAGGAAGCTTCGAGGCCTTTCATGAAATAAAAGAGCCACACCCCTTCCCTTTATTGGCTAACACCAAAAGTTACACACAGCATGAACAAGAAACCCAGGATTGGAGGAAAATTAATTAAGAAAATTCGGGATTGGCTGCATTCAAAACTGGCGGAAACAGAGATTAATATTGCCAACCCAAAAGTTGAAAGAAAGAAATTTAACAAAGAACAAACTTAGGGATACAAAATTTTCTTCAAAAAACAGTTCGTTCACTTCGCACCAGGGTGCACAGTTATAGTTTTTATGTAGTGACATCTAGAAGAGAATGTCCACACTTCTTGCTACAGAGCAAACAAACATAAATCGAAATAGACACAGTTCAGAACACTTCAAAATTTACAATAGCGACATCTTCTGAGAATCCTTAGAATTAGTACAGTTTGTTAAAGTTCGGGCGTTCACCTGTAGAGGAGTTTCAACAGGCGCATTATTTGAATTAGCGGCATGGAGGTGTACCGCCTGGTACAATAATAATAACAATTGATTTAAGCATATAAATACATTTCAAATGTAATATAAGTGCATCTTAGTGGGATATTATGTGCAGGTTATTTATTTTGTAGATCATTGCATTGTGAAGATTTCTATTTCTGTGTACAATGTTGTATTTCCCTGGCGGTCACCATGTTCATGGGGTATATCATCATTGGATAGGAATTTCCTTCAGAAATGAATATTTTGAGCTTATGCACTTGGTCTTGGAATAGACAAGATTGCACTTAGTCATTTCAGTTTCGAAAATATCACATCGTAATCTTTTGTTAAAACTGTAAAGTCAAACTTAATTTTTTTATTAGATCCTGGCGAATATTCTAAAACATCGTCAAATATTGGCACAGTCAGTAAAGCAACAGATTCTTTCAATTCAGATCCTAAATTATTTGGCATGTGAGAGATTGGAAATAGATTACGACTTTAGAAAATTGGGTGATGGTATTTTTTAATATGAAATGTCTTACTTAAAAAAGACATGGTCATATTGTACTTCATTATAACGATGATCAAAGCAAGTCACGTTACCAAAACATATTAACATTCATTTATGATTTTATGTGAAGTATTCACGAGTGAACAAACGAGAGATATTTCTTTATTTTAGGATAAGACTCGATGTGGAACTAAGTCGCTCGTTTCGAGATTTGTTAGGTGAAGTAGTTACGATATCTCGAACCAAGAAGACATCACAACTTCCGTTTTACAATTCCTTTACGTCGCTCCGACTTAGATCGGTCTTTTGGCGACGAGGACAGGGAAGGCCTAGCTCTGAGGAAGAAGCAACCGTGGCCTTAATTTAGGTACAGCCCCAGCATTTGCCTGGTGTGAAAATGAGAAAGCACGGAGAACCATTTTCAGGCCTGTTGACAGTGGGGTTAGGACCCACTACCTTCCGGATGCAAGCTCACTGGTGCATGCCCCTAACCGCACGGCCAACTCGCTCGGTATCACAACGTTTAATTTATTTGTTATTCAGTTGAGTATGAGTTTAAATTCTTGTCAATAAATTCAGGTTTCCTTTTATGGTAGTTTTTATTTTTACCAGATTACCTCTCCTTGAAATGTCACGGTATGTCATTTTTACTGGTTGAAATTTAACTCATAAACAATTAGTGTTCTCTTATAGTATTTAACCATGAACGGTCCACCCCTCATGGCTCCAGATGAGTGTCTAGGACAACTTTTCGATGTGATACGGGGCAATACGTACAGTATTGTTTACGTTGTGCAAACTTGTCAACGATTGTGATTACAAGAACAAGGATTATATTAGTCTTCAACCGTCACCGTATTAACTTTGTCTCGGTACTCATCTCCGCTGCTGAAGTTCCGGACTTCCGTCATAGACGGCCTCAATGGAGATATGTTGTGGGCCTTGCATTTTAGTGTTGTGGGTCCTGCCTTCTGTCCATAGGGGAGTGTTGTGGGTCCTGCCTTCTGTCCATAGCAGAGTTGAGAATGTTATTTCGTTTCTTCTTATTATAATGTGTTTCATGAATCACATTATGGATTAAATACGTTAATTATTTCGGTTGAATAAAGTATGGAACACAATTAGAGGGTATCTTGTAAGATGCTATCATTAATTATAAATTATAATCCGAAAGTTAGTTTCGGGTAGCGAAACACGGTGCGTAAATTCAGAGAATTTGCTATACAAAACATTTAAGTGAGAGTTTGCCTCCTTCAACTTTGACGTGATCAGTATGCGTTCCACATATCGTCAAGAAATCTCGACTATTCCAACAATTCACCACGTAAATGGGATTCCCATTGTAGAGCTCTAACTTAATTACAGAGACTACAACGGCAGTTGGCCCCAGTGGTCAAGGAACTGTGGTCAGTGCTTAATATTTCTGTTACTCTCTGAATTCGTCCAAAAAGGTCCTCCTTTGATAAAATAGGAGTCTTGTACAGCAAACTCGTAATAGTACCCAGACGCAAAAGGTCGTTTGTCCACGAGCGGCAATCTCTCTAACAGTCATCGAGATGGTATTCGACAGTTCGAATCATCTTTATACTTTCATGCCCGATGTGATGTTCTCATTGCGTCGATGGAGGTGTCTTAATGAAGTTTCGAGTTGACGTCATTTACCAATGAATTGTACCTGAGTTCGATTTCCGGACTAGTCGGGGATTTTAGCTTGTATTGGTTAATTTAAATGGCTCGGGGCCTGGGTGTGTGTGTTTGTTGTATTTAGGACTAGAATTCAGCACAGAATTCACTGATGCGCAAGTCACCTACAAGGCGTCAATTCGAAACACCTCAACCTCGCGTGTGTTATGCTGAGTATTATAGTCATAATAAGTAATTTAATTAATATGTAAACATACCTTTGTTTCGTTTCTTGTAGAATCACTCGCATTACCTAATTTTGATTATATTGCGTATAGTTCACAACAACCTAGTGTGTTCTGAATGCTTGTGTCAGATTTATCTGTGGGTTTCGTTACGCTGACCATGTCACACCATCGTACACTCGAGTCGTGTGACTTCGCTTGCTACAGCGACGCACACTTCATACTCGTTGCTTTTTGCACAGTATTTCTCAAGCAGCCAATCTCCGCGATCGCATCAATCTCCTCCCAACACACCGGACCTTCCTGTACACAGAACAGCAATCAGCTTTCAAATATGCCCTTGTCCAGGGTGAGAAACCCCGGCTCCCATGGAGATAAATAGAAACTAACTATGTAAACTGTAATCGTGGAACCAACAGACCTTTTCATTCTATTTTCTAAGAAGCCTTGAAATTTGAACTTTAGATTTTAAACAGAACAAATCATTCGCTTTAAAACTGTTGACCTTGATCGTATGGTTCTTTTTGTGTATTGTAATGTAAAATGTTTAGTGTACTGCAATCCGGATACCAACATAATTCACTGTATTAGTGACGTTATAGTGACAAGTCTTGCACGCGCACATCACACAAGCACAAGGACCTTCATTTAGTAACTTTACCCCCGCCCCATTCGTCGATCCCGGGTGCGCTATTGCCCGTGTTGAAATACCACGTAATCATTAAGTTTTGACTTGAAAACACCTCTTTCTTCTTCCCCTTCATCATCTTTTCCGTCTTCTTTTCACAGATAATTTTCATCTTACTATTCCTTCTGTTTAACTCTCAACTGAAGGCGGTATCTCGGTGTCTTCTTGGTATGTATGTATTATTGAAACTTTCTCTTAAGTAGCTTATCTAGTATTTATTACTCATGTACGATGTGTATTATATAGATGGCGTGATTTATTTATTTATGTATGAACAGCAGGTGCCCTCGTTTATTAATTCAACCGCGTTAGATTTCCTAAACCGTTCAATTGAATGCAAAAGAAAACGTGGTCTAATCTTGGTCGTTTTCTATCATATTAATATCTCACCCCCCTTCAGCCCTGGCCCATAGTGGTGTCTTACCCTACAGTTTTCTTTCCCCAACAGTAATTCATGTGAGTATCACGTTTGGTTATCCATGATATCGGTCATTTTGGACCTTCCTTTCACCGCTTCTAACCCCCAACCTGAATGGGAATGAACTTTGGCTCAAACAGCATCCAGAGTGTCACGGTTAATCTCAGCTAACCCAAAGACTATGAACCTTTTTACGGGCGCTAGTGGTTTCTTGCTCCTACAGTAATTTTTCCAGATATTAAGTTATATATGTATCTTGTTTGGTTGACAACTATGCTGAAACATACATACAAAATCTCTTATTTCCGTCATTTTTGACATTTCCTTTCTTCATTCCTTCTCACCCCCTATACGGTGGGGACTGAAGTTGGACTTCTCAATTTTATACACCGTTTATAGAAGAAGAAGATAAGTGTTAAGGAACGCATCATAATCTTTACATACTGTTGGTCAGGCAACCCAGTGAACAGATTTGTCATGCGGGTTACTTACCCATCAGACTTCGTTCAAACCACTTCCAAAACCCTCCCAGCGGTAATAAGAACAAACAGTGAAATTTTCAACGAAATCGGTCCAGTAGATCGTTAGTCCATTCGACACATATATACTTTTATTGTTGTACCTAGGAATATAGATTTGATTCTTCCTTAATATCACTACGTTTGATTACTGTATTAATAATGTTACTGTTGTTATTGTTAATATGTTTTCATCTTATTGTCATCAGTAGTTATTATTAACAGTGTTCTAGGTTAAGGCTGGTTAAGTGTGAGAAACGGAGAACAACACTCACTTTGCCAGAAGAAATAGAACATATTATTATTACTATTTTTATTATTGTTACGGAGTTTCCGTGGTTCATAGGAGAATAGGAAGCGCGTTGACAAGGGATTACTTAAAGCAGCGATTAACAGAACAACTTTGGAAATTTTATTTTTTCCTTTCTTAAAATTGAGAGATAGAAAATCTAAATATATAACAAAACAGTTGAACAGGTTAACAATGAGCTCGTCAGCTCGTCAGGACTTAGAAGTCTGAAATCAGGTACAAAACTTGAGATAATCAGCTATTCGTTAAATGACATAGAGAAGAGCATTATTGCTCCTGGCAAGTACAATATTATAAAAGAGCTCCAAAATGCAATAGTCTAGCCTCCAAAAGGCAATCAGTTTGTACCTGGTGACCCCACTTTAAGGTGTTCATACACAGTTTCCCGCTGGTGGGCTTATTCCTTACTCCACAATCATATTAGTCTGTGCTAAAACGAAGGAACAGTTACCCTATGAACAGTAAAAACTAAACAAGAGCGTAATTACCCATACTACACGGCTTTAAATGTAAAAAGGAATGGTTGCACATAACAAGAGGCAAGGAGGCGAAACAGACGGCGGGCTTAAGACCTATAATACAAAGGGTGACTAAAGGAGTATCATTGAAAACAGAAACAAGATTTACCAAACTTAGAGGTAGAAAACTTTAATCGCCCAAGTGGAAGGTTGAATGTGAGACGAGAGTGAATCACCATTCGCGTTTCCCTTAAGCCATGAACAGACGAAGACATTTATTGTACAACAGATGGCGCCAGGAGATGGTGCAACGTTTTGCTCCACTGCCTTGTATGCAATCTTGTACGGGAGCCCCTTACCATTCCCGTGGTAAGTTACTGCTCATGTCGAAGATACGAGGACGATAGCCGCAGTTATTATTGCCGTGATTTCTTGACGTCGCAGGAGAAGAAAATTACGGTGGTACAATAAAAGTTGGTAGACTCGACGATGGATTCAATGGCGTGATGAAGATGGAAGAGAACTGCACAGCTTATTAAATAACGAGCTACAACTTGAGGACTCAGAATCCTACAAAATTGTTTTGAGAATGTATGAAATACACTTCAAAAAGAAATTTGGTATAACCCCGGATCATAAAGACGAACACCAAGATGCGAGAAAGCATTTCAGCATCAAGGAGGTACGTATATGAATGTTACAAGGTTCCTATTTAAAACACACTACCGGTATATCTTATAGGCCTATATAACCCAAAACCGAAATATTAACACTATTTTCCCTTTCAACAGATTAGTGCTGACCTTGAGGTTCCTGGAAACTGGAGAAAGCTACAAACGTTTGACGTATTCTTTTAGGATTTCTGCGAGGGCTATCTCAACAATAATTCCAGAAACATGTAAAGCAATATATGAAAGCCTGAAGTATGAATATTCGAAGGTAGCCTACAGATTTAATTATTCTCACGTTTTGTTGGTAGAGGTTAGCATTCTTAATAGGTACCAGGGATATAGTATCTATATTATTCATCAGCTTATGGCAACTATAGGCTACTATAGAATAGGCCTAATTTCTGCAACACTTAAACCAATATGCTTCAAAACTTCTGTTTTATTTAAACTGTGATATAAATAAATGTTTCATGCCACAGGTTGGTAGCATTAATTGTAGGCTCCATTATTATATTTATACTCTGCAATGGAACTTACACAGGCACATTTTGTTTTTCAGATGCCATCAACAGAAAATGAGTGGCTTGAAATATCCAAGCTGTATGAAGAAATGTGGAACTTTCCCAATTGCCTTGGTGCCTTGATGGAAAACATGTTGAATTTAGGCCACCAACGTGCATAGGTTCTTAATATTTTAATTACAAAGGAGGAAATAGCATAGTGTTACTTGCTCTAGTTGATGAAGGATATAAAGTTCTGTATGTAGATGTAATGGACGAATAAGTGAAGGGGGTGTGTTGAGAAATAGTACATTATATACAATAATGGTAAAAAACGTAGCCAACTTCCCTTTGTCAAAACAATTACCAGGGAGCTCTGTCAAAGTTGCCTATGTGGTAGTTGCAGATGATGCTTTCCCTCTACAAGAAGCCTTACAAAGGGAATCTCACTCACTTCATAAAATATGTATTTATCGCTTGAGCAGGGCTGGGCGCACATCAGCAAATGCATTTGGCACACTGTGCAAAAAATTTAGAATATTATTTAAATATTGAGCTTCCTGTGGAGACGCATGTATGTTCAGTCTTCAGCCCTAAGGCTGGTTGGATCCTCAACAGCTCTGCCATCACTTGTCATAGATGGCCTAGGCATCGCTGAAGAGGCGTACGAGGGACATGAGGAGTGGGGTAGTTTCCCGTTGCTTTCCTCACCGAGCCAGAAGTTCCTATTACATATCAATCTGCCAAGTCCACTGAAATGCATGCATCAACCGACCCTATGTGCAACGTTTTCACACCATTCATAGCAGGGACTGGCTGCACAAGGAATGGCATGACTAGCACCGCTCATACCTCAGTCACTTTCATATTGCCAAAGCCAAGGATAAGACAGAGACAGATCAATGAAAGTAACAAAATTGCTCTAGCCTATACCAGAAGACATAGTGCACTGTAAACACTAGGTCCTGCCAGCAAAGGCATACCTGTGGAGACAGTGGAAATAATAACATTATCTGCCTGTGCACTGCACATTTTTTTATTGGCTACAGGTAATAAAATATATGTAGGGCATCTAGAAGAGAGGGAAGATACAGAACAGTGTGTAGTTGTTCCTGGTGGATGGAGGAAGGAGAATCTTGTAGGATTACAGAGGCTAGGGAGGCAGAGGATGCTAGGAAAGTAAGAGATACTAACCAGGGATATTTAATACTACTGGTTTTGTCCCATGGCAGTGGGAGTCGATAAAGAATTGTAAGTTGATTATTAACATTTCAGAAGTATATTTTGAAATATAACTAACTTACAATAAATGTGAATAAAATAAATTAAATTTAAACTGTGTGGAATGTGGTGTTCCTAGAAATTTAACTAAAGTTCATAATGTTTAATTTCTTGCATTAATTAAGCTGGAAGTGTAAAATGTATAAAAATTCATATTTTAATCTAAGTTATACTTCTGTCACTCCACATGTGTGTGACATCAGTGTTAAATTACATGAAAGTCTCCGACTCGTTGGCTGAATAGTCAGCGTACTGGCCTTCGGTTCAGAGGGTCCCGGGTTCGATTCCCGCTCGGGTCGGGGATTTTAACCTTCATTGGTTAATTCCAATGATTGTGCTGTCCCCAACATTCCTGCAACTCACACGCCACACATACCACCATCCTCCACCACAATAACACGCAGTTACCTACACATGGCAGATGCCGCCCACCCTCATCGGAGGGTCTGCCTTACAAGGGTTGCACTCGGCTAGAAATAGCCACACGAAATTATAAACATATATATTACATGAAAGTAACATAATAAAGAAGAACTTTCAGTATTAAATTAAAAACACCTAAACCAGTCTTCCTTGATTACTCACTCAGCCTGTGGTCTTTTTCTTACAGATTCAGTATAATATCAGATAATTTTCTCTTCCCTTGAAGGACAAAGGCTTTGTCCTTTACTTGTTTCAAAGAACTAGAAACAAACAAACCAAATGCTCCAGATCAGACAGCTGTTGTTTTCCCTTGTCACAGAGTCCAGAACTGATGTGGCTTGTAGAAGGAGTTTGTCTTCCTCTTGCGCAATTAGTTTCCTTTTCTTGCCTCTTGATATGCTCCTTTCGCGTGATGATGGTTGATTTGGTGATGATTGTGAAGACGAAGCATTTAAAAGTGGTGGTACATCACTAGATGTTGGTGGAACTGGCGTTATCACTTCCGAGCCTCCAACTACAGGGACTTCATCAAGGGTTGGAACAGCTTCGCATGTAAATTCAAGAAGAATTAATGTTAAATGTTTCAGTTTCCATAACTTACCATAATATAATACTAGGACATAGGCAATAGAATGTTAGAAATAATTTTATGAAAATCACAATGGTTTCCAGTTGAATTCAAATGTTACTAGGCCTACTGTATTGTAAAAAGTTAGCATAGATACCGGTATCCTCTTATACCAGATAATGATGATGATAATAATAATAATAATAATAATAATAATAATAATAATAATAATAATAATAATAATAATAATAATAATAACATCATATTCTTACGTAATTCTTACAAAATACCGTACTTACTCTATTGGCTGTTCCTTGTGAAGCATCGTGTGTTCTGGAGAGAGCAGCACTGCTGGTCCCTTTTCTGGGCTGGACATTGTCCTTCAAAAACATAAGTGTTTCGAAGTGCCAGATTGAAGGTTTTGTATACTTCGTCCGTCCCAGCACCATTAACTGTATTTAGTTCTGCCACAAACTTTTCATTATGTCGCCATTTGTTGGGGATGGTCTAATGCAGCCTCGCGCACATTCTCCATAGTCACGCGTCTCGCGACTTGTTGTTGTGGAGCACGATTCTCAATCTAGACCACTCCATAACAATTAAACACGAATAGAAATAAAAACAACTACAATATATACTTAACCATAAAAATAATACAGAATAATTACACCGTGATGTAACACACACTTCAGACTTAACGCGTCCGCTCTTGTTCGAAATGGGTAAAAGATGGTAAGGAATATAGCATGCTCCAATGGCATGCCATTTACAAGGAATTCCCTGCTATGCCAGTAGATGGCATATGGAGACATCTCGACGTGGCGTCATCTATTGTACAATAAATGTTCTCGTCTGTTCACGGCTTTACATTAGATGTTTTCCAATAGGGAATAAAACTAGAGTCCTAAGACCTCCTACATTCAATCCACCAGATTACCAACTTACTCTAAAAGAAATGGCTTGAAACCTTCCCCTCACGCCAACCGCAGGCACTGTCACATGACATTACCTTGTATCGCTGGATGTTCTTCAAGCAGGCCAGTCCCCCGCCTGCCTAGCCGTCTATGGCGTCCGTCAAGTTGCACTCACAAGCACTGGAGGAATTCAGACAAAACGGTCCCAAGGTAGATTACAATAGAGGAGGAACCAGCCCAAGTGTTGACACCTTCACTATATTAAAAAATCCTCAAAAAAAGGTTTACCTACTGCCATAATAAATATTACTTTATAGAGTAGTTTGTTTTTGGTCCAGCAGGGAGCATTATTAAGTAGATGGCAGAGCCATATCGCCATTGAAGAAGTTCGTTCTAGGGAGGTTGAAAGTTCAAGTCCGTTGGCGTGAGAACGAGCGCAGTTTAAATATCCGGGGAAACTGTACCCCAGGTACTATTGTTATTATTACACCTACACCCTTCATTTAAATTGGGTCCCGTTTAGAAGGTCATCTCTTATACTAAATCCCCCTCTGGTGGAAGGAAGAACAAATAATTTTCGTATTTTCTAGGTTTTCAGAACTGAAATGTTTGTAGGTTGTTTTTGTGTTCTAAGGTTACTAACACTCCTATCCCTTCCTCCATCATCAAATTTATGAACCAATCAGGAATGGAGGGTGTGTACAGGGCCTCGGCCCAGACATTTCTGGAACCGTCCTCTCCGGTACAAAAGCTGGGACATTTTGGGCCATGTTACCTTTCCATCGCTCCAGTTAAGAGCTTTAGTGTGTGTTTTGGAAGCAGGGGCAATCTTCGCCCGTCTCATTAGGCCCACCAGCTCAAGGTAAAGGCATACATCTTTTAATCATGTGATAGTCTCAGAAAACTGACTTGAGGGGAAGGGCTCAAAATTATTTACTAATATAAATCTATTACCTTCTCAATGTAAATTTTCAAACAAGTCGAATGAATTTATTCTACTGTAACTTAGGGAATAAAGAGTGATAACCCTCTTTCAATTGGTATTGGGGTGGCCATGATTTCGTAAACTTTAAAATGTATCTTTTTTAAATTTAAATATTTGTCCCCATGTAGTCGCCTCGGCAGTATAGGATTAGGCTTTGTGACTTCGGGCCATAAACCCACATAGGAGTGCAAGTGTTCGGCTGCTTGACGGCCGATATCTTCCACTAAGACCAGGTCGATTACCTCTGTTAATGTCTAACTTTTTAGGCTGTCGTGTGGGTAAGACTGTGAAAACTGTTTATATTTAATCTAATATACAAATTTACATTTCGCCTTGGAGAGGCTTGGTTGTAATAAGTTCTGGAGAGTAGTCCCCTGTGTGGAGCAAAGACGCTCTTCTGGAATTTGTAACTTGGGAGCTTCGAGCTCATTCTGTAAATCATTGTGCACCTCATTTCCTAATGTTGTTACTGGATAATCTTTATCTATCTGATTGTTATTTGATGTTGTTCATCGGTTTCAATGCGGGAAAAGGGGACGGAAATAAAAATCTCTAATGTTAGAGCTTTAAATGAAGATTCGATCCCTTCTCTGCCCACCCATTCACGCCCGCACCTCCCTACAAGTCTATGCTTCACGCTATCCCCGTCAAAATAATAATTATTATCTTTGAGAAAGATTCTTAATTCAACCTCCACGCTCCTGCACTCGCACATCTTGTACACTCGATGCAGTATTGGATATAAAGTAGCCCCGCCGTCTTGTAACCCCAAGAACATATCCATGATTGAATGCTTTCTTTGTGAAGCGGAGAAGTACAAGTACCTCCACTTACTTCCAGAGGCAATTACACTTCTGGGAGCGAGTACCTGGGTTTTGAAGAGAACTCATGAGCACTTTACGACCTTAGCGGCTAATTATCGAGGCACATTATCAGGCTAAGAGAGCCCTCCCTCGTGCATGTTCATTGTGAGCAAAACAATAGGCCAAACAAACTTGAATTAGAATGATACACGGCAGGAAAGTAAATGCTGGCTGTAATTATATAACACATAATTACACATAGCTTATCACAATCACAATAAAATTCCTAGAATGTTTCAGACAACGCTGCATAGGAGAGTCATTACGCGAAGTTTCACATTGAGACGCAAGAATCGATCACCCTATGAACAGTGATCCAGAGAACTGAAGTAGGTAAACAGTTATGGAATAAAATAGCGTAGGGTCGGGAGTGTCTGATGAGGATGAAATGATGATGAAGACGACACATACACTCAGCCCCCGTGATGGTTAAAACTGACACCTGTGACGAAAGGCCAGCAAATGGAGGTGGACATGTAACTAGGTATGGAAGTAAGATCGAAACGTTAACTTGTGAGGGATGTTAGACAGCCTATAGCAACCAATTGGGTACAATACAATCGTATTTATACAAGGCGCAAGTATCAGGTAGCCCCTGTACAGGTATGCCGGAGAGTTGCATAGGCTTTAGGGGTTCTCATAGTTCAGATCGTCCGACTCGTTGGCTGAACGGTCAGCGTACTGGCCTTCGGTCCAGAGGGTCCCGGGTTCGATTCCCGGCCAGATCGGGGATTTTAACCTTAATTGGTTAATTCCAATCGCACGGGTGCTGGGTGTATGTGCTGTATTCATCATCATTTCATCCTCATCACGACGCACAGGTCGCCTCCGGGCGTCAAATAGAAAGACCTGCACTTGGGATATCCCGGCACTAAAAGCCATACGACGGTTCAGATCGCCAGGGCTTACGCTAATCTCACTGCACGTTCACATTCTACCGTATTACTGCCTAAAAAATCTTTCACTAGACGTAGGTCAGAATGCCCGCTCATCAGTAATGTACTGAGAGAAACATACATGCTAGGGGTTCTGATATGCCTAGCCCCTAATGTCTATGCAAATCTCATAGCAGGCTAGAATATACATGTTACTCGCTTCAGAGAGTTTGCATTCCAGCTTATTACAGCCTTAAAGGCTGGTCTGCAGAGTTGACCATTGAATGGACCCGTACACAACCCAAGTGACATCAATACGAGAGACTCTCGTGTAGTTAAATAGACCTCTGTTTCAGATGTTTCATCATGCACTTCTTCTCAAACAACACAACCATATCATTCAGGAATTTCTTTAGACCTTCTGCAGATTCAGGTGAAAAATATTATCCGCAAATTTAAGATTTTGAAATGCCTCTCCTTTTTCAAGATTTGCTTTACGTCGCACCGATAGAGATAGTTCTTATGGCGACTGTGTGATAGGAGTGAGAAGGTCCAGGTCCTCAGCGGAAAAACATCTTCAGGGAGGCTCGAACCAACTATCTCCCGAATACAAGCTCACACCTGCGCACCCGTAACCGCGCGTCCAGCTCGCTCGGTGATTGCCTTTCTAAATGTATTCCCTCCATTTCGTATACCGTCTGTTCTCTATCAACTTTGAAAAGGAGTGGTGGGAAAACACACCCTTGCCTTACTCCGATATGAATAGTTCCCTCGATTACTATAGCTGCAGTCCTGAAACAGTGTTTGGAGACAACGCACTAGGCGTCGGCAGACCAGATGAGCACATAATTACTTCATTAAACGAATACGGGGACGGTTGAATTCTAATACAATCATTTTCCCTAATACGTGTTCATATTGTCACAGCCAATTTACGGCCTACATAATCATCTATTTTGTGTCATCAATGACCATCATTTCTTTCATTGTGAGTGAGGTGATAAAATTTTATTTAATTTTTATTTAATAACATCATTCAGAAAGTGCTTTGACATGTTACTGGCAAGTGCAGAGTATTGATTTTATTCTAGCCCATGGATAGATACCACGTGCAAACCACGTGACAAACTGGAACTTTTCAAGGTTACTTCCTCCCGCGTGTCTTGACTCGCTTTAAATCTAGTAACTTTCAGAATGAATCTAAACAACTACAGAATACAATTACGGGCCAATTACTCGTAGAGAATATGCCACACATGGCGATGGGAGGATATAAAAACTCGGGGCATTCATTAATCATCCCCTTATTGCTACAATTCTGCAAGAGCCCGCAAGTTAAGTGTCGTCTATTCAGCGTTTTCTAGCTTGTGTCAGTTTGAGCTATCACCAACACTTCAAGCAGGAAGAAGACCTCAACAATTCGAGTTCATCGCCACTCCAGGATGCTCCGCCTGCCTTCAATAGGAGCAGCTAATTCAACGTTGGAAATGGACTTTGCTGTCATTATGCCCTGCTAATAGGCATTTCTAACATGAGAGGGATCACGCGACGGACACTCTTCATCATGCGAGAGGAGTAGACCGCTCCGGGGATCGAGTTCCATCACAAATTTAAGTACACTTTTATGATAACTTTCTGTCCATCTATGTAGAAAATAATACGATTCTCTTCATTTGATAAATATTTCTGCTAGATTGGTGTAATATTGCAATATTTTCAATTTCCTCTTTATGGTTCATGGTTGCTTTGAAACATGTGAATGAATATGAGTTGGAATCTATTACAGTAGTTTGTTGTAGATTGTCTTCCGAGAACATCTCCATTCTCTATGCAATTACTTAAACATGATATTTAAAAATAATTGACCTCTCGGATAAAAGAAAATTTAATAAAAATATGTTCATATTTTTGAAACATTGTGGGACAGGATTTCGGTCGCGTCTCACTTAATGAAATTTAGGTTGTGTTTCATCTAATGCAATACTCTGCAATTATTCAGCATTGTGTCATCTAATTCAAAGTTAAATTCAGATTGATCGTAGATTTTAAAAAATCACTAAAAATAATAAATTTTGAGATCGGGTTAAATAAGAATGTAATGGTCATCAGTGATAAATTATATTTGACGTTCTTGTGGATTATTTAATGTGTGTCTGTTATTGTATAATAGGCCTGGAATATGGCTAACCAGCGGGATATTTGTGGAATTTTTGGAAGCATGTGTCTTGGGCTACCATGCATTCCCTGCTAATTTAGAGCACGTGTTGAATTGTATTGAAGTGCTTCAGTGATAATAGTAATTTATCGGCGCTCATTGACAACATGTCCGATAACATTGAAATTTTAACCCAGATGATGTGACTGATGATTATCTAGCAGTTCTTCTTACTATAAAAATTTTGAATTTCGACTGATCGACGATGTAATGCTGACGTGATGTTCGTTAAAGTGATTGCTCTGATTCAGTCACAAGTCACTTATTTGTTGAAAATGATAACTTATCAGAGAAGGTCATCTGCCTACTTCATTTGACGAGACGTTATGATAAAAATCAACAAATAAAAATAACTCCTAGAATCCGTCTCTAAATATTGTAAACAATATTCGTGTGTCCTGTGTGTGTGTGTGTGTGTGTGTGTGTGTGTGTGTGTGTGTAGGATATGATGCAGTTAGCAAAGTTAGCAAATGTGGTTTTGACCTGACCGCGTGTTCACCACGATGGGTTCAGGTTATTTCAGCGTCATTTGTGCTGGTTTATTTTGATGAAATTATTGTGCTTAGTGAATTTTATGCCAGATTTAAATGTAATTCTATATTGGCGTAATTTCAAAAGTGAATAGGATCGTATCGTTATGAAACAAAGCACGAACAAGATTTACAAGTGTAAAACTTAAGAGATTTTTGTAACATAAATTCAGAACGACACGAATAATTCCCAGTCATATCTTAAATGATTTTCGTTCCGGGGTATTTGTGGACTGCAGAGGTGGAAGAAGGTTCCGGAGTGAATGAGTCTAACTACAACGTCAAAAGTAATTAAAACTTAAACGGAAGGTTATATTTTCAAAATTCATAATTTCACAATTTACAGGTACAAGTAGCCAACATTAAGCAAGTCTAGGAACGACAAAATTTGTGGTATAAACAGATCGTGGACTTCAAGCCCCCACTTAAGTTTTCCTGAGTTCCTAGCTCAAATTTACAAAAGAGCACGAATGTACTCAAAGGCAGAAATCCCTCAACACATGAAGCACTTGCTCCCAAACATTGCAATGTCAGGCCTCCCAGAGGCACTTTTACAACACTTGAAAAAGAGCTAACGTGCACTCGGTTTTCCAAGCCTACTCAAGGAAATATAGCATGAAACTGTACTAATCTCTGGCCTTACAAGGCACTATTCACAAATATAAATCTTATTACACAGAGGTATCCAGTACCCAAAATACAGGGCCTTAGTGAAAAAGAACAGGTTAAATAAATGGCCCGAGTACAATTTGCAGGGAGTCGAAGACTGAGCTCAAAAAAATTTAAAATCCCATAGGGCGCTTGGCCGACAAACCAGGGGCTATTCCCAAAGTACTGAGGTAGCACGCATGGAGATAACTTTAATACATTGCAGAAACAAAACGTGGCACCTCAAACCAAGATGAAGGGGAGCTCGAGAGGGTACATCACTCGCTATCCCTGATTTACAGTAGAAGATTTTAGGAAGTTACTGCATTAGCCGGCAGAAAGTTACATTTTTAGAAAGAAAGTTACATGGTTAACTATTTCGGACCCTTCCCTTGGGTCAAAATGCGGAGCCAGCAAGAAGAAAGAAAACTGTTTTGTGGCCATTACCTTGTAGAAGTTCTAGCAGCTTACGAAGAGGCCTCTCGCCTCCTGCTTTGAGACACAAGAGTAGTATAATGGGAGAGTTCTGCCGCCTCCTCCCGCGGAAATTTGAATTCTGGCGGGAAATTTGAATTTTGGCAAGAAATTTGAATTCTGGCGGGAGATTTGAATTTTGGCTAGAGATTTGAATTTGTAAACAAAGCCACGTGCTTTTTGACAGCTGTCATCGACAACAACGCATCGCTAACCTCACTGCTGCCATCTTGACGGGCCTAAACTTCAGTGTAACCAACTTAACCTAACTTGCTCGAGGTAAACAAAGCCACGTGTTTTTTGACAGCCACGTGCTTTTTGACAGACAACAACGCATCGCTAACCTCAGTACTGCCATCTTGACGGGCCTAAACATCAGTAGTACCAACTTAACCTAACTAGCGCGAGGTAAACAAATCCACGTGTTTTTTGACAGCCACGTGCTTTTTTGACAGCTGTCATCCGCCATCTTTAAACTACAGAGCACTGTGCTGCCCTCTTTATCGTAGTAGATGTAAAATTCGTCACCTGTCATCGGCAGTGCTGCCATCTTGGCGGGCCTAAACCTTAGTGTTACCAACTTAACCTCACTAGCTCGAGATAAACAAAGCCACGTGCAGCTGTCATCCGCCATCTTTAAGCACAGTGCTGCCCTCTTTAGCTACTTACCTTTGAAATGTGGTACGTCACAGCTGTCATCCGCCATCTTGCATCCGAATCCTCAGTGCTGCGCTCTATGTAGTGGCGGCAAATTCCACGTGCTCTTGTTTGGAAACATAGCCACGTGCAGCTGTCATCCGCCATCTTTAATCCAGAGAGCACAGTGCTGCCCTATTTAGCTACTTACCTTTGAAATGTGGTACGTCACAGCTGTCATCCGCCATCTTGCATCGCAAACCTCAGTGCTGCACTCTATAGCTAGATATCTTTGAAATGTAGTGGCGGCAATTTCTTTATACTCCTGTTTGGAAACAAAGCCACGTGCAGCTATCATCCGCTATCTTTAATCTAGATAGCACCGTGCTGCCCTCTATGTGGTGGTGGTAAATTCTACGTGCTTTACAAACCCATGTGCTTTTCTGACAGCTGTCAACCGCCAGAGAGCACCGTGCTGCCCTCTTTGTGCCGGTGACAAATTCTACGTGCTTTTTGACAGCTGTCATCCGCCATCTTTAATCTAGAGAGAACAGTGCTGCAATCTTTAGTTGAAATGTGGTGGCGGCAAATTCCACGTGCTCTTGTTTGGAAACAAAGCCATGTGCTTTTTTGACAGCTGTCATCCGCCATCTTTAATCAACAGAGCACCGTGCTGCTATCATGCGGGCAATTTCGTCAGCTGTCATCCGCCATCTTTAATCTACAGAACACCGTGCTGCCCTCTTTATGGCTACTACCTTAAGCACGTAGTAGCGGGCAATTTGAAAAGTTCTGTTAGCTATCATCCACCATCTTTAATCAAGAGAGCACCGTGCTGCCCTCTTTAGCTAGATACCTTTGAAATGTGGTGGCGGCAAATTGAAAAATTCCACGCGCTCTTGTTTGGAAACAAACTCAAGTGCTTTTTTGACAGCTACCATCCGCCCTGCTCTCTGTAGTAGCGGGTAATATGAAAAGTTCTGTTAGCTGTCATACGCCATCTTTAATCAAGAGAGCACCGTGCTGCCATCTTTAGCTGAACTGTGGTGGCGGCAAATTCCACGTGCTCTTGTTTAGTAAACAAACTCACGCGCTTTTTGTCAGCTGTCATCCGCCATCTTACATCGCAAACCTCAGTGCTACACTCTTTAGTTGAAAAATGGTGGCGGATAATTTAAAAAGAAAAATTCTACAGCAGCCATCTCTCGACGCTAATTGCACAAGATGGTGGCTATACATGACTCCTTAAAGGTGCTTATGCAAGATGATCGCTATACATAGACGCCCTTGGGATGCTTGCGCAAGATGGCGGTTATACACGGCTCCTTATGAGACACCCTAGGGAGGCTTGCGCAAGATGGCAGTTGCTCTTATGAGGCGGCTTAAGGATCCTTGCACAAGATGACTAGAGACGCCCTAGGGATGCTTGCGCAAGATGGCGACTGCAAGATGGCGGCTATACATAGCTCATTATGAGACAGCCAGTACTCGATACAACATGTGATCAGAACATTGATTGATGTGTTCAGAACACAAAATAAGTGATCAAGACTAGAATCGAACACTGTACTCGATGCAACATGTGATCAGAACATTGTTTGATGTGTTCAGAACACTACATAAGTAGAATCGAACTCTGTACAACATGTTAGGGGATACCTTTGTTCTAAGAAGATCAGATTGAAACATAACAAGACTTGTATTGAACACTGCACTCGATGTCGTTAACCTTAACATGTGATCAGAACATTGATTGATGTGTTCAGATCACTAAACAAGTAGAACCGAACACTGTACAACATGTTAGGGGGATACCTTTGTTCTAAGAAAATTAGATTGCAACATAACAAGACTAGAATCGAACACTACACTCGATGTCGTTAACCTTAACATGTGATCAGAACATTGATCGATGTGTTCAGATCACTAAACAAGTAGAGCCGAACACTGTACAACATGTCAGGGGATACCTTTGTTCTAAGAAGATAAGATTGAAACATAACAAGACTAGAATTGAACACAGCACTCGATGCAACATGTGATCAGAACATTGATTGATGTGTTCAGATCACTAAACAAGTAGAACCGAACACTGTACAACATGTTAGGGGATACCTTTGTTCTAAGAAGATCAGATTGAAACATAACAAGACTAGAATCGAACACTGCACTCGATGTCGTTAACCTTAACATGTGATCCGATACAACATGTTAGGGGATACCTTTGTTCTAAGAAAATTAGATTGAAGCATAGCAAGACTAGAATCGAACACTGTAAGAACATTGTTTGATGTGTTCAGAGCAAAAGTACAACTTCAATGATTTACCTAGTGTAAAACACACACTGTGCACATATCGCATAGCTATCTCGCCTATCACTTGCCTAGTATGAAAATCAAAAACACACTGTGCACATATCGCATAGCTAACACTTCAAATGATTTGCTTAGTACGAAAATAAAAAAAATATACCGCATAGCTAACTCGTTCATCGCACTGCTAGGACGCTTAGTAATTGCAAATACACTGATATATGTCATACGAAAATCAAGAAAGCACACTGCGTAGCCAACTCGCTCGGGTCACTCGCTTAGTAATTGCAACACGACTAGAACACTGATACACACACGGATAAGAATGTTCAGAGATACTACATACTTACATGTTAAAAAAATATTGGGGGTGAAAGATCATAAATTATATGTACACATGTTGTCTCCTCCAAGTTGTAAGACGAAATAGACGCAGTACTGCGAGTTTCCGCTCTAGCTGGCGAACGGAAGTAGCATGATATCTCAGCAAAAAAAATAATACGCGTGAGCTTGCAAGTCAGACACAATGATGGATACCGCGATTCAAATCCTGGCAACTTATGCCGTCAGGAAGGGCATCCGGCAGGCATCTAGCTGTAAATCCCCGATTCTCATGTTAGAAAGAGCAACTTGTTGTAAAACATTCTTAATCCCAGTTCTTTGACGTCAGGAAGGGCAAACGGTCGAAAAGAATAGTGTATGATGTAAGAGGTTAGATACTGCCAGTTTTGCGTCAGGAAGGACAACTAGTCTTAAAACAAATTCTTGCGATTTAAGATCTTAGTTTTGCGTCAGGAAGGGCATCCGGCTGTAAAACAATAGTTCACGATACAGTGATTTAAAATCTAAGAAGTGCATCTAGCTGTAAATCCCCGATTCTCGTGTTAGAAGTTGTAAAACAGATTCTTAATCCTAGTTCTTTGACGTCTGGAAGGGCAACCTGTTGAAACAATAGTGCACGATGTAAGAGGCTAGATACTGCTAGTTTTGCGTCAGGAAGGGTAACTAGTCTTAAAACAAATTCTTGCGATTTAAAATCTTAGTTTCGCGTCAAGAAGGGCATCCAGCTGTAATACAATAGTTCGTGATACAGTGATTTAAAATCTAAGAAGAGCATCTAGCTGTAAATCCCCGATTCTCCTGTTAGAAGTTGTAAAACAGATTCTTAATCCGAGTTCTTTGACGTCAGGAAGGGCAACCGGTCGAAACAATAGTGTATGATGTGAGAGGCTTGATACTGCTAGTTTTGCGTCAGGAAGGACAACTAGTCTTAAAACAAATTCGTGCGATTTAAAATCTTAGTTTTGCATCAGGAAGGGAATCCGGCTGTAAAACAATAGTTCACGATACAGTGATTTAAAATCTAAGAAGGGCATCTAGCTGTAAATCCCCGATTCTCGTGATAGAAGTTGTAAAACAGATTCTTAATCCTAGTTCTTTGACGTCAGGAAGGGCAGACCTGTTGAAAACAATAGTGCATGATGTAAGAGGCTAGATACTGCTAGTTTTGCTTCAGGAAGGGTAACTAGTCTTAAAACAAATTCTTGCGATTTAAAATCTTAGTTTCGCGTCAGGAAGGGCATCCAGCTGTAAAACAATAGTTCGTGATACAGTGATTTAAAATCTAAGAAGAGCATCTAGCTGTAAATCCCCGATTCTCGTGTTAGATGTTGTAAAACAGATTCTTAATCCGAGTTCTTTGCCGTCAGGAAGGGCAACCGGTCGAAAACAATAGTGTATGATGTAAGAGGCTAGATACTGCTAGTTTTGCGTCAGGAAGGGCAACTAGTCTTAAAAGAAATTCTTGCGATTTAAAATCTTAGTTTTGCATCAGGAAGGGAATCCGGCTGTAAAACAATAGTTCACGATACAGTGATTTAAAATCTAAGAAGAGCATCTAGCTGTAAATCCCCGATTCTCGTGTTAGAAGTTGTAAAACAGATTCTTAATCCGAGTTCTTTGACGTCAGGAAGGGCAACCGGTTGAAAACAATAGTGTATGATATAAGAGGCTAGATACTGCTACTTTTGCGTCAGGAAGGGTAACTAGTCTTAAAACAAATTCTTGCGATTTAAAATCTTAGTTTCGCGTCAGGAAGGGCATCCAGCTGTAAAACAATAGTTCGTGATACAGTGATTTAAAATGTAAGAAGAGCATCTAGCTGGAAATCCCCGTTTCTCGTGTTAGAAGTTGTAAAACAGATTCTTAATCCGAGTTCTTTGACGTCAGGAAGGGCAACCGGTCGAAAACAATAGTGTATGATGTAAGAGGCTAGATACTGCTAGTTTTGCGTCAGGAAGGGCAACTCAACAAATTCTTGCGATTTAAAATCTTAGTTTTGCGCCAGGAAAGGCATCCGGCTGTAAAACAATAGTTCGTGATACAGCGATTTAAAATCTAAGAAGAGCATCTAGCTGTAAATCCCCGATTCTCGTGTTAGAAGTTGTAAAACAGTTTCTTAATCTGAGTTCTTTGACGTCAGGAAGGGCAAACTATCGAAAGCAATAGTGTGTGGTGTAAGAGGCTAGATACTGCTAGTTTTGCGTCAGGAAGGGCAACTAGTCTTAAAACAAAATCTTGCGATTTAAAATCTTAGTTTTGCGTCAGAAAGGGCATCCGGCTGTAAAAACAATAGTTCATGATACAGCGATTTAAAATCTAAGAAGAGCATCTAGCTGTAAATCCCCGATTCTCGTGTTAGAAGTTGTAAAACAGATTCTTAATCCGAGTTCTTTGACGTCAGGAAGGGCAACCGGTCGAAAACAATAGTGTATGATGTAAGAGGCTAGATGCTACCAGTTTTGCGTAAGGAAGGGCAACTAGTCTTAAAACAAATTCTTGCGATTTAAAATCTTATTTTTGCGTCAGGAAGGGCATCCGGCTGTAAAACAATAGTTCGTGATACAGTGATTTAAAAACATCTAGCTGTAAATCCCCGATTCTCGTGTTAGAAGTTGTAAAACAGATTCTTAATCCGAGTTCTTTGACGTCAGGAAGGGCAACCGGTCGAAAACAATAGTGTATGATGTAAGAGGCTAGATACTGCTAGTTTTAGGTCAGGAAGGGCAACTAGCCTTAAGACAAATTCTTGCGATTTAAAATCTTAGTTTTGCGTCAGGAAGGGCATCCGGCTGTAAAACAATAGTTCATGATACAGCGATATAAAATCTAAGAAGAGCATCTAGCTGTACATCCTGGCTGTAAAACATATTTTTAATCCCGGTCCTGTTACGTTAGGAACTACATCTAGCTGTAACACAGGAGCTCCAAACATTTACAGTGTTAAGCTTTAGTAGCATGCTATGGGTTACATTTTTTGTTCTACCGCATAGAACACTATCTTTGAAGTTGTATCGGTGCAGTCATTCAGAGCGAGTTGCGAAATGCATGTGTTAGCTGAAATTGTATACGCATCTTCCGGCTCCACTAACCTTGAACGAAGACATGGTGTGCTGATAAGCGACTTGTAACTCACGAACGTCTTCTTAGCTGTGTACCATTTAGCCCGTGTAAGCTCCTAACATATTATGATTGTACGGAGAGGTTAAAACACAGTACCAGCATATAGCCCACTCCTATCGAAAGAGCCTGCACGGTGCCGGCATGTAGTCTTCTCCTGATGAAGGAGCCTGTACAATGTTTAACACCTCTCCATCAACAGCCCTTACTAACGCTAGCTTTTTTTTGCACACCCGCCTCTTAGATCATACACCATAGTTTTACGACCGGTTGCCCTTCCTGACTACGATTTTAAATCGCAGTATACGCGATAAATTTGTTGTAGCGGGTTTTATAACTAGATATCCCGGTACCGGCACATTGCCTACTCCTACCGAAGAAGCCTGCACAAAGCTTAACGCCTCCATCCGACAGATGAATCACCATCAACACTCTTGTACTCACAATCATTTTCGAAGGAGTCTGCACAAGGTTTAACGTCCTCATCAACAGCCCTTACTTAATGCTGGCTTTTTGCACACCCCGCCTCTTAGATCATACACCATAGTTTTACGAACGGTTACCCTTCCTGACTAGGATTTTGAATCGATAACTAGATGTCCCGGTACCGGCACATAGCCTACTCCTACCGAAGAAGCCTGCACAAGGCTTATTGCCTCCATCCGACAGATGAATCACCCTCAACACTCTTGTACTCACAATCATTTTCGAAGGAGTCTGCACAAGGTTTAACGCCCCCTATCAACAGCCCTTACTTAATACTGGCTTTTTACACACCCCGCCTCTTAGATCATACACCATAGTTTTACGACCGGTTACTCTTCCTGACTAAGATTTTAAATCGATAACTAGATGTCCCGGTACCGGCACATAGCCTACTCCTACCGAAGAAGCCTGCACAAGGCTTATTGCCTCCATCCGACAGATGAATCACCCTCAACCCTCTTGTACTCACAATCATTTTCGAAGGAGTCTGCACAAGGTTTAACGCCCCCCTATCAACAGCCCTTACTTAATGCAGGCTTTTTTGCACACCCCGCCTCTTAGATCATACACCATAGTTTTACGACCGATTACCCTTCCTGACTAGGATTTTAAATCGATAACTAGATGTCCCGGTACCGGCACATAGCCTACTCCTACCGAAGAAGCCTGCACATAGCTTAACGCCTCCATACGACAAATGAATCACCCTCAACACTCTTCAATCATTCTCGCTACTTCGGAAGACAGCGGGTTCGAACTGGAAGCCGTAAAAAATAGCAAATGCTAGGCGAGGAGGACCTGCGCGGTCGTCATAACATGATCTAGCCGGATGCCCTTCCTGACGGCATAAGTTGCCAGGATTTGAATCGCGGTATCCATCATTGTGTCTGATTGCAAGCTCACGCGTATTATTTTTTTTCTGAGATATCATGCTACTTCCGTTCGCTAGCTAGAGCGGAAACTCGCAGTACTGCGTCTATTTCGTCTTACAACTTGGAGGAGACAACATGTGTACATATAATTTATGATCTTTCACCCCCAATATTTTTTAACATGTAAGTATGTAGTATCTCTGAACATTCTTATCCGTGTGTGTATCAGTGTTCTAGTCGTGTTGCAATTACTAAGCGAGTGACCCGAGCGAGTTGGCTACGCAGTGTGCTTTCTTGATTTTCGTATGACATATATCAGTGTACTATCAATTACTAAGCGTCTTAGCAGTGCGATGAACGAGTTAGCTACGCGGTATAGATTTTTTATTTTCGTACTAAGCAAATCATTTGAAGTGTTAGCTATGCGATATGTGCACAGTGTGTTTTTGATTTTCATACTAGGCAAGTGATAGGCGAGATAGCTATGCGATATGTGCACAGTGTGTGTTTTACACTAGGTAAATCATTGAAGTTGTACTTTTGCTCTGAACACATCAAACAATGTTCTTACAGTGTTCGATTCTAGTCTTGCTATGCTTCAATCTAATTTTCTTAGAACAAAGGTATCCCCTAACATGTTGTATCGGATCACATGTTAAGGTTAACGACATCGAGTGCAGTGTTCGATTCTAGTCTTGTTATGTTTCAATCTGATCTTCTTAGAACAAAGGTATCCCCTAACATGTTGTACAGTGTTCGGTTCTACTTGTTTAGTGATCTGAACACATCAATCAATGTTCTGATCACATGTTGCATCGAGTGCTGTGTTCAATTCTAGTCTTGTTATGTTTCAATCTGATCTTCTTAGAACAAAGGTATCCCCTGACATGTTGTACAGTGTTCGGCTCTACTTGTTCAGTGATCTGAACACATCGATCAATGTTCTGATCACATGTTAAGGTTAACGACATCGAGTGTAGTGTTCGATTCTAGTCTTGTTATGTTGCAATCTAATTTTCTCAGAACAAAGGTATCCCCCTAACATGTTGTACAGTGTTCGGTTCTACTTGTTTAGTGATCTGAACACATCAATCAATGTTCTGATCACATATTAAGGTTAACGACATCGAGCGCAGTGTTCAATTCTAGTCTTGTTATGTTTCAATCTGATCTTCTTAGAACAAAGGTATCCCCTAACATGTTGTACAGCGTTCGATTCTACTTATGTAGTGTTCTGAACACATCAAACAATGTTCTGATCACATGTTGCATCGAGTACAGTGTTCGATTCTAGTCTTGATCACTTATTTTGTGTTCTGAACACATCAATCAATGTTCTGATCACATGTTGTATCGAGTACTGGCTGTCTCATAAGGAGCTATGTATAGCCGCCATCTTGCATCCGCCATCTTGCGCAAGCATCCTTAGGGCGTCTCTAGTCATCTTGTGCAAGGATCCTTAAGCCGCCTCATAAGAGCAACTACCATCTTGCGCAAGCCTCCCTAGGGTGTCTCATAAGGAGCCTTGTATAACCGCCATCTTGCGCAAGCATCCCAAGGGCGTCTATGTATAGCGATCATCTTGCATAAGCACCTTTAAGGAGTCATGTATAGCCACCATCTTGTGCAATTAGCGTCGAGAGATGGCTGCTGTAGAATTTTTCTTTTTAAATTATCCGCCACCATTTTTCAACTAAAGAGTGTAGCACTGAGGTTTGCGATGTAAGATGGCGGATGACAGCTGACAAAAAGCGCGTGAGTTTGTTTACTAAACAAGAGCACGTGGAATTTGCCGCCACCACAGTTCAGCTAAAGATGGCAGCACGGTGCTCTCTTGATTAAAGATGGCGTATGACAGCTAACAGAACTTTTCAAATTACCCGCTACTACAGAGAGCAGGGCGGATGATAGCTGTCAAAAAAGCACTTGAGTTTGTTTCCAAACAAGAGCGCGTGGAATTTTTCAATTTGCCGCCACCACATTTCAAAGGTATCTAGCTAAAGAGGGCAGCACGGTGCTCTCTTGATTAAAGATGGTGGATGATAGCTAACAGAACTTTTCAAATTGCCCGCTACTACGTGCTTAAGGTAGTAGCCATAAAGTGGGCAGCACGGTGTTCTGTAGGTTAAAGATGGCGGATGACAGCTGACGAAATTGCCCGCATGATAGCAGCACGGTGCTCTGTTGATTAAAGATGGCGGATGACAGCTGTCAAAAAAGCACATGGCTTTGTTTCCAAACAAGAGCACGTGGAATTTGCCGCCACCACATTTCAACTAAAGATTGCAGCACTGTTCTCTCTAGATTAAAGATGGCGGATGACAGCTGTCAAAAAGCACGTAGAATTTGTCACCGGCACAAAGAGGGCAGCACGGTGCTCTCTGGCGGTTGACAGCTTTCAGGAAAGCACATGGGTTTGTAAAGCACGTAGAATTTACCACCACCACATAGAGGGCAGCACGGTGCTCTCTAGATTAAAGATAGCGGATGATAGCTGCACGTGGCTTTGTTTCCAAACAGGAGCATAAAGAAATTGCCGCCACTACATTTCAAAGGTATCTAGCTAAAGAGTGCAGCACTGAGGTTTGCGATGCAAGATGGCGGATGACAGCTGTGACGTACCACATTTCAAAGGTAAGTAGCTAAAGAGGGCAGCACGGTGCTCGCTGGATTAAAGATGGCGGATGACAGCTGCACGTGCCTTTGTTTCCAAACAAGAGCACGTGGAATTTGCCGCCACTACATAGAGTGCAGCACTGAGGTTTGCGATGTAAGATAACGGATGACAGCTGTGATGTACCACATTTCAAAGGTAAGTAGCTAAAGAGGGCAGCACTGTGCTCTCTGGATTAAAGATGGCGGATGACAGCTGCACGTGGCTTTGTTTCCAAACAAGAGCACGTGGAATTTGCTGCCACAACATAGAGCGCAACACTGAGGTTTCGGATGCAAGATGGCGGATGACAGCTGTGACGTACCACATTTCAAAGGTAAGTAGCTAAAGAGGGCAGCACTGTGTTTAAAGATGGCGGATGACAGCTGTACGTGGCTTTGTTTATCTCGAGCTAGTGAGGTTAAGTTGGTAGCACTAAGGTTTAGGCCCGCCAAGATGGCAGCACTGCCGATGACAGGTGACGAATTTTACATCTACTACGATAAAGAGGGCAGCACAGTGCTCTGTAGTTTAAAGATGGCGGATGACAGCTGTCAAAAAAGCACGAGGCTGTCAAAAAACACGTGGATTTGTTTACCTCGCGCCAGTTAGGTTAAGTTGGTACTAATGAGGTTTAGGCCCATCAAGATGGCAGTACTGAGGTTAGCGATGCGTTGTTGTCTGTCAAAAAGCACGTGGCTGTCAAAAAACAAGTGGCTTTGTTTACCTCGCCCTAGTTATGTTAAGTTGGTACCACTGAGGTTTAGGCCCATCAAGATGGCAGCAGTGAGGTTAGCGATGCGTTGTTGTCGCTGACTGCTGTCAAAAAGCACGTGGCTTTGTTTACAAATTCAAATCTCGCGCCAAAATTCAAATCTCCCGCCAGAATTCAAATTTCCCGCCAAAATTCAAATTTCCCGCCAGAATTCAAATTTCCGCGGGAGGAGGCGGCAGAACTCTCCCATTATACTACTCACACGCTCAGTAAGATTACGATCAATTGACCAAGAGACGTGAAAATTCGCAGTATCTAAACCCTCGGGCAAAGTTCGAGACCATTCAAGATTAAACTAACCACACCCTCTCACGTTTGTTGGGTACTTTCAAAGTTACACTCAAAATCGAAGACGAAGAAGAAGAAGAAGAAGAAGACTGTGATTGGTAGAAAATTAATTACATAAATTAGGGATTGGCTAGATTCAAAACTGGCGAAAATAAAAGAAAAAGTAAATATTGCCAACCCAAAAATTAATGAACATCAATTAGTAAAAAAACTTATGAATACAAAACTTCTTTCCATTCGCACCAGGGTGCATGATCATAATTTTTAGTAGTGACATCTGTGGAAGTATATCCAAACGTCTTGATGAAAGGCAAACAAAACAAGTAGAAAGACAATCAGGTCAGGAAACTTCACAATAACAAAATTACATCGGTTTTTAGTGGTGACGTCTTCTGAGTAAAGTTTTATTTAGTTATGCTTTCAATTTCACTCTTTCAACAGTAGAGGATTTGTTTTAGGCGCTAGATTTAAATGCGCGGCGTTGGGGTGCCCCTGCCTGTGCAATTTTTATAGAAGAAATTGCTTCCTTAGGAAATAATAATTATAAAGTCTTACAACGGCGCAATTAAAAGTTATTGCATTAATTAATGTATTTCTCAAGAGTGTTAATCACCCGAATTTTCCATCGAATTATGTCAACGTTTTCAGAGAGATTATAGGCGATTAAGATGAATAAAGTTATGTAGATGGTGTGGATATCGTTTAGCTAGAATCTCAAAAATGGTGACCATAGTTAACCAACTTAAATTAAGAGAAAATTTTCATTTCTGGGTTCGTTAAAGTGATACAGGCATATCCAGTTTTCGGTTAAGATTTGAACTCAGGATGAGTTAGGATGAGGTTCACCCTCTGTAATTTTTTAATTTTAAGCCAGCAGAAGGCTAATTTTGGTTTTATTTGTTATTTCAAGGTAATTAAATGGCTCCGATGTGGAGAATCTGGAATATTTGAATTTTTGTAAATGAATTTAGCCTCGTGAGGAACGTGAAACAACATGTGCTTGTTCTTTTCTTTATTGTCCTCGTCCTTTAAATGCCTCAAACATTACGACAGCCCGCTGGATCTCTCGTGCACCGGCTGAGCTTAAGCGGGAAACAGGGGGCAATATTACGACCTGACCCTCTTTCATTGACGATTTTACGCAACGTAAAGAATAGTGTACATGTAGGTAAACGCATGATTTAAGGGATTTGAAAGAATCTGAGGATGTTCTTGTATAAAGAAACATGCCATTCTTTGTATCACACTGTGTACTTTTTACAGGTATGTTACAGTGTTATAATTTTTATTGAAATTGTGTGTTTGACAGACTGGAAAAAGTTTATATTACATTTTGTTAACTAGATGATCCTTCCTTCTCAATATCTGATCCCCATCACCTGTAGAATCTCAATCGGCATTGTCTAATCAGCATTCTCCTATCTTGATCTCGCTGAATAAACGTCCTTGAGGAACAGCTCAACAAAAATGAAATAATAACGAGAAGACACTAAAAGACTAACAAGACACTTGCAGAGGGGACTTTGAGATAACAAACGTTGGCAGCTGGAATTTAGGAATGGATCTAGAGAGAAACTCTGCGGGGTCCTTGCCGTCAGTCCAAAGCGAGAGAGAGTTGTAACGTGTTTGCCACACTGCGGCGAGCACGCGTGTACGACATGAAACAAGGTTTGTTTTTTTAACAACTGACGAGGAATTCTGTATCCTCTTTGTGTTCCTACTTCCACGAGTAATGTGCTGTACTTTAGCTTGTCCTTACTCTCGACTAGAACATCACCATTGTTTGCACACCTTATATATTCGAATGATTAGCTCTGTATATTCGCTTCTCAACTACAGAAAAGTATTATCGTAGAACAAGGTGATACAAAGGATTGTTTTGTGGAGTATAAAAGACTGGAGAAAGAAAACATGTTGGTCTTAGGAGGCGTTAAAATATCCAACATGGGCTATTAAAAGATTGAGGGGGATTATCCAATAATTATCTTCCAACGCCAAATGCTCTAATAAATGCTGCATTGATACACAATTATACTGGCAATATGTAACGAAAAAAAATAAGCGACATTTTATCAATTTGAAAAGATCCACAGAATGTTATTGTTTCACTTATATAATTGACATCAGCAGAGATGTTAAAAGATGCAGGAAATTTAATATTGAACTTTCAGCATCTCTAAATAATAGTATAAGTATTAATCTTTTCCTTTTAACACTTGATTTACCATTCTTCTGATATCAATAAATTTTCAAATTAAAAATTAATTACATATAATTGCACAAAATACTTATTGAATACGATTTTAATAATCATAAGAGTAATCAGAAGACATTTCATAGTTTCTAGTACGTAACCCGAATTTTTTTCATTTCCATGGGGTGTTCATTTTGGGATAACACTATTTCAATAGTACATTTTGCGCCATGAATTCTGTACAAGAACTCAAGAACCTTTCTTAAATTTAATCATTCATTCCGTCCTACACTTCTCACCAGATTGTAGATTTGTAGATTTTATTTTTTTTAAATGTTTACATGTATTATTAATAGAAGAAGGGAAAGGCCGGTTGAAACTGAGTGCGGTAAACATCAGAAGAAACACGTCAAGCAATCCTCACACACATGGCCATTGTAAACCTTGAAAATGCATTTGATAATGTTGATTTGACCGAGCTATTTGAGATTTTAAAGTGTTCGGAATCAGATAGCGAGAACGGAAAATTATCTAAAATCTGTATTAAATCTAAAATCGAAAATGGAAAATCAAAAATCTAAAATCTAAAATCTAAAATCTAAAATCTAAAATCTAAAATCTAAAATCTAAAATCTAAAATCTAAAATCTAAAATCTAAAATCTAAAATCTAAAATCTAAAATCTAAAATCTAAAATCTAAAATCTAGTCTAAAATCTAAAATCTAAAATCGACAAAAGGAAATCGAAAATCGAAAATCAAAAATCGAAAATCCAAAATAAAATCTAAAATCTAAAATAGAAAATCGAAAATCAAAAATCGAAAATCGAAAATCGAAGATCGAAAATCCAAAATCTAAGATCTAAGATCTAAAATCTAAATCTAAAATTGAAAAAAGAAAATCGGAAAATTGAAAATCTAAAATCTAAAATCTACAATCTAAAATCTAAAATCTAAAATCTAAAATCTAAAATCTAGAATCTAAAATCTAAAATCTGAACTCTAAAATCTAAAATCGAAAACCGGAAGTAGAAAATCTAAAATCTAAAATCCACAATCTAAAATCTAAAATCTAAAATCTGAAATCTAAAATCTAAAATCTGAAATCTAAATCTAAAATTGAAAAAAGAAAATCGGAAAATCTAAAATCTAAAATCTAAAATCTAAAATCTAAAATCTAAAATCTAAAATCTAAAATCTAAAATCTAAAATCTAAAATCTAAAATCTAAAATCTAAAATCTAAAATCTAAAATCTAAAATCTAAAATCTAAAATCTAAAATCTAAAATCTAAAATCTAAAATCTAAAATCTAAAATCTAAAATCTAAAATCTAAAGTCTAAAATCTAAAATCTAAAATCTGAAGTCTAAAATCTGAAATCGAAAACCGGAAGTAGAAAATCTAAAATCTAAAATCGACAATCTAAAATCTAAAATCTAAAATCTAAAATCTGAAATCTAAAATCTGAAATCTAAAATCTTAAGTCTAAAATCTAAAATCTAAAATATAAAATATAAAATCCTAAATCTGCAGTTATAAAAATCGAGGGCTTTGAAGAAGAAGCAGTAATCCAGAAAGGAGTTAGGCAACGTTGCAGTTTTTCGATCGTTCTTTTCAATATTTGTAGAGTACAGGCAGTAAAGAAAATCAAAGAAGAATTTGGGAAGGAAATCACAATCTGAGGAGAGGAAATCAAAACCCTGCGATCAGCTGATGATATTGTTATTTTATGAGAGACACCAGAAGATCTGGAGAAATTGCTGAATGGTATGGACATGATCTTGGGTAAAGAGTATAAGATGGAAATGAATAAGTCCAAAACAAAATTAATGCTTGTGCAGTCGAACGAAGTCAGGTGATGCAGTTATTTTTACATTAGGAAATTAAGTCTTAAAGGAAGTAGATGAATATTGTTACTTGGGTAGAAAATAACTCACGATGGCAAAAGTAAGGAGGGCAAAAATTGCAGACTAGCAAAAGCAGGGGAGACCTTTCTTATGAAAAGAAATTTGCTGACTTAGAACATTGATATAGGAATTAGAAACATGTGTTTGAAAACTTTCGTCTGGAGCGTGGTATTGTATGGAGGTGAAACAAGGGCGATAACTAACTCAGAAAGAAAGAGAATAGGCGCTTTTGCAATGTGGTGTTACAGAAGAATGCTGAAGGTGAGATGGATGGATCGAATCACGAATGAAGAGGTACTGAGCCGAATTGGTGAGAGGAGATCAGTTTGTCTCAATTTGACCAGACAAAGGCATGGAATGTCAGGTCACATATTAAGACACCAAAGACTTGTGCAATTGGTTTTTGAGGGAAGTGTATGCGGTAAGATCGGTAGAGGTTTAGCATGATATGAATATGAGAAACACATTAGAGAAGATGTGTGATGCAGAAGTTACGTTGATATTAACACGTTAGCACAGGATAGGATGGCATGGCGAGTTGCATCAAACCAGTGTATGGAGTGATTACTCTAACAACAACATGAACACCAGCCTCCATGCTGTTCATTATCGACCACACGGATGTAATTCGAGCTAATAAAATAATACACAGCAACTGGACATAAAACGAGTCACCTCTGGAGAAATCATTATGTACCGCGTAACTCCACTCTGAACTCGATAATCGCCTGGATTCGGTCAGGAAGTGAGTCCACAAGGTTCTGCAGGATAAGCCACATCCTGAGGATTTGATCGCGCAATTCGACCAAACCGGGGGGAAACTGATGTCGGCGTTTCACGCGCTGTTCCAATACGTCCCACAGATTTTTCAATGGGGTTCAAGTCAGGTGATTGTGCAGGCCAATCGACATGAAATAGCGTGGGGGAGTATTCATAAAACCAGTCACATATGCATCCAGCACGATGAATTTTGTTGTTGTCAACCTGAAATATCGGGCTATCAATATGTTACTCATTATACAGAGCTTTACTGAAAGGCAACACCTGATCATCCAAAATGATTAAATATACTTGCTGGCTCATCTTAGTGGTCACCTCAGTCAGCGGGCACAATCCAAAACGTCACAGACTTGAAAGCGGCCTTGCACACAGACAGAATGAAATGCTCCATATGGCCTTCGGTGGATTCCACGACGTGCACCTTTAGAATACAGACAAAAACGCGATTCGTGAGACCACATCACATTCCACCAGTCAGCTACTGTCCACATTCGATGATTGATGTGACGCTCCTTTATGTACCTGTGTGAGCAATGGCTTCTTGCGAAGTGATCTGACTCCAAATGTTCATTGCATGCAGTTCCCTGTCACAGTGTTCTCTCACTAACAGGTTGGGATGGACTGCAGCAGTTCCTGTCGTCTTTGGAAGCGTGAAACGCGCCTCCAGTCCCTCTTGGTCTGGATCTTTGTCCGACCACAATTCTCACGTCGTGTTTCGTGGCCACGTGTTGTACACCAACAAATCCAGCAACTTCAAGCACCTTGGGCACGGCCCCGTCCTTGCCCTTACATCTACCTTGCTGACGTTCACTCCGCTTATGTCTCGCTGATCGCCACGTAGATCTGTACACACATAACGATCCATCTGTGAGTGCGCACAAGGTGACTAATTTTTGTCCGGTCAACAGATACTTGAAACTGGCTCACAAGTAGAAATTGCACTCTATTGTTTCTCTGCAGTTTGGTAACTTGTTCCGAATATCGACATCGATTCCTTAAGTTTATACGTACTTTATGGCTGCGAAATCCTTAAACTAAGTATATTACGTTTCACACATCGGTGTAGTTCAATCAGCTCGAGTTTCTACAACTATCCCCTAATTACGAAGTTGAGGTGAAAATTTCCGAAATGTTCCAACCTACAGAAGTCCTTACCGCTTAAAATAAACACAGTCTTCGTTTATCTATCAAGAAAAGAAGATGAATGGACAATTGTGGGACATACGATTGAAACTTGCAATCCGGACCCGAAAGCAATCAGTTCATACTTATGCATGGAATTCAGGTCAATTATCCTAAGCTAGATTGTATCATACATATTTCTTGCGATTTTAAGTACCATGCTATTTCTTTGTCCGTTAAGAGTTTTCATATCAGTAATGGTGTCAATACAGTTAGGTGCTGGCCCCGTGGTAGCTCCTCTCTGTACTTCCAGAAAGGGGCTAGTGACTCACACGACCTGGTATCTCCCAGCCGGCCTTTCCCTGTATTGTTCTCATGGGCCGGCTTACCTGTGAGTTTCTTGGAGATCCAACGGGAATATTCTGTCTCTAGCGATCTCGCGAAATTTCTGGCTTAAATCACCCGACCTTAAAAAGAGAGGCTATTCAGGGACGGTCAATCACATTTGGGTTCCGTGGTGGAGCTGTAGCCAGAGTTGAGCTCCGCGGTGGAGTCAGTGTGAGACATATTGTGTTGGGGTTCGATGGCTGGGCTAAGAGCGACAGAGGTGTTCGCTGTCCCACCGAGGTCTGAACCAGAAGCTCTTGTTGTGGTGTCGGAGAGACCAGTGAATGTGTGAGTGGAAAATACCGAATGAAAGACTGTACTGTGTGTTAGTGTATTTCTGTGGAGTGAGACTCGGAGTGAGTCACGGAGGGAAGCCGCTATCGCGGTCCGGCTCCATGGCTAAATGGTTAGCGTGCTGGCCTTTGGCCGCAGGGGTCCCGGATTCAATTCCTGGTAGGGTGGGGAATTTCATCCATCGTTGGTTAATTTCGCTGGCACAAGGGCTGGGTGTATGTGTCGTCTTCATCATGACGCGCAGGTCGCCTACATGAGTCCAATCAAAAGACCTGCACCTGGCGAGCCGAACATTGCCGGCACTGCCATTTCATTTTGCCGCTATCGCGAGTGTGACCTGTGTTAATGCTCGCTGTTGTGAGTATCGTCCTGCTCTCAGTTATTCACTGCATGCGACTGTGTGATTTACTGGACTGTCTGTAGAGTCGAACCAACGAAAAGTCATCGTGTGTCGAATGGCTCGTAGCCCTGTGTTCAGTTCCAGCGGACTGCACACAGCTACTGAATGAGGTGGCTGTACTTGGGAAAGTGAAATTAAGGATTAACCCTCCGCAACTGGCTGGAGCGCCTGCTCTGCCGTAACGAAGGGGTACTTGTAATTAGACAGAAATTAGTACGTGCGGCCAATCATACCTGATTAGAATTGTGTGTGTCCACTTATTGGGTCTTCCTGAAATAAATATGAGGAATGAAACAGATGGACTTTTATTCGTAACAATACATTAAAACTTCTACGCGCATAAAATCACATATTATAACCCTTATGAAATGTTTGACGATAATAATAATTTCGTGTGGCTATTTCTAGCCGGGTGCAGCCCTTGTAAGGCAGACCCTCCGATGAGGGTGGGCGGCATCTGCCATGTGTAGGTAACTGCGTGCTATTGTGGTGGAGGATAGTGTTATGTGTGGTGTGTGAGTTGCAGGGATGTTGGGACAGCACAAACACCCAGCCCCCGAGCCATTAGAATTAAGCAATGACGTTTAAAATCGCCGGCCCGGTCGGGAATCGAACGAGGGACCCTTTGAACCGAAGGTCAGTACGCTGACCATTCAGCCAACGAGTCGGACATGTATGACGATATAACTCCCTTATGATCCGTCCAATAAAAGGGACAGACGTGTGGGCAGCTCATGGCTAGTGTTCGTGACCAGTAGCTGCGACTGTGGAGGGTGTACAGGCAACAAAAAGTGCCCAGGTTTGTGAGATACACATCAACACTGAAACAACAATGCTACACAATGGTAAGTTGTTTATACTCTCTGAGCGAATTTCGACAGACAGGTAAAGGTTGACAGTTTACCAACTTAACTGCCGTAATAATAGTTTGTTTCAGATTTTGATTCAAAACTAAACAATAAAACTTTCAACAAAGAAACAGTCAACAAATGTATCGCAAGTACGGTGTGACTGTGCAGTTAAAATGATTTAGTAATTTAAACTAACAGACCCCAAAGAGACCGCTAGACCGATGAATGTGTGCGGCAAGTGGGTGAATCATACCTCATTGCCCATGACCTTGGCAAAAAGTCATAAGCCTGTTACCCTTCGTCACAGCACATGCAAAGCGTCCACTACTTGCGGTGGCGCTATACGAAGCGGTTAACGACGTTTCGTTCGTATTTATGTTATTAATGTTGTTGATAATAAAGGAAACTAAAGGTATGAATCAGATGATGTGGCAACAGGGCTTGTACAAATTTCCATGGGTAATAAATGTCATATTATTCCGTACTGAACACCAATGTAACGTAAAACAAATAGTAAAGGTTTCCACCTATTCGGTAGGATTTATTGTAACCTTGAAAATGTTACATATATTTGATGAAACTAGCTCCAGCCTTGCTAGGGACCATATGAAGCAAACGTGTGTTGTTGATGTTCAGTATCACCATCACATATCACCATCACACATCTTGTATACTTTCTCTACGTTTTCTTCCAATTTGACGAATGCACTTCGCAGAAGACCAGGGGAAACACTTAAAATACAGGCACGTGAAGAATCCGCATGAATTCACTTCAGCTGTAACAAGTGTGAACTTTCCCATCAACATTATTCTGTTCGACGAAGCTCGTCGTAGCCCGGAGTATGCAACAACCAGTCAGTTATACGTCATGATGGTTGGGAACTGACAAATGTATTTTATAACAAACCATACATGGATCAGAAATTTGACCAAGTAATTTCCTCCATTCAGTCCGAATGTTGCGGGGATGTTATATCAAAATATTTCTACTCGAAACTGGTTGCCAGTCTCTTTTGAAGTACTTTGAAGCCTACTTTCCTTCATCACTCTCTATGGAACAACAAGTAGCAGAGAGGACTCAAAGGAAAGATAAAAATAACCCCAGACTTCTGCATTCATCTTCTTTCCGTATGACAGACAAAATAAACAGCTTTTGGACACATGTAACTTTGTTAGAAACGTTCACTTATAGCGAAACACTTGTTGTTGAAATTAAGTAGGACCTAAAGGAAATAAAAGGTTGTTCGATATGAAATTAATTTGTGAAGCACGACAAATTAACGAGGGCATGTTTTTGGGCTGGGGTCTATCTGTTATTAGCGTTCCCTTGTGGGCGGGTGGGGGCATTATACTAACACCCACGGTGCCTCTACCTGTCGTAAGAGGCAACTAACAGGGGCTCAAGGGGCTCTGGACTTGGGAGCGTGAGTTTGTGAGCACGGGGCCCTTAGCTGAGTCTTGACATTTTTTTCACAGTCTTGTGTCGGCATCCTCGTTTTCACAGACAAAATGGTGCTTGGATGGGATGGGATGGATCGCTCAATTTCTAGAAAACAGAACTCACATAGTTAGGGTAGGTGAAGTTTTATCTGATCCTGTAGCGATTAAGAGGGAGGATGCCGCCACGGAGTATTATTGGAAATTTATGTTTTCTTTTCTTGTATGTAAATGACATGAGTAAGACAGACAAGGCTCCTTGCAGACGATGTTATATTGTATAGATTGAAATAAGATACAGTGACTGCAAGGAAAATCTTCACTATGATGTGGACTGAACGACACAAGACACTGTGATTGTATATGAGATGAAAAGTCAGCTTCATTGTAAATATCACAAAGAGTAGAAGTCCTCTCAGCTTCAATTACTGTGTTACTAGAGTGGAGATATATAACGGGGATTGCAGTAAATACCTAGGTATTAAAGCATTCAAATACCTTCATTGAGGAAATCACGTTTACGAGGTTGTTCAATATTGCAGATCTCTTCAGAGGGTTATTAGAGCTATGCTTCTAATGACAGATGATTTAAACAAGATCTCTAAGCAATGAGAATCAAGAATAAAACGCACGGTGATAAGTGCAAGTTAACTAAAGTTAAGAGAGAAAAGTATTCACTGAGGTGCCAAAGTCACAGGAAGGGGTTTCCCATTACAAAATGTGCCGTGTGTGACCCCTGAGGGTTACGGCTAGCCGCGGCGTTGCTGAGCAGTCTGTCACGGGTGCAGATGGAACACGTTGCGAGTTAATCGACTTTGAACGTGGGATGATAATGGGTCATAGCATTGCGAAGATTACAAGCCCGAAGTCAACAGCGTCGAGGCTCGATGTTCAACATCTCAGAGAGAATGGTACGACCCACGTAAACTGCCGCACGGGAAGACCACGAATCACTTCACCTCCGCAGAACTATACTGGGAACTCGCTGGGCTACTGTGAGTCAGATCACCACCCAGTTGAATGTTGGGAGTCAGAAACCCATTTCTACCAGGGCTGTAAGGAGGCAACTTCACCAGCCGAAGACCAACTCGTGTCCGTTCAGAGCTCAACGACGTGCATAGGCCCGCAAACATGGGGAATGGATCATGGAACAGTGGCGGCGTGTGAATCCCGGTTCCACTTGTATCGAGCGAGAGTTTGGCGTATGTGCCATGAAGCTATGGATCCTGCGTGTTAACAAGTAGTTTCCAGGCGGGAGGTGGCTCAGCTCTGGTCTGGGCGGCGTTCTCATGCTCGCAATTAGGCCCCATTGTCGGGCTACAGGGAGCGCTGAAAGGTGCACGGTATGTGGACATTCAGATCATCTGTATCCCTTTTTGGCCCTAAGAGTACCCTGATGGAGATGCCATGTTTTAACAGTGAAACGCTCCATGCCACACGCAGGTGGTTGGAGTACCACTCCAGTGAAGTTACGACCATGGATTGGCCCTCCAGATCTCCGATCTTAATCCAATCGAGCATTTATGGGATGCTGTAGATGGTGGTGTACGCTCCATGAACCCCGCACTGCCTGTGGGTATCAGTGGAAGATGCCTGGGTCCAGGCTCCAACACCTTGTAGAGTCAATGCCCCGCTGTATTGCTGCTGGTTTGAGGGCTTGCAGAAGAGCAACACATTCAGTGTCTTCCCATCACTTTCGGCCACTCGGCAATTGTTAATTATATGAGGGGGAGGGGTTCACAATGGACGTGGACCAAATCCATCAGTTGTCACTTTGGGCACTAATACAGTCTGGGACTAAAAAGACTTTGATTTATCCACTTCCACAGCAAAGTAGGTCCACAGAGGGCGGAATTTCCTGTGCAAGGTCAAGGTTAAGAAGAATTTATCACTGCCAAAGTGAACTAAGTCCAGTAATATATAGACCATCGTTATATGATTGTACAAGTACACGAGTGTTTACAAATAATCAAATGGAAATTTCCAAATTTGACAACCACTCCAAAGCACATAGTGTCACTTGGTGTAGAGTCTTCAGACCACTGTCAAATGCACGAAGTGGGCACTCCTGAACAATGTGTTGTATGGTTTGGTCCTCCACTCCACAGTCACAGGCAGCAGATGTACGGAAAGCCCATTTCTTTAAGGTGTGACCACACCTGCCTTGACCCTTTCTAATGCGGTTCAGCTTCGACGAGGTTTGGCGTGGTATTTGGAATCCCTCTACCTTCTTTGTAGGATCTTCAACCAGATGAGCATTGTTGGGTTGATGTTCCTTCCAACATTGTTGCCACTTTTACGTCATGTCGAAAGAATTGATACCTTCTAAATCAACCCAGGGTGGCTTGCGTGATTTCAAACGTGTTGTTGGTGGATCTTGCAGGGCATCATACAACGGATAGTTCTTATGAGAGGTGATCTTCTTGAGCAAGCTTCCTTAGCTGCTTTCCTCCTTAGATCATGCGGAGTGATATTAGCTAGGACTGGTAACCACTGTGTGGGAGTAGATATAACAGTACCAGTGATAACCCTCATGGTACCATTGAGTTGCACATCAATCTTAGTGGTATGAGCACTGTTTTCCCATACAGGGGCACAATAATCAACAGCAGAGTACACAAGGACAACAGAACGTAGTGTATTGACGTCTGCACCCAGCTGCTTCCGGCAATCTTGCGGAGTAGATTCACTCTTGAGCCAAGTTTCCTCGATAACTTGATGCGCTGTTTTTTGAATGCCAAGGACCGATCCAGATTGATTACAAGATATATTGGATTGTAGTTATGGGGTACTTCAATTCCGTCAAAAGTCACATGTAGCTTCCTTTGGGCTTCTTTATTATTTAGATGGAATGCAGTAACCCCAGTCTTGTTTGGGTTGGGTTGACGTCTCCATTTGTGGAAGTAATCACTCAGTTTCGCCAGATCACTAGTTAGAACATTCTCAGAGTTCATGAAATTTTTACTCAGGATAATTAATGCTAGGTCGTCTGCATACTGGATTTTTATGGAGTCTGTGTGAGGCATGTCATGGATATATAGGTTAAACGAAATGGGGGCCAGAACTGATCCCTGAGGTAGGCCATTGTTTAGAATCCTTCACCTGCTATCTTGTCCATTCAGGAACACCTTAACGCGCCTGTCAGAGAGCATGTTGTTCATTAAAAGTGCCAACTTTTGACATAAGATGATTTCAATAAATTTGGACATCAAGGCTCCCTCCATATAGTGTCGTAAGCTGCTGTAAGTTCCACGAAAACTGCAACTGATTTGAGACCTCGTTGAAATCCAGCTTCTACTACAGTTGTCAATGTAAAGACCTGGTCGCAGCAACTCCGATGTTGCATAAAGCCACCTTGTTCGATCGGGATGATTTGAACTATGGCCTCTTGAATGCGATTTAGAATTAGCCTTTCTAGTAGCTTATAGGTCATGCTGAGTAGTGATATTGGTCAATAATGAGAAGCATCAGTTCCGTCTGTTCCCGGTTTCAGGATGGCAATTATCTTAGCCTGTTTGAAAAACTTGGGTAATTTTCCAGTTTTCAGAATTTCGTTGAAAATCCAATAAGCCACATTTTTGTTTTCGGTCCGATGACTTTAAGATACTCTGGATATATGCCATCAAAGCCAGCAGCTTTGTTTACCATTCAGGGCTTTATCAAGTTCCTCAATCGTTCTTTGTTAGTTAGTGTATGTGTTTTATTTGGTCAATAACATGCCTGTCGGTGAAGATATATACACTCATACATACATTATCATTATAGACTCTTATGCCTTTCAGCGTTCAGTCTGCAAGCCTCTGAGAATTTACTAAACGTCGCCACATTCCTCTATTTGCAACTAGTGTTGTGGCCTCATTCCGTTCTATAGCCTAACTCTTATCTTTAAATCGTTAGAAACCTAGTCTAACCATCGTCGTCTAGGTCTACCTCTACTTTTCTTACCCTTCATGACATTATTCTCCTAGGTAACCTATCCTCCCCCATTCGCCGCACATGACCCCACCACCGAAGCTGGTTTATGCTACAGCTTCATCCATCGAGTTCATTCCTAAATTAAACTTTATCTCCTCATTCCGAATACCCTCTTGCCATTGTTCCCGCCTGTTTGTACCAGCAATCATTCTCTCTACTTTCATGTCTGTTACTTCTAACTTATGAATAAGATATTCCGAGTTCACCCAGCTTTCGCTCCCGTAAAGCAAAGTTGTTCTGAAAACGGACCGAGATCTTGAACAAGGCGCGGGACACTTTTGGACTGCGCAACACATACAGCCAAGAAGGAGGGATAATCATTCACGTATCCGGCATAAAATTCCACGTGAACTCACTCGTTGAATTACAATCATTAACCAGGCAATATGGTGAAAGCAACATATGAACAATGTGCATTCTTTGTAGTTTATTTATTTTTAATTTAGTGCATAGTTGTGAATGTGTGTGTGTGTTTCTGTGAATCAGCTGGGCACTGTATATACGAGGAAATTAAGGTAAGCCGCAAGTTTTACATTCTTTGGCATGCCTGAGTTGAGAAGTGCTATTGGAAGTCCCCCTCCTTGCTCCCTCCCTCACCCCTCAGTATTCCTCTGTAGGACAGACCCCCAACACTCTCCCTCCACAGCCCTTTCACCGGAACATACGTCTGGAAGGACACGGCCTGCCTCTGACCGTTCCTCAACACTTTCTCCTTCCTATTCTACCCAAACCATTTTAGAGAAGGAACTGATGTCATTTAATCGCGCCTTGTTGTGTGCGCATGTCATCAGCCGATCCATTGTTGCTCACCTCGACGAACTGAAGACGGTCCAATTCATATCGCTGCTGTAAGCGAGAGTTGGCTCCGTAGTTCGATTCCCTGAAGCATGGTTGACTTATCGGGCTATGATATTCACAGACATGATCGGACGAACAGACGAGGTGGTGGGGTCGCCCTATATTGTAAATCAATGCTCAAGAGTAGAGTTGTTCACACATCTACTCCTGCTGTAAAAACGGCTCCTGAATATATGTTTGTACAGGTGCTTGTCAATTCTGTAAAAGTACTTGTAGGTGTAGTATATAGGCCTCCTGAAGCAGTGCGAGACCTCCATGACTTAGAAGACAGCTTACAGAGACTACTACAATCATACGAGCACGTGATACTTTCTGGAGACTTTAACGCCAATTTATTAACTCTAAACAGCGACGCTTTACGACTACAAACTATTTTTAAATCCCGTGACATGACTATATTACCCCATCAACCCACCCACCACGTCCATACTTCCACTATTTCCGCTGACACATTCATAGACCTAGTAATAACAAATAACCCTCAAAAAATCCTTCACCATGGTCAAGTATCTGTTCCTGACATATATAAACATGACCTCATATACTTAGCATACTCTCTTCGCGTGCCGAAGTACCGACCGAAATATGTAACGTTTAGAGACTTTAAAAGGATGAATTTAATACAACTGAGACAAGATGCACAACTCTGCCCCTGGTATGACATAATGATGAAGAGTGACATTGACGAGAAAGTGGAAATATTTAATTCCCTTTTACATGAATTGTACAACAAACATGCACCAAAGCGTTCTGTGAGAGTAACACGTCCACCCGTCCCTTGGCTGACTGCTGATGTTAAGACTATGTTGAAAGAACGAGACGCACTACACCGACGCTATAAGCAGACTCAACTAGCTGACGTACATGAGCAGTACCGTGTTCTTCGAAACCGAATTAAGCTTGTAATTCGTAATAAGAAATTTAATTATTTCCAGCATTTAAACAAAAACATTAACACTGGTTCCACATGGCGACAACTTCGGTCACTGGGTATTGGCAAACCACTTGCGAAGCATACTGATCCCGAGGTGTCCCTTGATGAGTTAAATACACATTTCTCCACGGAACGTCTCACTCCTGACACAACGACAGTACAAAACACCATTGACAATATATTAAGGCAACAATCCCCAGTCCGTTCTGTATTTGAATTTGATACCGTTACAGAGCATGAAGTAAGAAGGGAAGTTAATTCAATAAAATCTCACGCAACAGGAGCTGATGAAATTCCCATTTCATTCGTGACTTACATAATCGACATAATACTGCCCATTTTTACACTTTTACTTAATACCTGTCTTACTTCAGACAAAATCCCAATTAAATGGAAAGATGCACTCATTGTGCCTGTCCCAAAAAGCTCTCCTGCAAGCAATACACCTGACTACCGACCTGTCTGCATCCTCACAACACTTTCTAAGGTTCTGGAGAAGATAATGCATAAACAAATTGTTAAATACTCGGAAAAACATTCTGTACTTGATCCCTTACAGTCTGGTTTCAAGAAAGGACCCAGTACGGCAACAACACTAATCAAAATCACGGATGACATTAGACGGGATATGGACGAACGAAAACTGACTCTACCTATCCTTCTAGACTTTAGCAGTGCGCTTGACACTGTAAATATAGACATATTGTTAGCTAAGTTACAAAATCTTCACATGGCTCATTCTGCTATTCAGCTCTTGGGCTCATACCTCAAAAACAGACGACAGCGAGTTGTATCAAACATGAAGACTACAGAATGGAGGACTAAGCTATCTGGCGTTCCCCAAGGGTCTATACTTGGACCTCTTTTATTCTTAATCTATATTAATGACATTTCTGCTCATCTGAACGACTGCAACTATCATCCTTATGCTGATGATCTTCAGATATACTAACACTTTAAGGTCCCCGACATTGACAAAGCAATCCACCATATGAACTCGACTTTAAATTCAATTAGCTCGTGTGCTAAAGAGAATTGCCTATTAATTAACCCAAAGAAAACGCAAGCAATCATAATAGGAAAATAGACTTAATATACTTTTTAAATACGCTAAACATCATACAACAGCCTAACCTCAAGCTCTGTAGTGAAGCTATACCTTTCCAGAAGTCTGTAAAAAACCTAGGAGTTGTCATGAATGACACATTAAACTGGAATGACAATATAACAAGTGTCTGCAGAAAAGTATATGCATGTTATCACCCTCTAAAAATGAAACAATCCATTCTTCCACACAGCATGAAAATAAAACTTATTCAAACTATCATCTTTCCAAAAATGTATTACTGTGATGTCGTATTAACCGATGCAACTGCAGAACAAACTATGAAACTTCAAAGGGCAATGAACTCTTGCATACGATTTATATTTTCTTTGAACTTTACGACACACATTTCCCCCTATTATGAGAAGCTATCCTGGCTGAAAATCGATCAAATAAGAAATGTTCATATTGCGACACTAATTTTTCTGCTTCTGAAGGAATCTACACCTGAATACCTATCCTCACTTAACTTCCTCTCATCTATCCATGGACATAATACCAGATCGACTTCTACCCTTATGATACCGGTTAATCTTTCATCTGTACACAGCCTCTCTTTCCAAGTGTCCGGGGCAAGGCTATGGAACACTCTCCCTGTCAGTATACGTAATAGCACTTCAACAGTCTCATGTAAACGGTCTTGTCGAGATTTCCTCTTAAATACGTGACCAGCTTGTATGAATGTCAGTGTGTACGAGTGCAAGCGTGATTTAGAACTACTTTTAGGTGATGTAGATAGACTAGATAATATTAATCATTAAAAAGAACAATTATAATCTGTTATAATATTACTCCATAAATTTAGGTAACTCCCAGGGACTGTTAATTTTATTTTACCAAAGTATGTGATTATGTACTGTACGTAGTGGTTAAGTGTAAGAGAGGGCCGTGAGCCCTAACTTCGCCACATACAAAGGCATAAAATATATAAATAAATGTAAAGATAGTTTCGTCCTGGAGGTGATTTCCTTCTTACAGGATACTGTTGATCGCAACTGCGAGCTCGCTGCATTAGCTTTACTACACCTTAACTCAATCTCACATATTGCAAGTAGTCCACTTCATGACCGTATCGATGAGTATAATCAACAAGAATAATTAAAGAATCACCTAATCGATACTTTATTTTTTGCGTTGGGCAAAATTAAATAAAAATTATCACTCACAGAACATGTTTCGACCACTTAGTGGTCATCATCAGCTGTATAAGAAAACTTAGATGAAAAATATTGGACAATAAGTACAATCGTTAATCTTTAGGTTATGGAAAAAATATTTGCTGTGTTGATTGTTTGACTGGTAAAAGTTATTTGGTATCTTGTTAGTTAAAAATGGCGGTCATCTGGTTAGAGCATCTTGCCTCATGTTATATATCATATCTTAGAAAGAATCTGCGCTGCCTTGGGGATCTGTCTTTGTGCACGACCTAGTGTAGTAGCGATGTGACACGGTTTGATTGTTCGTGCCATCCATAGGAGAACGGGGAACGGAATCTTAACGAAATGAATGAGCAAGAGAGTCCTCTTATACGAGCACATCAGTAAGTATATGGAATGGATTGACAGAAGACAAGTGAAATAATCAAGCACGATGTCGCGGAAGCACAGCTAAGTCTCCCTCCTCCCTCACGTGACGTACTGGATGACGACGCAACTGCACTTCCCTTTTCTCCTATGGATTGCACGGACAATCAAACCGTGTCACATCGCTACTACACTAGGTCGTGCACAAAGACAGATCCCCTAGGCAGCGCAGATTAAACATCTTTCTAAGATATGATATATAACGTGAGGCAAGCTGCCCTAACCAGATGACCGCCATTTTTAACTAAGAAGATAGCAAAGAACTTTTACCAGTCAAACAATCAACACAGCAGATATTTTTCCATAACCTAAAGATTAACGATTGTGCTTATTGTCCAATAGTTTTCACCTCAGTTTCCTTATATAGCTGATGATGACCACTAAGTGGTCGAAACATGTTCTGTGAGTGATAATGTTTATTTAATTTTGCCCAACGCAAAAAATAAAGTATCGATTAGGTGGTTCTTTAATTATTCTTGTTGATCAATCTCACATACTAAATTATCATCCTGGGAGAACACATAACGTAAATACTTGAAATTACCAACGTGTTCTAGTTTTGTATCACCAATCTGACATTTAGTTCTGTTGAATTTCTTACCCAGTGACATCAATTTAGTCTTCGAAAGGCTAATTTTCACACCATACTCATAGCACCTATTTTCAAGTTCCAAGATATTAGACTGTAGGCTTTCGGTACAATCCGCCATTAAGATCAAGTCGTCACCATAGGCCAGACTGCTTACTACATTTCCGACTAACTGAATCCCTCCCTGCCATTTTATACCTGTCAGCAGATGATCCAAGTAAACTACGAACAGCAGAGGTGAAAGATTGAAGCCTTGTCTAACCCCTGTAAGTACCCTGAACCAATAAGTCATTCTGCCATCAATTCTCTCTGAAGCCCACTTGTCAAAATAAATCCCTTCGATTTATTTTAATAAAATTATCTTCCTAACTTATAATCTGGCATATATTGACGCCCCAGATGCCTGGATGCTAATTATCAAATCATCGAAGCGGGATAACCCTGATTTTAAACTAATCAATATGAATATAAAGGAATTAATATCCGTAAAGGCTTTATAGGAAGCATCATTAACAGAATAAAGATTGCCGAAAAGTTTCCCTTTTCAAAATTTGTTTCAAGAAAACTCTACATGAAGATTTGTGTTTCTTGGAGATAGTTCTTGCGCACAACAGTACAAGGCGATCATTATCATCATTGTCACCTGTCATTCAAGAGCCCCTATTTGGAATTCAACGAATGATATCTGCATTTAAGAAGGACATAATGGACTGTTTGCTCTATATACCTTCAATTAACCTGCGTTTCTTCAATAATATGGCAGTTGAGATTACTGAAAAGGCAAATGTTGTTATGAATTTATGTACACTAATTGAGTTGAATTGCGCTGATATCCTCATGTATAAAAACGTGAAATTATCTCTCTTTTTGTATTAACTCACGTTATAAGCGCAGACTGTGATGTCTATTACAAAGTGAATTGAACATTTCAATAATCTGTAACATTTGTTTCGCCCAGTTCATTAAAATTCACAACCAGAGTGAAACAAGTCCGTTTTTGTCCTACAAAACGAAATTTTTGACCTGAATTAATAACTTGTCATTTCATATGCATCCCAAAATTTACGTTAGAAAATACCCTAGATATTAAAATTTTTTTTAAATGAATTGATATTTCCAGGAATTAATTATTGTCCAGAAACTTTAGGGCTCTACTTCTCTAAACCATTCCAAAGGACTTGGTTCACTTTGGTTGTGAACTCCTCATATATAAATAGTAGTGCCACCTGCACTAAATGCACATCAGTAGAGACTCGTTGACTGAACTTGTGTTTATGTACGATGCACTCCCGTATACCTGCGTCGGTTTTTGATTTCGTAACATGTGGCACTGAAGGATTGTTCTCGAATACATAACTTCCATGCGGGAGTTACGGACTTAACATTAAGAAGCATCGCAAACACTATTACATAGTATGCGAACTCACCCTTTCCGCCCACTGAACACAGTACCGTGGTATTCGTTATAGTGGGTGCAGTAGGAGATCTCCTGTTATCTGTGATCTCCCCAGCATTCGTCAGACTTTAAGGGCATTAAACTTGTTGACTTTTCATCCGCTCCAAAAAGTACGCCTTATTGATCTTAAAATCCGCGTGCCATCTGCTTTCACACTAGCTGAGCATAGCTTCGGCAATAACTTTGAATCAGAGGGAAATCCTTTAATATCCAGCGAGGAGAAAATATTGGATCGCTCTTGCCGATATCATTCTCTACGTTATAACTTTGTTCCTGGATCTTGCGGAGAGGTAAGTCACTCGTAATCGAAGTCTAATTCAAATATCGACATTTCACTGCTACAAACAACAGGCAGATGTATATGAAAGAATGTGGGGTAAAGTAAAACGGAGTGCAGAGTTCTGCTCTCTGTCTTAGATGGAATGCCATTAAAGATTAAAACTAAAAACACTACGATTATACACCGCATGACAGTTGTCAATACTTGTACCGACCGCCTTGGTTAATTCGATCGTACTTAACTCGAAATGATGAATAATTGGAACTTTCGGCCTGCTCACTTGACCTAGTCGATAGATTGCCAACTTTTCGTTATTCAAATAGTGACGTATTTCAGGAGTTAAAATGTTATACTGGATCGTACGGCGTTAAATTTCTAGTTATATTGGTTTTGTATTGGCTTTTTTAAGTAGTTTAATTTGATTGAATCAGCCATATATAGCAATCTTCAACATTTGCGCATAAAGTATTATTATTATTATTATTATTATTATTATTATTATTATTATTATTATTATTATTATTATTATTATTACTATTACTATTATTATTATTATTATTATTATTATTATTATTATTATTATTATTATTATTATTATTATTATTATTATTATTATTATTATTATTGTTACCGTGTTTTTGCGGTAGTTAGAGGTGAAAGAAGGTGCGGGTGTGAACGGGTCTCAAGCTACGAAATTAGAGTTCATGTAAAATTAACAAGGTTATATTTTCTTTTCAAAATAAAGAAATAACAAGCATGGCAGGTACAGAGTAGCAAGGCAACAAAATGTAGTTACAATATTTACCTGATTTGGGCTTCGCGCCCCGACCTCACAATTCTTGGGCAATCAGCCCCACCTTACTCCAAAATAAGTTTTAACAGAGGGGCAGAAAACCCCATTCATGCTCAGGAGCACTTGCTCCAAATTACACAGAAAAGCCTCCCCGAGGCATACAACACTCAATTTTCGAGAAAGAGCCACTCGCTCTCAACATTAAGCCTAGTAAAGGCCATACCAAACTCCACCTTCAAGTTGTCCTCTAAGGACATAGATACAGGGGTAAAATACCCAACCTACTGAGGTCTATTAAATAAGAAAAAAGGTTAATTACATGACCTCTAAAATAACCACTTGAGAGGAGGCGACCTGCACTCCTAATATATTTGTTTAAAACCTACTTGGCACTAGGCCATTAATGCAGGGGCTAATCCCATACTAAAGAGGTGACTTTAGAAAGGAACAATTTACATTACGTTAAAGAAGAATAGGTTGAGAAAAAAAAAGTTCACCTCAAAACAATATGAGTGGGAGCTCGAGAGGGTTAAGCATTCTCTATCCCGATATGCAGTTTAAATATAGAATAGATACCAAGGGTCTTTACATTTTAAGGAAGGTTACATTATGGAAAAACTTCGGACCCGCCCCGAGAGTTAAACTGCTGAGCTAGCAAAGAAAGAAGTTATTAATCGGCCATTACCTTGTTGTTGACCGCTGCCGAAGAAAGAGGAGCTTCCCGCCCCCTGCTATGTACTTTACACACTAAAAGATGGAACAGAAGTGGCGCAGAGACCCAAAAATCAGCAGTTTATATACTCTCGCGGAAAGTTCGAGGCGTTTTAGGGAAGAGAACACCCGCCCACAATCACTTTATTGGCTAGGGTACAGCAACATATTCAAGTTGGGGGAAGATACATCAGATTGGTCAGAAATTAATTAAAGAAATTCGGGATTGGCTAAATACAAAACAAGGGGAAAGAGAGGGGTATACAGCCAACTTAAACAATAACAGAAAAAAAATTTAACAAGAAACAAACTTTTGAAATAAAAATTTCTCCAAAAAACAGTTCTTTCACATCGCACTAGGGTGCACCATTGTAGTTTTTCAGTAGTGTCCTCTAGAAGAGAAAGTTCACACTTCTTACTACCGGTAAAACAAAAATACATCAAAAGTGGCACAGTTCAAAACCTCCAAACTTTCCAAGTAGTGACATCTTCTGAGAAACTTGAAAATTAATACCGTCGATAAAGTTCAGACTTCCTCCAGCAGAGGAGTTTTAACAGGCGCACATTTTAAATTAGCGGCGTGGAGGTGTACCGCCCGGTACAGACCTCCCCCCCCCCAAATGTTCCTCCAGGTGTGACACATGCAATTTGTTTGGAAACAAGGTCCAAATTTTGATGTTGATATGGAGATTAATTGCAGACGTATTTATGAGATTTTCTTAATTTGGTTTGATTCAGTTTCAAAATTTTTGTTGTAACTGGTGAAGTAAAGTCTTTATGTCTGTAGAAGTTGAATTCAGAAGGAAAACTTTAGTTTTTAAAGTTGAGGAAAATTTTCTAAGTCCACCAAATATTGCAGTAGAATACCCAAGAAAAGGTAGTAAAGTTGAACTGGAATGTCCATATAGCTGGATATGTACTTCAAACGTTGATGATTTTAACGGCCAGACCAGCCGCCACTGCTTGCGTTCAGAGGAGGCCGCCCGGGCCCCTCAAGTACCCTGAGATACCGCTCGCCCGCACTATGAGGGGAGCAGAGGTGTAGAAGCACGCCGCGCCCGCGGTGAACATATACAGGCTGCGGGCCAGTAGCAGGTCGTGCGCCGCACATCAGCCTTGGCCGGGAGGAGAGCTCCGGCTCGCCGTGCACATGTCGTCCTCGCTGGGGTCGAGGGGGCCCTTCCTCTATCCCAGTCGCGGCACGGCGCCGCGCGGCTGCGGGGGCACTGAAACATTAAAGCTAGGCGGCAGAATTTTGTTGGACCATTATCTTTTTTGAGGGCACAGGCTTTGTGGAGAGGTTGAGGGGCCAGCGGCGGGCAGATATCCATGGCATTTCATATAAGCAAGCCACTGTGTATAGTGGAGCAGGGGACGGGAGCGTGGTAATGGCCGTGGCAAGGACAGGATGGCAGTTCAACAGATCGGGGGAGGTTTAAAAAATAATTACGCATAGGGGAAACATATTGCAAGGGCAGAACGCCTAAAAGAGAAACCTCTCAGAGAAAGAGAAAAAAAATATAACCTTCCGATTTCTTTCAAAATAATATGAAGCAAGTTAACACAGAAATTACACCGGTTTCACCTGTGACAGGTGAATCCTAAATATCCTCTCGGTGGCTGGATTACTTAATAACAACGTAACCGGCGTAAGGAAATCGAGAATGACACACGGCCCATGAAATCTGGGGGCAAGCTTGCCCGCGGGAACAAAATTCTTGACCATTACCTGGTCACCTACCTTCAAATGGGTGGGTCTCCGTCCACGATCATACCTTTCCCTAACCTTTTCATGAGACACTTTAAGATTGGCTTTATCCTTCTTCCAAAGATATTTAATGTTGTCCGGATCTATTGTCTCAGGTAGAATGTCACTCAGAGACCAGAGGTTAGAGAGCGGCGTGTTGGGAACAAACTTGAACATCAAAGAGGCTGGAGTAAATTTATGTGATTCATGAACCGCCGAATTCAAAGCAAAAGCTATCCAATGCAGGGACGTGTCCCACCTGGAATGATCTTCATGATGATAGGCAATAAGCGCGGACCTGAGATTACGGTTAACCCGTTCAGCCAGAGATGGTTGAGGGTAATAAGCAGAAGTAGTCACATGAGAGATGGACAGGTCAAAGCAGAATTTACGAAAAAGATTTGATGTAAACGCCTTAGCATTATCAGACACAATATATTGGCACGGACCAAAAGAGGCAAAAATAGAATTTAAGCAAGTAATGGTGGACTGAGCGGTAGCCAGCTTAGTCGGAAATAACCAGGAAAATCTTGTAAAACCATCTACGGATACAAAGATGAACTTGTTGGCATTTCCCTTTGACTGGGGGAAGGGTCCTACATAATCAATATACAGGCGTTCCATGGGGCGCGACGCTTGATGAGAAGACAAAAGGCCTACCTTGGTGGACATGGTTGGTTTACTAAGCAAACAGGATTTACAAGCCTTTACTAGTTCACGGATTTCACCGTCCATACCCTTCCAGATGAACATTTCACGAATCTTCTCACGAGTTTTAAAGATACCAAGATGCCCTCCTAATGGGGTCACATGATAGCACTTGAAGATCATAGGCACAAGAACAGCTGGAACGACAACCTTCATCATGTTATCATGCCTCGAAGGGCAACATAGAACACCATTCCTCAGAACATAAGGGACAACATGTTCCCCAGAAGAAAGGGTTTCCATTATCGGAGCCAGCGTCGGATCTTCACGTTGGTATTTCTCGATATCCCTAAAGAGCATGGGAGCATCTGTTAAGATGGCATTAACACCAGATAGTATGGACTCGGGAGGTGATGAACTGTCGACCGGTTCGTGGGTCTCGACGTCGTTGGAAAACATACGGCTGAGTCCATCAGCAACAATATTTTCGGTACCTCTGATATTCCGGACATCGAATTGGAAGGCAGAAATTCAGATGGCCCACCGGGCTATACGACCAGTACGACGCGGCCTACCTACAACCCAGCTTAAGGCTTGATTATCTGTCTCCAGGTCGAATTTGACATGTTCCAGATAGAGACGGAACTTTTCCAAGGCGAATAAGACTGCCAAACCTTCGAGCTCATAGATGGAATACTTGGCTTCTTGAGCCGACAAGGTCCTAGATGCATAGGCGATGGGTCGCCTCCCTAGTTCAGTCTCTTGAAGAAGGACTGCAGCTACTGCTGACGACGACGCGTCGGTTTGGACGATGAATTTCTTCGAGAAATCAGGCATAGCAAGTACAGGGGCATTACAGAGAGCTAATTTAAGATCTTCAAAAGCGGCTTGTTGAGAAGGTCCCCACTCGAATTTGATGCCTTTCCTACGAAGAAGGTTCAAGGGCGCCGCTCTATTAGCGAAGTTAGGAATGAACTTCCTAAAGAAATTCACCATACCAATGAACCTGGCGATACCTTTGATGTCCTTGGGAGGTTTAAAATCACGGATGGCCTGTGTTCTAGAATGATCGACGGCAACACCATCAGGTGACACAATATGCCCTAGGAATGACATAGAGGGCTTAGCAAAGGCAACCTTGGACAACTTGACAGTTAACCCAGCCTTACGAAGGCGATTGAGAACTTCTCGCAGATGATCTACATGTTCTTCAAAGGTCTCCGAAAATACGACGACATCATCCAAGTAGTGATACAAGTACTCAAATTTGATGTCGGAGAAGACCCTATCTAGCAGCCTAGTGAGTACAGCTGCTCCCGTGGGGAGCCCGAAATGCACGCCGTTGTATTCGTATAAATTCCAGTCCGTGGCAAACGCTGTAAGATGTTTGGACTCTTCCGCTAGGGGAATTTGATTGTAGGCTTGATTCAAATCCAAGATGGTGAAGAACTTGTCCTTACGGAACCATGAAAAACAAGAATGAAGTTCGGGAAGGGGCACAGATTGTAACACCACCTTCCGATTGAGAGCCCTATAATCAATGACAGGCCTGAAGCCCCCTTGGGGTTTCGGGATTAGAAAAATAGGCGAAGAATACGCCGACTTAGAGGGCCTAATAATACCATCCTTCAACATCTGATCGATGATTTCTTTCAGAGCCTTCATTTTAGGTGGAGATAGCCTATAAGGTGGAAAACGGACAGGAATTGAATCCGTGACCTCAATTTTGTATTCAATAAGGTCAGTAACACCAAGAGTGTCAGAGAACACCTCTGGAAATGACTGACATAATTTACGAATACTCTCAGCCTGCTCCTCAGGTAGATGTCTAAGGTCTAACAACATCTCATCCTGGGTAGGCGAAATAGATGAACATGATACAGAATTACACCTTAACAAGGGAATTTTACAATTGGACGCAAATTTGAATGTGCACGACTTACTCTGAAGATCGAGCACGAGACCAGTGTGAGAAATGAAGTCAGCTCCCAATATGATGGGGCAAGACAGGTGCTTAGCCACAAACAATTTGATTTTCCATGTAAATTTAAAAATACGAATTTTGACATTTACAGAACCTATTATTTCCAATGGAGATGAATTAGCCGAAACATATTGAACAGGAGATGAGACATAGTCAGGTAGTTTACAAACTGTTTTCAATTTAAAATACCATTCAGCCGAAATAATCGAACAAACACTGCCTGAATCTAAAAGAGCTGTTATAGGTTCATTATTTAACTCAAGTTTGAGAAAAGGGACCGGTGCGGGGGTATCCGCCGCAATCCTAAGACACTCTTTGGGGCATTCAAAAGATAGATTTGCAGATTGAAGATTCCCTGAATTTACGACCTGTTTGCCAGGGGCTGAGCCTCGGGAAGATGGATTAGTCGACTCAGCCGAAGCCACTAGTCACTTTTGATTGTTGTTGGAAGTTGCACCTGAAGTTGAGCAGGAGGGTGTGCTATTCGAATTGGGACAATTCTTGGCGATATGTGAGAAAGCCGCACATTTAAAACAGCCTTGTGATGAACCAGTTCCATTTCTTGTCCCACTAGATTTGAGCAATGGGCACTTGTTCCGAAGATGGTCGGGCGACCCGCAAGCATAGCATTTACGAGGTGTGACTGGTCGGCGAGGAGGAGGAGGCCGAGGATTACCAAAAGAAGGAGGAGGTTCTTTCGCGACACGCAAAGAATCGGCGTATCTAACTCCTTCCGCTGAGACGGCCAATGCTTCAAGTTCAGAGAAGGTTTGCGGGCACGCCGCGAAACACAAATATGACCTATAGGATGGTGAAATTCCTTCTACAATAGCCTGTAGAATCTGATCTTCAGGAAAATGAAGGGCAAACACCCTAGTATAGAATTTAATATCTTGGATGAAGTCTGCTAAGTTTTCATCCAAACGCTGTACACGATAATAGTACTTCTGAATAAGGGAGGACCTGGCCCTAGCCGGGATGAAGTTAGCTAGCAAGTGGGCGTGGAAATCCTCAATAGATGATTGCTCGGCAATGGATCTTACTATTTTGTCTGAGAGGATACCAATTGCATAGGGATAGATGATTTGCAAAATCTGACATGGGGAAAGAGAAAACACAAGGGCATGATCCTGAAATTCAACTAAAAGTCTTAAAAATGAAAATTACGTCACTGGTGTTATTAACGGAAAACTTAGAGATACCTCTGAGCAACATTGCCAATGGATGAGGCAAGCTGCTAAACCCGGGTGACATAGTAGGTAAAGGTTTCAGTGGCAAGGAAGTTAATTCAGAACGTATATTATTCAACGATGCACGGCGTTCAGACTCGTTGTCCAATGGGGCAGAGATAGTTTGAGCAGCAACGGTTATCCTATTGGCTTCTTCCTTAGGAGGCTCTTCCTCGCTACCTACATTCATCGTGGTGGGTTGATCAATTTTGGGAGGAACTTCCCCAGTTAACAATTGAGTGACCTTGCTAGATAATTCAGAAATACTTTCAAGCAACGTACTAGCTTCCTTCCTCTGAACGTCATTCAACTTCAGAGACAACAGATCGTTAACTCTATTTGAGAAATGATATAGACTGGCTTGCACACGCTTACTTTGATTCGGAGAAGGATCATTTTCGTCAAAAAAACTAACTACCAATGCTAGCCCAGTAGTATTCTCGGTGATCGTGGAAAGAGAGTCGTCAATTTCTTTCTCTCCCAAATTGGGGATGGAAATGGGCAAATCAAGGGACTCTCTAAGCTTGTTGGTGTCTATCGCAACCGTGCCTCCAGATTGCAAATTTCTGATAGTTAACTCATAGATCAACTCCTCCTTGCGCAAATAGTTAAGATGGAGAACATCGCGAGGGCCGGGCATGATGACAGAACAATCTTGAAACAGGAAAGATCAAAAATTCCAGCAACAGAGAAAATTGATAGAGTTTGAATCAAAGCAATGTTTAGCCGTGAAAAGGGGCTAAATTGAGACCCATTCAACCACGCTCTGCTACCACTTGTTACCGTGTTTTTGCGGTAGTTACAGGTGAAAGAAGGTGCGGGTGTGAACGGGTCTCAAGCTACGAAATTAGAGTTCATGTAAAATTAACAAGGTTATATTTTCTTTTCAAAATAAAGAAATAACAAGCATGGCAGGTACAGAGTAGCAAGGCAACAAAATGTAGTTACAATATTTACCTGATTTGGGCTTCGCGCCCCGACTTCACAATTCTTGGGAAATCAGCCCCACCTTACTCCAAAATAAGTTTTAACAGAGGGGCAGAAAACCCCATTCATGCTCAGGAGCACTTGCTCCAAATTACACAGAAAAGCCTCCCCGAGGCATACAACACTCAATTTTCGAGAAAGAGCCACTCGCTCTCAACATTAAGCCTATTAAAGGCCATACCAAACTCCACCTTCAAGTTGTCCTCTAAGGACATAGAT